>NC_072447.2:45442500-46838750 GCF_028878055.3 Symphalangus syndactylus
TTTGGGAAGATCAGTACGGGGTAAAACAGATTCGAAAGGGCACCTGAGACTGAGATCAGAAAGAGACTGTTGTAACTTACTAGACTTGGGTTGATATGCATTAGAATTAAGGCTGTATTGTATTGAATGTAAAAGAAGGTACATATTAGAAGGTATTTTGAAAGGAGGAAGAACTATCCAATTTGGTGTTGGAGATTAATTTCTGAAGAAGCAAATAAACTCTTGGACTTCGAGTAAGGAAGACTGGGAGAATGAAGATATTGCTGATGGCAATATGAAAATCAGAAAAGGAAGAAATAGCATGTGTGTGTATGAATTCATTTGGAATATAATGAATTTGTCCTAACAGTGAAACATTTAACTAGAGATGTCATGTATAGCTAGTTAGAGATGAACAATTTGTCTCAGCAATTAAAGAAAGGAAAGAGAAGTGAGACTAAAAGGGGTAAGAGTGAGCTTTGGAAGGTGAGCCAAGAAAGAAGAGATAAAGGAGTTTAAATAGAATGATTTAAACAGCCAGGAGGAACCCAATCTCTTCTGAATTAATAGGGCATGTCTCTGTTTCCTTTTATAAAAGTAATACAAATATAACATCTTTTTGGAAGCATACATCCTGTTTCAACTATTAGATCATAGATCACGAAAGCTTAGAACTGAAGAAACCTTGATTGATACACGAGGGTCTATTCTTCAGAACTATCCCAGATGGGCAGAAAACTGCCATCTGGTCCATGAGTACTCATAATCTAGGTTGCAGCAATTCTTCAGTAAAAGCATGTCAGGAAAAAAAAGGTCCTTTTTTATATGTTCCATGAGGACAGGGACACATCTTTCCCTGCTAAATCCTCAGTGAGTAGCACAGTACCTGGCATATAATAGGTGCTAAATTAATATTAGTTGAATGAATTAATGTACTGTTTATTTTATTTTTTTTATTTTATTTTATTTTTTTTTTTTGAGACGGAGTCTTGCTCTGTCTCCCAGGCGGGAGTGCAATGGCGCGATCTCGGCTCACTGCAAGCTCCGCCTCCCGGGTTCATGCCATTCTCCTGCCTCAGCCTCCCGAGTAGCTGGGACTACAGGCGCCTGCCAACACGTCCAGCTAATTTTTTGTATTTTTAGTAGAGATGGGGTTTCACTGTGTTAGCCAGGATGGTCTCGATCTCCTGACCTCGTGATCCGCCCACCTCGGCCTCCCAAAGTGCTGGGATTACAGGCTTGAGCCACTGCGCCCGGCCAATGTACTGTTTATTAATGGATCTTTACTATAACAACTATATTTTAAATGAATAATTTCTTTTTCAAGATCCCTGACACAAGCTTTGGAAAAACTTCCCTCCCTCTCTTCTTCCTTTCCTTTTCTTCCTTCCTCCTTTTCTTCCTTTCTTCCATTTTTGATGATGAAAGTAAAAGAAGAAAAGAAGAAAACCATTTCGATTCAATTTTGCCTATAACATTAGATTTAAAAATGTAAAATGGCAATTTATAAAACAACCCTGAAGTCCAAATCTCCTCCACATTTGTTTTACTCTAGTTTTTAAATAATCATATTTAAGATTTGAGAGTTATGAGGGCTATATATTATTCTCCTCTGTCTTCTCATTTCAGATGAGTTCTGTCGACAGTATACTGTTTGCAGAGACCTTCCTTTTTTAGCTTCAGTAAGAAATATCACTACATTCATTCAAAAGATATTTACTAGAATGTAAGTTTATTGTCCACAAAGACAGAGATCTTATCTGTCTTGTTAATGATTTATCACAATGCCTAGTACATAGAAGATGATCAAGAAATACTGAATGGATGAATGAATGAAAGGCTTTTTGAGTTCCTCTTACTTGTTAGGCACTGAGATAAGTATGAATACGGTAGACTTGAAAGTGTAATTTTGGGTATAATGAATGAGCACCAAATCATCCAACTAAATTATGATATGACACACACTCTAAATTCCAAGCCGTGACTGTTTCCCAAAGCTCAGTCCCTTCCTCCGTGTATTGTGAAAGGTAAGCTTTACTTCATTTTTTCTTCAACGTTGCTTTTAAATAAGCCAAAAGAATAAAAGAAAGAAAGAAAAAGGATCAATAACAACATCATGGCTCTTAGAAATGATTTCAAATAAATTTATCTAAATGTAAATGTTGGTTCTTTAACTTTGTTTTAGATTCTCAAGGGCTTCCACTTTGTCTTTTGACCTTTCTGTTAATTACTCTACTTTGAAGTTTTATCTTCACTAGAAGTTTAGGAGTGACAAGCATTACCTCCCCATGTGGAAATACATTGCTAGGCAATGTGGTTTCTTCCTAGTGTCCAAGCTACATCTTACTGATACTACATACAGAAATCATGTTTGCTCCAGTCTAGAGAAAACATGTAACTAGGAACGTATGTTTTGATTTTCTGGTTCTCAGTCTATCTAGACCCTTGATAAATATCCATGGGAATGCAAGAAACAGACTTACACAAATGAGCCTATTAAAACAAAAACAAAAGCAAAAGACAAAAACTCTTCTTATGCTGTGATGCTAGTAAATAAACCATACATATGCACACAAATGACTCTCCAGTCTATTCATGAGTTTTTGTCCTGAAGTTTTTCAGTTTGTACAGTTTCTGTGTGCATGTGTCTGTGTTGGGGGAGGAACTTCCTCGTTCATTCTTACTCCCAAATCCTCACAAGTAACACTCATAAATACACGCCCAAACATTATCCTGGAAACTCTCCAGAGACTGATTACAGTTTCAGTTAAAATCCTTTTAACTAATGATAATCCCTTTCAGTTAAAATCCATATTCTTCTAATTCTGATTCTTTTGAGTTGTAACTGGAAAAAAAAAAAAGTCTGAGATAAGTTCTGGTCTTGATTTCAAACTCTCCTGGGCCTCCCAGAGTGCTGGGATTACAGGCATGAGCCACCTCTACCGGCCATCTTCTGGAATGAAGGTTTGTGATAGGTATAGCTCTGCGGCAAAAAAACCTGGGATTGTTGAATGCAAAGATTGACTGAATTGTCTTTCCTTTGGGTTTATTTCTGTGTTTTCTTGACATTAGGACACTTAGGAGTTAAACGGTGTTTCTTGCGTTTGACTTCAGGATAGATCACAGGAAACAACTAGTGCTAACATGGCACTCGCTCTGAGTAGGAGCATAATTATTAATTGATTCTGTGTGACTTATGGCATGGATACTAATGCCGTGCCATCTGAGACCATCCTTAATCTATCTTTTAAGGTTCCTGCATCATAGCTTTTTTTCTTCCATTTTATATTTCTGTGCTTCTTTCTTAGTCTGACTCCTTTTTTTATTCCCTCCTTTTTCTTTCCTTTCTCCTGCACCCCTCCCCCTTTATTATGTTCTATACAACCTACCAGAAGAGTACACAGACTCTGCTGAGGCAAACAGCGCCTCAAATGAAGGGCTGTACATGCTTGCAAGACAAGCGAGGCAGGATATGAATAGGACTCCTAGCCTAGTGCCAGCCCAACACTTCTCCAAGAACATTCTTCCTCTAATTCTGATGAACCCTTCCATCAAACTGGAAGGCAAGAGAGAACAAAACAGCAAGCCCTTTGTCCATTGTTAAGCCTTTAATCTTTCACCTCACCGATTTCTAAAATGCACTTTGGATGTTTGTTTATTGGTTTTCATGCTTATGCAACTGCCTCATTCTGTGATAATGGAGTCAGGTTATATCAACATTAAATTGACTTCATAGACCCAAGTACCTTAAGGGTATCATTAATTTTAATTTAGAAAAGCAGCAATCAACCTCCTATCCTGCTTCATTTGTCAAAATCTTTAGTTTTAATTACATCTACAGACTTATGAAAACTGTGACAGGAAGAGAAGAGATCATAGGAAGCATTTCTTCTGCCTTTTTTTTTTTTTTTTTTGGTCTCAAAGAGAAAAGAGGAAAGTTGAATTACTTTGCCTGGAAGGTGATGTAACTTGATACAGATTTTATCTTAAAAAATAGGTTCCCTTTTAAAAGTTTTCCTAATGTATCTCATGATTTGCGACAGGAATTAAAGTCAAGCGGCTCTCACCTTACAACATCATTACATTAAATCATTTGCATTCCGGCTTTAGCTATTTATTCTTGAGCTTTATTTATACCACATTTGGAAGATATCATTCTTACAAAAATTTTCTAAGGCCATTGGAGCATTCCTTTCTAGGGGCATTTTGGCCCATAAGTAGCATAATGTTCACATGGTAATTACATAATTACGCCTCCTGGTATTTGAACACAGGAGTATTTCCAAGGAACAAAAGTGGCAATTTGAAATAATCATCAATGAGATACCATAAGACTGGTACTGTCTGAAAAAAAAAAAAAGATGGCATATATTAGGAAATTCGTATTAACAAATGACTGAAACCGGTAGATAAATGCAAAAAGATAAAGCACTGGAAATCAAACATTTTCGTCTCAGTGGCAGAAACTTTTATATTTTGGGTAACAATATACTTGTAGATTTTCAGTTTGTCCTACTAAACACTTCTTTAATAAAGGCTGGAAGGAGGAATTTGCTGAAGTATGCAAGAATCCTTAACCAAGGAAATCAACACTCCTTAAATCCCATACCATCCTTGCAGCATTTCCAAAGCTTCCTGACCTTGACTCCCTTCACAGTCAATTTGACCACCACTCAAGGAAGCTTGTCTGCCAGAAGACCCTGTTTCCACTTCCCAGCTCTCCTCCTCCCGCAACTGACTGAAAAGCGCCTTTCTTTTCTCTCACTGACGCAGAACTGACAAACCAGTATCAAGCCGTTCTTTACAAATCAATAAAGCGGAAGATCTCATCTACTGTACTTCCAAATCCTACAACATTCTGTCTTCTCTCTTCTTTGCATATCATAAGATAAGCCGCAAGTTATATAAACTAGTATACTTCACGCTTCTTAATAAAGGACAGGGGATGGAGCGATGCACTTCCATTGTTTCTCTGTGTAGATTTGTCAGAACCAGAATTAAAACTCTGCCATGGACTCACAGTCTCTACGGTCTCCTCCCTCTGTCTTATTTGCACTCTTCTGACCTAGCCCTCCTCTTCTCTCCCCCTGCCTCCCTCCTCCCTCATTCCACCTCACCCCACCCCCAAGGCTGTTTGTAAGCTCCTCAAATGCTCATAAGACTTTCCTGAACTATTTGATATTTTCACTTCAAATCTATTTTGTTTTTCCAAATGTGGCTTTACATAGTGCAGAAAACTACAGGGAAAACATCCAAAGTACAATGTGATCTTTTATAGGAGAAACAAAAGATTGAATTTCTAGGTCATCATGGAAGTAGGTATACTTCCCTGAGCAATAATCTGAGGTACTTTATGAGATTCTTTCTTTCACGAAAGCAAGAAATCCTAAAATCCATCAGGATACGTGCACTGTGCCTCAACTCTCTTTTTAATCCTCAAGCGAAATCAACACAGTACAGTGTAATAAAAATGCATATAGCCCCAGGCTTTGTGCCTTAGCAAAGAGAGAAAAAATAAGCTTCTTGACTTCATATGTCTACTGTGAATAATCAGTCACTGCGATTTTGGGATTTTGCTTTATAATCTTAACGTATAGCAGTGAACTCCATGTTTGTAGTGTGACAAGAATAAAGGATTCTTTTTCTTTCTTTAAAACAGGTTGTTCCCATATTTTCCAAAAGAGAGACATGTGTCAGCTTAAAAGAAACGAAACTGCAATGGTGTGAGGGAGGAATCTCTTGATTGTTAGCGTATATTTTCTGCATTTTACCTGAAATTGTCAACGAAGTGTAGGTAAAGTTAAGGCGGGGCCCTAGGCCATTCAATAATGTGGCTAACATTTGGTTTGAGGACCTTCTCAGTTCTGTTCCCAAATATTTAGCCTTTCCTTCCCAACTGCTGGTCCTTAGCTGATTAGTAAATAACCCTAGGAAGATCAATGATTGTTCATAACAGGCTTCTAGTACCACAGCTGTATTTGCATTTTAAGTGCAACTTTAAATAATTAAGCCATTAATTACTCAAATACTTATTGAGTGTTTATAAGGCACTTTGCTAGGAGAGGAAGCAGAAAAAATAAAAATAAATAAGAAAACAAGGGGATGGTCTTTAGTGAATTTGTAGATTTGATATTTACAAATAAGCATAATAAAGTATTATGGGAAAGATTTTAATGTAGTGCAGTCATTCCCCAATTTGACAGTGCATCACAACTATTCGAGAACTTTTTAAAAAAATACAGATTCTTAGCTCATCTAAATAATTTCTGATTTAGTTAATTTGAGGCTGAGGCTTGAGAATCTTTAAGTCTCCACGGATAGTTCTGATGTACAGCCTGGTGTACATCCATCAGTGTAGTGGAAAGGCCACGAATTTTATGAGTCAGGAAGACCTGAGTTGGAGTCCCTTACTAGCTATTTAACCAGCATCTTATCTAATAGCCTGTGAACCTTAGTTTCTTTATGTGTTAACAGAAATACCACATAACAACACTACCAATAATGACAATAATAGCAAACATTTATAGAGCATTTACTATATCCCAAGTGCTATTTCAAGAGTATTATAAGTATACTTCATTTATGTCTTTCTTATCAGAAGGTAAATTTGATGAGGGCAGGACTCAATCTATTTTATTCACTACTGTATCCCCAGGACCCAGGTCAGTGCCTGTCTCATAGTAGGCACCTAACTACTTGAAAGAATGAACATCACTATGAGGAAAGTACACCACAGTGACCATTTTACAGATGAGGAAATGGAGGCACAGAGAATGAGATGTTGTAACGTGCACAGTTGGAGAGACCATTTTCTGGCACTCGGTATGTACTCATTTTTCTGATAACTGCAAATTGCTAGAACAAGCCTAAATAGCTGTGGGGGTTACAGAGTATCGGGATGAAATTAATGAAGGAGGTTGCTTTGAAACTGGGCCTTCACAATTGGGTAAGCTTTTGATGGGCAAAAACAGAAGAAACACTCTGGGTGACAAGAGTAGAATGAGCAATTTTTTTTTTTTTTTGGCACTAGTAAAGGCCCGGATATGAAGGATAAACAGAAAAAGAGCTGAATAATATAAGGCTAGAAATGTAGCTTGGAGTCAAACCAGAGCTGTACTTGACTGTCAGGTTTAAGAATAGAGACTTCATTTAGTTGTTCATGGGAAGGCATTCGAATTTTTTTTAATAGTTATTTTAAAATTTTATTTCTTTCAAATGCATTCACATGATAATAAAATTCAAGAAAAACAAAAAAAGTTATTTAAAAATCAAGTCTCTCTTTCACCATGTCTCTCTAGCCATTTTGTTCCCCACTCCCTGGTGGCAAGTATTTCCATATTCTAAATTAATTCTTTAAGTAAGAAAAATATTAGGTTGGTGCAAATGTGATCGCAGTTTTTGCCATTGAAAGTAATGGTAAAACCACAATTACTTATGTACCAACCTAAATATCATTGTCAGAATGGTGTTTTAGGATGAATGAAAGCATGGAGAAAGCGAAGAGAGGATAAGCTGCCAGAAAGAAAAACAAGAGATGGTATGGCAAGACGTTATGTGTTAAATGTAACAGTATCAGAAAGTAGAGTCAAGGAAGCCTCAGACTCTCACCCTAGGTGAGGAGATGCATAAAAATCAGAAGGAACCACTGGTTTTTTGCAGCATACTTTGATGTAATAGCAAATCAGTAAATCATGGATGGTTGAACAAAGACTGGAGGAATGATGGGAAAATTATGAAAGGTGTGGCAGTGAGTTCTCCTTAAAGCCCCTCTTATCATTCATTCTCATTGTTAGAAAGATCCCTATCATAACTGGGGCAAAAACAATACATTTAACTAAAAATGAGCTAAGGCATGTAAAGCATTTAACAGCATCTGTTACAAGGTGAGCACTGAGTAAATGGTCACTGTTACTTATTTGTATTAAAAGGTGGGGCTGGGCATGGTGGTACAAGCCTGTAATCCCTCACAGTGACCTGGGAGGCTGAAGTGGGAGGATCACTTGAACCCAGAAGTTCAAGACCAGCCCGGGCAACATAGTGAGACCCTGTCTCTTAAAAAAAGTAACACAAACAAAAAACATGGTATCAGAGCAGAATACAATGGGGTGAGTTTGACAGACACATCTTTAGGGGAAGTTCCATATCTAGCTTCCCTTTTTTATAATAAATACTTGAGCTGGTTTGTTGAGGATAACCCATATGATTTTAATCATTTACTAGGACTTAAATCTGGAAAGTATGACAGTTGGGTTCAAGAATCAATGACTCCACAAGCGTTTTCAAGGGCTGCTATGTAGACTGTACTATATGTTCATTGTGTGGTGGATGGCAAAGATGGCACATGGGAAATTTCTATTCTCAAGAACCTTGTGTCTTGCTGGGAGATGACTGCAGCTGAGATGAATTAGAGACTTTTTAACTGATAGTCTCTGTGTTATGACCAATAAGAGCAATATGTATTTTTGGAAGTGAGACAGCAGTGAGCCCAGGAGCAACCTGGGAGGCATCAGAAAAGAGGTGACACAGAACATCATTGTCCTAGGTCAGACTCAGAGTATCAGCAGCTTAGCATCTCATGTCCATGAGGAGTATTTTTTGAACAGGTATTTTGCATGCCATTGGTGATATAATCTTAATGATTCAGAGATTCCTGAGATTTCAAACAGTATCACTTAGAGTATCAATTTTTCCTTTATTTTAGTAAGCAACAAGTCATCATTCTCTTACCATCTTTTTTTTTTTTTTTTTTTTTTTGAGACATCCTGCTCTGTTGCCCAGTCTGGAGTGCAGTGGCATGATCTCAGCTCACTGCAACCCCTGCCTCCCAGGTTCAAGCAATTCTCCTGCCTCAGCCTCCCGAGTACCCAGGATTACAGGCATGCGCCAACCCACCCGGCTAATTTTTGTATTTTGTAGAAGAGATGGGGTTTCACCCTGTTGGCCAGGTTGGTCTCCATTCTCCTATCTTTTAACCATTTCACAGTTGTTTGCAAAGAACTTTCAAAATACAGTGATTAGAATGATTTGTTTTCTTGTCTTTTCCTTACTGTATCGAAATTGATTTTTTATGGTTAGGTGAATATAGATGATTAAATATAAAAGCATTGAATGATTTTGTGTTGTTTAGATAAAAACTGTGAATTTTGCATGAGTAAAGGGCTAGTATCGCTATTGTTCCTACCTGAAAATGATTTCAGTGCACTGATATCAAACTTTTTCTAGACTTTTCCAAAGTAATATTAAACCTCATACGTAGAACTTTGAACATCTAGTCCTTGATCTAGGATTGAACACACATTTCACATCTTGAAGAAAACTTACTTACTTATTTATTTATTTATTTTGGTTAGCTGATCTTTTTATCCCTTCAGGCATTCACCAATGTTTTTTCTTTCCTGGCAGCAGTTCTGGAGCTAAATTCCCTGAAGGCTAAAGCATCTATTAAATGGCTCAAAACGTATAGTGCTAAAAGTTTGCTTTTGTTGTGTTATTTTTTAGTGGATATCTCAGAAAAAAAGTATGTTCTCGCATATGTTGGCACACTGCAGTAATTTTTCACTGATTAAAATCTAATTTTGAGCTTTTAATAAAGGTTAAGCATCTCCGACCCAAAAGCTCAAAATCTGAAATGCTCCAAATTTTGAAACTTCTTGAGTACTGACATGATGTCACAAGTGGAAAATTTCACTGACCTCATGTGACAGGTCACAGCCAAAACTTTTGTGTTTCACGCACAAAAGTATTTAAAATATTGTATAAAATTTCCTTCAGGGTATGTGTATAAGGTATATACGAAATATAAATGAATTTCATGTTTAGGCTTGGGTCCCATCCCAAGATATCCCATGAGGAATATGCAAATATTCCAAAATCCACAAAAATAAAAAATCCAAAACACTTCTGGTCCCAAGCATTTTGGATAAGGAATATTTAACCTGTTTTCCAATCTAACCTGGCCCTAACATTCAACTTTGTAATATATAATGAAGAAATAAAACAACAGAGTAAACTTCCAGAGTAAACAAATCTATACCCCAGGGATATTTAAATATCAGAAATAAACTCATACTTTTGACTTACCATCTTCATAACGCAATGCATATGCTAAACACAGATGATTCTTATCTTTTCACCAAACTAAGGTCTTTAAGGACTTTAACTACTAAGAATATTTATGTTAATTCAAGTTAATATTTGTCTTAAAAAACAGAATCTTTTAAATATTCAAGATATAGATGTTTCACCAATCCAATCTACCCTTTCTGGTCAAAAGTTAAATAAATTGGATGGAATCTCAAGTATTCATAACTACATATAAGAACAGAAACTATCAAGAATGTATCAACAACAAAAGGTTTTCGTGGCCTCTTTCAGTACACATGTGCACATAAGACATGTATCTTTTTTTTTTTTTTTGAGACAGAGTCTTGCTCTGTCACCAGGCTGGAGTGCAGTGGCACGATCTCAGCTCACTGCAACTTCCGCTTCCCGGGTTCAAGTGATTCTCCTGCCTCGGCCTCCCCAGTAGCTGGGACTAGAGGTGTGCGCCACCACGCCCAACTAATCTTTGTATTTTTAGTAGAGAGGAGTTTCACCATGTTGCCCAGGATGGTCTTGATCTCCTGATCTCGTGATCCGCCTGCCTCCGCCTCCCAAAGTACTGGGATTACAGGCGTGAGCCACCGCGCCCAGCCAAGACATGTATCTTTATAGAACAAGGTTTCTCAACTTCAGCATTATTGACATTTTGGCCTGGGCAATATTTTGTTGTGCTATCTATCCCATGCATTATAGAGAATGCCTAGCAGCATCCCCAACTTCTACCCCCTAGATGCCAGTAGCACCTCCTCACCAGTTGCGACAACCAAAAATGTCTCCAGAAATTGCCATGTCCCCTGGGGGACAGACTTGCTCTTGGTTGACAACCACTAGTGTATAGTAAACTTTCACCCTCTACTTCATATATACAGATATTGATGTTCGAGATAAGAGAGTCCTATTCTATGTCTGTAACTGGTTGAGGAAGGAGAAGTTAACAGTCCCCAGTTATATACAGACTATTGTCAGATCTGCCCAATTCAGGATTCCTCTAATTGGCAGTCTTTGCTCTGGCACTCCTTGTTGGGCTGACACAGAGTCTAGAAGATCTGCATTGTGATCTGATGGCTTCCCTTGTTCAACTCTGCTTCCACCCCTATTTCTTCACAGGTGTTATTCTGCAATAAATCTGCCCTGGCATCTGCTTCTTGGAGGACTCAACCTGCAACAATAATCAATCAATCAATTCCACGATTCCGTTCCCTTAGCCTAGGTGGGCAAGTGACCCAATTCGGGCCATATAGAGTCAAGCCCATACAGTCTTTAAGTTCTCGGGTCAGAGTAGCTCTCTCTTTTCTCCAGGGTATGTTGAGGGTGTTAAGAGGATGGCAGGTGGGCCTGCATCAATAGTCTGAAAGCCACCACTGCCACCAACACCCTTTTGTTTCTTAACTAATCTGAGTTGAGTTTTCTGTCACTTACAGCCAAGAGTCCAGCCTAATATACTTTATAATAAAGGGGAAACTACGGAAACATTTAAGAAAATTAACATTGATCCTAAAAGTTGTTACAAATTAACTCATCACAATAACTATTCAGAGCAAGGTATATAAGTCGCTCAAGAACTACAAAGCACATTGCCTTTTTAAATTTAAAGATACTTCATAAAAATGTGGGACAGAACAGAATGGTATCCATTATTATAGAATGATTTTACCAACTGCTGCATTAATTCTCCAAAGATTTCCCCCAATCTCATTATGAAGAAATAATAGACATAGAATACTAGGCTGGGTGCAGTGGCTCACGCATGTAATCCCAGCACTTTGGGAGGGCGAGGTGGGCATATCACGAGATTAGGAGACTGAGGCCATCCTGGCTAACGGTGAAACCCCGTCTGTACTAAAAATACAAAAAATTAGCCAGGTGTGGTGGCGGGCGCCTGTAATCCCAGCTACTCAGGAGGCTGAGGCAGGAGAGTCACTTGAACACGGGAGGTGGAGGTTGCAGTGAGCCGAGATCGCACCACTGCACTCCAGCCTGGGCGACAGAGCGAGACTCCATCTCAAAAAAAAAAAAAAAAAAAAAAAAAAAAAAAAAAAAAAAAAAAAAAGAATACTATATATTAGATGCCACAAGGTTATCAATATACACTAGTTTCGAGGCGTTTTGAAAATTTTGGTGCACCCCTATCCAGCATATCCTGCCCCTTTCTATTTCACGTTCCCTGTTGCTAATATTAGGAAAAGAGAACATTTACATGAGTATGCTATTTGATTTGAGCCAATCTCTCAGGGTCAATAATATTTCAGTATTTTGTGTGCAGCATTTAAGATTATAAAGTATGCCCATTTCAGTACTCCTTTTAAACAGAAAGATTTAGTTGAAAACTCAAAGCCACATTTGTCCACTGAAAGCTTTTAAAAAGCTTCATTTGTGAAAAGACACATTGACCAGAGCTGCTGGGGATCATTAATGAAAGCTAGATCTTCAAAGGAGATTCTGTGTTACAAAAAGGTACTTGGACATTTTGGCTAAGCTGCAGACCACCTGTGATTTGGCCATTTGATAGAGGGTTGGTTGTTGACAGGTCCTAAGAGATACCCTCTATGTCTTTTCTTTTTAAAATTGTATTAAAAGATTTGTATTATGGGCTCCCTATTTAAAATGAAAGTCTGGGCAGCTGCCTCTTTTACTCCGTCTAGAAGAAGGTAACTTACATTTTCTAACATGAGTTTTCCATCAATAATTGTCTGCTATGACACCAAAATATTCCCCACCTCCTGGCTGGAGAGCATGTTGTCTTGGTCATCTCCTCTGCTGGGTTGGAGACAGAGTGACACACGTAGGTGAATGGGGTCTAAACCAATTAAACCCTTGTCTGGGTCTAAACCGATTAAAAAGGAACTCAAATCTATTTTCTCTCAGATTGGGAGAGTCCACGAAAATAAAAAAGCCAAACAACAGAAATGCTGCCCAGTTGCACAGGGTGTTGCTATTATCTAGCATGTGCACATCAATTTATGTTTTCAAACTCGTTCACAGTCACTAGTTACTGGCAGGCACTCTGTTAAGAAGTAGAGAACTCTAAGCTGAGTTTTGAACATAGATTTCCGGAAGTGATTAAGAAGATCATTTTCAAATTTGTATGACCAAAAGGCATTTTAAATATGATTTTAAATGGCAAAGGGACAAAATCATGGGCTTCTTGTGTTTCTCTGGATGCCAATCACATTACTTCGAGAGCTGGCATACGTCCTGGATGTCTCAGGCTACGCACCACTGATAACACAAACTATGCGGGCGCTGGAGCAGAAAGATATGAGCAGAGGAAGAGAGGAAAGTGGTGCCTCTAAGACCCCAGAAAGTGGTTTTGAACCCTTGTGGATCTCACTGGAAAGGGATTAGGAGAATACCACCTGGCAGAAGACCACTCTCTTATTAAGGCTGATCCACTCTCTCTCTCTCACTCTCTCTCTCAAAAAATGAATAAATAAAAGATAAAACAAAAAAAGGTAAAAGAAAAAAGAAAAAAACTTAAGTAGGAGGCAAAGTCTAGAGTTGACAGAGCTGAAAGGCTCTCAAAATTTTAAGACTTTTTTTTTAAGTGTCTTAAAATATTTTAGGGACTTTGTCTTAGTAAAGATGATAAAATTAAGTTCACTACACACTCATTCCTTTTAGAAGCTTTTCACCTCCATTTTAACTGTGTGCATTTAATCTGTGTAATAATCACTGTATGTCCCCTTCAATGTCCTTTTGCATCCTTTTTTTTTGGCATTTTAGTCTATTTCTGTCTGTCTGATTTTTTTTCTTCTATTCAATGACATTTTCTCCTCTATTATTGCTTTATTTAATGTTTTTCTTATGCTACAGCATAACTGCCTTCTTTTCTCCATCCAGATCTCTAAATTAGGGGGTCCCTCTTCCTTTTCTATGCAGCAGCCTGTCTTCAGCATGATGTCTTCACTTTTCTCTATTGTAGTCTCTTTTGTGATTGGCCAATAGCAAAATGAAACTTACTAGAATCCAATTCTAAAAGCACTTTAGAAGGATGGAATCTTATCATTTACTCCCTGAATCACTATCATCAGTATAGATGGTGCAGAACGGTATTCCATTTTGGGGCTCATTGGATAAGTATGAGTTCAACCTGGCAGCTATAAAATAACCGGGGAAAATCTTGTTCCTTTCCTCCTTTATAGCTCGGAACTTAGTGACTGACCTTGCTTCTTTATTTCTAATTACGCCCTATGGAAAAATTACGCCTTTTTTTTCATTTATATTGTATAGTGCCTAAGATTTTTGGGGGCCTTTAATGAACAGCACTACAATTTCATTTTCATTTTACAGGATATGCAATATAATTTTGAAAAATTAAACTACATGCTCAAGGAAGGATTCAACATTTCCAGAGAACCTAGCATTTTCTCTCAGAAGACTAAAATTAGATCCTGTTTTAATGACCGTCCCTGCAACACTGACTTCTATGTAATGAGAATGTTTCCATGTTCCTGCTGACAGACCACCTACTATTCTTTGCTGATGTGGGTCTGATAATTCTGACAATCAATAATAATAATTGTATAAACATTAACATTTATTGAGTGCATGCTTTGTGCCAGGCACTGCACAAAGTGCTTTATAATGATTATTTCATTTGATCTTTCTAATAACCCCATGAGTTAAGAATACAAATGATCCGGCATATCAGAATTGTTCACATTTGATGGTTGACTCAATATAGATTTTTAAAAACTGCCTAGAAACCTCCTACGACACTTACTGCACTGATGGTTCTCCATACTCCTCCAATGACACAAAGCCTATCCTGCTTTGAATTCTTGTATTATTATTATTATTCATATATGGATAATTCAAAAAATAAACAGGTATTCTATTGACACCAAGAAGAAAGACTGACGTTGCCGCTGCTCTGCTCCACTTTGAGGTTTGTAGCAAATATCTCTGGTGCTTGCATCACATCTTGTCAGCCCATCTGTGATTCCACTGTCAGCGGTAGTGGATGGTTCTGTGCAAGTTCTAACTCCTGCTGTATAGCCAGCATCCCTTCTCAAAAGGGATCCCTGAGCCTTGCAGCTTTCTGCTCTGGGTTCCCCTGACCCGCATGACATGGGAGCATCCTGGGTGGGCAAGCATAGCCAGCCACAGGGGTTAGTGCTTTGGCAGCAATTCTCATTTTCTCCCCCCTAACTTCTGCACAGTGTTTACTGAGCTTACTCACATCATATAGTTCACAGCTTTGATAGAAAAACTTCTTGTTTCCTTTTTATATTTATACTTAGATTTTCTAGATTGTTTTGAATCTTTCTGATGCTGTGTGAAGTTCAGAGCAGCAGAAAATGCAGGGGTGCATTGGAGAGGATGTGTCCCACTCAGATCCATTGCTTGCCCGTATCAGATGAAAACGGAATCAATTCTCAACCAATGGGAGCAGGAGCAGGTATACACCTGCTCTGGCTTTCCATATTTCAGGCTGTAGCTACCTATGTCCAGATCTGTTTTCTTCTGTACACTTCTCAGCAGTTCCAGGGAATAGCTCATCTTTCTTTGTTGCTTCATTCTTCCTGTTCTCTTACTCCTGCTTCTTAGAATTACTTGCACCCAGGTCCCTTTTTTTTTATTTACTTTTTTGAGACAGAGTCTTGCTCTGTCACCCAGGCTGCAGTGCAGTGGCGCTATCTTGGCTCACTGCAGCCTCTGCCTCCTGGGTTCAAGAGATTCTCCTGCCTCAGCCTCCCAAGTAGCTGGGATTACAGGTGTGTGCCACCAAGCCCAGCTAAATTTTGTATTTTTAGTAGAGATAGGGTTTCACCATGTTGGCCAGGCTGGTCTTGAACTCCTGACCTCAGGTGATCTGCCCACCTCCACCTCCCAAAGTACTGGGATTACAGGCGTGAGCCACCATGCCCAGCCTGAGGTCCCTTCTTGATTCTGTGATGAGGTAACCCTCACTACAAAGCCAGGTCTTAGGATAGGTCTCACCATCATTAAACCTGGACTCTTGGAGAAGCAAATGTGAATACTATTAAAAACCAGAATCTGTGATGTTGACAGTGGAAAGTCTACATCATTCATTATTTAAGACCCTGTTTGTCATCAATAAATGTTCATGGTAATTCAGGCACTGTCTTAGGTCCCGCTGCTGAGGCTGGGATTTAATCCAGAATCTGATAACAAGATTTGTTGGAACTTCTGCCTTAGGGCAGCAGAAAACAATAAGAAAGACTTTAAAATAAGGAGAGTCACCTAATCAGATCTGCATTTTAGGAGGATTACTATAGCTGCATTGTGGAAAAGGGATTCGGAAGCAAGAACAATATCAGGGAGATAAATTAGAGGCTATGTAGCATTTGAGTCAAAAGATATTGGAGGCAAGGGAGGTGGAAAGAAGGGAATGAATTTAAGAGATGGCTTGGGGATAGAGCTGACAGAATTTGGCAATGCATCATGTTAGATTTAAAGATAAAAGTAGATTCAGAAATAATACCCTAATTTCTGACTTGGGCAATTGGGTGAAATGTAGTGTTAATGAGAACAGCACAATTAGGGAGGGAAAAATATTGAGGGTGGATTGGGACAAAAGGAGGACAAAAATGAGCTGTTGGGGACACGTTAAGTCAGAGGTGTCTGTGGGACATTCAGGTTGTGGTGGACAGGAAACATAGAAGGTGGCTGGGTCTGAAGCCCAGGAGAGAAATAAGTCTGACCTTACTTCAATAATCAGGCCAGCCATTTCAAATAATTATGCTAGAGCAATTGAATATCCATATGCAAAAAATAAACCTCAACTTAAACCTCATACTTTATATAAAAATCAAATGGATCACAGACTTAAACATAAAATGTAAAACTATAAGACATATAAAACAGGAGAACCAAAACGGTGAAACCCCATCTCTATTAAAATACAAAAAATTAGCTGGGCGTGGTGGCGGGCGCCTGTAGTCCCAGCTACTCGGGAGGCTGAGGCAGGAGAATGGCGTGAACCCGGGAGGCGGAGCTTGCAGTGAGCCAAGATCAGTCCACTGCACTCCAAGCTGGGCGACAGAGTGAGACTCCGTCTCAAAAAAAAAAAAGAACAGGAGAAAATCTTTGGGATCAAGGGCTAGGCAAAGTATTCTTAGACTCGACACCAAAAGCATGATCCATAAAAGGAAAAAGCGATAAATTCAACCTCGCCAAAATTAAAATTCTTTTTCATCCCGTTAAGAAGATGAAAAGATGAGAGAGAAAACATTTGAAAACCCTATACACAAGAAAGGACTAGTATCTGATACAGAAAGAACTCTCAAAACTGAACTATAA
Organism: Symphalangus syndactylus; assembly: GCF_028878055.3. Lineage (NCBI taxonomy): Eukaryota > Metazoa > Chordata > Mammalia > Primates > Hylobatidae > Symphalangus > Symphalangus syndactylus. The sequence continues at coordinate 45,459,847 of NC_072447.2, forward strand.
AAAAACTTTTGAATTAGAAAATAGACAAAAGACATGAACAGACACTTCACTGAGGAGGATATACATATGGCAAACAAGTACAGGAAAAGTTGTTCAACAGCATTTGCCACGAGGGAAATGTAAATTAAAAGCACAATGAGATATTCCTACACACATATCAGAATGGCTAAAAATAAAAAATAATGACAACACCAAATGTTGGTGAAGATGCAGAGAAACTGGATCACTCATACATTGCTGGTGGAATATAAAATAGTACGGACACTTCGGAAAAGTTTGGCAGTTTTAAAACTAAACTTTTAACTACCATATGACCTAACAATTGCACTCTTCAGCATTTATCTCAGAGAAATAAAAACTTATGTTCACACAAAAACCTGTACATTAATGTTGGTAGCTTTATTCATAATAGTCCAAAACTAGAGATAACTCAGATGTCTTCAAGGGGTGAATGATTAAACAAACTAGGGTATATCCAAACCATAGCATACAACTTCACAATAAAAAGGAAACAAGTCTTGCTGCATATAAAAAGTTTAGAGAAATCTCTAGGGAATTATGTTGAGTGAGTCAAGTCAATCCCAAATGGTTCCATTCATATAACATTATTGAAATAACAAAATTATAGAAATGGAAAACAGACTAGTAGTTGCTGGAAGTAGGAGGTGGGGGGCAGGGAAGTGGGTGTGGCTATAAAAGGCCAATAGGAGGGATCTTTGTAGTGATGAAAATGTCCCGTATGCTGACACTGTTGATGTCAAAATCCTGGTTGTGACATTGAACTAGAGTTTTGCAGGTGTACCATTAGAGGAAACTTGGTGAAAAGGTATGTGCAGTCTGTGTATACTTTCTTACAACTCCATATGAATCTGCAATTTAATTAAAAATGCTGAGATCCAGTAGTTCTCAGTAATATGTCAATGACTGAATTTTCATCGGATTAGTTATATTGAATATTAATTGTAAGGTTCTGTCGCTATCCTTTTTCAAGAATCCAGAAGCTTAGATTTATTTCTGAAGCAATATACCAAAAGTTTTCTTATTAAAAATTCAGAAGGCTTCAACAGTGAATAATTTTTTGGTAATAAGAAAAAAAAACTAAGAATTATTTTTTATTAAAAAACAACAAAATCAGCTCTTAAGACGCTTACAGTTCAGATGGGGAAATAAGACCTAGATATGTGAAACTGAGTAGTGTCTGGTGAAAGGCTCCTTTCTGGGTGGTTAGTTCAAAGGTTCCCTGGAGGAAGCTGAGCTTGAGCTGGATCTGCAATTACATCTGGATTGAGGGAATCCTTCCAGCACTCAGCAAATAGCAGGAAAAACTGTCCAGACACAGCAGGTATCAAGATTTGGAGACTTTCCTCATCAGGAGGGGAGCATTTGTTTTGTTTGTTTGGACATACAAGGAGATAGAAAGAATATTGATAATGAAGGTATCTGAACCCAATCCTGGTGACAGTGTTGAGCCAAAGTTGTAAACATGATGATTAAGAACTCAGGCACTGAAGTTGGACTGCCTGGTGTGACTACCTCATTTCTCAACTGAGAGCCACTGGGCAGAGCACTTAACTCTCTAAGTTTCTGCTTTTGTATCTAAAAATGATGCTATTCATCAGAGGTACCTCAGAAAGTAGTTGTTAGAATTAAGGGAGATAACATATGTCAAGTCCTTAGCACAGTGACTGGCAGAGTCTCATTTGGCATATATTAGCTCTGAGCTTAATGGTGGTGCTAGTGGTGATAATGATGTTGTCTCTCCAAAGGTTACAAATGGCTTAGGGGCAGAGACTATGGCTTATCTTAGACTACCTGAGGTCTGGGACACTCCTGGCACACAGCAGGAGTTTTGCTAAATTAAATCGGCAAAAGTAGTGTTCTTGGAAGATTAACTTGACAGCAATTGGCTGACCAGAGGGAGGAAGGAGAGATTTTAGGCATGGAGTACAAGTAGAAAGCTACTGCAATGATACAACCTCACTCCTCATGACAAGGGTCAGAAAAAATGGCTGGTGTCAGCGGGAATGATAAGGAATAGGTTAAGTAATGAAAGATGAATTGAAGGACATAGTTTCTGGGCTTTGACTCCACATTTTAACTATGAATAGATTCTAAGCTTGACTTTAGTGTGCAAATTAGGCCTCTTTTGGAGAGAAAGCCCAGTATAGCAGAAAGAACATGAGTTTTGAAGTTAAACACTGTTCTGTCCCATATGTCATTTGTGTGACCTTAAAAAATGTATTTACTCTTTCAGCGTCTGTAGTAGACACTGTGGCGCTCCACCCTGGACCTCCTCTTTAGGGCGTTTGCATGCATGGGCCACCTGCTGCCTTACTGGCTGCTGGCTCACAGCTGGGGCCTTCACTGGACTGTGCCCTCAGGGAACTGCCTCACACAGCTACATCCCCTCCCTGAGGGAGAGACCTAGGGCCAATGACTGGCTGATGCAGGGATTAACTCATTTACGCCTAGTGTTCCATTACTGGGACGCTAAGCTTGTGGGAGTTATTTACATCCTACTGCTCAAGGTCATCGCCAAGGTCTGACTTTTCACAAAAAATTTTTGCAACCTCCGGCATAAATGGGTTAAAGTCTTCACCGATTTGATTTACCGGGGACAACTCTGAAAGGCCAAACCTACTCCAGAGCTTCCTTGCAAGCTCCTGCTGCAGCCGTAATTGCAACTGCATCGCGAACCAGCTTTTCCTCTGCACAGTCATGCCCCTTTCAGTTTCTTAGAGGTGTAAATCCTGAGAGCACTCCCCAGTATGACAATAATCCTTCTGCAAGCAACTCTCCAACTGCTTCTGCTTCTGCTTCTGAGCCTAGTCTTGGAGAGTCTTTTATTCCTAATCAGTGAAATGGAAAAAAGGCACACAGTTGCTATTGAGAGTTGTGGTGGGAATAAAATGAGATCATGTGCTTGGCAGAAAACCGTGTTCAAGAAATGACAGCTAATGGGTGATACTTGAGGACATTATGCTACGTGAAATAAGCCAGTCCAAAAAGGAACAAATACTGTATAATTCCGCTTATATGATGCTCCTAGAATAGTCAAATGCATAGAGACGGAAAGTACAAAGGTGGCTGCCAGGGGCTGGGGAAAACGAGGAAATGAGGAGTGGTTTAATGGGTACAGTTTCAGATTTGCAAGGTGAAAAAGTTCTGCAAGTCCACTACATGACAACATGAATATACTTAACATTACTGAACTATACTCTAAAAAATGGTTAAAATGGTAAATTTTACATTATGTCTTTTTACCACAATTTGAAAAGAAAGAAATGATGGCTACCATACCGTTGATTCCATTTAATTGATTTTATCCACAAGCAGGTACCTTTTCTGGCTTCTCCTCTATTTTCTCATCCTGTTGGGTGGGACCTATAGTTTCAAACATGATTGAAGCTCCCTGCCTCCTCTGGCATCCTGGATATTATGTCTCCATAATCTGATTTTTTACACCAATGTTTCTAATTTCCACACATCTCTTTAGACTTTAGATTCTCTCATGAGCTGAAATCACCCTGGCACAGGCTCTGAGGAACTGCATGGAAGCAAACAGCACTATTTCCCTTCCTTCCTCTAACAAAACAGATCTCTTTAAAATCACCACCATAACCTTTCGAAAAGCACATCAAATTGCACCATGATATAAAAGAAATTATACTCTGTCAGTGCCAGGTTGTTGAAAATAAGGGATTGAGATCAGGAGTCTGGGGAAGTTGACAAATATAATGATGTGCTTAGATACCCTGATGGATTTTGACGCAGATTCTCTGCTTGGGGGTGAGTGTAATTACTATTTGTATAGAGAGCAGAGTCAAGGTCAGAAAATACAGGAGAGGGACCATCAAGCTAAAGCAGAGGACTTTAAAGTGGCTGGGGAGTTTTTGTTATTCAAAAGCTCAAATTGGTCAGCAGGACAAAAGAATACACAGAGTCAGGGTATGGGCAGGGGCCAATATCCCATATCCAGAAATTCCTGTCTAGCAAGAATGGAGAGGAAATGTCAGAGCATGGGTTGGAATTTGGAATGAAGTTATATGAGGAGACAGACAAGGTACAAAACGTGACCAAGAAGTTGGAGGTGCCACTGCAAAATTTGGAATAAAAGGGGTAGTGCCAAGGCAGGTCTGAGGACTGATCCTAAGCCAGTGGTTGTTTCTTCTGTCCTAGTTTTAAGCAGCTTTCCTAGTGAGGGTGGATGAGGGCCAAGAGTGCTGGGCTTCTCCCCAGAGTCACACAGGATTCTGCAGGTTTTAATGATTACAGCAGAGAGCTTGGTCCCCTGGAAAGCCCTTGCGGTTCTAACCCGGCAAAATGCATTGAATCTGACAGGCCAGCATTTACCACCTCTGGGGCCAGTGCACGGGGGAAAAACAAAGCGCCCCATTTGCAAACTTAGCACATATATGCAGTTAGGAGTTGCTCTACTCGTTACACAAAAAGATTTTATAAATAAAAAATATTTAAAGTCTGGCACTAAGTTTCTACTCCCTGTTTGTTTTCATTTTGATACCTGTACTCTATTCTAAAGACTTGGTAGTGAGAGCAGAGCGGGAGGTGGGGTGGGGAATTGAATGCCTCCCAAGTATTTGAAGGGCTGTCTTTGCCAAGAGGGTTTACACTTACTGTGCATATCTCCAAAGCATACATATAGACAGAAAGGCGGAGGTTATGGGAAGATCAATTTCAGCTCAATGTGAGAGATAACAGCCTAATGATTAGGGTGTTTGTGAACTGAACAGGCTGCTTTACAAAGTGAGGAGTTCCCCATCACTAAGTTTTAAGCCTAGGCCAAAGAGTCTTCTAGCAGAAACGTGGAAGAACTCTTGAAAGGAATTAGACTAGACCTTGAAGGCCCCTTTCAACCTAAGATTTTATTACTCAAACTTGTTAAGATGGGATTAACATTAGCTTAAATAAGTTAACTATTGAGAGTCAGCCTAATGTAATGGTTAGGATTACCAGGTCTGCAGCCACATTACTTGGGTTTGAATCTTGGCTTCTTACTAGCTGTGGGCTTTGGGCAAATTACTCAATCTCTCTATACCTTAGTCTTCTTATTTGTAAACTGGGAATTACAACAGTACTTATCTACAAGATAGTTGTTGTCAGGCCTCTGAGCCCAAGCTAAGCCATCATATCCCTTGTGACCTGCACGTATACATCCGGATGGCCTGAAGTAACTGAAGAATCACAAAAGAAGTGAAAATGGCCTGTTCCTGCCTTAACTGATGACATTCCACCACAAAAGAATTGAAAATGGCCGGTCCTTGCCTTAACTGATGACATTACCTTGTGAAATTCCTTTTCCTGGCTCATCCTGGCTCAAAAATCTTCCCCACTGAGCACCTTGTGATCCCCACTCCTGCCCGCCAGAAAACCACCCCCCATTTGACTGTAATTTTCCTTTACCTACCCAAATCTTATAGAACGGCCCCATCCCTATCTCCCTTTGCTGACTCTCTTTTCGGACTCAGCCTGCCTGCACCCAGGTAATTAAAAAGTTCTGTTGCTCACACAAAGCCTGTTTGGTGGTCTCTTCACACGGATGCGAGTGAAATTTGGTGCCGTGACTTAGATCAGGGGACCTCCCTTGGGAGATCAATCCCCTGTCCTCCTGCTCTTTGCTCTGTGAGAAAGATCCACCTACAATCTCTGGTCCTCAGACTAACCAGCCCAAGGAACATCTCACCATTTTAAATCAGGTAAGCGGCCTCTTTTTACTCTCTCCTCCAACCTCTCACTGTCCCTCAACCTCTTTCTCCTTTCAATCTTGGTGCCACCCTTCAATCTCTCCCTTAATTTCAGTTCCTTTCCTTTTCTCGTAGAGACAGGAGATGCATTTTATCCATGGACCCAAAACTCTGGCGCCAGTCACGGACTTGGGAAGACAGTCTTCCCTTGGTGTTTAATCACGCGGGGACGCCTGCCTGATTATTCACCCACATTTCAGAGGTGTCTGACCATGTGGGGACGCCTGCCTTGGTCCTTCACCTTTAGTGGCAAGTACCGCTTTTCTGGGGGGCAAGAACCCCCTGACCCCTTCTCTCTGTGTCTCTACCCCTTCTCCACTTTTCTGGGAGGCAAAAACACCCCGACCCCTTCTCCTTCACCCTCAGTGGCAAGTACTGCTCTTCTGGGGAGCAAGAAGCCCCTGACCCCTTCTCTCCGTGTCTCTACCCCTTCTCCGCTTTTCTGGGGAACAAGAACCCCCCACCCCTTGTCTCCATGTCTCTACTTTCTTTTCTCTGTGCTTGCCTCCTTCACTATGGGCAACCTTCCACCCTCCATTCCTCCTTCTTCTCCCTTAGCCTGTGTTCTCAAGAACTTAAAACCTCTTCAACTCACACCTGACCTAAAACCTAAATGCCTTATTTTCTTCTGCAATGCTGCTTGACCCCAATACAAACTCCACAGTGGTTCCAAATAGCCAGAAAACGTCACTTTCAATTTTTCCATCCTACAAGATCTAAACAATTCTTGTCATAAAATAGGCAAATGGTCTGAGATGCCTGACATCCAGGCATTCTTTTACACATTGGTCCCTGCCTAGTCTCTGTTCCCAATGCAACTTGTCCCAAATCTTCCTTCTTTCCCTCCAGCCTGTCCCCTCAGTCCCAACCCCAAGCATCGCTCAGTCTTTCTAATCTTCCTTTTCTACAGACCCATCTGACCTCTCCCCTCCTCGCCAGGCCCAATTCTTCCTCAGCCTCTGCTCCTCCACCCTATAATCCTTTTATCACCTCTGCTCCTCACACCCAGTCTGGCTTACAGTTTCTTTCTGCAACTAGCCCTCCCCCACCTGCCCAGCAATTTCCTCTTAAAAAGGTGACTGGAGCTAAAGGCGTAGTCAAGGTTAATGCTCCTTTTTCTTTATCCCAAATCAGACAGTGTTTAGGCTCTTTTTCATCAAATGAAAAAAAAAAAACAAAAAAAACCAGCCCAGTTCATGGCTCGTTTGGCAGCAACCCTGAGATGCTTTACAGCCCTAGACCCTAAAAGGCTGTCTTATTCTCAATATACATTTTATTACCCAATCTGCTCCCTACATTAAATAAGACTCCAAAAATTAAATTCCAGCCCTCAAACCCCACAAGACTTAATTAACCTCGCCTTCAAGGTGTACAATAATAAAGTAGAGGCAGCCAAGTAACAATGTATTTCTGAGTTGCAATTCTTTGCCTCCACTGTGAGACAAACCCCAGCCATATCTCCAGCACAGAAGAACTCCAAATGCCTGAACCGCAGCTGCCAGGGGTTCCTCCAGAACCGCCTCCCCCAGGAGCTTGCTACAAGTGCCAGAAATCTGGCAACTGGGCCAAGGAATGCCCGCAGCCCGGGATTCCTCCTAAGCTACGTCCCATCTGTGGAGGACCCCACTGAAAGTCGGACTGTTCAACTCACCTGGCAGCCACTCCCAGAGCCCCTGGAACTCTGGCCCAAGGCTCTCTGACTGACTCCTTCTCAGATCTTCTCGGCTTAGCAGCTGAAGACTGATGCTGCCCGATCGCCTCAGAAGCCCCCTTGACCATCACGGATGCCGATCTTCAGGTAACTCTCACAGTGGAGGGTAAGTCTGTCCCCTTCTTAATCAATATGGAGGCTACCCACTCCACATTACCTTCTTTTCAAGGGCCTGTTTCCCTTACCTCCATAACTGTTGTAGGTATTGACGGCCAGGCTTCTAAACCTCTTTAAACTCCCAAACTGTGGTGCCAACTTAGACGATACTCTTTTAAGCACTCCTTTTTAGTTATCCCCACCTGCCCAGTTCTCTTATTAGGCCGAGACACTTTAAATTATCTGCTTCCCTGACTATTCCTAGGCTACAGCCACACCTCATTACTGCCTTTTCCCCCAGTTCAAAGCCTCCTTCACATCTCCCCTTGTATCTCTCCACCTTAACCCACAAGTATAAGACACCTCTACTCCCTCCTTAGTGACCGATCATGCACCCCTTACCATCCCATTAAAACCTAATCACCCTTACCCTGCTCAATGCCAACATCCCATCCCACAGCCCGCTTTAAAAGGACTAAAGTCTGTTATCGCTTGCCTGCTACAGCATGACCTTTTAAAGCCTATAAACTCCCCCTTACAATTCCCCCATTTTACCTGTCCTAAAACCAGAAAAGGCTTACAGGTTAGTTCAGGATCCGCGCCTTATCAACCAAACTGTTTTGCCTATCTACCCCATGGTGCCAAACCCATATACTCTCCTATCCTCAATACCTCCCTCCACAACCCATTATTCTGTTCTGAATCTCAAACATGCCTTCTTTACTATTCCTTTGCACCCTTCACCCCAGCCTCTCTTCGCTTTCACTTGGACTGAACCTGACACCCATCAGGCTCAGCAAATTACCTAGGCTGTACTGCCGCAAGGCTTCACAGACAGCCCCCATTACTTCAGTCAAGCCCAAATTTCTTCCTCATCTGTTACTTATCTCGGTATAATTCTCATTAAAAACACACGTGCTCTCCCTGCTGATCATGTCCGACTAATCTCCCAAACCTCAATCCCTTCTACAAAACAACAACTCTTTTTCCTCCTAGGCATGGTTGGATACTTTCGACTTTAGATAGCTGGTTTTGCCATCCTAACAAAACCATTATATAAACTCACAAAAGGAAACCTAGCTGACCCCATAGATCCTAAATCCTTTCCCCACTCCTCTTTCCGTTCCTTGAAGACAGCTTTAGAGACTGCCCCCACCCTAGCTCCCCCTGACTCATCTCTTTTCATTACACACAGCTGAAGTGCAGGGCTGTGCAGTCAGGATTCTTACATAAGGACCGGGATCACATCCTGTAGCGTTTTTATCCAAACAACTTGACCTTACTGTTTTGCCTAGCCCTCATGTCTGCGTGTGGCTGCCACTGCCGCCCTAATACTTTTAGAGGCCCTTAAAATCACAAACTATGCTCAACTCACTCTCTACAGTTCTCGTAACTTCCAAAATCTATTTTCTTCCTCACACCTGATGCATATACTTTCTGCTCCCTGGCTCCTTCAGCTGTATTCACTGTTGAGTCTCCCACAATTACCATTGTTCCTGGCCCGGACTTCAATCCGGCCTCCCACATTATTCCTGATACCATGCCTGACCCCCATGACTCTATCTCTCTGATCCACCTGACATTCACCCCATTTCCCCATATTTCCTTCTTTCCTGTTCCTCACCCTGATCACACTTGGTTTATTGATGGCAGTTCCACCAGGCCTAATCGCCACTCACCAGCAAAGGCAGGCTATGCTATAGTACAAGCCACTAGCCCGCCTCTTAAAACCTCTCCTTACCTTTCCATTGTGGAAATCTATCCTCCAGGAAATAACTTCTGTGTTCCATCTGCTATTCTACTACTTCTCAGGGATTATTCAGGCTTCCTCCCTTCCCTACACATCAAGCTCGAGGATTTGCCCCCGCCCAGGACTGGCAATTGGCTTTACTCAACATGTCCCGAGTCAGGAAACTAAAATACCTCTTGGTCTAGGTAGACACTTTCACTGGATAGGTAGAGGCCTTTCCCACAGGGAAACAATTCCTTGGTTTGGCCTTCCCACCTCTATACGGTCCTATAACGGACCGGCCTTTATTAGTCAAATCACCTAAGCAGTTTCTCAGGCTCTTAGTATTCAGTGAACTAATGGTCTTTTAAAAACACACCTCACCAAGCTCAGCCACCAACTTAAAAAGGACTGGACAATACTTTTACCACTTGCCCTTCTCAGAATTCAGGCCTGTCCTCAGAATGCTACAAGGTACAGCCCATTTAAGCTCCTGTATGGACGCTCCTTTTTATTAGGCCCCAGTCTCATTCCAGACACCAGACCAACTTAGTCTGTGCCCCAAAAAACTTGTCATCCCTACTATCTTGTCTAGTTATACTCCTATTCACCAGTCTCAACTACTCATAAATGCCCTGCTCTTGTTTACACTGCCGGTTTACACTGTTTCTCCAAGCCATCACAGCTGATATCTCCTGGTGCTATCCCCAAACCGCCACTCTTAACTCTTAAATAAATAATCTTTGCTGGCAGGGCTATGCTGAACCTCCTTAGGCACTCTCTAATTAGATGTCCTAGGTCCTCCCAATTCTTAGTCCTTTAATACCTGTTTTTCTCCTTCTCTTATTCCATTTAGTTTTTCAGTTCATACAAAACTGTATCCAGGCCATCACCAATAATTCTACACGACAAATGTTTCTTCTAACAACCCCACAATATCACCCCTTACCACAAAATCTTCCTTCGGCTTCATCTCTCCCACTCTAGGTTCCCACACCACCCCTAATCCCGCTGGAAGCAGCCCTGAGAAACATCACCCATTATCTCTCCATACCACCCCCAAAAATTTTCGCCACCCCAACACTTCAACACTATTTTATTTTTCTTATTAATGTAAGAAGACAGGAATGTCAGGCCTCTGAGCCCAAGCTCCGCCATCATATCCCCTGTGACCTGCACATACACATCTAGATGGCCTGAAGTAACTGAAAAATCACAAAAGAAGTGAAATTTAAATGGCCTGTTCCCGCCTTAACTGATGACATTCCACCACAAAAGAAGTGAAAATGGCCGGTCCTTGCCTTAACTGATGACATTACCTTGTGAAATTCCTTCTCCTGGCTCCTCCTGGCTCAAAAGCTCCCCCACTGAGCACCTTGTGACCCCCACTCCTGCCCGCCAGAGAACAACTCCCCTTTGACTGTAATTTTCCTTTACCTAACCAAATCTTATAGAATGGCCCCACCCCTATCTCCCTTCGCTGACTATTTTCGGACTCAGCCCACCTGCACCCAGGTGATTGAAAAGCTTTATTGCTCACTCAAAGCCTATTTGGTGGTCTCTTCACACAGACGCGGGTGATAGTTGTAACAATTAGGTTGGTGAATAGATATGAAGTAAGTAGATAATGCTCGGTATGTAGTAGTTAGTATTACTTCTGTTGCTGCTGCTACTACTACTACTATTAATACTGATGGAGACAGGAGGCAGGGAAATTCTGGGCAGAAAAGGGCGGGTCTCTGGCAAGGGCCCCACCCTTAAGCCAAAAAGCCTGAAACTGTGGCCCAAAGTGAGAACTTACATCCCTGTTTTCCTGCTCAAATGTTGCCTTTTCCAAAACCACCCATAGCCCACCCTGCCCTCCATCCTGTGCCTGTAAAAATCCCAGGCTCAGCCGGCACAGAGGAGAAGCAGCTGGATGTTGGAGACGATGGTTGGGCATTGGAGAGAAGTGGCTTGACTTCTGAGGGACAGCCTGGCAGCGTAGCTTGAGAGAGGAGTCTGACTGGGGACACCTGGACTCGAGGTGAAGATTACCTTCCTGCTCTGTCCCCTTTTCAGCTCCTTTTCCTGCTGAGAGCCACTTTCATCAGCAATAAAATCCCCCGCATTTACCATCTCCAATTTGTTTGTGTGACCTCATTCCTCCTGGAAAATGGGCAAGAACTGAGGTGCCACAAGTGCGAGTACAGAAGGCTGTCACGCTGACCCTCCACTGAGCTGTTAACACTTAAGCCATCTGCAGATGGCAAAGATAAAAGGGCCCTGTCACACTCCTTCTGGGGATTCAAGGGTCGCGGGCACCCTCCTAGACACTGCCATGGGGCCCACACAGAGTTCTGTTCCTGCTGGCGCCCAAAAGCACTCACCCTGGCTCCTGTACCCACTCACCTGTGCCTCCTCTCCCATGAAGGGTAGAACTCCGTGAGACCGAGCCAGTGGAGTCTGCCCCTGCCAGCACCGAAGCGGCCATGCAGTCCAGTTCCCGCCCACAAGGGGGTCAGGGTAATATCCTGCTTCACTACTGCTACTACTACTTTAGCTTCATAGATATCAATTCTAGCTTTTTGGTTGTGATTTTGTACTCTGATGACCAGAGAAGAGAACAAGGACCTGTGGAATATAAATTCATGGTGAAGTACATGTTATCAATTCTTGAAAAACCCTGAAATGTACACTCATTTCCCCCATGCAGGTTGTTGTTTTTGAGGAAAGAAGTGACAGCTGTGAAACAAGTCTAAATTGTGCCCTAACTTCTGAGTGTCCAACAGTATGCTGCTGTTGAAGTAATAGCAAAGCAGAGACAAAACCTATTGTTTCCTCTCCCTGTATAACTGAAACCACGGCCGGTTGCCCTTTTCTGTCCATGATGCGGAAAGCTCTGCTCTCATGACCTCAAAAACGGGCACGTTTCACCATTCACTCAGAGAAGATCCTATTACAGAAAAACAATACCCAGCTGCAATTTAACTCAGAGCTGAGAAACCCTCTACCCAATGATGATGGGCCCACTTTTGTGATCTACCTGCGAGGCAGAAAGAACACTCTTTCAACGATGTGTGTAGGATGCCTATATTAGGAAAACTGATAAATGGAAACGTGGAGGACTTCAAAGAATTCTCATCAAGTCTGGTCTTAAAATGCAAACTTCCAAAGTCCCTTGAGAATACACAGGTCTCAATGAGAAGAAAAAGCGGCTGATAAAACATTAGGCTTTCCAAAAATTGCCTATTTCTCGTCAAAATTCCTACATGAAGGTTCACGAGGTTTAACGTACAGGTTGTTGGAAGCACAAACAAATCTACCTCAGGAGAGTTAATTCACCTCAGGACCAATTTCTCCTCTGTTGGTACATCTACTATTCATTTAGCAGCCCTGCTTGGATAAAGCCCAGAGCCATTTCAACGGCAGTAGGGAGGGACGTTTAGCAAGTTATCATCAGTCATTTATGCCTGCACTGTTAACAGCTGAATCAATAACATCAGTGCTATGGAGAGCACCTTCAGAGCCTAGTTAGGACGTCTGCAGTTGTCATATTAGAAAGGCAAGATGTTTTGGAAACATATTTGTTTCAGGAAATGTTAAAGTGGCAAACATCCACAGGGTTCTGTGGCCATCCTGTTCACAAACATGGATATATTAATAGATTTAATTTGGTTGACTAATGAAGGTATTTATTGTCGCTTTAAAAAAATTCTTTTAATTTTTGTAAGTACACATTAGGTGTATGTATTTATAGAGCATATGAGATGTTTTGATACAGGCATGCAATGTGAAATAAGCACATTGTGCTTTTTATATTAAGAGATGATGTTCAGAGAAATGCAAATCAAAACCACAATGAGATACCATCTCACACCAGTTAGAATGGCCATCATTAAAAAGTCAGGAAACAACAGGTGCTGGAGAGGATGTAGAGAAATAGGAACACTTTTACACTGTTGGTGGGACTGGAAACTAGTTCAACCATTGTGGAAGACAATGTGGCGATTCCTTAGGGATCTAGAACTAGAAATACCATTTGATCCAGCCGTCCCATTACTGGGTATATACCCAAAGGACTATAAATCATGCTGCTATAAAGACACACGCACACGTACGTTTATTGCGGCACTGTTCACTATAGCAAAGACTTGGAACCAACCCAAATGTCCAACAATGATAGACTGGATTAAGAAAATGTGGCACATATACACCATGGAATACTATGCAGCCATAAAAAAGGATGAGTTCATGTCCTTTGTAGGGACATGGATGAAGCTGGAAACCATCATTCTCAGCAAACTATCGCAAGGACGAAAAACCAAACACTGCATGTTCTCACTCATAGGTGGGAACTGAACAATGAGAACACATAGACACAGGAAGGGGACCATCACACACCGGGGCCTGTTGTGGGGTCGGGGGGTAGTGATAGCATTAGGAGATATACCTGATGTAAATGACAAGTTAATGGGTGCAGTACACCAACATGGCACATGTATACATATGTAACAAACCTGCACGTTGTGCACACGTACCCTAGAACTTAAAGTATAGTAATAAAAAAAAAAAAGGGATGATGTTGATGGGGGTTGGTTTTCCTATGTCTGTGTGAGGCTGAAAAGCTGATATTTTCAGTTTTTGGTTTTTCAGAAAATGCCTTCCCCTTTGGGTTCTGTATTATGTAATCATAGCACTTTTAATGCCTTACCTCATTTAATTTCTTCATATGGGAGGGAGGTCTAACTGTGCTAGTCTTTATGCTCCCTGGGGACAGGGGTCTAATCCATCTCTGTGTTTCCAGAATTTAACACAGTGCTTGGCACATAATGGATGCTCAATATTGTTTACTGAATCACTGACTGTATGATGAATGAATGAACACATGAAGTAAAATATGATTTCTTAGAGTCCTGCTCTATCTAATCACAAAGGAACTCTTTGGTTTCAATCTATAAAGTAGTTGTGACTGTCATAATGGCTTTCAGCTGTCTTTAGCTCTGCAGCAGTTTTTTAATAGGCTTCATTCTAGACACATATACTCAGGTGTTCCTGAGCTGCTTCCTTAAGGCATTTCCTCGGTCACATCTACTTATGGTTGACATCTCACCACAACTAACATGACCACCTTGGGAATATTGCTCTTTTTTGCGTAATGTTTGGGCCAGCAGGTTATGAAGCCAAGCACAGTGATTAGGACTAGTGGACTTGGGGGCTTCCTGGGGGAGCATTACAGGGGACACAAAATCCTTGGTTGACATTAAGTACATGTGTGGATTTGATGCTTACAAATCCAGCGGTGACTCCCTTGGCAAGTTCAAGTCTTAGACTCTATAGGAAGCTAAAAATGGTCATTGTTCCATCAAATTTGGTATGATATGAAATCTACAGCCATGCTTTCTGTCATGTTTTTAAAAGGCACATTGACCTCAAAGAGCACAATTTGAGAGGAATTCAGATGAGGTGAATTCTAACTCAGATATCACATTAAATAGCTGTGTCATCTTGGCCAAGTCTTAACCCTTTTGAACCTGTCTAGTAAGGGTGTTAGACTAGATGATCTCATGATACGTAAATTAATTCTTTTTTTTTTTTTTTTTTTTGAGACAGAGTCTCCCTCTGTCACCGAGGCTGGAGTACAGTGGTGCAATCTTGGCTCACTGCATCCTCTGCCTCCTGGGTTCATGTGAGTCTCCTGCCTCAGCCTCCCAAGTAGCTGGGACTATAGGTGTGCACCACTATGCCTGGCTAATTTTTGTATTTTTAGTAGAGACGGGGTTTTGCCATGTTGGCCAGGCTGGTCTTGAACTCCTGACCTCAGGTGATCCACCCACCTAGGCCTCCAAAAGTGCTGGGATTACAGGTGTGAGCCACCAAGCCTGGCCTAATTCTTTTAAATGTTATATAATCAGCTTAGTCTTGCCTCAAGGACTTTTTACGTGTTGCTCTGTTTGGAACACAATTCCTCATGAACTTTCGCGTCTCCCTCCCCACTTCTTTCAGGTCTTTGCTCAAATGTCGCCTCTTCAGTGGAACCTTCCCTGATCACCTTATATAAAATGACAATTCCTTCCATGAACAACTCTCTAGTCTCTTCCTTGCTTTATTGTTTTTCAACATGCTGTCACTATTTAAAATTGTTATATGATAATTGTGCACCTGTTTATCATCTGTCTTCTTTGTTTTTTTTTTTTTTTTTGAGACGGAGTCTCGCTCTGTCGCCCAGGCTGGAGTGCAGTGGCGTGATCTTGGCTCACTGCAACCTCCGCCTCCCGAGTTCAAGCCATTCTCCTGCCTCAGCCTCCCAAGTAGCTGGGACTACAGGTGCCCACCACCACGCCTGGCTAATTTTTTTTTGTATTTTTAGTAGAGACGGAGTTTCACCATGTTAGCCAGGATGGTCTCGATCTCCTGACCTCGTGATCCACCTGCCTTGGCCTCCCAAAGTGCTGGGATTACAGGAGCGAGCCACCGCGCCCAGCCTATCAACTGTCTTCTTTACAAGTATGTAAGCTCTCCTGAGGGCAGGGGTTTTGTCTTGTTTGCTGCTTTATTATCAATACCTAAAATGGCGCCTGGCATATAACAGACCCACAATAGATATTAATTGAATGACTAAGTGAATATTTATACTCCTAGCTAAAAAGTCTTCAGGGGTTCTTAGGTGTAATCTGGTTTAACACACCAAGTTGAGAATCACAGAATTATTAGATAATTAAAGCTAAAAAAGACATTAACTTTACCTAGCTCAATACCTCATTTTGAAGACAGAAAAAGTGAAAATCAAAATGGTTAAATGAGGCCAGGAGCGGTGGCTCACACCTGTAATCCCAGCACTTTAGGAGGCCAATGTGGGCGGATCACCTGAGGTCAGGAGTTCGAGACCAGCCTGACCAACATGGCAAAATCCCGTCTCTACTAAAAATACAAAAATTAGCCAGGCATGGTGGTGTGCGCTTGTAATCCCAGCTGCTTGGGAGGCTGAGGCAGGAGAATTGCTTGAACCCGTGAGGTGGAGGTTGCAGTGAGGCAATATCACGCCACTGCACTCCAGCCTGGGCGACAGAGTGAGACTCCGTCTCAAAAAACAAAACAAAACAAAACCAAAAAACATTTGAGACTATTGGAAGATCTGAATCTCAGCATCCTATTAGGAAAAGTTAAACTTACAGAAAATTTGCAAAAGTATTACAGAAAGTTCCCATATACAATTTGTCCAACTCCCAACTTCCTTTACTAGGAAATTAGCTTGCCTGCCCAAGAAATGTCTGCAAGGGGTTTTATGACTATTTCATTTTGATCCTCTACATATTGAAACTTGAGATGCCCCAGCTGACTTATTCATTATCTTGGGGGAGTGTAGATTATTTGTGCAACAGGCATATTCTTATTTTAAACCATTTTATCCAACCTCATTAAATGATTTAACAAGAGACTTTTAAACTTGTCAGAATATTCTTCCTTATAAATAACAGGAGGTGCCTTAGTTTAGGAATGGCAGACAAATGTAAAGCACTTGTACCATTATTTTCTCATTTAATACCAATGGTAGAAATTACTAATCCGTCTATGGCACTGTATTATAGTCTTCCCCAATTTGCTTTATGCTCCTTTACGATAAACCACTCTAGGCAGCTGATACCAGTCAATAAGAGCTTGCGTGTGAGATGAACAATATTTACCATTCCAGATATAGTGCAGTCAGGAATGAGATAAAGATGCCAAAACTCAGATTCTATTATAATCACAGATTATCCACTGATTAGCTTAGTGAGTTTTAAAAAATCATTTCTACACTTTTGTGCCCTACTTCACACAGTCATGATGAGGGTTAAATGGAATAGACACATCTAAAGGTGCTTTGTGAAATATAAAAAATTATATACATGAAACATGATCTTAGTATATTCAAGAAAATTGACCATAGAAATGCATTTCTCCAGCTGGGCGCGGTGGCTCACGCTTGTAATCCCAGCACTTTGGGAGGCCGAGGCGGGCGGATCACGAGGTCAGGAGATCGAGACCACGGTGAAACCCCGTCTCTACTAAAAATACAAAAAATTAGCCGGGCGTGGTGGCGGGTGCCTGTAGTCCCAGCTACTCGGAGAGGCTGAGGCAGGAGAATGGCGTGAACCCGGGAGGCGGAGCTTGCAGTGAGCCGAGATCGCGCCACTGCACTCCAGCCTGGGCGACAGAGCGAGACTCCGTCTCAAAAAAAAAAAAAAAAAGAAAAAAGAAATGCATTTCTCCAATATACTTTAAGAATCCTCTTTTTCTACCATCTATGTAGTTTAATCTGTATACATCTAACTTTTATTCCCATGTTCAACAGAACTGAAGTTAGAGTGTGAGAGATTCCTTCTTCAGCTAATGGAATAAATGATATAGAGCTCAGTGGATAAACATGTGCTTGAGTGCCATTCTAGAGCAAGCCCTCATGACAGCTGAGCCAGAGAAACACATCGCAGCCACTTCCCTATCTCATTGCTTCATATCTCAGATAATTTAGAAGTACATGACTTTAAAAATCGCTGCTTTCTAATCAAGTATCAACATCCTCAGATAATTTGGGAGGGTGTGGGATTCGTAGCCGGACTGTAGCAAAGTTGGAACTCAAAATGGGGAAAAAAAAAAAACAGCCCAGACCGAAAGCCATCCATCACTTACACATTGATTCACATCCTTGAATTCTGAGATGTCATATTCTTTTGATTTTTGACTGACTTCTCTTCTCCCACCTCTACTTGACTTCTTTTTCTCGAAGTTTATCAAGGTTTGGTCCTAGGCCATCTTCCCTTCCCTCTTTACATGCTAGGTGATTTCCATTCTGGATGCTCTAAATTCCATTTTGTATCAATATTTTTCTCATTTACACGTCTAGCTCGGGTCTGTCCTTTGAGCTATAATTGAATTTGACTTCTGCACTTGGACATATCACACACATTTCAAACTGAACGTGTCTAAAACTGAACTCCTGATCTTTTCCAAATCTGCTTCCTCCTCTATCTGTATCACCTCAGCAAACAGTACAACAAGTTGATCAAACAAAAAAAACTTGGGAGTCATCCTCAATCCCTCATGCCTGACACCTAATCCATCACCAAGTCATACAGATTTTGTCTCGAAAATACATCTCAAATCTGTTCATTTCTCTCTATTTCCACTGCCACCATCTTACTCCCAGTAGTCATTTTCTTTCATCAAGACAACTGCAAATGCCTCTTACCTGGCCTCTTTGCTTCTACTCTTGCCACATTCAATCTCTCATTTATACAGCAGGTCCATCAGATTGTATGATGTTTTGCAGGTACATCGGCTCAGGTGTACTTTCACAGGTACGTCAGATTATATTATTTCTCTGCTTGCCCATAAAATAAACTCTCCAGCCTTGTCCTGTACCACTCACCCCCTCAGTTATTAGCTCCTAGCCATACTTGGCTCCTTTTAGGTCAGTGTCTTGAAAATATTATTCCATTCCCTTCACTCTTCATATGACTGACCTAACCTTCAGATTTTAGCTTAAATATATCCTTTTCAGAGAGGCCTTCCTAGACTATGAAGAAGCTCCCACTATTATTCTTTCAAAGTAGCCTATTCTTTGTCTTCATAACATTTCTCACTATTTTTATTTTTATTTTATTTTTATTTTTTTGAGACAGAGTGTTGCTGTATCACCCAGGCTGGAGCGCAGTGACATGATCTCGGCTCACTGCAACCTCCGCCTCTTGGGTTCAAGCGATTCTCCGGCTTCAGCCTCTTAAGTAGCTGGGAGTACAGACAGGGTTTCACCATGTTGGTCAGGCTGGTCTCGAACTCCTGACCTCAAGTGATCCGCCTGCCTCAGCGTCCTAAAGTGCTGGGATTACAGGCATGAGCCACTGCGCCTGGAGCATTTCTCACTATTTTTAATAATACAGTAATGCTAACATTTTTACTGGCTATTTGACTCACTGTCTTGCAAATTCCTTGGAGCGTCCAAAAATATTTCTTCCTATTTTGTGCCAGACAATATGCCGGGTGTTTGGACTATGAAGATTTATAATGAAAGGTCCTTGAACTAAAAGGCTACACATTGGCTGGGTGCAGTGACTCACACTTGTAATCCCAGCACTTTGGGAGGCTGAGATGGGCGGATCACGAGGTCTGGAGTTCGAGACCAGCATGATCAACATGATGAAACCCCATCTCTCCTAAAAATACAAAAATTATCCGGGCGTGGTGGCTCACACCTGTAATCCCAGCTACTCAGGAGGCTGAGGCAGGAGAATTGCTTGAACCTGAGAGGCAGAGGTTGCAGTGAGCCGAGATTGCACCACTGCACTCCAGCATGGGCGAGAGAGTGAGACTCCATTTCAAAAACAAAAAACAAAAAACAAAAAACAAACAAAAAACACGGCTACACATTTAGTAGGAAAAATCAAGAAAAGGTTTATAAATAGAGTGGTAGACACTGTTGGTTGCCTCATCAACAACCATTCCACTCTCCCTTTTTTCTCTAGTGATTATCTATTTCCACACACACAAAAAAAGTTTAAAAAGCACTGATAGTCAATTTCTTAGTTTCCCTTGCAGGTAGATGCAGCTACTTGACCTAGTTCTGGCCAAAGAGATGTTAGGGAGACATGCTGTTGCTTCTGAAACATGACAAGAACTGCCACTCTTCCTTTATTTATTTTCCATTCACACTGTCATGATGCAATTCCTGGAGTGTGGCAGCCATTTTATAACCATCACGTGACAATTCCAAAGACCAAAGCCAAAGGCTAAGGATAGCAAATGCAAAGATGGAAAGACATTGGATTCTGAATGAAACTGTTGAGCTAATAAACCAATTTTAGGTATACCTTTCTCTTAAATTCCTGTTATGTGAGAAAAATAAACGATGGTTGCTTACATTTTCATTATATATACCTTTACTAGAAGTTAAAGCCTCTATACCAACACAAACTGTTCCTGCTGTGACAACAATATACAGCACAAGTCCCCCCAAACCACAGATACCCTTGACCCTGGTGTCAAGATTGGGTCTTCTAATTCTGCATCTGGGTATTCTAGGAAGCTTTGTGGCTTCCCATTTATATGACTGAAGTGCGAACTGTGTCTATATGTGTATGCACACACGCACGCTGGAGAAAAAGGACAAAAAATCATTCCACAATTGAGACTTGAAGGCTAAACTGTAAGATGGCTGTATGTAATAAAGCTCTAATCCTCTATTAGGCTCCTGAAATCTAGGTTTTATGGTTTAGTAATGTTTTCATTATTTCAAAGACTCAGACTTCTTTCTCTCTGAGGCATCACAAAAGCTTCCATAGAAACAGACAGAGAATGAATGTCACACCAAGAATAGGAAATAAGGCAAAGAAAAATTTGCAGTGAACTAGTCATTAATGAAAGGTATAAAGAGTGCATGCAAAATGTTAATAAATCATTAAAATGTTAGGAAAGTTTCCAGCAAGTAAGAGGCCTCTGAGCCAAAAGGTTGAGGATAACAAGGTACCTCATTCAGCCATATTCTGTCATCATCTCCACATATCATTGTTTGGAAATTTTAATATGGAAAGCAGGTCATTCTTTTAAAAAACTGAACTGCATCTAAAATCAATTAGATCTCATGATCTACATGTTCACCTCATCTTAGGGCACAGTATAGTAAATGATCTTAACTTGTTTAAAATATTTTTTCTTGGCCGGGCATGGTGGCTCACGCCTGTAATCCCAGCACTTTGGGAGGCTGAGGCAGGTGGATCACACAGTCAGGAGTTCAAGACCAGCCTGGCCAATATGGTGAAACCCAGTCTCCACTAAAAATGCAAAAATTAGCCGGGCATGGTGGCGGGTGCCTGTAGTCCCAGCTACTCTGGAGGCTGAGGCAGGAGAATTGCTTAAACCCAGGAGGCAGAGGTTGCAGTGAGCCAAGATTGTGCCACTGCACTCTGGCCTGGGCGACAGAGTGAGACTCCGTCTCAAAAAAGAAAAAAAACTACTTTTTCTTAAAATCAAATATTCCATAGGATGGTGTGATGAGCATTCACATATCAAGAGAATACATCATCATCGTCATCATCATATCAACAACTAGAAATTATTGAATACCAACTATACACCAGGTGCTCCACTTTGTATTTTGCATGCATTGTCTCATCTAATCCTCAGACAACTCTTTGAGTGAGTGCTATTATTACTCCTATTGAACAGATAAATAAATGGAAGCACTACAAAAGGGAGCTGTTAGTAAGTGGTGAAGTTCCAATTCACACCCCACACGTTGACTCCCAGACTCTGTGAAAATTTTCAGAATCTAAGCTTAAAAACATAGAAAAAAGCAAATGAATAAACTAGCGTTCTTATCAGCCCAGAAAGGAGTCTCCACTTTATGTATGCTACACACTGTTACTGTTAGCTAAATTGCTCTTTACAACAAGGCTTACAAGATGATGATATTATCAACATTTTGTATATAAGGAAATTGAGGTCTTCAGATAAATCTAGCTAGCTATGGCAGAGCCAGAACCTGAACTCTGTTTATTTTTATTCTAAAGCTATGTTAATATTTGCTAATACTTGGTATTGGTAATATTACAATGGCTTTCTTTTTATGACACATGATATCCATCTCAAAAATATTAGATTATAACATTTGTATGCAACTTAAGAAAGATGAAGTTATTTGGAAAAGGCATTGAGATATGAAGATTGTGATATAAGAATTGTTAGGTGACTACAGCTCTGATGAAAAGGTTTATGCGCACCAGAATCTCAGCTGTAGCTCTGTTCTCTTTGGAGAAACAACTTGTAAAAATATGATCCTTGTTAGCAGGATATCTAATATCCATTCTTGTTCCATTGATAGCATTTGAAATTTATTTATCAAATAATCACTTTAGTTTTTCTAAACTACCTTAAAAATATTTTTAAAACCTGAGGATAAACAGGACACATTTTTAAACCAGTGCATTTTTCTCTTTCAATTAAATTGATATTCCAACTGGGTGCAGTGGCTCGTGCCTGTAATCCCAGCACTTTGGGAGGTCGAGGTGGGTGGATCACCCGAGGTCAGGAGTTTCAGAACAGCCTGGCCAACATGGTGAAACTCTGTCTCTACTGAAAATACAAAAATTGGCTGGGCGTGGTGGCACGTGCCTGTAGTCCCAGCTACTCAGGAGGCTGAGGCAGGAGAATTGCTTGAACCCGGGAGGCAGAGGTCGCAGTGAGCTGAGATCGTGCCATTGGACTCCAGTCTGGGCCACGGAGCGAGACTCTGTCTCAAAAAAATTTTTTTAAAGTTGATATTCCATTTATTTTTCTCCACTTAAATATAGATTTTTTTTGATGATCTCATAAGGATCACAGCGAATATCTAGGCCTTAGTTTTGTAGCTTTAGTTTTATTACTATGAGAGAGAGAGAAGGTGAGAGAGAGAGAGAGAGAGAGAGAGAGACCAAGTGTGGTGAGAAGACATATGTTGTCTTTGTGGGTCAAGTATTTCATCCTTCTACTAACTGCCTGGTTGTTGTTTCTGTTTTTGTTTTTCCTTTGAGCAATCGCTTTCCCCATATTTCTTGTGACTCTAGTAGACCTGCCAATCATGGTACCTTTTTGCCTTCCTCAATTCCCCTAAAGAGTTCAAAGACCCCATAGGTTACTCAGACTCTGCCACTCAGGAAGCTGACAAAGGAAGAAAATAATACAAGGTTGGAAAGACTTTGGAGCTTAGTATTTCAAAGACAACACTTAAAAAGAAGATACATGTGTTCCTGCTTTTGAGATTTTAGAACCCTTATACTTCATGTCCTATTCTGAGACTTAGTTTTCAAATTACTTCGTTCATTTCTATGAGTATCTTTTAAATAAAGAGCCCCTACCCCATCCTCTTTGTTTTCCCTGACTTGAATTAGCCAGAGTTAGTTGCTGGTGTTTACAACTGAAGACTGGCAGACACTGCCGGTTAGCTACTTCAATCCCTGTTGAAAACTACTTCTCTCTAGCCATCTTTTTGTTGGTGGCTGTCATGTGACACAGTTCTACACAATGATATACAAGCAGAAGTCTTTCAAAAAAGGTTTCTGGGAAATTTTTGGCTTTATAAAAATGATAAGACTCAGATAGTACACCCTTTTTGCCTTCTCTTTTTCACCCTGTGAAATAATGGTGGCTGCTATATTGCAGCAGCCATCTCATGACCATGAGATGACAAGCATGAGGAAAAGTCAATAAAAAATATACAGATGCCAGTCCTGACACCGTTGGGCCCAAAGCACCTTATTTCCAGACATCCTAATATTGGAGAGAAATAAAACTCTATTTATTTAAGCCACTGTAGATAGCTTTTGTGTTTTTTGCCGCCATAGCAATTCTAACCCCAGCCAATAAAATGGGAATACGAAAAACAAACAAACAAAAATGAACCCTTCTAAACAATGAAGAATTTATGCGGTTAGGGTTTAGGAGGAACAGAAGATATAGCCAGATGAATTTAGGCATCTCTCTTAGGAACTGACCTTTGTTCTTTAGCTATTACTATTGATTAGTCTTAGATGGCAGTGAACCTTGTAGCTGATGTTAATGCAAAACTGGAGAACAATGCATCCTGGATATAGGTAAATTCTGATACTCTGATACAGGGCTCTTAGCTTCCAAAGATGACAATTTTTTTTTTTTTTTTTTGAGACGGAGTCTTGCTCCGTCACCCAGGCTGGAGTGCAGTGGCGCCATCTCGGCTCACTGCAAGCTCCGCCTCCCGGGTTCACGCCATTCTCCTGCCTCAGCCTCCTGAGTAGCTGGGACTACAGGCGCCCGCCACCACGCCCGGCTAATTTTTTGTATTTTTAGTAGAGACGGGGTTTCACCGTGTTAGCCAGGATGGTCTCGATCTCCTGACCTCATGATCCGCCCGCCTTGGCCTCCCAAAGTGCTGGGATGACAGGCATGAGCTACCACGCCCGGCCCAAAGATGACAATTATATGTGTGTACATAAATATGTGTGCACGTGTACTGAGGAATATAGAGACTGATCTCACCCATAAGTCAATTCTACTTAGACAAACGAAATCCCAGGGTTTTTTTTTTTTTTTTTTTTTTTTGTCTCTCCATAATGTACTATTAAAATAAAATGCTATTTTGTCAGTGCCTTTTTTTTTGCTTTCAATCCTGGACTGTAGGCAAGACATACAGTCTCCTCAGAGATTGAGAAAGGTCAATAACAGAAATGCTACTTTCCTCCTTTCACTAACTGATTAAATAACGCACGGGCATATGTATAGCTACATGTGTATTTCTAAAGGAAAATCATTCAAAAACTGCATGATTTCCTGAGGTGACCTCCAGGGTGCTGAAAATTTAGAAAACGTAACATCTAATGCAACCAATAAAATCAAGAATATGTGTTAGGCATTTTGAGAGTTTTGGAGTGAGTGACAGTACAGCCAAGGGATATAGTCCCTGTGAAAGGCAGGTAAGGCATCTTTATGTGGCTCTCTTTTGATGAGAAAAATCTTCCTAAGAGAATAAACTAGATTTAGAGTTTGTCTTATGAAAACTGTTGTTTCCCCCATCCCTTCCCAGTTAACTCATTTGCATAATTTTGGGGCTTCAGCTTTGATGGAGCTCCTTTATTTGCAACATTTAGATTAACTTAATGACTGTTTTATCATAGCTAAGAGCACTAGAATTAGGAGGTCAATGGCTATTAGCATTTGATTTTCTTGATGATACCAAAGAGATGAGTCTGGGGGGAAGAAGTGTGGGCTTGATTACTCATGTTTTAATTTCATCTCAGTCGACAAATCCAAAATGATGTCTCAGGGATGACTCAAAATTCCAGATGGGATATGTGTACTTTTGCCCTTTGTCCAGTCCTTTGCACACTGGGCATATCCACTGACAACACAACTGTCAGAGGAACAAGCTTTCAATTTCCAGTTTCAAGAGGGAATGAGATCAGGCTTGAATGATCATTTATGGTGATTGAATTGCTTTCTCTGACAAGGAAGCCTCACTTGTTTGTGGACTTTACGGAGGGTGCTCTCAAAAGTTGGCCAGTTAATCTCTTTATCTGTTGCATCTTTCCTAGATTCCATTGTGTCTTTCGTAAATACTGTAAAATTTACGAATGTAGCTTAGGCAAAATGCAAATGTGCTTCTGTCTTAAAAAGAGGAAATAGCTATCTGCAACAATATGAGATGGAGAGAGAGCGAACAGGAGGACCATTTAGAATCATGATGTAGGAAATATAATGCAAAATTATAAGGCTGGTGTGGGGGTATGGCAAGGATAATTAGTGAGACATCCCCAACAGAGATGTGAAATTTGGAGACAAGCATAGAAACTGCACATGATGCAAAGTTTCCTTGTCTCACTTTGAGCTCAGTGAATCTGGGATTTGTTTTATGAACAAAGGTAGCAAGTTGCTTTATGATGGCAGTGGTTATAACAAATGTATGAACAAAGTGATGGGTAAACACATAAAAAAGAACAATTGACCTTGCGTAAGGGAGAGCAAATGTAACTTGACTTATGTACTAAGAATAATGCAAAGGAAAAGAACTGAGCACTTACTATGTGCAACACATATAGTATGTATTGTGCTATGTACATGAGGATTATACGCTTCATCTCATTTAATCCTTACTACAGCCCTATGAAAAAAGCACTACTGTATTATTTTCATTCTACTGATGAGGAAACTGAGGCATAGTACATAACTTGCTCGAGGTTGGCAAAGCAGACAGATGACAGAATTGCAATTTAAACCTAGAGCCTCTGAACTAAGCCACTAAAATGAACTGGCTCAGAGTTGAATAAGAATAGGAATTTCCAGGTTTATAAGGGCTTTCCAGGCATAGAAAGAGTATTTTCAAGGGCATGAAGCTGAGAAAGAAATAGCGAGAGGGCCAGAGGCCGAAGAGTAAAGAAGGTTGCAAGGGGGTAGGGTGGGGAGCAGGGAGGAAAAAGTTCTTTTTGAAAAAATGTGTTGTAGATATGAAGTCTCACTATGTTTCCCAGGCTGGTCTCGAACTCCCGGGCTCAAGCAATTCTCCTGTCTTGGCCTCTCAAAGTGCTAGGATTACAGGCATAAGCCACTGTGCCCAGCCAGGAGGAAGGAATTCAGTTAAGAGGCTAGATCAGTGAATTGGAGCCACATCATATATTTTTTTTCTTTTTTAGAGATGAGATCTGGCTATGTTGCCAAGGCTGGAGGGCAGTGGCTATTCACAGGTACAACCATAGTGCCTACAGCCTCAAACTTCTGGGTTCAAGAGATCCTCCCACCTCAGCCTCTTCAGTAGTTGGGACTGTAGGTGTGTACCACTGTGCCTCACTGGAGCTGAAGGAGGATATTTCCCTGACCCCTTCGTGGGTGGGAACTGGAGTGCAGCAAACTCCACTCACTCGCTGGTCCACCCCTCATGGAAGGGGGAGCACAGGTGAGCAGGTGCAGCAGCTGGGGCCAGCATTTTTGAGTGCTGGCAAAAGCGAACACTGTATGGGCCCTGCAGCAGCCTCTAGGGGAGGGTGCCCGTGAGGAAGTGTTACAGCGCCCTTTCAGCTTTGCCGTTCGTAGATGGCTTAAGCGTTAACAGCTCAGTGGAGGGTCAGTGTGACGGCCTTTTTCACCCACAGTCATGGCACCCAAGTTCTTGTCCAGCATCCAGGAGGAACGAGGTCACATGAACAAACTGAAGATGGTAAATATGGGGGATTTCATTGCTAATGAAAGTGGCTCTCAGTGGGAAGGGGAGCTGAAAAGGGGACGGAGTGGAAAGGTAATCTTCCCCTGGAGTCTGACCATCCACGGCTGGACTCCTCTCCAAAGCTATGCTGTCAAACTGTCCCTCTAAAGTCAAGCCGCTTCTCTTTGATGTCCAACTGTAGTTTGACATCCATCTGCTTCTCCTCCTTCTGCCAGCTGAGCTCTGGGGTTTTTATAGGCACAGGTTGGGGGGCGGGTGGGGGGTAATGGGTGGTTTTGGAAAAGGCACCCTTCAAGAGGGAAAACAGGGATGTAAGTTCTCACTGTGGGCCATGGTTCCAGGCTTTTTGGCTTGAGGGTGGGTCCTCATTGGGGACCTGTCCTCTTCTGCCCAGAATTTCCCTGCCTTCTGTCCTTTATCAAAGCCACATCTTGACAGGCTATGGATACTGACCTGGAGGGAGAGAAAGCTATAGCTATAGAAGATTTTTTAATATAATGGGGTACTAGGATTAGATCTGTGGTTTAGCAAGATAACTAGCCATAGTGATAAAGATGGATAAAAGTCTGGGGACAGGGAGGCTAATCATTAGAAGGCCAAATCATTAATAGCCACTGAGAAAGGACTGAGGGAAGGGCAGAGTAGTTAGAGAGGAATAGCTGGATTTGAGTGTTTTTATTTTTAAATATAAGAGTCAGCAAACAGAATTTAGTGACCAAATAAAAACTGAAGATAATGGAGAGGAAGAAGTAAATGCAGCCCCGAATTTTCTAATTTGCAGTGACATCATTAATAAAGAAAGTAAATGCAAGGTGCAAAACAGGTTTGATTGTGATATGGTATGTAGGAAACACTATCATTTCCATTGGTTGGGCCATATCTGGAATATTATCATCAGTTCTGGATAGCTTATATTGAAAGTGTGAAAGGAAAATAAATCTTGGGGCCTCAAAATCACTAAACTAAAGGGAAAAGTCAAGCTGGGAACTGCTTAGGGCAAACCTGTCTCCCATTCTATTCAAAGTCATCCCTCTGCTCACTGGGATAGATGCTTATCTGATTGCCTCCTTTGGAAAGGCAAATCAGATACTCAAAAGAATGCAACCATTTATCTCTCACCTGCTTGTGACCTGGAAGCCCCCTCCTTGCTTCAAGTTGTCCCACCCTTCTGGATGGAACAAATGTACATCTTACATATATTGGTTGATGTCTCATGTCTCCCTAAATACACATCTAAAACCAAGTTGTGCCCCAAACACCTTGGGCACATGTCGTTAGAACCTCCTGAGGCTGTTTCATGGGTGCATATTCTCAACCTTGGCAAAATAAACTTCCTAAATTAACTGAGACCTGTCTCAGATATTTGAAGTTCACAAAAGGGACCACTGATAATTCTTGTAGAGGAAGATGAAGAGGAAGATGAAAGTCTTGACTGAGGGTATTATGAGGAACAACAGAGGGAACGGAAAAAAATCAATATAATTGAATACTTTCACAAAAGCAGTTATTTAGAGTGTATACTCTGATCTCAAGTTCTGTTACACAGTGGAATATATAACAGTGATGAAAGAGCCAAGCTTTTCTAAGCTTTTCAACTTAGCAGGACAATGAAAACAAACAAAAACCCAACTAGTTCACATTAGCTTGAAACGAGGATGCGTAGAGAAGATATGAAAATTGACAACGAGTATTTTACAGACGTAGAGAAGTGACAATTCTCTTTGGCTCCAGTGGGCAGGAATAGATCAATACATAGAAATTTCAGGAAAGCCAATTTTCATTTATTATAAAGACTTTGAAACAACCAGAACTGCTCCCTGGGAAAAGGGTGATTTATCATCAATGATTGTACTCAAACTGGGTTTCGATGACCAAACAACTGACAGGGATTTTACAGGGTCGAATCCTGCCTTAGGAAGAAAATGAATGATTCTTAAATCCCTTTAAATTCTGAGATTGCATGGCAGAAGCACGATGAAGATCACACTATCTAAAAAGAGAGGATCTGATTTTGGGTCCTAGAAGCCATGGTTTTATTGGCCCTTAGCTTCCATATCTATGATATGAGTTTAGTGGAGTTATTTCTAAGGTTTCCTGTTGCTTTAAAACATTCAATGATTTTAGAGTTGCTTGATGTCATTAGAAATATTGAATGCCAGAATGTGGAATATTTATTTAATTAGATAAGAAATAGAAAAACTTTGTTCAAAAATTTTAAGAAACAATCACTAATAAAGCTGCACTTAGAGGCTATTTATCTGCAACAATGAGTAGACGTAACCATGTCAGCTAACATTTATTAAATCCTATTTCAGCTAGTGAGCTAAGCACTTTATATAAATGATCTCATTTAATTCTCATAACTATTCTGTAAGATAGGTACTATTCACAGTCAGGGAAACCAAACCTTGGAGAGGTTAAAACATTTGCCCAAGGTTACACAGTTTCTAAGTGGTGGAGCCAGGATTCATACCCTGACAGCTGTCAACAGGAATTAATGAAAGTTCTCTGTAAAGGGCCAGAAAGTAAATATTTCTGGCTTTGAGGAACACATAAATCTCCATTACATATTCTTCTTTGGGTTTTGTGCAACTTATTAAAACAAGTAAACTGTTTTTAGCTCCCCTGCTATTAAAAAAACCCAGGCCCCATGTTGAATTTGTACTGAGACCTGTAGTTTGCTGTCCCTGCCCTGCTCTCTTACTACAACACCCTACTGCTTCCCCAAGACTAATATTTACTGAGGACTTATTATGGGCCAGACACTGCACTAAATGCTTTTCATGCAATATCTCTGTAATACAACGAGCCTCTGGGTTGGTTTCCATTTCATAGATGGAAAATAGGCTTAGAGAGTTTCAGCAGCAACTGAAACACAAATACAAGGCTAGAAAGTGGCAGAGCTGTGAGCTGTGTGAATCTGGAAACTGTGATTTTATCCACTGCAGTAGAGAGGCTGACTAGAGTGAGCTGGGACTGGGGCAGGGAGGGACTGGAATAAGAAAACTCGTGTGGAGAGCATGGCAATAGCCTAGACAATTATGGTATGGTTTGAAAAACACTGTAGCTTCATAATCAACTGGATTTGTCAGTTTACTGGATGTCAGGCAGGGTGGATTAGGGGAAGGTCACTCTAAGTTCTGAGCTTGGATTACTTACAGAACAGAAATAAGGAAATCAGGTATAGGGCTGCTTTGAGGAGATAAACGTATGGGCCGATAAAGCTTATGGTGGCAAGATCCCTTATAGATTTGGCTGCTTAACTAACTAGTTGTGTTACAGCAGGCAAAAGAATTAGCTTCTCTTGGCTTCAGTATCCTAAAGTACAAAACGAGGGTGTTGAATTAGATGGCCCCTTAGTTTACTTCTAGTGATAATGTTCCAGTTGGTGAAAAGCAAAGGAAAATTCTAGGAAACTGCCAAAAGAAAGAGCCTAGAATAGGCTTTTTGAGGGAAAGATTTCTGAAAAAGAATTGAACAGAAGGGTGCTAAAAAGTTGATTGTAATTCTTCTGTCTTACTGCTCTCAGCAAATAAAGATCAAACAGGGTATTTGTGTTTGCAAGGTCAAAGTAAACTAGTGTCCATTATCAAATGGCTGAATGACTCTTAACTGGCTCAGAGAAAGATCAGAAAATGTATAGGAGAAAACTAACGGAAAGAGTGATTAACATGATCGTTTCTGGCTCCAAAGAGTAAGGAAAACACGGGAAATGAAGAAATATGAAGAAGTATGAGGCAAGAAATAAAGATAATATAAATGAACAGGTCACTGTGATTATTTGGGTTGCCTATTTAGACAAGAAAATAGGGCATCAATAATCTCTCATGCCGCCTAGTACAATTGGAAAAGAAAACTAATGCTAGTATCACTAGGAAAAGACATGAAGAATTACTTTTAGAATCATCAAAAAATAAGTTTGAAAGCTTTTGCAAAAAGCACAGAAGTGAATGTTTTGAAGCAAATGAAACTAATGGGAATTATAATGCGACACAGAGCAGTTTTATAATCTTGCCTCTCTTGTAATGTGTCAGAGAACAAGAACCCTGCTATTTTAACACGCTTTGTCTATGCGGTGCCAACACTGAACTTGACACGAAGAGAAGAAAGTCCTTTCTGATGATAGCATGTAGTATCTGGATCTGTTTCTAGACTATGTGATTCATTTTAAAGATTTCTAAGGAAAGGTCACATCTAGATCATCTATGATGTTAAATCCGCTGTTCTGAAATAATATCAATAATACAAACAAATTCTAATTTTATGTATGTGAAAAAACTACTTATATAAACTCATATTCATTCGAGAAACAAATACTCCAAGTTGGATATCAAGGAGTTTCCTTTCAGTTATCCTTTGTTCAGTGGATATAAATGCTGTGCTCCTTAATACTGGGTATAAAAAGAAAAATAAGTTTATTAGAAATATACAAATCAAATACACTTCTGAAAAAAATGAGAAGCTATTGAAATAAGGTCAACTAAACAGAAATCTATTTGTAGGGTTTAAAACACTACGAATGAGATCATCTTTTGTGATTCCGTCTATCCTTGCATTTCTCAAATTCTATTTTGGAATCACTGCCTATGTTCATTGCCTAAAATAGCTTTTCCGTTGATTCTTAGATGATCTTATGAAAATGGAAATATATATGGCTATTTTGCATAGAAATGATTAGACATAGATAAATATTTACACCAAACAGTTTAGGGAGTGGGGACTAGTTCTTTCAGAGATTATACAATGAAAATTTTAGACTGATTGAAACATATTATTTTATATGCCAGTTTAGGATGATGAATAAGTAATGAATCACTGAATTTCTCCCTCTCTTCCTACCCCCAGCCTTCTTCACTTCTTTCCTCCTTTATTCCTTCATTTCTTTATTGACATACGTACATAGTGTGTACACCCCCCGTCTTCTAAAGTAACCCCATGGGAAGAAATGCTCAGGTGGTTATATTAAAAAAATCGAGGGCATGAAAATCTCAGGGTTGTATGCCCCAACACCAATGCGATATAAAAATTAAGGTGCACATATATAATTTTTCAATTTTTTCATTTTTATGTGTGAACGAATTTGGAAGAAAAACCTTTCATACACTCCAGACTTTCTGTGTTTTGTAGCCACAGCCTTCATTTGCAACTCTGACATGGCAAGCTGCTGTTTTCTACATTTCATTTGTGTGGGCGCCTGCTGCATACCAATATACATTTTCTCTTTACAACCATCCACCATGTGGATGCATTTCTTTATTAGTCAATATATATTCTGTAGGCTACATTCTGCAAATTTGAACATGGACAAAACGCAATCAATACAATCCATAACACTGCACAGATGTCTTGGAGAGATTGCAGAAATCATTCACCAGGAGGCTGAATGTCGAAGAATTATAAAATGCATTTAGATGGACAAGTCAGAAAACAGGTTTAAAAAGTAGTACATTTTTAAATTTGTGATTTCATTATGACCATGGAATGAGGTAAAAGCATAACTGTAGTCAGCAATTTACACTTAAATATAGAAAATGCAAAGGGCACTATGTACATAGGAGGAAAGGAGGTATGGATGTGAGAAGAAACAGGAGAGAGAAGCCTAATGAATGATCTTCAGATGAAAAGAATCAATGAAAAATATCCAGCTGTGGTTAAATGCTTTCAAATTGCCATTTATGCAACTGATGCATGGAATAGGTATTTGTCAGTGCAGAGAGTGCGGACAGAACATTATTATGAAACAGAGCAGGATCCTTGGCAAAATACCAATGAAATACAGTTTTCAATAGTAAGGAAAATGGAGAGTGTGAAATAATGTCAATTAGAGAGAAATGCATGCTGCTGAAGACTCTCGGCACTATTCCTGGAAGAATAACCACCATGCTTAGAAATCCTGAGAGTTCTGGGAAACAATGACCACAGAAACAAGACTTATTGATTTAAATGAAGATTTCAGTTGTGCTTAAGAAATATGTAATGATTACAATTATATCACCTGACAAGAAAAATAATATGTATAGGCAAGAGTGATATTTAAAATGTTGTATTTAACCATTCGTATCAGATGGATGCAGAACAATCAGGCACAGGCAATGATAAATTAGAACAGAATTAAAAGGTTTAAAATGGAAAGACATGGATGTATTGGAACATACTGGCTGAATATCAGTGCCTGAGGGCAATGGTTGATAAATCTGTAAGAAATTTTTCAATGCATATTTCTGAGCGCCCTTTCGTCCCTTTAATAGAATGATAATTTCCAGCAAAATCAAAAGCAGTAGAAATAAATAGTTCAAAAATCCCAACTTTTAAAGAATTACCTTCATATGACATTTGCCAAACCACTGACAACCATCTGTAATTGACAAAAAATCAGCATAAGTTGACTCAAATTAATAAGAAAGAGCTACAAAATATCTAGAAATTAGGAAAAAAGCTAATATTTAAAAAAATTCTGTCCAAATCACTTGTTTAGCCGAAGTTCAGGATAGTGAACAATCAGCAATAATAGATGTAAATCAATTTCCACTTATGGATTTAAATGCCCTTTGGAAATACTTTTTGAAAAGTTAAGAGACCACAGTGGTAAACCATATGCTAAAAGCCATCTATGACAATTTTCTAAGGCCTCTGAAATTCTATACAGGTTCTCAAAAATACTATGCAGAAGCGAAAGTTCCAATAATAGATGCTTTCAACGATATTAAAGCAAAAACACAAGAGGGGAACAATGACAGATATAAAGGTTTTATACCTAGGAAAGACTTAATAGCTAGACGTTGTCATAAATTACTACACTAAAACACAGTGCATGAATTTCAGCTTTTCAACTTAACAAAAGATGGGCAATATAGTCAAACCATCATTCACGTGAGCTCTTGAGGCTTGAACATATTAATACCAAATTAGAAACTAATTAAAGAGCAGATTGTACCCATACATTCAATACAGAGTTGCTGAATATCTAAGTGCAATGTACTGTGTCAGAAGCCATAGGAAATATCAATGTGTTTTCAAAATGGATCCTAATTTTAAGATATGTATAGTATACTCGGGGATAATGAAAATACAAGTAGGCAGAAAAGATAACTATTGAGTACTGGGCTTAATATCTGGTTGATAAAATAATATGTACAACAAACCTCCATGACACGTGTTTACCTATGTAACAAACCTTCACATGTACCGCCAGACCTAAAATAAAAGCTAAAAAAAGAAAATACAAGTAGAAAAGTAATATTATTAATACGAGAATTAATTATTTTCATATGGAGGAATCAGGGAAGGCTCCATGACAGAGCGTGGTCTTGACATGAAGAGTTTGTGGAATTGGTGTTCCAGGTAGAGAAAACAGTGATAGATAACATTATTGTTTCTGATACCCAAGAATCTTTGGGTTAGGTAATTTTCATTCTCCCAAAGCCTCATGAAGTTGGTTTTTAATTCCGTTTTACAGATGAGGAAACTGAGGCACAGGAAGGCCTCAAGGTTATATATCTATCAATGGAGCAGATTGGTTAGAATTGGATCTGTCCAATTGCAGAGCCCCTGTTCCTATACCTGCCTTTCCATAACCAGACCAAGGTCAGTTTAGCTGGCATGTAGTTTGTAAAAGAAAGGAGTAGCAGTTAGACTAGAAGGGTGACTTGGAGTCTCCTAGCTGCATTTAGGAAGGCACATTTAAGGCACCCTAATCCAAGGCATGTTCATTTCCACAA
Organism: Symphalangus syndactylus; assembly: GCF_028878055.3. Lineage (NCBI taxonomy): Eukaryota > Metazoa > Chordata > Mammalia > Primates > Hylobatidae > Symphalangus > Symphalangus syndactylus. Next base: position 45,494,540 of record NC_072447.2, read on the forward strand.
GCTTTACCACAATTTTTTATTAATAACATAAACACCAAAAGAATATAGTGCCATCATCATAGAAATCCATTACATTAAGTCATCAATGAAAAGTATACTCAGAAGTTCTTGAACTCTGCTCATGAAATTCATTTATCTTTTGAATATCATAGGCATCGTAGAAAAATAAGTAAAGTTTCAACTACATCTTACTTGTGATACTTTATCTTATTTTTTAATATTATTTTATTTCATTTTGTTTTATTTGAGACGGAGTTTTGCTCTTGTTGCCCAGGCTGGAGTGCAATGGCACAATCTTGGCTCACTGCAACCTCTGCCTCCTGGGTTCAAGCAATTCTCCTGCCTCAGCCTCCCTAGTAGCTGTGATTACAGGTGCCTGCCATCACGCCCAGCTAATTTTTTGTATTTTTAGTAGAGACGGGGTTTCACTATGTTGGCCAGGCTGGTCTCGAACTCCTGACCTCAGGTGATCCACCCACCTCGGCCTCTCAAAGTGCTGGGATTACACGCATGAGCCACCACGCTTGGCCATTTTTTTTTTTTTTTTTTTGAGACGGAGTCTCGCTCTCTTGCCCAAGCTGGAGTGCAGTGGCGCAATCTCAGCTCACTGTGAGCTTCATCTCCCGGGTTCATGCCATTCTCCTGCCTCAGCCTCCCAAGTAGCTGGGACTACAGGCGCCCGCCACCACGCCTGGCTAATTTTTTGTATTTTTTTTTTTTTAAGTAGAGATGGGGTTTCACAGTGTTAGCCAGGATGGTCTCGATCTCCTGACCTCGTGATCCATCCACCTCGGCCTCCCAAAGTGCTGGGATTATAGGCATGAGCCACCGCGCCCGATCTATCTTATTTTTAAAAATTATCACTCAACGTACAGCTCAAATCATCCATAGTATAATTTTATTTAACTGAAGGATGGATTTGTCATTAGTTCCGTAACTCCTGTTCTCTCTCTTGACTTTATTTTTTACACACACAATATTTAACCAGAAGACAAACCCAATAAAAATTTATTAAATTATGAAACAGGATAAAACTGGACATAATGAGACAAACAAACAAACGCAAAGTGGTCTAAAATCTTTCGATTTAATGATGATAGTGTAACCTGCAATCATTCATATACGAGAGAAGGCATCATGAGGATCTCAGCTTCGGGATAGGTTTTCCAGGAAGGGAACTAGAGCATTAGTCCAGCCCTGTTGTTTCAGCAAGGACTCTTGTTAGCAATGACAGGCATTTATAAGAAGTGTGGCCACACTCATCAGGTGCAGAGCACAGCAAAGCTGCATGGCTCACTAGAGTACTGAATCTGGCATCACGCTCATGTTATCCACTTAGTAACCAATGGGGCAGTTTTAAAAACCACAAATGTTTGTAGGGATCTGTTTTCTCTATTAAGCCTCTTCCTCCTATGAAACATATCTCCTGAAGCATGGAGAAATAACTTATTTTTCTACAAACTTTTTTTTTTTTTTGAGACAGAGTCTTGCTTTGTTGCCCACACTGGAGTGCAGTGGTGCAATCTTGGCTCACTGCAACCTCCGCCTCCCAGGTTTAAGTGATTCTCATGCCTCAGTGTAGCTGGGATTACAGGTAAGCACCATTATATCCAGCTACTTTTTGTATTTTTACTGGAAACGAGGTTTCACCATGTTGGCCAGGCTGGTCTCGAAATCCTGAACTTTTTTTTTTTTTTTTTAACTGGTTTATCTTACTACTTTAATTATACAACGTTTTTTTAAAAATTTTATTATTATTATTATACTTTAAGTTTTAGGGTACATGTGCACAATGTGCAGGTTTGTTACATATGTATACATGTGCCATGCTGGTGTGCTGCACCCATTAACTCATCATTTAGCATTAGGTATATCTCCTAATGCTGTCCCTCCCCCCTGCCCCCACCCCACAACAGTCCCCGGTGTGTGATGTTCCCTGTTCCCCTTCCTGTGTCCATGTGTTCTCATTGTTCAATTCCCACCTGTGAGTGAGAACATGCGGTGTTTGGTTTTTTTGTCCTTGTGATGGCTTGCTGAGAACGATGGTTTCCAGCTTCATCCATGTCCCTACAAAGGACATGAACTCATCATTTTTTATGGCTGCATAGTATTCCATGGTGTATATGTGCTCTTTGAACTTTTGATCTTGGTATCTTAATGTTATCCTGTCCCACCCAAGGAAAGGTATCTAGCCCATTTTCTTTGCTTTTACTCCCTCCAGATGTTCTAATGTCTGCTCCAAAATGCTAGGAGACCCCATCCTAGAGCTGCTCACATGGTATACAGGACCGTAGCACTTTTGCTTAAGTGAATTGACTTATTTCTTGTAAGTCATGCCCAGCAGCATTAATACTTCCTCCCCAACACAACCACAAGAGCTCTAGAGGGAACCCCTCCTTTACTACAATGGGGGTTTTCTCTGCTCTCCAGTGGGGAAATGGGGGCTTTTCCCATGATTTACTAGCCTCTCAAGACTATTGTGGCAATTTGATAATACTTTGAAAATGCTCAATCAACTCTAAAGTGCAATGCAGATATAAAGTATATAAGATATAAAGCTACCGAAATATTTTCAATATCCTTGGGCCCTAATACAATCATGATAAAATCAGCAGTCTTCTACATAGGAACAAATAAAATAGATTCTCCCCATTAAGTAAACAAAACTTAGGGTAGGCTTGAAAAAGGACAAGTTGTGAAATTAAATTTCCAGATTTTTAATTCAATTTAGGTGTCTTCTGGTGCCAGACGGTTTGAAGTTCTTAAACCATTTTATTTTATTTTATTTTATTCATTTATTTTTTTGAGATGGAGTCTTGCTCTGTCGCCCAGGCTGGAGGGCAGTGACAGGATCTCTGCTCACTGCCACCTCTGCCTTCCGGGTTCCAGAGATTGTCCTGCCTCAGCCTCCCCAGTAGCTGGGATTACAGGCGCCCGCCACCATGCCTGACTAATTTTTGTATTTTTTAGTAGAGACAGGGTTTTGCCATGTTGGCCAGGCTGGTCTTGAACGTCTGACCTCGGGTGATCTGCCCACCTCAGCCTCCCAAAGTGCCGGGATTATAGACGTGAGTCACCGTGTCCGGCCCTTAAACCATTTTTAAAGCGGCATGCATCTTTAACCTTTAATGTAAAGAACACGGTCATAGAAAAGTATTTAAATTTTGACCTTATTCATGTAATGCTTTAACTGTAGATGTCAACTTTGCACTCTATGACCACAAAATATGCACATATCACCCTTTTATTACAGAACTCAGTACCACTAGGTATGATATAAATGGTTATTGAGAAACAGAGTTTGCTGCCTCGTGCTTGTAGTGAGAAATAGTTGCACAGTATTTAAGGAGTTGTTCATTATGTAATGGGAACTTTGTGCTTAGAACAGCTCCACAGGGAGAAGCCATAGAGCTAGATGTTAAAACGTTCTCCATTTCACAATGTAGAAGTTTAATTTTTGCAGTATAGTTTTCCTTATGCTATCATAATTTTACATGTTGGGTAAGAATTTCCATGAATTCTATGTACAATTTGGCCTCCTGTCATCTTTATTTTGCCCTCTTCCTTTCTCTTATAGTTGGAATGAAACAGAGGAAGGAGTAGACAGTATGGCCTTTTTCTGATTTTGACCTACATTACATTTTGAGAGTTTAGAGTAATGGGGACCATATAATAATATTAATCAATCGATAATTATATATATATATTTATATACTTATGAGATGGAATCTCACTCTGTCACCCAGGCTGGAGTGAAGTTGGTGCGATCTCGGCTCACTGCAACCTCCACCTCCCAGGTTCAAGCGATTCTTCCACATCAGCCTCCCGAGTAGCTGGGACTACAGGCATGTACCGCCATACCTGGCTAATTTTTCTTTGTTTTTTTTTTTTTGTTTTTTTTTTTAGTAGAGACAGGGTGTCACCATGTTGCCCAGGCTGGTCTCGAACTCCTGACCTCAAGTGATCCGCCTGCCTCGGCCTCCCAAAGTGCTGGGATTACAGGCATGAGCCACTGCACCCAACCCCAATAACTTTTTCTGTGTAAGGGCGTAGGTACTTTAAATGCAAAGTGAGAAATGCAGTATTACCAGGGCAGAAAAACATGCTATGTTAACTTATGTGAATTCATTATTCCCTACTTACAATGATTGTTCACATCCCTGTAGTAAAGAAACTTCTCTACTTACAACTTCCCATAGGTAGCAATAAAGCTCCCAGTCACAGCAGAAGCATGGCAATGAAGAATACCACCAACAGAGGACATCAGAACTTACTTTAGGCCACCATTAGGTTTTCTTAGCCTGTGTTGTGTTTTGTGTGCATATTTTCATAATGTTTTATAAATATTATTATTAACACCGCTATGTTCAAAAGTACAAAAGAGTCAAAGTGTTCCTTTAAGAAAAGACATGCGATTACTACGGCAACAAAAGAGCACTTATTGTAGAAGGGTGTACATTGTATATATTGGTCACTTTTGTATGTCATTTTGGACTTGAAATGAACTTCCAAACAGCCCTTGACAACCAATTCTCTTTGTAGAGAAAGGAGGTTGTATGTTGTCTATAAATTATAGGATCATAGACTCTTTTTGTTTGTTTTTTGAGGTAGAGTCTCACTGTCACCCAGGCTGGAGTGCAGTGGCACGATCTCGGCTCACTGTAACCTTGGCCTCCCGGGTTCAAGCGATTCTCCTGCCTCAGCCTCCCGAGTAGCTGGGACTACAGTTGCCTGCCACCACACCCAGCTAATTTTTGTATTTTTAGTAGAGACAGGGTTTCGTCATGTTGGCCAGGCTGGCCTCAAACTCCTGACCTCAAGTGATCCCCCTGCCTCCAGAGATGATCTGGCTGGGCGTGGTGGCTCATGCCTGTAATCCCAGCACTTAGGGAGGTCGAGGTGGGTGAGTCACCTGAGGTCAGAAGTTCGAGACCAGCCCGGCCAACATGGTGAAACCCCGTCTCTACTAAAAATACAAAAATTAGCCAGGCATGGTGGCGGGCGCCTGCAGTCCCAGCTACTCGGGAGGCTGAGGCAGAAGAATCACTTGTACCCGGGAGGTGGAGGTTACAGTGAGCCGAGATCGCACCACTACATTCCAGCCTGGGTGACACAGCGAGACTCTGTCTCAAAAAAAAAAAAAAAAAAAAGAGAGAGAGAGAGTTGATAGGATCTTAAAGTTTATCTTGTAAAATTCCCAGGTAAAAGGGTAATTCTCTCTAAAACATCTTCGTGCAAGCACTGTTGATCGTCCCCATGTATTTTCCATTTTTTCCTGTGACAATAGAACTCATGATTTTCAGTTGGGTATGTAGATGCCTGAAGGAAAGAATATATTTCTTAGCCTCACATAGATGTAAGTATAATCATGGGACAAAGTTCTGGTGAAGGAACTGTCAGGGGATACATTTCATGACAGTTTCTGAAAGATTTTCTTACAACACTGCTGGCACACGCCCTCTCTGTGCCTCCTTCCTTCTTCCATGTTGCTGGGGGCTGGAACTCAGATGTGTTGGCTGGAGCTGAAGCAGACATATTGGACCATGTGGTGACAACGAGAATTGAGGCCACCATGGCAGGACAAGATAAAGGAGGACTTCAGACTTAGTGAAGCAGAACAGCGGAAGGAGGCCTGATCTACCTAGTTCTGGGCTTGTACATGAGAGAGACCTATATTTCTCTATTGTTTAAGCTATTGTTACAGTTTGTCCTATTAGCAGATGAATCAGATTAAAAAATGATGGAAATTTGTGAAGCAGCCCATGCCACTTAATAACAACTCTAACGTTTACATTTTCCTTACTCAGAGTAAGCTCCACTGTAACACTTGCCCATCGTTCTCTTCTACAGTCTTACTTAATGAAGTGTGCTGTCTCCTTTACCCACCCTCCCCAGACGCATGAAGAAGCTGTCTTGTATTTTCACGTTATCTTCTTACTGAACATTCTAGATTCTTTCAAATATTTGTCATATAACCATCTCTATACCTTTCACAATCTTGGGTGCCCTGCTGTCAATGTATTATGATTTTTCAGTGTTCTCATCATACATGATGCTCATAAGTCAATATGACTGCAGATGTGGTTTAACTAGTGAAGAGCTTAATGGAACATTTGTGAATTTCATTAATGCAATCTAATACTGTATTGCCTCGTATAGCAAGCCACACCAGATCATACTGGAGATTAATATAGCCCTTGTGGTTATTTAAAATCCCAATTTGTTTTTCATATAAAGTGCCACAAAGTCAGATGTTCCTTAGCCTATATTTGTACAAAAGACTTTAAAAATCTTAAAGGCAGGACATCTTGCTTGTTCTTGTTAAATTTTATTTTAATTTTTTTTATTTTGGTACAGTATCCCAGTCTGCTATAATCTTATTTTGAGTCTTGATTTTGATCTTTCAGTGTGTTGACTCCCATTCTCACCTCTGTGTCATTTGAAAAATTAATAAGTGCACAATGTATATGCTTATCTATAAAAATGACAAAAATCTGGGTCAAAGTACAGGCAAGGAGGCACTGCTTTTAGGGGGCACTATTTATGGAGGGTTGTGCCATGAAGTAGAACTGAATTCACTCTGTGATTAGCACCACAAAACATTTCTCAAATTGACAGTTTAACACAACATTCCTCCTTGGGCATGGTTATTGAAACATCACCAAATTTACCAAATTATATTTCTCTCTGTGTATAATTCAGGTAATTTAATAAGATATTGTGAGCAGCCACGTAAAAGGCATTGCTGAAATTCAGATACACTGCTGCAGCATAACACCACCTTTTTTTTTTTTTTTTTTTCGAGACAGAGTCTCGCTGTCGCCCAGGCTGGAGTGCAGTGGCGCGATCTCGGCTCACTGCAGGCTCCGTCCCCCGGGGTTCACGCCATTCTCCTGCCTCAGCCTCCTGAGTAGCTGGGACTACAGGCGCCCGCCACCTCGCCCGGCTAATTTTTTGTATTTTTAGTAGAGACGGGGTTTCACTGTGTTAGCCAGGATGGTCTCGATCTCCTGACCTCGTGATCCGCCCGCCTCGGCCTCCCAAAGTGCTGGGATTACAGGCGTGAGCCACCGCGCCCGGCCTAGCATAACACCACTTTAAAGAAGCCAGTTAAGTTGGCAAAGTAAAAAAAAAAAGTCTACAATATTAAGGTGAAAACTTTACAATATGACTAGTGAATATTAAAGTGTAAAATAAAGGAAAAGAAACAGTTGCTCAATATTTCAAAATATGGTTTCTCCCAGATTAATAGTTTTCTTTATTTCTTTATTTTATTTTTATTTTTTTGAGATGGAGTTTCACTCTGTTGCCCAGGCTGGGGTGCAGTGGTGCAATATCTGCTCACTACAACCTTAGCCCCCCGGGTTCCAGCAATTCTCCTGCCTCAGCCTCCCAAGTAGCTGGGATTACAGGCATGCACCACCACACCCGGCTAGTTTTTTTGTATTCAGTAGTGACAGGGTTTCGTCATGTTGGTCAGGCTGGTCTTGAATTCCTGACATCAAATGATCTACCTGCCTCGGCCTCCCAAAGTGCTGGGATTACAGGCATGAGCCACTGTGCCCGGCCCCCAGATTTATAGTTTTTAAGATAAAAGTGACAAGCCAAATTAATGTTTTAAAAAGCTCGAAACATATGGGGGGAAAAATTAAACTAAGTGCCAAGTAGTCAACATACAGCTAAATAATAAAAAGTAGTCATACTGATGCTTTGTTATTCAAAAATCGTTTTTCCTCAAAGAGTAAGGGTGATAAATTATAAGGACTATCCCAGTACATGTTCAATTAAATGACTAAATTAATGTAGAGACATTTAATTAAAGTTCCACTAGTTTTTCCAAATGCTATTAATTACGCTGCTCTCTAAAATTAAATCTCTCCCCAAACCTTTTACATTTCTTCTGCTCATCTGATACAGGTATAATTAAAATGCTGCAAGTTCACCTGAATGCATCCAAATATTATAAAAGAAAATATGAAAAACTGGAGTTTCAGTAGCTCCTTAAGAAGCTGGTATTTTAATGGAATTTCTACAATCCTTGGGGAAAACCAATAGATGTGTAAGTATGCATGCACACACACACACACACACACACACACACACACACACACACACACAAACTGTCTCAAAATTCCTCTGAAAATAAATATCTCTCTTTATATCTAAGGTGCTGCAGTGAATACCACAGACAACTATAGTTTCAAAGGTTTTCTAACAACAAAAGATAAGAATTTTTTAAGACACTGGGTAATTAATTTCAGGCACAAGGTGTACTCTAGTTATGACACTTCTGTGCTACCATTTCCGAAACAATAAGCATTCCTTAATAGCAGCTCAGACAGGCACTCTTTAAGAGAAACAGTTTGGAATTCAGGCTTCCTTGTATTGTATCCAAACTTCCAAATGGAAAAAAACCAGCCTGGACAATTCTAGCTTCATTCTATATGCAAGTTATTCTCCAGTGAGTAAACAAAGGTTGATCCTAACTCCCAAACTTATTTTATTAATCATATGCAAGATGAAAACACATTGATCAAACAAGGTCTACTAGCATGAGACTTCTCTTATTTCCTTTCTCTTACTTGATTCTGACAGTTGTCCTTTTAATTGCTCTGCACGGATAGTATTCAGCCATCTAAAATCAACAAATTCTCTATTTACCCCAGTCAGCTTCCAGATTGCTGTAGGTTCATTATGCAAATGCTCCTTTAAGAAATACAGAGTTACTCCAGGAATGACCACTACCTGCCATTGCTATGGAGTCCAGAGGTAGGGTCAGGTGCAGGCTGGGGTCTTTTGAAAGTGACTTGTCTCTTTTCCAAAATTTCATTTGCTTCTAATCAAGAGTCTGGTAAATTAGGAGGAGACCTTTTCTCACTCATCATCGCAGCCAAAGTCTCATGAGAAAAGGCTGGGTCTCAGTAGGACTGTGATTCATGAAAAGTCAATTATGGATAAATTTTGTTTACCAATATCCTTCCTCATTCCTGGTTCTGCTTGGCACACAGCCATCCCTCCTCCCATTCTCTTATTACGAGGGTTTGAAAACTTCACCGCGCTTTGTAATCCTGGGGATTTTCAACAAATGCTGATGCTTGGAGCCCACCCCCAGAGACTGAATTGGTCTGAGATGCAGCCTGGGCATGAGGAGCTTTATAAGCTGCCCAGGGGATTCTGATATGTGGCCTGTGCTTTAGGCCTGTCAAGGTGGGATAACAACTTGATAATAAAGGTTTATTTCCTGATCAGTTAAAGGGGTTACCACATCTCAAAGAAATATTTTGCATCCTCAATGGACCTGTAATGGAATTTAAGTTAAATAATGGTGTTACAATATCTGTAATTAATTTTAAATATCTCAACATAGATAGTTGGATATTTTATATGTGCAGTTAGTGCAACCTTCAACTCTAGAGGCTTGAGGCAAATGGTTATTTTAATTAGGAATTCATATTCTAGGACAGCACAGCCTTCATCTTATGAAAAAGGCCAAAACCCAGAGACTGCTACTACTATATATCTCTATGAACCTTGGAGGATTTTGTAATGCACGTAATAGGTATCACAAATGTGTTTTTGCTGAGGGAAATAGTGGATTGCAATGAATATCCCTATAGGATCTCATTAGTAAAATTTAAGACAATCAAGATACATGGATTGACTAAAATAGTTTAATGACATCCCCTAACATTGCATAAACAGGATATAAGAATCCAGCGAAACCTGTTGCTTGGGCTTTTAATTTTATGTCTGGTCTCCAGTGGCCTTGTGTCCAACCACTGGCTTAGGAAGAATTCTTGTGACCTGATGCCAAATCTAAAGGTAAGAGAATACTGTATTTGCAATGGTGTCCATTTAAGCCTAAAATCCTAGACTTCATAAAAATTGTAGAACAGGCTGTAAGCTGACTTCTGTCTGCCTTCTAACAATTGTTTGTTAACGACATGATTGCACTTGTGGAAGATTTCAGCGTGAGGCATGAAGCTGCGGCTTGAGGTAGCCATTCCTCATCCACCTCAAACACGTCTGTGCTTCTCCATTATTTCCCAAAAAGAACCTAATAGTTGCACGTGACCTAAATTCACTTAGGTCAGTTCACAGCAGGTGGAATTTGAGGGAGTGTGCCAATAAAATGAGGGGTAAGTAAATATTTGGGGTAAGAGGGTCTTCTGCACAACGATTAAATAGTTCTAGGTGATTTTCTAATCTCCTCATTTATAAGAGTGGTCCCAGCAAGAATAGAGACTGAAATAAAGTGGTCGTTTTAAAGCTTTAAATACTCTGCTTTCAGCTCCTCTGTCCACTTATTCAAAGACACACTTGAAAGGAAACAGGAGCCCATATTATAGCACAGGCTTTTAAATTTGTCAGTACGAGGAACCAGGAAATGCCCTGTTCTTCTTCGGGGCTCTTTCATTTAGCTTGCATTCCAGGAATGTTCATTTGTTTCAAGCAACATTAGAAATTAATGGGGTAAGTGCTGGGTAAATGTAGGTAATCGGTATAAAGGCTGCTTTCTTGAGTTAATGCCTGAGAAATCACCAAGCCTATAATTTCTTTTTTCTTTTCTTTTTTCTTTTTTTTGAGACAGAGTCTCGCTCTGTCACCAGGCTGGAGTGCAGTGGCGCGATCTCGGCTCACTGCAACCTCCTCCTCCCAGGTTCAAGTGATTCTCCTGCCTCAGCCTCCCGAGTAGCTGGGACTACAGGTGTGCACCACCACGCCCAGCTAATTTTTGTATTTTTAGTAGAGACGAGTTTCACCATGTTGGCCAGGATGGCACCAAGCCTGTAATTTCTAAAGTCCTGTTTCATTTGAAGTTTGAATGCAAAAGTACTAATGACTGCAGGGGAGGGATGTTTTCTATATCTTAAGAAATACGTAAATAATATGTGGCATAGCTTCTGATAGTACTACAATATAACTATCTATAACTAATATATACAGCAAATATATTATCACTTTTTTTTTTTTTTTGAGACAGAGTTTCACTATTGTTGCCCAAGCTAGAGTGCAATGGTGTGATCTTGGCTCACTGCAACCTCTGCCTCCTGAGTTCAAGTGATTCTCCTGCCTCAGCCTCCCAAGTAGCTAGGATTATACGCACCCACCACCATGCCCGGCTAATTTTTTGTATTTTTAGTAGAGATGGGGTTTCACCATGTTGGCCAGGCTGGTCTTGAACTCCTGACCTCAGGTGATCCACCTACTCTGGCCTCCCAAAGTGCTGGGATTACAGGCGTGAGCCACCATGCCTGGCCTTTTTATTACTCTGTATGTTTCTGCAGAGTTCTGCAGAAAATTTAAAAAAAAAAAAGAATGCTGGCTTATAAATGGAGTAGATTTTCTAGAAAATGAATGTTTTAGTCCATTTGGAATTGCTATAACAAAATATCATAAACTGGGTGGCTTATAGACAACCAAAGTTTTTTTCTCACAATTCTGAAGGCTAGGAAGTCTGATATCAAGGTGCTGGCAGATTCAGTGTTTGGTGAAGGCCTGCTTTCTTGTTCATAGATGGCACCTTCTTGTTGTGTTTTCACATGGCAAAAAGGGCAAAGCAGCTCTCTGGGTCTCTTTTATAAGGGTTCTAATCCCATTCATGTGGGCTCTGCCCTCACGATCTAATCACCTCCCAAGGGGACTACCTCCCAATACCATCACATATGGAATTAGGTTTCCACATATGAATTTTGGGGAGACATAAATATTCAAGCCACAGCAGTAAGGCAATCACAAAATAGGGCAGTTAGATTTCAGTCTAATATACTAGGGGAATCACAATGAGAGAGATGTATCATCAATTTCTTTGCCTTCTCCGCTATCATCAGGGAAGGTACCTAACTGCTCCAAGGCCACATGACTCCATGCGCACCAATAGCAAAAACTACATTCAATGCTTTATAGGTTAGAAAAGTACAGGTTCCCACACTTATATGTGCTCATTTCCATTTCTTGCTGCCCCTCTCTTTATTTACGAAAGGATGAGAACTTGATCCACAAGTGATTTCACTGAGATGTAACTCTTATATTATCCAAAGAGAAGTGTTGGAACATGCTTGGATTATCAGGTGAGGGCTCGGTGCACATTTTCACACAAATGTCTTAGATTGTTAACTCTCCTCCAATGAATGCAAGACCTTCTGCCTTCGTTAATGACTAAGGTGGTAACAGTTATCAGGTAGTTGCTTGGCACTGACTTATTTACTAGACACTGTTTTTTTTTTTTTTTTTTTTTTTTTTTCCAGACAGTCTCACTCTGTGGCCTAGGCCGGAGTGCAGTGGCATGATCTCAGCTCATGACAACTTCCGCCTCCTGGGTTCAAGCAATTCTCCTGCCTCAGTCTCCCCAGTAGATGGGACTACAGGCACCAACACCACTCCTGGCTAATGCTTGTATTTTTAGTGGAGACAGGGTTTCACCGTGGTGGCCAGGCTGGTCTCGAACTCCTGGCCTCAAGTGATCCACCCGCCTTGGCCTCCCAAAGTGCTGGGATTACAGGTGTGAGCCACATTGCCTGGCCTACTAGATACTCTTAAGGCAAGCATGTGCTAAACAGGTCACATGACCTCTACTATCCCTGGAATTATAATACTATCCCTGGAATTATAATACTAGTTAGAACAATAGTTTTCAAACTTTGACCATGACCTATAGTAAGAAATACATTCATCATAGTTACTTAGAATACATTCTCCACACATATACATTCATGGGTGTATGTGTGTGTTTGTCTAAAATACCACTTCCCCAGGAAACTTTCCAGGCCTACTAAACCAGGTCAAGTCCTTCTGTTATACTCTCTCAGCACTCTGTTTTTGTCCTTTCTAAGTACTCATTACAATTGGAATGCAATAATTGCATAACAAAGATGTTGAACCCATCTCTAGATCTGTATTCTAGGGCTTTATGAGGGCAGGGACCTTCCTCCTCTCTTATAGAACAGCAGTATAGGGAAAACTGACCTGAAGCAATAACATTTTGCACATAAGAGCTGCTTAATCAGTACTTATGACCTGAGTAAATGGATAAAGACCTGAGCAAGGAGATCCCTGGGTCCTTTTCTTATTTGGAAATCTTGAGGTAGAGCTGGAGTAGGTCATCCAACATGTTCATTGGCACAGCTTACAGAACAACAGCATCAACATGGTGCCAGGACACACAGGATATATCTGGGGAGCAGGGTGTGATATGAGAGCAGGATGTATTATTAATGGTTCTTCCTTTTCTCATTATTTTTTCAGGACTTGAACACGTTTCTTGTTGGTATCCACTGATATTTATTGCCTCTTTCTTCCTCTCATTTGTTTATTGTGTCATTACCAACTTAACCGAGTTTTATTTATCTTCTTTTTGACTGCCTGTTGGCAAAAAAGTATCACAACTTAAGAAAAATGGGTGTTTTCTAGAAAGTTGGGTAAAAATACACTATTGTTTTGTTGCTTAATTTCTTTATGCTGCTTTGCTCTGTGAAAAAAGTAGAAAATAATAAATTTATTTTGGAAAATAAGCTCCATAAAGACAGGAGTTAGGAACCGTCCCTTGATTAACTACTGAGGGAAAGCCCTTTCTATAGAATAGAATTTACATCCTATGAGTTGGTCATATTTTTAGTAAGATGGATTAAATTGCATGGATACATCCAGAGTCAATTAATGGGAAACTAGAACCAGAATCCAAGTCAATTTTGTCCATTACTTCTTTCTCAAGAGTAAACACCCTCAGCTGGACGACAAATAATGATTGCCAGGCAAGGTTTATGTCATTATCTCTACAAGTAGGAAGTTGATGCAAAGCAAAACTCTCACCTGACATCTGTTTTTTTATCACCCTTATAGCAATTTAGTTTTAAAGAAGTGAGAAAGACATGCATGGAACAGGCAATTTTGCTCCCAGATCAAACTTCTTCTTATAACCAGACGTGGCTTCATGTTCCAGCAAATCAAGATATTCCCAGGCCATAAGGTCACAAAGGCCTGGGACACTGTGGCGCCCACATTTCTCACTTCTATGAATGAGTGCCCACGGGAATGTGTTCATAACATGTAACAAAGTCAACTTGTGAGTTGCTGATACACATCTCTCTTATGTCATACAACTGCTGCCATTAGCGATTCATGGCAGTGTCCTTGCCCGGCAGTCATGCATATCCAAATGAGGCATACTCCCTAGCTATTACAAGAGTCCTGTCTGGCTGCAGGCATTGACTGACTTCTCCTTTTCATCTCAACTTGAAATCAGTGCCTTGCTCCCATCCAGTGCCACATGAAATCCAAGGAATCAAAGTGTAATCTCCGCTGCCACTCCTCATGTTCGAAACATGGACCATCATGCAATATTGAAGCATGAATCCTGGAACTCTGTTAATGTTGTGAAATAGGTGAGTAGTTAGCAAGAATTACCATGCTGACGGTGCAGTGGAAAAACTTCATTCATTGTAAAAAGCAGAGAGTTGAGTTTCTATTTGGGGTTGCCTTTCATGTCCCCTCCCCTTGCAGAGATAATGAAAAAATGCCCAGCTATTTTTCATATGTGATGTTTACTTTCTTTTCCAAGAGGTTCTTTGGAGGAATACACAGAAATATTTTATAGAACCACAAAATAATAGAGGTAAAATAAGCTTTGGAATAAAATAAGCAAATAAGACTAGTTCCTAGTCTACGATTTCTGGGAAAATGCGAGAACTTTGTTTAAACTTGTTTATTTCATTCTAGGTGAATTTTATTAACTTAAAGGATCATAAAATAATAGTGATCATTTCTACTTTTAAAATCCACATTTCTATCAACTATTATATGCATATTCCAGTGTGTACAGATAAAAAGATATTCAAGTACAACTAAACCTAGAGATTTCATCAGAAAATAATCCCCAAAATAAGCTGCTATTGCAAAATGGAAAATATGATGTAAATAGGCATATTGGGCTGTCAGATAAACAGCATAAATTTTTGAACAGGATACGTCTTTGTTTTCCACAAAGAGAAAAACAAGGTGTAGTGAAGAGTGTTGAATTGTGTCTGATTTCTGATCTTGCTTTTAACAAATGAGAACATCTCAGCTAAGTCAACCAGAAACTATTTCCTAATCTATAAAGTAAAGGGTTTGGCCTAGACAATTTCTAGTCTTTTCTGGCTTCAACCCCTCCCTGCCTACTCTCTCTCTCTCTATATATATATATGTATATATATTATTTTTTCTTTTTCTTTTTGAGACAGAGTCTTACTCTGTCACCCAGGCTCCGGGTTCAAGCAATTCTCCCACTTCAGCCTCCGGAGTAGCTGGGACTATGGGTGCACGCCACCACACCCAGCTAAATGTTTTTTGTATTTTTAGTAGAGATGGGGTTTCACCATGTTGGTCAAGGTGGTCTCAAACTCCCGACCTCAGGTGATCTGCCTGCCTTGGCCTCTCAAAGTGCTGGGATTACAGGCATGAACCACCGCACCTGGCCAGATTGCAGGTATCTTTAACAGGTTGGAGTGTTACCTGAATTTTCATCAATCTTGGGAAACATATAGCTGCTAATAGTTTTAACTTCCTACTCTCCATTTAACTCGTTTAACATATTAAAACAAGCAGACAAATATTAAACTGCAGCAACACATGGAGAAGAAAAGCATCGTGGAAATGGGGTAAGATGGGACTCTAGAAGCGTTTAAAATCTCCCATGCTGAAATTTTAAGTAAATGTTGATAGGCAATGGTTAAATTGTAAAGTAAATGAATTTGTTGTCACTGAAATTTAGAATACTCCTACCTCTTCTTATGTTTTGCCCTTTTAAGATACAAATTAAAATTTTTTAAAAATAGAAGAGCTCAGAATTAAAGTGATGGGGATAATATGCATACATATACTACCACACTTTTCCTTTCACCAGTTACTTTTGAAAGTATCCCATGGAGTTTTGATTTTAGTAGAATTCATGTGAGGCAAAAGATGGCTTATTATTTCTATTGTGCAAAATCTCCAAACCACTGGGCAGTTATAAGACTTTTTTTTTTTTTTTTTAAGCTCAAACATAGGTCAAGGCTATAGGTGGGAGTTCTTGAACAATAAACAAAGTGAGAAATGGTTTCAATTTTTTGTTATTGCTGCTTTGAATGACACACAGACACATGTACCAACACAGGCAAGATTCTTGCTGCACGGATATATGTATTTTTGTAGAAAAGATCAAACTAAAATGAATTAACTGCCTGGTATCATGTTTTCATCTGCCTTCCATTTTCCACAAGGGTATATTCCACTTGCTTAGACTTAGGCAATTTTAAAATTCTTGATCTTAATGTCCTCTAAAATGTACAGATTTTATGGCTTAGATTTTAAGAGACACCATTACCTGACAGGGTAATGACAGTTTTATCTGCACTGGTGACTGGATTTGCTGTGATCCTTAAGTAATAATACAAATCGAGTGATAATTTTTTTGAGAGGATGTCAGGGAAGGAGAAAGAAAAGAACAAAATGCATCGCATTTAACTTGGTTTAAAAACACAACACACTGCAGCTTCCCATAGCTTCTTATTTTACTGGAAAAAAAATCCCTTAGCAATTCATCTTCCTTTGGGCGCATGAATGACATTTTACTGTGATGTGATTATAAGAAACAAAATCCCTCGGAGATGCTGCCTTAAAATATTTTTCTTTATAATGTTCTGAGCTCGACAAACCTTGGTAGAAAACAGAATACTCTTAATTATGAATAAATTAACTAAATTAGTAACATGAGATGGATATGCAATTAAGGGATTGTTAATTGAAACTGGAAACACAGCTGTATACAGCTTAGAGATGAATCATACCAGTAATGACGCAGATGTTTATAAAATGTGATTATCTTTAGTGGAGACAGCGCTGCATCTCCCAAGCCCATTCTTATATTGTGTCACTGAAATGGTTTTTAAACCCGTGAACACCAGGAATCAGGATCTCAGGGACGGCAAATTAGGCTCCCTGGATATGAGAATTAGTGTTGTCTGAATGTCAGCAATTTGATTCTCCAGCTTTCAAAGAATGTAGATATGGAGCCAACAACAAACATCTGTTAGTTGCATGGTCTTCAAAAAACAAAAACAACCAAAAGTTGCTGGCAAACCAGTCCCTGCTTCAATCAGAGAAGACGGTAAAGTATCTGTAAACAGTCACACCGCTGTGTGTGACTGTTAGAAACATATAGAGAAGACAGCCCCAGGGCACAGTGCCAGAGACCTTATGCACAAATGGTCAATGCCCCCTCTGCTGGCAGAGGTTCTAAAACATTTTCTGCTCTTTTCCCGGCAGTGAACCCAGAAGGAAAAACAAAATCTTCATAACTAAGGAAGCAGTAGGAAAATGCCGTCATTACACTCACTGTATGTTTAAATGTACTAAAATTATCAATATTCTGTTGCACTTTGGAAACTTCCATTTTTTGCTTATCCACACAATTTTTCCCCGTGTGTAATTCCCATTTGCACCAGGGAAAGGAAATGTCTCTATGCTTCTAGATTTTAATCGATTTACATGATCTTTGCATAGACTGTGACTGGAGAAGGTTGAGGGGAGACTGGATACTGTGTCCTAACCATAGTTTAATGATTATGGAATGAAGGGCTCAGCTATATAGACTACAGTCTTTGGAAATCAGGTTTTTGGTTTCTGGACAAAGCTTGTGGCAGTATTCAAACCAACAACTATTAGGCTGGATGGTGCTTACAAAGATAGTAGACATCAGTTTTTTACGTAAAGTGCAAACTAACCACTGTAAGGTGTAGTCAAAAAAGAAATAATACATGATTTTAGATATTGACCAACAGAAGATATATTTGTCACCTTAGCTTAGCTTCTCTTTCAAAATTATCAAGTCCTTAACAAAATCTAGTGCTGAAAAGGAAAACAGAACAACAGATAGTCTCACATTAGTTACTAACTTTCCTCTATCAAAAGGATGCAGAAAACTTAGGACATCATCCTTGAATTCAGGGGAGACCTTTTACTACAACGTTTAACAAAGTATTTGGATGACTTGAGGCTCAAATAAACAACTCGGTTTTCCACTCTGTTGACTGTGGGCATATGGGGTGTAGCTGAGTTGTGAGTTTGTTAAAAGAAAATACACTTTCAGGAATGAATAAGGAGAAAAATGCAAACATATAAAAAGACACACCACTATATATAGTTTTCTATGATGGATACCTATAAATGTGGGATTTGTTGAATTTTGATCACAAAGTGTTTCTATCCTATGTGTTAGTCTGCACAAGTACAGGCTTTGCCTATAATTTCAGTATTGATTTGCTGTTATACAGGTTCCAACTTGTCTAAATTTCATTACCTGAAGGGACAGCTTGCAATTCCATATACAGGTATAATAAAAGCAAGATGAGTACATGTGTACTGTGAGCTCTGAAAAGGCACTTTTTCTACAATGGCTGTGCCAAATTCTTCATGAGACTGTTATTCTGTTGCAAATGGTGATAAGAAAGCCAATATCATACATTATTTACTAGCATTTGTACAAATATTTTCAATTCTGAGCCTCACTATAATCACACTTGTTTCAGAACCCATTTGTGGACATGCCCAGCTATTTGCCTACCTAACAGCTATTTACTTCTTGTTCCTTGGTAAAGAAGCTCAATTATGTTCAGATATTGGGCAACAAAGGACACAGCTCTGAGGAAAAAATTAAAATCTGGTCTAAGCCAATCACAGTAAGCTTGTTTCTCATAGCCAGTGATTGGTTTAAAGAGGTTCAGTGAGATCCAGTTCTAGTTGACACAGAGGAAGAAATTTGTTGGGGAGCTTCTGGGAAACGTTCTTTTCCAAACACAGGCACACAGGCATGAGTACACACACACACACACACACACACACAATATAGTTATCCTTGAACCTTATTCCCTTCCTTCTTGCCTTGGTTATTGTTATCTGCGGATATGTTGCTTGGCGCAGTGGGAAGCCATCTTGGGACCATGAGGAAAAAGACAAGAGAATCCCAGAGAAGCTGACCTCAAGTCTTGATATAGCTAATCTGTTGAATTAACCAGCTCTAGGTCTGATGGTCTTTGGACTTCAGTTTATTTTAGATTAGTGGTTCTCAAAGTGCAGTTCCTGACCATAGTAGTAGCAGCATAACTTGGCAGCCTACTAGAAATGTAGAATCTCAGACTCCACGCCGGACCTACTGCATCAGAAACTCCCGGAGCAGCCTGCCAGCCTGTAGTTTTAACAAGCCCCCAGGGGATTCTGATGCATACTAAAGTTTGGGAACTGTGCTAGATTATCAAATGTCTCTATTACTTCTAATGTATCTATTATTAATGATAGCGTTTTCACTTCTTGCCTGATTCCACTGGAGTTCGTGTTAAAAAAAACATATTCCCAAGTCTATTGAATCAGAATCTCCAGTGAAGGGGCTTGTGAATTAATAATTTAATCAAGTGCCCCTGGTGATTCTTATGACCAGATAACCTTGGGAAAGACAAATTTAAGAACTTTAAAGTCAGGTATCTGTTACTGGCCTCTGAAAGTATTCTAACTGACATTCCATCTGCAATCTCCTGTTTCAACTGGCCGCAGCTCCAGGACCACTCAGGTAAGCAGATTAGAAGTATCTTGCCTTGGCAAATATATTATGAAGTCTAAGCTTGGAGAGCCTTTGACTTAAAGTGAGGTTTACATTTCTAAGATGTCGGTTTCTTGACTTAACTGTCTATTTGAATTCCTGATCTTTTACATTCAGAGCCTGTTTACCCGAACTCCCCACTTCAGCTACAGTCTGAATTCCTAACCTCGTGTACATTCTTGATCAGTGTTATCTGGTGGCCTCATCAACGCTGCCAGGATTTCAGAGCCCCTCTCAAGTAATTACAGGGGTAATCACGCATTCCTTAACTCTTAGGCTGCATTCTAAGGGGGCAGATTCCTACCTGTTAACCTTGAACCTGCTGATGCCCATCAGGCTGGCATGACAGCAGGAACAATTAGTCTATTAAAAACTAAACATATATTCCTGAAGTCTGAAAAAAGGTTCCACTCATCCAAATAGAAATAATTAAGAACTCTAAAATATTTAACTTTAAATGGTCTGGAATCGTCAATGTTCTTTCAGGTTGAATGAATATTTTACATTAAAAACTTTCTGTCCCTTGTTTACTTGGCCAAATAAGGTAAAAAGGTCAAAACAATCTTAGTGAAATTGTTTCCTTATGAATGACAAATGTAAAGAGTCAAAAGAGGAATTAACGTAAATAATTTAATTATATTTCATCTCCCCTAATTACATGTTTTTCATTTGCTTAGATATTACTTATTTCACCTCTGCTGCCTTCCCCACCATATACTCTATACCTCAGTCATTCCAGACTTATATAAACTACCTCAGGTTATATCAGATCTTCCCAGGCCTTTAGGCCTTTGTTTGTGCTGTCCCTTCTTCCTAGAAAACCATTCCATTCTTTTTCTTTACCTCTTAGAACCCTACTCATTGCTCGAGTCTAAGCTCAAATGTCACCCCTTGTGCAAAATTTATTGCTAACTCTTCTGCACATTAATATCACTTCTGGGGGGCTCGCATCTCTAGTGGAGCCCTTGTAATACTGTATGTAGTTCATGTATTAATCATCTTTGAAGGGAGCCTGTGTCATGTACATCTTTGTCCCTCCTATCGAGTAGAGCGTCTAGAGACTAATGTAGTCACTGATAAAATACTGAACTGAACTTCATGCAGAAGTGATTTCTGAGAAAAAGCATTAACCAAATAGTGCCTTAATTTGATTACTTGTTTTGCAGGTTTTATGTACTTAATTGCAAGTAGGAGGCTAATGAAAAATGTTTAGTTTTTGCAGTGTTGTGGTGAGGGGCATCCCAGCTTGAGTGGTGGAGGTTCCAGCTTAACACAGAAATTTAGATAAATGTGGCAAATTGGTGGGATGGGCAATGTATCTCATCTGAACTGAGAGAAAAGCTCAAGGGGTAATCATTTCTGGGGTTACACATCTAGTCATCTCTAAGAGATTGGTGGCTCCCCAGATGTCCATTGCAGGGACACTAAGGAGGTCTCTTAGGAGAAGGCGTAACGAAAGAACATATTATAAACCAGGTGCTTTGCTCAGTAGAAAAGCCTCGGTCAACAAGAGAAAGAAAAAGAATGATTTTGAGAATACTGTGGTATCTGCTACTTAGATTTATCTTCTGGTTCAGTCATATCTGAGTCCCATGCATCTAAATCAGAATTATTTGCAAGACCATGTGCCAGATGAGATGCTTTCTGCTGCAGGTCGTAGAAAACTGATACGGGTTGGATGTTTGTTCCCTTCAAATCTCATGTTGAAATGTAATCCCCAGTGTTGGATGTGGGGCCTGGTGGGGGAGACTGGATCCCTCATGAATGGCTTAGTGCCATTCTTGCAGTAATAAGTGAGTTCTCACTCAGAGTTCATGTGGGACCTGGCTGTTTAAAAGAGTGTGGCACCTCCCACCCCGTCACTCCATCTCTCACCATGTGACACGCTGGTTCTCCTTTCACTTTCCACCATGATTGTAAGCTTCCTGAGGCCCTCACCAGAAGCAGAGGCTGGCACCATGCTTCCTGTACAGCCTGCAGAACCATGAGCAAATTAAACCTCTTTTCCTTATAAATTACCCAGCCTCAGGTATTCCTTTATAGTGATGCAAATGGAATTAACATAAAAACCCAACACAAAATGTCTTGACCAGTCAAGGAGCACAGAGGCAAAGCTGCTCCAGGACTGGGTAATCCAGAAGCACAATGACATTATTCCAGGTTCCTCCCATCCTTCCATTCTGCCATTCTTGGTGAACTGTCCACATACTCACAACATGGCTACTGAAGTTCTGATCTATTCACTCGTTCATTCAACAAATATTTACCACGCTAAGATCTATTCTTAGGTAATTTGGATACATTAGCTAACAAAACAGACAATATCCCTGGCCTCATGGAGCTCACTTTCTCACAGTGAAAGACAATTTAAAAAAGTATCTTAGGGCCGGGCGCGGTGGCTCAAGCCTGTAATCCCAGCACTTTGGGAGGCCGAGGCGGGCGGATCACGAGGTCAGGAGATCGAGACCATCCTGGCTAACACGGTGAAACCCTGTCTCTACTAAAAATACAAAAAATTAGCCGGGCGTGTTGGCGGGCGCCTGTAGTCCCAGCTCCTCGGGAGGCTGAGGCAGGAGAATGGCCTGAACCCGGGAGGCGGAGCTTGCAGTGAGCCGAGAGCGCGCCACTGCACTCCAGCCTGGGTGACACAGCAAGACTCCGTCTCAAAAAAAAAAAAAAAAAAAAAAAAAAAGTATATTAGGCTGGGCGTGGTGGCTCATGCCTGTAATCCCAGCACTTTGGGAGGCCAAGGCAGGCAGATCACGAGGTCAGGAGTTCGAGACCAGCCTGGCTAGCATGGTGAAACCCCGTCTCTACTAAAAATACAAAAAATTAGCTGGGCGTGGTGGTGGTTGCCTACAGTCCCAGCTACTCGCGAGGCTGAGGCAGGAGAATTACTTGAACCCAGCAGGTGGAGGTTGCAGTGAGCTGAGATCATGCCACTGCACTCCAGCCTGGGCGACAGAGTGAGACTCCATCTCAAAAAAAAAAAAAGTATATTAAACATGTTAATTCTGCAGAATGAGTGTTTGGAAGGAAAAACCAGGAAAAACAGGACAGATGTTCCTTTTGCTATATATCACCCTAGAACTTACTGGCTAAAAATAACCATTTATCACTATTGCTCATGGTTCTGTGAGTTGACTGCTCAGTTGGGTGTTTCTTGCTTGGGATCTTTCATGTGTTTGCAGTCAGATGGTAGCCAAAACTGAAGTGATCTGAAGGCTCCATTGGAATGGCTGTTACAGACAGTTTTTTCACTTGTACATCTGGCTCCTCACTTGGGATGGCTGCGGATCTTTGGCCAACAGCTGGGGGCTAGCCACGTATTTGTCTTTCCATGCAGCTTCCCCATGTGGCTAGCTTAGATTTGCGGCTTCTTCATGTAGACAGCACAGTGGCCTTAGAGTAGACTTAGTACAGGGCAGATCACTTTCCCCAGAGTGAGCATTCCAGAAGACCAAGACAGAAGCTACAAGACTCCTTCTTATTTAGCTTTGGACTTCTTGCAGAATCAATTCTACCTCCTTCAGTTTGTTGTACAGGAGCAGCCCAGATTTGGTGTGTTCCTCTACACAAGGAACAATTCCCTGGAGACATGATTCACAGGGAGGAGGGGAGTGCCCTCCTAGAAGAGCTATCATAAAAACGTAAGTGGGAAACGGATTCAGATGGCTGGGAAGAGGGAGATGGGGCAGGTTGCTGTCTAATTAGTGTGGTCAAATTTTAAGAAGGCTTTTTTTTTTTTTTAGTTGAGATTTGAATAAGACTTGAAGGAAATGACAGAGTTAGTCACAAAGATTTCTGGAGAAAGAATGTTCCAGGTAGAATAAAGAACTAGGTATAGTGCCCAGAGAAGAATGCCTTTTTAGTTCTCTAGACGAGAAAAACCTTTCTCAGAGGGTCCCTTAGCTGAATGCCCTTTGTATTTTATTACCTAAAATTGCATAATATGCCCATGTACAATTCCAAAGAGGGCAATCAAGACTGCGAGACCACCATGAAATAGCTCAGCACTATCATTATTTATTCCCTTGGGTTGGGGCTTCCCTTGATGCACATGATATGTGGAGGAGGGTAGATCCTCAACAAGCCTGGTCGCTGCCAGCAAAGGAGAAGGGTGTATATGGACACATTTGGGGAAAAGAAAACAAGAGTATCTTTCTTCACCACACGCTGGGGATTAAACAATACTCCTTTTGGGCCTAACAGGACAACTCATCCCATTTTCCCAGCCCTAGATCCTGACTATCAGCAGAGAATTCTCATGCTTGGTGTAAGAGCAGAAAAGCCTGGAAAGGAAGGGATAGTGACGAGGATCAGCATCTAATTCACCCAGTGGCAAAGGGGCCACCACCCACAGATAAGGAGAAGGTTTAAAAGTGTACACTCAACAGATAAGCAGTAGGTAGCATTCATAATGGGAAAATACGACTCTGAAAGAAAATTTTTATGTGGCACTGAGATACTTTGAGATGCATGATCAATGAAGGACCTAATTCAAAGACGGTAACATTAAAATTCCCAAGTACAGCACAGCCACAAAAGCTGTAGCCACATGGGCAACTTTACTGCCCCTACAGTTTAAGCATCTGATGGGAATGCCAGACCTAAGAATTGGAATTGGGGGTCCTGACTTATTTGAAGCAAGTTAAGGTCTCTTTTTTTTTGAGAGGGAGTCTCGCTCTGTCACCAGTCTGGAGTGCAGTGGCACGATCTCGGCTCACTGCAACCTCCGCCTCCCAGGTTCATGCCATTCTCCAGCCTCAGCCTCCCGAGTAGCTGAGACTACAGGTGCCCGCCACCATGCCCGGCTAATGTTTTGTATTTTAGTAGAGACGGGGTTTCACCATTTGGTCAGGATGGTCTCCATCTCCTGATCTCATAATTCACCCGCCTCGGCCTCCCAAAGTGGTGGGATTACAGGCGTGAGCCACCGCGCCTGGCCAAGTCAAGGTCTTTTTATATTTCCTAAGTGTCACTTACAATAATCCACCTACACTTGATTTTCTCTGTTACAAAAAGATAGTATATTACAAGGTAGTTCAGTAAATATTTATGGATGGAAACAGAGGTGAATATTTAGAAAGACTAAATCAAACTGAGATAATAAAGAAATATAAGCTATAATTCAGAGGAATGGAATGCCAAAAGTAAGGGGAGTGGAATCTGAAGTTCATGACTATGCTCTCATATTTTTTTCCTGCCAGCTGTTGGTAAAAATTATTATTATTATTATTATTATTATATTATTATTTTGAGACAGAGTTTCGCTCTTGTTGCCCAGGCTGGAGTGCAATGGTGCGATCTCGGCTCACAGCAACCTCCGCCTCCTGGGTTCAAGCCGTTCTCCTGCCTCAGCCTCCAGAGTAGCTGAGATTACAGGCATGTGCCACCACGCCCTGCTAATTTTGTATTTTTAGTAGAGACGGGGTTTCTCCATGTTGGTCAGGTCAGGCTGGTCTCGAACTCCGGACCTCAGGTGATCCACCTGCTTCGGCCTCCCAAAGTGCTGGGATTACAGGCGTGAGCCACTGCGCCCGGCCAGAAATTATTATATGAAACTAGAAGCCTGCTCAATTTTAACAAAAGGATGCAGATATGATGCAACTGTTGAGTATAAGACAAATTAAAATATTTTCTTTCATTCTTCTCTTTCTCTCTCTCTCTTTCTTTCTTTCTTTTTTAGATGGAGTCTCCCTCTCCACCCAGGCTGGAGTGCAGTGGTGTGATCTCAGCTCACTGCAACCTCCACCTCCCGGGTTCAAGTGATTCTCCTGCCTCAGGCTCCTGAGTAGCTGGGATTACAGGCGCGCGTCAACATGCCTGGCTAATTTTTGTATTTTTAATTGAGACGGAGTTTCTTGGTCAGGCGGGTCTCGAACTCCTGACCTCATGATCTGCTCACCTCGGCCTCCCAGAGTGCTGGGACCACAGGTGTGAGCCACTGCACCCGGCCCAAATTAAAATATTTTCATTGCAAATACAGAATACCAAGAGGTTCTATACATAATCTTTGAAAGTACCCTTTCTATTTAAAGATCAGGATTTTTTTCACATGTCTAGAAAGAAATTTGGTTCAATTCTATTCGATATGTATTTATTGGGAACCCATTAGATGTGTAATACAATCAAATATCAATAGATTATAGAAAAGAAGAGAGTCCTTTTTCTTACAACCCAGCAGGGCACAAAGGATTAAATTCTTCTCATAAAGGGAGAACAAATAGATTAGAAAAGATGCTGCGTAATCAAGTTCAGAAAAGGGAGAAAGTTTAGAAAGGATTCATAGAGATGAACTGCAGTTCTAATAATAAAACTTAACATTTTTATAACATTTAATAGTTTCGGAGGCACTTTCACAGACCTTATCTCATTGCTTCACATGGACCTTGTAAGACAGTGGGATTTGGATAAGTAGTTCCTTTAAAAAATGTCTTAGAATACTGTACATTTAGACTGACAAATGCCTTTATTAGAATAAAGGGAAAAGGTATGTGAGAGACACAGAGAGCAAATTTTGGGTTCTAGTTTCACAAGTAACTAGCTGTGTGAACTATGAACTATCATGTGGTGTCTTTGTAAACTCAAGGGTTGGATTTCTGGACTTTCTGTGCTGAAGTGTAAAACTAAAAATATGAAAATATTCAGTAATTGAAAGGGGATATTTTAAAAGCAATGAAACACATCAGTAGATTCAATTGTTTTATTATTTATTTTTATGATGGGATATTTTATATTTTTCAATTTCAGTTTTTATTTTAGACTCAAGGGGTATATGTGCAGGTTTATTACATGGGTATATTGCATGATACTGAGGTTTGGAGTACAGTTGAACCTGTCACCCAGGTAGTGAGTATAGTACTCAATAGGTAGTTGTTTCAGCCCTTGTCCCACACCCTCCCACCCTTGTCTGGTAGTCACACCAGTGTCTGTTGTTCCCAACTTTACATCCATGTGTACCCAAAGGTTAGCTCCTGCTTATAAGTGAGTACATGCATTATTTGGTTTTCTGTTTCTGCTTTAATTTGCTCAGGACAATGACCTCCAGTTCCATCCATGTTGCTACGGAGGACATGATTTCCTTCTTTTTCATAGCTGTGTAGTATTCCATGGTGTATATGTGCCACATTTTCTTTATCCAATCCACCATTGATGGGCACCTAGGTTGACTTCATGTCTTTGCTATTGTGAATAGTGCTGCAATGAACATATGAGTGCACATGTCTTTTTGGTAGAAAAATTTATTTTTCTTTGGGTACATACCAAGTAATGGAAGTGCTGGGTCAAATGGTAGTTCTTTCTTTCTTTCTTTCCTTTCTTTCTCTCTTTCCTTTCTTTCTTTCCCTTCCTTCCTTCTTTTTTTTTTTTTTTTTTTTAGAAAGAGTCTTGCTCTGTTGCCTAGGCTGGAGTGCAGTGGCATGATCTCAGCTCACTGCAACCTCCGCCTCCTGGGTTCAAGTGGTTCTCCTGCCTCAGCCTCCCGAGTAACTGGGATTACAGGTGCCTGCCACCATGCCCGGCTAATTCTTTGTATTTTTAGTAGAGATAGGGTTTCACCATGTTGGCCAGGCCGGTCTCGAACTCCCAACCTCAGGTGATCCACCCACCTTGACCTCCCAAAGTGCTGGGATCACAGGCATGAGCCACCACACCCGGCCATTTTTTTCTGGGAATTTTTGCAAAATTATTTAAGTGTTGGTTAACCTTATGAAGCCACAAATTTAAATGTAAGTACTACGTCTTCAGAAATTATAGTTTTTTTCCCTTAATTTTTTCCCCTCTGGTGTAACTTTCTGCTTATGTTTATAGTTTTCAATAACATTTTAACTTAGTTTTATGCATTCATCTATTCAAGACATTTATATAGAATGCTTACTGTATGAAAGACACTGTCAAATGTCAGTAGATACGGTATTCAGGGCCTCTGTCCTTATGGAGCTCACATTCAGATAGGGGAGATAGACTTTCATTAAACAAGCCACGAAACACATAGCTATAGATTTTCATAAGTGCTGTGAAGAAAGCAAACAGGATGCTGTCTGTGATAATGATGGGAAATCTTCCCTAGATGTGACTTAATTATACATTAACTCTGCAGTCCATTACTTCAAATGATCCCTAGTTATTCAATTTACATACTGGAATTTTACAACTCTGTTTAGTTAGTCCCAGGCTTCAGGCCACTTAAAACAAAAGATATAGATGAATAGAAAAGTCACTCAGCTTGTCTTTATCCTTCAGATTTCGGTCAAAGGTCACTTTTATTGGGAGGGTTTCCTGATTGCCCTTTCCTGCCTCTCACCCTTACCCCAGCGTGGCGCACACACACACACACACACACACACACACACACACACACACACATATTTAGGTCCTTACTATATATTCTGGTAGTGTCCTGTATTTTCTTTCCTGACACATTTGTAATTATTTTATGAGATTTAAAAAATTAATGTCTGTCATCCCAAGAAACCATAACCTCCATGAGGACAGAGAAGGTCTGTCTATTACCGAATCCCTATCATCTCAAACAGAGTTTGGTAAAGAGTAGACACCAGAAAAAAATAGTTATTGAATGAATGATTGAACAAAGGAGTATTTCCGTTCACTTCAGCAAGACTTTGATAATTAAACCCTCCTGGTCCTACAGAAGAGTGGTTCTAGTTTTTAGTCTGTGAATGATTCAGGCTCTGGGTTAAACAAGCAATTCTTGAGATCGTGGTCTGAAATTCATATAAACCTCCTACTTTAAATTTCCTCAACTCATGATCCAGGTGATTCCTGACAAATTAATAAATGTGAGAAGGATGCTGTTCTTTTTGTTTAAAGGGTCGAATAATAAATGAATAGGAAACGTTTGTCATGTCAATTCAACTTTTTATCAGAGGAGCGGTACTGCATAGTTCAGAGTTCTGACAGATTCCCCAGGCAGATTGTCTGGGTTCAAATCCTGGCTCTCTCACTTACCTGACATATGACCACAGGCAAGTCACTTAACCCTTGGGCTCCTCATTTTTCTAACCTGTAAAATGAGGTTAAAATTGTACCTCCCTCATTGGGTTATGTGAGGCTTAAAAGCATCAGCACATGCAAAAGCACTTAGAGTTGTGAATGGCATACAGTAAGTGCTAGATAAGTTCTTGCTATTAATCTCAGTAAGCGTAATGCTCACTAAAATAAATTATTCTCAAATTTACATCATAGGACTACATTGATTGTCTGAATAAAGTAAAATTAGGTATAAAGGCTGTACTTCTAATATAATAATTATCTTCTAATTTATTATATTTCCACCCTCCTGTCTACTTTAGTAAATTAATATATTAAGGGAGAGGACAACTTATATCACAGTGATCATTATATTAAGGACATTATAGCATTTATAAAAATAAAGAAGTATTATGATAAACTGTATGAATTTGAAATTCACTTTGTGGTATTTACCTTTAAAAGTAGCATTTCTGAATTTCATATGCTAGTTTCCATTCCTCTTTATGGAGTTGGCTTTAACATGCAGCTTTTCATGTGGCCTGAAAGGGGATTCTTTCTACTTTCTAGAAGAATGTGCTGTGAAGGAGGAGTCGGGAATCTTACTGGCGGCCATGTGAGAACAGCAGCTCTTTGAATGCTGGGTATGATGTAGCATGGGAACTGTGAGCAGCTACTGGCGGAGTGTTTCACATGCAGCGCAGCGGGACAGTGGGAAAGGCAATGAAGAAAACAACCAGTGCAAACAAATGCAGAAGAAAGGGTGGGGTGGGGTCAAACTCCAGGGAAGGAGAGAGGTCAGCCCAGAGAGACAAGAACACTTACAAGAACAAAGAATAAAG
This sequence comes from Symphalangus syndactylus, assembly GCF_028878055.3. Classification (NCBI taxonomy): domain Eukaryota; kingdom Metazoa; phylum Chordata; class Mammalia; order Primates; family Hylobatidae; genus Symphalangus; species Symphalangus syndactylus. The sequence continues at coordinate 45,523,982 of NC_072447.2, forward strand.
CAGTGAGAAATTGGAGGCAAGGGCAAATGTCAGTCGCAGAATAAGGGAAAAGGACAAGAAAACATGACCATCATGGCAATTTTAAATGCCTGGAATTATATACGTTTCTAGTAAGGAACTAGAGATCTCAGGAAACTAAAATAAATACCTGCATGCATAAATACATTTTGCTATTTAAACACATTTACTAGGAACACATTCCATTTTCTAAAACAATAATAAACACACTTACATGGATTACCATAATAGCTAGCCTTAGAACTAGCAAAAATAGTTCCCGATTAAAACAAATTAGAAATTATTATATAAAGATCAAGCAATCAAGTAGCCTAATTAATACTTTATAATGATTTGGGTTCACTTTATAAAATATCTGAAAATAATAATATGCTTTTCATTCTCTTAAATTCATAAATATTTCTTTGGCTCCTGATGGCTTCATTCCCATTTTATACTTCATATAATTTTTTCATCACATTCTGTACATCGTTCATTTATCCCCCTGTAGTTCCACACATCCTGATGCCTTCAAAAAAAAAAAAATAGGGAATTCCCTTGAAAACCGGACCATTCTTCTCCCAGGGTGAGAAGGACACACTCTGGAATATTTGGGCCACATTACTTTCAAGGTTACCTGAGCAATTTCGATAACAGTCCTCTTGACTAAAGTACAATTAGTTGTACAAACATTGAAAACCAAATGTTCTTAAGCTTGACAGTATGCTTTGACCTCAGTATGCTCTAAGGGTGGTCACTATCCTGGGCATTTAAATTTATACTCTCCTTCTTCAATTCTTTAAAGGGTTTTGTTTACATCCTTTTTTTCCTAACAGAGTTGAGGTTAAGCATAAATGATTATTCTGTCCTTACTGAAAAGATGTTTTCCTGGAACTTAATTGTCCTTTTTTCACGGGTCATTCTATTCCTAATATCAACAAATCCTTCTGTGACCTAACCTTTTCAAAAACAAAGACATTCTTCTTTCTTCTTTGTTCTTTTTATTTCCTTTACTTTTAGCTTTTACAAAACTCCAGCCAGTGGGCACATCAGACTAGATATTATAGTTGAAATATTTATATAAGAGCAACCTGTAGTTTAGAATATGTTAGAGCAGTTTTTCCTACATCATACTGCAATATTTTGGGAGAGGTGCTTTCTAATTTTTTTTTCAACCCTGTGTATTTCTCATTAACATTCCAAAAACTGGAGAATTGCCACATAATAAAAGTACTGCTTAGTATCTGCTAATTGAGAAAAAGCTATTAGCTGATAAAAACTTGTATGCTTTGTAACACAACTGCTTCACTTATGAAAACTAGTGGTATATGGGCAACATAATTTTGTATTCAAGCTACAGACAATGCTTGATGCAAAAATATATTTTGACACCTCTCTGTAAAACTCTATCATCTGTAGTTTGGGAATGAATTTCTATATGTGGTTACAAATAGACAGCATCTCCTGGGAGCATGATAGAAATGCAGAATTGCAGGCCTCACCCCATACTAAATTTCTGGGGGCGGATTGGTTTAACAAGCTTTGCAGGTGATTCTTACCCATGCTAGATTTTGAAAACTACTTTTAGGCCAGTGCTATCCAATAGAAATATAATGAGTGCTACATGTACAATTTTAAATGTTCTAGTAGGCACACGTAAAAATTATGCAGAAACACTGTCCATTGTTGTAGCCGAAGCAACAGGCTCAATTCATTCATTTTCAAGAAAAATAACCAAGTTTGAATAATCATAATAAATGAGTGAAATTCATTATGACATTTTATCCAAGCAAATACATAAAAATACTATTATTTCAACATGTAATCAATATAAAAATAATGAGATATTTTACATTCTGTTTTTGGTACTAAGTCTTTGCATCCTGATATATATACATATCATATATATATATAACATAGACATATTACATATATATGATATGTAACATATACGTATTACATATATATCACATATATAACATATACATATCACATATATATATCATATATATAACATATACATATTACATGTATATATATAGATTACACTTACTACACATCTCATTTTAGACTGGCTACATTGAAGGGCTCAATGACCATATGTAGCTATCATATTGGACAGCACAGTTCTAGACCATGTGATTTGAAATATAGTAAATATAAATCCATATAGCAGCAAATTGTGTTTCTGGGGATCTGTTAACAGTTTCCCTTCATCCTTCACGTTTTCCTTTATCTTCCTCTTTCTGCCTCATAGAAAAGTTAAGTGCTTGGTTCTCCATGATTCTGTAGCACTTGAACACTCCTCCAACACAGAGCTTTTGGGATGGCATTATACTTAATTCCCCAGAGTCTAAGCCCTTCACAGTGTCTTACAGAAGTCATATGCATATATTTTTTAACTTTTAAATTTGTCTGTACCTGACAAATACTTAACATAGAACAGGGGTTCTCAAAGTGTGGTCCATGATTCAGCAGCATTAGCCTCACTTGAAAGTTTGTTAGAGATGCAGATTCTCAAGCTCCACACTGGACCCACTGAATCAGAAACTTGGTATGTGGAGCCCAGTTATCTGTGTTTTAATAAGCCTTCCAGGTGAATTTGATGCTTGTTAGAATTTGAGAACCACTAATGTAGGAAAATATATTTATTTGGAGAATGGCCTCATATTTATCATTTTCTCCTGAGTTCTGTGGTAGAACCACAAGCTGAATCATTTTAGGTCTTCTTAAAGAAAGAAAAAATCAAAGAAGGACATGCTAGAAAGACATCGGTAGATGTCTTCTCCTTATCCCCAGTTAGTGATAGGCCGACATTATTTGTAAGAGCAGATGGCTAGGCTCTCTGTCCAGAAGTGACCCCATAATGCAAAATGATTAGTACAGGATCATTAAAAAAAAAGAAAGATATGAGGAAAATGTTCAAAATCTGTCAACACATTTAAAGGATCAAATCCTGTGCTCAATGATGGTAAGAACAAACATACATAGATACAGATAAAAGACCTGCTTAGAAAATCCTATCTCACCAAAGTAAAGAATATAAATGGTTCTGATGTAAAAATTGCTTGTTTGAAAAAAAACCGGTTAGTTTTTTTTAAAATGAAGCCACACAAATACTCCTATTGTTTAGCTAACTATGATCCCATCATATCCTCTCACAAAGCTTACTACTATGACTATATAGACCAAGTTTCCAATAAGAAATTATTGAATAATTTGTAAACCAGAGATAATAATGGGTGCTGCTTTTGTACTATCAGTGTTATGATTGTATGTATATTTCTGGTTTCTAACACTGAGAAAGGATGAGAGGGGTGGGCCATCATGGAAGTAATAAAAGAGAACCCATCTTTAAAGCTTTACTTAATATAGCATAATCAGTAAAGGGAGTTTTGTTTAGTATGTCCTTGGACCAAACAGGATAATTACAATGTCTTCTAGGTACACAGTAGATGCTCAATCAGTGCTGACTGAATGAAAGAACGAAGGGATGAAAGAAGGAATGAAGTGTGCAAAAGATGAGGCTCTAGATCCCTGTGACAGCAAGTTACCACAGAGGTATACAGATGGAGTGTAATGATGTCTACATGACTTTGGAAGAATCTTAGGAAACCTTTAAAAAACATACATAATTTATGATACTGTTCTTTGACATATGTAAAGAATCTAATACCTGGAAATGTCTTCATATTATTCAGATTTTTAAAGGTGTTTGCATTCCATGAGTTCCTACAGTCAATAAAACACATACTCCTTATGTTAAAGTGTTTTTGCAGCTTTTGTGCTATTTGTGGGTTTACTCATGAGTAAAGAAAAATGGTATAATATTCCTTCATATACTACTTGCGCTTGGTGAATAAAGAGATTGACTGCATTACTCAGTGTGTGTACTATTTCAAAATTAGAAAGGTTTATCGTTATTTTAACCTTTTTCTCACCTGGTTTAGATACTCATTTCTACTTGGTCAAATATTAGCATTACTTTGGCTTTAAGAGCTGATTCACTGAAATCACTTTTGGCTGATTTTAGTACAATCGCTGAGTTCTAAAGGCAATGAGGAATATAATGCTTTAAAATTTTATATTTGAAACAAGTGTGATTTTAAGGGGTACACTGAACTGGGTTCATTAATCCATTGGTTTATAAAAGGAAGATTTAAAAGTTAATATACCTAAGAATCATTTCAAAAAAGAAGATACATGTAAAAAAGTGAACTATTTTACACCTGTATTGTCCAAAATAGTTTTAAAGTATTGCTTTTTTTTTTTTTTTTTTTTTTTTTGAAATGGTGTCTTGCTCTGTTGCCCAGACTGGAGTGCAGTGGCATGATCTCAGCTCACTGCAACATCTGCCTCCCGGGTTCAAGCGATTCTCCTGCCTCAGCTTCCCAAGTAGCTGATCTACAAGCGTGCGCCACCACACCCAGCTAATTTTTGTATTTTTGGTAGTGATAGGGTTTCACTATGTGTTGGCCAGGCTGGTCTTGAACTCCTGACCTCAGGTGATCCACCCGCCTCAGCCTCCCGAAGTACTGGGATTACAGGCATGAGCCGCCACACCCAGCTGTTATTGCTTTGTTAAGTCCAAACATAATAGGACTTTGAGAAGAGGAGACAAAAAGAGCTTGGGAATAGCAGTTCGAAAAACCTGACTCGGATCTTGACTGATAGAAGTTATGCGACTGTGACTGTGGTGCTTCATGTTTCTAAGCCTCGGTTTCCTTACATGTAAAAGGGAATAATGATAATAGGTAATCATAATCATAATACAAAATCACAAGGTTGTGATTCTTAGATGAGAGAATGTACATGAGGACTTTTTGTAACTGCAAGGCGTGATGGTTTCCTACACCACAAAAAGTCAAATGGTCAAATAGTAACTTGCATACCAATGTGTCTACTCTGAGGAAGAAAACAGGAGTTCATTCCCACAGAAAATTTCAAACAGGCAAACCAATGTCTCTTACATTTCTATTAGAAGATTCAAAGTCAATTTGGAACTCTCTATACATTATGATTCTATACACTGGTAAATTGTGACTGGGTCTGACTGTATTGTTGGTGGTCACATCCCTTAACTGGTTTCACCATTTTGACTGATATTACAGACAGCTAAAAAACTAGCATGGCCTTCCTTGAAAATTAAATGAATGGATAATGCAAAGAACCCAGGATATTCTGATATCAAGTACACACGGCCTGACAGTATGTGACTCTAATCTTTCTATTATACTATTTTGCCCAAATTTAAGACTCTTCTTCTTTTCTCAGGTTTACATCTGCCTTTCTGCTACTCCAGTTCTCTACTTTTATTTTATTTATTTTATTTTATTTTTATTTTATTTTATTTATTTTATTTTATTTTATTTTTGAGACAGAGTCTGGCTCTGTCGCCCAGGCTGGAGTGCAGTGGTGCGATCTCAGCTCACTGCAACCTCTGCCTCCCGGGTTCAAGTAATTCTCCTGCCTCAGCCTCCAGACTAGCTAGGATTACAGGCACGCACCACCACGCCCAGGTAAGTTTTATATTTTTAGTAGAGATGAGGTTTCACCATGCTGGTCAGGCTGGTGTCAAACTCCTGACCTCAAATGATCTGCCTGCCTCGGCCTCCCAAAGTGCTGGGATTACAGGCGTGAGCCAGCATGCCCAGAGAGTTCTTTACTTTTTGATTTTTCTTTATCTTAGCGCACAGAGGCAAAGATGAACTTGTACTTGGTTTTTATCACGATTTAAAGATTGACATAGCATTGTGACTAAATTCTTTATTTTCATAGAAATATAATGTCTTTTTGACATTTACTATTTAAAAAAATATGATGTCATAATAGTCGTGGGCTCAAGCTTCCCGCCATAGAACTTGCATAATGCATTAGCCTCACATACATTGTTCTAAATATAAAATATTCTCAACAGGACGTATGAATTGCTTTTACAGTAATGGGAAAAAAACTGTTTGATGTGAACCTCATTTCTTGCTTTCTTCTCTTTCTGAACAAGGCCTCACATTTATAATGGAGCAGAATTACTATCAAAGAAAAGAATGGAACTAACTTGGCTCGGTTATATGCAAACCAAAACCTTGGATTTATCAGCTTTCTGCTAAAAACACTTTTTAACCATATCTTTAAGGTCATGTTCAAAAATAGAAACATGAAATTTGCTACAATATAGAGCAGATACCACAAACTGAACTGTTTAATAGGAGAAGGCTGTGTATATGTGGGTTTAGGGATGAAGAGATTAAAAGTTAGAGTTATACAAGGAGAAATATAATTTCAACAAACCACATTTGTATTATGAATAAAGAAAGCAACTTCATTGGTTTTAAACTAAATTCTGTCAAATATGTATCTCCCCAGATATCTAGAGACAGAATCACAGGATTGAACTGGATGTGACCTTAGACAAAATAGATTTCCTCATTTTAAAAATGAGGAGAATTAAAGCTGAGAGAGGTTAAATGGCTTTCTCACAGTAACACGGTCAAATAATGGCTGAGCTTAAGTTTGAAGTTAGACCTCCTAATAGTCACTCCAATGCTCTTTTTGCTATATCATACTATCTCCTTACATGTGTTTTCCTGTACTTATAACCAAGTTTTTACTCACTGTAAAGAATGGCTACATAGTAAGCTATTAACAGTTTTTGATACCTTAAATGCAAATAAATAGCGCAACTAGAATGGATCACTTAGAATTGATTAAAAAAAAAACTTTTCCTACTAGTCATAATCCTTTGACCTCATTTGGAAATCTACATGCCACTGTCACAAATCTTTTACCACATTCTGAAAGCAAACGTGGCATTCTGCTCTCTAAAAGAAATTATAAAATATAATTCTAGAACACTTAAATGGGACTAATGTGGCCATTGGTTTTCTTTGGACATTTATTACCTTCCTTATTTATACTTAAGATGAAAAACATACTAAGGATGGAACAGATAAGATTTTAATAGTACTCAACCACTATGGAACAAACAGAGAAAGGCATATATCACTTAGCTATATTGCCTTGCTTTAGTCGATGCCACTTACAACAATCTATAATACAAATATTTCAGGACTATCCATCACAACAAGAATTAAATTATGTGAGATCTCAAGAGGTCTGGGATTTGCAACTTATCTTTATTAAAGATCTAGCAATTCTTTAACAGGGCTTTCAATCACACCCCTAAATGGACTGACAATAGGAAAGTGATTTGGTTTATTATATTTTTCTTATTAAAAAGTTAAAACCAAATAGTTTTAAACCCAGTTTCCTCAGAGGCATACCTTCTGCATCCTATTGGAAAGGAGAAAATTGGAAAGGAGAGAAAATGATTCTCTAATTCTACGGTTAAACTAATTTTAGGGTTTTGGGGTATAACATGGTGTCCTTCCCACTGAGAAGGTAGACACACCTCTTCCACCACTTCAACCATTATTCTACATGAATTAACTCATTCAACGTTACAGTAACCATGTTAGAGATGAGTAAATGGACAACCACAGAGATTAAGTGGCCTCAAGGTCACTCAGCTAATATGTTAGATTCCAAAACCTGTGTACTGTAATAATAATAATAATAATAATAATATCAAGAGCTAGAATTTGTAGAGTGCTTATCATTTGGCATGTTCGCTCCCAAGCACTTCCCATTTATTTTGACTCATTCATCCTAATAATAAACTGATATTGTAGAGAATTTTATTATCCCATTTATTTTTTTTTTTTTTTCAGATGAAAGACTGAGGCTCAGAAAGGTTAAGTAATTTGCTCCAGGTCCCACAGCTAGTAAATGTGGCCTTGAGCACACTTACATTCCCCGTATTTATTATGCAAACCTACGAAAAACTTCCACATGTGAGTTTGTGACAGGATGCTCTTTCTTTAAATGACTTTTGGACACATCTTACTATTGACTCTTGTTTAAATTAGGATTCTAAAGGGAAAGATGTTTTTAAGAATCCAAGCGATAAGAGTACAAAGGAACTGCATGGCGGCAATTCGCATCTTCCATCATCATTCAGCATTATTTTCTGTTTATTGTAAGAATACTGCTACACAGAGTTTGGATGTTCCCTCTAACTCTCGTGTTGAAATTTGATCCCCAATGTTGGAGGTGAGGCCTAGTGGAAGGTGTCTGGGTTGTAGGAGTGAATCCCTCATGAATGGCTTGGTGCCATTCTCACGGTAGTGAGCGAGGTTTTGCTCTAGCAGTTTTCATGAGAACTGGCACCTCCCCTCCCTCTTTTTCTCCTCCTCTCTTGCCGTCTGATCTTTGTACACCAGCTCCCCTTTGCCTTCTACCATGAGTGGAAGCAGCCTGAAGCCCTCGCCAGAAGCAGATGCTTCTTGTACAGCCTGCAGAACTGAGCCAAATAAACACCTTTTCTTTATGAATTACCCAGCCCCAAGTATTCTTTTATAGCAACACTAAACAGACTAAGACATATACTAAGTCTTAGTTGCTTCCAAAATTAATGTTAATAATTTGAAAACGTTTAGATGGGAATTATAAACTAATATAAAATATCCTATCCTCACAAATATTACCATGAACATTAAATGAAAAAAATACTTTCATTGTTCTTTACAAATTTTATCTGTATATTATTTTACTGTAACGAAGGACAACAATGTTTACAATGTGCTTACCTGCAGAAGCTTCCATCTGCTGTTCAGGTCTTCCAGAGTGCTGAGGTTATACGGTGAGAGCTGAATGCCCAAAGTGGTAAGCTGGCGAGCAAGGTCATTGACGTGGCTCACGTTCTCTTTCAGAGGTGCAATTTCTCCTCGAAGTGCCTGTGTGCAATAGTCAAAAGCAAATTGGAAGATGAGAATATTTAAAACAAGAAGAATTGATACCTGGGCTTATTCTCTTTAGGGTGCAGTGTCAGTAATGTTTGCTCTATGCTATGGTTTGAATGTTTGTGTCCCCCCTCAAATTCCTATGTTGAAATCCTAAAAAATAAAAAGAAAAGGAAATCCCAACACCTAAGGCAATGGTATTAGGAGATGGGGCCTTTAGGGAGGTGATTTTTGGGATTAGCGCCCTTACAAAAGAGACCTCAGAGAGCTAGCTAGCTCTTTTCAGCATGTGAGGGTGCAGTGAGAAGGTGCTTTCTACGACGAATGGGCCTTCCCCAGACGCTAAATCTGCTGGTATTTTGATCTTGGACTTCTCAACCTCCAGAACAGTGAGAAATAAGTTTTTGTTGTTTCACAAGCTATCCAATTTATGGCATTTCTATTATAGCAGCTGGAACAGACTAAGACAGTCTCTTGTGGTAGTATTATAACAGTGGATATTTGTTAATGGAGGATAACGATAACCACTATTTGTCGAGCACTTCCTAGGTGCCTAATGCCGTGAGGAGCTCTAGTCATACATAAACTGATTTTATTTCTACCCAACAATCCTATGAGGCCAGTAGTCAGAGAGTTCTAATTTTATACATGAGAAAACAAACTTGCAGAGGTTTGTTTTCAAAACAAACAAACCTTGCCAAGCTCTCATGGGTAAAAACTGAGGAACCTGGGATACATATATGCAGGTTTGCCTGCCTCTAGAATATATATTCTTAACTATTATGTTATATGCTTCCCCTAAGAAATTCTGGATTGGCAAAGTAACAAGAAAAATATATTGCTGCTGGATTCTAAATTCTACTCATGTCACAACCAGAAATGGATCCTTATTTTTTACAATAGAAAGACACATTCAATCATAAAATATTGCATGCATACTTTGCACCAACCACATCATAACAGTTTCATTTAGGGAGTAGGGTATTTTGTCAAGTCCTCAGAATGACTTCCTGATCTCCTGGTATTTTAGTCCTTGTAGCAATGACTTCAGAAGGCTCCCGTGGGGCTTCTCAGCTGTCTCTGAAGCACTAGAGCAGGAGTCTCTGATGCAATACATCATTGCAATCCGTTGAGCAGAAGAACCCTATGCAGATATGGGGAAGATATTACCATGCATCATATCTACCCTATCGAGATGGCATTTATGGATCTTTAACATGATGCATGATGTCCAAATGTTCCAATAAGCAATTTCTAAGGGACAAATTCTCTCACTTAGGAGAACAGTTTGTGTAATGTAATGTCCGTGCACAAGGACAGCACCACTTGACTATACGTGTTGTTTTGACTTGCTTCATCTGGGCAGGTGTTATTTCTCTGTCTGGTTCACTATGTTGATAAAACCATTGGTTACACCGACCTCATTTATAAGCCTTGCATTTTCTCCTACTCCAAATAAAAGGAGCCAGTATGAACATTCAAAATAAGAATGACATTATCCTCTCAAATCAACCTGAATACTTCATCACTAAACTGGTGCTGTACAGAGTATAAGACTGTTATGTAGTTCTTAGATAATACAAGACATTGTGATAATCGCTCTGTTGAACTTAAAGTTTTAAAAAGTGGTCATTAAAAACATTACATTAAGCAACCATGGGGTTTCTTTTGGAGGATAACGAAAATGTTCTGGTATTAAACAATGGTGATGGAGGCACAATCTTGTGAATATACTAAACACCACTGAATTGTACACTTTAAAAGAGTGAATTTTATTTTATTTTATTTTTTTTTTGAGACGGAGTCTCGCTCTGTCGCCCAGGCTGGAGTGCAGTGGCGCAATCTCGGCTCACTGCAAGCTCCGCCTCCTGGGTTCACGCCATTCTCCTGCCTCAGCCTCTCCGAGTAGCTGGGACTACAGGCGCCCGCCACCACGCCCGGCTAATTTTTTGTATTTTTAGTAGAGACGGGGTTTCACCGTGGTCTCGATCTCCTGACCTCGTGATCCGCCCGCCTTGGCCTCCCAAAGTGCTGGGATTACAAGCGTGAGCCACCGCGCCGGCCTAAAAGAGTGAATTTTAAAGTATGTGAATTATATATTAATAAAAACAAACAAAAGAGAGCCCCTTCTGACCATACACATGCAAAAAAATCATATGTGATGTATTCATCTTTATTCAACTTCGTGTTAGTGGAATGTCATTGGAATCAGTGTGAAATTCAGAAAGTTTTATAGGGGTTGATAGTAAATACTATTCCATTTCCTTATGAATAAATACATGGATTAAAAGTATCAGAATAAGTGCCCATGGAGAAAGGTGGTTTAAATCCATATATATGAATACTTATCTCTAAAAGGAAATGATCCATAATAATTTTGTTTTGCATAATAGAAAGGTTAGAAAACAGATTTCTTAAATGTCAATAGGGGAAACGTGGACAAGGACAACGATTACAAAATGAAATCATTCTCTTCTGGATAATAACGTGCAATTCTAGTAGCCACAAATAAATATCATGTGAGGGGAAACTGTAAGCAGGAACCTCTGCAGAGAGGGCAAGACAGCAGGCAGCATCTTTCAGTGATACAGGTGAGTCCTTTGTGCTAATCATCTCTCTTTACAAGCAAGACTCTCACGCCATTAAGTTGATTATCCTACCTCATTAAGTCATATCTAGATTTCAGTTCCCTTTAGGTGACACAATGTACATTTTCAAATGTCTCTTATTAGAATATTTTGATTTTCATTTTCTCCCCCAAATTCCTGAGCACACATATTAATCCTGCATCAATGTTTTGGAGGATGAAGGGGATTCAAAAATAAGTTTTGGTACTCATAATTAATTGCAACGCTCTCCCTTTTCCTCTTTTTTCTCCTTTTTAAAATTTACTTTTCTTCTTTAAACTTTACCATAAGATCTTGTGATTTCTTTTCTTTTTTGCTTCTTTCAAGCAATGATAGTGGAAGTTCTCTTAACTAATCTCCACTTAAGACTCACCAAATTAGCCAAAGTCTTCATTCTCCTTGTGAAACAGCAGTGATGGGAACCTCTCACAGCCTCAATAAAATGTTCGAGGTGCCTGTCAGTATGTGCGGACCTTCTGACTTGTTACAACCGTTAGTTGTGTGTATGTTCTCAAACCTGTCTTTGCCAGTAACTATTGCGATTACGTAATTTAATAAAGACTTCCTAAATCATAAAAATATTAGTTTAAAAAGAAAAGAAAAAAGTTATTATTTCTATAAAAACCAGGCCAAATACTCTGGAGAGTTGCTTCAAAAAGAAAAAGAAAATAAATACCGTTGAAGTAGTTGTGAACAAGACAACTGCTAAAGATGAAGAAAACAACCCAGACCGGTCAGGGTGGCTCATGACTGTAATCCCAGCACTTTGGGAGGCCGAGGTGGGTGGATGGGTGGATCACTTGAGGTCAGCAGTTCGAGACCAGACTGGCCAACATGGTGAAACCCTGTCTCTACTAAAAATACAAAAATTAGTCAGGTGTGGTGGCACATGCCTGTAGTCCCAGCTACTCAGGAGGCTGAGGCATGAGAATCGCTTGAACCTGGGAGGTGGAGGTTGCAGTGAGCCAAGATGGCACCACTGCATTCACTCCAGCCTCGGTGACCCAGTGAGACTCTTGTCTCCAAAAAAAAAAAAAAAAAAAGAAAAAAAGAAAAAAATGCCAAATATTCAGTTTAATCTGAATTCCTAAATTTCTGTTAAAAAATTTGACAATGGAAGCTTTGACTGGTGCGAGGTCAGTTGATAAACAGATAACTGGGGGCAAAGGTTCACTTCGGGGAAGTCTCTAGATGGGGGTGAACAGACTAAAGGACTTCAGTCAGCTAGAAATCATCATGAGGGCACTCAACACATGAAGGTGGAAGAAAGGAGACAACAGATGGTAGGAAAGATAAAAAGGAAAAGGAGGCAGGAGAATGCTCATGTCAGTCTTCACTTTGGCATTTGATTTAGGTTTTGGTAGCAGCTTGCACCACCCAAGGATGGCTCACTGCTGTGGGCTCTCAGTGCCCAGAAGCATACATAACAAGAAGTATGGCCACCTAAACACAGAGTCACAAGACCTTCACCCTGTAAAGGGTGAACACAGGTACTTTGCTATTTAAATAGATGTGACATTGGTTTGGCTGTATTTCACAGATTGGAGTTTTTAATATGACACAGATAAATTTGTGTTTAAATTATTAAACACTACACCTAAAACGTCAAAAAGCACAGTTAATGCTGAGCAATACGATGTGCTATTTAGGTGATACCAGGATTGCATTAGGTTTTATTCTAGTTTGGAAGCAGTAAGTGAGAAAACATTGAAGAAAGCCATTATATTGTGGGTTTTCTTTGAATCACTTAAACATCTGGAATAAGTTCTCCATGAAAGAGCAAACCAAGTCTAATTTTATTATGACTAGTTTCACACAGGCAGAATTTTCAGTTCATTAAATGTTGTCTGAGTATAGATACAAAAGTACTGATTTAGAATGATATGTAAGTCTGATATAATGTTTTTCTTCATATAAAATTAAATTGCCTGTCATATCTTTGCTTATCTTTATGTAGCTAAGGATTTGTTCAAATACACATTTAAAATTATAGTCATCTACTACTTTTCTAAGAAAAGAAAGGAATTGTCTATTAACATGGGAATCTTATTTTTGAGGGAGGAATTTTGACTTGACAGTTAAAAGAACATTCCTACTGCAAAGCACAGAAGGTCAGTTGGAAAGACTAGAAAGAGTAAATTGAGGGAATTCTGCTTGGAGGGATTTTATTTCCTCTGTGAAGTAGGAATCAACAGACCTGGCATAGTCTGCAGTGCCTGGCATAGCGTGCAGTGCCTGGTGTGCAATGAATAGTCACTGAATGAAAACATGAATTAAGGGTAAGTGGGAACATTTGAATTAATCGTAATAGAGACTGTGAGAGGGAGTTGACCTAAGAAATGTAATGAGGTTGGCAAACAGTGTTGAGGGCCCACTTGAGGATGAGGTTCAACATTTTTTAGCAGAACCAATCTGCCTGACTTTCTCATTTTCTCCAACAGTGTTGCATGTAAGCATGGAGAAAACAGTTGATCCAGGTTTGGGGTTTCCTCAGATGACTGTGGCTCACACATTTAGGGATAAGGGAGTTTCAATATTAGCCAGGATGTAATTGAAAAAACATACTGTGGAATCTAAACTGGATTAGGAGGAAAGTAAAGCAAAATGAAGCTTGTAGATGGAGAGAAAGTTGAGGGGTCAGTTGTAGAAATCCAGGATAATCCATAAAAGGCCACAGCAGGAGTAGCTGCACAAACAAGCGACAGAGAGGGGAGACTCTGGGATGCTCGAATTAGCTCTACTGGATTTGCCACTTATGAGTTTATTTATAAATGGTGATATATATATATCTGGCTATATATATATATATATATATATATATGGCAATATATATATCTGGCTATATATATAAATATATATAGTGCTACCCAGTGTTTGAAAAACTTCCCTTCTGAGGGATATTAAATATTCCTCCCAAAATCTTAACCTGCTAACTCATAGAGGTCCTATCTCACTTACTAGGAATTCAAAATTACTAGGTTCCAACAGTGAAGTGTTATTCTTGGGCTACATACACTGTGCAGAGAAATTTATGTTACAAATATTACTTAAGTAGGGACTAATGGCATTGCTGTCTACCATGAATCCTTGTCAAACAAATGTTTGTTAACCAAGGCTCTTGAAAAATAGCCTAAAAAGAGGTGGTGCTAGGAAAGAAAAGTCCCAGCATTCTTCATGCTGAGCTAGTCATGAGAAGCCAAGGATGAGCAATTAGAAATCATGTCGTATAAATACTTGTGCTTAGTACTTATCCCGGGGCTCTTCCATGTGGTTCAGGGAAGCCCTCACAGAATGCAGTTACCCAGGAATTGGCAGCAAGTACAGCCCAGCTATGTTTTGCAGCTCCTGCATTTCTCAGCAGATATATCATCCTCATGGGGCCAAAAGAGTCAAGGACTGTATATCTTGCTTTTTCCAGAGGATCAGAGGCCTACTGGAATCTCTCAAATACCTGGGCGGGATGAGCTGCCCAAATGCTGTTGAAACAATTAAAAAGAAACACAAGTTGAGGTGTAAGCAAGCCCTTCATGAAAGGTATCAGGCTCAGAGACTTCCATCGTTATCTGAAATTTTTGACTTTTCATTCTGGTTGGTTCCCTGACTGTTCTGGTGCCCAGAATGTAGGTACAGCTTTTCTTTCGGATACCTACTGCCTTCAGCCAGGTTTTAGAGAAGCAGAATCTGAGTGCTCTTAAGAAAAAGGGAGTGAGAGAAGCAGGAAGACAGGGCAAGAAAGTTATGTTGGGATGTGGTATGGGCTGGAGACCACCATCAATCTGGCCCCATGGGAATTCCCAGAGCACAAATTGTACAACAGCAGGTGCCGTGATGAGACAAAGGGGTTGTCCCTTTGTACCCCTAGTGGTTTTAAGAGAGAAGGTGTGGTGGAACGTGCCAGTCAAGGTGGCTTCATTTTGGCTGAGGGAGGTTCTCTGGAAAGGGGTGAAACCATGAGGCTTTAGCAGCTAATACTCAGAGTCACTGAGGAATGGGTGCACCAACCCAGTGAACGAATCTGGCTGGGGCACCAACAGCATCCACTACTTAGATTAACTTCATCTGCTTTCCCAATAGCCTTTACCCTTGAACTTCAGTTGTCAAGCACTTATATTTTGGTGTTTTTTTTTTCAGGACACTTTTCTTTTCTTCCTTCCTTCCTTCTTTTCTTTCATTCCTTTTTTTAAACAAGAGACTTCTTTCTTTCTTCCTTTCTTTTTTTCAGGAGACTTCTTTCTCTTTTTTCCTTCCTTCCTTCCTTTCCTTCCTTTCCTTTTTTTTTTTTCCAAAGGTGGAGTTTCACTCTTGCTGCCCAGGCTGGAGTGCAATGGCACGATCTCGGCTCACTGCAACTTCTACCTCCTGGGTTCAAGTGATTCTCCTGCCTCAGCCTCCTGAGTAGCTGGGATTACAAGTGCCCGCCACCACGCCTGGCTAATTTTGTATTTTTAGAAGAGATGGGGTTTCACCATGTTGGCCAGGCTGGTCTCGAACTCTTGACCTCAGGTGATCCACCCGCCTCGGCCTCCCAAAGTGCTGGGATTACACGCCTGAGCCACCGCGCCGAGCCTGCAGGAGACTTCTTAAGTGAATTCTCATTACTAACACTATGGGGCTATTTCACAGCTCTCCAACAAAACTGGGATTGTCACCCTTTCTCGAAAGTTGAGTCCCTCGTTTCTGCCAGATTCTGAGGGACTGCGTGGAGCTAAGACAAAGGGGATACTTTGCAGACTGAGCGAATACAACCCTCTGCCTTTAGTATCACTTATGTTTCTGGTAGAGACATTCTTGACAATAAATTATGCCATTGAAACATGTGTTTAAAAAAAAAAAAAAAGAGATGTGATTGCATTTTTTTCCAGCAACAGTTTTTACTGTGATAGCCTGAAGGCAAAATATTATGCAGTTTCTTTTCATTGTCTCCTTGCATTCAGTTTTCAGGGCAATTCTTGTAAACTTTCATATTTGGGCATGATCACTTTTGACGAGCAAACTGAATAACAATATAAATAATAAAACAGACTCAGAACTAATGGCCTAGATTTAGCATAATCAGAAACACTTAAGAAAGGTTAAAGTAAAAAAAAAAAAAGATCTTGGGAAAACAATATCAAGTTTGTAGGCATGAAGAAATTTAGGGCTTTTATTTCCCAAGCGATTCTCAGTAATTATATTTTAACTATGGTTTCTTCTTAGACTCAACACACTTCCAAATTTGTGGCATTAAAAAAATAGCAATTAACTGCTCTGTGTTTTCCATAAAGAATCCACATCTTTTTATAAAAAACTATCTCAGCTAGGTGCGGTGGCTCACGCCTGTAATCCTAGCACTTTGGGAGGCTGAGGTGGGTGGATCACCAGAGGTCAGCAGTTACAGACGAGCCTGGCCAACACAGTGAAACCCTGTCTCTACTAAAAACAGAAAAATTAGCTGGGCATGGTGGCACACACCTGCAATCCCAGCTACTTTAGAGGCTGAGGCAGGAGAATCGCTTGAACCCGGCAGGTGGAGATTGCAGTGAGCCGAGATTGCAACATTGCACTCCAGCCTGGGCAACAAGAGCAAAACTCTGTCTCAAAAACAAAACAAAAACAAAAACTCTAGATTCTCTTCACAATATCGAAAAAGGATACATACCCAAACATAAAAGGATAACTTTTTCTTTTTAACATTTTCTCTTTGCATTGATCATAATTCTTCATCTTTTAGGACATGGCTTTCTATGAAGCTTGTAACTCCAACGTTCTTAAAATAAAAGCCAAATTATATCTTGGCCATATTAATAGTGTCCATCTTCTTTCTTTTTTGTGTGCTTATATTTCCTTCATGTATAAAATTTGGAAATGAGGAACAGGGAAGCATTGACCACAAAGGAAAAGTTTTTATTTTTAAGAGCAAGTTGAACATAGCAGCAGCAATTGATATTTTGCAAACCATACACCCAGTAAGGGGTTAGTATTCAAAATACACAAGGAACTCCTACAACTCAATAGCAAGAAAACAAATCACCTGACTAAAAAATGAGCAAGTAACCTGAATAGACATTTCTCCAAAGAAGATATAGAAATGAGTATTCAGGAGGGTGGAGCCAAGATGGCCGAATAGGAACAGCTCCGGTCTACAGCTCCCAGCCTGAGCGACACAGAAGACGGGTGATTTCTGCATTTCTGTTTGAGGTACCAGTTTCATCTCACTAGGGAGTGCCAAATAGTGGGTGCAGGACAGTCGATGAAGTGCACTGTGCATGAGCCGAAGCAGGGCGAGGCATTGCCTCACTCGGTAAGCGCAAGGGGTCAGGGAGTTCCCTTTCCTAGTCAAAGAAAGGGGTAACAGATGGCACCTGGAAAATTGGGTCAGTCCCACCCTAATACCGCGCTTTTCCAATGGGGCTGGAAAACGGCACACTAGGAGGTTGTGTCCCGCACCTGGTTCGGAGGGTCCTATGCCCACGGAGTCTCGCTGATTGCTAGCACAGCAGTCTGAGATCAAACTGCAAGGTGGCACCCAGGCTGGGGGAGGGGCGACCGCCATTGCCCAGGCTTGCTCAGGTAAACAAAGCAGCCAGGAAGCACGAACTGGGTGGAGCCCACCACAGTTCAAGGAGGCCTGCCTGCCTCTGTAGGCTCCATCTCTGGGGGCAGGGCACAGACAAACAAAAAGTCAGCAGGAACCTCTGCAGACTTAAATGTCCCTGTCTGACTGACAGCTTTGAAGAGAGTAGTGGTTCTCCCAGCACACAGCTGGAGATCTGAGAAAGGACAGACTGCCTCCTAAAGTGGGTCCCTCACCCCAGAGCAGCCTAACTGGGAGGCACCCCCCAGTAGGGACAGACTGACACATCACTCGGCCGGGTACTCCTCTGAGACAAAACTTCCAGAGGAACTATCAGACAGCTGAATTTGTGGTCTCACGAAAATCCGCTGTTCTGCAGCCACCACTGCTGACACCCAGCCAAACGGGGTCTGGAGTGGACCTCTAGTAAACTCCAACAGACCTGCAGCTGAGGGTCCTGTCTGGTAGAAGGAAAACTAACAAACAGAAAGGACATCCACACCAAAAACCCATCTGTACATCACCATCATCAAAGACCAAAAGTAGATAAAACCACAAAGATGGGGAAAAAACAGAGCAGAAAAACTGGAAACTCTAAAAAGCAGAGCACCTCTCCTCCTCCAAAGGAACGCAGTTCCTCACCAGCAATGGAAAAAAAGCTGGATGGAGGATGACTTTGACGAGTTGAGAGAAGAAGGCTTCAGACGATCAAACTACTCCGAGCTACGGGAGGAAATTCAAAACAATAGCAAAGAAGTTAAAAACTTTGAAAAAAAATTAGACGAAAGGATAACTAGAATAACCAATGGAGAGAAGGGCTTAAAGGAGCTGACGGAGCTGAAAGCCAAGGCTCGAGAACTACGTGAAGAATGCAGAAGCCTCAGTAGCAGATGCGATCAACTGGAAGAAAGGCTATCAGTGATGGAAGATGAAATGAATGAAATGAAGCAAGAAGGGAAGTTTAGAGAAAAAAGAATAAAAAGAAATGAACAAAGCCTCCAAGAAATTTAGGACTATGTGAAAAGACCAAACCTACGTCTGACTGGTGTACCTGAAAATGACGGGGAGAATGGAACCAAGTTGGAAAACACTCTGCAAGATATTATCCAGGAGAACTTCCCCAATCTAGCAAGGCAGGCCAACATTCAGATTCAGGAAATACAGAGAAGGCCACAAAGATACTCCTCGAGAAGAGCAACTCCAAGACACATAATTGTCAGATTCACCAAAGTTGAAATGAAGGAAAAAATGTTAAGGGTGGCCAGAGAGAAAGGTCGGGTTACCCACAAAGGGAAGCCCATCAGACTAACAGCTGATCTCTCAGCAGAAACTCTACAAGCCAGAAGAGAGTGGGGGCCGATATTCAACGTTCTTAAAGAAAAGAATTTTCAACCCAGAATTTCATATCCAGCCAAACTAAGCTTCATAAGTGAAGGAGAAATAAAATACTTTACAGATAAGCAAACGCTGAGTGATTTTGTCACCACCAGGCCTGCCCTAAAAGAGCTCCTGAAGGAAGCACTAAACATGGAAAGGAACAACTGGTACCAGCCCCTGCAAAAACATGCCAAATTGTAAAGACCGTCGAAGCTAGGAAGAAACTGCATCAACTAACGAGCAAAATAACCAACTAACATCATAATGACAGGATCAGATTCACACATAACAATATTAACTTTAAATGTAAATGGGCTAAATGCCCCAATTAAAAGACACAGACTGGCAAACTGGATAAGGAGTCAGGACCGATCAGTGTGCTGTATTCAGGAAACCCATCTCACATGCAGAGACACACATATACTCAAAATAAAGGGATGGAGGAAGATCTATCAAGCAAATGGAAAACAAAAAAAGGCAGGGGTTGCAATCCTAGTCTCTGATAAAATAGACTTTAAACCAACAAAGATCAAAAGAGACAAAGAAGGCCATTACATAATGGTAAAGGGATCAATTCAACAAGAAGAGCTAACTTTCCTAAATATATATGCACCCACCACAGGAGCACCCAGATTCATAAAGCAAGTCCTGAGTGGCCTACAAAGGGACTTAAACTCCCACACAATAATAATGGGAGATTTTAACACCCCACTGTCAACATTAGACAGATCAACGAGACAGAAAGTTAACAAGGATACCCAGGAATTGAACTCAGCTCTGCACAAAGTGGACCTAATAGACATCTACAGAACTCTCCACCCCAAATCAACAGAATATACATTTTTTTCAGCACCACACCACACCTATTCCAAAATTGACCACATAGTTGGATGTAAAGCTCTCCTCAGCAAATGTAAAAGAACAGAAATTATAACAAACTGTCTCTCAGACCACAGTGCAATCAAACTAGAACTCAAGATTAAGAAACTCACTCAAAACTGCTCAACTACATGGAAACTGAACAACCTGCTCCTGAATGACTATTGGGTACATAATGAAATGAAGGCAGAAATAAAGATGTTCTTTGAAACCAATGAGAACAAAGACACAACATACCAGAATCTCTGGGACACATTCAAAGCAGTGTGTAGAGGGAAATTTATAGCACTAAATGCCCACAAGAGAAAGCAGGAAAGATCCAAAATTGACACCCTAACATCACAATTAAAAGAACTAGAAAAGCAAGAGCAAACACATTCAAAAGCTAGCAGAAGGCTAGAAATAACTAAAATCAGAGCAGAACTGAAGGAAATAGAGACACAAAAAACCCTTCAAAAAATTAATGAATCCAGGAGCTGGTTTTTTGAAAAGATCAACAAAATTGATAGACCGCTAGCAAGACAAAGAAGAAAAGAGACAAGAATCAAATAGATGCAATAAAAAATGAAAAAGGGGATATCACCACCGATCCCACAGAAATACAATCTACCATCAGAGAATACTACAAACACCTCTATGCAAATAAACTAGAAAATCTAGAAGAAATGGATAAATTCCTCGACAAATACACTCTCCCAAGACTAAACCAGGAAGAAGTTGAATCTCTGAATAGACCAATAACAGGTTCTGAAATTGTGGCAATATTCAATAGCTTACCAACCAAAAAGAGTCCAGGACCTGATGGATTCACAGCTGAATTCTACCAGAGGTACAAGGAGGAACTGGTACCATTCCTTCTGAAACTATTCCAATCGATAGAAAAAGAGGGACTCCTCCCTAACACATTTTATGAAGCCAGCATCATCCTGATACCAAAGCCTGGCAGAGACATAACCAAAAAAGAGAATTTCAGACCAATATCCTTGATGAACATTGATGCAAAAATCCTCAATAAAATACTGGCAAACCGAATCCAGCAGCACATCAAAAAGCTTATCCACCATGCTCAAGTGGGCTTCATCCCTGGGATGCAAGGCTGGTTCAACATACGCAAATCAATAAATGTAATCCAGCATACAAACAGAACCAAAGACAAAAACCACATGATTATCTCAATAGATGCAGAAAAGGCCTTTGAGAAAATTCAACAACTCTTCATGCTAAAAACTCTCAATAAATTAGGTATTGATGGGACGTATCTCAAAATAATAAGAGCTATCTATGACAAACCCACAGCCAATATCACACTGAATGGACAAAAACTGGAAGCATTCCCTTTGAAAACTGGCACAAGACAGGGATGCCCTCTCTCACCACTCCTATTCAACATAGTGCTGGAAGTTCTCACCAGAGCAATGAGGCAGGAGAAGGAAATAAAGGGTATTCAATTAGGAAAAGAGGAAGTCAAATTGTCCCTGTTTGCAGATGACGTGATTGTATATCTAGAAAACCCCATCATCTCAGCCCAAAATCTCCTTAAGCTGATTAGCAACTTCAGCAAAGTCTCAGGATACAAAATCGATGTACAAAAATCACAAGCATTCTTGTACACCAATCACAGACAAACACAGAGCCAAATCATGAGTGAACTGTCATTCACAATTGCTTCAAAGAGAATAAAATACCTAGGAATCCAACTTACAAGGGATGTGAAGGACCTCTTCAAGGAGAACTACAAACCACTGCTCAATGAAATAAAAGAGGATACAAACAAATGGAAGAACATTCCATGCTCATGGGTTGGAAGAATCAATATCGTGAAAATGGCCATACTGCCCAAGGTAATTTATAGATTCAATGCCATCCTCATCAAGCTACCAATGACTTTCTTCACAGAACTGGAAAAAACTACTTTCAAGTTCATATGGAACCAAAAAGAGCCCACATCGCCAAGTCAATCCTAAGCCAAAAGAACAAGGCTGGAGGCATCACGCTACCTGACTTCACACTATACTACAAGGCTACAGTAACCAAAACAGCATGGTACTGGTACCACAACAGAGACATAGATCAATGGAACAGAACAGAGTCCTCAGAAATGATGCCGCATATCTACAACTATCTGATCCTTGACAAACCTGACAAAAACAAGAAATGGGGAAAGGATTCCCTATTTAATAAATGGTGCTGGGAAAACTGGCTAGCCATATGTAGAAAGCTGAAACTGGCTTCCTTCCTTACACCTTACACAAAAATTAATTCAAGATGGATCAAAGACTTATATGTTAGACCTAAAACCATAAAAACCCTAGAAGAAAACCTAGGCAATACCATTCAGGACATAGGCGTGGGCAAGGACTTCATGTCTAAAACACCAAAAGCAATGACAACAAAAGCCAAAATTGACAAATGGGATCTAATTAAACTAAAGAGCTTCTGCACAGCAAAAGAAACTACCATCAGAGTGAACAGGCAACCTACAGAATGGGAGAAAATTTTCACAACCTACTCATCTGACAAAGGGCTAATATCCAGAATCTACAATGAACTCAAACAAATTTACAAGAAAAAAACAAACAACCCCATCAAAAAGTGGGCGAAGGACATGAACAGACACTTCTCAAAAGAAGACATTTATGCAGCCAAAACACACATGAAAAAATGCTCATCATCACTGGCCATCAGAGAAATGCAAATCAAAACCACAGTGAGATACCATCTCACACCAGTTAGAATGGCCATCATTCAAAAGTCAGGAAACAACAGGTGCTGGAGAGGATGTGGAGAAATAGGAACACTTTTACACTGTTGGTGGGACTGTAAACTAGTTCAACCATTGTGGAAGTCAGTGTGGCGATTCCTCAGGGATCTAGAACTAGAAATACCATTTGACCCAGCCATCCCATTACTGGGTATATACCCAAAGGACTATAAATCATGCTGCTATAAAGACACACGCACACGTATGTTTATTGTGGCACTATTCACAATAGCAAAGACTTGGAACCAACCCAAATGTCCAACAACGATAGACTGGATTAAGAAAATGTGGCACATACACACCATGGAATACTATGCAGCCATAAAAAATGATGAGTTCATGTCCTTTGTAGGGACATGGATGAAACTGGAAAACATCATTCTCAGTAAACTATCGCAAGGACAAAAAACCAAACACCGCATGTTCTCACTCATAGGTGGGAATTGAACAATGAGAACTCATGGACACAGGAAGGGGAACATCACACTCGGGGGACTGTTGTGGGGTGGGGGGGGGAGGGACAGCATTAGGAGATATACCTAATGCTAAATGACGAGTTAATGGGTGCAGCAAAACAACATGGCACCTGGATACATATGTAACAAACCTGCACATTGTGCACATGTACCCCCTAAAACCTAAAGTATAATAATAAATAAATAAATAAAAAAGAAATGAGTATTCAGATTTATAGACAGGAAATAGAATGGTGGTTTCCAGGGGCTGGGGGCAAGAAGCAATGGGGAATTATTGTTGTTTTTTCTTTTTTGTTCCTTTTGAGGCGGAGTCTCGCTCTGTTGCCCAGGCTGGAGTGCAGTGGCATGATCTCGATCTCAGCTCACTGCAACTTCCGCCTCCCAGGTTCAAGCAATTCTCCCGCCTCAGCCTCCCAAGTAGCTGGGATTACAGGTGTGCGCCACCACACCTGGCTAATTTTTGTATTTTTAGTAGAGATGGGGTTTCACCATGTTGGCCAGGCTGGTCTCAAACTCCTGACCTCAGGTGATCTGCCTGCCTTGGCCTCCCAAAGTGTTGGGATTACAGGTGTGAGCCACCACGCCTGGTGGGGATTATTGTTGAACAGACATAGAGTTTCAGTTTTGCAAGATGAGAAGAGTTCTGGAGATGGATGGTGGTGATGGCACCAGAAGAACGTAAATGTACGTAATGGCATGGAAGTATACATTTAAATAGAGTCAAGATAGTAAACTTCATGTAATTTGTATTTTACCACTATTAAAAAAAATCAAAAATAAGTACAATTTGTAAAAGAAGAAACTTGAACAAATTTTATTAATTTCCTTGGGAAAACGTTTCTATAATCCTAACTCCGACTGCCAGTTATCTCCCCTTTATAGACAAAAAGCAAGCAAAAAAAAAAAAAAAAACCCACAAAAGACTTCAAGCTTTCCAATGACACAATTAAAACAAATAAAAAGATAGTTCATGAGTGTTTCACAGAGGCTAAATACAAAATATACACAATTAACACAAAAAGGTTTTTAATGAGCACAAATAAGTCATTTAAGCAGGCCATGTTTTAGGTTGCTAAGGAAACAGAAAATATACGAATATTTTCTGTCTGAAAAATTTTAATCATGTGTGACAAAATGAAGCAAAATGGCAGTTAATGAAACCTATCAACTTCCTTAAAAGTAAGTAATAATCCATAAACCATTAAAATATCAACCATGAGGATGTTTATCTTCAAATTCAGAAGTTATTTTAGACAGATGAAGTCTTTTACTTTTTTTTGAGATGGAGTTTTGCTCTTGTTGCCCAGTCTGGAGTGCAATGGTGCGATCTTGGCTCACTGCAACCTCCGCCTCCTGGGTTCAAGCGATTCTCCTGCTTGAACCTCCCAAGTAGCTGGGATTACAGGTGCACGCCACCACCATGCCTGGCTAATTTTTCTGTTTTTACTAGAGACTGGGTTTCACCATGTTGGCCAGGCTGGTCTTGAACTCCTGACCTCAGATGATCCACCTGCCACGGCCTCCCAAAGTGCTGGGATTACAGGCGTGAGCCACTGCGCCTGAAGTTTTACATTTAACAAGTTTTCGGGCTTGCAATCATTTCTGGGTCTGAGCCACATATGTTAACCACCACTGTCCCTGAATGGGCCCTCTCCCTCCCCTAAATAGCTCAAAACATCAGTCTAAGGCAGTGATTCTCACACAATAGTGTGCATCTCATTGTCATGTGGAAGACTTGTTAACACAGAGATTGCTGAGTCCCACTTAGTGCTTTTGATTCAGTGGGTCTAAGGTGGGCCTGAGAATTTGGCATTTCTAACAAGAAGTTAGAAAATGCTGAGTTCCTAGAACTCAGCAAGCTATTTATTTATTTATTTATTTATTTATTTATATTTTATTTTTCAGACAGGGCCTCTTTCTGTTGCCCAGGCTGGAGTGCAGCAGTGCGATCATAGCTCACTGCAGCCTCAAACTCCTGGGCTCAAGCGATCCTCCTGCTTCAGCCTCCCAAGTTAGCCAGGACTACAAGCACACACCACTGGCATTGATATATATATTTTTTAAGTTAGTTTTTTTTTTTTTTTTTTTTTTTTTGAGAGACGGGTTCTCTCTATGTTTTCCAGGCTGGTCTCAAACTCCTGGGCTCAAGTGATCCTCCCACTTCGGCCTCCCAAAGTGTTGGGATTACAAGCATGAGCCACCACGCCTGGCCCAAGCTTACTCTTGACTTAGAACCTTCAGATACACTGTTCCCTTTGCTTGGAGTTTTATATATCCACTTTATGCCTAGCTGGCTCTTATTCATATACTTCTGATCTCAGTTAGATGTGACTATTAAAGATAGCCTATCCCCAGTTGGTTGCCCTATATAAAGTGTCTCCTTTTTCCTTGACTCTCAACACCCTATTTTCCTTCTTAACCCTGATCACAATTTGCAAGTACATATATATTTGCCTGTTCATTTATTCATTGTCTGTTCCTTCCCAAGACCAGAAAATTTATTAAGGCAATTCTACATTACTGTTTTTCAGCAGTATATGCCAAGCCCTAGTACATGATAATCCCTCAATACATTTTTATTAAAGAACAAGCAGTCAAGAGAATTAGGCACTTCTGTACTAATTACTAATACTTCAGACCAATAGCTATTCTCAGACTGCTTCATAAACACAGTTTCTTACAGAAACCTGACATCGAGTTCCTAAATAAGAGAAAGCTGCTCATTTTCCTTATTCCATATCTGAATTATTTATATCTATCACTTGATTTATATTGGAGCATTTGCTAATTTCTGAAGCAACTCTCACTCTTTGGGCAAGAATATAACATTTCAGTTTTTGGTCTCTACCAGGGATTTTTAAAATAAAAATGGAGTGAGTGGGAAAAAAAGAGGAAGTAGCCTATTCAAGGAAAATATATTCTGCTTGGTGGTGGTGGTACAAGTTAGTGCATCTTTTGGAGGGCATTTTAACAACACTGAATAAAAGCATTAAAAATATTTACATATGAAAAGACTAGAAGACTACAAACCAACTGAAATCCAGCCTGGGCTCTACTACCAAATTGGTTAGGCTTGGCATAGGACCGGGGATCTCTTCAAAAACACAGTGCCTTTTTCTTCTTTGCCCAAAGAGGCCCTTGCAGGGATGGGGATTATAGATGCTGGGGCTGAGATGACAGATAATCCCTCTCTCTCTCTCTCTCTCTCGATCCCTGCCTCCCTAATTTTTGGGCTTTTCCGCTAAAGAAAAGTTACTTAAATAATGATATGAACTAAGAAGTCATCAAATATCAGACTGTAACAAAGTTCATTTACAAATATTTTCCACTTGTGTAGAAAGGGGATAGTAACATGCATACTTTAGGGCGGTTACAAAGATGGATGAGAAGTTTAGGCATATTTCTCCTTCTTTTAGTTCACATATAGTCACACAAGGTCCTATTCAGGCTAGTCCAGGGAGACTCTGCAAAGCAGTAGGTAATAAGTTCATCCATGAGAGAGTCACAGACTAAGATCCTTTGCCGGGTAGCTACCTTTTTGGAGCTGATTTCTCACGTCACCCCTGGGGCAACCTCTATCATGTAGCCTTATAAAGGTCTCCTCGAACTAGACATTGGAAAGTAGGTACACGAAACTGATAAAGAGGAAGCATAGTGTGGGGAAGAAAGATATGTGTTCAGAACTTGAACAAAGGGTAAGAGGCAGGAAAGTTTAATGTGTGTCTGAGGAGAAGCAAATAGCCTTTAATAACTTAAAATATGAAGTACAGGGCGGCTGTAAAAGATGAATCATGGGTGTTTTCTGGGATCAAGATTGTGGTGGGTCTTGAATGAGGTGGCCTTTACAATGTAGAATGAAGATGTCCGCAAAACGGGAATGGCATTTTTCTCGGCAACTCTTAGATTTAATTACTACTCACTTGAAAACACTTATTTTATATCCACTAGATACTGTGCCCATATGTGTGTGTGTGTGTGTGTGTGTGTGTATACAGTATATACCTATCATCCACTGGAAAAACGGAAGTCTCAACACACTCACAATCATTAGCAGAGGTACACAATTTAATGGGTCATTGAAAAAACAATGCAATCCACATTATGAGAAGTTGAGTCATAGGGGTTTGGAAGGTGCAGAGAAAGATGCTGATGGAGGGGAAGAGAGACCTCCTGAGTAGATAAGGTGACTGAAATCATTCACAGAGGGGAACAATAGAAGAGGCACGTTCCTCTGGACATGAAATAGTCATCTGGAAAATCTCAAGTAGATCGGTATAACTTGTGGTCATTGCGGAAAGGAGAAGAGACACAGAGTGTTTGTATGCAGAGACAAGAAGTAACAATGGCATGAAATAAGCTGGTGGCAAATGGAGCAAATTATCTGCAAAATAATTTTTAAGGGTCACGCATATCTAAAAGATAGCATTTTGCCCTATGCTTTTGCACAAATTCGTTTATTCATTTATTCCAAAAACTATTATTGAGTACCTATTATATGCCAGGGAATGTTCCAGGCACTGGAAATATAGCATAAGATAGACCAAGTCTCTGTAATCATGCAGCTTAAGGCTAACGGATATCATTTCATTTAAATGATGACTATTACTATATAGGCTTATAAAGAAGCAAATTCCAAGCCAAAATGTGTCATAGCTATAAAATACAATTTTTGACCAAGAAAATGCAGGACAAAGTATAATATTGCAGATAGCAGTCTCAAAGAGATTCTGTTTTCACTTATTAAAGCAAATTAAGCTACCTCTGCATGTCTGAATAATGATTAATAGAGGAATCTAGGATTGTGAGTTACCCGTGCAATATGCTGTACCTAGTTTGCTTTATATGGAGCACGTTTATTTAGTTTTGGTTCTAGGGGGAAGGCATTCACTACTGAAACAAAATGGATTTTTACTGATTTGATTTTTCATTCAATATATTATTAACTTAGAAATACTAAAGCAGAAATGAACCAAAGATTAATACAAATTTTTAAGAGCTGTGATAAAAATAATACACAGAAGAGGGCAAAAAGGATTGCAAAAATGTCCTTTAATATCCAATTTTACTTTCAGATTATTGTGGTTCCTAAATGTAATTAATGTTTTTAGTCTTTCTAAAATGGTTTTATTTCTTGCAAACAAAACAAAAAAGCAGGATATTCAGCTACTTAAAATCAAATGAAAGGAACAGAAAATGAATTTTCTTCATTAAAATCTATGCAACATCCTGTTTAAAAATTAGATTGCTAAATTTTTAAAATAATGGTTCATCTTCTTTTTATCATATTCTGAGGCTGAAAAGAAAGTCTTATGTATTCATTTCTGAGCAATGTGGGCCCTCTGGATATATTATTAGTTGTTATTTTTACCTCTGTGAATACATGAGGATGTGAAAGGTCTAGCTTCTTGAGTCAATAGTTTATTCAGTTTGTCGTTTTTCTCACCATAAAATTGATATTTTCAAGATATTATTCTGATTTTTCTGATCACCTCTTAAGGTAATATCTAAATTCATATCCTGTAATAGTCTGTTATGACAACTGCTATCATGATAATGTCCAGTTAAGTACATGCAAATGATGAATAAATTACTACTTACACAAATGAGTCTAAGTGTCAAGCTGTCTAAACAATGTTCTCAGATGTGATTTCCAAAAAAAAAAAAAAAAAAAAGAAAAATCACTCATTGGCCAAATCTACCCTTTAGAAAAAGTGATTGATATTCAACTAACACATATATTTAATACTAATAGACTTTTTTCTTTTTCAAAATAGGAGTATGATTTAGTGCCCTCAAAAATCTGTAGGGGTGATGCTGCATTGATTATCTAAAGGAGAATACAATTTCAGTAGAAAAAAGAGTTCAAAACTCTTTTTAAAATAATCTTTTCACTAAGAATTCAGTAATTTTAGATTCAAAGTGGGTCAGATTTCACCAAGACCCCTCTTGCATACAACAATCAACCCCAAACCCGACGCAGTTTTATAGCAGAAACGACTTTGCAAATGTCTTCCTTCAACCTTTATATATATATATAAAAAAACATTGAGATGGTTCCAAAGGTAATATTTTATTCACAGCATAAGCCAAAGGAGTAATTTATGCTCATTTGTTTAGCCTGTATTTCTTTTAACCTTATGCTTTATTGGATGCACAAAAGTCACCCTGATACTGGATAACCTTTGTGGAGATTCTAGTATATTGGGTTTGTGAAGGTCTAAAACAATCGACCATTCTCTCCCTTGCTTTAGCCCCATCCCTGCTAGAAATATGTGAAGACCAAAAACCAACTGGCAAGCAGAAGGTGAGGCAGGTAAAATGCTGTTGCATATGGTCTACTTGCTTGGGGGCAGATAAGGAACTTAAATCACAGGTCAGTTAAATGGGTATTATTTAATAAGACCTAATAGGCTTTAGGTTCACAACAATGGATAGATCTCAAAACGGGTCACAATGTTTTAAGAGTAGGAAAAAAGTAAATAAAAGGAAACTCAGCAGTAGTTTATCATTGGTTCTAAAAAACACACCAATATATTGCGAAAGACCCTCATTCACTTTTGTTTCTACTTAATTCCTGTACCTTGGCATATATTGCCAATAAACTGACTTCACTCTGTTCACTAACTTGCTTATGTCGTGTTAAGATCATGATGATAGAATGTGAATATTTGATAGGGAAAAGTTCTAAATGAGTCATTTGAGTCTATAATGATGCATAATCCCGGAAAACCAAACTTCTAAAAATAAGTATGTTTTGAAACAGGACTGGCAGGTTCTTAACTTTATGAAGAAAAAAAACACCATAAAAATCAATTCCTTAAAAGAAAACAGCAATCTGTCTTAGTGTTAGATCCTCCAGCCTCATTCTGGTTAAGAGAATTTGACGTTTCAGGGCTGAGCACAGTGTGGAAACTTAATAAATATTGAGGTTTACAAACAAAAAGCATAACAATGATATGTGGACCAATTTTCAACAACACTGAAAATCAATGTGCCCTTACTCTGCCTAATTCAGTTAACTCAATTATTTAATGTACACTTGATTTGAGTGGGTTTGACCATAGCTATTTCCATTTTACATTGAACATTCATCAAATTGCTTCTAATGTAAAATTTCATTTTTTCTCATCCTTCTCCTCTCTCAGATTCCAGGATAACGGAACAGTTTATGTTTCATGTTTCTTGTTTAATGTTAAAAGCAAATTTTAAGACATTTGTTTCCGTTAGTTTATCCCATAATTCTCATTTCATATACCACTCACCCTATACCACAACCATGAACTTTTTCACAGATATTTAATACATTGTTTTTTGCACCATTTTGGGAAAAATCCTCCTTCCTCAACCACTTCAGCTAAGACTCTTTTCTACTTTCTCCCAGTTGCTCCCACATCACCTCTATTTCATCTCTATTTCACCTCATCTCTATTTCTATACACAAAAATATACCCTCCCCCTGAACGCAGAGCCTCAAGGGGTGGACAAGGTAAGTTATAAAATGTAGGCACTTCTGGAGAAGCTATTAGCTATTCATATCTAGCAAGTAGATTTTACTTAAAAAGTGTTGACTGATCCCAACTATTTTTAATATCCTAGATTCAGAAACTCTATAAAGTACTATTTTATCATCAGTATGTTTGGTAGAAAAGTATAAGGAGAATTTTCAAATGTAAGTGTTTTTATTGGTAAATGCAAAAAATATTTACACAAAGTGAAAAGTTATGTGACTAAATATATATATAGTTGGAGACAAGGTATTGCTTTGTCACTCAGCCTGGAGTACAGTGGAGTGAACAGGGCACACTGCAGCCTCGACCTCCTGTGCTCAAACAGTCCTCCTGCCCCCGCCTTTCGAGTAGCTGGGACTACAGACACACGCCACCACACCTGGTTAATTTTTGTGTTTTTTGTCCAAACGAGGTTTTCACTATGTTGTCCAGGCTGGTCTTAAACTCCTAAGCTCATGCAACCCACCCACCTCGGCCTCCCAAAGCGTTGCGATTACAGGCGTGAGCCACCACGGCCGGCCATGACTAAATATTTTTAACGTTAAAGATTAATACTGGGAAGGCAAGTTATGCTGTTGGTCATCTGAAGCAACCCCAAAATTGTACTAGTGTCATTAAAATACCAACAGGAAAAAATGAAATAAACAACTGTCAAAGTCTTCCACAAGTGAGATTTAGAAAAGAAGCCATTATTCATTTCAAGCTTCCTAAGCGAAACAATGCTCCCTGTGATGCTCCCCTATCTAAACTATGAATCAATCCAACAGGAGGCTGTGTGCCTGCATTCATTTTTCAACTAAATATTCTGGATATTGAGAAATATAAAAGACATAATAAATGATATATTTATTACTTGTAATTGAAGAAACGCTAACACTACACAAAATATGTCTTCAGGTACATACACAGTAGCTTTACTATGGAATGTTGGTTCTCAGAATGTATCTCCGAACCAGCAGCATCACGATCACCTGGGAACAAGTTGGGAATTCTTAGCCTTGCCCCAGACATTTTGAATCAGGAACTCTGGGGAAGAGGTTCACCAACCTGAGTTTCTACAAGCCCTCCAGGTGATTCTGATGTATGCTGAAGTGAGAACCATTGCCACTGAAAATTCTTGGCATTCTCAGTGATGTCTGGATAACCTGAATGCCTAGAGATTTACAGATTCCATAACTAGAAAGCCAAACTCATTTATGAGGCCATTTTCCTACTAATAGTGATCACTTTCTTAGACATTTTCATTCATTAACTCTTCTCTTCCATCACTAATTCTGATGAACAGCTATCAAGCTATTCATGGTAGGGTGGAGGGTAGGTGGATTTTCCATAAAGAAACAAAATTCTCATTATTTATAAAGAATTACTGTACATGCAAAAACAAAACAGCATTTAAAAAAGCCATGTTGAATATGAAGAGTGAGTGGATTACTAGGTTTACTTATTAGTTGCAGGGGACACTTCACCTAACCTGGGCATCCATCCTTCAGCTGCTGTGATGGTTGACTATTAATGTCTTATAGCTACCTGCCTTCTCCAGATGTGACCTCTGCTTATGGGAGCCCCCTAGCCCAGGAAGTAACCCATATCCCTGGAGCGGACCACGGCCAGTAGTGTGCTGCAGCAGAGCCCAAGAGCCAATTGTGTGCATCTCCTCCCAATTCCATATTCAGTGGCATTAGGTTGGTAGCTGGAGACCAGCAGTGGAGGGAGTATTTACACCATGAAAACTGGTTTTGATACACACCAGGATTCATCCCACCTCAGAGCTAGTAGACAAGTATTTGCCAGCACTTCAGTGACACAGACAATGACTGGTATAAAGGCACAACTCCGGCTGGGTGCTGTGGCTCACGCCTGTAATCCCAGCACTTTGGGAGGCTGAGGTGGGCGGATCACCTGAGGTCAGGAGTTCAAGACCAGCCTGACTAACACGGTGAAACCCCGTCTCTACTAAAAATACAAAAATTAGCCAGGCGTGGCGGTGAATGCCTGTAATCCCAGCTACTCAGGAGGCTGAGGCAGGAGAATCACTTGAACCTGGGAGGCGGAGGTTGCGGTGAGCTGAGATTGCACTCCAGCCTGGGCAACAAGAGCGAAACTCCATCTCAAAAAAATAAAATAAAATAAAAAGTACAACTCCACAGTGAGGGTTCTGCTCAAGGGCTTGCTCTCTCTCTGGATCAGACACAATGTGAGGTTTCACCTGAAATGGCATACTTGCTGGGCTCTTTCTTCTCCTGTTTAATGTTTCCTTAACTCCAATACAGGCTTCTCCTGAGAGCAGACCCTCTATAAATCACAGGCACCTAGACCCCTGTTCTCAGGGTCTGCGTTCATGGAACCTGACTTCAAACGCCATTTAACTCATTAGTTAAGTGACTATGCACAAAAGCTTCAAATATACATGTTCAAAACTAAGAGCTGCTAGTCATGGAACTTTGGATCACAATAATCAGATGAAACTGCAAAAGATAAATTTGAAATAGCAAGGGTCTGCTCTTTTTGTCTGTGTACATAAAAGAAAGAAGTTGATGGAAAAAGAAAGCCTGCACAAACTGGGCAATCCTTCATACTGTGATTCTCAACTTACGCTTTCATGTCCATAGATGAATGTGCTGAAAGATTCCTTACCTCAGAATTTGAAGAAAAAGCATCTTCATATAAAAACATGATGAATCCATTATGGAAAATATCATAAAATTGATGTGAGATTTAAAAAATAAAACAAGAACATCAAAGAAATGTCATGCTCATGGAGAAAGGAGATAGGTAAGTGGAAGCGGGAGATGTCAGGCTATGTCTTCTTGGCTGTTAAGATAACTGAAGTAAATAAGTTTGAGAATCACTGCTCTTGGAAGATGCTTTTAAATAGAAAAATCTGCAGTAAGTGTAAATTATAACTAAAAACATTATTTTGACATGAAAAAATCTTATTATGAAAAAGTTCTTTCTTAGGCCCCGTTAAAATGTGAGACTTACATTAGTATCACAGACACATCTGTTCCCATAATAGCCAGAAAACTGATTTACCAAGAACAATTATTCAATGCCATTGCTTAACTTAGTTAATTTCAGGTTGTATAAGGCATAATATTGGTGTCAATGCTGTTAAATGTTGAAAATTGTAATTGTCAAGCATGACAGGAAGAAGCGAACTCCTTGGGTTATTTGATCTTAAAGCATTTCCTGTTTTACTTAACGGTGGAAGAGTAACAGAATTGTGAACTTTATTCTTGTCACAACTTTGGTAGATGTCAAAAAATAATTAAAAGTATATATTGGCTGTGTGATTCCATTTTCTTAGGAAATATGGAATTTCAGTTAAATAAATAACTCACATTTTAGCACTGTTTCTAGTTAATGTGGTACATGCACACGTATGCACAAGCTAGTACAAATTCTTGCTCCCTCAGCTTGGTGCTAAATAATAATATTCCCAGGAAAACTAAGATGCCATTTATACAACTCTCAATATAATTTTTATTTTTGAAATAAATTAAATGTTCACACTCTATAATGAGATCAGACTTCTCTGGGTATAGGTTTAGCCATATCATAAATTAATGAATGAGTGCATTTGTATATCCTCTAATACTGAGAGTATATTACTTAAGTTTTTTGAATAATCTTTTATTACCCGAGACTCTTGAGGAATAGTATTTCTAGTCATTACCAACCACAAACAAAGCTTCTAGAAAATCCTAGCAAACTGGATTGGCATATTATCGGATCGGATTTTGATACGGTTGTTTTCAAATAGTCGGAAGGATGGTATTCTTTGGAGAAATTTTTATTATCTAATTAAACACTGCTTGAGTAGAATAATGTCAGATGAACTCATTAGCTGAACATTTTGATTACCCGTGTTCTCCTAAATATCCCATGACCAGAAGAGTAGCTGTACAACTCTGATTTAATCCAATAACAATAATAACCAATTCTAGCTCCTTCTTTTATCACAGTCCATCAAAATAACACAAAGAAGTCCAAATTAAAATAAGTTCAATAATAAAAAGAACATGTTCCTTTTCCAACTATTCTAAAGCCTTCTCCTGACTTTAAGCAAAGTTCACTCAGTCATTATCTTATCTATGAAAGTAAAAGCAGAAGGATGCTTCCCTTATTAAATAAATGGCTTTATGCTTTCGATGTGGAAGGCATTTCGTAACAGTCAAAAAAGGAAGCGTTTTGAATGCCATCAACTCATTTCCTCCCACCCACTGTTTTAAATCGTTTGTTTGGTTCCAATGTATACTACACTTACATAAGTTGTTTATGAAGAGCCAAATTAATAGTCTTTGCAATTGTTTTTGTTGGAATTTGGAGAGCTGACAAGTGAATTAGTAGAAAATGGCAATTCTACATGAATTAGCTTTTAAGTCTCCCTAAGAGGCTGATGCAGAACTTAATAAGAGACTTATTAGGAGAAGTAGGACAACTTAATTCAGATTGATTATAGACTTCGGTGAAGACAGCTGGGGTTCAAATGAAACTGAAAAAGAACTTATATGCACTTCAAAGTATGCTAAGCAGATGTCTGAAACAATTACTCTGCTCTGCCTTTTCAGAAGTTTCAAAGGCGGGATGGGAATAGCATGGTAAACGAAGGTTCTATTTGCCTAAGTCGAGGTAGGGGCTTTTAAAACACACACAGCGCTATCTAAAATCAGATGCTTTGGGGAAAGGAAGTGATCTGACATTGCTATCCTGAGTAATTTGCTTTTAGCTTTATAAACAAAGCAGGAGATGAGAGGGAATACATGGGAACTAAGTAATAAGCTCTCCTGGCAACACTAACTTACAATTAATTTTACATTGAATAAATAATTTGGTCAGGATTTTTTTTTTTTATTATTAGACTTTAAGTTCTGGGATACATGTGCAGAACGTGCTGGTTTGTTACATAGCTATACAAGTGCCATGGTGGTTTGCTGCACCCATCAACCCATCATCTACATTAGGTATTTCTCTTAATGCTATCCCTCCCCTAACCTCCCACCCCTCAACAGGCCCCGGTGTGTGATGTTCCCCTCCCTGTGTCCAGGTGTTCTCGTTGTTCAACTCCCACTTACGAGTGAGAACATGCGGTGCTTGGTTTTCTGTTCCTGTGTTAGTTTGCTGAGATTGGTGGCTACCAGCTTCATCCATGTCCCTGCCAAGGACATGAACTCATCCTTTTTTATGGCTGCATAGTATTCCATGGGGTATCTGTGCCACGTTTTCTTTATCTGGTCTATCATTGATGAGCATATGGGTTGGTTCCAAGTCTTTGCTATTGTGAACAGTGCTGCAATAAACATACATATGCATGTGTCTTTATAGTAGAATGATTTATAATCCTTTGGGTATAAATCCATTAATGGGATTGCTGGATCAAATGGTATTTCTGGTTCTAGATCCTTGAGGAATCGCCACACTGTCTTCCACAATGGTTGAACTAATTTACACTCCCACCAACAGTGTAAAAGCACACCTATTTCTCCACATCCTCTCCAGCACCTGTTGTTTCCTGACTTTTTAATGATCGCCATGGTAACCGGTGTGTTTTGATTTGCCTTTCTCTAATCACCAGTGATGATGAGCTTTTTTGCATGTTTGTTGGCCGCGTAAATGTCTTACTTTGAGAAGTGTCTGTTCATATCCTTTGCCCACTTTTTGATGAGGTTGTTTTTTTCTTGTAAATTTGTTTAAGTTCCTTGTAGATTCTGGATATTAGCCCTTTGTCAGATGAATAGATGGCAAAAATTTTCTCCCATTCTGTAGGTTGCCTGTTCACTCTGATGATAGTTTCTTTTGCTGTGCAGAAGCTCTTTAGTTTAATTAGATTCCATTTGTCAATTTTGGCTTTTGTTGCTATTGCTTTTGGTGTTTTAGTCATGAAGTCTTTGCCCACGCCTATGTCCTGAATGGTATTGCCTAGGTTTTCTTCTAGGGTTTTTATGGTTTTAGGTTTTATGTTTAAGTCTTGAGTTAATTTTTGTATAAGGTGTAAGGAAGGGGTCCAGTTTCAGTTTTCTGTAGATGGCTAGCCAGTTTACCCAGCACCATTTACTGAATAGGGAATCCTTTCTCCATTGCTTGTTTTTGTCAGGTTTGTCAAAGATCAGATGGTTGTAGATGTGCAGCATTATTTCTGAGGCCTCTGTTCCATTGGTCTATATATCTGTTTTGGTACCAATACCATACTGTTTTGGTTACTGTAGCCTTGTAGTATAGTTTGAAGTCAGGTAGCATGATGCCTCCAGCTTTGTTCTTTTCGCTTAGGATTGTCTTGGCTATGTGGGCTCTTTTTTGGTTCCATATGAAATTTAAAGTAGTTTTTCTAATTATGTGAAGAAAGTCAATGGTAGCTTGACGGAGATTGCATTGAATCTATAAATTACCTTGGACAGTATGGCCATTTTCACAATATTGATTCTTCCTATCCATGAGCATGGAACGTTTTTCCATTTGTTTGTGGTGTCCTCTCTCATTTCCTTGAGCAGTGGTTTGTAGTTCTCCTTGAAGAGTCTTTCACATCCCTTGTAAGTTGTATTCCTAGGTATTTTATTCTCTTTGTAGCAATTGTGAATGGGAGTTCACTCATGATTTAGCACTCTCTTTGTCTATTATTGGCATATAGGAATGCTTGTGGTTTTTCCACATTGATTTTGTATCCTGAGACTTTGCTGAAGTTGCTTATCAGCTTAAAAGATTTTGGGTTGAGACGATGGGGTTTTCTAAATATACAATCATGTCATCTGCAGAGACAATCTGACTTCCTCTCTTCCTATTTGAATACCCTTTATTTCTTTCCCTTGCTTGATTGTCCTGGCCAAAACTTCCAATATTACGTTGAATACGAGTGGTGAGAGAGGGCATCCTTGTCTTGTGCTGGTTTTTAAAGGGAGTGCTTCCAGCTTTTGCCCATTCAGTATGATAATGGCTGTGGGTTTGTCATAAGTAGCTTTTATTATTTTGAGATATGTTCCATCAATACCTAATTTATTGAGAGTTTTTAGCATGAAGGGGTGTTGAATTTTATTGAAGGCCTTTTCTGCTTCTATTGAGACAATCATGTGGTTTTTGTCATTGGTTCTGTTTATGTGATGGATTACGTTTATTGATTTCTGTATGTTGAACCAGCCTGGCATCCCAGGGATGAAGCCAACTTGATCATGCTGGATAAGCTTTTTCATGTGCTGCTGGATTCAGTTTGCCAGTATTTTATTGAGGATTTTCGCATCGATGTTCATCAGGGATATTGGCCTGAAATTTTGTTTGTTTGTTGTGTCTCTGCCAGGTTTTGGTATCAGGATGATGCTGGCCTCATAAAAAGAGTTAGGGAGGAGTCCCTCTTTTTCTATTGTTTAGAATAGTTTCAGAAGGAATGGTACCAGCTCCTCTTTGTACCTCTGGTAGAATTCAGCTGTGAATTCATCTGTTCCTGGGCTTTTTTTGGTTGGTAGGCTATTAATTACCTACCAATTTCAGAACTCGTTATTGGTCTATTCAGGGATTCGATTTCTTCCTGGTTTAGTCTTGGGAGGGTGTCTGTGTCCAGAAATTTATCAATTTCTTCTAGATTTTCTAGTTTATTTGCGTAGAGGTGTTCATAGTATTCTCTGATGATAGTTTGTATTTCTGTGGGATGAGAGGTAATATCCCCTTTATCATTTTTTTATTGTGTCTGTTTGATTCTTCCCTCTTTTCTTCTTTATTAGCCTAGCTAGCAGTCTATCTATTTTGTTAATCTTTTCAAAAAACCAGCCCCTGGCTTCGTTGATTTTTTGAAGGGTTTTTCGTGTCTCTATCTCCTTCAGTTCTGCTCTGATCTTAGTTATTTCTTCTGCTAGCTTTGGAATTTGTTTGCTCTTGCTTCTCTACTTCTTTTAATTGTGATGTTAAAGTGTCAATTTTAGATCTTTCCTGCTTTCTCCTGTGGGGATTTTAGTGCTGTAAATTTCCCTCTAAATACTGCTTTAGCTGTGTCCCAGAGATTCTGGTACATTGTGTGTTTATTCTCATTGGTTTGAATTATTTATTTCTGCCTTAATTTCCATACTCTTCTCGAGGAGTATCTTTGGGTGTTCTCTATATTTCCTGAATTTGAATATTGGCCTGTCTTGCTAGGTTGGGGAAGTTCTCCTGGATAATATCCTGAAGAGTGTTTTCCAACTTGGTTCCATTCTCCCCGTCACTTTCAGGTACACCAATCAAACGTAGGTTTGGTCTTTTCACATTGTCTCATATTTCTTGAAGGCTTTGTTTTTTCCTTTTCATTCTTTTTTCAGTAATCTTCTCTTCAAGCTTTATTTCATTAAGTTGATCTTCAATCTCTGATATCCTTTCTTTTGCTTGATTGATTTGGCTATTGATACTTGTGTATGCTTCACGAAGTTCTCGTGCTGTGTTTCTCAGTTCCTTCAGGTCATTTATGTTCTTCTCTAAACTGGTTAGTCTAGTTAGCAATTCCTCTAACCCTTTTTTTTTAAGGTTCTTAGCTTCTTTGCATTGGGTTAGAACACGCTCCTTTAGCGCGTAAGAGTTTGTTATTACCCACCTTCTGAAGCCTACTTCTGTCAATTCGTCAAACTCATTCTCCATCCAGTTTTGTTCCCTTGCTGGAGAGGAGTTGTGATCCTTTGGAGGAGAAGAGGCGTTCTGGTTTTTGGAATTTTCAGCCTTTTTGCGCTGGTTTTTCCTCATCTTTGTGGATTTATCTACCTTTGGTCTTTGATATTGGTGACCTTCAGATGGGGTTTTTGTGTGGACGTCCTTTTTGTTGATGTTGATGCTAGCAGTCAGGAACCCTCTGCTGCAGGTCTGCTGGAGTTTGCTGGAGGTCCACTCCAGACCCTGTTTGCCTGAGTATCACCAGCAGAAGCTGCAGAACAGCAAAGATTGCTGTCTGTTCCTTCCTCTGGAAGCTTCATCCCAGAGGGGCACCTTCCAGATGCCAGCTGGAGCTCTCCTGTATGAGGTGTCTGTCAACCCCTGCTGGGAGGCATCTCCCAGTCAGGAGGCACGGGGGTCAGGACCCCACTTGAGAAGGCAGTCTGTCCCTTAGCAGAGCTCCAGTGCTGTGCTGGGAGATCTGCTGCTCTCTTCAGAGCCAGCAGGCAGGAACGTTTAAGTCTGCTGATGCTGCACCCACAGCTGCCCCTTCCCCCTGGTGCTCTGTCCCAGGGAGATGGGAGTTTTATCTATAAGCCCCTGACTGGGGCTGCTGCCTTTCTTTCAGAGATGCCCTGCCCAGAGAGGAGGAATCTACAGAGGCAATCTGGCTACAGTGGCTTTGCCCAGCTGCGGTGAGCTCCATCCAGTTAGAACTTCTTGGCGGCTTTGTTTACACTGTGAGGGGAAAACCGCCTACTCAAGCTTCAGTAATGGCAGGTGCCCCTCCCCACACTAAGCTTGAGTGTCCCAGGTCCACTTCAGACTGCTGTGCTGGCAAAGAGAATTTCAAGCCAGTGGATCTTAGCTTGCTGGGCTCCGTGGGGGTTGGTATCCACTGAGCTAGACCACTTGGCTCCCTGGCTTCAGCCCCCTTTCCAGGGGAGTGAATGGTTCTGTCTCACTGGTGTTCCAGGTGCTGCTGGGGTATGAAAAAAACTCCTGCAGCTAGCTCAGTGTCTGCCCAAACAGCCACCCAATTTTGTGCTTGAAACCCAGGGCCCGGGTGGTGTAGGCACCCGAGGGAATCTCCTGGTCTGTGTGTTGCAGAGGCTGTGGGAAAAGCATAGTGTCTCGGCCG
The DNA here is from genome assembly GCF_028878055.3 of Symphalangus syndactylus. Taxonomy (NCBI): domain Eukaryota; kingdom Metazoa; phylum Chordata; class Mammalia; order Primates; family Hylobatidae; genus Symphalangus; species Symphalangus syndactylus. The sequence continues at coordinate 45,564,697 of NC_072447.2, forward strand.
GAATGCTCCATTCCTCACGGCATAGTTCCTCGCGGCTTCCCTTCGCTAGGGGAGGGAATTCCCCGACCGCTTGTGCTTCCTGGGTGAGGTGACACCCCACCCTGCTTCTGTGCCCTCCGTGGGCTGCACCCGCTGTCTAACCAGTCCCAGTGAGATGAGCCGGGTACTGCAGTTGGAAATGCAGAAATCACCCGCCTTCTGTGTTGATCTCACTAGGAGCTGCAGACCTGAGCTGTTCCTATTCAGCCATCTTGCCAGCCACTTCTTTGGTCAGGATTTTAAAGATGAATAATTCCTACTTTAGTTTCTAAGCTGTATTAAACCCTAGACATTCTATTGAAAAGCTACTGAAAGTAAATCAATATATATGAATTCATATAATCCATAATTTTTCAATAGCATAGAATCCTTAATACAGTACTGGTTTAGAAACCCAGTAACATCTCTTATCACCAGTACGTAAACATTCTATTAAAAATATACTATACTTATAAAGCATGGAGTGACACTCGCTATAATATGGCTTTTGATAGACATATTTTCAGATATTAAAGGCCAAATCATATGCTTTTAAGCAATGCAATTGCGTGCTTTGTAAACTAGATAAAACCCTGGTTACTCCAAATAACAGGAATTTAGGCTTCATATTTAACCCAGATTTATGAATGATTAAATATTTTTTCTTTGTTTTTTCTTCTCCACCAAAGGCTTACTTAATACACATAGCATTTTTACAACAACAACAATGAAAGCCTCCACACAGCAATTCATTTGTAGTTCTTTAACAATGCACAAAATAGTAATAAATTTTCCTCTTCCTACTATAGGCAGTATACCTTATTCATTATGAAGATATCATTAGTTTATTCACAGTTGGGAGAGCTTACATGTTTTGAATGATTTCTAGGGTCGCCCGGTTCATTTTGGTTCTGTCTATTCATTCATTCCCTAATTCTATAAGAACAGATAAGTTTTCCTTATATAACTCATATATAAGAAATCAAGTAAGGTTGACTTGACTTATATAAATGGGAAGCATAACAAAATTAATACAATAAGAAGAAAACTTCAAAACCAAGGTTAAGAAGAGAAAAGCAATAAGGGAAGATAGTTGCATGAACACGGTTGCAAGTGTCTTGCTTGCAAAAGTGAAGATGAAATTCTAATACATTATATCACATTTCACATTATCTATTCAGAGGAAATATACTTGGCTTCCTCAATGTCAAATTCTAAGATAGCATTTCTTTGACAAATTTCTTAAAAAAACCCCCAAAGCCACATGGACTGAGGATGGTAAGCCTAAAAAGGTGGATTTGCCAGTTTTCTTCTGAAAACTTTAGATGTGAATGCTGAAGATAAATAAGGATGGCATCGTCGCTTCATCATAATTTCTAGCCTACTACACACATCGTTAAATCAATCTCAATTTGAATGCCAAAAAGGTTTAATCAAAACATTTCATTGTAGGAACTTTAAAGAAAAAACTCATAGAATCCCTGCCCTGACTTTTCACAGTAAGAAATGCAAGTTAAAAGTTTGACAAAAGTGCAATATGCATAACTACATAGATGTGACAGATTTGCATATTCCAAGATGGCAGCCTGGGAGAGTTATCTACAGTGTATGAAAAACTGTGTTCAGAGTCAACAGGTAAACTAAGGACAGTGAAATATTTCTCGCTCAAGAATGACGTACCACTTTTGGTATAGAGAAACTATGGTTTATAGGCTGGGCGCAGTGGCTCACTCCTGTAATCCCAGCACTTTGGGAGGCCAAGGTGAGCGGATCACCTGAGGTCAGAAGTTCGAGACCAGCCTGGCCAACGTGGTGAAATCTCATCTCTACTAAAAAATACAAAAAAAAAAAAAAATATATAGCTGGGCATGGTGGTGGGCGCCTGTAGTCCCAGCTATTTGGGAGGCTGAGGTGGAGAACTGCTTGAACCCAGGAGGTGGAGGTTGCAGTGAGCCGAGATAGCACCACTGCACTCCAGCCTAGGTGACAGAGTGAGACTGTGTAATAAAAAAAAAAATTAACAAAAGAGAAACCATGGTTTATTAGAACAAAAACAAAACATTAAAAAACAGCAATCTGGCCGGGAGCGGTGGCTCATGCCTGTAATCCCAGCACTTTGGGAGGCCAAGGTGGGCGGATCCCGAGATCAAGAGATCGAGACCATCCTGGCCAACACGGTGAAACCCTGTCTCTACTAAAAATACAAAAATCAGCTGGGCATGGTGGTGCGCGCCTATAGTCCCAGCTACTCAGGAGGCTGAGGCAGAAGAATTGCTTGAACCCGGGAGGCGGAGGTTGCAGTGAGCCGAGATCTCGCCACTGCACTCCAGCCTGGGCGACAGAACGAGACTGTCTCAAAAAAAAAAAAATTAAAAAAAGAGAAACCATGGTTTATTAGAAAAGTTCCCTACAGCATGAATCCTCTGAGGGCTTAAATTGCTTGAGTGGCAAAATGGGAACAGTGGTTTCAAGTACACTTTTACTTTTTTTCTGAAATAAATTTTAGTTAATAAAACTCATTCCTTGTAAACTACTACCCCCAAAGCTTCAGAGTTTCAAACCCAGTGTCAATAAGATGCAATGGAGAAAAATGATTTATTTCCACTGCAAAATTGAAGAAGAGCTACTGAAGGGAGATAAATATATATGAATTCATGTAATTCATAGTTTGAAACACGCATAAAATACAACACTGATTCAAAAGCCCAAACAATCACATCTATTATTACCAGTACATAAAAATTCAGATAAGTACCATAACTTAAGTGTATATATGTCTGAGAAAGATAGATGTGCTGGGTTATAAATATAATCTTTTGAAAGGTATGTTTAATGTTTATGTTTTGCTATTATTGGGGTCAGAATGAGAGTTTTACCAATTAGGGTATGGAAAATGAAGTTTGTCTTAAGACCAAGAACAGATAAGATAGGGAAACTAAAAGGAATACCGCAAATAGGGTTGGGTGAAGGGCTGCTGATACTTGAACTGTTATGCTTTCAGTTATTTTTAATTATTAAATTAGGCTGTACACATTCTCTTCCATACTCAGTATCTTACAAATGCACCTGTGTGACAAGTATGGCTAAAAATGAATCCCTTGTGTCTGCTCTACAGCCTATATATTGAGCAATTTAATTGATATATTAACTAATTTAGTTCCACTGGGACATTTTCCTAACTTATTTCTCATTTTTGGAGAAGATTGTCAAAAAATTAGTCCCTATATTTTTGAATAAAGTCAACATATTTAATGCTTTTAAAATACTAGGTAATACATTTCAAAATGCTTAGTTTTCCCGTAGACAGCAAGGTTAACCCTTACTTTAAATGTTAGACATGAGGTCATAAAATGTTGGGGTAGAAGGGATTTTACAAGTATTAGAGTCAAATTTTTAATCTTTTCTTTTTAAAATTTTTACCTACTATTTTAATGAAGAGCTATGCAATTCAACATTAGACCACAGGCTTCATGAAGGCAATGACCAAGTCTGTTTCTTTTATAACTACCTGTCCAGCACATTATATAATGACTTATAAACAGTTTTTGAGTGAGTAAATGAAGGTACTTAATGAGATTCCTCATATGTTGCTGGCCCTGGGCTAGGGGCCCAAAGATATACAGCACGATCCTTGCTCTTAGCAACCTCACTTTCTCTGGGAGAAAAAAAAATGCATAAGCAAGTTGCTACAATATATGTGAAATTTAAATGTGACAATTTAGCAGGCTTGGTGATCTATGAGAGCACCAACTGTGAGCAGTTTCTTCTGCTTGGTGGGAGGTGGGGGTTGTAGACACTCAGGAAAGACAACAAAGATAGGTAACATTTTGGCTAGTCCTTGAGGGCTGAATGAGAATTCACCAAGTAGACAATGTAGGGGGATCCAGACAGAGAGAACAGCATTTGCAAAGGCAGATTATATCTATATCTATATCTATATCATCTATATCTATATATCTACATCTATATCTATAGCTAGAGCTATAGCTATAGCTCTATCTATAGCTGGAGCTATAGCTATATCTATAGCTATAGCTATATCCATATCTATATCTATAGCTATATGTATATCTATAGCTATATCCATATCTATATCTATAGCTATATCTATATGTGTATATATGTGTATATATATGTGTGTATATCTATGTATATATCTATGTATGTATATATATATACACACACATACATACTTTACAGACACACACATTCAATACACTCTGCCCATATCACCCCTTTTTCCCAAATATGCCATCACACACATATATATATATATATATATATATATATATATATATATATATATCATATGGGCAGAGTGTATTAAATGGTCTGGAGAACGGGAGCTATGGCTGAGAAGGTAAGTCAGGACTAGGAAGAAAAGGGCCACGTAATCTCCTTATTCATTGGATTTCATTCTCTAGGCAAGCATTCTCCTGCAAGGAGTTTGGATTGGAGTTGGAAGAAGCTGGGTAATGCAGGAACATCAGTAAAGAAACCATTCATCCATCCATTAATTCACCAAATATTTAAAATGCAGTATCTAAGATATGCCAGGCACACAGAGGGGTGAATGGGATTTAAAGATGTATACTGTTATCATCTAAGTAAAAGACGCTGGGGATTAAAAAGGACATCAGTTAGAAGAGGAGAGAAAAGATAAAAGAGCTATTCTGAGGTAACATGAGCCATCATGTGCCATCAGTGAAAATGCAGAAGGGTTTAAGGATGAACCTAAAGTTCCCAGTGTGGAAAATTTGTTGGATGATGATTCATTAACTGAAATAGGAAACAGGAAAAAAAAGGTCAGATAGGAGGGGATAGAAGTAGGGAAATGGAAAAACAGGAGAACAAATGAACTTGGTTTCAGAATAGTTGCATTTGTGATCGTAATGCCACATGGATTCGGAGATCAGAAGAGAGATGTGGACTAGAGATGTAGATACATCGCCATCCATGCCATCTCAAACGGGGAGGGTTTAAACAATCAAAAGAGAATTAGGCTAAGGTTAGAAACTTGGGCACAACAGTATTTGAGGGGTGGGTAGGTGAAGAATCTAGAAAAATATAGGAAGAAGAACACGGATGGAACAGTTCCATGAAAGCTAAGGAAGAGGACAACTTCTAGAACGAGGATGCTCAGATGCTGGCAAACATGCTGAGTGCATGAGGGAATTTAACTTCTTTTGAATTTTAATCTAGGAGGATTTTCGTGATGTTGACAATAGATGAGTAGTTGCTGATTTCAAAATGATGCTCCTAAATATGTACTTTTTTCTACAGAATATATTTGCTATCTTTGTGCCACAAGGGAATTTAACTTTGGTCTTATAGACAGTGGTCTTCCAAATATGTAATGATTTTCCCTCATTTCTGCAGTGGGCCAATGAAACTTGAAACTGTATTACAAACGTTGCCTTCCAAGGGAAGGGCCACACATTAACAGCCTTATTTCACCATACCATAACTTACCCAAGTCATGTAATTTGGTTAGCAAAAGGGCCAACACCTAGACTCCTGGCTTTTGATTAAGTGTTTTATTTTTCTGTATTCTGATACTAAGTAACACAAGCAATACACCAATAAACACACACACACATCAGACTTTAGTACAATCCCTTAATATCAAAGTCAAAATGATTTCTTGCCCTGTAACTTTTTTAATATTTCATTTCATATAACTGAAGACAGACAAATGATTAGATCACTGTCTTCTCTTGGAGAAAATACCATGTGAAAGAAGACTGAATTTGTGAAAGATGGACTGATTTCTCTAGCTTTAACTGATTTCTCTAGCTTTAACTGATTGCTCTAGCTTTAACTGATTTCTCTAGCTTTAACTGATTGCTCTAGCTTTAACTGATTTCTCTAGCTTTAACTGATTGCTCTAGCTTTAACTGATTTCTCTAGCTTTAACTTTGTGGGAAGATAACACTGCACTCAAGTTCAGATTAGAAGCTCTTTTGAGTCTCTCAAAGGGCCCTGAAGCAAAGAAGTAGACGGTACCTTGACTTTCTCGAGGTGATCTTGGAGAGAGTCAATGAGGAGATCGCCCACGGGCTGCCAGGATCCCTTGATCACCTCGGCTTGGCGCAGCTTGAGGTCCAGCTCATCCGTGGCCTCTTGAAGTTGCTGGAGTCTTTCTAGGGTCTCATCTATTTTTCTCTGCCAGTCAGCGGAGTGCAGGTTCAATTTTTCCCACTCAGTATTGACCTCCTCAGCCTGCTTTCGTAGAAGCCGAGTGACATTCTGGGCTCTCTCCTCGGGAGGCAGCTCTAAATTGGCAATACGACAAGGTTTTAGGCCACATTCTTTTTTTTTTTTTTTAAACATTGTCAAAAAGGTCATACTGGAAGAAAGAAAGAGTACAGTTGAACAAGAGGGTAACCTACTGATTAATGGCTTTTTTATACTTTGGCATAAATTTTGATACAGCCCAGAACATCTAAAGTATGTCTTCCTGAGTTTCTACCTTATATCAATCTGACAATTTAAGACTCACTTAAGCTACTGAGGAGAAAAACGTTAGGATGCATACCACAAGTTCTAATTTACTTCAGGCAGGCTCTTAAATGGAAAATTAACTTGTAGTCTTTGCAACAATAGAATTCCTCCTCACAGATAACTCCCTTTGTTTATTATTTTCTAAATGTTCCAATAACTGATTACTAATCTCTTTTAATGTTTATTTATGAATGCGCAAACCGATTTATGCATGGTAGTTTATGAGTCCTTATTTTTTTTCAGCATCTACGTTTAATTTGAATTGATTCTATTTAACCAAGAAAATATGAGAGCTATCCAGACCCTGGCAGCAGGAATGGATGGGCTGCTCCATCACCACTGATCCTTCTATCAATATGTTATTATAGTTCCACATTCAATTACCTCTGGGCTCCTGGTAGAGTTTCTCTAGTCCTTCCAAAGGCTGCTCTGTCAGAAATATTCGTACAGTCTCGAGAGTACTCATGATTACAGGTTCTTTAGTTTTCAATTCCCTCTTGAAGGCCTGTGAAATGAGATGAAAAGAAGTGCTTATTTGGTGTGTGGCATTCTTCTCAAAATTAATCCTGGGTGCTCAGAACTTGTTTATGAAACTCCCAGGTCAATTTCTATCTCTTTTATTTATACATTGATAGTTATAAAATGATTTTTTAAAAAGGCTATATGGGTCTGTTAATGAGGAAAGCACTGCGTTTGTAAAGCTATTCTGGGGAGATAGGGGGAGCATTCCGGATAGTTAATGCCCTCTCATTGAGATAAGAGTGCTTTGTTTATGTAACCTGACAGCCATACTTGAAATCTACAGCTAAAGTTGCAAGGTATATATTGCAAAACTCTAGCGTTGCTAATGAGGACTTAAACATACCCAAAATAATGGATATCCAGAACATAATGGGAAGCCTTGAGGGCCATTTGCAGGACCTTAGGCTATATTAAAGTATACAATTAATCCAACTGATAATCACCAGTTAATTCTGTCAAAATGTCTGACAAGGTATAAAATAGGTAGGCTAAGAGATAAGTCTCAATACTTTTGAAAAATAGTCATTACGTCATCCAGTGTGACCTCTTTGAGAATAGTAGAAATGTTTTGGGCTATTATGGATGTAGGAATTGCGGGCACTAGTTTCTATAAATGACCAGACCTAGAATTAATCTTTAATCTGTAATCTTCCTTTATCCAGGAGATTAAGAGAAAAACCAAATGAATAGTTTCTGCCTTCAAAAAGTTTCTAGATCCAAAGAAGGGAGAAAATTAACACTAGAAGCAGAGTAAAAACAGTAAGTTCATACATAATCGAGTGCTAAAAGGATCGTGGGGCATACTGTGAGCCTAGAATAACCTACCAGATACTCTGACACCATTGAAAAGAGTTATTGACCCAGATTCTTTGATCTCCGAAGTGAGAGTATTAATAAAAGTATTAAGTGCATGCTACATAAATGCTAATATAACTGTTTAACAATAACAGTAATATTTGCCTTGACCTAGGGCTTAATTTTTGTAACTTTTTTCAACTCTGTCTTACTTTTAGCAATGTTGCCTGCGGAATTTAAGCCCTGTTCTTTCACTGGGGAAAAACAAATTAGCAGTATTCTTCCTTGAATTTCAGATACGCCATTATGTTACAGAAGTGTTCCAGAGCTGTACTGTATGACACATTTATTAATAAAATCTTAGTGGTGTTCACCATTCAAAAGAATCCTGAGTCTGATACTTTGCAAAATGATTAATCATCCACAGCTATTTACAATTCAATAGAGAAAGGGAAGGCGTTTGAACCAAAATACTGGAGTTCTGTAAGTAGAATATTAGGATTCAGCCTACAGATACGGAAGTACTTTCTGAATAATGGGATATTTCTGTACCCTAAAATCATGCTAGATACATGAGTTATTTACTCTGCTTACATATAAAGCTGATTCTCCTGATATTTCACTTGAAATCTCCATGTTTGTGTGTGTGTGTGTGTGTGTGTGTGTACAGTTGTTGTATTCTTGTGTTTTTTTTCATACTATTAAGTTTCCCAAATTCAAGTAAATTATCATTTTGCCTAGTTTCTCTGTTTGGACCTGAATGGAGGCAATTAATACTGACATTACTAATTATAAAAATAATAATGGCTCCCTCTATTGAACTATCATGTGTCAGTGGTTGTACTTGAAACTGGAAATACGAAGTTGAATGCAAAACAGCTCTTTCTATTTAGGAACATTTAACATATAATAGAAGAGTCAAACACGTAAATAATTTCAATACAATGTAGACAGTGCTATAGACTTGCACAATATGAGGAAGAAAATCGGGAAAAGCTTCCAGGAGAAGCTAGTAATCACATAGAATTCAAAAGCATGAACATGACTTATTCAAGGAAGAGTAGGCTAGAGAACATTCCAAGAAAAGAAAAAATGCAAGTGCAGAGACATAGGACATAGTACAGTACGGTATCTCAAGCAGGCCAGTGTTTCTAGAGCATAAAGAACAAGGAGAGGGCATGTCCAAAGATGAAAAAGACACTGTCGTTATCTGGAAAGATATTAGATTTTTAAACCAGAATTCGAAGCTGTGCCTCTCTATGATCATATATGGTCCGCTAAGAGGCTTAGGTGTTGCCTTGAAGGTAATCAGGAACCTTTGAACAGTTTTAACCAAGGGAGTGGCACAGGAATATGTGTGTTTCAAATAGATCTTCCTGATATAAATACAGAGTATGTATTTGAGAAGAACAGAAATGGAATCAGAGAGATAATGAGGCAATTGTAAGAATTCAGTGCAAGATTATGAGGATCTGACTCAGGGCGACCGTACCAGGAAAAATGACAGGGATAGGATAGGGAAATGTCTAAAAATCTGAAGTGCGAAAATTTGGTGACTGAACAGATGCTGGAGAGAAGAGAGAAAAAGAAACAAGAATGACTCTTAGTGTCTAGGTTGAGTAGATGAGCAAACGCTGGGTGCAATTCCACTAAGTATGAGGAAATAAACTTTCCTGGATGTCTCAGTTCACCTACAGAAAGCTCTAGCCTCCTGAGAAACTTCCCACACCATGGAGATTAGATCTGTAGCGATTTGTCTAGTTGATTTCTCTGATCCAAGAGGGTCAAATGGTTATAGCTCAGGGTAGGTTCCTAAGCTAAACTCTATGTTGTCAGAAAGACTGGAGTGGGTATCTTTCTAGGTATTTACACTTCAAAAAATATGAAGCCCATACCTTGGAGACATTTCCAGATTGTAGAACATGAGACACATACGGCTAGCTGGTTTCTGGAGAAGCTGGAATTAGGACTCAGGCCTGTTACGTTTCCACAGAGAACCTTTCAGAAGGAGAGAGGGATAGCAGCCTCCTTCTCCTTTATAAGCACAAGGAAATGATTTTTCCTAGTCTCCCACTTACGGAGTACCCAGCCACTCAAGCAGGAAAATGTTTCATCAGCGTTCATCATGTCGCCCTAGGGGTAAGTCTTTGGGCAAAGGAAGGGCACAGCAACAATATTTACTGTAAGGTAATTAAATGAAATCTGCCTCTGATTCAGAACCCCTCATGCTCATTCAGCATAAAATTATTGAAGAGTAATATTAAAAACGCAACATGATGGTGTGTGTGTGCGTGTGTGGGGGGTTGTTCTGTGCATGGGGGACAGAGTAAGGGACTGTGATATTCCCTTCCACAAGGACATAATACATTCTGAGGTTTGAGGAGAAAAAAAATATTTAGGAGTTATTTTCTCATTCAGCTAATATACATTGAGTGCCTACATATCAAAGTTTAATGGGCAAACAGAGGAGCAGGATCTCTTGAGAGACGGAAAAGGAACAAATAGGTGGAGAGATTAGGGGAAATGAGGAGTGTAGAAATTTCAAGGAGAGAGTGAGAATTTTGAGAGGAAGAGGGTGACCAAGTGAGTCCAATGAAACATAGAAGTAAAGTAAGATCAGCATTGCAGAGTGTTCACTAGATGTGGTGAGAGCAGTTTCAGTGGAGGGCAGAAGCCTCAGAAGTAGGTGTAGCTGAGGAGTGACTGGAAGGAGGAGTAGGTATTTCAAGTGAAAATTAAATGTTCAAGTTTCTTTTTCTGAGACGGAAAAGAGGAAGACAGGACAGGAGGACAGAGAAGACAACAAGATAAAGGGATAAAGAAGTTCTTTTTAGCATAGGAATGATTTGAACCTAAACTGAAAGACGGAAGCTAGCAGTAGGGTAACCAACCATCTCGGTTTGCCCAGCATTGAGTTTTTCAGGATGAGAGACTTTCGATGTTAAAACCAGGATAGTTTCAGGAAAATTGGACAGTCTCAGGAAAACCAGGAACGTTGGTCACCCTAGATATATGTTACGACCTTGACAGAAGGTGGAGATAATTGTTGGAACGAGGTCTGTAAAATATGGAAATGGATCTTAAAGGTCTCATCAAACTTAAAACCTTAAGGCACTAAAAACCTAACAAGTCCAAGGCACTATTTGATGATATAATTCCATTGTTAAAACTGGACAGTAAAGAATTCAAAGCTAAGGACCATCCATTGTGAGAGACCACGTGTTTGCCCATCGAGTTGTTGCCAAGGACTTAGATCCACCACAGCTGCAAAGTTCATTTCTTAAATATGAGTCATTGAAGATTAAAATGAGGCTAAAGAAAAGACAAAGAAAGTTCTGTTATTACAAAGACATAAGCACCATTATTTTCACATTGTTGCCTGAAATTAGGAAAAGAAAGTAGATGGAAGAGAGGGTTAAGTGATTGTATCTTTAGAATTTCAAAAGATTCAGATTAAATACAAAAAGATAAAATTCCCACAAAAAGAGAGAAATAGTTGGTTCAGGGAGGTCAGAGGATAAAGAAAATGGTAATAATTCTTATTATGTGGGAAAAACTATAAATAATAATATGTAATTTTAAACATGGTTATATGTAAGATCCTCCTTAATTTAGTCACTTAACAAACTTCAAGCAACTACTATGTATCAGACACTGTTCTAGGCAATGAACATCTGTGGTCTTTGTAGCATGGAGCTTAAAACAAATGGCTTTATGTGGTAAAAAAGCAATGTAGAATCTGCATTAAAATAATGGAAAGTCAATTTTTCAGTATCTAATAACTCACCATAAACTGCACGTCGTAGTATAATTTATTGCATTTTAAAAGAAAGAAAAATGAAGACTTTTTTTTTTTTTAAAAAAAGACAAACAAGAATATTTAATGTCAAGAGTCTTGATTTTGATAAGTGTCTTGTCTCCCAAAAAGGCCTGTTCGAATGAGGTTTGAGAAAATATATACTCATATATACTGATTTTGTCATATAAATTTTGGTTAATATTTTAAACCAGAGAAGTCGGTTCCTTTATGTGATGATGAGAAAAGGTATCAGATATAGAGATTTTTTCCCATGTACATACGGAATATGTATTTAAAATATTTAGACGTTAGCATTCAAATGTTAAGACAATTACTTCCTGAATCCCTTGAACAGATAAAATTATCTTTGTTAAAACACATCCTCTTCCCCATACCTTTCTTTTCACCTTTCCAAGACAGCCAGACCCAAGGTTCCAAAATAGTGATATGGGAGAATTAGAAGCAACACTAAAGACTTAGAGCACCTCTATGAAAATAAAATATGCAATTTAGAAAATGTTAGGAATACTACATGAGTGTTTTTCCTCTAGCTTCTTAAGGTTCACAAAATAAACTTATATGAAGTATGCTACTACACTATTATAGCAATGATAAATCTCAAGATAAATCCATTTATTATGAAGGTTGAATTATCTGGTAGATTGCACTTAAAACACCATAAGTACTGGCCAACCGGCTGACTGATTGTTGGCTCACTAATTTGTTCATTCAAAAAATATTTATTTTGAACCTATTATGTACAAAGTTAGGGAAGATATAGAGACTTAATCTTTGTCATTAAGGAGTCAATAGTTTGGTTGAGTAGGTATATTTGTGGTGTATACTTCTATATTATGAATGTTTCATCCGTGCAAATTGAGATACAGATAAGTTAGGGTTTATCTAAGGCCATCAGTTAATTACACACTTTGAATCTAAATCTTGCAATTCTAAAGTGAAGCTGAAAGTGAGTGATAACAAAAAATAAAATCTCCCTGACTTAGAATAATTTGGAAGCCACATAAGTGGCCACGGAAGAAATCAGAAACTTAAAAAATTCCTGAAAGTAATAGAGAAGAACCAAGTCATTGATTATTACTATTTTTATTTATTTATTTACTTATTTTTGAGATGGAGTCTCGCTCTGTCACCCAGTCTGGAGTGCAGTGGCACGATCTCGGCTTACTGCAACCACTACCTCCTGGTTTCAAGTGATTCTCCTGCCTCAACCTCCTGAGTAGCTGGGACTACAGGCACACGCCACCACGCCATGCTAATTTTTTGTATTTTTAGTAGAGACGGGGTTTCACTATGTTGGGCAAGCTGGTCTCAAACTCCTGACCTCAGGTGATCTGTTTGCCTTGGCCTTCCAAAGTGCAGGGATTACAAGTGTGAGCCACCACACCTGGCCATTGATTATTTTTTTCAGTCCCTCTTGCTTCCTGCTTATATTATAAAAATATCTAATAATGCCATAAATAGAAGTAGCTCAGAACCACGTATGGACGGGATGAAAGGTGAGATATTGATTTGCTTCATGAGAGGAAAAAGATGAGAACTCTGGGCATAGGTAATGACATGACAGGGAGAAAAGCTATCTTGCTTTCTCCTGGGGACAGTGGATTTAGGATCATATTACTATGGATGTGAGTAAAAGCCCATGCTTTTCAAAACACAGATGTCTTTCGATCATGTACAGCTTGCCTGGTGCTGAATTTTACCTATACTCATACCGAAATGGTAAATTTCAGAATAAAATCTGATGGGATGACTAGAAATACTACCCATATTTGTAAGCAGAACTTCCCAGAATCATCCTGGGAGGCAGGCTGAAGTGGTGAAAAGAGCACTGTTCTGAGTGGCAGGAGCCTTGGGCTTCAAGCCTGGGCTGGGCCAGAACCTGGCTGCAGTGATCCAGAAAAGGTGATAAACTCTTCCTGCTCCTCTGTGTCCTCATTTGTAAAACGTGGGCATTTGCTAAAACCTTATCTAAGTTTTAACATCCAGTTCTCATATACTATAATCCATTTGTTAAGATCATTAATCGGCCACAGGCCTGCTCTATGGTGGCAGTTTGAGAGTCTCTGCTAAGCATCATTATTATCGATGCTTAAAAACCATAGCCATAGCTTGGCATATAGTAAATGCTCAGTAAACATTGTTGACTAAAATACAGAACACCCAGCTAGAACACCAGAGTGTGTTATATGTAGGCCAAATTGATTTAGATGCAAAACAGGCTTGCAGGTGAAAGCCTGGACTCATAAATCGTAAGAGAAAAAATTAATGCTGTCAATTGGGAAAAATGGACAGATCTTATTCTAGGTCTACTCATGTTCCAGATCCAAAGCTGAGTGTCACTGCTGAGTTACTGGGTGGAATTTCCTCAAGAAGTGGTCCTATTAGCATTGCCTTCTTCAACCTAGTGATTTCTTAAAGGAGATTTTCATGTCCAAACACTCACAAGTTCCATGGTTTGAACTGCTGCTTGGGGCTTTTTCTGTAGTCTGCAGGATTAGGTAGGAGATGAGAGGACACTAGACAGACTCTGAAATGTAGGATGATCCAACAGTTCTGTTCATTGAACAAATGGATACTGAGCAGGCATAGAGCAAGACGTTAACACAGTCATATCTGTAACTTGATCTGTATTTAATAGTTTTGCCATCCTATGTCATCATTCTTGTTCCTGTGTTATTTCTACCTTATTTTTATGTCTCCTGTATTGTTTCTATGACTGACAAGAAAGTTGCTGAATATATTCTGTCACCAAAAGGACCTTCTTTATTTAAAGAGCCACCATATTTATTGAGTCTCAAACACATAAGAATATTTTACCAAATGCTCACTTCGGGACAAGCAATGCTCGGTTAACTTAAAAGCGGGGTCTTGGAAAAGGGCAAGCGATCCAGAAATGTACATGGCAGGGTGGCAAGAATATTGCCCCCAGTAATCTAAAGCAAATTCATGGGGGTTCATGGAAGAAAAAAAATTGAAGAAAGAGGCAATGGAGCAAACAACAGAAAGAGAGGTTTCCCTTAATATTCATTTGAGACAGCTAGTATTACAGAAGTTATGAACATGGGTATCTGGGCTATAAAGAAAAGGCCATAATCATTTTTTCTTATTGAGATAAGAACACTTGATATGAACTTTACCCTGTTAACATATTTTTTTTTTTGAGACGGAGTCTCGCTCTGTCACCCAGGCTGGAGTGTGGTGGCACGCAGTCTCGGCTCACTGCAAGCTCCGTCTCCCAGTTTCACGCCATTCTCCTGCCTCAGCCTCCCGAGTAGCTGGGACTACAGGTGCCTGCTACCATGCCCGGCTAATTTTTTCTTTTTTCGTATTTTTAGTAGAGACGGGGTTTCACCGTGTTAGCCAGGATGGTCTTGATCTCCTAACCTCGGTTAACACATTTTTAAGTGCACAAATCGGTATTGTTAACTATAGGCACAATGCTATGCAGCAGATCTCTAGAACTTTTTCATCTTGCATAACTGAAACTTTATCTCCATTGAGCAACAACTCCCCCTTACAATGTCTGGCAACCATTTTTCTACTCTCTGCTTCTATGAGTTTGACAAAATAATCATCTAAATAAGATGAAAAAAAAGCTCCACCTTATTTTCACTCCACTTCTGAATAAAAGTGAAGATAAGGGATTGAAGTATCAGATACATCCAGTCATTGTTTCAGATAGTCAACAACATGAACAACAATATTAATTTATAAATGAGATTGAATAAATTCGATGTAAAATTGAAAAGTAAATGAACATATTTCAGGCCTGAAATTATGTTTTTAAAAAAAATCTAATTGTAGTCAATGAAAAAACATTTTTGAGTGTATAAGGGGAAAATGTGTTTAACAAACTCTGTGTTGAGATTTATTTTTCTGGAAGTCTTTGAAAACAAAAATTGTATTCTCTGAGATCAAGGGCATGGGCTAGAATAGTCCAGCCTGCTTGCAGGTCTGTGATACTATGGAGGAATAGTTTAGTGCGCACACAGCATCTTGCAACAGCTGTTTGACTCTCAATTGTAAGGCTGGGCTGCTTCCAACAATCACTGGGGAAGTTACTTCCTACTGACAATAATGTTGTTAAGTTCTGAGCTGACCTTGAGAGATCACTGGTGAAAACTCAATCTGTTCCCATGGCCATTCAGGGAATTAGGTCTTAGGTCATTGAGCCTAAACTTTAAGATTTGGAAATTACTTCTGAAATGTTGGTGAAAATGAATGGATTATTAGGAAACCCTGTGACAAATTAATTTGTGTATGTTCTCAAGATACTGAGCCAAAATTTGAGATTGTCAAGTATAAGTGGTAAATAATTTCTGAATCATACCCTTTGTGGCTGTCTATCAACATAATCCAAAAATGGAACCCTGGTTCGTTCTAAGCACATACCCTCAAACGTGATCATTCCCAACTCTTTCTCAGATGGCAGCGTCATTATTTTATTTGTTCAAGCCATTGACCTCCGAATTATCCTTGACTCTTTGCTTCCTCTCAAACTCCACATTCTATCTATCTTAAGTTCTACCAATTCTACCCTCCAAATATATCTTGGATCAAATAATTATTCACCATATCTATCATTTCCACTCTAGTCCAAGTAATCATTTCCTTCTGAGATGACTTCACCACCCTCCTTTTTCTGTGTCTTCAGTTTCGCTCTTTTTATAGTCAATTCTCCACAGCAGCAAGAGTCAACTTCTAAACACATAAATCAGATCACATCATCCCTGCTGAGAGCCTTCCAGTGATGTCTCCTTACTTCCAGTGATGTCCCTTTACTCACAGAATAAAATCCACCTCCAAGCTATGGCCTGCAAGACGATTCATTATCTGGCCTTTCCCTCTTTCTAGAACCCATCACTGTCTACTGATCTTATTTCCCTTGAGATACACAGCCCATCTTGCTATTTCTACAACACTCTAAAGCTGTTCTTACCACTGGGCTTTTGAATTTGGTGCTTCTTCTGCCTAGAATCCTCTTCATTCAAGGTTTTTGCATGGTTTACTCACTCACACAGGTTTTGTTTGTTTGTTTGTTTGTTTTTTTGAGACAGGGTCTCACTCTGTCACCCAGGCTGGAGTGCAGTGGCACAATCTTGGTTCACTTCAACCTCCGACTCCCGAGTTCAAGCGATTCTGGTACCTCAGCCTCCTGGGTAGCTGGGACTACAGGCACGCATCACCATGCCCAGCTAATTTTTGGTAGAGACGTAGTTTCACTATGTTGGCCAGGCTGGTTTCGAACTCTTGACGTCCAGGGATCTGCCCGTTTCAGCCTCCCAAAGTGCTGGGATTACAGGCATGAGCCACTGCACCCGGCCTCACACAAGTCTTTACCCCAAAATAACCTCCTCACATAGGCCAGTACTCCTCAATCTTTCTCTATTCATGCTTTGTTTATTTTCTCTTCATAGCACTTACTACCCAACATAATTTCATCTATTAATTTATTGGTTTACTATGTATTTCTGTCACTAAAATCTAAACATCCATGGGCCAGAGACTCATTTTGTTCACTAACATATGCTTAACATAGAGTAGGCTCTTCATAAATAAAGTTCTTGAAAGAACCAATAAATTCTAGGAATCTGAGTTATGGTATAATTTTTCCTAAAATAATTTTTTTGGGGGACAAAAGGAAGAGCACAGAAAAAGATCAAGGGGATCATTTGTAATTAAATGAATAATGTGTGTAAAAGTGCTTTGTAAAGGCAAAACACTATACAGATACTATTTTAAAGAGTATGTGTCAGGACATCAAAATATTTTGACAAAGTGAGAGAGAAGACTCTGGTAGAGAAGTCAGTTTGTAAATTATTCACATCTCATCTTGTTACAGTCATTAAAGCAAAGCAGCAATTCCTAGATGACTCAGTTCTTCAGTTTTGATGATAAAGCTAGTTTTCAGAAGACTTAGACTTAGTTTTCAGAAGACTCAAATGCCTAGAAATGCAGTTCTAAAAATAATTTTTAAGTCATTTCTATTCAGCATCCCTAAATATGACTGCATAGGATATCAAACTTATACAAAAATGATGAAGAATAGATCAAAAAGACGTCTATTTCCTCCAATGCGGCTAAAAAGACATCTTAGAGTAGATATAACTAACAGTCAAGTGGTTTAGAAACTCTAAGAGGCCAGGTCATTGAATGTTAGAATGAATCACTCTGGCCGGGCGCGGTGGCTCACGCCTGTAATACCAGCACTTTGGGAGGCCCAGGCGGGAGGATCACGAGGTCAGGAGCTCGAGACCATCCTGGCTAACACGGTGAAACCCTGTCTCTACTAAAAATACAAAAAATTAGCCGGGCGTGGTGGCGGGTGCCTGTAGCCCCAGCTGAGGCAGGAGAAGGAGAATGGCGTGAACCCGGGAGGTGGAGCTTGCGGTTAGCCGAGATCACACCACCGCACTCCAGCCTGAGCAGCAGAGCGAGACTCCGTCTCAAAAAGAAAGAAAAAAAAAAAAAAAAGAAAAGAAAAAAGAATGAATCACTCTATCGCAACTTTTGGTTGTTTTTCAGAGGTGATAGGGAACAACGCGTTTTTCTTAACACAGAGCTGACTTAAATCTTAACATTCACAAATGACACCCAAAGATATTTTCTCTTTCTGTAAAAAGAAAACACAGAAAACACGTCAAGCTAACATACATACTAAAATGTATCCCATGTAAGCAGGCCAGCATTGATAACAGAATTAGCCTAAATAAATGTATAATCTACAAACATGATTTCAGGATAATTTTATTGAATTTCTAAGCCTCTCTCTCACTTTGTGGTGACTTCTGAGGAAACTGAACATGCATAATATATGACCTGACAAATGAACAAGTAAACTACTTTATTCAAGCCTTTTCATTTGTCAACAGCATCCAAGCAATAATGGCTTTCTGTCCACTCTTTTAATAATGTATGTATTGATTACTTCCATCTAAATCTTAACCAGAAAATCTCGGGGAAGCTTTGAAGGTATCCTTAATGGTCTCTAGGGAAGGGATTATAGAGATTTTTTTAATTGAAAGATGAAAACCTAGTGAAAAACAATTTCGTTAGTAAAAATGCAAACAAAAAGTCATTACCTACACTGTTGTTATAATCAAGATCTAATCTCCATTTGGATTTGGGGTAGGAGGAAGGGAGTTGAATAAGCTGATGTTTTATTGCAGTTCTCCTTAGAAATTCCCCACTATGATTTGCTCCTTTAAAACTCTCTCTAGGTTAATCACAGAAGTAGACAAGTAATAAATATCACTTTAGTAACTGCTCAAGTAAAACAAAGGAAGTCAGTTTTTAAAATATATCTGGACCAGAATAATACACACTAATTGAAAACGAGTCAGTCTAGTGAGGCAAGTAATGAGGAACTGTAAAAGCCAGGATAATGTATTCAAAAGACATAAAAATTGGTCAGTTTATATTTGCTAAGGCACATTTGCGCTTTAATTATTTATAACACTTCACCGCATCTGGAGCATTATTTTATTAATTAGTCTTGAGAGCCATTCAGTTGCAGTTGTTATGCTGCCCAGCTGGTTTGGGGAGCACAGATCTACTCCCATGGGTGTGAAAATTGCTTTGAGGAGTGAGACTATAGTCCCCAAATATGTCTGTGGAGTATCTTGGAATTTTACCTACAAAGAACCATACATCTCTCCATGACAGCAATTGATATTGACTGTATATTTTCTCTACAAGAAAAGAGTATAAGACATGTAATATTTTGCTACAAAATAATATCACTAATCCGAAACGGCATACAAAGAAAAATACAAATTACCTGTTTTGTAAACATCCTGATTTATAGAAAACGAAAGTGAAAATGAACAACATTTGATTCTAGTTTCAACTATTGACATTTTAATGGGATTTGTGTCCCCATAAAAAGCATCAGCAAAGGATATTAATAATTTAGAATAGAGAGTAAGCAGACGATTTTTTAAAAAGGTGGCACTCTAAATACATGGGGAATAAGTTTACAATTACAGCGACCCATCTTGATACCAAGGATTCTATGTAAACAACAATTAAATCAAGAAACCCATAAAGAGCAATACAATGTACAATTCTGGAAACATGGCAAGGTAAAACAAAAGTCCACACATATAAGATCTGTCAACTATTAGATCTTGATGGAATTTTGTACTGATTATGGTTTTTTTCTCTTTTTCTAACTGAGTTCAGGAGATCTGATAGAGAGATCCAGTTTCAAGGATTTTCCATTTTTCTTTTGTCCACAGGCTTCAAGAGCATCACTAACTAGATAGTCCATATATGAAAGGGCTACCACATACATGTGACAAAACTTTGAGTCAAACAGGCTACTACATTGTTCTCTCATCAGCACTCAGGAGTGATGATGTTGTTTGAGGAAGGAGAGTGTCTTGTATCAAGAATTTTTCTTAAAGATACCAAGAGAAGCTTGAAAAAGCATTGGGCCAAACTACAAGTAAAAACTGTACGTCGTATGTTTAATGCAGCACTATTCACAATAGCAAAGACGTGGAACCCACCCAAATGTCCATCAATGATATACTGGATAAAGAAAATGTGGCACATGTACACCATGGAATACTGTGAAGCCATAAAAAAGGATGAGTTCATGTCCTTTGCAGGGACATGGATGAAGCTGGAAACCATCATTCTCAGCAAACTAACAGAGGAACAGAAAACCAAACACTGCATGGTCTCACTCATAAGTGGGAGATAAACAATGAAAACACATGGACACAGGGAGGGGAACATCACACACTGGGGCCTGTCAGGGGGTAGGGGGCTAGGGGAGGGATAGCATTAGGAGAAATACCTAATGTAGATGACGGGTTGATGGGTGCAGCAAACCACCATGGCACATGTATACCAGTGTTAACAAACTTGCACTTTCTGCACATGTATCACAGAACGTAAAGTATAATAATAATAAAAAAAACTGTGCATCAAAGTAGCTCTACACACTTTACAAAAAGACGCTTAATTAGAAATAAACAGAAAACTCCTGTAAATAAGAAGGGAATACCGCTCTATTCTTTCTTTCCCTGCTCTTGGTCTCAGTAGCCTTCCTTTATCTAATCAGTGTCTACTGTATACTAGGCACTTTGGAATGTGCTGGGTAGAAAAATGACAGCTTTCCCCCTCCCAAAAATCTTCTTGAAGGACATGGTTTAGCAAGAGTGGCTGTCATTTATCAAATAGTAACACATGTACGTGATGAGAAACAACGCTATGTTATAGAAAAGTAAGACAATTTTAGAGGAGTGTGTAAAGGGAGATCTGGTCAAATGTAGACAGCAGGGAAAAGCTTGCACAATGTCCGAGCCAAGATGTAAAGGATTATTAGATGATAACCAGGATATTATGAGGGGGTGGGTGTAGGTAAAAGGGTTTGAGACAGAGGACCAACAAGCCCCACATAAGAGGGACATGCAGAATTGGAAAAAGCAAATGGAGGCAGTATGGCTGGTGTCCAAACAGCAAGGGAAGAGCATCTAGAAAAGACGAGGTTGAGGCCAGACAAGCCAGATAGTGCCTTGTTACCCTTGTTGAGGATTTTGGTCTTTTTCCAAGAGCACTGAGAAAACTACTATAGTGTTAAGATAAGGGCTGATATAATTGGATTTACATTTTTTACACAGATTATTCTGACCGAAATGTAGAGATTGCATTGTAGGGTGGCAAGAGTAGATGCAGAAAGGTTAGGAGAAATGGTCTCTTATAATTATGATGATGACAATAGTAGACAGTCAAAAACAATTTTGAAGGTAAATTGGCCAGGTGCGGTGGCTCACGCCTGTAATCCCAGCACTTTTGGAGGCCAAGACAGGCAGATCACGAGGTCAAGAGATCGAGTCCATCTGGCCAACATGGTGAAACCCTGTCTCTACTAAAAATACAAAAATTAGGTGGGCATGGTGGCACGTGCCTGTAGTCATAGCTACTCGGGAGGCTGAGGCAGGAGAATTGTTTGAACCGGGAGGCGGAGGTTGCAGTGAGCCGAGATTGTGCCATTGCACTCCAGCCTGGTGACAGAGCAAGACCCCGTCTCAAAAAAAAAAAAAAAAAAAAAAAAAAAAATTGACCCAGCGATGTCTTGGTAGTGGAAGGCTGAAGGCTGGTCATCTGGAAAAGGTACTGTACCAGCCCACTACGTTGTTGTCTGGTATGAGAAAATATTTAGTTAGAGTCTTGGAATATTTAGCTAGTTTTGGAGTTTTGTAGATTGCAGCAACAAAAAGATAAAGAAGCAAAGGGTTTTAGACTTTTGAAAACAAGTTATTAAAATTTACATGATTGAATCTAAGTTGTATTTGGAAGGAGGTAAATATGGAAGGGCAGAGGAACTAATGTATAAAACACAGAGTAATCAATGGGCTGGAAGTCCTGTGAAATTCAACAAAGGTAACAGGTAGCTATCTGAGCAAGCACACTAACCAAGTAGGACGGATTAACTTCATTCTGGTGAGTATCACTCATAACTCTAGCATCACCATCTCCCCAAGTCATGTTATTTGTCATGAGATTCCTGAGTAAGGACTGAGTAAGTACAAACATTTTACCACTCTTAACAAGGAACCAAAACTAATAACCAGGAATAGTGAAGCAGTATTTATAACAAAATACTGGCTGGAAGAAACCACAGCAATTATTTGGACCAATTTCCTCATATTACAGTTGAAGAACAAAATAGCAATCAGAATCCATCTTATGAAGAAATATGACTAGAATCTCAGTCTCCTGACTCCTAGTGCACATGTCCAATGATTCATTTTCTTTGGTTTCTGGAACTAGCATAAAATTCATCTTTTGTAGAAATTCTTTCTCATTTCACTATATCGCATAATGCAGATTTTAAAAAAGGCCCATCCTTCTCAATGAGTG
Organism: Symphalangus syndactylus; assembly: GCF_028878055.3. NCBI lineage: Eukaryota > Metazoa > Chordata > Mammalia > Primates > Hylobatidae > Symphalangus > Symphalangus syndactylus. The sequence goes on from NC_072447.2 coordinate 45,587,231, forward strand.
CTTTTCTATATGTACACCAGAGTGTTTTGGCTGTTTATTCAAAGTCAGAACATTTCAAACACATAGCACCACTACATTTCACCCTACCACAAAAGCTAATTTAATATTCAGAAATATATGAAGGCAAATGGCTAAAGGAGAAACTGGTAGTTTCCCTGGCATTTTTTTTTTTTTTTTGCAAAGATCCCTGGGTCTTCTTTCATATTCTCTTCCCTTTTTATAATTTCCTATATCCTCTTCTCCAGAATAATATAAACCCTTGACCTTTCCTCAACATGCCACCTTTGGCTGTATCTCCACAGTCTCCTTCCTTTACATGCTCAACATGCAAAAGTGGTACCATTTTATCAAGTTTTTATTATTTGGTAGTAATTTGTTTGGTTTGCTATTCATTTCTGTTCTTGTACCTTTTATTCTCATTTCCAAAACGCTTATCAGTATCCACTCTACACCAGACACTTTACTAGGCTCTAGGGTCTTGGAGGTGAACAAGACAAAATCTCTGCCTTTTTCACTCAGAGCTTAGTAGAGAAGATAAAATGTAAGTAAAAATAAAACAAACAAACAAAGAAATAATTGGTCATCGTTGGAGGATGCTAGTGAACAACTTGTTATTATAAAAATTGGTAAAATTGAAACATGTATTTTGCTTGTTCAGTATGAAAGGTATACTGAGTACCAAAATAGGAGACAAGTGCAAAACATTTTTTTTCATAGACCTACCCCAGTGAATAAATGAAGAAGGAATGGTAGAGATAGGCAATTGTCACACTGCAACCCCTAGCCACTGATCATGAACAGCTATTAAACATCACACAGAAAGAGAAAACAAGGCATTATATACCACCTCCTGATGACGGAAGAATACACGAACACCTGTGAAGCAGTCTTGCCAAAAAAAGCCAAACCCAAATACAAGCAAACTATAGAACTGTACTGTTCAATCGGTAGCTACTGGCAACATCTGGCTACTGAGTACTTGGAATGTAATGAGCCTGAATTGAGATGCGCTGTAAACGTACATTTTTTCTATTGATTGCACGTTGAAATGACAATAAGAATTGTACTACAGTTGCATGACATATAACGATGAGAAGAAACAGGGTGAAAGATACAGAGAAACTATACTATTTTAGAAACTTACTGTGCATCTGTAATTACTTCCAAATAAAAAGACCAATTAACCAAAGTAAGGTGTGGGTCTGATTTCAATTTTTATTTAAACCAAAACCAGAAAAAGTTTAAAAAATGCATAATATGTATGAGAAAAATGGAAATTTGAATATGGACTGGATATTTGATATGAGGAAATTATTGATATTTCAAAAGCATTATAGTAGCAAGGTGATTACCTTAAAAGAGTGAATCCTATCATTTAACCTTTTGAAATATTAACAATAAAATAACACATGCCTGATATTTGTTTTAAAATAATCTGGGAAGAGCCATAGAATAAACAAGATCTGACATGATTTGATAATTGTTGATGTCTTGATGGGTACATGAGTTTTATTATAGCATTCTGTCTACTTTTGTATATGTTCAATATTTTTCATAATGAAAAGTTATTTTTAATATAGCCAAAAGAGATGGACGATTTCTTAAAGGGTATTATTAACACAAATGTGTTTGACATTTAAAATATAATGGCTTAGATTATTTATAATTGACCCTTGGGCGAGAAGAGTAAAAAAAGATTTCTATTCAACTTAATTTCAAACAAAATTAATTTTAAAATAGTCACTGGATTACTATGTGCTTAACATGTGCAAGGCACTAGGCTTAAAAATGTCCTACCCTATGTACATCGTTCTGCTTCTGAACTGCTGGAAAGTCGCCTCCAATAGGTGCCTGCCGGCTTAATTCATCATCTTTCAGCTGGAGCCACACCAGAAGTTCCTGTAGAGAAAGGTGCAGACGCTTCCACTGGTCAGAACTGGCTTCCAAATGGGACCTGAAAAAGAACAGCAGCATACTATGTCAGAATATCTAGAAGTATAATAGATGATTCTAACAATTCCATTAAAAAAGTACAATAAATCTATTGTGAACTACAAAGCAGTCTTGAATAAAAATCTGGCTACTTACTTTTGAGAGCCATAAAACAGGGGACAGTTTGATGGCAATTTTGAGAAAAGGCAGTGTTTAGCCATATGTTTATTTCCACATGCAGAATGCTGAGACTTTGGGCATGAAATAGACACTGGAATCTATTGCTTTTCCATACGGTTGTAGTCAACGATTCTTAATATTTCTGGTAGAAAAAATTGGATGCAGTGACTAATGAAAAACACTTCGTTTTCATGTGAGTCATGCTAGTACTGGAATTCTTTTTGCCTTGAGAAATGGAAAGGTCTCTCCCCACATTTTGACTTTTCCATTTCTGCACCCTAGGCAGCCTTTTCCATTGAGTTCTTCCATCTGGCGTCTGTTCCTTTCTGCTCCTCTTCCCAAATGCGTCTCCTTTCCCCCTACCCTTCTTTATTTGTGTGCACCTGGGATTTGTCTTCACCAAGTTTCAACATTTTCTGCTTTGTTTCCTTTGTGTAAAAAGTACTAAGACAACAACTCACATGGAAGAGTAAAATCAGACATTTATCTGAAAGCTTCCCCCGAACATGAATAATTTAGGCAGGAGACTGAGTGCTTTACCGTCAACTGTATTTAGAACATGTTAATCCTTAGAAGCCATTTAAGAACACACAAATGAATGATCTATGCTATAAAATCCACATTTCACTTGAAGATGAGAAGCTAAAGTAATAAAACAAATCATCATCCAGAAAACAAAGAGGAAACGCAGAGTGTTAGCAAAGCTTTATCTTCAGGTAAATTAGAAATTATGCTGAATCACTCAGCTATTATCAGCAATTACTAATTAATTCATAATAACGCTACCCATAACATAAACATAATAAAGACTTTAATGCTGCAAAGATTGAAATGTAAAGCAAAGCAACCAGGTACAGCAACATTTCCCTTAGCCATTTGGTAACTTAGCTTGACATTCCAAATACAATTCTCCTTTTGGCCTTAGTCAAACAGAATCACCAAAGAATACTTATCTACTGAAATTAAATTGTTCCAAACTTTCTGAAGGATAATTTGACAATACGTAAAAGTCTTTAAAATGTGCAAATACAATGACCCACAGGCTTAAATTCAAGGAAATTATACTAACAAAGAAATTGGAAAAAGATACAAAGATACAGGTGGAAAAATGTCATACATAGCATCATTTATGATTGATAAAACAAAATAGAAACGACTTAAATATTCAATACGAGGGAATTGCTTGAGAAATGCAAAACCCCAACCTACTGATTGTTTTCAAATGCAATGAAACTTGTATATGTTTTAATTTACAAATTAATGAAATTTATATATGAATTTAGTTAAATAGCTCTTAATTTAAAAGGGAATTATTACATATATAATGGTGCATTCACACAGTAAAATCCTATGCAAGGTTCAATATGATGACATACTCAAATATTTATGATATGGAAAAGGTCATCACCTCAGTTACTATGTGAGAAAACAGGTTACAAAACAAATACATTTTCTGAATTTTTCTAAAACATTTGTATATGTGTATGTATTTGTGTGCACATGCTTGACTATGAAAAAATTTTGTAATGACAACCAGGTTATCCCTCAGAGGTAGATTTACAGGTGATTTATTTCTTAATCTTTACACTTTTCCAAATTGTCAAGGTTTTCTTTCTATAATTGCAATATAAACAATATGTCCAGGAAAAATGAAGGCATTTCCATCAAATAAGATAAATTAAATTGTTCAAGACTCTAAGGGTAATTATTTCCTAAGAAGTGAATCGTGAAATACCATAAATGTCATGAATTGAATATAATAGTGCATGCAGATTGCATACAATTAGAGGTCAGTTCTTTTATGTTTCTGTACCATCCTTTCAGCTATCACTTTTCCATGATAAGCCTAAGCGACAATTCCCTATGCAAGATTTTAGCTGTTTAATGGCATGTAATGTGTAATGGTTAAGCGAATTCCTTGGGGTGTCTGGAATTCACAGCTTGGTCCCTTTGAGAGTGAAAGAGGCTGTCAAGCAGGACATATTGAAAGGCAGGTGGAGAGAGGTAGGGCTCAGACATGGAAAAGCAGCAAATGGTAGAAAAGACACTGATTAAATAAAAATTTATTGACTGCCCCTAAGTCTCTAGGATGCATTGGGGAGTAGGGAGAGAGGAAGGGAAGGGAGAATATAACGATGCCTAATGTTTGGCCTCTGTCTGCCTGGTAGAGGAAACAAAATATCCTTGTGGCAGAGAGGTCTAGAGGAGGATATAGTGAAGGGCAGGCTGCCTATGTTGAGACCTCAAGCTGCGGCTTTGTTTACGTAAGGAAGTGCTAAAATTCCAGTTCTAGGTTAAATGGTGCTAATTATTAGTGGGTCAATGAACCCCTTTAGGTCCCCTAAGAGAGAGCAAAATAACTGAGGCCTAGGGAATTCAGATTTTTTTGTGTGTGTGTGAGACAGAGTCTTGATCTATCACCCAGGCTGGAGTGCAATGGCGCGATCTTGGCTCACTGCAACCTCCACCTCCCGGGTTCAAGCAATTCTCCTGCATCAGCCTCCCAAGTGGCTGGGATTACAGGCGCCCACCACCACACCCAGCTAATTTTTGGTATTTTTAGTAGAGATGGGGTTTCGTCATGTTGGCCAGGCTGGTCTCGAACTCTTGACCTCAGGTGATCCACCTGCCTCAGCCTCCCAAAGTGTTGGGATTAGAGGCGTAAGCCACCACACCCAGCTGGGAATTCAGTTCTAAAGGATCTAAGAGAAACTTAATAGCATGAAATAGGGAAGCTGTTAGAAGCCAGGGACAGAGGACAGTCAAGAGAGCTAATACAGCAGCAGAAGACGGACCTGGAACCTCAAAAGATGAAAAGCTGTCACATATCTGGGTAAGGGGACTTCCTTTAATTTTTTTGTAAGGTGTGGAGTTAGATAAAATTTCAGAATGTTTGATCATCTTAATTACATATCAAATTGCTTCATTTTTTCCCTCTCCTAAAGCTCAAGAGTGAAAGGAAAAATGTGACAGGAGGACAAACACGGAAGCAAAAAACTGATAAAGGACAGAGAACACTGAGTAAGAACTGAACAGGTGAAAGGCAGCCAGAGAATGAATTAAAACAGCGTATACAAATGTATTCAATCTGAAGCTCTGGGTCTCAAACTCTAGTGTGCATAAGAAACATTTGAGTAGCTTGTTTAAAATCGAGATTGCTAGGTGCCACCTCCAGACTTTCTATAATTCTATCAAGAATCTCTGCTTTTAACAAGAACCTTCACAATTCCACAGGTAAGCTCCAGAACCACTCTTTGATAAAGAATTTATTAAAGCATTTCTGATATGCCCCAAACATTACTTCTTGGTCTCCACAGGGCAAAGGTGGCATTTGTCAGTGACTTGATTTTGAAGATCTAAATGTAAGGAACATTGTGAGCTCAAAACATTTTCTTTGACCATGTTAAGCCCGTGAAACGTTTTCAAGTCACATTTCTAATACATTTATTGGAAGCAGTTGCCCTATTTTTATTTTGATGAGTGTGTATACCAGATATTTTGAAATGATTAACCCATGTTTGCATGTGGAATATCTCCTCCTGAAAATGTTTCTTTGTATTTGTAATGACTTTTTTTTTTTTTTCTGGTTATATCATACATAGGCTGTTGGGGCTGGAAGGAACCTGAGAGATTATAGTTCAACCTTCTTGTTTTGCATATGTAGAAATCAAGATTGCAAAGGTATAAAACAGCTGCTGAATAACATAACTTGAGCTGTCCTATTTAGATATGGGAAATGGAAATTACAAACCTTTGTTAGATGAGAAAATCCTTAAACCTTAGTGGTTTTAACCAAATGTTTTTGATCTTTGAGCAAAAAGGCTTGTTGCTGTTAAATTAAATTAAATTGGGCCTAAAGCTGCCTCTGTACATAGCAAACTGCAACCCAGCTTGGCATGTAAGCAATATGCAACTTAACAGTACATTCTTGTAACAAATAGCTGAGTCTCAGCCAATTCCAGCAGTCAAGTTTCAGCTAATCACAGGCTGTAAACTGATCAGCTCATGTCCATATAAGGCAAATGCCTACTTACACTATGCCCAAGTAAGGCAAATTCTAAGCTGTAACCAGTCAAGCTGTTTCTGTATGTCACTTCCTTTTTCTATCTATAAATACTGCCTGCCCACCTTGCTGGGTGGAGCTTTCTGAACTTCTAATTCTGAGTACTGTCTGATTCATGAATTGTTTTTTGCTCAAATAAACTCTGCAAAACTGAATTTGTCTAAAGTTTGTCTTGTAACATTGCTAATTGTCAAATATATTCTGCTTACTCCTACCCACTCAACAGAAAATAAAAGAGGTGGTTCAAAGGGGCATACTTAGCTTCTATCTATTTCTATTAATCTTTATTAGTGAAGACAAGAGCTTAGGGGTTACTACCATTTAACAAGGCAAGTGCTAATCTCTAAAAAGCTGATAATTTCCACAATTTGTAAGGTTTAGGTAAAACGCAGAGCCTTTAGATGTGTTGGAGTATATTGCTTGGTCTTTAAGGAACTCCTCAGTGTCAGGACGCTAAGAATTATAGGGGCTGATAAAGTGATTGTTATTTCTCTAGACACAGGTATTTCAACTGTGATTTGGTTAATGCCTAGTTTGAAATCCTTATAAAACTTTACTCTGAAAGGCATGCATTCTTAAAGTGAAATGTGTTATATTGAGTTCATTTTTCACTTTGACTTCCTTTATAAAACTAATGATATATCCCTATAAATCTTTAGTACCCTCATGTAATAAAATAGCACTTAAGCATGCAGAAAGAAAAAGTAGGAATGCAGAAATAAGAAAGAACCACAATACTGCCATAAAAACAGACAAAAAGACCCACGGAAAAGACTAGAGAACCCAAAAATGAATCCACACACCTACAGTTAACTCATTTTTGACAAAGGTGCCAAGAACGTACAGTGGGGAAAAGACAGTCTCTTCAACAAATGGTGCGGAAAAACTGGATATCCATATGCAGAATGAATCTAGACCCCTATCTCTCACCATATACAAAGATCAAATCAAAGTGGATTAAAGACTAAAATGTAAGACCTCAAACCATGAAACTACAAGAGAACACTGAGAAAAATCTCCAGGGTGGCATCAACAGATGAATAATCTGAATTTGTACTTCAGAAACAAAAAAATTAAAGAACCACAGAATTACAACCGGAGCTATCTCTTTAAATAAAGAGAGAGAATTAATCCCAAAGAGAAGTCAACACTTTTTTTTCTAGACAAGTCTTGAACTCCAACATCCAAATATAATTAACATTCTAAAAGTGACAGAAAGAAGGTCAGAGATATTCAATGTCCAAGTTGCAGTTTTCTCTCAAAGGTAGACCCCACCTCTTTTTGCCCTTCCTTTGTTCTCCATTATACAAAGACACTAACTATTCTAACCTCTAATAGCAAGTACTCCCCAATAGATTTATTGCTTCTACAGACTATATAATGTCAGTGTCCTTGCCTCTTAATGTTCAGAATTGTATAAATGTGAATATTTTATATAACATTTACAAATTTTTCTGCAAAATATAAAAATCTCACATAATGTAAATTCTGCTGAAATTATGTTGACAACATATTATGTGATTTTCATAGTTAATAGTATATACAATGATCTGGAAAAATAATCTAGTAGTAGACTAAATTGAAATCTTCATATATACTTCTTATGTAAAAAACTGACTTGACCACTTCTCAAGTTATTAATATTCTAAAATTAAAAATGCAAGGATTGTGGATATGGAATTTTGGAATGAAAAACACTTTCTTTGACTAATTACCATCTTAATATTGGATAATGTCATTAGTAACTGTGTGTGTATGCATGTGTGTATACATTTAAGTAAATAATTTTCCCTTTTTCTCCCACTTAAAGCAGTTAATGTTTTTGCTTTGTTTGATGGAACTTAAACTATCACTGACTACTTACTTTTCTTCCTTATACCTCTTGGCCAACATGTGATGTGATAATGCATGTAGAATGATAGCATGTAATTTTCTGGAATTAAATTATGAGATAGGGTTATACAATTTCAGTTACATTTCTTTTCTCTCAAAGACATCTTATTTACTTTATACAATGCCTTTTAAATCAATCAGTTCTATTTTAATTAAGAAAACCAAGGTAGAAAAATTAAACAATTTTCCAGGTTCATAAAGTGTGATTGCAGAACTAAAAGAATAAAATTGTACAACTGCAAGAGAACTGGAAGAGACTGTTCATGTTTCTGGTCAAACCCTTCATTTCAGTGAAGGAGAACATTGAAGTCTGAAGCAGTTAAGTGACTTGATCAAGATTATATGCTAAGACAGTTAGTGACAGAACAGAACAGAAGGGAAACTGGGTTGCCCAGCTGCTGACCCATGTCTTTCTACTCTACCATACTCACATATTTCGAGTTTGACATTTTTGTATTCATAGAAGTTAGCTGGAGGCAGTAAGCATAGCCCTATAAAGCAACTCTTGAACACCTGAAGAAACATGCTATCAAGTGTAACTTAGAATAGTATTGGGAAGACCTAGTGAGGAAACAGCCAGAAAAGAAAAGATTCGTTATGGAATATGAATCAAAATTTGGAGAATAAGAGGAGAGAGAATGTTGCAACTGTGAGAACCAGCAAGGGTACATACTCATATGGGAGAGTGAGGAAATTGTTGGAGAGTAGGAATGGGGTTAGAAAATAGAATCTATTGATTCTCTTGGCTCAGAGACTCTATGTTGGGGAGTAACAGAATGATGCTTGGTGAGAAAGGAACTGGAGGCAGAAAAAGAACAGAGAAGAGAAGGGGTTAGCAAGGACTTATTAGGCACAGTTGGCAGAGAGAGAAGGGTCTACTAGATTCTAATGTTTAAATATAACTTCATTAGAGCAGTGATTTTTTTGGTATGTGTTATTCATGGTTGCATCCTCCGTGCCCAGAAGAGTGCCTAGTACATAGTAGGCATTCATTAAATATTTGTTGAATGAACAAACAAATAAATGAGGGAGATATGGAGACCTGCAAGATTGAAGCTTCGAACAAAAGAGTAATATGATATAAACAGCGTCCAAGGTAGAGTATTCTTGTACATGTATCAATGTGGCATAACGTGATGACTTAAATAAGAATCTTAACCACAGGAAGAGAAAAGGTGTATGGCAGAAGAAAAATAAATGGAAGGAAAACGATACAATATGGATTTGTATTTGGAAGCACAAGGATACGTCTTATGAGCCAACGGAATACAAACGGAAACTTCAGAATCATTTGGATTTAAATTCAATTTTGTTTCTTTAAAAATGGACACCTGGGAAATAAAACACTAACGGTTTTATTTTTTCGAAATATAAGAGCAGTTTCAGAATCCCTCACAAAACAATGAACCGACTGTAAATTTTTATAATATGTTATAACTTGGGCAAACACAGGACTATTTTTCCAGGATATCATTGAAACTATTTTTTAATTGTGGCAACTTTTCATTTTAAAATAACCCCCATGGAAGAAGTGACAAGATTCATAATGCAGGTTTATCAGTGCCGCTAATGGTTCTATATCTAACTCTTCCAGTGTTATTCTATCCTATTTCATAATCACCCCTAATTACTGCCTATACTGTACTTCTCTCAACTGAATCCTGCCATTTGCTATAGATTGACCAACACCCTAATTTCAATCAAGTGTCAGGAAATAAGCTAAATTGCTTTGATGTGGAGAATTACTTCTTTGCTTTTTATGAGTGCTTATAACATATCCTGTATTATTACAGAAGCCTATATAAAAGCCAAAACCATTGATCTGAATATTTAAATTCTAGAATTGGCAGCACCTTAGATAAGCTAAGGTAACTGTTTTCTACCTGATTAATGACAGCAAGAATTAAACTGCGGTAGCTGACATATGGGAAACTGCTGAGAATGAAGAGTCCATATTTTGGCTGACATGCTGTTTGCCACTTTCAATTCTCCTTTTATTTTATCAGGTTCACGTGAGGGAGAGAAAAGGCACTAAGTGACACTCGGAACAATTATAGCACCTTTCTTTTTCTTTTGTGCAGAAAAGAATAACTTAACTTTACCTGCCAATATTTTTTCCTCTCACATTTTCACTCTTTTTTAATGACGAATGTTATGAAAGTGGCCTACGTCATCACACATACTGACCTCTCTTAAGAGTTTAAGCTGTAGAAAGCTAATAGAGCCTCCCTATCTTTGAAAATGCTATTGCCATTGTTGCTCCCAGCGTACCACCACCAAGTTGATACAAAATTCATATAAAAATGGGGACATAAGGAACAATGTCTGGGAAGCCAGGGTGCAGACTTGTGAAAAAAAAAAAAAAACCTTATACATAAAAATGAACCCTGTTCTACTCCTAGCAATCTACTTCTCATAAAAACAAATCCTTTTTTACTCCTAGAAAAAATCTACTCTCTCTTTCATCCTTTCAATTAGTATGCATTTCTTTGTAGAAGTTTCCTTCTTTCTTTATATGCTGTGGTATCATATGGTGGTTAAAAGTTTAGACTCTGAAGTCAGACTCCCTGACTTCTTTTTCTTTTTCTTTTTTTTTTTTTTTTTTTTTTTGTGAGACAGAGTCTCACTCTTTCGCCCAGGCTGGAGTGAAGTGGTGCGATCTCGGCTCACTGCAACCTCCACCTCCAGGGTTCAAGCGATTCTCCTGTCTCAGCCTCCTGAGTAGCTGGGACTACAGGTGCATGCCACCATGCTCAGCTAATTTTTGTATTTTTGGTAGAGACGGGGTTTCACCATGTTGGCCAGGATGGTCTTGATCTTTTGACCTCGTGATCCACCTGCCTCGGCCTCCCAAAGTGCTGGGATTACAGGCGTGAGCCACTACGCCCGGCCCAGACTCCCTGTTTTCATCTTGTATCTTCCACTTGCTAAGTGACCATAAGGAAATTATTTAGCGTCTCTGTGCCTCACTTTCTTCAAATGTAAAAAGAATCTAACAATAAAATCCACCTCTTAGGGTTGCTGAGAGCATCAAACCGGTCAATGAATGGAAAGTGCTTGTGGCGTTGCGTGGTATGTAGGTACATCATGTAAATATTAGTTGCTATCATTATTTCATACTTGATGCAGACATTTACAACAGTGCTTCTGAATTAATAAAAAAGCAGATTTTCCTCCTTACAGAAGTATATATGTTAAAATTTTGGACAAGTTAGAAGAACTATAAAGAAGAAAAAAATCTCCCTTCTGTAATCTTTCTACCTAGAGGTAGTAACTAGTCCCACCATTTCGTGCACACTCCCATAACTATTATTAAGTCCATTTGGTCATCTTCTGCCTCCCTTCATTATCACTTTTTCTCTAGACACAGAAGAAAGCACAAAATATTTTTAATAAAGAGAAATTAATTAAGAAAGGCAACTGCTTAGAAAGCAGAAAGCCTGGCTTTCATTCCCTGCCCTTGCTAGATCATTTAAGTTACAATGGGCGCTTTACTTACTATCTCTATCCTTTTCTGCCCTTTTTACAAAGATGCTATGATGCATCCATTAACTAACTTCTCAAAAGAAAGCTGGCACATAGAAGGGGGCAAAATATAAAGTATGTGAGTATAGTACAACTAAAAGCTTAGTTTACAGAGGATGTGTTTTAACAATATCTGAGAGGAAGCAAAAGACAGGAAGTTGCTATAGGCTCTCTTTAACTGTAGGAGCTATCTCCTCTAAACTGTTAATTATAATGTGTTACAGGTTTTATATTATATAATTATAATGTGTTATAAAGGTTTTTAAAGACTGTCCTCTGGTATGCATTTAGACTAATGCCAAAAATAATTCCATAATACATATCCGTTAATTTTTTATCACTTTTTGTATAACCCTGTGATATGCCGAGAGAAATTTACGAAATTAGAATAGCTGCACTCCTCATTTAAATTCACTCTAATGTCTTAATATGCACGTCTCTTATGTTTATAAAACATCACCATTTTAATCTAATCTGAATCCTCAAGTATCATCTCCATACCAAGCAAATAAATGATTCATTTATTCAAAATAAAGTGAATCACTCTGAAACTGGATGATTTACATAGACATGTGAGATAGTAGTTACTTGTGCTAAGACAATGAGGAACATTTGGCCATTTTAATTCATTTGTGGCCTTTTTGCTCCAGATCTTTTCCTACCTAATGTTGAGAGACTTTTTCCGAAGTTCACTCCACTTGAAGTTCATGTTATCCAAACGTCTTTGTAACAGGACTGCATCATCGGAACCTTCCAGGGATCTCAGGATTTTTTGGCTGTTTTCATCCAGGTTGTGATAAACATCTGTGTGAGCTTCAATTTCACCTTGGAGGTCCTATAGGACAGCAAGAAGAAGAATATGTGCAGAATTACCAAACAAAGGAAACAAGCGATGAATGTGAATTTGGAGAATTGCAAAAAATAAATAATTATTAGTTCAAAAGACATTTCAATCAGGCTAACTAACAAGAAGATACATCTCAAATCCCTTTTCTTGGTGTATTGCCTTCTCCTGTTATTATGTAGATTTAAAATGGGCATCTTATTAGGTGTAATAAATTTATTCCTTGCCATTATGAGTTGGAAAGTAATGTATTTATAACTTTATAAAGTTCACAAGTTATATATTCTAGTCTATGGACAAAATGTATTATTTTATGGAAGTGATAGGCAATAAAATGCTATGATAAAGTGTACCCCAGTGCCAATAATTTCATTACTATATGGATCAAGTCGTATTTTCTATTTACGTAGTCATCTGTAGAGTTAACTCTGACCATAAAAGCGTGGAGAGACTAATAAACAAGAGTGTACTTCGTCCACAGCACCAGCACATTCCTGGGAGTCTGTCATGGGAGAGAGAATCTTCTTGACAACGCACATTAAGTTCACCTTGGTATTACAGCATCATACATATAGTATAGCATCATACATTTATTAGTTATGATTTCCCATTTAATACATATTTTTAGGCTTGACAGGTGGAAAGTACATAGGACCTCGGTAAGAGTTATGATAAGAGGTTATGCATTCAACCTCACTTGTATATACACAGATCAAGAAAATTATTATAGTAGAAGAATCTGACCTTTACATGGTATGTCTTCCTGTGTAACATTTTCAGCTTGAACCGGGGACTACAGCACTGATCCTGTTGCATAGCAATCCTGAGAAAACCCAGAAACTGAAAGAGCCCTGCTTTAAAATGCCAACTTTGCTTACATTCTGTTGACAGAATGAATTTTGGAGCACAGGCCTCACCAGTCAATAATAATAAACGGCCACTTTGTACTCTGCACTAAACAGTAGCCAGGCGTGTGGATGTGGGAGGAACCTCAAAGAGAGGAGGCCTGGAATATGCAACTGACAGTTTATATTAAACAGCCAACTTTTCTTATCATTTTGCCATTACAAGCCAGAGACATTATAAATTCATTTTATATGTGTGTTTCCCTCCTTGTTCCCAGCAGAACAGTCAAAGCCAAGGGAACATTCCTCAGAGAGCTGCCGGGTACCAGCATTCCTTTCTGCCTACACAATGAATGGAGGCTTTGTATATTATCTGACTTGCTCTTAGCGATTTGTATGCTTCTGTTCAACAAGTTTAAAAATTCATTCTGAAGCTCCAAACAATTGGATTGATCTGTGTAACTAGAAAAGTTTTTTTTTTTCTCTCTCTCTCTCAAATTGAATTAAATTACTCTGCTAAAGTAAGGGAGAAAGTGGCAGAAATAACATGTTAGAAATTCTGAAGAACTGGCTCATGTTTTCAGCCACAGCCTCTTAAGATGCAGAATTTTGAATGTTGCACAAGTAAGGCAGACAGACAATGAATGTCTATTGTCACTATTTTTGGCAGCTAAAGCATCACTGATGGACTCTAGAGTTGTGTCCCATTCTCTTTGACTGGGAGACAGGCAGGGGAATATGGATAGAACCACATCAGAAGTTGAAAGAAGGGAAATATTGAAAGAGACTGAGTAGTATCTCTGTCCCATCAGAACCCAGTTTGTACTGGAAGGATATAGCCTGATTTTGAAACTAGTTTATATGGTAGAAGGTTAGTATTGGGATTCTTGCAGAGTGAAGTTTGGTCAAATATATAGCCATTTTATCTTTTTCTTTCTTTTTTCCTTTTGCCTACATGGAATAACATACCTGCCCAATTTGCACTTCTTCAGCAAAAGAGACAAGTGAGTTAATTTATCTAAGTACTTCAGGAGAAAAAGCCAACCAGATCTAAATTCCAGATAATTCCTTCACTTGTCTTTTACTTTACTTCTTCTGTTGTATTTGATTTGTACGGTACTTTCCTTTTGTGTATGCACTTAGGGGATTAAAGACAAACTTTTAGTTGTTCAAGAAAATAAAGTATTTTCACTAGTAGCATCAGTTTTCTATGTGTACTACATTAACATACATATAAAGGATAGTACATTTGAATTTTTATATCCTACATTGATAGCAGAGACCCAGGCTCAATCACGAGTTCCTTAAGGTTATGTATACCGTGAAGTCACCAACACTTTTTTTGTCTTGTCAAGCATAAATAGGATGTTGATTCACGAATTTGCTACTTTTCATCTTTGCCATACATATTATACTGCATATAAACATCTTTCTTATATTATCAACAAATAAATGAATATAAAATTGATAAACAAGTATTTATTGAGGACTGATTTATTGTCTAGTTTTAGCACTTTGGGAAATGTAAGAGGAGTACAAATGATAGCTCTATCTTTAATTTTCCTAAAACCTAGTGTGCACTTTTGTTTAATTCATTTATATTACCAACTAAATATTGATGGGAATTCCTGCCAAGTCTTCATAGATACTGGGATAAAGACTCCTTCCTTTAGAAATGCAGAAATGGCTAAAGTTATCTTAGCATTGGCAAGAAGGTAAGTCTTCTGTCAGTACTGCTTTTCTAGGTCATGATGGTGACATACAGCTATAAATGACACGTGTACAGTAAGGGGCTTTACAGGTTACAAAGCACGTACAAATATACCACCTTAGTTATTCCTCCCCCTGGCTCTGTGAAGTACATCACATTCTCTGTTTTACAGATGAGAGCACTGAGACTCAGATGTTTAACTGACTTGCCTAAAAGTCATATAGCTGATAAGTGTTAGAACTGGGAAATGGATCCAATTCTCTTGATTCTAGAAGATCTTGGGTTGCCTCCACCAACCCACTTGCCAGAAGCATCGGACATAATATACAGTAGTCACTGAACCTGAACGAAGATACTACTTGCAAGAGGAAATAAGTGACTGTTGAGGGAAAAGCACCCTGAAAGACAGCATTCTTGAGTTTGATAAAATATTTACCCACGTGGATTGATTTGTTCTGAATGAAAGATTGAATTCTGACTGCTCTTTTTTTTTTTTTTTTTTTGAGACACAGTCTCGCTCTGTTGCCCAGCCTGGAGTGCAGTGGCGCGATCTAGGCTCACTGCAAGCTCCGCCTCCTGGGTTCACGCGGTTCTCCTGCCTCAGCCTCCCAAGAAGCTGGGACTACAGGCGCCTGCCACCACACCTGGCTAATTTTTTTTTTTTTTTGTATTTTTAGTAGAAATGGGGTTTCACCATGTTAGCCAGGATGGTCTCGATGTCCCGACCTCGTGATCCGCCCACCTTGGCCTCCCAAAGTGCTGGGATTACAGGCGTGAGCCACCGCGCCCAGCCCTGACTGCTCTTTTCACTTCTCATTTAGCATTGGGCATCCTGGACCACCTGTGAGCAAAAAATGTTCACACTGAAAAGGTCTCCTTTCTACAAATTTCCCTGCTGCCAGAACAGAAATTCTGCCATCAGTAATTCATCTCTTTGTCTACAAGAGCCATGTGGACTACTATGAACCATACCAAGAAATGACTTGACACATCAGCATAAATATAGTTCATCCATGTTCCTTTGGGATGGCAGGCTGGTAGGAAATCTGTCAAGCTACAGGACTCAGATAGGTTGCCCTAAAAGGAAGGCAAGTATTGGGGAAGAACCCAAGGCTCTCTTTCAAAAGCTGGCATGCTGTAGTGGAGATTTTTCAGTATCAATAAGGCAGCATGAGTCATAGATTGGGAATGCAGGGCAGGCTGGAAGGAATATACATTATATATAATATAATATAATATTAATATAATATAATATAATATAATATAAATATAATTAATATAAAACTACCATAATGATATTTGTCTAAACTCACCATTTAAAGACTAAACCTCAGACTCAGGTAGCACAAAAAAGCAAAAGATTGATATGGAGACTCAAGTGGAGTTCTCAGTGGGTAGCCAATCTGGACAAAGGATAATTTTCATAGAAATTTCTGGATAGTTTTATTTCACTTCTGACTTAACTAGAAAACATCATTCGAGCCTTCATTACTGCATTCACTGTATGCTCTCTAATTTGTTTCTTCTTTTTTGTGATTGTAGTCTTTAGGAAAAGCAATAACAAATGAACAAAGGGGAAAAGGTATTTGTTATGTAACAAAAACCATAGCAGCAGCAGCAGCAGCAAGAGCAACAACATACAGGAAACTTACTATACATCAGGTGCTGTCCAAAGCACTGTATATGCATGAGCTCCTTTTCTCCTCTCAACAACCCTCTAGCGTAGGGGCTTCTATTATCTTCATTCTCCATATAAGATAATGAAACTACTGTAAGGTTAACTAAAAATGCCCAAGGTCACACAGCTAATAAAGGTAGCAAGATTTAGAACCTAGTCAGTCAGACTTCAGGGATTGTGCTGTTAGCCACTAGGCTGTATTACCTTTCAAGTTTAGTCGTTGGTGATAGTTTTTCCTATTAATAATGCTACTACCTAAATTTTTAGCAAATCTAGCGCTGCCAGTAGAAAATAAAGGATAATGATTTCAGCACGCGAAGAGCAATTTCATGGTCTTATTAATATAAAGACTATTAAACAGATTTGTAGCAGTGGACAGAGATGCATCCAATACAACAAGAGAAAACACAAAGTAGTTGAGAAAATGAGTGCAAACGAAACAAATAATGTGTGTCCCCATAAGAGAAACATTTGGCCTAAAGTTCTGTACAATTATAGAGCAAATTTCAGCTGGGAGTACCAAAAAAGTTCAGTTATGAGACAAGCAATATGTTCACAGTATAGCAGTTTTAGGAGTAGGGGAGATCCCGTTTTCTGAAGGGCTTTTTCAAATTCCACACTTCCTTCTTATCTGACTCTCATCTACTCCTGTTGTGAATCTCCTTTCTCAGCTTCCAGAGAAAACTCATGGCAAAGTGCGGTTAAATAGACATAGGTTTGACTCTTCTCTTCGCTTTCCCTTATTAGCCACATAATGATGAAAACTCTTTAATTACTTTGGTTTCACTAAACATGAAATAATAATACATATCTGCTGAATTTTTTGAATATTACATGGAATTTTTGTAAAATACTTTGAATAGCGTCCAGAACACGAGAGGTCTTTAATAAATAATAGCGAATGCAGGGCTTACTATTACAAGATAATCCATGTGGAAATCAGATGGTAGAAATAGATTTCATGAAGTTACGGGACTTGGCTTGAGCCTTAAGGGATGTATACGATTGAGAAAGGAGAATAAAAGAAAATATTCCAGGTAAAAAGAATAGCATGGGAATGGAGTAAAGGTGAAATGAATTTGGTTTATGAGCAGGGACAATGAATTGCACAACCTGATTGGAATGGAAAATGAGCATTGAGAGAAATAGGTAGAATGCAGACCAACTGCTTAAACCAAGTAGAATAAAGTCTTCCTTTAGGAAGCCACTGAGAATAAAAGTTTATAATGAAAAGTACAAAGACAAGATTATTGAATATTAAATCCGTACTATTTCATTCAACAAGTAGAATGATCCACGATGCTCATAAGTAATAATACAACTGGGGAACAATAGGAAAAGTTATGGATGTTTTACAAGAAGAAAAATAAAGAAGGGAGATATCAAGAATTAGTGCTGTACCCTTATTTTTATTATTAACCATTTTATTAACCATTAAGCAGATGGCTGTGATACTATTCTAGAACATCATGAATAATCGTATCCACATATTTCCTTTCCTATGTAAATGGAATTATTGGTCTCTAAAATAGGACTCAGCAAATGAAAACTTCCCTATTTTAATATAGCTGAGAAGTAAGGAAACAAACACAATGGCGTAGAAAGACTAACAATAAGTGACCAAATCTCCTTAAAAATTTTATTATAGACAGATCATCTCTAGGCTTTTCTGAAAGCAGTTAGTATATGAATAATTATAAGGCCATTAGTTCCTCCTTACTGATAATTTTTATCTAATTTAAATTAGCTTGATGGGAAAAAAGTGGTCTGATTTCTAAGAATGTAGAAGGTCAGGAACATACAATTCAAAATAGGAAAGAAATTATCTTAAGTGGCTAAACTGAGAGTAGGAAGAAGTGACACCTTACAGAGAATCAGAAAGGTGTAAAAGGAGCCACGGGCACGTGTAATTGACCAGGGTCACACAGTGTGGAAACTAACAGCTCTCCATGCAATAGCAGCCCCTTGAAGGCATCACCTCGTTTTATAGTGAAGCAAAATAGTTAATGCTCATGATGATGATGCTGAATTAGCCAGGGAAAGCAGATTTACATTCAATAAAATCTGTTTAAGAAGAAAGCAGTGTACGTAAATGCTTCAAATGACCAAATGACTTTTATTTGATACAGTTGTTTTGAAAAGCTGTTAATGATTTAAATAAAAATAAAACAAAAACAATTATATGAAAGTAGAACTCCGTTAGACTGGTTATCCAAAATGACTCATTAAGCATGAGCTCTAAATAGTAGAGGTTTTGGAGCCCACTTGCATACACTCATACATATACACACACAGAAACAGATATTCTATTACGAAGACCTAAGAACAGAAATTGAGAGTCAATCTTTAGAAACGTGTACAGCAATCTAAAAATAAAAAGCATGGACTTAAATTTTGTATGTCTGGTATTTGTAATTTTTAAAATAATTCATTTTTATTGCATGTTACAAAAGTATCAGTCTATTATGGATTGGGAATTAAAACAAGCCAAAAAACAAAGACTCAAAGTGATCTTTCCTAACAAATTTTTTGTGAAGAATCCATAGGAAGAAATTGGACCCACAGTCTTAGTCTTATCAGGATTCTAATCTAACCACCGGAGGTTCCTGACTACATCAGAAAATGCAGTTGGATACAGATTCACAAGAGGGTGTGACTGTGTTTTTCCTTCTTATTCTATATGTGGCCATGTAACACCTTTAAAAGCAGCAGAGTTGTCGTCCCAAGAGAAACAAGAGTTAATCTGAGGACTGCTGTTTGGCTTGGAGCCTGGTTGCCCTAGGTAGATAAGGAGTATGTTTTCAGGTCCACTGCATTGCGTTGCATCTTAAACGAGCAGCTGTGGATTTAGGAGTCCACAGGCTTTGCTTTACAAATGGCTGTTATTAAAGTCCTCAGAGACTATTATCCTGCAGGGTTTGTTGTCTTTGCTTTCATATCTCATTCGAAAATTCTCACACTTAAGCACCACAACAGCAGAGAGAAGGGATATGCTCTCTCAGCGGAGAGAAGGGATATGGTCTCTTGCCTCAGTATATTCCCAAGTGCAAAGCTTTACTTCAAAATCTAATCTTTAAAAATGCCTGGCCTAGGGTGGATTACCCCCGGAGGAAACTGAGCAAAATCTCATTTGTCAAACCGCCTTAAGCAATCCCGAACTCTGGTAATACTTGATGCTTTCTCTCCTTGTCTGATCCTCTGACTCCATTCTTAAAATTACTTTTTAAAACTGACGAGTTCATTTAAGATATACTAGGTCGGAAGTAAGATGAGAGGTATCTTTCTCATCCACGTCTTGTTTTTCCCAGTTTCTTTTCTTCCTGTCACAACGCAAAAATTCTCTGAATATTTACTTATCACAAAAACATGCATTAAGTACCTATTGTATGTCTGTAAGTAGGGCCAATAATACCTACCTTTTAAGGTTTTGGCAAAGATTAGATGAGATGATGTGAGTAGACCAACCAAGTACCTAACCCAATGCCTCACCTTATCGTGAGGTTTCATTAATGTTGCATCCTTCTAGTCCCCATCTCACTTTCTGCCATGACTCCAATCCTGCTAGCAGAGAAGACATGAGGCCGTTCAAAAGCAAATGAATACCTAGTGCATGAAGATGGGAGCCAGAGCTACAGGCAGGAGCTAAGAGGTAGTTCTCAGGAAGTTCAGGTTCAAAGGGTACAGTGTAGCCAATGAGAGCTTAGAATGCAGCCTGGAGATTATATCTGATTCTATAAGGATAATATTCTACTGTGTTTCTTGTGTAAAGGTGTAACATTGTGAAAATAGTATTTGGTAATGATTATTGGGAGGATGGTGTTCAGGGTAAATGTAGCAGGGTCAGAGTGAAGGCAGGAAGTCTAGCGGACAGGCAGTCCCAGCCATTCAGGAACCAAAACAGCAGTGGCTCCAGAATCAGAGAGAAGGTAAAGAAGAGGGATGCTACCATCGAGTGCTCATGAGTTATAAAAATAGCTGTATGTGTGATTTAATTCCATCCTTCTCTTGTCCTACCTTTGGAAGGTAGAATTCAGGAAAGTGATAACTATTCACAAGTACATTTTAAAGATAGAAATGTTATTTAAAGTTCTATTTCTCAAGGAGTAAGAAAAAAATACATACGCTGTGTTTCAAACACACACATGCACGCACACACACACACACCCTGGGGCCAAATAAATTAGAATGACAAAACCATTGACACCAAATGACAAGGGCATTGACATCAAAGCTCCATATAGGCACAGGTGACTCCCACCTAAAATATACCCTATCAAGCATTCCTAAACTATATGGGTGTGAGTTCTAAAGGACACAATTTCCTGAGAAAAGGTGGGTAGAGTAACCCTGCTTCAGATATTTTTAAAAAGAAGCCGTGGACCCAGTGGAGAACTGATGTTGATATTCCATTGGCTCTGCACATAGAGTTCACAATGGCATGCCTTTTAATTCTGGTGTTGAAAGAGAAAACAGGTCTTAAGACAGGCTGAGTTTTCTTTTTTAATACTGTATCTAAAATCCATATAAAACGCTGTGCTGCAATATTATTTCTGATATTGCTATACAGCTTCAGTGCTCATAATTGGGTGAGCATTTCCCGCATGAGACATCTTTCAGATCAGTGCCCACAGTAATCTCGAAAGACCTTAACATGCAAACTCTAGATTGTACATTTAAGTCACAGAGACAGCCACATGTGAAAAGTCTACAATGTTGAAGGTACTTTTGGTTTTATATTATATTTTATGTGCAGGAATCAGTCTGTTTGAAGAAAACTACCCTTATCTGAGAAAGACCAGATGGTCTTTCCAACTCTGAGACATATTTATTATTGCAGAGCCATGATGAGGGGTGGGGGTAGGGTAGGGGGATGAAACAGGGCAGGAACTAATACTTATAGCCTTTATAAATCCTTTACACCAACTCTGTGAAATAGGCCTTCTTTATCCCCTATTGAGGAAACCATGACTTTGAGAGGTAAAGTAACTTATACAAACCATAGAGTTGTTGTTATGTGGCAGAAGCATGGCTAAAGCATAGATCTTTCTGAAACTAGGTTCTTTTTATTCTCTTCCCTCCAAGCTCCAATGTCTTCCCCATCCATTAAATACAAAGCAAGTGACTTCTGACTTGGGCCACATGTATCACAGCAACATAATTATAATAACTCATTAAGGCATCTGTGAGATATTTAGTTTCAGAGCACTGTGATGCTCTGATAGGAATGGTCAGCAACTGAATAATTTTCCAATTAGGTATTGTTTTTAAAAACCTATCCTTAGTCAACTCAGAACTAATATCATTGATGTTTCTGAATGGTTCTAAATGAACACAATACATTCCTATTCTTCAAATAGGTAACTCTCTTCCCATGGACCAATACATATTTGGTTATATTAATCTGTGCTATTTGTCTATATTATATATAGAGTTAAAAGCTCGAAAGCTCTTATTTCTGGAATCTCTTTGTCACTAAGCTATTTTTTGTCCTCTAGAGAATCACTGTGGTTCAAGGTTGTATATTAGAAAAAAGCAATTAGTTAATGTCAAGTCTCATCTTTTCCCAATAGCAATATGTAAGAAGAAGGCAAGAACATATGGCAAAGTGCCATAATTATTTTTGATCATACACTAGAAATCACAACAGCCATGTAGCTAATTTCCTCTGGCTTGTTTTAATTATTAGGGTTGTAAATGCAAACAACAACTTCATTCCATCCCCCACTTCCCCCCAAAAAACCTCATAATACTCCCACGCAACCACAAAACAACCCTACACTGATGTAATTGTTTAGAATAGGTTGATGATATGAAAATCTAAGACATTTCTATTTTTTTTCATTTTAAATAGCAGGACAATTTCCAAAATAATCACTGATACTCATCAGACACAACTGTATTCATTTGTGGGTACTCTTTAGCCTACAGCATAGAGATATTAACCTTAAAACTATTTCTAGGTATTCATAAGTTTTGAATGTTAAAGAAGGTTCTAGTACCATGATGTAAACTAAAGTCCTGCTGATATAATTGGATCTGATTCTCTGGTGATCTTCGGTGAGTTAATTTCTGTCTACTACCAAGTAGAGCAAATTCTTTCTTCTGTGCGTGTGCCTAGACCGTTCTTTCATCCTATTTTGCTTTTCTTCTCTTATACAATAGGGTGAATGGTGATGGGGAGAAAACAAAGTTATTCTTTTGCTAATGTATGAGGAAAAGGAGGAAGACAGGGGATATGCATATGGACATTGATGTAAAGGTAGGTAACATTTGGCATATTTGCTGGGAAAAAAATGTCATAAATGAAAAGTAGGCAGGCCGGGTGCGGTGGCTCACGCTTGTAATCCCAGCACTTTGGGAGGCTGAGGCGGGCGGATCATCAGGTCAGGAGATTGAGACCACAGTGAAACCCCGTCTCTAATAAAAATACAAAAAAATTAGCCGGGCGTGGTGGCAGGCGCCTGTAGTCCCAGCTACTCGGAGAGGCTGAGGCAGGAGAATGGCGTGAACCCAGGAGGCGGAGCTTGCAGTGAGCCGAGATCGCGCCACTGCACTGCAGCCTGGGTGACAGAGCGAGACTCCGTCTCAAAAAAAAAAAAAAAAAAACAAAAAAGTAGGCAAAATGCTAAGGGACGTTTCCTCATTCTTAGAACCCATTCATGAGCTTTCCATTGTGATATGGTTTGGCTTTGTGTCCCCACCCAAATCTCATCTAGAACTGTAATCCCGGGGGACCTGGTGGGAGGTGACTGGATCATGGGGGTGGCTTCCCCCATGCTGTTTTCCCATGTGATAGTGAATGAGTTCTCATGAGATTTGATGGTTTTATAGGGGGCTCTTCCCATTCACTCTTTCTCTCTCTCTCCTGCTGCCTTGTGAAGAAGGTGCTTCCTTCCCCTTTGCTTTCCACCATGATTATAAGTTTCCTGAGGCCTCCCTAGCCATACAGAACTGTGAGTCAATTAAATCTCTTTTTCTTTAAATATATTACCCCAGTCTCAGGGAAGTTCTTTATAGCAGTGTGAAAACGAACTAATATACATCGTGTATCTATTAATTCTTCCCAAAGCATTCAGTTCAGTTCAGAAGATGCTAGAGACCCTTAGACCATCTCACTGAAGCAGGTCCAGGGTATTTTTTGTGTCCTTGTGCCATGATGCAATGACGCAATGCTCTTTTCTTTTTGTTTTTTTTTTTTTTTTGAGACAGTCTTGCTCTGTTGCCCAGGCTGGAGTGCAGTGGCACGATCTCGGCTCGCTGCAAACTCCACTTCCTGGGTTCACGCCATTCTCCTGCCTCAGCCTCCCGAGTAGCTGGGACTACAGGTGTCCACCACCACGCCCGGCTAATTTTTTGTATTTTTAGTAGAGATGGGGTTTCACCATGTTAGCCAGGATGGTCTCGATCTCCTCACCTCGTGATCCGCCCACCTCGGCCTCCCAAAGTGCTGGGATTACAGGCGTGAGCCACCACGCCCGGCCGCAATGCTCTTTTCAACTGAGAACGAGTACATTTGGAAAATCAACCCCAAAAGAGCAAGGTTTGTGAAGGCTTAGGCCTTTCCATGCCCATATGACATGTTATATAAGTCTTATGAAGAACTAGAACAGATAAGAGGATGACTTTACAGATTATTTTACATTATAAGAATTTTTACATGAGAAATTTTTTTTTTTTTTTTTTTTTTTTTTAGACAGAGTTTTGCTCTCGTCGCCCAGGCTGGAGTGCAATGGCATGATCTCAGCTCACTGCAACCTCTGCCCGCCTCCTGGGTTTAAGCGATTCTCCTGCCTCAGCCTCCTGAGTAGCTGGGATTACAGGCGCCTGCCACCATGCCCGGCCAATTTTTTTATTTTTAGTAGAGACAGGGTTTCACCATGTTGGCCAGGCTGGTCTCGAACTCCTAACCTTATGTGATCCACGTGCCTCAGCTTCCCAAAGTGCTGGGATTATAGGCGTGAGCCACTGCACCTGGACTACATCTTAATAATGATTAAAGAACAGTGGAAATCTGCCTCATAACACCCTGAGTAAGAAAAGAGAAATTGTAGCTGCATATCATCATTGTCGCTGACCCTGAATATAAACGAAGAAGCCTCATGGTGACCAAAACAGAATTGTTAACCAAGTCATGTCCATAGTGCTTTACCATGGACAAACGTTTTTGATCCACCCTTCTAAGGCAGGGGTAGAAAAGCTGTTGCAATGTTGTAAATTTCTGCTTGAGTTTGTGATACGGTTTTAAATTTAGCAGAAAAATATTCACCAACAGGAGAATGAGAAACCAATGTGGATAATGCCTAGTTATGAATGTTATCGCGAATAGAAAATAAAAAGACTTGCTGAAAAACCTTTCTGCCTGGTTTTGTCAGAGTTCTCTTCCTTTTACACATTCACTTTTTGATGTTTTCCTTTTGCGGGCTGGCAGAAAGATGGGGGTCACTCTAAACTTTTACTAAAAATACTCTTAAAACTACAAGATGTAAGTTCTCTATTTTAAAGAGCCCATAGCCTTCTGAAAAAGTCTTAAGCAAATAAATGAACCAAAATAACATGTGATAATGTTAAACTGGAACACAGCCCTGTGGGAACAAATAACAATTAGCCTTGCCCCCCAAGATTTGCAGATGACGTCATACAAGCGATGATATTTGATCAGGGTCTTGAGGGATGAGTAGCAGCTGGCCAGGGGAGAAGTGGGAGAGTGAAATTTGAAGCAGTGGGAAGAACACGAACACAGTTGAAGATAAGATGAGATAAGAATACATATCAGAGCTA
The DNA here is from genome assembly GCF_028878055.3 of Symphalangus syndactylus. NCBI lineage: Eukaryota > Metazoa > Chordata > Mammalia > Primates > Hylobatidae > Symphalangus > Symphalangus syndactylus. Next base: position 45,612,680 of record NC_072447.2, read on the forward strand.
AGTAACTCTGGGGGGAAGAGGGGAAGACCCATGGCGGGAAGAGAGACAGAGTGGTAAGATCAAAATTTCTCTCTCTCTCTCTCTCTATATATATATAGCTGCACAGGAAGGAGGGCCTGGATTATGAAGGGGCTTGTATATCAAGCTAAGGATTTGGACTTTATCCTGTGAAGATGTCTAATCTGTTTAAGATTTTTTGGTAACATCATCTTGGTGGCAGTGAAAAGGTACATTAGAGGCAAGAACACTAGAGCCAGGGGAAACAGTTAAAAGGATGTTATGACAGTCTGAGCAAGAGAATATGGAGATCTAAACTGAGGTAATAGACACAGGATAAGAAAAAGGGAGATATTTTTGAGAGATCATGAATACAACTTAGAGACTGACTGAATGCGAGGATAACATATAGGGAGGCAAGTTGGGTTTCTGGCTTAGAGAAGAAGGTGGGGGTGATAATACTACCTATTATTAAAGTGTTGAATTTCCAAGGAGATATGAGCAGTTTAACATAGGCTAAGACTTAGTGATAGGGTGTGGAAGGGAGAGTGGTGTTGACCTTTGTCGGGGGGTACATGTCATCCACTCATGGGCATGGTAGCCTGAAATAGGGGCGGTAAAGAAGGCCCAGCAGGGAGTCAGACAGTCTATGTTCTCTTCCTTGCTCTCTCAGGCGTCTGTGTTCTTTGTGTCATTCACACGTGCCTGTGAGCGTGAACTTGCATCATGCATCAGTAGTTCCCTTAGTACAGTGGTTCTCAAACTTGAGTGAGCTTGAGAATCACCCGGAGGGCTTATTAAAACACAGGCTGCTGGGCTCCACTCTCAGAGGTCATGATTCTGTATGTCTGGGGTAGAACTCAAGAATTCGCATTTCTTACAAGTTCCCAAGTGATGCTGATACTGCTAGTCCAGAGACCCCATTTTGAGAATGAAACACTGTTCTAGCATAACAGCCCTTAATCTTCCGGAGGTCATGAATGCCTTTATAAGAATGATGGATCTTCTCCTCAAAAACCTGCAGAAATATTTATAAACACAAAATATGACCTATTATTTCATGGGCTTCTGCTACTGCCACCTCCACCTCCACCTCCAAGAAATACAATGGATTAGTGAAGACAACGTATCCTTCCAGTACCATTTTAAAGGAGAACCCCCAGGAAGAAGAATACATTGGAAAATGGCACCAAAATGTGATTTTACTTATTTAGTTGTCTTAGAATTACTCACAGTGAGCCTACGGACAAAATGACCCGATTTGGGGAAGGATACCTGTCAAAGGACAGTTCTTGGGTGCAATGAGGCAATTCATTTCACTCTAACCACATTCAGATAACCTGACATTTTCCCATTTTAACCTGCCATTCACTTGGGAAATAACAAATAACAGAGAGGTGGGTGGGTAACCATGGAGAAAAGGGTGCATTCAGCCAGGGGCCTGCCTGTGGAAGGACGGAGCAGTTTGCACCTCGGGGAAAGCGGGGAAAGCGAGGAAAGCGGAGGTAGGGCTCTAGGCTGTCTGTCTGGTAGCCCAGGGAAACAGTTCAAGATCAAAGGAAAAGATAATTAAGAATGTGCTCAAAAGAAAACTTCAAATCAGCTGTGCTACACAAAGATATGCGACAATTCCTGTTGTAGAGAAAAGAGCATTTTGACTTTACCCTAAGAATCTTTCTTATGTGCTTTCCATAGCCCAGCGGTATAGATATTTTTAAATGACTCTGGAAAGAAAGCAGAGGTGTTCTTTATTTCATGAATAGAAGGCAATCTTTCATTTAAAGAACCTTAACCCTGCTCTGCATGCATGCATGAAGTCAGGAACACAAGGGCAATATTGTATTATTCATTTTGGCAACTATAAATTCAAATGATGGCTCTGAGGTTGGGGAGAAAAAGGCCCGCTGAGCTGGAGAGCCGAACGCTTCCTTCAGCTTATCAAAGAAGTGATAGTGCTACAGGCAAGAGTGCCCCGTAATAATTCTAGGGAAAATACGCCTCTGGGTCAATGAAGATTTTCTGCTATTGCATGGGCTGTTTTGCCTACAGCCAAGAAAATTCTGTCTGATGGTAATGTTTTAGCTGCTGATTCATCTCCTCTGTCTTCAATTCTTCTCAGCAAACTTTTATTGGGTCTCATCCTGGGCACATTTACAGAGCAATTTCCATAATGATAAAATCTCTTCAAATGAGATTTAAAGTGTAATTAAAAGGCAGATGTGTTGTGGCAAAGGCGTTGTTGTGCAGTGGCCATACATCAACATGCCGTGGAGCTGTCACTCAGCCAGCCTATGGAATGACCCCGGTTTCACTCTGATAAGATTCCATGGCTTTGTTTGAGGCTAATGGCTTCATTAGAAAAATAAATAAATAAATAAAAGAAGATAAAACAAGCTCTTTACTGGAGAGATAAGTCCATGAACATGAGTTAGACTTCTGCACCCTTCTCCCTTCGTTCTGTCTCTTAGACCTCAGAGGCAACGAGAAACTCCTTGAGCATGGAAGTGAATACTAACAAAGGGCCAGGCGAAAGCTGAAAGGATGTGCTTGCCCTGAGAAGCTGAGCTCCTTATGTCCTACGGCCTATTCTCATGGTTTTAAGTGACATTGCTAGAAACGTGGAAACTACAGGTTACAATTCCCTGAATGGATGAATGCTTGCTCCTGAAAAACTGCCTGGTGCCTGAGAAAGCAAGGAAATATTCCTTGAGTAGTCAACGTTTGAAACCTCAAAAGTAGCTAAGACTATTTCTTCTTCACTGTAAAATCGATATAAGATTTTTAAGCTTTGGAACTTCCCAAACCGGAAAATAGCTTGCCTACCCAGATCCTGACTCATAGTATTCATTAAATGATATGAACTGATTTTTTACTTGGCTGCTGGTTTTAAGTATTGATAGATAATCATATCATATGATAGGCAAATCATATTAACACATGGGACAAATAGAATCTTTCAAAAGATCAGTTTTGAGATCCAAGATCATCATTAAATAATAGATTCTGAAGCATTTAAAAGAGGACTTGGAACTTTTAAATGCCATATGTTCAATCACCTTTTTAAAACATAACATGACAATATTCATGGAGACTCAATATGCCATGTAATGTCTACATTACTTACAGCAGAGAGTTCCACTAATTTTCTGTGCCCCTTTCTTTGCCTAAATGAACTATTTCGTTTAGCACAATATTTTGTTTGTAGAATAAAATTTATCCTTGTGATGTTGGGAGTTATGAAATAACTCGTGTTTTAAAATATCATTAAATGTATGAAATTAAACTATAATTAGTAGAAATCATTCGAGGGACTTTAATTTACTGATGCTGACAAATTCTCATCAAATAGTTACTGTGCTTTCAAGTACAATAACATCTTTGTAGGCAGATGTAAGACACTAGAAAAATAATGTACACTTTCAAAGAGAAAGTGAACCTCCCATACCTCTGAAATAAAAGCAATTTAGAAATCTGATATATTTTAAAAGAGGCACATAAGTTAATCTGTAAAATTCACTTTGTCGATGGTGAAATGCTGTGTTCAGTTTGCTGTTACAGCAAACAACTAATGGAAAGTTTGACTTCACTGTAACAATATCCTCTTTTAACCAAATAACCTTCCTTAAACCTTGGATAAAATTTTCTGCCAAAAAATTCCCCTACTTCCCACTATCACCATCACAGATAAATGGATTGAAAAGACAACACCATTCTCAGTAGAACTGTTTGCTTACACTCAGTTAGCCAAGCTTCTACTACCTGATTTCACTGCCATGGAAAATCCTCCAGGATAACTTGGGTAGCAGCTACCTCTATTACTTCTCCCAACATCCCACTGCTTCCAGTTGCTACTGATTTGCTGTTACAATCAGTAGCCTAGAAACTTGAACCACCCAAGTGTTTTAAATGCGGAAGAGAAAATCTGAGGGAAAATTGGGAAGGAAAAAGTGTTTCCATGTTTCCGAAGAGCGGCACTGTGCTTGTATGACTGTTTTTCATCAGCCTTGACTTTTTGGAGAGGCAGTTTTACTTTTCATAGCTAGTCTAATATTTCTTCTCACTAAATAGTGAATTAGCACAGTGCAAATTCAGCAGTCATCCTTTTGACATCTTTACTCATAAAATAAGTAAAAGCAATCCCCAACTTACAAAGAGTTCTCTAACCAAAAATCATTTGCAAATAAATGGTCCAGAACCCCAAACTCAAATTTCCACGGATACAATAGTCATATACATGTCTCAGACCAGCATATACATATATAGCTATTTAACCTATAACATGGATGATTTATATCATTTTGATAGCATGACTTTGGGTTACATGATTTGGGAAATATGCATCTTTTGGGATATGAAAGAGTCAAGAAGTATGGAAAATAAATAATTCCTATTTTAAGACCTGGATTTGTCCAACACCAAACAAAGGAGATATAAATGGGCATCTGCCCTCTCCTTCCACCTCCTGGTGCCCGTATTTTCTACTCCCAAAGTTCCTTATGTTTTAATCCTCATTCTCTCCTATCTGTTGAAAATCTTATTCCCAGAGTATAGCCTGACAACTTTCACATTCTGGGAGATTTTTGTATTTTAAAAAGAGGGGCTGGGCATGGTGGCTCACATCTGTAATTCCAGCACTTTGTGAGGCCAAGGTGGGTGGATCACTTCAGCCCAGGAATTTGAGACCAGCTTGGGCAATGTGGTGAAACCCTGTTTCTATAGAAAGTACAAAAAGTAGTGGGGCGTGGTGGCACGTGCCTGTAGTCCCAGCCACTTGGGAGGCTGAGGTGGGAGGGAGGATCACCTGAGGGATGTCGAAGATGCAGTGAGCCATGATTGTGCCACTGCACTCCAGCCTGGGTGACAGAGTATGACCCTGTCTCCAAATAAAAAGGAGGAAGCTGAGTTAAACCAAACCAATCTGAATCATAGATTGATAGGATTTCCAAGAATATAAGAAAGCAAAGTAAAAATATTCAGATGGTAGCATAAGTGTCTGAGGGCAGAAAGGCTTTAGCTATTCTTGGTAGGCAATCTACTTTGGTTAATACTATGAACTGGCTCACCTGAATCTACTTACCATCCTTCCAGCTGGACACGTTGGAAATTAAAAACTGTATTTGCCAGACTTCCATGCAGCTAGTGTTCTGATTATGAATTAGGATATAATAAGTTAGGGTTGTCAGATAAAATACAAGGCACCCACTTAAATTTAAATTTTCTATACAATCTTTTTTTATTTAGTGTAAGTATGTTGCATGCATTATTTTTATTTGCTAAATCTGGCAACGTTTTGCCAAATGTGTATACTTGTGAGAGATTTGGAAGGTGGAAGTGAGGTATAGGTCACCTTTCTGCCCCTTTTGGCTGTTTCTGTTGGTGAGCTTAGTGAAAGAAACATGAGATTTCCTACATCAGAGTTCCAAAGTTCATTCTCCAGCTTCCTGGCTGGAGAAGGGCAGTTGCTAACAGCAGCTTCAAAAGTGGTAGCCTCTAGATTTCAACCTCCTGGTTCCCAGTTCACATTTACAAAGTATGTTCTTGAAATCATTGCTTCAGTGGTACCCCGGAGATTGTAGTTTCTTATTGGATCAGTTCTACATGGTTTTAGAAATCTGTCCTCGAAGCCAAGTCTAAAACCTGCTACTTTAGCCTTTCCAAAACTTTGATATGTGTCTAACGTACCTAGAGTAGTTTCTCTTTTCTGCAGTGAACTCTGTTATATTGACCTTCAGGGCCATCTCCTCTATTTGTTTCTACTACTTGCAATATCTTCCTTTAGTCATTAAAAAAAATCTACAAACAATACAACTTTATGGTTTTCTTAACATGGTTCTTTGTCACAGCAGAGACTTCCCATCACAGAACGATAGGAAGTGAGGAAGGCAAGTGGAGTTGTACCTATGGACAGACGTCTTGTTTTATTTATTTTATTTCTAAACAACATACTTTACAAGACACTTTAGGTTGTAACAATGCATTAAAATAACTTAACAGTATATCAGCATCCTTTAGAAACACTTTACTATTATTTTTCTCATCTCTTTTGTCCCTCATATCTAGATGTCAAATTTCCACTGACAACTAATTTGATGCCTAGGGAAAATATCTGATTCAACAGTTTCATAACATGATGTCCTATTAATTAAAACATGATACACTGACATTAAATTTCCAAATAAAAAGAAGCCCAGAAGTGAAATATCACAAACTTGATACATATGTATAGTCATGTGGAGGGGTGGAGGGATAGTAAGGAAAGACTGTGTTTTCAAACCTGGCTTGCACGTGTGAGGTGAACACTGGACAACAGAACTTACCTCTCTGCTGTCAGCACCTGGAACAGTACTGAGCGCACTCGAGGCACTCAATAAATCGAGCTTCATTTTTTAAATATTTTCGCTCCCTTCACCCATTCTGCATATATCTCATGTACAATTTCATTTCCCAAAAGTACCAGGTTCTAACATCAGGAAGAAAATATATGGTGAGTATTGACCATCTCTGGTGGTCAAGGTCTCTACTCTTAATCTCATGTAATTAGGGTGATCCTATAGTTCCTTGTCCAAACCTGAACACTTTTGAGAGTGTCCAGGATGCCATTAATAATTACAGGGTCAGGCACACTGGCTCATGCCTGTAATCCAGGTGCTTTGGGAGGCCGAGGTAGGAGTATTGCTTGAAGCCAGGAGTTTGAGATCAGCCTGGGAAACGTAGCACGACTCTATCTCTACAATATGTTTTAAAAATTAAAAATAAAAATAAAAAACAGTTAAAGGAGTTTGAGACCAGCCTGGCCAAGATGGCGAAACCCTGTCTCTACTAAAAATACAAAAATTAGCAGGGCATGGTGGTGGGCACCTATAATCCCAGCTACTCGGGAGGCTGAGGCAGGAGAATCGCTTGAACCTGGGAGGTGGAGGTTGCAGTGAGCTGAGATCACACCACTGCATTGTAGCTTGGGTAACAGAGAGAGACTCTATTTCAAAAAAAAAAAAAAAAATTAGCTGGGCATAGTGGTGCACACCTGTAATCCTAGCTACTCAGGAGGCTAAAGGAGGAGGATTGCTTAAGCTCAGGAGTTTGAGGCTGCTGTGGGCTATGATCACGCCACTCCGCTCCAGCCTGGGTGACAGAGCAAGACTCTGTCTCTAAAATAAATAAAATAAAATAAAATAAAATATAGTAAAGTAAAGTAAAGCAACACAAGAAGAAGAGGGATAAACTGGGACAGCTGGAGACAAATTAGGATAGATGAACCTATAGCAGACAAAAAAATGGGCAAAAGGGTCTCAGTAGCGCAGAGGCAGCCTTTCTTCCCGCTCATTCTCTCCAAGTAATAAAAGGTCTGTGACACGACGTTCTCTTTCTGCCTGGGGTTCACTGCACGCGGTGAATTGATCACTGCACCTGTTTCTTACATTCAGGGAACGGAAAGCAGAGAAAAGCCAGTGGTTCACACCACTGTTTGTGCACCCAGGTGCCCTCTCACCATGGGGAGTAAACACCTTCAGTTCTGTTTGCTAAGGAAAAGAAAAATAAAAAGAGGGCCAATAACAAAATGCCCTTCAAAGAAAACACTTTGTGAGCCTGTGTGTAGCAAAGATAAGAACTAGGACACTGTCACGAGAAAGATCCTAGAATAGCTTCTTGAAAGAAAGATTTCTTAAAAAAAAAAAAAAAAAAGAATGCGAGCGAATGTTGCTAAGACTTCTATTGTGTATTATCTGCCATATCCCTCTTAGCAAATGACGATTAAAGTTTCTGCATCTGTCAGTAATGCAAACGGGAAACAATTCACTTTCTTGAAATTGACTTTAAATTTTCCTTTATGGAGAAATGATTCATTCCACCTGTATTTCATACCTGATATTTAATACAGATTTTATGTTTATAAAAATGGCTTTGTGGGGCTCCCGAACTAACCAAAAATTTCTTCCTAGACATTTCTAGTTGTATCTAGAGAAAACAGGGACATCAAAACAAAACAAGAACACAACAACACAGCAAAATCCTGGATTTTCAATTTATAAAGTCATGGATGCAGAACTGGTTTAAATCTAAAATCCATAATCAGAGAACTTCAAAGAGATATGGTATATTATACACATCAGCCTTTCCCTTTTGAAGAAGAGCAGAGAGAAGACACTGGAAGGGGACGCCTCCTGCTACTCTGGGAGCTCCTAAGGGCTGGGACCGTATCTGCCTTGTCTGCGGCTGTATCTCCTGCTTTCGGCTTGATAGCTGGTATGCAGCTGCTTTTGTTTTCAATAAAAGTTATCGAGTAAATGACCGGATACATTGATACATTGATTAGTTATGAAAGACATCAAGTACCGGAGAACATCAAAGAAGGCTAATAATGAGAGTCAAGCAGTGAGTAATCTTGGTATGTACCTAGATAATAGAGCACTGGTTTCTCTTGATAGCAGCCCAGTTTACTGTATGATTGTTTTAACCACCTTTTTCCCCCTCCAATTTTCCAAGTTACAGCAGTTCTCCTCACTACCGAAAGTGTGATGGTAGGACTATAGTTTGCCATTGTCCCTTCATTCATTCATTCTACAAATACTGAGGGAGATGCAGTGATGAACACGACAGACACCGTCCCAGTCTAATCCGGGGTTTTCTCTGTTATAAAAGAATGATATCAGGGTTTAGATTAGGTACTCTGAATGCAAAGCCCCTTTGAAAGTTGGACAACTCTGAACACATGGGGGATCCTAGTACATGATGAACAAGCATCTGAGAGACTTTTCTTAATTTAACACCTAGAAAATCAGCTAAAAAGGTAAAACTGCACAGAAAACCAAAGCATTTAAGAAGAGATTGAATAGTTATTAGGTTCCTTTGATTAGGTAGAAAACCTATCCTGGGAGTTAAAAATCTCAAGATAGGCTTTTCTTGGCCTATAATATCTATTTGGACTAGCCACATGGCCCGAAATTAATGAGATAATTGAAAACTATCCTTCTCCACTAGAATCCCCTCATTTTATGCATTTTATGCAAGGTTGCTTAGTGGCCTAGGATTGATAATAATAAGTAAGCTAATGAACCCAATCCCAAACTGATTTTGCAGTATCTTTTCTCAGTAGATTTCATGGCAGTTGCTGTATATTTAATTATAAAAAATTAGGGACGGTTTAAACTGGGGAGGTGAGAAAACAGAAGGAAAAGAGGCAGAAATAAGAAGCAGAAGAAGATTCTGAAACAGTTTTCATAAACTTAGAAGCAATGAAATGTACTTCAAACTGCAAACAGAAGAGAGTGGACTTAAAACTGCTCACTGATTGTGTACTCAACATTTTCTCTGTTAAATAGTATCCTAGAGCAGCTATTTCAAATTGCCACTCACCTTAAATCTCAGACTCCAACACCTTCCTCATCACTGGGCATTTAGCTGCAGCTTCCACTTCAATAAAAAATAAATCCAATACAACAATCCTACCTTAACCTTTCACCAAACTTACAAAACTACCAGTAGCTATGCCCATCCTCCTTCCCTTCTCCCCTGATGTTGTAATAGAAGCTGTACTTTCCTTCCTATCTGAAGCTAATTTCTAAATTTCATCTTTCTGCCTTCTCAAGTACCTGTGCTATTGATTATCTCTAATTTTTCCTGCATCCTCAACCTCTCCCTCTCTACCGTCTTCTTCTCATTGCCATTTAAACATGTGTAAGTCACTACCCTTTTAAGAGTGTGTTCTTCCTGCCCCTACATCCATCTTCTGCTACTATGGCCCTTTCTCTCTTCCCATCACAGCCAAAAGTCTTAAAATAATTGTTTTACACTTGCTCCCCGACTTTCTCAATTCTCAACCATGCTTTAACCTACTGCAATCTTGGTTCTTTATTTACCACCAAGTAATTACTGAGTTCTCCATAATCAACACTGAAATTACTTGCATAAAGGTTGTCAATACCCTCCTTGTTGCTAAATTAATAGGATATATTTTCGTCTTATCTTTCATGATGCTTTTGTAGTATTTGACACCTCTAAATGTTACCTTTTCTTGAAAACCTCTCTTCCCTTGGATTCTGTGACATCACACGAACCTAGTTTGTCTCCTATCTACTGAACTGAAAATGTCCCTGTCTCTACTGAAAGCTTACTTTTCTTTACTTACCCCTGAAATTTTGCTGTTTTCCTGGGTTCACTCCTAGGCCCTCTTCTATTCTCATCTACAAACTTTACTCTGAACCATTTCAAACCCTTGCAAGGTTTTAATTACCTATATACTGATAATTAACCAATTAAAGATTCTCTAGCCTAGAACATTTCTCCAGAGGTTCCGCTCACATACCTAGGTATCACAACTTAGTCCACACTATCATCATCACTCACCTGGACAATTTCAATAGCGTGCTGAAGCTATCTTCCTGCCTCCAGTTTGCTAAGCTTCCTCTAGTCCCTTGAAATAACATGACTTTCTCACTTTCAGGCCTTTATGCATAGTATTCTGTCTGCTGGGACTCCACCTCTTCCAAATCCCCAACTTGACCTGTCTAACTCCTGCTTCTCTTCAGGTCTCAGCTGAGGTAAGGCTTCCTTGGGAAAGCCTTCTGCATCCTGCCAAGCCAGGGTCAATTACCTTGATGTACTCCCATAGCACTATCATAGTAATACCCTTACCATCTATAGGTTGAATATCTCATACCCAAAATACTTGCGACTGAAAGTATTTCAAATTTCAGGTTTTGGAATATTTGCATTACCCTACGGATATCATGCAGGCCTTTAGGGCATTTTCAACAATATCTTGACACCACCAGAGAATATACCAGCAAACACAGTGATTAATGCATGCAGGTTTTGGCCCCATGCCGGACAGTGTAGGGTACCTGCCGTTGTTGCATCTAGCCTGTACATGTGCCATTTTTGTTACCTTTTGTGGGTTTGCTTGTATGAGGGAATCTGGGTGTGGGTGGAAAAGATATATCGCAGCTAACGGGGGCTGAGAAGATCTTCTTTCCCTTGGGGATGCTGAATAAACTCTATGTGGTGTGCCTGCATTTTCACTGTGACTTGTCACATGAGGTCAGCTGTGGAATTTTCCATTTGTGATGTCATGTCAGCATTCAAACAGTTAGGATTTTGGAACATTTGGATTTCAGGTTTTTGGATCAGGGATGTTCAACCTGTAGTAGTTACTTGTTTAATTTCCTTCCTCCCCCACTAAACTACAGATCAAAGAAGATAGAGATCAAACCTATTTCCTTTATTTATTGATGTGTCTCTAGTGTCTAGCCTGATGTTTGGAACATCAATAAATATTCATAAAAGAAATGGATAAATAACTGTATGCTTGCATCAGAAGATATCCCACAGCAGTCTTTTCTAATCCTTGGTAATTTGAATTTTTTGTATTATTGATTTATATACAAGGGCTAATGTCCTGTGAAGTAGTAGTACATATGTTTCTGTTTTTAAAAGAAATTGTTTCATAAAATTCTATTATAATGAAAAGCATGGGCTATTACATTTTTCCTTCGTGGAGATATGTTTTATATATCATAAATCTAGAAATGTGTATTAAATTAGACACACTAGAAGTCAAAGAACTGAGGTACAGCTATTTGGAAATGAATTTGTGGAAGCAGGGGGCCATGAACAGCTGTGCAAGTTGTACACTGAGAAAAACACAGAAGCACCATTCACATCATGAGTTGTATGTTTCACAATCTGGACGGCTCTTCATGGCAGTCCTGAATTGTAGTAAAAGAGAAGGGTTATTCGTTCTCATTATTTTTTCCTCAGACTGTCTCTTCATGGTAACGGATGATTATTCTTGTATTCTTAAATTTCAATCTATTTAATAGAGTTATTAGAATTTTAAAGCTGGAGAGTATCTTAAACATGAAGTAGCCTAGAGATGACAGAGGTTTTACCTATGTGCTAACTCTCATTAGTGAGTGGTAGCTACCTGGAGCATTGCCTTGAGAAGGGTTCTGATACAGTACTGACTGACTAGCCATGTCGTTCACCGGCAAACAAGACAGAAACGGAAGCCATTCACGTATTTTCCTCTTTGTTCCGGTTAATCTATTCATTTTCCAGAAGAGAAAATTAAGGTCCAGAAAAGCAAAGCAACTTGCTCTTAACATCGGTGCTGGAGCAGAACCCAGATTTCTGTACTTCTAGCCTATGTCCCTTCCTTCACATCTAGTTTCAAGATTCCTTAAAGATAAATTATAAATTCTAGCCCTAAGATTTGCTGCCTTTCAAATTTTAACCTATTTTCAAGGTTAACTACCTGCCTTTGGTCACCAGCATAAATAAATCTGGGTATGCCATGTGAGAACACAGCATCATCACAGCAAATAGTCTTTGGCATCATAAAACTACCACATAAAGTGTAGTGCCAAGTGCACTACCTAAAAGGCACATGTTATAAGTAGTAGGGGTCATTGTCAATCAAGTTAAGCAATGCAGGGGGGAGAGAAATTGTCAGAGGAACAACAAAGAGATCATCTGTAATATCGTTTTGAGACATATTTGGCTTGAATCTATACAAATTGCAGCAGAATACTTGCAAGGACTTTTGTCCCAATGTGAAGAGGTAACAACTGGAATTGATTCATCATCTATTAACATTGGTCATGGTGCTAGATACTGAGAATCCACCAGTAAACAGGAAAGACATAGTCCCTATCTTTGCGGTTGGTTACATTTTATTAGAGAAGTCAGGCACTGAACAATGACGTGAGTGTTTTGAAAGCGGAAGTACAAGGAACTTCTTGGGGGTGGGAGGAGTAGCCGATAACCCCCAACTTTTGACAATTGCCACTTGGAAACAGAATATAGAGATCACTTTGTGATAACTTTCTGCAGCTATTCTGCATCCAGGCTGGATATCCAAAACAAACACTGGATTGCTGGTAAACTTAGGAATTTAATATTCACAAATCGATATTCTAAAGTAAGTAAATACAAATAGAAAAGACAGATTCACACAGAGTAATAACCATTTGAAACTCAACAGATACGATAAAATGATACAGACCTTTAAATCAGTATATCTTCTGATGTCTAAAAGATGCTTATCACTACTCACTAGATTCTTTTTCACTTGCTTTGCAAATCAGTTTAAAAATACATGGTAATCAGGAGTCATTATTTTTATTCACTTGGAGAGTCAGAAGTACCTTTTCCCAGTGAGATTTTGAAGGAAAAGTAAAACACCATCCATTTGGAGATTTTATGGGTGTCTAAACATGTGCTTTTCTAAACAAGAAATGATTTATGACTTATCAAAGGACACGCCTGAGTATCTCACCTAATCTCTAAACCCAGCTGACTTTCTCCATTTCTCTAACACCGAGCGTAGCAAAAGGAGAAGCTCTTGATTAGCCAAGAGACACTGCTGCTCACACACCAACCTATATTTGACTCAGGGTTGGGGAATTGTGAAATAACCTAAATGCGGCACTTCTAGATGAAAATTGCTCTGAGGATTTTCCCTTCTGAAAAGTAGAAGGAAACCAAGTAGTTCTTATAATACCATAAAACTTAGAAGCCCTTAATGCACAATATTACACTGACCTACAAAATGACCTTTGTACAAAGTTAACTTATTAAGAAGCAAGGAAAATAGGTAGAAAGGCATTGTTGGTACAAATAGAAACGCTGCTAAAATGCCGAGTCTGGAAAACTGGAAAAAGATCTTAATTTCCAAAACTGTTTCTGCTCAGAAAGAAGTAAGAGGAATATCATTTGGTGATACAAAACTTGGCCCTTTTGAGAGTGTGGGATAAAATGGGTGGAGAACTATTGATTCTGACATAATCACTGCGAATTTTCTACACTGTCATTGATTAATTTCTTCAATAAACATCGATTTAGGATCTACTGTGTTCTAGGGCTGTGCTGCTCTGTCTAACACAGGAGCCACTAGCTGTAGGTAGCTACTGAGCACTTGAAATCAGGCTAGTGAGACTGAGAGACTGAAGTTTAAAAAATTTTTATTCCATTTTATTAAATTTAAATATAAATTTAAAAATTGACTCGGTTCAGTTATTGAAAAACTTTTGTGTATGTTTGGAACAACTTAGGAATGTGAATCTTCTTTTTTCAACTCTAAAGTTTATGAAATGTAAATAGAGACCAAATATTTTCTTTTTTTATTATACTTTAAGTTCTAGGACACATGTGCACAATGTGCAGGTTTGTTACATATGTATACATGTGCCATGTTGGTGTGCTGCACCATTAACTCGTCATTTACATTAGGTATATCTCCTAATGCTATCCCTCTCCCCTCCTCCAACCCCACGACAGGCCCTGGTGTGTGATGTTCCCCACCCTGTGTCCAAGTGTTCTCATTGTTCAATTCCCACCTACGAGTAAGAACATACGGTGTTTGATTTTCTGTCCTTGTGATAGTTTGCTCAGAATGATGGTTTCCAGCTTCATCCATGTCCCTACAAAGGACTTGAACTCATCCTTTTTTATGGCTGCATAGTATTGCATGATATATATGTGCCACATTTTCTTAATCCAGTCTATCATTGATGGATATTTGGGTTGGTTCCAAGTCTTTGCTATTGTAAATAGTGCTGCAATAAACATACGTGTGCATGTGAGACCAAATATTTTCAATGAAAATACAGTGTCTAAATTGAGATGGGATGCAATTGTAAGACAAATGCCAGATTTCAAAGACTTAGAATGGAAAAGGCAAATTTTATTAATACTTTTTATTGATTACATATTGAAATAATAATATGTTGGATATATTAGGTTCAATAAAATATTAGTTTCACTTTTACTTTTAAAGAATGTGGCTACTAGAATATTTAAGATTACATAGGTGGCTCTCATTTCTATCGGACAACACCGTTCTGGACATTGTGCTGGCATTGGGAATATAAAACTAAACATTCCCTTAAGGATTTTACAGAATGGTGGTACATTTACTGCTATAGCAGAGAGATATAGAGGAATGCAAAGGACGCTATGGAGACATAGATGAGTAGCAATTAAATTAGGCTGATGTCAAACATGGCTACCTAAAATAAGGCATGCTTAAATTGATCCTTAAAGTTTGAGTGGAAGTTAGATGAAGAAGGACGAAGGGTATTCCAGGAAGACGGAATGGCATGTACGATAACATTGGGAGAAGTAGTACAATACAGTGATTAAGAACCTAGAACCTCTACCCTTTGAGTCATATGCACTCAAGCTGTACCACTTACTATCTGTGAGATCACATGTAAATTACTTATCTGTATCTGCTTCCTCCTCTGTGAAATAGGGATACTACTACTGTCAACCTTATAAAGTTATTGTGAGAAATGCATGAGTTAATATACTGCTCAGAACTGTGTCTGGTCCACATTGTATTTCCTGCTATTATTGTGAATTAGAAAATACTCCCACAGGTTGGAGTAAAGGGAGTTCTGTCTGTGAAAGTGTCAGGGAAGATGGGGCTACAGAGGTGACCAGGCATCGTGCATTCACCAGAGCAGTTGGACCTTTTATCCTTCAAGCTGTGAGAGGATTAGTCACATCTTGAAAACATATTCCAGGCATAAGAGTTGCAGAGCATTTAGATGGATCTAAAGCAATAGGTAAGAGGTACGACAAACCTGACAAAAAGAAGAAATGGGGAAAGGATTCCCTATTTAATAAATGGTGCTGGGGAAACTGGCTAGCCATAAGTAGAAAGCTGAAACTGGATTCCTTCCTTACACCTTATACAAAAATTAACTCAAGATGGATTAAAGACTTACATGTTAGACCTAAAACCATAAAAACCCTAGAAGAAAACCTAGGCAATACCATTCAGGACATAGGCATGGGCAAGGACTTCATGTCTAAAACACCAAAAGCAATGGCAACAAAAGCCAAAATTGACAAATGGGATCTAATTAAACTAAAGAGCTTCTGCACAGCAAAAGAAACCACCATCAGAGTGAACAGGCAACCTACAGAATGGGAGAAAATTTTTGCAACCTACTCCTCTGACGAAGGGCTAATATCCAGAATCTACAATGAACTCAAACAAATTTACAAGAAAAAAACAAACAACCCCATCAAAAAGTGGGCAAAGGATATGAACAGACACTTCTCAAAAGAAGACATTTATGCAGCCAAAAGACACATGAAAAAATGCTCATCATCACTGGCCATCAGAGAAATGCAAA
Organism: Symphalangus syndactylus; assembly: GCF_028878055.3. Classification (NCBI taxonomy): domain Eukaryota; kingdom Metazoa; phylum Chordata; class Mammalia; order Primates; family Hylobatidae; genus Symphalangus; species Symphalangus syndactylus. Next base: position 45,628,822 of record NC_072447.2, read on the forward strand.
TCAAAACCACAATGAGATACCATCTCACACCAGTTAGAATGGCGATCATTCAAAAGTCAGGAAACAACAGGTGCTGGAGAGGATGTGGAGAAATAGAAACATTTTTACACTGTTGGTGGGACTGGAAACTAGTTCAACCATTGTGGAAGTTGGTGTGACGATTCCTCAGGGATCTAGAACTAGAAATACCATTTGACCCAGCCACCACATTACTGGGTATATACCCAAAGGATTATAAATCATGCTGCTATAAAGACACATGCACACATATGTTTATTGTGGCACTATTCACAATAGCAAAGACTTGGAACCAACCCAAATGTGCAACAACGATAGACTGGATTAAGAAAATGTGGCACATATACACAATGGAATACTATGCAGCCATAAAAAAGATGAGTTCATGTCCTTTGTAGGGACACGGATGATGCTGGAAACCATCATTCTCAGCAAACTATCGCAAGGACAAAAAACCAAACACTGCATATTCTCACTCATAGGTGGGAATTGAACAATGAGAACACATGGACACAGGAAGGGGAACATCACACACCGGGGACTGTTGTGGGGTTGGGGGTGGGGGAGGGATAGCATTAGGAAACATACCTAATGCTAAATGACGAGTTAATGGGTGCAGTACACCAACATGGCACATGGATACATATGTAACAAACCTGCACGTTGTGCACATGTACCCTAAAACTTAAAGTATAAAAAAAAAAAAAGAGGCCAATTCAGCAAGCTAGTTGAGCAGTGCTGCAGGGCCACTGTGAATAGAGGGCAGGGCACGAATAAGGTGGATGTGGTTGCTAATTGCTCTTGAAACCTTTCTCTGCTTCTTTTTAGGTACCTAGCTAGACTTCATTTTCCAGCCCCTCGGCTGTTACATGTGGCCACAGGGCAGAGTTCTAGCCAGTGGAAGTTAAGTCAAAGGACATGGGGCGCCTCCGTGTGCAGTCCTCTAGCTCATTCCCCTTTGGGCTGGCTGAATATCTTCAGGAGGGCAACCTTGGCAATTGGCTATTGCAAATGAAGACCCTTGCTGGCCTGTGTTTTTTTTAATTTATTTTTTATTTTTTATTTTTATTATTTTTTTAGATAGAGTCTCGCTCTGTCGCCAGGCTGGAGTGCAGTGGTGGGATCTCGGCTCACTGCAACCTCCGCCTCCTGGCTTCAAGTGATTCTCCTGCCTCAGCCTCCCAAGTAGCTGGGATTACAGGTGCCTGCCACCACTCCTAGCTATTTTTTGTATTTTTAGTAGAGATGGGGTTTCATCACGTTAGCCAGGATGGTCTCAAGCTCTGACCTCAGGTGATCCGCCCACCTTGGCCTCCCAAAGTGCTGGGATTACAGGCGTGAGCCACTGTGCCGGGCCTGGCCTGTATTCTTGAATAATTATGTGGGTTGTCACCCCTCCCTTCCCACACACACATCCTACACCAACTAACATGAATTCACCTTAGACTGTTTACATGAGAAAGAAACACATTTCTATTTTGTTTAAGTCATTTTAATAGTCCATTTGGTGGATGTTTAATATATTATAGCTGTTAGCCTATCTTAGCTATTATAGATATGAAAGGTATTTAAAGAGCTAAAAGCATTTTTATGAGGAAAAAAGACTTGATGACAGATAAGATATGAGAGTGATGAAGAAAGCTGTCACTAAATTCTTTGAGTAGCAGGGTCTCAAGTGTTATCTTGAGTGCAAATATAAACAGTGAACCAGTAAGTATTTTCTTTGTGAACTCGCCAAAGTAAATTTTCAGCTAGCAATGAACAACAGTAAGAAGTAGGAATTTGGTGAGGTTAAAGAAATCAGCCATCTTCCTCAATTTAGCAGAAAAGAGGTCAAGTTTCAAAAGACATTGGGAAGTGTGGGTGACCCTCAAGAATTTAGATAAGAAGCGGAAAATTGTCAGAGTCAATTGGTTAAGGTATTGATAAGATTGGAGTTATGCGGCCGGGTGCGGTGGCCCAGCACTTTGGGAGGCCGAAGTGGGTGGACCACGAGGTCAGGAGTTCCAGACCAGCCCGGCCAACATGGTGAAACCCCATCTCTACTAAAGATACAAAAAATTTGCCGGGCGTGGTGGCGTGTGCCTGTAATCCCAGTTACTCGGGAGGCTGAGGCAGGAGAATCACTTGAACTTGGGAGATGGAGGTTGTAGTGAGCTGAGATTGTGCCATTGCACTCCAGCCTGGGTTACAGGGTGAGACTCCGTCTCAAAAAAAAAAAAAAAAAAAAAAAAAAAAAGATTCAAGTTATGCTACTCCAAAATCCAAAATATGGCAGCTTGGTATTTGAGAAGACAGCAGAAGCAGGAAGGTCACTCTCACCTTCCCCTTCCCCCTTCTCCCCTGAAGCAGGTCATAAGACTATCATACCAGAGGTGCCCTTTCTATACTGGAAGGAAAGGAAAATTTTTACCTCTGAAAACACAGGGACACAGGAGGTTCTGCAAAAACAGGCCTTCCTGTGGTCACCCCAGTTTATTACCATACCCTTTTGTCCAGTCATACTTCTGCATGACCATCTACTTTTCCTCAAATCAGAGCATAAAAATACACACTTTTCCCTGATTCTTTGGGTCATTTCTGAAGGCTCCTGTGTCATGTGAAACTTATATTAAATAAATTTGTATGCTTTTATGTTGTTGATTTGTCCTTCATCATAGGTGCCTCAGCCATGAACCTAGCGATGGGTGAGAAAAGAGATCTTTTCACCCCTGTAAGAGTCAAGTAGATTCTAAAATTCTAAACAAGCGGGTTTTGGGTTCTCAGAAAACAGGGGGTTGACAAGAATGATTCTGACATAGCCCAAACTGTGAAAACTGAATTATGATTCCAAGGCAATAGCATTTAATACTCATGCTTGTTGAATAGGCAAGGGCTTCCAGAAGGAAGATCAGAGCCTGGTCTTTTCATCTCTGGAAACCTAGATGTGGTTTACTCTTAAAACGAAAAAGGGCGAAGTCTTCCTGGGGCTCTAAGGACTCTCCTTGTGTTGAATAGAAAAAGGGATAAACCTTCAACTGGGTTTGTAAAATATGGTTGTTCCATGGAATCAAATTCAAGACTAAGGTCAAAAGTGATGGTCACATCTTGCTTTCTCTGACTCCACCCAGGATCAGAACCAGAGCCTTCAGCTGGCAGCCCATTCCTTCTGCTGCTGAAACCAATCTTAACCAGCCAGGCAATTCAGCAGAAGCTCACTCAGAGACAGCATGGAAGAGGCGTGAGATGAATATCGCTGCTGCCATTCTGTTAACCGGTGTGAGCTCTAGACTTCATCATGATTACTATATTTCCTTCTGCCTTCTGGGATTCCTTCTGACACTTGTTTCAGTTTAAGAACCATGTTTCTTTCTCAAATCATTTTCCTTATGCTGTTTCTTCACAGGAATGATACACTTTTCTCATCATAATTTTTGAAAATATGTTGCAAAAAAATACTGTGTGCTATCTGCAGTAATTATTCTTTCCTTTGCCTTAAAAAGAAAGTATTCTAGGGAAAGGATGGAAAACACCACAGAAGTTGCGAGAATGGGCATTTGTGATTTCTAACAAGGATTTGTCAGCCTTTGACTGCTCTGGACTTTACCAGCCACAGTTGCTGAAGACATGCAGGCTGAAAGATCAGCCCTTACAGCTCTAAATCAATGAACTCCTTAAACCTGCCCCCAAATGTATCAGGAGCTGGACCCTCCACTAGCAGGCAGGGTCTGAGATTTCCTTGAGCACTCACTATGTGTGAGTTACTGTCCTAAATAAGTCCAGTGTAGTAATTCACTTCATGCTAATAACAACCCTGTGAGGTCATTACTCTAATCTTCACTGTGGATACAAAGAAACTGAAGTATATAGAGGTGACTCAGCTAGAAAGTGGCAGTCAAGTTACAGGAAATTTATACCATTCTTTACAACTGCCTTTCCTGAAGTAATGGCTATGTATAATATTGTTAAGATTGGGTCAACAAAAATCAACCAGTCAAATATTAGAAGCCCAAGCCCCGCCAACAGATGGATTCCTGTATTAGATGATTTTCCTGAGTCTTCTAAGAACAAAAACAGCAATGGCAGCAGCATTATCTGCAAATATTTATGAGTACTTAATTGTGTTGTGCCACATACCATATTAAGTGGTTTCCATGTGTTACATCAATGTAATCCCAGTATCCAGTGGGCGTCAGCAGAGCTGCCTTGAGCTGCAACCTCTTTCATTAGCAACCAGCTTAGATCCCTTAGTCATTTTGGCTGGGCTACTCTGGTGGTGATTCATACCCCAGGGCCTTGCTTGAGCTGAAGCGAGAACGTGGCTTTGCACCCTGGAAACCTGCCTATATTTTGCCAGTTTTCTCTCCTTAAGGAACTGGACCCTAGCTGGTACCTAAGAATTGCTTCTTTCTAAATAAAGCCTACTATGGCCACACCACCTTCCCAAACTAAGGTGCTGACTGATGCTCTCCTCTCCTTCTACCAGATTCCAGCCTTTAGTTATTCATATTTTAGTCATTTCACTTAACTTTACAACTTCCTCTTGCCCACTGATTTTGGAATAGCTGGTTTCCTTTCTTGAAGACTTGACATACCAATTACCAGGGCAGCCCTCTAGCCTCCTGTCTCCAGCAGTTAGCTGCTACAGACATTATGCTTCTTGTCAGAGGCAACGTGGGTCATGCTTTACCTCTAAACAGAATAGCCTCCTATCTATGACATAGAATAGGAAATGCCTGCAGGCAGGGATCTGGTCTTATTAATCTTCATATCTCTAACACTCTGTGCTTAGCACATAGACTATTCTTAATACGTGAATAAATGAAGGAATGAAGAATGAATGAACGGCTATTGAAAGAGATCAATCTTCATTTTCCTTTCCCACTGTTAAAAATCAAAGAGATAACTCAAATTTCTAATTAGAATGAAACATACCAGTTCTAGCTGGTATTCTGACAGAAAAAATTATACTGCAGGTTATATTTTTACACTAAAATTTTCCATCACGTAACTGGAATTAATTTATTCCAAGATAGTAGAAATGTATTGGCGCAGTATGAAAGGAAGGGGATTTAAATAACATAATAAAAAGAAGAACATTACAATCTGTTTAACATAACCTAACCCTGGGAAGATTAATAGCTTTCAATTCATACAGAGACTGAAGTCTACAATTTGATATATACATGGTCTTATTAAAAATGAAAGCTGGTTATAATGAAATGCTAGCACCACGCTAAGATTGGCATGGTGTATGAAATAGACAAACTAACAGTGTGGCAATAGTTGGAGGTGGAATTTCATAGGATAACTTTTTAGTTCCAAAATGGTCAAGTCACACAATGGCTGGAGATATAATTAAGAATTATGCTCTAAAAACAAATTCTGAAACAGAAGGTAATTAATATATCTTTGGGGAAAGCTGTATTTTTAATGAATCAGACATGACTGCAGAGAACGGCTCGATGTTGCCCTCTACTCTCTCAGTCTGGTTAGCTAAAACCACCCCACACTAGGGACCTCCCAGTGCATGGGGTTAAATTTCACATTTGTGAGCAGTAAGCATGTGTTTGCTGGCACTCTTGCAGCATATTGAGCATGCTGTGGAAGGATCAGAGAATTTTTGGAATTGTGCACTAAATGTCTTTGTTCTATACAGTTTTAAATAAATGAGTCATTTTCAGACTTGGAGTTTTTCTTTAAATCTGTTGTTATAAAACCTTATTTTCTAAATGAAACCATACTCAAAAGTGGAATATATGAAAGAGATAAAAGATGAAAGTATTAAAGTGGGTTAGGGAACCTTAGAAAGAGCCCATTCAATCCCTCTTCCCATCTCTCCCTTTGGCCTCTGAGGCACCTTGCAGAACTTTCTAGAATGACTTGAATGGTTTGCATGGTTTGAATTTGATTTGCATGGTCTGAAAGCCTCCAGATCTGGAGCAACACTTATACTTTTCAGCTGAGGTAACTGGGATTTAAGAAGTTCAGGGATTTTTGCAAAATCACACCGACAAGTAAATCAATTGAGAGGGAAGGAACCAGAGTATTTTCGTAACACCAGGTCTTGGTGCTTTTGACTTCAATTTCTCATTGCCCTGCCCCCTGGAACAGTGCCACTCAATGGTTCATAGGTCGCCAGCATGAGCGTCATCACCTGGGAGCTGGTTAGCAATGCAGAATCTCAGGCCTTGCCACAGACCTGCTAAATCAGAATCTCTGTGGTGGGACCCAGGCATCTGCATTTTCGCAAGCTTGCCAGGTCATTCTTAAGCACCCTCACCCTTGAACATCCTTCCCGCCTTTCCTTTTCTTCTGGTTATGATTCCTCAACTCCCAAGCTCAAAAGTAGGGAAAATGTTGTTATAAAGGAACAGAAAAAAATTAGGAGAGGAATAGAGAGTGAAATTACTCCAGAGCCTTGATTCCCTCACCTCAGGTCCCACTGAAGTCATTCTGCAAATTATGTAGCTTTTTTTTTTTTTTTTTTTTTTTTTTTGGTAGAGACGTGGTTTCACCATGTTGGCCAAACTGGTCTCGAATTCCTGACCTCAAGTGATCTGCCCGCCTCAGCCTCCCAAAGTGCTGGGATTACAGGCTGCGCCACTGCGCCAGGCCTGGAAATTAAGTATCTTTGTTTAACGATGGCACTATGAAAAAGACTAATATGTTCTGCCACTCCTCTTCCCGGTTACTTTAGCTTTTTTTAAATGAGTAAACTAGAAAATCATTTTTTTTCAAACTAAATGTCTTCATGTTTATCATGTAACATTTGTTATGTAAACTCATTGTTTAAATAGAAGGACTAGGGCGTGCAACATTTGGCCACAGAAGAAAATATGCACACACACAAACATAACTGATTTTTTTTTTAAAAAAACATGTATTACTTTAAAAATATGCCAGTTAAATGTTAAAACTTATGTATGAATGTGCTAAACAAAGAGACTAACACGAAATAATTTCTGGTAACATTTTTAGCATCATGAAGGCCCATAAAAATGAGGAGGGTATGGATTATTGAAATTGTGTGAAATGAGAAAACTACATAGAAACATTTCCGTGAATGCAAGGAGACAAAGAGAGCGAATAGTTAAGTACATTGGACCCCTCCGTATCTGCTCCTTTAAAAAATGTGTATTTCACTCATTTACATTTTATGTTAAATTATTATCTGACTCTTCTAAAAGTTTTTGGTGTAAATTAAAGATGATCTGAAGTATCAGAAAATCAGGACTGAGAACAACTACCCTGAAAAAGAAAAAGGATTATTTTAGAATGTGAAAGAATGGCCAAGGTGTATGCAAAGTTATTTTTGCTTTGAATAGAAACCCTGAGTGCAATGTTTAAGAATATAAACCTATTCCCAACATGCAAAAATTCTATAGAATTCTTCAAATGAACCCTCCAAGTCAGTATTTTAACTCTGCTACTGTGTATGTGCTAGGTTTCCCAAATGGAATTCTCTATTCCCAGAACAATCTTTTCTAAAGCCACAAAAAACACAAATACAATTCAAAGTTCTTATGCTTGATATACTTTATGCCTTCTTTCATAAAACACATCACCTAGTTTTCACGTTTCTCTGAATATCCTATTTTGTCACAAAAGATATATTTCTCCTAAGTGAAGCTAAAACGCATGATTTTAAGACAACCTAAATGAAAATTGCAAACACATTTATAAATTCATGCTTATGAAATTATGACTTGCAGCATAAGTTATTCCTGATATTTAAAAGAATCTTTTATGAGTTTTTGACATCATGAATCTTTGACAACAATATTATCTGTGATCAAGAGATTGTGTGGGCTTACACAGTATTTTCAACTAAAAGTTACGCTATTTGGTTTAACACAGAAACCACACCATAGGTTAAGTTTGAGATTATTTTGAAATATCTGAACTGCTAAGCAGGTAAAAACAAGTAATACAGCCCATTTATAGCTCATCAGTTTTTTGTTTTGAGTCATCTAGGCAATAACTCAAGGAAGGTGAGAAAGAGCATTTGCCACCCTCCAGGGTGGCAACTGAACCTCAGGAATTGCCTGGAGATAGAGCCAATTGATGCTTCACGTCTCTCACCATGCTCTGCCATCAATTCTCCATTGCCATGGAATCCACGATGGAAATGTGCCACACTTAGGCCACTTTTCATTTCAGTTCTTTTATATATTACCCTCCCTTTTCATATTCTCCTTGGAACTGAATGAGTTACTGTCTCAAAGAATGGGGGCCCTGTACTAGGGAAGGGTGGGGTATAATGACAAGCAAGTTCATTTGTTTGGAATAAAATAGTCAGCAACAGAACAATAAACACAGAAGTCTGCTAGAACAGGCCTTCAGTTTATCAACACAAAGAGTTTTCTTCATGACTTCCCTGGACATCAGTTGCATTTAAATATAGAGTTGCTAATAATTTCCTTTCCTCTTTACTCGTTTAATTATGCGATCGGATATTAAAGCATTGGGTCAGGTATTTTGCCCAATTTTAGCTATTTTATTTATATTTTAACTATTTCCAATTTTAACTGTTCTTGATTTATATCCGATTTATTTCCAATTTATATTGGAAATCTTGGCCAGTAAATAATCTGAATATAGCATGGTTTAATATTATAAAGGTTATCTATACATACATAGTCTCTCTCTCCCATGTAACTATATCCACTAAAGTCCTAAAGTAACAATGCCTCTGCCTGCTTTGGGGAGTCAGTCTGGGTTTCCCATAAAGCAGACTGAGGTGATCCTAGGAAACACTGTAGGGAACAGGAAAGGAGGAGAGGAAGAGGAAGAAACAATCAAGAGTTCTTTATTGGGCTGGGCGCAGTGGCTCACGCCTGTAATCCCAGGACTTTGGGAGGCCAAGGTGGGCGGATCACTTGAGATCAGGAGTTCTAGACCAGCCTGGCCAAATGGTGAAACCCCATCTCTACTAAAAATATAAAAATTAGCTGGGTGTGGTGGCGCATGCTTGTAGTCCCAGCTACTCGGGAGGCTGAGGCAGGAGAATCACTTGAATTCGGGAGGTGGAGGTTGCAGTGAGCTGAGATTGTGCCACTGCACTCCAGCCTGGGCGCAGAGCGAGACTCCATCTTGAAAAAAAACAACAAAAAAAGAGTTCTTTATTGAGTAGATTACTAATCTGGGGAACTGGGGCTCAATGCTGTTGGGGATGCTCTGAGGATCTTTGGAATATATCTCAAAATTATCTCAGTGAGGGGAGAGAAAGCTGAGATTTTTACCCATCTACTCTCGCTTATTGGTTGAGTCTTGCTCCTGTTAATACCCTGTCACTTTGGGCTTGGTCCATGTGCCCATCTACCGACCCAAAGCTAAGAGGATATGGAAAGGATACCTGCAGCATCTGTTCTACATGGTATTTGATATTACCCCCAATATGTGCCCACAAAACAGTATACAGGATCATGGACTCAAAATGACAGCAAAATAAACAGATGCACACACTCTACACAAAGGATTTGATTGGGTTTGCAAAGCTCCCTACATTTCTTTGCATATAAACTAGACTCATCCCTTAAATTTCAAAGTAAAATCTCGCCAACTGAGGGAAAGCTGTGGCACAGAAGTTCCTCAGAGTTTTAAAAGATGTGCTTTGGGTTTAATTCCAACCACATACATATAAAACCATGTCAGTTTCAAAGTCTAGGTCAGGGCTCTTAAAGCTAAAACAGCTAGTCTCAAATCTCAGAGCATTTTCATAAATGGATGATCTGTACTCACTTGCATTTGCAGGCAAAATTGTAAATGAGGAATTATAATATATACATTCAGAACAGAGAAGAAATTTCCCTAAAGTACCAAAAATGTTAATGTAAAGATTTGCCACTTAAGAACAAATGGAAAAAAAAAAAACATTGGTGCCTAACTTTTGACACATAATCTAAGGTCTGAAGTCTTTTTGTGTTTCACAATATGAAGGTGTCCTGGACACAATATTTATACTATTCCTAGAAGACTGTAAATAGTATCTGAATGTGCACTGTGAGTTTCTCAGATTCAACCCCAGGAACAATTGCGCAAATGCTCTCCTGCATATAGAAACTGCTAGATCCTCTTTTCAGAGCTGCTGCTTTTTGTTTTTCTGGAGACAGGGTCTCACCCTGTTGCCCAAGCTGGAGTGCAGTGGTGAGACCATGGCTCACTGCAGCTTCGACTTCCCAAGCTCAAGCAGTCCTCCCACCTCAGCCTCCTGAGTAGTTGGGATTACAGGTGTGTGCCACCACACCCAGCTAAGTTTTTTATTTTTATTAGAGATGAAGTCCCACTAGATTGCTAGGGTTGGTCTTAATTTCCTGGGCTCAAGAGATCCTCCCGCCTCAGCCTCCCAAAGCACTGGGATTACAAGTGTGAGCCACCACACATGGCCCAGAGCTGCTTCTTACCAGGCAGATAGAGGAATGGGAGGCAGCACGACCTTGGAGAAGGAGGAAATAGTCACTGTCTCCTTTTATTAGGGAGTGCAGGCCCCACCACGCTACTGTTCTACCAGCACAGTGCCTGTTCCTCTGGGCTGCTCCTTCCAACCCCACTGCTGCCCTCAGCCTCATATTCAGAACATGTCAGCGGTGAAGAACAGAGCACATAATGAGCTTGTCTGGAACAAATTAAGATTCTGGGCTTTAAAGTCAAACAGACATGGGTTACATGGGTTTGAGTCTCATTTGGCTCCATGATCTTCAGCAAATTTCTTATCTGTTTCCTTATCTGCAGAATGGAGATGATAATACCACCTTCCTCAAGGGATTGTAGTGATGTATATATAGTGCTGGGTATTTAGTACTGAAAATATGCTAGAGGTTGCTATTGGTAGTAGTAGTAGTGTGGAAAGAAGGAAGCAAGCTACTGCACAGAAGTCTCCTGAAAATCTCAAAAAGGCTTGGGGAAATCCAGCAGAGAGAGCTTTCCCTTTCTTCAGAGTAGAGGTTTTAAAGTTGTGATTCAAGGGCCAGCAACATCCCCTGAGAACTTGTTAGAGATGCAAATTCTCAGGCCCCATCCCAGACCAACTGACACAGAAACTCTGGGGATGGGGCCCAGCCAGCGACATTTTCAAAAGGCATTCGGAAGATTGCATTACAGGTCAACTTTTGAGAAGCACTGCTCTAGCGGAATAGCAGGAAGGATAAATGCTAAGCTGAGCTTAGTTCATATGGAACGTTAACATTTCCTCTCTCATTAGTGGTCCCCTCCTGGGCAGATCTAGCATTTGAGGTTTTCATTTACATTTCTTACTTATATACCATGCAGTCTTGGGTAGGGCCTGTTAAAAATGGAAGTAGATAACTATTAGGTTGGTGCAAAAGTAATTGCGTTTTTTTTTTTTTTTTACCATTAAAAGCAATGGCAAAGACCACAATTACTTTTGCACCAACCTAACAGCTGTAAGGGATTATTTGTTCTCTGTCCAAAACCAGAAAGACTGACTAGAAAGACTTTTACAGGCCATTTTAAGTCCTTGTTTGTTTTAAATATGTACGTATAAAAATCAATATCTATGTCTATATGAGTACTTCAGTGTGTTAACAATCATCATATAATCACGCCCATGAGAGTATCATGTAATTGACATTGCACCATTATTATCATTATGCTGAAAAGGTGAGCAATAGCTACTCTTTAAATCTATTTAGAAATCATACATGATTGTGTGGTAAATTCTATGCATTAACATAAAGTCAGATTTCAAATCTTAAGGCTTGTGGAGTAACATTTTCACAGCCATATGTTTAATAGCTGTAAAGAAAAGACAACGTTTTTTTATTGCTACGAAATTTGATTACAGAGGACTCAAGTATTGTCCTTCATTTAGAATCTTAAACAATATCATTACATATGTCCTTTTGATTTTCAGCGAATACATATTTACATAAAATGTAGTCATTTCTCCCACTTCTTCATTGTTGAAATTGCCTTCGCCAACAGCTATGCAGTGTCAAGATGGGATCAGAATGTGTGGGAGCAGATACTTTTTCAGTCATGCTTTGCTGACATATGCACTGTTCACAAATTACCACTGAAACAATATATGTGTCTAAGAAACATGTAGATCAGAGCTGGCTGTTAATTCTTATCTATGTGAGAAGAAGAGAATATGAAAGTAAGAAGAACTTGGTTTGTTGAGACTCAACTTTGGCTAAATTGGAATCATTAAAGATTAAAAAAATGATATCTGGGTTCCCCACAAAAGTCTGATATCATTGGCTTGGGGTACAGCTGGGGCATTTTTTTAAGCTTCCAAGATTATGCTAATGGTCATTAGCGTCATTTCCTTATAGGTCACCTCTAACCTAACCACTTCACGGTAGTTAAATCTGGCTATGAGCTGTACTAGCTGGTAGCTGGTTGGGAGAATCACCAGTACTGGGTTTTTTGTACTTCTGCCCAGCCAGGCGTTGATCATATTTTACATTTGGATTTGCATAAAAGAAGCAGGCCAGGCAGTGGCCCAATGTTCCTTTCCCCACACAAGGTCATACATAAAATATGTTATTATTTTTCATTTTTCCCCCTCTGGCCTTTTCCCTGTAAGTATAAGATATGTTATCACTTTGATACGAATGAATCATTATTGAATATTCATTCACTCACTCCATTCACTTACTTATTCATTAATGCTTTAATTAAACATGTATTATGTGGTAGGTATACGGAAGCACAAAAAAGTACAAAAAGACCTCACAAAGCTTAAGATCTAAAGAGGAATACAAATTCATAGGCAATTGAAATACCATATGGCAAAGGGTAAGACAAATGTACTGAAGTAGCACATTGAAGGTGCAGGAGATCCGGCTTGGGATGTTCAGGAATCTATTTATGAGGAGCTGTCTGAAAAGGGATTATTAACTGGCTAAGCAAAGGTGAGAGAGGAGAGACAGATTGTTCCTAGGAAAGGGAGCTATTTGATGGAGGGCCAGAAGCAAGAAACAAAGATATTTTATTTGATTGCAGAGTTCAGTAAAGAGGGATAAGGCTTGAGTGATCACACGGAGTGAGAGCATGAAGGGCCACGTAAGTAGTGGAATGCTAGTAAATGTCAAATAACTGGCTCTAGGGGATGGCGGTGGCGCTAATTGTAGCATTTGCCAATTTCTGTGGTGTAAGTGCTCTCACAATAGCTGATTTCAAGCAACTAACTTGATGTCATTGAATGAAGAACTCAGTGGAAAGAGATACACATAATTGGCTCTTGGAATGTGTTAATTAGAAGATAAGTAGTTAGCAAGCAGAGCATGTGTGTACTAAACATAGATAGTGAGGGATAGAAGGACCAAAAGATACCCAATATTCATGAGGCACCTGGGTACTAAATATTCATAATATGCTAAATACACATGAGACCAAATATACAAGAGGCACTAAATATTCAAGATCAGATAAATATACATGAGCACTTAATGTTCACGAGGTCTTAATTCAGGCATCCATAGGTGATACCTATTCTAGCACCGTAAGTCTTCTGCCTGAGAATTACATGGCTAGTCATCAGGCTATTTTGGCAAGTTACAGCTGTGGCCATGCATTCTTGTCTCTGTGTCTCTGATAACGCACATGCCACTGAATCAGGCACCACCCATTTTGGACTCCCTTGTTGGGAAGTCAACTTTGGTCCTTGTAAGCACACCATAATTGGGAAGGCTGATGCAATATAGAGACAGACAAGACATATAATGTTGTGTACTGCAGAATTCAAGTACTCTAATCTTCACAGCCTGCTTATACTCTATTCTAAGTGTGTTAACTTAGCACATATCTTTCCCATTTGCTTCTCACTGTGATTTTAATAAACTCTGTGATTCAAGTATTTTAATTTGGTCTATGAGCTTGTTTCATGATTTGGATAGGCTGCCTGGTAGTATACTTGAAGGCCATCATTGCATCTAAGTAATTCCCCAGATGACAGAGGAAGTTTATCATAGGTGAAATTTTAAAAGCTTTATGATAGGTGAAATTTAAAAAAATAATAATAATTGGCCGGGCGCAGTGGCTTACGCCTGTAATCCCAGCACTTTGGGAGGCCGAGGTGGATGGATCACGAGGTCAGGAGATCGAGACCATCCTGGCTAACAAGGAGAAACCCCGTCTCTACTAAAAATGCAGAAAATTAGCCGGGCATGGTGGCAGGCGCCTGTGGTCCCAGCTGCTCGGGAGGCTGAGGCAGGAGGATGGCGTGAACCCGGGAGGCGGAGCTTGCAGTGAGCCGAGATCACATCACTGCACTCTAGCCTGGGTAACAGAGTGAGACTCCGTCTCAAAAAAAAAGAAAAAAGAGAAAATAATAATAGTAATTTAAATTTTTCAAGGGGGAAAAACACCTCGGAGTTGGTGAAGATCATTCGTTGAATTTGCTTAATCATTTGCTACATTTTAAAGAATGAACTTGATTTCCTGTGAAGTGAAAAAAGCAAAAAAAAAAAAAAATCTTGAAATGGATTGACTTCTGAAATGATTTGTGAGGCCACATCCAGAAAGGAATTGAGAAAAAGCCTATAAATATATGATCAAAGCAATGTTGAATTAAAAAAAACCAAGCATCATATTCTGATGACACTTGCTCATTTTCACACACTTGTTCCAAAAATATTAAAAAACACAAGAGATGAATCATTTGATGACATTTAAAACAATGCAAAAATAAATTTAGATCTAAAGTGTCATTGAAAGACCTAACTAATTGGATTAGAAAGTGAATATTTAAATAAATAATATTCAGAAACAGAGAGGATTATGCTCTGGCCTTTATTTCAATGTATGTTATCAATAAATGCCACTGTAAAATTAAATACGCAATTTGGAGAAATTTAATTTAAGTTTGTCAGGATTTATTTACTGCCCATTTGTTTAAAGGTATTCTGCTAGATACTGCAGGGGGCTACAAAGATGAAAAATACATTCTCAGGAGTTCACAGTCTAATTACAACGATGAAGAATGTTCTCCAAAGCTCTAAATACAATTTAGTACAAATAAAGTACAAATAAAAAGCTAAAGAGGTTTGAAGAAAGGAGAAACATAGCTGCTTGGAGGATCGGGAACAGCTCATGGCTGAGGAGCTGTGGGAGACAGTCCTTCAATAATTAGGGCATTGGCAGGCAAAGAGCACAGAGAAAGCCAAGAAGGCCAAGGCCATTATATGACACAGAACTTAGATGTGACCCTATAAAAGGCAAGACAGTGGCTCATGTGGCCTGTAAACTCTTTTGAATAAAGATGCCCCAGACTTCTATGGGTAATTACTATGCTGGAAGCAAATTGTCTCAGTATCCTCTCACCCCAAACATCATTATTAAATTGATCATTAGGCTTCCCAGGGCAACATTGGAAACAGAGTCATCTCCAGTTTGGGTATACAGACTTATGCACAACTGTCTGTTTTAACAAGGAATATGTTGTCGTGTGACTAATTTGCCCATTTGTCTCCCCAACTACACTCTAGGCTCTAGAGGCCAAAGGTTTTACCATTTTCATCCTTAAATCTAGCAATTAGTACACTGTTTAACATTTAGCAAGTGCTCAATTAACGCTTATTAATGAACCAACAAATCTATCAAACAATAGTGCATCAAAATGTTTGCTCCTATCTGCTTATTAATAACTCAGTGTCTTGGTTGCCAAAGGAGAGGAAAGAGAAAGGGTAGAGTGTAGCAGAAGAGGGGGAAATAAGATTCTAGCTAGCACAGTGAACACATTTGAGTTTCATATGTACACATAAAATCGGCACAGACATGATACTCACATACAAACACAGATTGGAAAAAAAAAAAAAAAACCCACTGGGCTAAGAGGAGTGGAGTTGCCACCATTCCCTGCTATATATCCCCTCTAGCTGGCCTTAGGTGACTTCTCCTCTCTTTCAAGGCTGCTTTAGACATTCCAGAATGAAAATATTGCAGAATTGGAATGAGACTGGCATACTGTTTGATTTACTCTCTTAGATAAAGCCTAAATAATTTTGCTTATAACAATGACAGAAAATACTGGAAGATAACAAAGTTTCACGTGAATTATCTAAGAAAGATAATACTAGGGTGGAATGAAGAGCTCTGAAGAGTGGCAATATATGAATAATACATATTATATGGAGAAGGCCTTTTCTTTTTTGGTGAATACATGATTGAGTAGAATTTTATGTTGCTGGAAGGTAGAGTTTGTTCTTCTCTCTATGCATATCTATATGGAACTAGTCTCCACCTGAGAGCTTATGACCTCTTTCTCTCTCTTTGGTGTTGAAAATGTGTGTATATGTGTGATACTGCAGTGCTTCTCAAGCTGCGATGTGCGTGCACATCCCTTGGGGATTGTCTTACGATGCGGATTCTGATTCAACAGTTCTGAAGTGGGGCCTGGGATTTCAAAATTCAAAAAAACTCCCAAGAGATATCAAGGCTTCAATCACACTTTGTACAGCAAGGTGATGCTCTTTTAAGAAACTGAAGCAATTACTAACAAATAGGTCACATAAGTATGTAATTATAACAGAAGTGAATCTATGTGCACAAAAGAAAGAACTACGAAAGAATTGTGTCTGAGTTATATGTGTATGTATATATATATATATACACAATATATATAGTGTATATATATATATATACACAATATATATAGTGTATATATATATATATACACAATATATATAGTGTATATATATATGGACATATAATTGGCATTATTATTACTGTGATAGAAAGACCTCTCTTCTGCAAGCCAAATTATCTTTCACTTTGCTGCTTCTTGAATTCTTTTCTTCTTTTTTCCCCTACAATTGCATCTCCAGATCTCCTTGAAAGGGTCAAGTAGAATGCCTATGGGCTATCTAACTATGTTGGTGAACGAGTTTGAATTCAATGACATTCAATGCATATCTAAGCCAAGCTGTCACAACACACTCAAGCCTGCCAAAGCAGTTTGTACAAATCTTTAAAATAATTTACAGGAGAGACAAAATTACCATATCATTCCCATTATCAGAAGAAATAATTCAAATTAAGAAAAATTAGAAACAAAAATGAAGAGATGACACTGAAGAATATGTCACCACTGGAAGATGACTTTCATCTACAGTGATCTCTCTATAAAGCAAAGATACTTTTCAGCTATTATTCAGTAAGTGAGTCCACAGTTTCCTATGATATTGTGAATTTAATTAGTAGGCAATTTGCTCATGAAATCAGAATCTAGCCCTTCCCTTGTTGGGTTGCTGGATCTGTGTATTCCTATATCCTTCTCTAGCTATTGCCTCATTTCTCAAATTCCTTTCATGTCTTCATCTCCATTCCTTATTTCCACCTCCCTAATTCTCAACTCACCACAATAAGACTTCTTGGCTCTGGTTCCAGTGTAAATTCTTTGATTGCATCATCATGAACCTCTTACTTGAGGTTAGGGCTCAGCGCCCCGAACCCTCACACTGTTTGAGGGTCAACTGTATAACAGTTTCCCTAATTCCCAACTCACCACAATAAGACTTCTTGGCTCTGGTTCCACTGTAAATTCTTTGATGGATCATCATGAACCTCTTACTTGCTGAAACTCCAAGAAATAGTGTTCACACCTAGCTTATTCAGCTGCCTGGTAGTCCCTGACACTGCCAGCCACTTCCTTGTCTTTGAGACTTTCTCCTTGCTCGGCTTCCTAGTCATTCTTCTCCTTTTTAGCCTGCCATTTTCTGGCCACACCTGCTTAGCTCCTACAGGAAACACTTCATAAGTGTTGTTTTCTGTTAGATATTCTGCCTGAGAAATCACACCCCTACTCTTGCATAAGTGGGAAATTCTTCAAATCTTAGGTGAGGAAAGTTAGATGGCTTCTCTTCTCTTTCAAGGCTTGTGCATGTACATCTTTTGGGGATCTTCTTACAATGCAGATTCTGATTCAACAGTTTTGAAGTGGGGCCTGGGATTTCAAAATGCCAACAAACCCCCAAGTTATGTCAAGGCTTCAATCACACTGCATAGCAAGGTTGACACTGTCTTTAAAGAATGATGCAATTACTAATAGGACACATAAATCTCTAATTATTACAGAACGGAAACTATGATCACTAAAAAAGGAACTGTGAAAGAAAGGACATTATGTCTGAGTTATCATAGCTTCAATGCAACCTTGGCTAAGGTAGTACCAAGATAAGCTCTTCACAAAGCTGAATGGGCTTCACAATGATCAAGGTGGTAGAATTCAGTGGGCCCACAAACTCCTTCGCAACTTATATTACGGATAGGGACATCTCAAAATAGACACTCAGAACAGACAGTGCTGTGATCTGTAAGGGTTCACCAATATGTGCACACTTACAACTTATACCCATTGGCAGGGCCCAGCATTTAGATTGGCAGCAAGACCAACCCCTCCTCTCCCTCCTCCTCCTCAGCCTACTTAACGTGAAGATAATGAGAATGAAGACCTATATGATGATCCACTTCCACTTAATTAATAGTAAATATATTTTCTCTTCCTTATGATTTTCTTAGTAACATCGTATTTTCTCTAACTTACTTTATTGCAAGAATACAGTATATATTACATATAACAATGCAAAGTATATGCTAATCACTCTTTATGTTATCAGTATGGCTTCTGTCAACAGTAGCCTATTAGTACTTACGTTTTGGGGGAGTGAAAAGTTCTACTTAGATTTTTCAATGTGTGGGGCTCAGCGCTCCTAACCCTCACATTGTCTGAGGGTCAACTGTATAACACTTTCCAAAGGCTCCCTTTGCCCTGTTCTTAGACACAGCCCAGTGTGAATTTGTAGCAATCTTGTAATGAGCCACATACTGTCTAACAAGTTGGATGCTAATTATACAAAACTTTTGAAAAAAGGGATCAAAGTTCCTACTTCACAAGCTTGAACAGCTGTAGCCTCAGGAACTTTCTCCAGATTGAGGACAAAAATCCTATCTCCAGGAAGCCAAATTTGCAGCTGCCACACTCTCACAAAATCCCAGTTCACCTTAGGGACGGATGGGGAGTCAGTCATCATACTTCCTTTCCCTTTGGGCTGAAACTGAAAAAGCAAAAATGGGGTGGGAGGGTAGGAAGAACAGGAAGGGAGGTATCCTGTTCATTGGAGAGGTCCTAAGGAAACCTGGCTGGAGTGAAAATCTGCTGTGCCTTAAGCACCACCCTTCCATCCCCAGACCAATACACATCATATTACTCTGTTGTCCTCCTTCAACAGTGCTAGTTACAGACTCAAGTTTACCATTAGTATATAATAGCTATAACATTTGCCCTTAAAATGCAGGCTAACTCAATGCTGCTGGGCATCAATCTAAATATATTAAGGTAGGCACTGCTGACTACAACTCTAATAATAATAACCGATAACTATCATTTATTGAATGGCCACATGGCAGGTACTATGCTTATCAGGGCTTCCCTGTCTGCTCAGCCCATGTTTCTTTGTAAAACACAACATATTAAAACAATAGTATTTGGAGACAAAAATGCCTTCAATCCAACCACCTCATAATAAAACCAACATATTCAGTTTTCTATATTATAGTCCTTGTCCATATACATATTCAATGGTTCTATATTTGCAGTAATATTTATACTACATCTTTTCACTTTTTGTGCAACTTAATACATTATTTGTTCCTCTTTCATTCTCCTTTGAAAATCCAAGGTAACAAATACTGATAACCTAGTATATATCTCTCCATTCCTCCTTCATGGTTATGTAATCCCATAAGATTAATTTTGTCTTTTTTATTTTAAAAATGGAATATATTAATTGAAACTTGTTCTGTTTTTTGAAAGGTATCATCACCATTCTTTCAGGACAGTAGACACAGCTCTAACTAGACTAAATAATAATTCATTCGGGGATGCCCAAATAATTCCATAACGTATTCAATAATTTCCACACTGAAGGGTATTTGCTTGATTTCTACTTTTTGACCATCACAGACAATGCCGGAATACACATCCCCTACCTACAGCCTTTCATATTGGTACTTTTATTTCTGTAGTATTGATTCTCAGAAATGGAGTGACTGATCAAAAGGTAAGTGCATTTAAAATTTTTGTAGATCATACCACCTTTCTTTCCTCAAAGACCACAGCAATTTGCGTTTCATCTGCAATATCTGAGAGTGCTCTCTTCCATTAAAAATTATCATTCTTAATTTCTGTCTATCTGTTAGATAGACATGGTGTCTTATTTCTTTATTTTTCTATCCCTTACTACTATGAGGGTAAGCATGTTATCATAGTTTTATTTTTCTAGCTATCTTGATACCCTCTTCTGGGAATTGCACATTCCTATACTTTGGCCAGTTTTGTAATGGGTTGTCTTTTTAAAAATATTAATTTAATTAACAAATTTGTAGGAGATATTTGTATATTAGGTGTATGCATCTCTTTATGTCACATACGTTGCGAATACATCTACTCTATTTGTTGTTTTTCTTTTGACTTTGTCTTCTGCTATTTTAGGCAGTAAAAAGGTATATTTTTTCCTTACAGCTTTTGGGTGTGTCTTGTTTAGAAAACGTCTTCCTCATTCCAAGAATTTCTCTTTTTACATTTAAAACTTTAATGCATTTGAAACGTATTCTTATATTGCATAAGCTAGGAGGCAATCTGTGTTTCCTAAGAGGAATTGCAAAGAGTGCTGGCACCATTTATTGAATAAAACACTTTTATTCCTTGAATTAAAATAACACATTTGCCATATAATGGTTCCAAAAACAATTTGTATTTATTTATTTATTTATTTATTTTTTAAGATGGAGTTTCGCTCTTGTTGCCGAGGCTAGAGTACAATGGCGCGATCTTGGCTCACTGCAACCTCCGCCTCCTGGGTTCAAGTGATTCTCCTGCCTCAGCCTCCCAAGTAGCTGGGACTACAGGCGCCTGCCAGCACGCCCAGCTAATTTTTGTATTTTTAGTAGAGACGGAGTTTCACCAAGTTGGCTAGGCTGGTCTTGAACTCCTCAGGTAATCCACCCACCTCAGACTCCCAAAGTGCCAGGATTACAGGCGTAAGGCACCGTGCCCAGCCTCCAAAAACAATCTGATCTGCTTCTGGACTCTCAATTTTGCTTCAGTGATCTACTTGTCTTGTTTTGTGCTAATACTATACCATTTGGATTACAGTAGCTTTACAGCAAGTTTAATATTGGATAAGGCAAGCCCCCTCTCTTATTACTGATGCGGAGACATTTATTATTTTTCATGCATTCCTCAGCTACTTGCAATTATTTATTATTTCATATGAACTTTAAAAGTCTCCCTTCCTCAATATATCTTGCCTTCAAGGCACTTGAAATTTACAGGGAATTTAAATTCCAATATTTAAATAAAATCTTGATAAGCCTAAAATACTATAAATCTATTCTATGAAACAGATACCAATATTAAGGCAAAACAATGAAAGCAAAAACCAATAAAATGTTCAGAGCACTGCTTAAATAGATTACGACATATCCACAAAATGGAACAACATGTAGCCATTAAACTAATGGTTAAGTTCTTTGTTATGGGTTGAATTCTGTCCAAATTTTCTCCAAATTTAAATGTTGAAGTCCTAACCCCTGGTACCTCAGAATGTGACCATTTGGAGATAGGGTCGTCACAGAGATAATCAACTTAAAATGCGGTCATTTGGTTGGGCCTGAATCCAATATGACTCTGTCCTTAAAAGGGGAAGTTGGAGACAGACACGTACACAGGGGGCACACCATGTGAAAATGAAGGCAGACATCTACAGGACAAGGAGCACCAGAGACTGCCAACAAACCATCAGAAACTAGGGGAATGGAATGGAACAGATTCTCCTTCAGAGCCCTCAGAAGGAACCAACCCTCCTGACACCTTGATCTCAGACTTCTATCCTTCAGAACTGTAAGACAACAGACTTCTTTTGGTTAAGTCATCCAGTTTGTGGTATTTCACTATTGCAGTCGTAGGAAACAAATACATTCTTTATGTACTGATACAGGAAAATGTCCAAGATACATTGTTGAGAGAGAAGTAGAATTCAGAAAAAAATGTGTATCGTATGCTACCATTAATGTGAAGATGCTTATATATAGAAAACAGACACACATATATACATACATAAACTTATGCATATGTGCTTGAAATTTGTAAATATCTCCTGAAGGATATACAAATAGCTGACAATATTGATTGGTGGTGGGTAGGGGAAATGATTTGACAGTGCACAGAGGTAGGAGAAATAATTTTTATTGTATAACTTTTTGTAAGTTTTCATTTTTGAATCATAAAAATGATCACCTAGTGGAAAATAAGTAAAATTAAAAACAATCAAATAAGACCCCTAAATTATCACCTTTCTTTTAACTATCTTAATTAAATCAGATAAGTTGAACAGATCTTCTTTTGTACTTTCTTTTTTTTTTTTTTTTTTTTTTACAAACAACAATCACTTTATTCACATGCCAGAACAGTGTTTGAGTAGACAGTTTTAAGGGCAATACAATCAATTTCTTGCACTCAGATTTGAATTTTTAAAAAATTATATTCAAGCTCTAAGTATTTTACTTACAGAATTTTGCACGTGGCCCACTCCTTTCTGCACAAAGGTAAAATAATATCTTTATTTGACTAATTCCCCATTGTTTTGTTGTTTCAACATGATTTTGTACCCTCAGTCATTTCAATGTTAGTCAAACGTTACATTTTCTTTCACTCTTACCCTTTTTTGAGCTTCATTTCCTCTCTTTATGTTCTCGAGTATAGCTTCGAGGTGTAGGGTATTCATTCCCAAGATCCACAACAATTACCTCCCTAGAAAATGTCACTCCTTTTAAAGGTCTTTTTTGGCTTTCAACAACTGAAGGAGTTCTAGTGACAGATATGTGTATTTTCTGCAAACCATCATCCTCTTCTTGACCAGTTTCTCCAGCATTCTCAGGCTCTTGCTTCTCATTTATTTGGTTCTCCTCTTCTGTCTCTGCACAAGAATGCCAGGCCTCATTGGCACATTCAAGTTCATGACTTGCATTAAGATCCTTTCGTGGTCCTCTGGATTGCTTGTCACCACTTTGGCAGCTGCACAGTCTACATCTCCGTTTGCATCTGTACAAGGCACTTTCTTTGTCTCTTTACCTTTCCTGCCTTGGAAACAGCCTTTCCCCCACGAGCCTGGAATCCGGCCAGAGCCTTCTTTTGTACTTTCTATGTGGAAAGTTACGTCAGACTGAAACATGTTAATACAATATTTGCATATAGACACAGATCTCTCTCTTTCCCATTTACTGAGACAACAACTTTTACAATGTTAACGTGTGTTCAACATTGCTTGAAGTAATACGGGAGTTAAAAGAATACAAGACATACTTTCTGTATTACAGAAGCTCTTAACTGAGTGATGGAGAAAAGAAAAAAAGACTTAGGTGAAGCATGAAAGTAAGTCACTTCAGTTTTTTGTGCCTGTTTTCTCAACAGTAAAATAACAAATGAGATAAGTGACTGTTGAAGTCGTAAAATTTCTGAATTGTTTCATTTTTTGAAATTACACTTTTAGTTTTGCAATAACCGTATGTTCACATGTAGTTGTGAGAAATAATACAGAGAGAACCAGTATACCTCCGACCCAGTTTCCCTAAAGGTAAAATCTTGCAAAAATATAGTACAATATCATAACCAGGATATTGACATTGACACAATCAAGGTAAAGAACAGTTCCAACACTACAAGGATGCCTCCTGTGTTGCCCTTTTGGAGTCACATCCATCTCTCTCTCTCTCTTTCCTCCGTTGTTCCGGACTCCTTGCAATCACCAATCTGTTCTTCATTCCTTAATTCTGTCACTTCAAGACTGCTATATAAACGGAATCATGCAGTATGTAACCTTTTAAGATGAGCTGTTTTTACTCAGCATAATTCCGTGGAGATTGATCTAAGTTGTTGCATGTATAAATATTTCATTCCATTTTATTGCTGAATAGTATTGCCTAGTATGTATGGATGTACCATAGTTTATACAACCATTCATTGTTGACCGTCTGGGTTATTTCCAGTTTTTGGCTATAATGAATAATGGTAGTATGAACATTTTTGTACAGGTTATAAGATAAATGTCCAAGAGTGCAATTGCTGGGCTGTATGGTAGCTGCATGCTCAGTTTTATAAGAAATTGATAAACAGTTTGCTACAGTGGCTATACCATTTTACATTTCCACCAGCAATGTGAATGATCCACTTTCTCCACATCCTTGCTAGCATCTGGTGTTGTAACTACATTGTTTTAGCCATTCTGACAGATGTGTAGGAATATATAATGATTTTAATTTGCATTTCTCTAATGGCTAATGTTTTTGATAATCTTTTCATGTACCTATTTGCTGTCTGTATATCCTCTTTGGTGAAACGTTTCTTGATGTGTCTTGCCCATTTCCTAATTGCACTGTTTATTTCCTGTGTTACCTCGCAGTTTTGAGAGTTCTTTATATATTCTAGACATCCATCTTTTGGATATATGGCTTGAAAATATTTTCTATCAGGCTGTAGCTTGTCTTTTCATCCTCTTCACAGGTCTTTTGCAGTGCAAAAGTTTTAAATCTTGATGGGCTCCAATTGATTTTTGTGTGTGTGTGGATCATGCTTTCAATGGCAATTCTAGCCCTAGAGCCTGAAGATTTTCTCACTTTTCCCTAAATTTTTATAGCTTTATGTTTTACATTTAAGTCCATGATCTATTTTGAATTAAGTTTTTATAAGGTGTGAGATTTAGGTTGAAGTTTTTTTCCACCCTAGGGATGTCCAATTTCTGCAGCACCATTTGTTGAAAAGGCAAGCTTTCTCTATTGAATTGCTTTTGCAACTTTATCAAAAATCCATTGGGCACATTTGCATGGGTCTGTTTTCGGGTTCTCTATTCTGTTTCATTTGGTCTATGAATCTATCCCTCCAGCAACATCATACTGTATTGATAGCCTTACTATATTGTTGGCCATAATATTGGGTAGAGAGGTTACTCCCACTTTATTTACCTTTTTAAAAGACTGTTTTAGTTATCCTGCGGCCTGTGACTTTTCTTATAGATTTTAGAGTATGCTTGTCTATGGGTACAAAAAT
Organism: Symphalangus syndactylus; assembly: GCF_028878055.3. NCBI lineage: Eukaryota > Metazoa > Chordata > Mammalia > Primates > Hylobatidae > Symphalangus > Symphalangus syndactylus. Next base: position 45,653,888 of record NC_072447.2, read on the forward strand.
CCTTGGTAAGATTTTCATAGAAACTAAATTAAACCTTTAGAGTGATTTGAGGAGAATTGACACATTTGCTATGCTGACTATTTCGGTCTATAAACACGCCATATAATCCACTTATTTAGGTTGTTTTTAATGTCTTTCATCAGCATTTTATAATTTTCTACATACCGATCCTGTACATGTATGACAGATTTATACCTATGTATTTCATTTTTGGGTAAGCAATTATAAATGGTGTGGTGTTTTTAATTTCACTTTTCACACCTTCATTTCCAACATAGACAATCCGTAAGTTATGACGGCTTGCCTTATGATTTTTTGACTTTATGATGGGTTTATCTAAATGTAAGCCCATCATAAGATGAGGAGCATCTGTATATAAAAATGTGACCAGCTTCGGTGTGTTGATCTTGTATTTTTGGATCTTGTTAACCTCTCTTCTCAGCTCTATGAGCATTTTTGGTTATTTTTGCTTTTGTTTTTGTAGAATCTTTGATATTTTCTACATATACAGTCATGCCATCTGCAAATAGAAATAATTTTATTTTATACTTTTCAATGTTGCTTTTCCTTGCTTTATTGTAGTGTCTGGAACTTCCAGAACTATGTTAAAAAAGAGCAGTGAAATTGGGCATCCTTCCCTCGTCAGCAATTGTGGGGGAAAACATTAAGTCTTCCATTGTTAAAATTATGCTATTAACTGTAGTTTTCTGTAGATACCCTTTATTAAGATGTGGAAGTTATCCTCTATTCCCAGTTTTCTCATAGTTTTTATCATGAATGGATGCTGGGTGTTGTCAGATGCTTCTGCATCAATCAATATAATCATATGATTTTTTCTTCTTTAGTTGGTTGATATGGTAGATTACACTAATTAACTTTCAAATGTTGAGCCAGCCTTCAATACTAAATCCCATTTAGTTACGGTATGACACTCTTTTTTAAACTTTGATGCATACTATTTAATATTTTGTTGATGATTTTTGTCTCTAGGCTCATTTATTTATTTTAGACCTTTCCTGTCTTCTAACTAAATAATTTAATGCTATACATTTTATTCTCAATACTGCTTTTACTACCTCTCCCCCCTTTTTTTTTGCCACAGAAAAAGACTAGATTACTCACAGCAAAGCAGTGGTGAAAGAACCAACATTTTATTGAGCCAGTTCCCACAGAGTAATCCCAAAGAAGTTCAGGAGACACCTGTACACACAGTGGATTTCATCACAGGAGAGAAACCCTGAGCTTAAGGAAGCTTAATCTTTAAAAATAGACAGTAGATATGCTTGCCCTTTGCTTTAGAATCTCACTCATGTTGATGTTTTATTTTCATTTTATTTAGTTCTTTGTGTTTAAAAAATTTTTCTTTGCAACCTCCTCTTTGACCTGGGGAAAATGATTTAAAGGTGCGCCACTTCATTTCCAAGTGTTTTGAGGTTTTTCTTTTGTCTTTCTCTTACTGATTTCTAGCTTGGTTTCATTATGCTGTGGGAACATACGAGTTGAATTCTCTAAATTTGCTGAAGTTGCTTGGAGTCCAGAATATGGCTTATATCAGTGAATGTTCCATGAGAGCTTTAAAATAATGTGTATTCTGCTACTGTTGGGAGGAGTGCTTCAATTAGATCCTGTTGGTTGATGGTGTTGTTCAGTTCTCTTTATCCTTGCTTATTTTCCATTTAGTAGTTCTATCAACTGAAGAGAGAGGAGTGTTGAAGTCCCTAACTAGAAATATGGATTTGTCTGTTTCTTTTTTCACCTCTGTTCATTTTTGCTTCACGTATTTTGAAGTTCTGTTGTTAGGTGCAAACACATTTAGGATTATTATGTTTTCCCAGTGAATTAACACTTAATCTTTATGTAATGTCCCTGTTTGTCACTAGTAATTTTCTTTGCAACGAAGCCTACTTTATCTGATATTAACATCACTGCTGCTGCTTCCTTTTGATTAATTGTTGCATAATGTAACTTTTTCTTTTTTTTTTTTTTAACCTACCTATGTTGTATTTGAAATAAACTCTTTTAGACGGCATATTGTGTGATCAGCTTTTATCAATCCACTCGGCTAAATCTCTTTTAATTGGTATATTTAGACCATTTGCATTTACAGTAATTATGGATATATTAGGGCTTCAATCTGCCACCTTATCTGGTTTCTGTTTTTTTGTTTGTTTGTTTGTTTCTCATTCTTCTGTTTCTTTTTTCTTACCTTCTTGTGGGTTATTTGAACATTTCTTAAGATTCCATCAAAATTTATTTGTAGTATTTTCTTAAGGTATCACTTTGTATATTTTTTTAGTGGTCTTTCTAGGCATTACAATATGCATTAACATTGCAATCTACTGGAATTGACTTCAGGTGAAGTGTAGAAGGACTCTTACTTCCACTTAGGTATGTCTTCTTTTAAAATATAACTCTTAAGTATTTTCTCTACATACATTGAGAACCACATCAGGTGGTGTTAAAATTTTCACTTCAAACTTATGGTAAATAGGATAGTCTATTATTTTACTCTTATTTTTACCCATTCGACTATTTTCTTTTCTTTCTGAAATGCCAAGACTTCATTTGTTATAGTTTCTTTTCTGTTTAGAGAATGTCTTTTTGTCATTCTTTAAGAGCAGATTTGCTAGCAAGAAATTCTGTTTTCCTTAATCTGAGAATGTCTCCTTCCCTTTAATTCCTTAGGAAAACTTTAGGAGTTATCTGATTATCTAAGAGTCTGTACCTTAGACTTTGGTTATGCTATTTTACAATTCTATACGTTTAAAAGTCAATTTGTGGAGGGCTGATGGTGACACAAATGATTCTTGTTCACTAGATACCAGTAAAATTTTCTCATGGAATGCAATAGATTCCTGCCCTACAGTTAGTGATCAGTATTGTATCTGTTATAAAATTCCTATCAGCATTCTAGATTATATATATATATATATATATATATATATATATATATATATATGCCAATTCTTCAGACTCTCCTTTGAACCAACTGTAACTAACATCTTACTAATTCCTTCATCAGTTAATGATCTAATAAAATGTTTTACACATATTCATTTTATATTTTTATGGGACTCACAATTTTGTCTCTTTAGAAAAGTAGCCTTATATAAAATACAAACATAAAATGACCCATTAATTCATTATTTTACTTACAAAAGGTATCTATGTATCTGAAAGTTTTCTAAGTGCCTGACACACAACTTCTCCTAATGATACCTCTTCTGTACCCATGATAGATTTATCTAAACATTTAAACAAACATTGATACAACACTATGAACAAAACTACAGACTTCATTCAGATTTCACCAGTTTTTCCACTCATGTCATTTTTCTGTTTCAGGATCCAATCCAGAATCTCCTACTGCATTTGGTCATTGGGTCCTTTCGTTCTCCTCTAGTCTGTGACAATCTCTCAGTTTCTTCTTGTTCTTCATGAGCTTGAAACTTTCGAATAGGACTAGTCAAGTATATTCTAGAAGTCTCTTAAGATTTGACTGAAGTATTTTCCCTATTAGAAGAAGTTACAGGTTTTGGGGAAGAATACCAGAGAGATAACATGTCCTTTTCATGACATCATATCACAGGAGACATGATATCAATATTATCACTGGCGATGTTATACTTGACTACTTAGTTAACTTGGTGCCTGCCTGGTTTCTTCTCCATTATTATTCCTACTTTTCCATATTCTATTATCTGGAAGTAAGTTACCAAGTTCATGGAGGGGCTTAGGGGAGGATTAAACTCTACATCCCAGGAAAGGAGTATCTATGTATATTATTAAGAATTGTTCTATAAGGGAAAATTTTCTCTCAAATATGATTTTTTTAGTAAACAGAGAAAACACATTATCATCTGAGTGGTTGCTATATGGCTAATCTCATTTACCTTCTTTTCTCAATTCATAAACTGGCCTTTTTTCCCTTTTCAGGCCAGCATAATTTAATAGGATTGTTTATCTTATGTTATTATTAATTTATTTGTTTAGATGACAAAGATTCCTTTTGGTAGGTTCTGGCACTCAAGACTAATAGGTTTTTCCATATATTTCTATGGATACAAATCGTACCAGCATGCTGGGAAGGAAAACGAGCTGACAGTATATGTGTCACTTTGAATCACTGGGTATCCTACAGGGAATATCGAGTTACTTAAGCTTCAAAGAAAGATGTGACAATGGCTAACCATATTTTAGATTTGGATTTTAATATTCTCACAGCCTGGCTGGCCCATCAATTTTTTATGATGTTTTTCTCTTAAGTTCTTCAACAATTTCTCTGGGCAAGTTTGTTTCAAATGCAAGACTAATTTTAAGCTTGATTAAAATGTTAAACAGACTGTCATGCCATTTGTATTATCCTTTATGAAAAAATCGATACTTTAATAGACTTCCTTAGTAAACTATTTTGAGAAACTCAATAGCATTGTTAAATAAAGCAGAATTTCCCATCAGATTCCAGTATTTTATATGTATTCTCTGACAAAAGGGTAAAATAAGAAGCAATGAGTTACATGATAAAAGATTTAAAGGGGTGTGTGTGTGTGTGTATAGAAAACAGCTTTTAAACATTACAGTATTCTGAGCTAAGGGTGGAAATTCACCTCAGAGAATTTTTAATTGTCTGTCTGAGTCCTGATGCCTCAAATTTAGCATGTTATTCATCTTCTGTTATAACATTACCATGTTCTATTACAATATTTTTTAAATATTGTAATTTTAAAAAATCTGTCTCCCCTACTAGATTGTGAGCTCTGACTTCAAAGACTATATCTTATTCCTCCTTCTTTCCTCGGTATGGAGCACCACACCTGGTGCACAGTCACACTAGCTATATTTCAAGTGCTCAATAGCCATATGCTACAGTACTGCACATCACAGATATAAAATATCTTCATCATCGCAGAGAATTCACATCACAGTCCTGATTTAGAGCAGGATGTCTGAAACTTGGCACTACTGACATATTGGACCAAATAATTCTTTGTTGTGGGGGGCTGTCTTGTGCATTGCAACATGTTGAGCAGCATCCTTGGCCTCTGCCCACTTGATGACAGCAGTATCCCCGCCCCCAAGGTGACAACCAAGAATGTCTTGAGATACTGTCAAATGTTCTCTGGGGATGAAATTATATCAGGTTAAGAGCTACTGACTTAGATAAATACTCCCTGAACTAGAGTCCTGGAAACCTTTAGGTAGCCAAGACTTATTCTAAAGAATTGCTGAAAATTATTTTCTTTTAAAAGAGATGCCGTGAGGAGAGAGAGGAGCAGAAAAGATAACTATTGAGTACTTGGCTTAATACCTCGGTGGTGAAATAAAATGTAAAACAGACCCCTGTGACACCTATTTGCCTGTGTAACAAACCTTCACATGTACCCCGTAAACCTAAAATAAAAGTTAAAAAAATGAAAAGAATAGGAATAGATTAAAAAATAAAAGTAAAAGTTATCCCACATATAACAAATGTTTCATATCATTGCATAAGGCAATGCTGCTTAATAAAAGAAAAATTTACTATCGTAGACTCGTGCCACAGTCATGAGAAGCAACCCTTCCCCATTTCTCTTAACCAACACACCTTAAATCCATCAAATTAAATTCTTGCATAAGAGGTAACCACCTTCGGATTTCTTCCTTAGACCTGTATCTCTAAAAGAAAACATCCTTACCACTTTAGTGCAGACTGGCCTGGCTTTCAACTATGAGGATCTACATTTTTTTTCCCTAATGGCTTTAGACATACTCTGGACACAAAATAATTTTTCTTGCCAAGATAGTATGCCAGAAATGCTAGGAAAATAACTCCCCCCTTGGAAGCAGTCCTAAACCAATGACTAGCAGGATTTTGTGTACAAATACCCCAGCTAACTTGCGCCTTTGAAAGACTAACTCTTAAACACATGTTTTCAATCCATTTAGAATTTCCCCAGTGGGATTAAATTCCACTAGACCAGTGGCAGTTGGCTTGATAATGCATTTTTTACTGAATGATTTCTCTTCACAGTCTCACTATCTTACCTCACATTCATCTCTGCCTTCTGTAGTAGCTGGTGCTTCACATTCCTAGGACTTCCCAAGTTCTAAGTACTTGGAGTTCAGGTTTCCCAGATATGCTAACTCCTCCATTCTCTGCATATTCCTAAATTTTTTATCTTTTTTATTTTATTGTTTTTCCTCCCAGATTTTTTCTCTTTGTGGTAAATATCATTTTAATTCCCCTATTCTCATTTTAGTGAAGGTTAAAGAGACATCATTTTAAACCAGAAATCCCTATAAGTGATCTATGGAAAGAAAAAATTAGCGAGAAAAAGACATTTGACTAGTTGCATGAGTCAAGGGTGAAGTAAAGGAGAGGATGAAATTTGTGATAATTTAAATTTAGCCAGTGGGAGGTTGTAAATAAAGACTCCTCTCTCTGGAAGTTAGAATTCTTTACAGCCTTAAATTTCCCAAGTCTAGTTTAGTACTTATATTTATTTTCCTCACTATTTTTTTACTGCAAAATACTTGGAAACGATTTGTAACTTTAAGTTACACAATTCTAATTTAATGATTAGGTTAAAGCAACAAAAATTCCTACTAATTTTGTGGCGCTCTATAACACTCAAATATTGGCAATCCTACATAGCTCAAACTAATACTTTAACATATTGTTTATGGACATACTAGAAATTGTACTGTGTATGCTAACTTCTACACTGGGATCTAGATTTTGTACCTCTGGATCTTTTCCAAGCTGAATGAATATGTTCATACAAGGTTGTACTCTGGTTAGCATTCTGTTTATCAAAAGACATGATAATCATGTATATGAAACATGAGAAAATCTGAGTCAGTTAAACTGAAAGATCTACTTAGAAAAATATCTACTTCTTCTCTGAGTCACATTCTTGTGAATTCTGGCTTTTTAAAACTATTTTTGAAATTTTAGTAAGATTACATAAAACAGCGCTTTGTAAACTATAAAGGATCATATACAAATGAAGCACATTACTATTAGTAATTATAATACACCACCAGAAATAAGAGATAGAAGGCCCTTTAACCTATTTTGACTATGAGACAAGAGGACAGAACCAATTCCCCCAACAGCCAGGGTTCAGTATTATTAATAATGATAATAAAATGAACCTACTAACAACATACCAAGCCTTCACAATACACAGGGCACTGTACTAAGTGCTTTATATAAGTTTTCTCATTTAATCTTCACAATATTAATCCCTACTCCTGCTCCTCTATTTAGAAACCAGGCCTGGAGTGATTGAGAAACTTGAAGGAAAATCACACAGTTTGAAAGTGACACAGCTAGTGTTCAGAAACAGAGTCTACACTTTCATTACTGTCCTCCACTGCAGGATAATTCCAGTGCAAAGGATTACTTTTTTTTTTTTTTTTTGAGACAGAGTCTGGCTCTGTCACCCAGGCTGGAGTGCAGCGACTGGATCTCGGCTCACTGCAAGCTCCACCTCCCGGATTCACACCATTCTCCCACCTCAGCCTCCTGAGTAGCTGGGACCACAGGTGGCCGCCACAACACCCGGCTGATTTTTTTGTATTTTTAGTAGAGACGGGGTTTCACCGTGTTAGTCAGGATGGTCTCAATCTCCTGACCTCATGATCCGCCTGCCTCGGCCTCCCAAAGTGCTGGGATTACAGGCGTGAGCCACTGCGCCCGGCTGCAAAGGATTATCTTTAAATGAAACATAGAAACAAGGATGTAAAATGGAATTTAGAATTCCGAAGTCTACCAACAAGGAAACTAGTGCTATGAAAAGCTAGGTAATTTGTCCACAAATACCCAGTGCTTCCTGCGGACAGAGCTAGAAAAGTGCCCAGATGGCCATTTACTTCACCACCAAGGTGAAATGCACCAAACCAAGGGGAAATGACTTCTCTGGGAACTTAACAACTCTACCTTTTTTCCTCATTTAATTATAATGTGGTCTGTTAACTTGCAACCCTCTATTTGATGTCTCTTCTTTTTTCAGTCTTTAGCAAATTCCACATCGTATTTGGCCAAATCAGACATAAAATTAACATCAATTCATTTTCAAGAGAAAAAAGAAAACTACGATTTTCTAATCGTAGTTACTTTTCTCCTAATCTTTTGCAAATGTCACCTTCTCTATGAAAATGCTCTGTTCAAATGAGTTGTGTAATATTTCATGGCTCTAATACAATTATGAAGTACATATTCAAAGGAAACTATGATTTTATTAACAAAGTTATATTTCTCCTAATCTTTTGCAAATGTCACCTTCTCTATGAAAATGCTATGTTCAAATGACCTGTGTAATAGTTCATGGCTCTAATGCAATCACAAAATATATATTCAGTATCAAGATAAATAAGATACATGTTAATAAGTCCCTCTAAAGTTGGCAAATTTACACTATTAGAATGAAAGATTCCTGAGGGCTAAATAAATTTTGTCTCTATTTTTCCTCCTCTTTTTAAATGCCCAGTCTTGTTGTATAAACACGGTGCTTCAGTATCTTCTTGATGATAATGAGGTGGATTTGGCCAATGTAGCTATTTAAAAAGTCTGCTCTGTTCTTTTAACTTATTTTTGTAGATGTATATCAAAACCAGTTATGGAAATTCTCTGAGATTTCGATAAATCATTTTTTTCACATAAAATTGGTGCCACAGAAATAATATGTGGACTATAAGCTTTCACTATTATTGAACATTTGACCATATCTATGAACTATTGAGACAGTTGAAAAAAAAGCCACAGCTGGAACTATATCGAGCTCAACTCTGCAACTTAATTGTGAAATAAATACAATAATAATAATTGTAACAGCAGGAACTAAATCACGCTGGTGTAACTGCTGGGCTTGTCCTTACATATTAACTCCAAAGGTTATATTCATTGTGGTGCCACCTTTTTGGAAAGGAGGGCACATCAGGATTTTGAGTGCATATTTTAGAGTTTTCCTTTGATACTGTACCATATAATATAGAACACTAAAATCACCATAAAATGTGTCTGCTTTGTGTGAAGGTAAGTAAGTGCCAAGCTTATTGTAAGGCATTTCAAATCTCGGACACAACGCCTTTCATATTTCAACTAATATATTGGGCTGTTGGGCTGTGCTCATTTTTATAATTACAGTAGTTTCCTATATAAACAGTTTTAAATGGACCCATTGCAACATGCCAAGAAATAATTAGCTCCTATCATTTAATCTTACATATTTATATGTATCATAGCATATGTTGGCACATGTATTCACTTACTAATTCAAGCATCATCAAGTAAGTCTAGATCAGAAATATATTTAGCAGTTCCACCTCTACATATTCTTTCAGACTGAGCTAATTAGCCACTAGTTATAGAGAAAAAGATAATACTTTCTAAAATATATATTTTCTAAAATAACACTTTACTCTGAAATGGTTTAAGACTCACAAAACTTGCAAATATAGTACAGAGACTTCTCATGCACCTTTCGCCCAGCTTCTCCCAATGAAAACATTTTAAATACCCATAGTACATTATCAAAGCTAGGAAACTGACATTGGCACAATACTATTAACTCAAATACAGACCTCATTTATATTTCACCAGTTCTTACATACACCCTTCTAAATAAATATTTATTTTAATCTGGCTTAAATCCTAACTCTTATGTTAGACAAGTATGTTTTATAGCTATTTTAATATCATTCAAAATTTTCTAAATAATGTTCAATGTAGTAAAATTATAAGAATGATATTCTGATCACTTAGTTCAAAACTCTGCTTTCTGCTATGGGATTGTTGTCACAGAAAATTTCAAAAATTACCTTTTTTTTTTTTTTTTTTTAAAGACAGAAAGCATCTTGAATGACAGGGCCTGACTTTTTATCCCTGTTAATATGTACGTTCTCAATTACTCCATAGAAACCATATATGAAAAGTTTAGTTCTGCTTCTTTGCTCCCAAGTCTCATTTCTGACTAGCATTTTTCTTAATATCTGGTTCAATGTTCACAGCAGATCAGCTTTCAAATACTTTTTTTTAAAACCCAGCAATTAGTCAATTTTACATCTACAATTATAGGTCCTTCAGGATATTCTAACAGGTAAAAATCCTAAAGGCAAAATATATGTTTTCAAGTAAAAATATATGAGTTAAGATATTATATATAGTGCTTCATATTATCCATCACTGTTCCTATGCTAGAAGTCACTCACAAAAGCTAAATGGTTGGCATAGCTATTTAGCAAATATAAACAAATATCTGCTTCCTAAATATTTTAAAGGGTTAGTCATTATTAATTTTTATAAAATGTATTGCAATCACATTAATCTCAACTATATAATATCTTTGTAATGTGGATATAAGTTATTCAATAGGCGTTCGTTGTGATATTACTTCAATGAATACTTGTTTTTTATAAAGTATTACCCGCCTTTTGATGGCATGTCCTTAATGACTACCCCTCTTTTGGTGAGTGCCAGATCATTATTAATTCCTTTTGTATTCATTATAACAACATCAATCAGGGAAAGCTCATTTGCTATTAATGTGAATATAACAGGTAATTCCATTCTAATCTAGTAGTGATTAATGTTCACTTGGTAGTAATTACAATATCACATTTCAAAGTGTTAGCATTGGACAATACTTATTTTGTGTGGCCTTTCAAAGAACCACAGCAGCTTGTCTGGACTCAGAATTGAAAAGGTTAGCTTCCTTCCTTCCTTCCTTCCTTCCTTCCTTCCTTCCTTCCTTCCTTCCTTCCTTCCTTCCTTCCTTCCTTCCTTCCTTCCTTTTCTTTCTTTCTTTCTTTCTTTCTTTCTTTCTTTCTTTCTTTCTTTCTTTCTTTCTTTCTTTCTTTCTTTCTTTCTTTCTTTCTTTCTTTCTTTCTTTCTTTCTTTCTTTCTTTCTTTCTTTCTTTCTTTCTTTCTTTCTTTCTTTCTTTCTTTCTTTCTTTCTTTCTTTCTTTCTTTCTTTCTTTCTTTCTTTCTTTCTTTCTTTTCTTTCTTTTCTTTCTTTCTTTCCCTCTCTGGCCCACACCACAATCTACTCGGCTTGCTGCTGCCCGCGCCGCGGACTGCCTGGGACTGCCGGCGCACGCCACCGCTGCCTGCCTTTTCTCCTTTGGATGCAGGCACGCGTTCGCCATCTTGGCCACGCTGCTCGCCAGCTCCTGACGCCGAGTGCTCTGCCCGCCTCAGCCTCCCGAGGTACTGGGACTACAGACGGAGTCTCGCTCACCCAGTGCTCGGTGTTGCCCGGGCTGGAGTGCGGTGGCGTGGTCTGGCCTCGCGGCAGCCTCTACCCCCCGGCCGCCTGCCTTGGCCTGCCAGGGTGCTGGGATTGCAGCCCCTGCCCGGCCGCCGCCCCATCTGGAAGGTGGGGAGCGCCTCTGCCCGGCCGCCCTGTCTGGGAGGTGAGGAGCACCTCTGCCTGGCCGCCCCGTCTGGGAAGTGAGGAGCGCCTCTGCCCGGCCGCCCCGTCTGGGAAGTGAGGAGCGCCTCTGCCCGGCCACCCACCGTCTGGGAAGTGAGGAGCGCCTCTGCCCGGCCACCCACCGTCTGGGAAGTGAGGAGGGCCTCTGCCCGGCCACCCACCGTCTGGGAAGTGAGGAGCGCCTCTGCCCGGCCACCCACCGTCTGGGAAGTGAGGAGCGCCTCTGCCCGGCCACCCACCGTCTGGGAAGTGAGGAGCGCCTCTACCCGGCTGCCCCGTCTGGGAAGTGAGGAGCGCCTCTGCCCGGCCACCCATCGTCTGGGAAGTGAGGAGCGCCTCTGCCCGGCCACCCATCGTCTGGGAAGTGAGGAGCGCCTCTGCCCAGCCGCCCCGTCCGGGAAGAAGTGAGGATCGCCTCTGCCCGGCCGCCCCGTCCGGGAAGAAGTGAGGAGCGCCTCTGCCCGGCCGCCCCGTCCGGGAAGAAGTGAGGAGCGCCTCTGCCCGGCCGCCCCGTCCGGGAAGAAGTGAGGAGCGCCTCTGCCCGGCCGCCCCGTCTGGGAAGTGAGGAGCGTCTCTGCCCGGCCGCCCCGTCCGGGAAGAAATGAGGAGCGCCTCTGCCCGGGCGCCCCATCCGGGAAGAAGTGAGGAGCGCCTCTGCCCGGCCGCCGCATCCGGGAAGAAGTGAGGAGCGCCTCTGCCCGGCCACCCACCGTCTGGGAACTGAGGAGCGCCTCTGCCCGGCCACCCACCGTCTGGGAAGTGAGGAGCGCCTCTGCCCAGCCGCCCCGTCTGGGAAATGAGGAGCGCCTCTGCCCGGCCACCCCGTCCGGGAAGAAGTGAGGAGCGCCTCTGCCCAGCCGCCCCGTCCGGGAAGAAGTGAGGAGCGCCTCTGCCCGGGCGCCCCGTCCGGGAAGAAGTGAGGAGCGCCTCTGCCCGGGCGCCCCGTCCGGGAAGAAGTGAGGAGCGCCTCTGCCCGGCCGCCCCGTCTGGGAAATGAGGAGCGCCTCTGCCCGGCCGCCCCGTCTGGGAAGTGAGGAGTGCCTCTGCCCGGCCGCCCCGTCTGGGAAGTGAGCAGCGCCTCTGCCCGGCCACCCCGTCCGGGAAGAAGTGAGGAGTGCCTATGCCCGGCCGCCCCGTCCGGGAAGAAGTGAGGAGCGCCTCTGCCCGGGCGCCCCGTCCGGGAAGAAGTGAGGGGCGCCTCTGCCCGGCCGCCCCGTCCGGGAAGAAGTGAGGAGCGCCTCTGCCCGGCCGCCCCGTCCGGGAAGAAGTGAGGAGCGCCTCTGCCCGGCCGCCCCGTCCGGGAAGAAGTGAGGAGCGCCTCTGCCCGGCCGCCCCGTCTGGGAAGTGAGGAGCGCCTCTGCCCGGCCGCTCCATCCGGGAAGAAATGAGGAGCGCCTCTGCCCGGCCGCCCCGTCCGGGAAGAAGTGAGGAGCGCCTCTGCCCGGGCGCCCCGTCCGGGAAGAAGTGAGGAGTGCCTCTGCCCGGCCGCCCCATCCAGGAAGAAGTGAGGAGCGCCTCTGCCCGGCCACCCATCATCTGGGAAGTGAGGAGCGCCTCTGCCCGGCCACCCACCATCTGGGAAGTGAGGAGCGCCTCTGCCCGGCCGCCCCGTCTGGGAAGTGAGGAGCGCCTCTGCCCGGCCACCCACCATCTGGGAAGTGAGGAGCGCCTCTGCCCGGCCACCCACCGTCTGGGAAGTGAGGAGCGCCTCTGCCCGGCCACCCACCGTCTGGGAAGTGAGGAGCGCCTCTGCCCGGCCACCCACCGTCTGGGAAGTGAGGAGCGTCTCTGCCCGGCCACCCACCGTCTGGGAAGTGAGGAGCGCCTCTGCCCGGCCACCCATCGTCTGGGAAGTGAGGAGCGCCTCTGCCCGGCCACCCATCGTCTGGGAAGTGAGGAGCGCCTCTGCCCGGCCACCCCGTCTGGGAAGTGAGGAGCGCCTCTGCCCGGCCGCCCCGTCTGGGAAGTGAGGAGCGCCTCTGCCCGGCCTCCCATCGTCTGGGAGGTGAGGAGCGCCTCTGCCCGGCCTCCCATCGTCTGGGAGGTGAGGAGCGCCTCTGCCCGGCTGCCCCGTCCGGGAGGAAGTGACGAGCGCCTCTGCCCGGCCGCCCCGTCCGGGAAGAAGTGAGGAGCGCCTCTGCCCGGCCGCCCCGTCTGGGAAGTGAGGAGCGCCTCTGCCCGGCCGCCCCGTCCGGGAAGAAGTGAGGAGCGCCTCTGCCCGGCCACCCCGTCTGGGAAGTGAGGAGCGCCTCTGCCCGGCCACCCACCGTCTGGGAAGTGAGGAGCGCCTCTGCCCGGCCACCCACCGTCTGGGAAGTGAGGAGCGTCTCTGCCCGGCCACCCACCGTCTGGGAAGTGAGGAGCGCCTCTGCCCGGCCACCCATCGTCTGGGAAGTGAGGAGCGCCTCTGCCCGGCCACCCATCGTCTGGGAAGTGAGGAGTGCCTCTGCCCGGCCACCCCGTCTGGGAAGTGAGGAGCGCCTCTGCCCGGCCGCCCCGTCTGGGAAGTGAGGAGCGCCTCTGCCCGGCCACCCATCGTCTGGGAAGTGAGGAGCGCCTCTGCCCGGCCTCCCATCGTCTGGGAGGTGAGGAGCGCCTCTGCCCGGCCTCCCATCGTCTGGGAGGTGAGGAGCGCCTCTGCCCGGCTGCCCCGTCCAGGAGGAAGTGACGAGCGCCTCTGCCCGGCCGCCCCGTCCGGGAAGAAGTGAGGAGCGCCTCTGCCCGGCCGCCCCGTCTGGGAAGTGAGGAGCGCCTCTGCCCGGCCGCCCCGTCCGGGAAGAAGTGAGGAGCGCCTCTGCCCGGCCACCCCGTCTGGGAAGTGAGGAGCGCCTCTGCCCGGCCACCCATCGTCTGGGAAGTGAGGAGCGCCTCTGCCCGGCCACCCCGTCTGGGAAGTGAGGAGCGCCTCTGCCCGGCCACCCACCGTCTGGGAAGTGAGGAGCACCTGTGCCCGGCCGCCCCGTCCGGGAGGAAGTGAGGAGCGCCTCTGCCCGGCCGCCCCGTCCGGGAAGAAGTGAGGAGCGCCTCTGCCCGGGCGCCCCGTCCGGGAAGAAGTGAGGAGCGCCTCTGCCCGGCCGCCCCGTCTGGGAAGTGAGGAGCGCCTCTGCCCGGCCGCCCCGTCCGGGAAGAAATGAGGAGCGCCTCTGCCCGGCCGCCCCATCCGGGAAGAAGTGAGGAGCGCCTCTGCCCGGCCACCCATCGTCTGGGAAGTGGGGAGCGCCTCTGCCCGACCACCCATCGTCTGGGAAGTGAGGAGCGCCTCTGCCCGGCCACCTATCGTCTGGGAAGAAGTGAGGAGCGTCTCTGCCTGGCCGCCCCGTCTGGGAAGTGAGGAGCCCCTCTGCCCGGCTGCCCCGTGTCTGGGTAGAAGTGAGGAGCTCCTCTGCCTGGCCGCTCCGTCTGGGAGGTCTACCACGGAGGCCAGAAGCAATGTGGGGGCTGGACGTGGTGGCTCACGCCTGTGGTCCCGGCACTCTGGGGGGCGAGGCGGGTTGATCACTTTGGGCTAGGAGTTCGAGACCAGTCTGGCCAACTTGGCGAAACATGAAGAATACAACAGACAAACCAACCAACCAACTCAATGACAACAAAACAGGTCTACCCTGGAGTCATACTCTAATTTTCTCTATTTTCCTCCCTTTCTGATCCTTTATCCCACTTTCTTTTTCTTCCTCTTCCTTCTCCCTCTTCTTTGTCAAATAGAGGATTGAGTTATTATCACTGATCCATATAAAGTCCCTCTCTCATTTATTTTAACTCCCACCCCCATTTCTATTCCCCGACTTCCCATGTGCAACCTTCCTAATATGTTTGATACGCATCTTTTTGTTTGTATGTATTTTTAGAAAATGTTTATTGTTTTTGTATGCAAAAAAATTAATAAAAAAAAAAATACATGCAGGAAAAAAAAAAAAAAAAAAAAAAAAAAAAAAAAAAAAAAAAGAAAAGGTTAAAGAAAGGCAATTAATCTAAGGACAAAGAGAAAGGATTCTTATGTGGCTGGGAAAGGTGAATAATGGTTAAGTGAAGGGTTTACAAAATTTGTTACTATTTTTTGGTCAATCAGTATGCTTCATATGTACCCAGTAATATCACCACTTCATTTGTAAAACAAAGTAAAATGAAATCGACATGTTTAAAAAGCCATTGTTTTAGCTCCATGATGCCAATGAATTTTCAAACTACATGGATTCCCTGTCCTAAATGACAGATTACTATCAATGTGAGAGTTACAACTTATCTTTAAAAGAAGGGGCCCTTTTGATGTTATCACTTTATTTGTAAATTAGTAAAAATGAAATGTTCTACCTAATTTTGAACCAAAATTGTCTTTATATTGAAAAAAATCACCTAAAACACATCGATGATACATTATTAATATTATAGCTTTATTCTATTTTAGGTAAACTCTACAAACTTCCATTAACATCAATAACCAGAGAGACTCCCACACATATTGACACAATATATTATGTTAGATCAGAGCAGTGCTAGTCATTGAGTTTTAAAATCCTGGAAATATTAAACTTACTGGAGAACATTATAGGTTATCTGTAGGCATCAGAGATTTATAGGCTATATGGGGTGGAAAATGCATGTGAACCTCAAAACAACCTTGAAGTATACGCAAGACAGGTGTCATTAATCTTATTTCACAGATGAGGAGATTGATGCCGAGCGAAGTTAAGAGACTTGCCCTAAATCCCACTACAGAGCATTTACTGGAACCCAGGGCTTTTAACTTATTTTCTTGTTCTTTCCACTGCAGCCCATGCCATCCTGTCTCCACTCACTTGTGACAGCTTGTAGAGAACAGATGTAAGAAAAATTGCCAAGAGTTTAGGAGTATCCAAATAACAAAAACTATCAGACTATTAGGGTGGCCAGCGGAGAAAGAGAAGAGAGGAAATCAGGAGGGCTGGGATTTTTCAAACCATTTGGGTACACCCCAGGTTTATTCCTGACATTGAATACCAAGTCTGTAAGTCACAGAATTCGAATTACAAATACCATCAGAAAGCGAGATTTTTGATGTGCTACCAGAGCCACTTAGACTAATTCAGAAACTAAGATGAGGCTGGCCTATAAATGAAGCTTATTGGTAGATACAACTGGTACTCCAGGGCAGCAAAGGGAAGATAAATAAATCCGTGCAATGCGTGACCTTGGAAAAGTCAATTGCTATTTATTTAACTTCATTTCAACCAACGATTATTAACAACAATCATGTATCGTGTTGAAAATTATGAATAGAATGATTAACAGGACAAAATCATTGCCTTCAGTAAGTTCACAGCTGATAAAGGCTCTAAAACAGGGCTTTCCCATGGGTATGCTAAGGCACATGCCCTGATTGGGTTATTGGTATTTCAGATATTGATTCCTCTCAGCCCTGGGATGGCTAGGCAGCTTAGAGTCTTTGGCCAGCTTACCCGATATCATGATGAACACATCAACTTAATCTGTTCATCATGATATCAAAAAGACTGAGGAACACTGCAGAGAAGTTTGGGCTTTCTTACAGAAAAGACTGACTGTATAGCTTAGCTGAGGGAGATCTGGGGATCAGAAGATGTTTCCAAGAAGTGTGATAAATCTCAGCTTAAGCCAGAAGACAGGTGAGAGTCCCTGTGAACATTTCAGCCAGTTTAATGAACAATCCAACAACATGAAGACATGTCCAGATTAGCAAGCTTCAAATTGTGTGATAAAAGTGCGAAGAGTTCGCTAGAGCCATATTGAATAATTTGTCTTTCTCTTCTACCTTTGTCTGCCAACAATTCTACCCATTGGCCAAATGCCTCTTTCTCTAACAAATTCTTGTTTTTGCACAATCACTTGCTCCTTTGAACCACCTAAACCGATGTTTCCCAAAATGTGGTTTGCTGAACAATAGTGGTAGGGAGCCAATTTACCATGTTACACAGATAAACAGCTTATAGTTTAAATTTTAATATTCATTTAGTTTTATGTGTTTTAAGAAAAAAACACTACAGCATCAGACTACAATTTTGTGGGAATTATCACTTTAAGGCTAAAAGCAGAAAACAAAATGAGCTGATTTTAAGAAAAACATTAAGTAAATAATAGTATATGTGTTATTCAAAAGATTGAACAATGGAGTGTATATTTGTTTCCTATTGCTTCTGTGACAATTTTCCATAAACTTACTGGCCTAAAACAACACAAATTGATTATCTTATAGTTTTGGAAGTCAGAAGTTTGAAATGGGTTTCATGGATTAAAATGAAAGTGTTGGCAGGGCTATATTCCTTCTGAAGAAGCCAGAGGACAATCTATTTCCCTGCCTTTTCCAGCATTAGATGCTACCAACATTGTTTGGCTAACGGCCCCTTTCTCTATCTTCAAAGCCAGCAGTGGCTGTCTTCATCTCTCTGACTCCCACTCTCCTGCTTCCATTTTCACTTATATGAACCCTGTGGTTAGATTAGGCCCATCTGAATAGTCCACAAACTCTCCCCATCTCAAAGTCACCTGCTTAGCAACCTTAATTCCGTCTGGAATCTTAATTCCCTACTGCCATGGAGCACAGCATATTCACAGGTTCTGGGGATTAACACCTTCGAGGGGCCCATCGTTCTGCCTACCACACGGGGAAATAAAACTTGCTTTAACCAATGGGATATTGCAGGCTTGATGGAAGCAGGGGCTCAACAAATTGTTTACATGTTTGCACTTCCACTCTTCACCTCAGCCTTTACAAAAAGGACATGCTTGGGCTGGTTAGCCTGCTGGAGGGATGTTCAAGATATGAGCAATACAGCTGTGTTGACCCAGCCACTTTCAGACACTTAAGCTCTCAGCTACCCTCCAGATTCACAAGGGAGCCCAGTCAGAGCAGATGAACTACCCAGTGTAAACCATCAGCCCACAATTTAGTGAACTCAAGAAGTACTTACTGTTTTAAGCTACTGAGTTTTGAGGCGGTTTGGTAATGGATTGATGTACTATTATATATAACTGATACATACATAAAATGATAATTTTGCCAGGTAAACTATTAAAACAAAACAAGATTTACCATCCACTATTACCATCATATTAAGGAAGGGGTATTTCAACAACAAGAAAGAAAGACATAATCTCAGACTAAATGGTAGGCTGTCCTAAGAAAGGAGGATGACAAGCTACAAGCTTAAATAATTTCTCTTTCTCTCTCTCTTTCTGTCCTGATAGTTCTCGTTTCTCTGCTTATTGAGGAAATCTTCTTCACAGATCATCTGCATTTGAGAACCTCTGCCATACACTACTTAATGTAATGCTTTGCACATTGTAAACCCTCAAGAATGTTGTTAAATGAGTAATCACAATGTGAATTAAGTCATTCACAATGGTGTGCTGCTAATTCTGGAACTGAGTAATGTGGTCATTGCAGTGTACTAAGCTGCGTGAAAACTTCTAGAAAAAAATTATAGAGAAAACTTGCCTTCTCCTTTATTTTAGCAATACTATTGCAGCATATGAAATCAAGCTGTGACTTTATGGGAAGCTGCGCCTTGCTAATTTAAAAGGACACATTGGTGGAAGGACAGACACGTAGTTTTTTGCTCTCCTTTTCGTTTACCCCTCCACTCTTCCAACTCCTTTAGTGAGAATGTATCCCCCAGCCATGAGAATATAAATACACTTTTATATTTCATTTGTAGACTATCTAATGCAAAAATTATAAGGGAGGCCAGGCGCGGGGGCTCATGCCTATAATCCCAGCACTTTGGGAGGCCGAGGTGGGAGGATCGCTCTAGCCCAGAGTTTGACACCAACCTGTCAAAATATAAGAATGATTACTACCATTAGACATGTCCTAATTACATCATTTCTCTGTTGATCACATGTAGCCTATTTTAAAAAATGCCTTTAGGGAAGAATCAGAAGAGAAGTATTATTCTTATCAGTTAGCTATTTAATATATTATGTAAATCTATCTGAAACAGTGACAATATTTGAAATATGTGGCTTCTCTAATTTCTGGGGAAATAAGTAACCGAAGTGAATAATTCTCCAAGTGTAAATCAGTTTACCATATTTTTCTTGGTAAGTCTCATCATCTTCTTAGAAGGAAAGCAATGTCATAAAATATAAAATACTACCTTGAATAAACTGGCACAGAACCCCTCTGGCAGTGAAATAATAAAAAATAAAAAAATAAAAGGACACGCTGACTACATGCTGATTGGCTTGGGGGGAGGATTGCTTACCATGTTGATTTGTTTCTGTTTTAATTTTCACCTGCCTGTCTGCAAATTTTCCTTAAAATGGTAATGAATTTAAATTAATCAATAAGGTGTTATGAAGATTTAATGTAAAATACACTTTAAAAACCTAGTTTGAAAACTTCCAGGTCTATTTAGCACATGTCATAGTGTAGCTTAACCCATGGCGCATTAACAAAATATAGGTCAAATTTAAATTTTATAAAAAGGGAACAATATTCCTCACAAAACATTCCAGTGGAATAAAAAACATAGGTTTTTTTTCTATATTGACAAACCTAGATTCTTATTTCTTCCTAATGGTCTATATCTAATCAGGTACAGTGGAGTATTAATAAACATGTTTTATATTTTCTGGTTATATTGTTAATGGATACTTCAATGGACTGAATTAGAAGGCACTACAATGCATATTGTTTTATCAAGGGCAAGTTTATTTTGCTTCATCTATGTAAAAACACGTTATTTTTTGAAAAGATAACTTATTATTTAAGGGTAAGAGTACTAGAATATTAAAAATTGATCACAGAGAGAGGGATGCATAGATGAATATGTAATAAATCAAGTATAGTAAAATTTCAATGGCAAAATATAGGTGCTGGGAATACAGATGTTGACTGTAAAATTCTTTCAACTTACTGTATGATTAGCCATTTTAATATTAAAACATCGACAACAATCCTAAATTGTAAGCACTGTAGCTTTACATACTTGTATACCAGTGCCACCATTGTGTAGCTAATTCCTTTTCTGTAAAAGTGATTATTAAATCTTTAACATTGAAATATCTAAACAAAGTTTTAGGGGGCATGTTCATCCTGTACAACTTACTGAGAGATTTGTAATGCCCTATGGACCAGAGGTCTAGTCTGAAGTTTGAGGTTATTTTTAAAGAAAGAATAAGAATTCGTTGAGGATGGGAAGTTGGGTAGAAGGTCTTTGCAGCAGATGGAAGTATTGGGACATAAGGTGGATAATATCCAGGCAGCCTTAAATTTTCTGCCACATATATCACTCAAGGAGAGTGGAAGAAATGGGGCCTTGGAGAGATTATGTCATGTGTGACCTTGCATGCTACACCAAGGAGGTGGGAATTTATCTTAAAGGTATTGAAGAATTTCAAACATGAGTATGGGGGTGACAGCATCAGCCTTCATGTCAGAAGATAACTCTGGCTGAGGAAGTGATGCTAGATGCAGGAAGACCAGTGAAGAAGTTACCGGAGTTTTCTAGGTGACACGAATAGTAATAGCATCATCATCAGCAGTCATAGTGACTATTCTTTATTAATTGCATTTTATGTACCTTACTCTCTGTATGGTAATCTCATTTAAGCCCTTTAGTCACCCTAAGAAACAGAAAATTTTATGAAGAAACTGAGGCTAGAAGAGATTTAAAAATTTGCCAATGGTGACAAGATTCAAATCAGGTATGCTTGACTTCACAGTGATAAGGGCCTGAAACCATGGAGAATCATAGAGAAAAATCTGTTTTAAGATAGACTTAGGAGGTAAAATTTGCAGTATTTTGTGTCAGTGTAGACATGTGCATAAAAGAGAGAAGTCTCACCAGAATCAGAAGTTTCTAGCTTAAATAATTGGGTAAATGGTGGTGTCATCTTCTGAAATAGAGAATAGAGGCAGTAGGGAATTTCATTTTGGGACATGCTAATTTTAAAATGTCTGTGGCCATGAGTAAGACTCAAAATATTTAACAACTGCTTTAGCAAAAGCCCAACCAAGTAGAGAAAACACTAGTCAGTACACCCTACCTGTGCTTATCAGCAGGTACCAGTCCTGTGGTCTAAATATAGAGGTTCATTGGGGAGTTGCAGATGTCAATGTAGAATGGCCAAGAGGGGTACACAGGCAGCATATGCTTTGAGAGTCATCTGCTTATAGATACTAATTGGAGCTGTGGATGAAGATGAGATCACAGAAGAGATGTGGCATGGAAAGTGAAGAAGTGCTGAGGGTAGGATCTGGGGAGCAGCCATACTTATTATGGAAGAGGCTGAGGATGAATCATCAGGAAAGAGACTCAAATGTCCTATGGAGACAGGTCAGGTGAAAACCTGGGGAAGAGGGTGTTAGAGAACTAAAGGAGAAAATTACAAGGAGAAGCTGAGTCAGGCAATTTGGCAGGGGGTAGGCTATTGATTTTCTTAGTGAGAGCAGTTTGCCTGCCATGGTAGGAGTAATAGCCAGATAAATGGACTGAAAAGTGAGCTGTGGGTAAAGAAGGGGAGCTAGGCAGCTCTGCTACATTTTCTTTCCTTTTTTTAAGTTCTTTTCTATGATTAATTTTTATTTTAAGTTCCGGGGTACATGTGCAGGATGTGCAGGTTTGTTATATAGGTAAACGTGTGCCATGGTGGTTTGCCGCACCTATTAACCCATCACCTAGATATTAAGCCCAAGATGCATTAGCTATTTTTCCCAATGCTCTCCCTCCCCTCGCCCCACCCCCCCCCGACAGGCCCCAGTGTGTGTTGTTCCCCTCCATGTGTCCATGTGTTCTCATTGTTCAGCTCCCACTTTTAAGTGAGAACATGTGGTATTTGCTTTTCTGTTCCTGCGTTAGTTTGCTGAGGATAATGGCTTCCAGCTCTTCAAAGATCTAGAACCAGAAATACCATTTGACCCAGCAATCCCATTACTGGGTATATACCCAAAGGAATATAAATCATTCTTTTTTAAAGATACATGCACACGTATGTTCATTGCAGCACTATTCACAATAGCAAAGACATAGAATCAACCCAAATGCCCATCAGTGATAGACTGGATAAAGAAAATGTGGTACATATACACTGTGGAATACTATGCAGCCATAAAAAGGAATGAGATCATGTCCTTCGCAGGAACACATATGGAGCTGTGCTACACTTTCACAAAGTTTGGCCATCAGAAGAGGGAGAGAACTGACACTAGGAACGGGTGGAGGGGTGAAGGAGCAGCAGCAGTAAGCTTGGACAATTGTTTGTTTGTCAAAATGAAGGGTACCAGAGTGGTAAGCTGACAGCAAAGGATCAGTAGGAAGGTGACTTAAAAAGTAGAGAAGGAGGAGATTCTTGACAGAACAAGGCTCAGAGGAGACAGAATTTAGAACAGGGTATTAGCCTCATACTGTTGCACCTTCCATATCCTATAGTCACACAACAGCCAGAATAAATTTTTTTTAAGGAAAATAAGTCACAAATTTATTGGCTATTTTCCCAACTAGAATGCAAACTCCAGTGAGGCGCGGTGGCTCACACCTGTAATCCCAGCACTTTGGGAGGCTGAGGTGGGCAGATCACTTGAGCCTAGAAGATTGAGATCAGCCTAGGCAACATGGTGAAACCCTATCCCTACAAAAAAATACAATAAATTAGCTGGACATGGTGGCACTTGCCTGTAGTCTCTGCTACTTGGGAGGCTGAGGTTGGGGGGAATCACCCGAGCCCAGGAGGTGGAGGTTGCAGTGAGCTGTGATCATACCACTGCACTCCAGCCTAGGCAACAGGGTAAGATCCTGTCTCAAAAATAAATAAATAAATAAAGTCCAGAGGGTGGGACCACTGTTAGCTGTGAGGGACCTGACTTGCCAAACCAGTCTAAGATATTTCTAGCTACTCCTTTTCTCTTTCTTCACCCTGTGAACAATTTAATATTTGGCGTCTTCCATTTTTTTTAATTTCTTCCTCCCTACTCATTCCCACCCCCAAACCAACCCCAAAGCTAACCTCAGCTTTTTTCCAAACTATCCCTTTTGCTTGCTGTGAACACAAATTTGAACCTCAGCTCGGTTGGTGATAATTTTGCCCATAAGAAGCTTCTGGCAAAAATAAAACAAAGTAAGTCTTTAGGCCTCTATCTTTAGGAGGTTTTGCTGGCCTAAATTGTTTTTGCTTTTTAATGATATTTTAATTAGTGTTTCACCAAGTGTGGTTCTCAATCAGCAGCAATAGTATCCCCTGGGAATTTGATAGAAATGCAAATTATCAGGCCCCTCTCATAACTAAGTGATTACACTTTGTGGAGTCTCTTCATCTAAATGTCTTCAGTGGCAAAAGCCAATGAAGAAAATCTCTGTATAATCGTTTTTTTTGGTTTGTTTGTTTTTGTTTGTTTGTTTGTTTTTTAATGGTTCTCAGGGTTTGGTCTCTAGACCAATGTCATCAAAATCAACTGGAAATTTGTGAGCAATGCGAATTCTCAGGTCCTATCCTATCTGTAACTGAATGTAAAACTCTAGGTGTGGGACCATTCAATCTGTATTTCTACAAGTCCTCTAGTAGCTCTGATACATGTTCAAGTTGGCCCTAAAGTGTCGGATTTATAACCTATAACTGTTTCTTTCTAGAAGACAACTATGTCAGGGGGAAAAATAAAAAGAAAGTTTTCTATTAATTAAAAACGTAGAATTCAAGAGCTAAAGGAATCTCAGGACAATGATTAGCAAAGATAAATATACAAAGGAATATAAAGTAAAAACGCAACTGAAAACGGCTGAAGAGAACGTGGACTAACACATAATGTTTGAAACAGAGTATACTATTTAAAAGCTACATATGTGCTAAATCTCAGAATTTCTTTCCATGTGCCAGTTTGAGAGGCAATTTATTTCTGGCACAACTGCCATATGCATTTATACTAATGTGAAAGACTTCTTGTAATGAGAAGGTAATACACTGCATTTAGTAAACTAGTTTTCAATGTGAGAAAAATGCCTACATGAAAATGTTGCCCTTTAAAAATCTTCCCTTGACTATTCCTGTTTATATTCTTGATAGCAGAATAGCTTTGGGAAATGTTCTGAATAGAATCCAAAGCTACTCTAAAGATAGGCTGACAAGGTTGTCACCATACAGTTCCTATGTACCACGAATCTTAGAATCAGGAACGTTTGAATCAAGACATTTCTCAGAGCCAATCTGAGATACGTATATATTTATATGTATCTATTTGAGACGACTCTCAGGGAACAAGACATCAAAAACAAATTGATCAAAAGGTTATACACTCAAATGAATGTTGCATTTTAATGTAGTGAGTAATGGTACAATTTAGGAACTAAACTCTTTTTGAAACTGCCTTTCAAGACAGTTTGCAATTACAAAAGAAATGTTCATGTGTATCTACTTTTTTTATTTGAAAAGTTGATTGCATCTAGGTTTACCATTCATGTACTTTGTTCAACATAAAAATATTTTAGACAGACAAAAAATAAATTCTACTTTCAAAATATGAAAATTTGATACCTTTAAAGATGTTAAAAAAGAAAAAGACACAGAATAGTAACAACATCGTAGGAATAATTGTACGGGCTCCTAAGGTGACCATTAAGAATTCTAACTTACACGTATTAAGTTTTTTATTTAAAAAAATCAGTCGTTCGAAGGAAACACAATTTCAATTAGACAGGAGGAGTATGTTCAAGAGACCTATTGTACAACATGGATACTATAGTTAACAACAATGTATTATATACTTGATACTTGCTAAGAGTATAATTTAAGTGTTCTCACCACAAATAAAGTGTATGTGAGGTAATGCATACGATAATTGGCTTGATTTAGCCATTCCACAATGTATGGGTATATCAAAACATCATGTTGTACACCATGAATATATACAACCTTTATCAATTTAAACAAGATAATTCAAAATCAGTTGTATTACTTAAGTTGCTTGTTAAAACATGTATCTGTTACTATAATCAATACAAGTAATTATGAAGTAGTCTATGCATGCTGGCAAAGCCAGTCAAGCCATTCGTAAGTGCCTCTCATTGGCAGTGAATGTATTTTTTTTTCCTTGGCCACCTAAGGCCCTTATGACTTTTTCTGGGTCAGCTTTGGTAACTCCTCTCACTTAGCTCCATTCTCAATGGTCAGCCAGGCTTGGGATTAGTCATTTTCACTTTTCTTGGTACATGGACCTCTCTCCCCCCGTACTCTCAGTATTTCAATTATCATCTGACTGTAGATGAGCTCCCAAATCTTTATTTCAGCTTAATATTCTATCCTGAATTTCAGACTCACACAGCCAACTGCCCAAGAATATTCCCTGAACTTCTCCGCCTTGGATATTCCCTAAATAGGACATGTCCTAAATCAGTGTTCTCAAAGCCTGGTCCCTCACCAGCAGCATCAAAATCATGGAAGAACTTTGTAGAAATGCAAATTATCTGTGCCCTCCCCAGACCTCCCCAATTAGAAATTTAAGAGTAAAACAGTCATCTGCATATTAACAAGTTTTCCAGGAGATTCCAGTGGAGCTAAAGTTTGAGAACCACTGTCCTATATCATGCCCAGCATTTACTCTGTGTATTCACAATGTTTTTTAAAAATTTCCATATTTTATGCATGCTTGAACATCTTGAGGTCCTTGGAAGGCCAGGGAGAGACGGCCCCTCCCAGGGCTAGCTAATTCCTAAAGACAGCAAATGACTTGTAAACTTGTTCCCTTGTGGATTTGTTGGATTGCTTTTCGTATACAAACCAACTAATCCAAAGTCTGTATCCCCAGCTACCTTCTTCATCTAACTGTTGTTACACCAAACCAATATTTCCCCCACCCTAACTTTCTCCCCCCACCCTAGGGCTTGGTACCAGACAACCAGAGACCACTTTTACAGCCAAGAAATTTTGGAAATTATTTGAACTACCCAGTCCTAAACTTGCTCAGACTTGCCTATTCTGCCTCACTCATTTCTTTTCCTTGGAAACCACAATGAAGGGTTTGGGCTATACTTTCCTTTTCTGCCTGCTGACCGACTCTGGAACTTTTTTCCTGCGTGGCTTTGCATGGCATAGTATGTACTCTTCTCTTGAGAACTGTGAGTAATCAAACTTCTTTTAATGGAATTGATCTCTCTAAATTGTCATTCAGTCATTTCTGTAAATCAAATCCCTGTGCAACGAAAATACCCTGCCCCTCCCGACATAATCTAAGTCTTGGGTTCCCTACTTTGGTGAAGGTTTCTAGCTGTCCAAAAAGTAGAAACTTTACTTTTTCCTTTTGTATATTAATCCATTACTAGATAGCAAAGTCTGTTTCTTTTTTTTTTAAAACTTGGAATCTATTAACCTCTTTCCCCCACTTATACCAATACTCCAGTTTAAGCCACCGGTGTGTTCGACTGGGCTTCAATAACTTAACGAAGGATATTTTTGCCTCAGTTTATGCCCTTCATTTCAATCCAATTTACCTTTTTAAATGAAGTCACTCCTCTGCTTAACACAGAACCTTTAGTGGTTTTTACCATTGTCATGCAAGTAAAAAAAAAAAAAAAAATCTGACCTTTGCTAACTTTCTAGCTTCATCTCTCCCAATTCAAATTCTAGGTTTACCAAGCAGCAATCCTCTCGAAATCACTTTCCCATGACTTCAGACTTGTGCACAGCATGTTGCCTGGCTTAGAGAATACTCCTCATGTTTCCTTTCCCCTACCTGACCAACCCATCTCTTAGGTCTCCATTTAGATGTCAGGAGGAGCCTTTCTTCACACCTTCAGGCTCAGCTATTCTATCATTCCAGGTTCTATCCTATCCCATTTCCTGCTATCTCCCTGACTTATTGGGGGTCCTATTTCTGTCAAAATCAGCAAAGGAAAGCGGGTAGGGGTTAGGGGAAGAAGGAACTGGGGGTAAGAAGGAAGACAATATGCATCAGGATAAAGGAATGAGTTGTTGGCATTCTTAGTTGAAACTCTGAAGGCATTTTCCATGAGTGTAAATGCTATAATCACTTTCACAAATCGCCTTCAAAAATACTGCCATGTTTGACCTCTTATTTAGTTGACATTGTTATCTAGGTTGACATTTATTGATCCATTTTGTTTTACTTAGTCTCATTGTGAGCAATGATATCTTAAAATCAACTGTTTATAGTACTGGCTATATTTGCCTAAAACACATTAAATAGATTAAATTAAATTCACATAATTAGAATTTTATGAGAGTGAGAAATTACTTAATGTGTACAATGCATGTTATTAAGGTGATGGATACCCTAAAAGGCCTGATGTGACCATTACACAATCTATGCATGTAACAAAATTATACTTGTACCTCATAAATTTATATAAATAAAACAAATAAACTCAATGCCTCCCAAAATAAATACATAATTGTTAAAATTTGTAAAAGTATCAAGCCATGTGCCATGTAATATTCCATTTTCATTCTTCCAGTGGGAAGTAAACAATAAGGGAAAAATTATAGATGACAGATAATGTATATAGGTATGTCATAAATTGAATTAGCCTAGGAAATTAATTATAATTTATATTTCTCCCTGTGGCAAATGTATTTCAAATACCAAACATTTTAACTGTAAACTAAGTAAAAAAAAAAAAAGACTACTTATAATCTAGAAGGCCCTTGATAATTGAAATACACTTAGCAATGAACAATTGAGTTTATTTTGCTGACTCACAATTCACAAGTAATCTTAAGGTCAGGTTTCTGATTGCTCATTCGTAGTTGTTTTCCAAAGTGTTGATAATCTAATTCTGTTTGGGCTCTAAATGTTTCTTCCAATGCAAAAAGGTCCCAGCTGCTTTGCAAAGGTAGGTAGGTTTGCCTAAAAATCAAGAATGACATCACCCACAAGACATTTTCTTGTTAAGTTGTGAAGTAACTTTTAGTATATTTTCAGACTAGTGTTTTCCTAGACTAGTGTACCCCTATGCGTGATCTGAATCAGACTTGTTTTTAATCTTCCATTAAAAACAAGACTTTCATTCTAGATATGAATTTTAGTCTGATATCTTATTCTTAAAGACTACTTTCTTATCACAAAGTTGTCACATCACCAATATCCAAACCAAGACATTTAAGACGACATCCTCAGAGGTGATAAATGACTACAGTTTTTGCGCTTTTAAAATAGGCTTGGGAAATGACCTGTATTTTGCATTATGTGCATCATAAACTTCTAATTGCTCTTACAGAGTGTTCTGTAAAAAAGAATATCTACTATTCTTTAAAAATACTATGGCATTAAAACTGAAGCCCTGAGAGATGTTAAGATAGACTATTTAAACTCTGTAGACTATGTTTGGGAATGCTTCCAGGGTTAGCAGTGAAGAGTGACTCATCAGTGAAGGGCCAGAAGTTCTTTTCCTTTTGGTTTAATGTGGATCTCTCAAACTACTTTCTAATATGGTAACCACTAGACACACATGGCTACTGAGGGGGCGCTTGAAATGTGGCTGATCCGAACTGAGTTGTGCTGTAAGAGTAAAACTTACCAGATTTTAAATACTTGATGGAAAAAATCTAATTAATAACTTTTGTAACAATTACATGTTAAAATGACAATGTTGTGGGTATCCTGGGTTATATACAACATACTGTTGAAATTAATTTCACCTCTCTATTTTTATTTTTTCAGGGTGCCTACTAGAGAAGTTTAAATTACATGTGTGGCTCACACTTCATTTCTACTGGGCAGAGCTGCTGTAGTAAAATGAAGAGAACAAGAATAGCCCCACAGATATCTTAGTTTTCATTGTTACAAGCCAACAATTTATTAGACAATTTTCTCTGACTTGAAATGACACAAATATCTCAGAGAGATCCTGTGGTGTGAGTGTTTGGAGTCAGAGGCCTATTTTTCATGGACCATTGTTCTGGTTTAGTTTAACAAATCTACTATAGTGTACTATAGTATAAACTATTTTTGCATTTTGTTCAATTAGAAGTTTATTAAAGTCAGCAAGATGAGCATTTTTGTGATTGATGTATGATGCAATAAATTGCATTACCAATTTAGAAATGTAATAATCTGAATTTTTAATCATCAAGTTTATGCATAATACATTTTTGAGAGAAAATAAACACAAGCAAAGAATCAATAGCATTTCCCTACCCCCCAGTCCCCAGGGGAGATTCTCTCTTATTATATTCAATTTCCTCTGTGAATTAACTCATTTTAAAAGACAGTAAAATAGGCCCAAATTTTTTAATTGTATTTCTGATTTTTTTCCGAAGTTAAGAGCAAAGTAGACTGAGTAAATTGACAGATGGTAATGATTTTGCACACCATTTATTTCAGGACTAATGGCAAGTTCTATTAAAGTAGTTCCTCCTAAGGAGTTTATCTCAACCAGTGAATTTCCATTCAGCCTTTAACACTTGACTCAAATGCCACCTCCTCCTCTAAAAAGCCTTGCCTGGTCCTATTGGGCAATTATCCACTGTATATTCTGCTAGAGCATTATGCCTTATATATATTTCTCTTATTAAATTTCTCCTCGCTGTCCCAAACTAGAGTGTGTGCTTCCTGACAACATGGCTGAAGTCAACCTGAGTCTTACTAATCTCTCTATTATCAATGACTAGTCCAGTGCCCAACATATAATAGACATCCAAAATGTGCATGTATTCCAGGTTTCTCAATGAGATGGTATTAATATTGCCAAATATTAGGTATAGTGTACTTGACAGTATGTCTAGTTAAAACATACATATATTCTACATATAGGCAGTTTAAATTTCTCTAGTAGGCACAGTAAAAAAAAAAAGTAAAAATAAATGTATACATATATTCTACATATATATTCTATACATATATATATAGGACATAGAAATATTTTAATGAGGAATTTGATGATGGCCAATTTTCAATGATTTAATAACCAAGTCAATTTTTACTTAGAGACAATTTATAAGTAAAAATTGACCTTGAAAAGTGTCACACACACAAAGATATAATGGAATAATAAAAGACCTTCTAATCACCAAAATATTTGTCTTCTAAATGCAATCACTTCGATTACGTTTTCTGAAAGGATTACCCAAGGCTCTTTTTTTGCTACAATTATTTAATTATACTCATGGTTTTGACTCATTTGTAAATGCCCATCTGAGGTTTTATTAATCCTCCTCATTACTATATGTTGACTCAGTCTATTGTGATCTCATCTCTAAGGCTTTATGAGCACAGCCTGATATTCATGAAATTTTCCAGGGGTTTGTAAAAATTTTTGGGTGATCATATTATTAAAGGTAGTTATGTCTATTCTTGAAAATAAACATATCTTTTCATTACAATGCCAAATACATGATCGTGGGAGGGATCAAAGAAGTGTGTACATGATTTAGCTGCTCAACTGGTTTAATTACTCAACACTTTTAGCTATGAAGAGAGTTTAGACCATTATAATAGTCTTAACTTTTTTATTCTTATAATTTATATCCATATTTAGAGCATTGGTTACTCATGTTGAAACATATAAAGGGTTGAAGAAGTTATAAAGGATCATATTTCTCCAGATTTTACTCCAGATGATCTTCAGAGTAAGCCAATTTGTAAACTGCATATAGAAAATCTAAAAGTGGAAATTTTTATTGCCTCCATATTACAGAGGAGTAAATGGCGGCACACAGTTTAAGTAATTTGCCAGGGTCATAAAGGTAGCTGGTAAAGACTTGGAGGGGGTTTAAACCCAAGCTCTCTAGCTATAGAGTCTTCCAACTGGATACTAGACAAAACAAAAGTTCTCAGAGCTTGGCTGCACATTAGATTGAGCTGAGTAGTTTGTAAGAATTATGATGCCCAAGTCCCAGAGAACACCAATAAAATAAAACTCTCAGGAAATCTTTTGAAAACCAAAGTTTCCAAAGAATGAAGCTTTACTCAACTGATGCTCAAAGTGTATTTTGTTAAGATGTACTTGAAAATGTCATTTGAGCCTCTCTTATCTGATTGTTTAGAGAGCAAAAAGAAAAAAAAGCTAATTTCTGATAAAACCCAAAAACTATGAAGAATTCCACATGCCTCGTCATAAAAGTAGCTTTTTCCTCCACTTTATAGATTTTATTTGATTTTAAATTTCAGTCGACATTTTCATATGTATTTGGCCCTCAAACCAAGCATGTAATTTAAAAAATTGTTAACTCATACTTTTTCTTATGTAATTAGAGTTAAAAATCATTGTTAAAGTGAAAAAATAAAACGTTTGTCTATATAATGAATACTATTATAAAGCATATTAAATGTTATAAGAATCCTAAATAATATACTAATATAAGCTCTTATAAAGTTCAAATAAACAATATTTATACTATCAACATTTCATATGATAAATAAAACACATTAAATAATTAAAAGCTCTTCCACCATGCAAAAATGACTAAACAATTTTTTAATTTCTAAGGCTTTTTGAGATTACTGTGAGAGGGGACATAGTTTCAGGAAAGGTGAGTAAACACTATATTAGACTAGCGTTTCTCAATTTTGATACTACTGACATTTTGGCCCAAATAATTCCTTGTGGAGGGCTATCCTATGCATCGCAGGATATTTTATACCATATCTGGCCTCTACCCACTAGACTTCAGTTGTACCTCCAATCCAGTAATAATAATTAAAAATGCCTCCAGACATTGCTAAATGTCCACTTGGTGGAGGTAAAAATACCCCCGCCCCCCATTTTGAGAACCATTGCAATAGACAAATTAGCTCAGAGTTATGTCATCTCTAAACAACTTAGCATAAACAAACTAGAGAAAGCCCTTTCGACTTCTGGTCTGAAGAATTCTGCGTGTCTATAATACAAGTTTAATTGATATGGACATAAGTTATTACCAGCTGATATAACAATTTGCGATGCTTTCTGAATCATCAAAAAAATGTTGTTTGAATGCTTAAGATGCTTAATGTGTTTTGTAATACAGTAGACTAAAAACCTTGGAAATCATTAATTAACTGAAGCCATATAATTTTGATAGTTTGGTTACTGGGCACTTTAATTTAACCTGGAAATCTTCCAATAGATTTCCAAACTAAGAATTTTCATCCTGCTCTGACTGGTTAATCTTTGGTGGGATTTACCATTTATCCATTGCATTATCATTATTTGCTTTGCCTTATCATATAAAGACAAAATTGGGTGTGGAATAGTTGCCCATACTTTCCAGGGCATATCATAGAGACCCACACTCAGTAGGTTATTATGTTCTTTAATGGCTTACACATTGAAGGGAAGTTTCACCTTTCCTGAAACTATACCCCCTTTCACAGTAATCTCAAAAAGCCTTAGAAATTAAAAATTTATTTAGTCATTTTTGCATGGTGGAAGAGTTTTTAATTATTTAATGTGTTTATCATATTATAAAACATTGATCATATAAATATTGTTTAATATTTGTACTTTATAATAGCTTACATTAGTATATTAGGATTTTTATAACATTTAATATGCTTTATAATAGTATTTGTTATATAGACAAATGATTCAAATATCTGCCTCATTGTTAAAAGCTCACTTAAATGTTTTGACATAAGCTCACATAATTTGAAAATATTAAGAATATGAAGCTATAGAATTTGAAAACATTAATGCATTGAATTCCATACGGAAGAAAGTCTGTTTAGTTGAGGGACTTCAATATGCTTCCATTTTCCACTTCTGAGGATCTGTTTTGGCTCATGGTAAATATTACATCTTTACCCTCACTCCCCAAATGCTTCAGATGGATTAAGCACCGTTCTTTTTGTGTGGGGGAGCTGGAGAGAGAAATAGATGAGTATCTTCCACACCCTTGATTCCATACTAACAAGTACCAATAAATAGCAACTTCTCACCTCCTCTATAGAGGTTGTCTTCAATTAGAAATACACTAGAGAGATTATAACCGTAGAAAGGACATTGAGTAGTGCTTTCGGCTAATTGGCAGTACATTCCTTCCAAAATTTCAGAGGTACCACAATTTAATG
Source organism: Symphalangus syndactylus (assembly GCF_028878055.3). NCBI lineage: Eukaryota > Metazoa > Chordata > Mammalia > Primates > Hylobatidae > Symphalangus > Symphalangus syndactylus. The sequence goes on from NC_072447.2 coordinate 45,687,251, forward strand.
ACTCCCCTGAATAAAGTAATTGGTTGAAATTTACTTTGCAGTTCTTAATATAACTTTGGACCCATCATTAGCGAGAACTCTAAAAAGCAAAAACAAAAACAAAACTGGGGTCAGTATATATTTAAACGAAGCACAAGGAAAAAAGGTATTTCACTTTCAAAGGACCTATGCTGTATTTTTTTTTGGAAGATTGCAACTCATCAATTTTATAATATGATGACAATAATATTGCCTCTGAGTTAACTGTGTAATAATTCACTTTGGGTACTGCAATAATTGAGCAAACAGAAGCTGGTACCAGAGGCATTCCTTTCTTTTATTTAGTGTAATATTTTTTCATAATTTAATGAGAAACATTTCAAAAGCAACGTTTTTATCCTTTCATGTTAAATTAATTTACAATGCTATAAGCTATAATAAAATGAGAGAAACCATCAGCAAAAAGCAAAAGTTAATAAAGACAGATATTCTTAAAGTTTCAAGGACTGAAAAAAGCTCAAATCACAGAAGTATTTGGTTTCTCCTTTTTTTGTGGCTTGGTTCAATTTGTCATAATTTGTTCTCAATTATTTTGTACTTACAGCTAGCATAACATAATATTGATGAAGTAGAAAAGATGCATAACTGAAAGTAAACATACATCATTAAAATCACCTAAGAAACAACAAAACTTTGCGATGTACTTCAGTAAACTACTCTAAGATTTATACAAAGAAGGCTATGATGTAATTTAACATGTACTGGTATAAAGTTCTTTGGGCAAAATTTCAAGCAATGATGAATAAAGCATAAGGAAAGTTCATGTTATTGGAATGGAGTTCTCTGTTTAAGCATATTATGGACACTCCAATTTGACAGATACTACTCTGATACAGCTTAATAAATTTGTATTCAGCTGCTGAAACACTACGAGAATTGAGAAGACCTGGGCTGTTGGACCTTTGAAGTCAAGAGATTTAAACTCTCAGAACCTGGTTTTCATCTTTAATTGATAGAATGGGACAACCTCAAGAAGAGAGTAGTTTCACTTGGAGTGATGGTGCTAGGCTGCCCATGAGGATTCTGAGGTCGCAGACAGGTTAAATGCGGTCAAGCACTATAGTACAGTATCAGGTTATTTGCTATCCATAGACTAGATAACAGCAAAAGTCCTTGCAAATTTCAAAGTTCTATGACTCAGTGAGAACATTTATTATTTAGCCAGCAAGTAAGCACACAGCCCACTATTCAGCATGTGTCTGTACATATAACATCCTAGAGCCCTACTACTCAAAGTGTGCGCCAGAGACTGGCAGCAGCAGCATCACCTGGGACCTACTGAATCAGCATCTCTGGGGCTGGGGCTAAGTAATCTATGTTTTAACAAGCTCTCCAGGCAATTGCTATGCATACTAAGAGAAGCACTGATTCAGAGCATTGTGAGAACATAGAAGATGTTCCAGGCTTTGCCTCAAGAACTTTAGTTTTGGATAAAATAGATGTAAAACAACTTAGCAAAATCTTTCATAATGAAGTAATATCTGTAGATCATTCATTCAACAAATATTGAGAACCCACTATTTGTTAGGCATTGTGTTAGCGGCTGGGGTTATAATAGTTCTGCTTTTGTGACGCTTACAATCTAGTGGAGTATACCCAAATAAATACATACATTTTAAAAATACGGTTTTTAAAAAATACTATGCAGGATATAATAATGGTGCTATGAAAACAAAGAACAGAAATGGCTTTGAGGGGTGGAGAGTGATACATTTAACTTTATTTTGAATTTTTAATAATAATATGTTAAGATTTAGTTAGTTGATAAATCAGCAAATACCAACTGCATGCATGCTCTGCACCCAGATAAGCATCTTGCGGAATATAAGAGTATGCCCTGGAGGAGTTTATAATCAGCTGGAAAGACAAGATTTAACCACCAACTATAATCAGTATGGTGTCCACAGTAGACCACTTTAGATTGGCCCTTTGTTGAAACTCTCTCCACTCTGCTTCTTAGTTAATAAGCTTTTCTGGTTTTCCAATTCCTGGTTTTCTAATTCACTGTGCAAGACAAATTTTAAAAAGAGAAATCAATGTTGGCTGAAATTAATGCAGAATGTTCTATGGAAGAGGAATTCAAGATGGGTCTTGAAGCAGTAGTAGAATGTATAAAGGTGAAGATAAATAAGGAAGTCATTTTAAGAACACCACTGTTGTTAGTATTAATAATAACTCCAATCATTTTATTTCTAATAACTGGTACTGTCATGAAAGATGATCTGTTAATACCACATATCAAAAGGGTTTTAGTTCAGTCCCAGACATGATACATTGTGTTTATAAGTTTTCTTTCATTACTTTGGCAAACAACGTCTTTTGATTTTAACCTTCCTTTCAATGACTAAGGGGGACTCTAATAAGTATCTAGGTAGAATTGTCAAAGAAGATGAGTCAGTATTTACATATTGACTGTTATAAGCACTACACAAATGGTTGTTACATAAAATAATTAAAGTGAAATTAGAGATACCTACTCAAATATATGTGTGTGTATCTTATTTTTTTTTTAATTGAGAGAGAGAGGGTCTCACTCTGTCACCTAGACTGGAGTACAGTAGCATAGTCACAGCTCACTGCAGCCTTGCAGCCTTGACCTCCCAGGCTCAAGCAATCCTCCTGCCTCAGCGTCCTGAGTAGCTGGGATCACAGAGGTGTTCCACCACATCCAACTATTTTTTAAACATTTTTTGGTAGAGACGGAGTCTTGCTGTGGTTCCCAGACGGGTCTCGAACTCCTGAGCTCAAGCCATTCTCCTGCCTTAGCCTCCCAAATTGCTGGGATTACAGTGGTGAGCCACCTTGCCTGGCTGTGTGTATATCTTTTAATGTTAAACTTTTACAGTGGAAATATTCACTATTTGCTTCTCAATTGCTTGCTTTGAAGAGCACAATGCTTTACTGAACAGAGATCAAAAACCCACCTAGTTAAACAGGAAATAAGACTAATAAAAACATTTAATGGTCTTATTTAACAACTATAGAATAAAACTGAAAACAGTACAGTGAAATAAAGAAAATTCCTTTGTGCCAATGTCACTGCATGATATCGGTACTAAACAAATTGTTCTCAGGAGCTACAAGTCATATTCAGGTGGTCAGAAATTATACTTTACATAATGTGAAATGTAGTATCTGAAATATCTGCAACTAGTTAGGTTTAAGAAAAGAAAACTCTTAGCACTGGGGGAAAATAAATCCTTTTAAAAATAGGATTGAACTGTCAATAAAGCTGTTTATAATAAATTCTTATAAAGTTTAACATGAAAGGATTGTAAAAACAGATGTTACTCAAAAGAAAACCACATCTGATTTTTATTGCTACAGCCTCTCACTGACTTTTGTCTCATTTTTCATGGAGGCTTTTAAGTTTTAACAAAATACAAAATCGAGGAGCTTTTTAAAATAAGAGATTTATGGGAGGTATAGAAAGATTTTCTGGAGTTATAAAACCCTGATCACCAGATATACTTAGGAAATGATTAAGAAGGCTGAATGGTAAACATAGATTCTAGAAATGTTGTAATTATCATTTTCTCTCTTCTTTTAATTATTAGAAATCTTGCATTTAAGGTCTGAAGTTTGCCAGACTAATCCAAATTTACTAGTGAGAGGCATCCTTGAATTCTCCTTAATCTGTTTAGTTACTTAAAATGTTTAAGACTTTCTAATCAAGAGAAGCCTAGAGTCTCGAAGGCATAATGTTCTCTCCCAGACCGATTTAACTTTAGGTTATTTAATTGGAACTCCAAAGAATTAGAAGTTCATTCTATTTCCTTGGCATTCTTCACAGCACCTGGCACAGTGTTAAGTACATATTAGATGCTCAATAAATATTTTTGAAGGAGTGAACATTGCTTAAGAGGGAAATAAGAGGAACTATTAAGATAGAAGATATTTAAATTCCTAAAATTATTTCTTTCCTATTCATGGAGAAGATATGATTAGAAAGACAATTGTATATAGTTTTAATAAAATCTATTTATTTTGGTTTTGTTTAATGCAATTCAACAAGCTTTTATTGAGTTTGCACTATCTTGACACTGAAATGCTGAAGATATTTTAAAAATTACAGAATCACTCAAGAAGCTTAAAGTTTAGTGGTGTGTTAATTTGCAGATGATTTGATTCTGCTTTTAACTTGTTTAAGGACAATGATCTCTGTTCAATGCCATACTGAAAGTACTATGTGTTCATAATAAACAATTTCTGAATGATCTTATGAACTCATTAGTATGTCTCATGTGGTTTATTGCTTTAAAATCTCATAATCAACTATGGTCATTTTTTTCTGCACTAGAATGTAGGTCACTGAGCTCAAATTTATTTCTTTTTTATATATTTTTATTTTATGATTATACTTTAAGTTTTAGGGTACATGTGCACAATGTGCAGGTTTGTTACATATGTATACATGTGCCACGTTGGTGCGCTGCACCCATCAACTCGTCATTTAGCATTAGGTATATCTCCTCATGCCATCCCTCCCCCCTCCCCCCACCCCACAACAGTCCCCGGAGTGTGATGTTCCCCTTCCTGTGTCCATGTGTTCTCATTGTGATTTTTTTTTTGATAGGGTCTCACTCTGTCACCCAGGCTGGAGTGCAGTTGTGCCATTATGGCTCACTGCAGCCTCGACTTCCTGGGTTCAGGTGATCCTTCCACCTCAGCCTCTCGAGTAGCTGGGACTACAGGCACATGCCACCATGCGCAGGTACTCTTTGCATTTTTTGTAGAGATGGGGTTTCACCATGTTGCCCAGGCTGATCTCAAACTCCTGGACTCAAGTGATCTGCCTGCCTCAGCTTCCCAAATCCTTGGGATTACAGGCATGAGCCATCGCACCCCCGGTGTATTTCTATACCTTACAAAGTACCTTACACAGTAACTAACCAGCAAATGGCAGATACTCCAGTCATAGATGAATGAATATGAATCTACCGTTGAATATTAATAGAAATTGTAATGGCATAGTTACATTTCTGAACCAATTCTAGGGGTTATACATTCAAAGAAGGAGTATTATTATTAGGTCCCTAAAATTGTTAGTAAAATAGACCTCTTATTATATTTATCTGGATTCTTATATCATGCAAGAAAATATCAAAAAACAAGCATGCTAACTATGTTTTGGTTTTTGGTGTTTTTTTTTTTTTTCTTTTTTTTGGTATCCCTCCGATTCCAGATCCATTTGCCCTTCTTTTTCCACCTTCCAGGGGGCTGACTTGGATTACATCACTGGACTCCTATGCGCTATGGTTTTCTGTTTGGGTTTGACCAAGGAGAGGACTAGCAAACCACTGCAGAGAAGGGAGAGTCTTGGGTCAGAGTATTGATTCCCTTCATCTCTTTTTCCCTGAGTATCATTTCGAGGCAAATTCTGTCCTTAAGAGAAAGCCACTGCTCCTCCCAAGGCATTAAAATCTGCACGATCTGTTTTTTTTTCTAGGCTCTGAGAAACCTCTCTCCCCAACAATGCCTTCAGGTCTAGGAGAGGTGACAGCTCTGCTGCTGCTAGTCCTAGGGTCTTGTGCTATCTTGTGAGATTTCTCTACACCCTGCCCAATCCTGAGTATGTAAGTGCCTTGTAAATAAAGACTCCTCAACTTACCCTAATTTGAATGTGCCATCTGTTTCTTGTTGGGACTCTGACTGAGATATCAACACAAATACAATCATGAAACAGGACACAAATTCAGCACTTCAGAGTTATTGCGGTACTATGTTAATGGGCATGAAAGTTATCAGTAAACTGTAAGTGCCATACCGATGTTGACCGCTATCATTTAGCACAAACTATGAAAAGTTCAGACTATGTCCATACACAGGTGTCTCAACACAAAACCAGTTGACATGGTCTAACTTGATACAGGATTGATGTGGCTGTACTGTAACAGTTGTGCAATAATCATGTTGTAAATAAGTTTTTAATGTATTAACAGCGTATTATATTGATACATATGTAATCACAGTGTTATCAGACTTATCCAGTGTTAATATGGCTGATCATAGACAAGGTCTCAATATTCCATTATCCGCCAGTCTGTTCCAGATCATGGGACACTTGTACATGTTCCTGGTTCGGGATCAATTAAGAGACTAGCTCTGTGAAGAGAAGGGAAGCATAACCTTTTTCTGAGTTATAAGTATAAAGTCAGCCCTGCATTCTTTCACCCTGATTGGGGATGAGCTACAGTTACAAATCTCCTTTGTCTCTTCAAGCTTAGGGGAGCTTGCAGGAAATTTTCTGTAAGCATTTATGCTTTTATGAAAAACAATGATACTGAGACACAGACTGTATGCTATGAAAAAAATAAATACTTTTAGGGTAAAAAAGGAAAAAGGTGGTATTAAAATAAATTCTCCCAAATATTGCTCCTTATATAATATTTCGTTAGTGACATCTACACAACAACCATATTTTGGGAAGCAATTAAACACCTCACATGGACAAAAATCATATTGGTTTCTTACTATTTGGGCTGGCAGTACCTTATAAAAAGAAAAAAAAGCATCAAAGCACTGTAGTATGATATTTTAGAGGATGTTTTTCCTATAAAAATCTTCAAATGAGCTGCCAATGGACCCAAAGAGACTTATTTTAATACACTCTAGGACCATATATAATAAAAGGTACTATCCTATTTTATAGAAATGGCTTCTGTTGCCTTAGATGAGGTTTACACATAAACTTTTTAACTTTTAGTGCTGCTTGTTTCACTTCTGGTGGCTTCTTTTTACAACAATGCCCTGCCAAGCAGTTAATACTACTTCATAAAGGAAGACTCCACTCCTTGACCTTCACGTTTATGACCCATAATGCAATGTGCTTCCATCATCTCTATCATTTCTAGATATCACCCTTCCTGGGAAATGCGGACAAATGTTTTGTTTATTTGTTCTTGTTTTGTTTGAGGTCAATTCACTGGCTCCTTTCTCCAGTTTTTTTTTTTTATTTTTTTATTTTTTAAACACCTTTAAAGCTTCTAATAGTCTGCTAGCCAAAACAGTCATTTTCATTACATGCTTGTGGCTGGTCAAAAAGAACAGTTGTATAATTTTTATTTTCTTACCCAGACCACAAACAGGTTACAAAAAGTACATGGCCCTTAAATTTTGGCCATCCCTTTAAAATTTAGTTCAAAAGCCAACATTAATAGTCAGATGAAATGTCTGTCACATGGAAGAGCTACCAAGCAGATAATAAGTTTAGAACTCTTAATTGAAAATTAACACATCTACATTTGTATTCCCAAATTGAAGAAAACGGCTGTTTTGGCTACCGCTATAATAAGATGCTGCATATTTCACATGCTGAATCTGGAAGGGGGAGCAATTCAGTCATATCTGATGGTTGTTACTAAGCTTTAGTGTAACTTCAAAGATGAGGGTAGGAAATTCCGTCATCGTCAGAGAGATCCTGGTTTCTTTTCCTTGGGTTGCAAAGTTAGTAAATATTAGTCAGCCTTCCATTTTAACTAACTCGTTCGAGCTTGTCTCCAATAGAAGATTGAATTATTGGCCTCAATCCTTTCACATCCCTAGTAGTATTATACATTCACATTCCTGGCATGGTCTCATATAGGTGGAAGTATTTTCCTACCCCTTGACTTTGGGCTTGGCCACAAGACATGCTTTGTCTAAAGGGATATAAACAAATGTAACATAAGGAGAGATTTTGAAAAGTGTTGTTTGTGCTTCCGTCATTGCCTTGTGCTACTATCATACCCCGAGTAGCTGATGTCCATTCAGCTTGAGTCTCAGAAGAAAATATGTGGTATAGATCCGAGCGGAACTGAGAGCCTAGAGATAAGCACACCTAAACCATTTCCAGCCATGATCGGCCAAACCCTACCAAACTGCAGACCCATGAATAAATCAATACTGTTGTTATTAGCCACTGAATTAAATTTTTTTGGTTGTTTGTTGTGCAGCAAAATGGATTGATATGAACTGAAGTGTGGCTTATAATCAATACAATCCACTAAAGTTCTACTAAATGTATGTCTATCAAGCAGAAGAAAAAAACAGATGATTAGAAAGTTGTCAAATTCTTCTAACAAAGTTCATATACATACCAGGTACCAGAATGAGTTATCAATAATTGGCTAGGGGTAAGGGTTAGAAATAAAAAAAGTCAAGTTGAACTCACTAGGTCGTATTTCCAGGTTTTCAAGCAGACTGTTCTGGTTTGCAATATTTGAAAAACGTCTGCTGTGATATGCTAATGACTGTGAATTCTGTGGTCTTTGGAATAGTTCCAAAATGCTAAGCTCAAGTTTAAAACAAAATTGGATTCTCAAATATCCTTCTTGTTCAGAAAGGATTTAAGTCCTTTTGTACAGAAAGGAACAAAAAAGTGATAAGGTACCTTTTGGCATTTCTATTACCTATGTTTCCAGAGTGGTAAAACTGGATCTCTCTTGTTTTCAATCATATCTACAGGCTCCTTCCTATGGATGATCCTTCCTGGTGGCTTCTGTTTACAACAATGCCATGCCAAGCAGTTAACACTACTTCGTAAAGGAAGACTCCACTCCTTGACCTTCACATTCTTGACCCATAATGCAATGTGCTTCCACAATCTCTATCATTTCAAGATATCACCCTTCCTGGGAAATGCTGACAAGTATGGACTGTGCTAAAGGGTGAAGGCTGTGTTTCACCTCCTGTCACCAACAGCTTATTTGAGGAGAGTTTAAGAAAGAAGACTTTACCAGAAAAGTTCCAATTTCATGTGCCTCTTTATATGCTTTTTCTGCTCCTTATGTAGTCTCCAAATTTGAATGACAGCCTTCCTAACTAGTAACCTGGGAGGAATATAGGAGACCAAGTGAGGAAGCTATCAAATAATTTCTTAACATCAACATTATTGAAACATAGTAACTCATTGTTTTACACTGGAGGCTAAATAGAATGATATGTTTTAAAATGGCTATCTCCATGGGCTTATTTTTTTTCTTCTCATCTGATAAGTGGATTCAATGATTTCCAAGATTTTGTTTTCAACTCTGTGATTCTATGGTCTCTGGACACTGTAGTTCCAAGCTTCAAGAGAAGAGCACATCTAATTAAAGTTCAAGACAGCGCCAAAAGATTAGCAGCTACAGTCATATTTAATGAGCAAGTCGAGTGAAAGCATTTTTCCCATTGTCTAGGAGTCACCTCAATAGGATGGAAGATGCACGTTCTATACAGTCTTATGACCAACCTGTGCCTCAGCATATTTTTCCTTTAAGTACCAAACAGGTATATGAATTTAGAATATAAAAAGAGGGTTGTGATAAGTTGATATTTTTTTCTCCAAAGTTTAAATATTTGAATAGTTCACCAGTTATAGCTTTAAATAGTGGGAAATAATGCAGCTAGAAAAACCATACAGGGAAAAAGAATGAGTTGAAAATTCTCAGCTCTGTGGTTATCATCAAGTTTGGTTCCTGTCAGCCTCCAGCGACTGTAGGTGGTGCTTATAGGTATTCATCAATAAAAGGTGCATTTGAGAGGATTTCCAGCATTTTGCTTCGGAGGAAATCATTTATGTCAAAAGATTAAAACTGCTGTTTTTAATTGCTTAATTGAGTATATGTTGAGGCTAAGGTTAGTGAAAATGGTAAAGCAGAATGCATACATTGCTTATTACAGTCAAGAAATGTTATTCAGAAATGAGAAAATGTACAAACCCCACCAGACATAAATAAGGAAGTGGTTAGAATGTCGCTCTCAGCCAAGGGCCCAAAGTCCCTTTGTGTAGGTTTGGAAAAATTTGTGCCTGTCTAGCAGCTTGTAGCTGTGGAGAAGAGTTGGCTGACCAAACTTTGATTTTTTCTCTGACCATGTTCTGCTAGCCTTATGTCCTTCAGTAAATGACAGTTTCCATAAAAAACAATGAGGTTGTTGTACACTCCATCATTCCCACGACTTTGAGATCTTAACAAGATCACATAACCATCTGAACTTGAAGACACAGACTGAATTCAAATAATTCAGACTAAGACATGTGCTGATAACCTAAGAAAAATTATTGCTAGACTCCTAAAATAAATACTATGAGAAAGAGGCCACATTCACACATATTTTTAGCTTGAAAATGTGTATCTGCATCAATTGTTTAAAAAAAAAAAAACCTTGTTTTTAGATAAATGAGAAAGTATAATAAATTCAATTTTATTTTTAGGACATGAATGGATGATAATTTGTGGGCACAAAAAAGAATAATTTGCTAAGCTTTAGTAGCAGTGTAACACATTAAAATGCCTGTATCTCTTGCTCTAAATGAATCAATTTTAAATATATATGAATTGAATGTATCAATTGAGATCTTAAAATGAGCAATGAATGTGGTAATACCAGGTACAGATAATTTATGTGTTCTAATATTATTTAGAAAAGCATGCCCTCAGTTTTTCTTAGTTAAAACCACCGTAATTGGGAAACAAATACTTGAAAAGGGATTAGATATTCTACTAGTTGAATGGAGCAGTGAAAAGTAGATTTTAGTGTCATGGTTTTATGAAAAAGAAACATCAGAAAATAAAGTTCTAAATCATTTCCATTAAACAAAAACAAAAAACAGAGTTTTTGGTATGGCTTGGCTGTGTCCCCACCCCACAATCTCATCTTAAATTGTAATCCCCATGACCTCCATAATCCCCACATGTCAAGGGAGAGTCCAGGTGGAGGTAATGGAATCATGGGAGCAGTTTCTCCCATGCTGTTCTCATGATAGTGGGTGAGTTCTCATGAGATCTGATGGTTTTATAAGGGGCTCTTCCTACTTCGCTGGGCACTTTTCCTTCCTGTGGCCTTGTGAAGAAGATGCTTGCTTCCCCTTCACCTTCTGCCATGATTATAAGTTTCCTGAGGCCTACCCAGCCATGTGGAACTGTGAGTCAATTAAACCTCTTTCCTTTAGAAATTACCCAGTCTCGGGCAGTTCTTTACAGCAGTATGAAAATGGACTAATACAGTAGGCTTTGTTTAAGCAACATAAAGTACTGAAATGAATATTCAAATATAAACCGTATAGGTGGATAAACTGATCTTATGAAATGAGGTTCTGTCATATTTTTTGGTTACAATAACACACAACGTACAATGTTATTGATTACTGAGTTAGCTAAGAGGACTTCTCTTGTTATAATATTACATATAATATCACAACACAGGTGCTTTAGTTATAAAATAAAGTAACATGTACATTCTATCTGAGATTAAGAGACCAATGGTGAATATATTCCTCTTCATGGGATCACTGAACTAAAACCCATGGCGTTTATTTATTTTACAAAAATTTCTAGTTAATGATCTAAGGATTTAGCTTTTTATTTTCTCACCAAACCAAGGTATATATTGATTGGAAGTATTCTGAAACTATTATATAAAACAAAACAGCTTTTGACTTTTTTGTATCAGTTGTTTGTTCGAAAGTTGTTCTTCAAGTGGGAACATGCTTTCTTCCATTTTAAATTGCAATCTTACAGATCTGTAGTTTTCTTTTCATGGGGACAAAATTATTTTTAAGAACTCTGGTATATAAATCTCTGGAAGAGAGCATTCACAAATAAATTCCGATCAACAGATTGCATACATTTCTCAATCAGCTGTGCAGACTGAGCATTTTCACGGCTCCAGTCATTTTATAAAGATGATTCAGAATTAATCAGTCCTACTGCTACTTTTATTATTTATATATTCACAGTATTGACAGATTTCATTTTCTTCCCACTCTTTACTCCTCCTGTATAGGAATAACACTCATGATGTGGTGCGGGCAGCAGGAAGACATATCATCTGACTTTCTTTCTTTAAGTCATCACTCAACTAATCCTGAGAACCTATGAACAATAATGTTGGATATGCAGATTCACATCAAACTTCTTTTGGGTTCTTCAAGTGTTCTCTAAGAATATGAAGTCCACTAATTCTTTAGACCTCAGTAGAGGTATGTGAAGCATGTAGTAATAAAAATGACTAGAATGACACATAAATAGTTATGGCTGCAACTGCTATAGGTACTGGAACAACATTCCTCTAGGAACAATGACATCAAGAAGACTTGCAGAGAACCAATCTCCCAGAATTTTGAGCAATCAAACTCCTTGTGACATTTTAGAATGCACTGCATCTTCTCTTAGGGTTACTTAAAAACTACAACTATACGTAACTCACCTAGCAACAGTTTATGCCACTAATTCATTTTAAAGATATATTAACAGTAGTCTTTTCAAATGTCTCTTTGAATTGACTTGGCCGTGTCTCTTGAAAGGCTCAAATTTGATTAGGCCAAAATGCAGAGGAAATTAATGTTATTCTCTTGTGCCATTTCCCCAAATTCAGAAATGTAAAGAAATACCAATTTCGAATACAGACAAGTCTAATGTTAAATGAAGTCTGAATATATAAAAAGATTGTCGTCAAGATAAATCCATTGCCTGGTTTTCTTCAGCTGACATCTATTTTTATGTAGACGGTATGACTTAGATTCAGGAACTAAACATGAAGAAATTCAGAATAATCCAATTATTCAAAAGGCATGCAAAAACTATTATTTAAAAAATCTCTTTTCACAGTGTTTTTGTTTTGAGTACTATAGCTTTGTAAACATTTAATTATCTAGCTTTATGGGTTTCGTTTTAATGATTGTGCCAACAAATGATAACAATAAATCCATGCCAATTTTGGAAGTATTTCTAATATTATATAACAAATTGGAAAGGAATTTTGTACATGATTATCTCTATGAAGACAAACCACAAGAGTAATTAACAGAGCTATGATTCCATATCATCACAAGAGTTAAACCAGAAGTTCATGTTCACTATTTTCATACATCTCACAAACCCAAATATCAGTTCATTTCTCCTGGAAATTCATGAAGGATTAAAACAAAACGCATTATTAGGCAATATTTTGATATAAGGTGTGGGTAGCTAATATTTTTTCCAAAATTTAGTACAGAAGTGTGTGTATGATCTCAAGATTGGCGGTAACAAATGTTACTTACGAAAAAATGAGCAGAAATAAACCATGTGTTTATGATGTATAAATAAAATATAATGACATCACTAGACAAGGGAACATCTACTTTTTGGAAATTTATTTAGGGCAATGAACCATTAAAAAATAAAACATAGGCTTTATATTTTTATCATATGGATGGCTAATATTATTAATTTTCAATATGCATTTAGGAAAAACCAAAGTATATTTACTATTTCAATTAGCTATTGTCACAGTAATGTAGAATAAAGCTCAATGGCTTTATGCAACAATCATTTCTTCTCCTGGATGTGAATGGCTAGTGCAGCCCTGCTGTTCATGTCTCTTATCCTTTTCATGAGACCAGCAGCCTAGATGGACGTGTTCTCAGAATGATAACAGAAGCACAAACAGGAACATATAGATCTCTTAAGGCCTAGGCTGAAAACTATCACCTCTCACTCCTGCTCATTTACCATTTGCTAAAGCAAATCACATGGCCAAGCCCTAAGACTAGGGGTTGGGAAGTACATTCCACTCATAAGGAGGCATTGTTAAGGTTGTGATTGCAGAAAGTGGAGAAGAAATGGGATTAATCATTAAATTTACTACAGCTACATAACAGTTTCTTTAAAGCAGATGATATATTGTGGAACATGACAATGATGTGTACTTATATCTTTGACTGAATTCTTCAGGGTGTAATTTTTGCCACAATATTTACCTGTGCTAGATGATTGTTCTGTATTTTTATTGTTGCTAAACTTTTATTGCTGCTAAATTTAAGAAATAGAGAATCCTACTTTTTTTTTTTCCAGATTCTTGTATAAGGAATTTAAAGGCATATTTTACTGGAGGCAACCCTTTCACAGCAGATGTGAGTATAGGCAGACTGATGCAATGTCTAGTCTAGGGAGCAGAGCATGCCATCTGAGTCACGAGTCTTGTCTTACTCAACTCTGGAGTTACTTACTTGAAGAGCATATACTACATGGGAATTATAAGACAACACTGCCCCTAAGGAGTGTGGGAAAATTATTTTCTTTTCCAATATAATATGTAAGAAAATATTTCACATCATGAGATTTAGTCATTTCTTGTAAGACAACCAGAGCAAAAAGTCTTCTCAGTCAGATACACCGTGTAGGCAAACTACTCTCTCATCACCTGTGCATGCACGTGTGTGTGTGTGTGTCTGTGTGTGTGTGTGTACACATTCTGTCTGTTTCCAATTACAACTTACTTTTCTCATCTCGTCTTTCAAATTCTTGTTTTTCTGGTAGTGTTCCATTTTTATAAATAGAAAAGTAAAAGAGGAGTGTGCTTAAAAACCTGCTCAGAGGGTGAATTTCAAATTGGCGTCTCTATTAGAGGACTAATTTGCTTTCTATGTGCAATCTTGGTGTGATCACTGTTGCATATGTTATTGGATTTCAACTCCTCTGCCCCTACCCTAAACTCATTTTGAGATTCTCACATGGGAGGTCGATAGCCTGAGTTTTATGGAGCTCAAATGCTGACATGACTTCTGTCAGACTTCTGGTGTCACATTTGGTGAAGCACCAGGAGAATATTCTACCATATTTCTCTTTCCTTTGTTTCACTAGGCCAGAGTAGTCCTCTCTCTCTTGGGTTATCAGACTTTACACACTAGCAAAGCATATGATTGGCATTTTTCTCTTGATTATTACCCCTCTCTCTGTCTCTCTCTCTCTCTCTCTCTTCCTCTCTGTCTCTCTCTCTCCTTCCCATTCTCCCTCTGTCCTTCCCATTCTCCCTCTCTCCTTCACACTCCTCTCTCTGTCTCTCTAAAATCAACTAATTATTTTCCATTTTAATCACGTTCATAAGTCAATATATTTTATGTGCAAAGAAATACATATTCAAGAAAAAAGTTCAAATAAAACAACAACAAAAACCTGTTTCAGAATAAAATAATCTTCTTTGCTAGAACTAACCAAGTTCTAGCTGGTGTCTTTAAGACACAAATTTGGCTAGAAAGTTACTAATTAATTTGTAAAATATATCTGAAGGAGTTGTGCCTTTTACAGGATACTTAGATAATCTATTCACCATCAGTCAGGGGTGGGTCATAACTCTCTGACTACTCTTCTGTACCTTTTATCTTATATACAGTCTCAGACAGAATCTGTTTCAGTACAGTAAACACACATACACATTCCAAATCAAATCAAAACCTTTTTTCCTTCTCTTGATTAACTTTACTTTTGAGAAATTGATTATAATGAAGACATGTTTAACAAAATGCATTTTTATGATAAAGAGAAGATTCCCTAAATCAAGACTGAGACATAATTGTGAAAAATTCAGCCAGTATTATAATTGGATTAAATTATGGGATTCAACCTGAAAAAAGAAATTTTTATTCTGATATTGTAATTTGGTCATGTTAGGCTAAGATATAATTTAATGTCATGAGTCATTAGAGTGTAACATCGTACTAGTGATCAGTTTTTATGCAAAGGGAAAAACATGAAAATGGTAATGGAAGGCTTTAGTGGCTTGTTTTAAGCCTTTTGTGGCTTAGCTTTTCCTTTTGTATCTTCAAAACAGTGGGAAGACTAAACAATACTATTCTTGATTGGCTAGCCACTGGAGATGGGGATACCAAATGAAAAAAATGCTGCAACACAAGCAGGCAGTATCATTTTCTTCATTTCTTTATCCTGCAAAAGCACAGAGACTCTGTCTTGCAGAATCATTTTTTTTTTCTTTCAAATTTCAGAGCTGAAAGGGCCATAAGCAGAGCATCTGGTCTAGTGGTTCTCAAATTTAAGTGGGCACAAGAACTACCTAGGGGCTCTTTAAATATGCAGATTCCACGACCCATCCCCAGAGAGCTTCTGACATAATGCATTTTTAATAGTTTCCATGTAAAGATGGTGTCCGTGGTATATAAACCTGGAGAAACATATCTTTTGCCTAGATCCATCATTTTTCAGAAAATCAACCTGAGATCTCCAACAGCACTGACTTCCCCAGGATTACAGAGGCTAGTGTTTAGGAACAGGACCCTAACTTCTTGACTTAAAATAGGATATTCTGCACTCTCTAAATACCTTAATACTTCTATTAAAAAAATTTTAGAGTCTGTAAGCTGAAGAAGCTGTGCCTTTTTAAGGATACTTAAAAGCACGTAGGCTTTTCCCCATTTTTGTATTGTGGCAAAATATACATAACATAAAATTGATCATTTTAACCATTTCTTTTTGAGTCGGGATGTCGACCATGCTGGGGTGCAGTGTCATTCACTGCTTCCTCCAGTTCCTGGGTTCAAGGAATCCTCCTGCCTCAGCCTCCAGTGTATCTGGGACTACAAGCATGTGCTCCCACACCCAGTTAATTATTGAATTCTTTGTAGAGATGGGGCCTTGCCATGTTGCCCAGGCTGGTCTTGAACTCCTGAGCTCAAGTGATCCCCCTGCTTTAGCCTCCCACAGTTCTGGGATTACAGAAGTGACCCACAATGCCTGGCCATTTAGCCATTAAAATTTTTTTTTATGGGTACATAGTACGTGCATATATTTACGGGGTACATGAGATATTTTGATATAGGCATACAATGTGTAATAATCACACCAGGATAAACGGGGTACCATTATCTTGACCATTTTTAAGTATACAGTTGAGTACTATTAAGTACATTAATATTATATTAATATTATTGTTGAACCATCACCACTATCCATCTCTTGAATGTTTTCATCATCCCAAACTGAAACTCAGGTACTCACTAAACAATAAGCCCTCATTCTCTTCTTCCTCCAGCTCCTGGTAACCTCCTTCAACTTTATGTCTGTATAAATTTGACTGTTGTAGGTAGCTCATACAAGTGGAATCATACAATATTTTTCGTTTTGTGTCTGGTTTATTTCACTTAGCATAATGCCTCTAAGATTCACCCATATTAGCTCATCTTTTGATTTGCTGAATTCCTTTAACTTCTTGTTCAAGATGATGTTCTGGCTCTTTAAGAAATGAATTTCTATCATTTTTCCAACTTCAACAGATAGCCGCTAAATGAGAGAAAGAATTCAGAAAGGGCATTCCTGGGTGAATGAAATAGACAGAGCCTGGAGGCTGGCATAGTGATGTGAAATGCATTTTCTACCTAGTTGAAAGTCACCTGGAAAGAGAAAGAAATAGGAAATGAGAGAGAGGAGGAGAAGAGAAGAGAGATGAACTAAACTGAGAAAAACTAAGACTTTCTTAAGGCTGCGTTGTGCCCAGATTAGTAGAGCTATGCAAATGAGGTTATTAACAGGTATATTCCAAATATTAATTGGTACAAACTGGTATACGTGGAACCTGATATTATTAAAATACCTTTGGGGCAAACTATAGACAAAGAAAAGGAAATAAAGAAGTAAGCATCTATGTTGCTATTTGAGAGATATTTATTGTGCTTAAGATTTAATTTTAATTTATATAGTTACTGTCATGAGCGTTTTGCAGCTTTTAAGTCAGAAGGGAAATTATTTATGTTTTATTGTAGAAAAAAGTTTAAAGTTTTAAAAACATCAGTACACTGGTATATCTCCAATTGTACACTTAGAGGCGAGGCCCGGTAATGCTTTCGAGAAGAGGTAGGGCTTTGGCCAGGAGTTGAATTTTCCAGGTAGACAAGGAGACAAAGGGTATTCTGAGCAAAGATAACTTCTCTTGACTGGGATTATGCGTACTTGCTGTTTAGTATTCATTCAGCTCAGTGTCATTTACAAGAAACTTTGTACGGCAGCTTTAATTCAATGGCATCAAAACTTTTTGATACTCCTCCATGGAAAGTTGGAGTTTATGTCTCATCCCCTTGAATCAGAGCTCTGTCACTGATTGACAAATAGAATATGGGAGA
This sequence comes from Symphalangus syndactylus, assembly GCF_028878055.3. Lineage (NCBI taxonomy): Eukaryota > Metazoa > Chordata > Mammalia > Primates > Hylobatidae > Symphalangus > Symphalangus syndactylus. Next base: position 45,705,141 of record NC_072447.2, read on the forward strand.
AGCAAAACTATTCTTGTTTTTAGGGCAGGCCTTGAGAAGCTTGCAGCTTTAATTTCTTGTCCCTTGGGATAATTGCTCTTGGGACCCAACTCCTACACTGTGAAAAAGCCCAAACTGCTCCATGGAGAGGCCCACATGAGGAAAAACTGAGTCAGCACCTATTTGCCAGGCATGTGAGTGAGCCCTCTTGGAAGTGAATCCTCCAGCATCAGGCAATCTACCCCAACTGATACCAAGTGAAACAGGGATAAGCAAGCCCCACTGAGCCTTGAGCAAATTGTAGATTCATGAGCAAAACAAGTAATTTTTACTGAAGCCATGAAGTTCTGGGCTGGCTTGTTATGTAGCAAAAGTTAACTAGAATACCTTCTCTGATCTTCCTCATAAGGGATGCAGAAGGTGTCCCTTCTCTTGGATGACTAAACGACTTTGTACTCTCCTTTATTATAATATAGCCCTTCCTTCCTCGGCTAGGTCTCTCTGTCCTCCCGTCCCAAGCCCCACCACTGTTAATTCCTCTTTTGGGGCAGTTCCATATCTTATCAACTTGTGTATTTTCATGCCTGTTTACTGTTCTGTAGAAGATCCCACTTCTTAATAGCTCTCCTTAAAAGTCACATTCAGGAATCCATTCAAAAAGTACATTTTTCCACTACGGGTATGTATTGCATGAATTTCAAAATTTCTTTCAGTTCATGGATGAAAGATGAATTTAGGGTTGTTTAATCAACGCAATGGTTGCATCCAAATAAGAACACTTGTTTTCCACTCCAAAAGAGAATCAACAATTTACCATACCAGGTGAAAAAGCTACCTCTACTCATTGCACTTTTTAAAACTGCATTGCACAACCATTTTCCAAACATTTGTAAAACTACTGTAAAAACTAGAAAGGATTTATGGAGTAAATCATGGGAAGAATGCCTGGTCAAGCGGTTCATAAATATCCAGGTCTCATTCTATTTGGGGTCACAGCCTTGAATTTAATCCAATATTGAATTGTTGAATTGGGAGCAAAGAATTGAGGTGAAATGTGGTTGGCTCCTGAGAGCAAGTGAAATGCTGCCTCCTGCAGAGAATAACTTTCTTTGTAACTCCCAGAGAATAATATATTTGCAAAGGTGTTGGAGGTGAATAGATATTAGAGAGGAAAAACTGAAATCTTTAGAGAACTGAAAGATTATATTTATATGACTCAGATCATTGTAAGTTATTATAATGCTAATATTGAATAGTCAATAGTCAACATGCTAACAGACCTCTCAAGGACAACCACAGACTCAGGAGCAAACAAAAGTAATTTGTTGCTTTCTCACTATCAAGAAACAGACATTCTTCCATCTAGACTAATATGATCTCCAGTGGGAAATGATTTATGTCTCTTACATTCATGAAACTCTCTCTCATAACCAGGCGTAATGACTTCTTTTACCTCTATGGAGAATGGCTGATTTATGCACAGACCTTTGTGCAATAACTTTTCTTTAAAGATTGATGCTGTTAAACATGAAAAAAATGTGAACTTTCTGACATTTTATTTTAATGTAATTTAGAAAACCATGTAAACTGCAAATGGACCTCATGTGGAATGAAAATCACATGCTGATAACCTAAATTATTTTCAATACCATTAATCTTTGACTAACACCTGGAATGTTTTATTATCAGAATTATGAAAGGCACAAGAGAGGCACTAATGCAGTTCATCTTAAAAATAACTTAAAGGACTTAAGATTCTTTTTTTATCCCCTCAATTTACACTTTGAGAATTTTCCAATAGGATGGGTAGTGATTGTTACCTATCACATAGAGGAATGTCATTTTTTTTGGTCTGGAAAGTCTGCTCCCAAAGACCAATAATCCTAAAAAATTATTCAAGGTTAGAGGAAGGGAGGAGGAGAAAGTGACACAAAATTCTTTGACATTTTTCTGTGGTCAAACTTTTCCTGACCTTTTCAGTTCTTGTTTGGAGAAGAAGTTCTGAAATTATGTGGATCTTGTCCAGGTTCTAATGGAGATCAAAGAAAGCTGGCAAATAGTCCCAGCCTTCTCAATGTTTTCAGTGCCACTGCCCCATGGTATGCATTTAAAACAACTTTATTAATTTTATTAACGTATCTATCAGTCATTGGTGTGATTTCCTGTGTTACTCAGGATGTTTGGGAAAAAGAAACTCCTTTTACCAAAGTGTGTTTCAGGCAATCTCAACTTTGGTGTCTGATTGAAAGAGAAGGGACAAGTCAATGTATTTTCCCAAGGAGATCATTATGGAAGATAAAATATCTCTCTTACAATTTTCAGTATAATATGTTTGTTATCATGAATGAGGGTATTAAGCCTTGTTTATATCCCAAGACTTTAAACAGCTTTTCCAAAATGAGTCCATATTAACGTTTAAGAACTAAAATTTATGGAAGATTAACAATTGAAGCTTTCTTTAAACAAAACGGATTTTTAACACTCACAGTAACCAATATTTCAAGCATAGTTTCATTCATACATCTATTTCTTTCTAAGTAGTTTCTCACACAAATCAAATGAGAACTGTGCTCTCAAGGTGATCGTGAAATAAACAATACCAAAGTTTGTTTATACATATTGACATAAAATTACGTACTATATGTATACATAAAAATAAGCCTGAAAATAGTAATAACATAATATTAGCTATGTTTATTGGGTGCTTACCGTGTGCCAGAAACTGTTTCATGCACTTCAGTACATTAATTTGCATCACCCTCACAACAACCTGAAGAGGTAGCTGTCATTACTTTTGATTTATGCTCCATAATCTGAGAGCAATTAAGAAATGCGTCTATGGTCAGTAAGCCCCAGAATCACGATTTAAACTCAGGTAGTCGGGCTTTAAAGTTCACACTTTTAAACACTATCCACCCCAGCATCTCTCTAATACAATGTCAGAAGTACTAAACATCATTTAAAGTGCAGAGAAATGCCTATAGGAATTGAGATGGAGACAAGATGTCTTCCAGCTTGGGGGCTCAGGGAAAAAGGGAAGATTCAAAAATGGCTTTCCTTGAAAAGTAGGTAATATTTGGGTAAGCTTAGATGAAGAAAAGGAATCTCAAGACAAAAAACAAGATCCTCAAAAGACACAGAAGTAAGCTGGCTTGCTGTTCATTTTAGTAGGAGTTGAAGGTGCATTGAGAGGTAAAATAAGAAATAAGATTGGAAATGAGACTCAGGGGCAACTGTGGAGAGCCAGGTGAAGGAGTCTGCAGAATATTCTGAAAGCCTTTGAAGTCATAAAAGGTGTCTGAAGAGGTGAGTCATATATTACTTTCATTCACTGACAAATATTTATTGAACACTTTTCATATTTCACACACAGTCTTGGACAATAGATATATACAAGTGAATAAAGTAGATGAAATCTTTGCTCTCATGGAATTTGCATTGTAGTTACAACCTAAGCTATGTTTTAGGAAGCTTAATTTAAATGGAAATCTGCAAGTTGGATTGGAGCCATTGGTGGGCCGGAATGAGTGGAGGAGGGTAAAAAATAGTAAGAGTGTGAATGAGAGTGGAGGTAAGGGGGCTAGCGAGAAAGGAATGGTCATAAAGAATTAGGGAGGCAAAATCTACAGATCTTAAAAACGAACTTGAAAGTGAGGCAAGTAAGTGGGAGATTTAGAAATGACTATATGATCTAAACTCTCTGACTGAAAAGATGGTACTGGGATGAATAGCAGGATAGGAAATAAGACTTGGTATAAAAAATGGCCTATTTGGGTCATGTTGAATTTATGTCATTTGTGACACATTTGAGTAAGAAATGTCCTACATACAGTAAGAAATGTGGGACAGACACTGGAAAGGAATAAAAATGTTGAAATCATTGGATTAAAGGAGATGGAGAAAAGACTGTTTCTAGTATAATAACTAACACATAACTGACACTTAGTAACTATTGACTAAATATCAAATGAAGATAATGAGATTAATGAAATCATAAAAGAATGCATAGAATTGATACTGTGGGCTTGGTGCGGTGGCTCACACCTGTAATCTCAGCATTTTGGGAGGCCGGGGCGGGTGGATCACCTGAGGTCAGGAGTTTGCAACCAGCCTGGCCAACCTGGTGAAACCCTGCCTCCACTAAAAATAAAAAATTAGCCGGGCATGGTGGAAGGCACCTCTAATCCCAGCTACTTGGGAGGCTGAGGCAAGAGAATCACTTGAACCCAGGAGGTGAAGGTTGCAGTGAGCCAAGATCTCGCCATTGCACTCCAGCCTGGGGGACGAGAGCAAGACTTCGACTCAAAAAAAAAAAAAAAAAGTCAAAAAAATACCAGATGCTGGTGAGGTTATGAAGAAAGGGGAATGCTTATACACTGTGGGTGGGAATGTAAATTAGTTCAGCCACTGTGGAAAGCAGTTTGGAGATACCTCTAAGAACTCAAAACTGAACTGCCATTCAACCCAGCAATGCCATTACTGGTTATATACCCAAGGGAATATAAATCATTCTACCATAAAGACACATGCAGTTGTATGTTCATTGCTGCACTATTCCCAATAGCAAAGACATGGAATCAACCTAAATGCCCATCAATGGTAGATCAGATATAGAAAATGTGGTACATATACACCAGGGAATACTGTGCAGCCAGAAAAAAGAATGAGATTAATTTCTTTGCAGCAACATGGATGGAGCTGGAGGCCATTATCCTAGGTGGAATAACATAGGAACAGAAAACCAAATACCATATATTATCACTTATAAGTGGGAGCTAAACACTGAGTACATATGAACACAAAGAAGGGAACAACAGAAACCAGGATCTACTCTAGGGTGGAGGGTGGGAGGATGGTGAAGATTGAGAAACTACCTATCAGGTACCATGCTTATTATCTGGGTGACAAAATAATCTGTTCACCAAACTCCCATGACATGCAATTTACCCATGTAACAAATCTGCACATGTGCCCCTAGAGCTTAAAATAAAAGTGGAAAAAAAAAAAAGAAGACAGAGGAAGGAATGAGTGCTTAGAGAGACAAGGAGACAATTAGTATAATACATCTCCCTGGCAAGTCAAAAGGTGAGACATTTTTCAGTAGACTGTAGTGAGCAGCAATAACAAAATATGAGTAGATTTCTAGGGCAATGAGGACTTGATAAAAATATTTGCATTTGGTAGTGATGGTGATTTCATAGAGAAGTGTTTCAGTCGAGAGGCAGATGTAGAAACTTGACTTTAAAATATGAAGGAAAGATGTATGTTTAGGAAGTAGAAATATTTCCACTACTTTCTATTAGATGAGTGATTTGAAGCTTGCTTTTGGTGATCTTGAGTCTTTCCCTGTAATGCTGAGTCAGTGTAGAGTAATGGGTAGGACAGTAGAGTTAGTAGAAGATCGGAAAGTCAAACTTAGGTTCAAATGCTGACTTTTCTATATATTCAGGTTGAGCATCCCAAATCTGAAAATCCAAAATCCAAAATACTCTAAAAGCTGAAAATTTTTGAGCGCCGACATGATTCTCAAAGTAAATGCTCATTGGAGTATTTCCAATTTTGAATTTTGGGGTTTGGGATGCTTAACCCATAATTATAAAGCAAGTAATCCAAAATCTGAAAAAAATCTGAAATCCAAAAAAAAAAAAAATCAGAAAAAAATTGATATCCATAACACCTGTGGTTCCAAGTGTTTTGGATAAGGGATACTCAACCAGTACTTGTGTGTTACCTTAGAAGAAGTTACCCAGCCTCTCAGTTTTTCCTCTGTAATAAATATACGATGGTATTACATCATGCAAGCAAAGCACTTAGTACACACCTCGGCACATAGTAACTGTTTTAAAAAGGAAGCTATTATTATTATTACCTCTCTTAAGAATTGAAAAATACATGATGATTTTAATCCCAGAAATGTAAACATTTATTGTGACAAGCTTTTAGTTTATATAATTGCCCTCCTAACTGGGAGTAATAAAATTTAGTTGTTTCTTTAAAAAGTAGCAATAAATAAATTACTTAACCTCTCCAATTTTATTCTTCTCAAATGAAAACGGAAATAAGAAGAGTACCAACATCACAGGTTTTCACTAAGGATCAAATTAGAAAATGAAAGTAAAGATACTTTGCCAATTATGAAACATGAAATATTTAGTTATTATTCTCTTTATTAATTAATATAACTTTGATCCATTGACTTTTAAGAGCATACTATTAGATTTACACCTTCAGTTTGACTTTTGTTTAATAGTAATTCATAAAATTAATAAGGACCTTTCACTTGAAAGCTTTTTCAAAGTGCTTTTATATTTATTACCTTATAAGATCCTCACAAAAGCTCTGCGAGGAATAAAAGACAATGGTTATTGGAGGCTAACAAAATTGACTTTTCAGTATGCACAGTGTCTTCTCACCAATGTGGGCTTTCCTTTCGGTTCGTAGATATAAAATTACAAAATCCAATAGTTGCTTTACAAAGTTATTCAATTTAGTGATTACTTTGTATCATTCTAGATGATTGTTTAATGTAATGGCAACATCCAGAAGTAGGTTTTAAAGATTTTAACACAATTAACATGTTTACATATGAATGAGACATGGTTCATGTTACCATGGTAACATGGTCCAAAATGGTACAACACTTATAATCAAATAGCTAAACTCATATTGCATTAAATTGGGGTGACTGGATGAAAAATGGATTCTAATTTTCTGTATTCAGTCTTTCTTTCTACAGGAGATAAAAGACCAGTTCTGAACATTTGTCCTCATTGACTCCGTTTTCTAAACTTAATTATTTTCATTATTTCGTTTCGGATTTTCTCTGAGATCTACAGGAATTCAGCGTCCCAAACTGGAAAATAATAAAGTAACTAAAAATAGCAAGAAGACAATCATGTGAGTCTTGAGTATTCCTGAGAATTATAGTCAGAGGTTCTCACTGGACAATAGATTCATAGGTAGAACATGCTACGTTCAATTCAATTGGTATCTATCGAGGGTAGAGATAGTAGTATTGTGAATGAGGATGGGGTTTTTATAGTATCAATATGAGAATAAAGGGAAAAATAAAAATTTCCATGTTTATATAAGAGAAGAAGCTATCTTATTGAAAAGAGTTTTTCATGATCTTGGATACATTATGCAAAGACTTTTACTTTTTCCATGATACAATTTTTTTTTTTTTTTTGAGATGGAGTCTCACTGTGTCACCCAGGCTAGAGTGCAATGGCATGATCTCACCTCACTGCAACCTCTGCCTCCTAGGTTCAAGCGATTCTCCTGCCTCTGCCTCCCGAGCAGTTGGGATTACAGGCGTGTGCCACCACACCTGGCTACTTTTTGTATTTTTAGTAGAGACGGGGTTTTGCCATGTTGGTCAGGCTGGTCTCGAACTCCTGACCTCAGGTGATCTGCCCACCTCAGCCTCCCAAAGTGCTGGGATTATATGCATGAGCCACCGCATCCGGCCCATGATATGAATTTTATGCCAAAGCTTTGCTAATTCTTTGCCTTTTTCACAATTAGTTTATTAAGAGGGTCCCTATGTCTTTTTGAATAACATGGACAATAGTATCACTTAATACCAATTCTGTACTACAGTAAGTAACATTTTGGTGACATTTAGATGTATTTTTGAGTGGACCATGGAGAAATTCAAATAACGACATAAATTTGTGTGTAATGTAATTTATTTCTATGGCTTCCATGTTGACGTCCTTCAATTTTAAATCTTTAACACAGATCTTTTTCCAAACCTTAGATTTACATTCACAACTGCTTCAAGAGAGGTAAGGTTTTCACCTCTGATTTTTCACTTACAGATACCTCAAAATCAAACACGTTCTTGACTTCCCTCCTCACAACTGTTTGCCATCTTGAATTCTGCAACTCATGATTGAGCGAAGATACTACCTTCAGTCAATCATGCCAAGCAGTAAGCAGGCACTGATTTCTCATTTTACCTCACATTTTCTGCTCACCTCCACCTCCCACAGAATATATGACAGTTTTGATTTTATCTCCAAATAGCTCACGTATCTGTTTTGTTTGTTCAACCTCACCACTTTGATCATCAATTCTTGCTTGGCTTATTACAGAAATAACGTCCTAACTGTTGTCCCTGCATGGGTCTCATATCTTTCCAATTCATTCTCCTAACCACTACCAGAATGATCTTTCAAAAACATAAGTCTGATTAGTCCATTTCCTTGCTTAGAACTAGGCTATGACTTAAAGTGATAAAGTCCAGAGTCTTAAAAATAGGTGGCAAGGGGCAGAGAGAGCCAGCTTACACTTAGTGAGCCCTTCAAGTCCAATAGTCTGCCTCTCTGGTATGCATTTTACATATATCTTATCATTTAATCCTGACAAAATCCTGTGATGTACTCATTGTATAGAAGAGTATAATTGGGCTCAGAGTTTAGACAATAAGCTAATAAGTGCCAAATAAGGGGTCTTCCTGCTTACAAGATCCATACTCTAGCTGCTACATCATGCTGTCTTTCCACATAATTTAGCCCCAGTTGATCTAATTTCATTTCTTGTAGCAACCATACCCCAGCCTAGTTCCTTCAGATTCTCACACTACCACACTGAGTAAGCCTTTGGATATGATGTTTCCTCTATCACAAATGCTCTTTTCAACCCCACGAACCTAAATAACTCCTAACAATTCTTCTAAGGTGACTTTCTCTAAACAGAGGTTCTCATTGGACAATAGATTCATGGGTAGGACATGCTACGCTCAATTCAGTTGGTATCTATTGTGGGTAGAGATATTTTTAAAATCTCCCCCAGTGCATAAGCAAGGTTAAAATCCACTGTTCTAGGTGAGTTTCCCGGCCTGTTTGGAAGGCTTAGCCTAGTCTTCTGTTTTTGCTAGACCCTGTCCAGCTCTCTACTGTAATTCTCATTATGCTATTATAATTTTGTCTTAGGATGTATGTCTTCACCTCTGGAATGTGAACCTCCCAAAGGCAGAAATAATGTTAAAATACAGAGGCTTTTGAATATATGTTACATAGTGATCCAGTATTTCCACAGAGACACACACACACACACACACATACACACAAACACAAACCACTGAACCGAAGTTTTACGAACAATATTGAAACTTACTTAAAAGTGAGGAACTCCTGGCTGACTCTCTTTTCGGACTCAGCCTGCCTGCACCCAGGTGAAATAAACAGCCACGTTGCTCACACAAAGCCTGTTCGGTGGTCTCTTCACACGAACGCGCATGAAATTTGGTGCCGTGACTCGGATCGGGGGACCTCCCTTGGGAGATCAATCCCCTGTCCTCCTGCTCTTTGCTCCATGAAAAAGATCCACCTACAACCTCAGGTCCTCAGACCCACCAGCCCAAGGAACATCTCACCAATTTTAAATCGGGTAAGCGGCCTCTTCTTACTTTCTTCTCCAACCTCTCTCACTATCCCTCAACCACTTTCTCCTTTCCACTCTTCAATCTCTCCCTTCTCTTAATTTCAATTCCTTTCATTTTCTGGTAGAGACAAAGGAGACACGTTTTATCCACGGACCCAAAACTCCGGCGCTGGTCACGGACTGGGAAGGCAGCCTTCCCTTGGTGTTTAATCATTGCAGAGATGCCTCTCTGATTATTCACCCACGTTTCAGAGGTGTCAGACCACGCAGGGACGCCTGCCTTGGTCCTTCACCCTTAGCGGCAAGTCCCGCTTTTCTGCGGGAGAAGCAAGTACCCCAACCTCATAGCTCTGTGCTTCGATCCCTTATCTCTGCACCCCATCCCTTATTTCCGTGCCCCAACCTCTTATATCTGCGCCCCGATCCCTTCTTTCCGTGCCCCAACCTCTTATATCTCTGCGCCTCAATCCCTTATTTCTGCGCCCTGACCTCATATCTCTGCGCCCCGACACCTTTCCCGCTTTTCTGGAGGGTAAGAACCCCCGAACCACTTCCCTCCGTGTCTCTACTCTCCCTTTTCTTTAAACTTGCCTCCTTCACTATAGGCAACCTTCCACCCTCCATTCCTCCTTCTTCTTCCTTAGCCTGTGTTCTCAAAAACTTAAAACCTCTTCAACTCACACCTGACCTAAAACCTAAATGCCTTATTTTCTTCTGCAATGCTGCTTGACCCCAACACAACCTCGACAGTAGTTCCAAATAGCCAGAAAACTGCACTTTCAATTTTTCCATCCTGCAAGATCTAAATAATTCTTGTCGTAAAATAGGCAAACGGTCTGAGGTGCCTGACATCCAGGCATCCTTTTACACATCGGTCCCTTCCTAGTCTCTGTGCCCAATGCAACTTGTCCCAAGTCTTCCTCCTTTCCCTCCCGCCTGTCCCCTCAGTCCCAACCCCAAGCGTTGCTGAGTCTTTCTAATCTTCCCTTTTCTACAGACCCATCTGACATCTCCCCTCCTTGCCAGGCCGAGCTAGGTCGCAATTCTTCCTCAGCCTCTGCTCCTCCACCCTATAATCCTTTTGTCACCTCCCCTCCTCACACCCGGTCTGGCTTACAGTTTCATTCCACGACTAGCCCTCCCCCACCTGCCCAGCAATTTCCTCTTAAAAAGGTGGCTGGAGCTAAAGGCATAGTCAAGGTTGATGCTCCTTTTTCTTTATCCGACCTCTCCCAAATCAGTGAGCGTTTAGGCTCTTTTTCATCAAATATGAAAAACCCAGCCCAGTTCATGGCTCATTTGGCAGCAACCCTGAGATGCTTTACAGCCCTAGACCCTAAAAGGTCAAAAGGCCGTCTTATTCTCAGTATACATTTTATTACCCAATCCGCTCCCAACTTTAAATAAAACTCCAAAAATTAAATTCCAGCCCTCAAACCCCACAACAGGACGTAATTAACCTCGCCTTCAAGGTATACAGTAATAGAAAAAAGTTGCAATTCCTTGCCTCCACTGTGAGACAAACTCCAGCCATATCTCCAGCACACAAGAACTTCCAAACGCCTGAACCACAGCGGCCAGGCGTTCCTCCAGGCCTGCCTCCCCCAGGAGCTTGCTACAAGTGCCAGAAATCTGGCCGCCAGGCCAAGGAATGCCCGCAGCCTGGGATTCCTCCTAAGCTGCATCCCATCTGTGTGGGACCCCACTGAAAAATCGGACTGTTCAACTCACCTGGCAGCCGCTCCCAGAGCCCCTGGGACTCTGGCCCAAGGCTCTCTGACTGACTCCTTCCCAGATCTTCTCGGCTTAGCGGCTGAAGACTGACAACGCCCAATCGCCTCGGAAGCCTACAGGATAATCACAGATGCTCTGGGTAACTCTCACAGTGGAGGGTACGTCCGTCCCCTTCTTAATCAATACGGAGGCTACCCCCTCCACATTACCTTCTTTTCAAGGGCCGGTTTCCCTTAACTCCGTAACTGTTGTGGGTATTGACGGCCAGGCTTCTAAACCTCTTAAAACTCCCCAACTCTGGTGTCAATTTAGATGATACTCTTTTAAGCACTCCTTTTTAGTTATCCCCACCTGCCCAGTTCCCTTATTAGGCCGAGACACTTTAACTAAATTATCTGCTTCCCTGATTATTACTGGGATACAGCCACACCTCATTGCCACCTTTTCCCCCAGTTCAAAGCCTCCTTTGCGTCCTCCTCTTGTATCCCCCCACCTTAACCCACAAGTATAGGATACCTCTACTCCCTCCTTGGCGACCGATCATGCACCCCTCACCATCTCATTAAAACCTAATCACCCTTACTCCACTCAACGCCAATATCCCATCCCGCAGCACGCTTTAAAAAGATTAAAACCTGTTATCACTCGCCTGCTACAGCATGGCCTTTTAAAGCCTATAAACTCTCCTTACAATTCCCCCATTTTACCTGTCCTAGAACCAGACAAGCCTTACAGCTTAGTTCAGGATCTGCGCCTTATCAACCAAACTGTTTTGCCTATCAACCCCGTGGTGCCAAACCCATATACTCTCCTTTCCTCAATACCTCCCTCCACAACCCATTATTCTGTTCTAGATCTCAAACATGCCTTCTTTACTATTCCTTTGCACCCTTCATCCCAGCCTCTCTTAGCTTTCACTTGGGCTGACCCTGACACCCCTCAAGCTCAGCAAATTACCTAGGCTGTACTGCCGCAAAGCTTCACAGACAGCCCCCATTACTTCAGTCAAGCCCAAATTTCTTCCTCATCTGTTACCTATCTCGGCATAATTCTCATAAAAACACATGTGCTCTCCCTGCCAATCGTGTCCGACTGATCTCTCAAACCCCAGCACCTTCTACAAAACAACAACTCCTTACCTTCCTAGGCATGGTTAGCGCGGTCAGAATTCTTACACAAGACCCAGGACCACACCCGGTAGCCTTTCTGTCCAAACAACTTGACCTTACTGTTTTAGCCTAGCTCTCATGTCTGCGTGCAGCAGCTGCCGCTGCTTTAATACTTTTAGAGGCCCTCAAAATCACAAACTATGCTCAACTCACTCTCTACAGTTCTCATAACTTCCAAATCTATTTTCTTCCTCACACCTGATGCATATACTTTCTGCTCCCTGGCTCCTTCAGCTGTACTCACTCTTTGTTGACTCTCCCACAATTACCATTGCTCCTGGCCCGGACTTCAATCCGGCCTCCCACATTATTCCGGATACCACACCTGACCCTCATGACTGCATCTCTCTGATCCACCTGACGTTCACCCCATTTCCCCACATTTCCTTCTTCCCTGTTTCTCACCCTGATCACACTTGGTTTATTGATGGCAGTTCCACCAGGACTAATCGCCACTCACCAGCAAAGGCAGGCTATGCTATAGTATCTTCCACATCTATCATTGAGGCTACCGCTCTGCCCCCCTCCACTACCTCTCAGCAAGCCGAACTAGCTGCCTTAACTCAAGCCCTCACCCTTGCAAAAGGACTACGCGTCAATATCTATACTGATTCTAAATATGCCTTTCATATTCTGCAACACCATGCGGTCATATGGGCTGAAAGAAGTTTCCTCACTACGCAACGTTCCTCCATCATTAATGCCTCTTTAATAAAAACTCTACTCCAGGCCGCTTTACTTCCAAAGGAAGCTGGGGTCATTCACTGCAAGGGGCATCAAAAGGCGTCAGATCCCATTGCTCTAGGCAACGCTTATGCTGATAAGGTGGCTAGACTAGCAGCTAGCTCTCCAACTTCTGTCCCTCACGGCCAGTTTTTCTCCTTCACATCGGTCACTCCCACCTACTCCCCTGCTGAAACTTCCACCTATCAATCTCTTCCCACACAAGGCAAATGGCTCTTAGACCAAGGAAAATATCTCCTTCCAGCCTCACAGGCCCATTCTATTCTGTCGTCATTTCATAACCTCTTCCATGTAGGTTACAAGCCGCTAGCCCGTCTCTTAGAACCTCTCATTTCCTTTCCATCCCATGGAAATCTACCCTCAAGGAGATCACTTCTCAGTGTTCCATCTGCTATTCTACTACCCCTCAGGGATTGTTCAGGCCTCCTCCCTTTCCTACTCATCAAGCTCTGGGATTTGCCCCTGCCCAGGACTGGCAAATTGACTTTACTCACATGCCTCGAGTCAGAAAACTAAAATATCTCTTAGTCTGGGTAGACACTTTCACTGGATGGGTAGAGGCCTTTCCTACAGGGTCTGAGAAGGCCACCACAGTCATTTCTTCCCTTCTGTCAGACATAATTCCTCAGTTTAGCCTTCCCACCTCTATACAGTCTGATAACAGACCAACCTTTATTAGTCAAATCAGCCAAGCATTTTTTCAGGCTCTTAGTATTCAGTGACAGACTAATGGTCTATTAAAAACACACCTCACCAAGCTCAGCCACCAACTTAAAAAGGACTGGACAATACTTTTACCACTTTCACTTCTCAGAATTCAGGCCTGTCCTTGGAATGCTACAAGGTACAGCCCATTTAAGCTCCTGTATGGACGCTCCTTTTTATTAGGCCCCAGTCTCATTCCAGACACCAGACCGACTTAGACTGTGCCCCAAAAAACTTGCCATCCCTCCTATCTTCTGTCTAGTCATACTCCTATTCACCGTTCTCAACTACTCATAAATGCCCTGCTCTTGTTTACACTGCCGGTTTACAGTTTCTCCAAGCCATCACAGCTGATATCTCCTGGTGCTATCCCCAAACTGCCACTCTAAACTCTTGAAGTAAATAAATAATCTTTGCTGGCAGGACTATGCTGAATCTCCTTAGGCACTCTCTAATCAGATGTCCTGGGTCCTCCCAATTCTTAGACCTTTTATACCTGTTTTTCTCTTTCTCTTATTCCATTTAGTTTTTCAATTCATACAAAACCGTATCCAGGCCATCAGCAATCATTCTACACGACAAATGTTTCTTCTAACAACCCCACAATATCACCCCTTACCACAAAATCTTCCTTCAGCTTAATCTCTCCCACTCTAGGTTCCCACGCCGTCCCTAATCCTGCTCGAAGCAGCCCTGAGAAACATCACCCATTCTCTCTCTCCATACCACCTCCCAAAAATTTTCGCTGCCCCAACACTTCAACACTATTTTGTTTTATTTTTCTTATTAATATAAGAAGGCAGGAATGTCAGGCCTCTGAGCCCAAGCCAAGCCATCACAACCCCTGTGACTTGCACGTATATGCCCAGATGGCCTGAAGTAACTGAAGAATCACAAAAGAAGTGAATATGCCCTGCCCCACCTTAACTGATGACATTCCACCACAAAAGAAGTGTAAATGGCCGGTCCTTGCCTTAAGTGATGACATTACCTTGTGAAAGTCCTTTTCCTTGCTCATCCTGGCTCAAAAAGCGCCCCCCACTGAGCACCTTGCGACCCCCACTCCTGCCCGCCAGAGAACAAACCCCCTTTGACTGTAATTTTCCTTTACCTACCCAAATCCTATAAAACGGCCCTACCCTTTTCTCCCTTCACTGACTCTCTTTTCGGACTCAGCCCACCTGCACCCAGGTGAAATAAACAGCCATGTTGCTCAAAAAAAAAAAAAAAAAGTGAGGAACTCCTTATTTCTATTCTATTTTATTAATTTCATTCATTTCTATCTTAAAAATATGGATTGATACTCATTAAAGTGATTATACAACCCAGTACTTTCACTAAACTGTTTTTGAAAAGCACCTTTCTTGGGGCCCTTATGATGGAATTAGTTCCCTTATAACAAGAGGAAGTGTCATCAGAGCTCTCTCTCTCTTTGCTACCTTAGGACACAGAGAGAAGGAAGCCATCTGCAAACCAGGAAGAGGGGCCCTCACCAGGCCCTGATCTTGGAATCCCAGCCTCCAGAACTATGAGAAATAAGATTCTGTTGTATAAGCCTTCTTTCCCTTACCCACCCCCCAAAAAAGAAAGAAAATCATCTCTCCGAACATGTTTGTGTCACCAGACCTAACACCATGACACATGGCAGGTGTTTAGCAAAGATATGCTGAATTAATAAAAGTTCTCAGAAAAATTATATATACATATATATATATATACAAACACACATACATACATATATATATACACACACACATATATGTATATAATTTTTAAATATCCAGAGCAGAAGGTATTCATCGCCAGGCAAAATAAAAATATCAAAATTCACTTTCACACTCTCTAGACAACGATCAAAACAGAAAGATTAAAAAATACATATAAAACTCAATTCAAACTAAAGCAACAGGAAGGAATACACTAAAGGTTTCTTCTCCTTAGAATTAGGGATCCTTAAATTGCCTCTGCATTCTCAGATAGTCCAAGAAATATGATAATCCGATTTATTCAAGGTACTAATTGTGCTACTAAGATTGCATTCTTTCTTCTTTCTTCAGAATTAATCCGTGGGCCAAAATTTTGGTGAGAAATTTCTCCAATTTTATTTTATTTTATTTTTTTGAGACAGAGTCTGCTCTTTCACCAGGCTGGAGTGCAGTGGTGCCATCTTGGCTCACTGCAACCTCCACCTCCTGGGTTCAAGCAATTCTCCTGCCTCAGCCTCCTGAGTACCTGGGACTACAGGTGTACTCCACCACGCCCAGCTAATTTTTGTATTTTTAGTAGAGATGGGGGTTTCACCATGAGGCCAGGATGGTCTCGATCTCTTGACCTCATGATCCGCCCGCCTCTGCCTCCCAAAGTGCTGGGATTACAGGCGTGAGCCACCACGCTCAATTTTAATAACATATTAGAAATCAAAGATATCTTAATTCATAGGTGTACTCAGATGTACAATTCAAAGTTTATGAAACTTGTCTCTCTGGAAATGTTTTATTCATCAGAACACAATTTTTATAATGGGGGGATTGAGAGGAGACATAGGTAAAACCTGAGATTAGGGAAGCGAGTGATTTGAAAGATATGGCCTGAGACATGACCCAGATCACAGATGAAGGAATCTCATCTATTTATTGCTCCTTAGTTTGTCTTGCTGAGAAAAATATGTTAATTACACCACCTTTATGAACATCATAAAGGTCACCACATACCCACACCCCCACATCGCCTTTACAAGCTAATATTACAATGATCTCTCAGGGGTACTTAGAGAACCACTTAATATTTGTGAAACTCTTGTGAAATATTCAGAAAGACACAGTCTTTCCATTTTCAGTTAGTCACCCAGGGTTTTATGGTAGTACTTTGAACCATGAACAGCTTTGTCAACTCTCTTAGGCCCAAAGCAGAAAATGTTTTGGATAGAGAAATAATCCAATTCAATTACAAATACAGTTTTTTTATTTAAAGGATAAATCTGCAATTTAAAAATCCTGAAACTTTCACCCCTAAAGGCTTTATATGGCGTTCTATAAAAATACATTTGCTTAAAAATTCCAGTTAGCATATCAGAAATAACAATATTTATAAGAAACATCCCCTTATCCTGAAGTACAAGGACGACGGTAATGTTCTTGATTTTAGTAAGGAAAGTGAGTTACACCTTTTTATAATACGGGAGGAAATTCTAATGTCTTTCGGAGAAGAATTAATCATGTTAATTCCATTCAGAATGTATATGCTTTATATTACGTGTATGTTTAAAGAATCTATGAATTATGATTATTGCTGAGAGAATAAATATCTTATGAAGTGGCTGATAGACGAAAGTGATAGGTAGTCTAGCAAGAGCTGGAGTCTCCATATATAGAAAAACGGATTGACAGTCTTAGAGAAAAACACATTTTGTGAAGGTTTTCACCCTCTCTCTTCATTCACTAGCATTTGTATGAAGTAAATCATCACTACTTTTGGGGTAGACAGATATATCAAAATCTGTTGGCAGAGCTGTTGCTTTGGCTAGGCATTTCAAAGTTCCTTTTTTTAATATATGAGAACTATGATTGCTATACAGCATGAATCTATGAATACAATGCTACCAGCTTCTTCAAATGAAGTGAAAAAGCATGCCATTTCACTTTGCTCCTACATACATATTATAGAAAATTCCTTTTGTTCAAAATAAAAATTCATAGAGGAAAAAAAGCAAACACTTCCATTTAGCTGAAATACTGAAATTGCATGTAATCTCTTAAGGTATGCTGTTTTATTTATTTTCAAGCTTGGCATTTCCATTTGCTGCTCTTCACCACCAGTTTCTTGACTCAATTCAATCAGCTGAAATGTGCCATTAACAATAATCAATAGTTTCAGTAGTTTACCGCTTTACCATGACATCTCCAAGTCTTTCATCAAAAGATCATTATCCAACCATCTAACTAAAAATCAGAGTTTGCTATAAATGTCATTTCAATCCATAAAATGTAGTTTAAACCTCGGGCAAGTGGGATTTATAGAAAATACAATATTAGCTGCCAGGGAAGAGGGAAACTGTCTCTGTTTTAAAATAATTTTGGAATCTTAGTTAATCTTATTATAGTTAAGAAGCAAATGTTGAGGTTTTCAGAGGCTCTATGGGAGTTTTATCTGGATTTTGAGAATAAATATAGTTTATCACTCTGGGGCTGAGACAGTAAAAAGCCCCTGCCTTATTCCCAAGCTCTCTCTTTTTCTACCTCGGGTACACTGAAAGCCATGTGTAATATGTGCCCTAGCTCAAAGATGGAAAAGAGTAGCCTGATCGACATTGGACTATGTGAGCAGCAAATAAACTTTGGTCTGGTTAAGCCACTGGACAAAAATGAATAAATACATTTTCTTAAGTAACATGGGATAAGCTAAGACATTTGCTCAGCATAATTTCCAACTGCTTTTGAAAGAGAGATCAGAAATCTAAACATAAAATATTTATTTTCCATGCTTCCATAGTAAATATAGTTAGGACACATGGTGAATCTTCCCTTTAATGATTCAGAAGCTTGCAGTTTCTCGAGATTAGAAATAGAGATAAATTTTCATTATATAATACAGCAGATATAAATACAAATTGTATAGTAGAAAATAGATGTAGTTTTGCCCTCAACTAGAATTATTCACTATTTAAAGATATGTTTTATTAAATCCCTGACATAAAATGATTTTTTAGTCATTGGGTTATTCTTTATTTTTCAAAGTAATCTGCTAAAAATAGACTAAAATAGACTTAATCAAAGCTTATTATTTACCTACCATAGCTGATGAGTAAAATGTAAACCCATGTATTTTTATTTATTTATTTATTTATTTATTTATTTATTTATTTATTTTGAGATGGAGTCTCACTCTGTCACCCAGGCTGGAGTGCAGTGGCGCCATCTCAGCTCACTGCAACCTCTGCCTCCTGGGTTCAAGCGATTCTCCCACCTCAGCCTCCCAAATAGCTAGGATTACACACGCAGGTCACCATACCCAGCTAATTTTTGTATTTTTAGTAGAGATGGGGTTTCACCATGTTGGCCAGGCTGGTCTCGAACTCCCGACTTCAGGTGATCCACCCACCTCGGCCTCCCAAAGTGCTGGGATTACAGGCGTGAGCCACCGCAACTGGCCGGGAAACCCACATATCTATTAAAATTCTGGAGTGGCTTTATCAGCATTTACAATATTTTACAATAAAATTTTATTTATGAAATAGCCTAAGCCAAATATATTACAGCAGTACATTGTCTAACCACACATCGAAGAGTGAGCAAAAAACTCTACATTTGCATTGCCCTTATATTCTATCACAAGCCATGGGAGATATCTATAAAGTCTGATATTGTTCCAAACAAATTACCTCCAAATGATCAAACTAACTCAACATGCATTTTGGAGGAGAAAGTGGGGTCAAAGCAGGATGATGAAGCAAGAATGATAAATTCAGGAGCCATAAATTGCCACTGTTACCTACTATATACACCAGAGCAGCAAAGTAGATCAACTATCATATCAAAAAAGAAAAACAGGAGAAGGAGAACGATAGGAGGAAGAGAGGAGAAGAACTTCTGCTTATTGTGATTTGATTCTGGAATTATTTTTTCAAACTAGAATATACTATTGTGTTTTTCATAATAGTTTAAAAATATCAAAAAATCAAGTTACTCTAAAAAATCAATCATTTTCTTATAATGACTTATATCCAAATTGTATTTGAGAGACTAGTAAAGTTATTATATCAAGTCAGAAAAACCAACTGTACATAACAAAACTCCATAATAGTTCAGGAAAATTATATCGGGTATTGAGAACAAACTTTAAGAGCCTCCTTGTACTACAGAATATGATTCTCACCAAGACTTCATTTAAACAAAACTACCCCACATTCTGTTTTCACTGTTTATGTATATGGAACTTTATGGAAATAATTTTTGTTTCTAGGAAAAACAATTGTCTGAAAATTGTTTGATCATTAACTATGACAAATTTAGCCATCTCATTCTTATTTTCACAGATCATGTTAGGAAGAAAGCTACAAAATGCCAGATTAACATTTCAAAACATATTTGAAAGTAATGAAGGGAAACTGATTCAGTTAGCAACGCTAAATAAAACAGACAATTCATACAGATGCTTTCCCCGTAAAATATTAAATAAACACTCAAAAATGTCAACTTTTAAAATTTAATAAACCAATCCCTAAGTTATTTCTCTGAGCAAAGTTTCTCCTTGACCGAAGCTCTGGTTTTATATGCAAATGTTTTCCTGGTCAGAGCATGTACTTTTTCTAAGACGAGGGCGTTAAGTGGAACTATAAATGAGGTTTCCTTCTCCCTCTGCCTCCCTCCTCCTTGTTCAAATGCCGAAATGTATCAGGCTGTATAAAAGCAACTATTTTGTTTTGTCCCTGGCTTGTCAGTTACAAGTACAAATGCTGAGAATTGTTCAATTGGATCCACAAGAGTGCTAAAGCGGAAATGCCCGACTTACTTGCCATTGTTTCATCAGCTCTTTTACTCCCTTGGAGTCTTCAAGGAGCCTTTCCTTACGGGTAGCATCCTGTAGGACATTGGCAGTTGTTTCAGCTTCTGTAAGCCAGGCAAGAAACTTTTCCAGGTCCAGGGGGAACTGTTGCAGTAATCTATGAGTTTCTTCCAAAGCAGCCTCTCGCTCACTCACCCTGCAAAGGACCAAATGTTCAGATGCAATTATTAAATATCAGAATGGTGTACCTAGTGAACTCCATAAAAAGAGAAAGATGGAGGAACTAAATTGTAATATACCAACAATGGGGTGAGTTGTTGCTACAGCTCTTCCTTTAAGCAACAACTATAATATTGTGCAGTCTATTTACTTTCATTTTTATTTAACTTAAAGGTGTTTATATGGGGAAAGGCATGCAAGAATGCAATTACAGATTTCTATAAACTCCTCTCCACAGAGGAGGCTTCATATATATATATATGTGAAATATATATATGTATATTTGAACATTTGAAAGTTCAAAGTATCTTTTTTTCAATTTTGTAGTTTTTGTTGGTCAATTTTGAAAGGTTATTTTTAATACACTGCCAAATTTGAGACTAACCTATATAGTTAAAACCCTAAAATCCCTGTACCATGCTTGTCTTTGATACCGCTCTGAGGCAGAAAACAAGGATTTGATATGCAAGGAGAAAAGTCAAGAAAATACAAACCTAGAGTCAAAAGGAAAAGACTAGAGGAAAAGACAAAAAGAAGGGCATTGGAGGGCAAAGGAAGAAAGACTTAACAAGTGAAGAAATAACATTTCATAGAAACTATCATTTTGTGCAAACTATCATTTTGCGCAAACTATCATTTTGCATGACATTAGTTATAACTGTTGTGTTAGTTTCATATTTAATTACTTGATCATACAACTGAGAACATTTTCCAAAATAAAAATGTTATGTGTAATGAAAAAGAGTAGAGTCTTAAAAACCAGGCAGATCTGAGTTCAATTCCCAGTGTTCCTTACCAGTTATGTGATATGGCAAGTTACCTCTCTGATTCTCAGTTTCTCATCTGCAATATCTATTGCTGTGATGAGAATTAAAATAAAAAATTTCTGTGAAGTTGAGTGCTCCACATGTTATACAGTTACACATTACAGTTACTCAAAAACGTTAGTTCCTTCTACCCATATCCCATTTCCCCATTCCTGTAATATTTTAAAAGGATGAAACAAACTCTTTCATGACAAAAACTCTAAAAATGTATTCATATTTGTGATCATATGTATATATATATATATATATATAATGCACGTATTGTGGATACACACACATACGCCCTCAGCAAATATCTATATAATAATAGCTTAGAATGGAAAATTGCCTTAGGCAGTAACAGTCCTATCGAAAAAGATTCAGGTAAACTTTGTCTGCAATGAAGAAATTAGTACTCTATTTAAATGTCTTATTTGCCTTCTATTACTACACAAACACTTTCTGGGATTAAACATAAGCTAAAAATGGATTTTAAAAAATTGAACACTTGAATATGATACACATTGCTTGTTAAGATGTGATTGTCAATAATTATGCAAAACTGCAATTTATTTCAGCAGCAACTTTATCATGGGATGTGCAAACCAGGCAATAAACAACTCCTGCCGAGCCAGCGGCAGCAAAGCCCCCGGAAGAGCTGTTTATTCATCATGGGTGAGGTTTTTGCTGAGCACACAGTCTTCCACAGTGGAGTTTCAGTGCTCATACTGGATAAAAATCTTCTGTCTGCATTAACTGGTGGAGGGTAGAATAGGTTTATGAGGATGCAGCTACTGGAAAAAAGTAAGCATTGCACTAAGCTATTTATCAACTCCTAAATAAACTTTAATACTGCACAGCTGAAAGGTAGTGTAGGGTTCTGGTTGGGCAAATAAATTAAACCTCATGTAGTTCAAAGGCTAACGTGGACTGCCGGCTCCCTGCTTATCTAGTTTTCAGGCAAACTATCAACGCAAGGAGAAATATCAAAAGAGTCATTTATCTTTTTATGTACTATAGTTGAAAAATTCAGAACCATTGCAACAACTCCAGGAATCTCAGTGCTACAATTGGGCATGCACCTTACAGTTTGAACCATGTGTAACTGCTGACAATTGACTGGGTCTGACCTATAAAAGTGGCAGTTTCATGCAGTTTGCATTAAGACTTACTCCATCTCCAGTGCAAAATTTGGAACAGAAATAAGCTGTCACATCCCAGAATATAAATGCAGGGTTAGACATTTGACATATTTTCTAATGTAGTCCAATTTCAAACAAAATTTAAAAATATGAAATTCTCCCATGGCAGAGTGAAACTTAGAGAATGTAATATTGTGCATTTTATCAGCATCAGCTTCATGATGAGCTGCACTTGATGCATCTTAGCTCCTCTGTCCTTAAACTAGAAATGTCGCTTATCCTCTGCTTCCAGAGAAAGTAACTAGTAAATAACTTTCCAAGAGTTATTTGCAAAATGCAATGCACATAAATCAGATGAAAGAGTTCTACCGAGACAATGCGATTTTCAGCCAAATCCTACCAGCAAGTTTGCTGCTTTGTAAATTAGGCCCTTAGGGAAGAAGAACAGTAACTCTTTCAGGACAGTAAGGAACCATTTTCCTAAACGATACCCTTGTGGTCTGAAATATTGACAACATCAGGCTGAATATTTTCTAATTTGGAAAATACGTTAAAAATTCGATGGCAATAACAGCAGAAAATCTCCTCAAATGAGCTCCTTTACATGCCTCTTGAATAATAGGTAAGACTGTTGTTTCCTGCTTGTGTGGGGGTTTTACGGCTTCAACACTTCTCTCGGAATTTATGTGTGTGTGTACATTGAATTCCTAAATTTTAATTGTGCCAGGTCTAGTCTAGAATGAGTCAAGAATACTTAATTTCCGTATCTGCGCATTCAACATGCTCTAAATGTATCATATAGTTTTAAATTTTCCTGAACTATATGGGTTTAAGTGGCTTATATGATCAATAAAATGTAAAAATAAGAATTATAAAGAAAAAGAGGGAATCCTCCCTAACACATTTTACGAAGCCAGCATCGTCCTGATACCAAAACCTGGCAGAGACATAACCAAAAAAGAGAATTTCAGACCAATATCCTTGATGAACATTGATGCAAAAATCCTCAATAAAATACTGGCAAGCTGACACCAGCAGCACATCAAAAAGCTTATCCACCATGATCAAGTGGGCTTCATCCCTGGGATGCAAGGCTGGTTCAACATATGCAAATCAATAAATGTAATCCAGCATATAAACTGAACCAAAGACAAAAACCACATGATTATCTCAATAGATGCAGAAAAGGCCTTTGACAAAATTCAACAACCCTTCATGCTAAAAACTCTCAATAAATTAGGTATTGATGGGACGTATCTCAAAATATTAAGAGCTATCTACAACAAACCCACAGCCAATATCATACTGAATGGGCAAAAACTGGAAGCATTCCCTCTGAAAACTGGCACAAGACAGGGATGCCCTCTCTCACCGCTCCTATTCAACATAGTGCTGGAAGTTCTGGCCAGAGCAATCAGGCAGGAGAAGGAAATAAAGGGTATTCAATTAGGAAAAGAGGAAGTCAAATTGTCCCTGTTTGCAGATGACATGATTGTATATCTAGAAAACCCCATTGTCTCAGCCCAAAATCTCCTTAAGCTGATTAGCAACTTCAGCAAAGTCTCAGGATACAAAATTAATGTACAAAAATCACAAGCATTCTTGTACACCAATAACAGACAAACAGAGAGCCAAATCATGAGTGAACTCCCATTCACAATTGCTTCAAAGAGAATCAAATACCTAGGAATCCAACTTACAAGGGATGTGAAGGACCTCTTCAAGGAGAACTACAAACCACTGCTCAATGAAATAAAAGAGGATACAAACAAATGGAAGAACATTCCATGCTCATGGGTTGGAAGAATCAATATCGTGAAAATGGCCATACTGCCCAAGCTAATTTATAGATTCAATGCCATCCCCATCAAGCTACCAATGACTTTCTTCACAGAATTGGAAAAAACTACTTTAAAGTTCATATGGAACCAAAAAAGAGCCCGCATCGCCAAGTCAATCCTAAGCCAAAAGAACAAAGCTGGAGGCATCACACTACCTGACTTTAAACTATACTACAAGGCTACAGTAACCAAAACAGCATGGTACTGGTACCACAACAGAGACATAGATCAATGGAACAGAACAGAGCCCTCAGAAATGATGCCGCATAGCTACAACTATCTGATCTTTGACAAACCTGACAAAAACAAGAAATGGGGAAAGGATTCCCTATTTAATAAATGGTGCTGGGAAAACTGGCTAGCCATATGTAGAAAGCTGCAACTGGATCCCTTCCTTACACCTTATACAAAAATTAATTCAAGATGGATTAAAGACTTATATGTTAGACCTAAAACCATTAAAATCCTACAAGAAAACCTAGGCAATACCATTCAGGACATAGGCGTGGGCAAGGACTTCATGTCTAAAACACCAAAAGCAATGGCAACAAAAGCCAAAATCGACAAATGGGATCTCATTAAACTAAAGAGCTTCTGCACAGCAAAAGAAACTATCATCAGAGTGAACAGGCAACCTACACAATGGGAGAAAATTTTTGCAACCTACTCATCTGACAAAGGGCTAATATCCAGAATCTACAATGAACTCAAACAAATTTACAAGAAAAAAACAAACAACCCCATCAAAAAGTGGGCAGAGGACATGAACAGACACTTCTCAAAAGAAGACATTTATGCAGCCAAAAAACACATGAAGAAATGCTCCTCATCACTGGCCATCAGAGAAAAGCAAATCAAAACCACAGTGAGATACCATCTCACACCAGTTAGAATGGCCATCATTAAAAAATCAGGAAACAACAGGTGCTGGAGAGGATGTGGAGAAATAGGAACACTTTTACACTGTTGGTGGGACTGTAAACTAGTTCAACCATTGTGGAAGTCAGTGTGGCGATTCCTCAGAGATCTAGAACTAGAAATACCATTTGACCCAGCCATCCCATTACTGGGTATATACCCAAAGGACTATAAATCATGCTGCTATAAAGACACATGCACACGTATGTTTATTGCGGCACTATTCACAATAGCAAAGAGTTGGAACCAACCCAAATGTCCAACAACGATAGACTGGATTAAGAAAATGTGGCACATATACACCATGGAATACTATGCAGCCATAAAAAATGATGAGTCCGTGTCCTTTGTAGGGACATGGATGAAACTGGAAAACATCATTCTCAGTAAACTATCTCAAGGACAAAAAACCAAACACCGCATGTTCTCACTCATAGGTGGGAATTGAACAATGAGAACTCATGGACACAGGAAGGGGAACATCACGCTCCGGGGACTGTTGTGGGGTGGCGGGAGGGGGGAGGGACAGCATTAGGAGATACACCTAATGCTAAATGACGAGTTAATGGGTGCAGGAAATCAACATGGCACATGGATACATATGTAACAAACCTGCACATTGTGCACATGTACCCTAAAACCCTAAAGTATAATAAAAAAAAAAAAAAGAAAAAAAAAAAAGAATTATAAAGAAAAAAAAGATATGTTTAGAAAAAAAACCAAAGTTCTTGAATTAGATTTTTTTAAAATTCCTTTGTCCAAGTTATCAAACTACAGGCCCTGGAGAAAATTGGGCTGAATTTTACAAGTAACAATGACCAGATATTAGAAACTGTAATAATGCTTTGCAAACAGAATCTACTGTATTGGTTAAGTACTTTTTTACATAACAAAGTTTCATAATCAGCTATTCCAGCTTTATGGTGCCCCAAAATAGCTGAGAATTTGATGGAGTAAGGAATAATGTGATTTCAAAAGGTTTCCATTCTATTCATAAGAGCACTGTGTACCGTTCTCAGTATGTAAATAAGGGCAGCGTGAAACAGTGTTCTCATAGTCCACAGACCAGCAGCACCAGCAATGTCTGAGAAGTTATTAGAAATGCAAATTCCCAGGCCTCAGCCTAGCTCTACTGAATCAGAGACTCTGTGGGTAAAATCCGGCAAGCTGTGTTTTAACAAGCCTTCCAATATATGCTAAAGCTTGAGAATCACAGTTGCCAGGGACCAGATTTGAGAACGACTGGCATAGTAGATGCTAAGCTGGGCTGCCCAGACCCCTTTTCAGGACTGAAATACTTCTGACTCCAGCTGCCGGTAGTGCTACTGGCTGAGAGTCCTCAGCTGTTATCCCTATTTGAGAGTTGGCCTCAGCTAAAGAGAGGTGCCTAGCCCAAAGTTACCCACTATGTCCCCGAGACGGGCTGCACGTATTGGTTGATGGGAGAGTTGTGGGGTATAAAATCCTGGGTCCCTTGCTGCAACTCAGGACAATTCTGAAGGGCTATTCTACCTTCAGACTTCAGAGATCCTCCTGGGGAAGGCTAGGAAGGAGAGGCGGAGGGTTGATTGTGTTGTAGTTGTGACTGTATGGTAGCCCAGCTTCTCCTTCTGCCCAATCCTGCTCCCTTTCCGTGCCTCCCCTCACAGGTGTTAATCCTGAGAGCACTCTCCAATAAAATTCCTTCATGCTAATCACTTTCTCAGAATCTGCTTTCTGGGAGAACCTGACCTCCTGAATTGTCACGCTGAACAAGGATTTTAAAAATATACTTGCCTAAGAAATATATGTGGTCTCCAAAGGGAACAAGATGGAGGATTCTCACATGCAGCAATTGTGCCTGAATTGCTACTGAACTTTTGGTTGCCCTTTAAGGAGACCTATAGATAACACAGGTTAGCATTATCATCAGTTACAAGCAAGAATCTACTGAAGGGGCAGAGTGTTGGAGCTGTAAAGCTTAGTGCAACCCTATACCTGCCAAAGAAAGTGTTTATCCAGAGACAAATGCACAGGAAGGTAAAGAATCACAGAAGGCATGTTTTCAGCACATCCATTTTCTTTTTAAGACCTGATTATCAATGAGGCAATCAGATAAGTATGTTCTGACCTGTCATTAGAACCCTACTCCCGCCACACACACACACACACACACACACACACACACACACACCATGTTATTTCTGAATAAATCTCTAAGACTCCATTGAGTTGAATATCATCAATTTCTTATGGCCAACATAATACATAAAAAGGGTAAAAGGAAGGGAAACTTGTTGCTTTCCAGGGTAAGCCTAAAGAGCTTAATTATTGTATAGACACTATTCTACTATTAGATATACGGATGAAAAATACTTTATCGGTGCATTATATTGTGGGATTGTAAGTGTGTAGGTATAATTACAGAAACATATTGAGTATTTTTAGAAAAAGGCTCAATCTGACATGAAAGGTTATTTTGCCCAGGTTATTTTTAAAATGTGATAAATTAGGAACATTCAAAGAACTCAGTCTTCTGCTAAATAACACTTTCACTCTGCCCTGGCATTGTTACAGAGTAACCACATAAAATACTCTGAATCTTTCCTTCCTAGTTGATTTGCAATTTAACCACTATCATTTCCTATGATATTTTAGGAGAAAGATTAAAGGACCATTATTTTGTTCCTTTTTTTGGTGGGATATAGGTCAGAGAGACCTTAGTAGCACCTGGATGTAAGATCAAAATGATTCTTGCCATATCAACCACTACTCACAGAACCAGAGTTAATCTGAAATTCACATTTCCTGTAACCATGACAGTTCCTACTAGTTTGCTAGTAAATTACATTTTGATTTTAAAACATAACTTTATATTGTATTTGTGAGGGGAAGCTAGAATTTTGTCACCTATGGATATACAGCACTTTGTAGAAAGGATTCCTTTTAATCTCTAGCAATTCTATTAGTAATGTGCACTAATGAGAAGCATGAATCTAAGCAAAAGCTGTCAACATTGCCCGGACTAGTAGTCCATTCCTAGCAAAACCAACTCTGTGGTTTTATCTGTTTTTGGGCAACATCTACCTAGAAATATGACTGGAGAAGGGTGGTGGCAATGAGAGAATGTTTCTCTTTTCTCCTCTGTTATGAAACTGTAAAGTGAGGAATATATGACATCATTTTAATTTAACTTCTGATGCTTGCTTTTCATCCACAGCATGAGGAATGGCAGATCTAATGCACAGCATGGAAGATAATTTTTAAAGCTAACATCCACATAACTCTTTATATGTTTTCAAACATATTCAGAGTTATTCTATCATCACTTCATAAGATATTTTCCATTTTTCTACCTACCTTCTTTTTCTTTGTATACTCAGCTGGATATTTCATTCTCTGCCAATGACTTTAAACTCGATACAGATTATCTTTAATTTTGAACCTCATTCTTATTTCCACATGCCTACCAACATCTAATTCAATAATTCATCCATGCATCCATTCCATACCTATTGTGTACCAGGATCTGTGCCTGATGATGGTGACAGAAAATCCAATAATACATGGACTTTGGTATTTAACATATTCAAGTTTAATAGAGGGTACATATAGGTAAACATTTAACTAGAGTTACAATGTAATTAAGGCTATAAACCATCTGGAGTCCTTACCAACCAGTAGCTCAAATGTAACATGTATCGATCTGTATTCATAAACTTCTATCTCAATTTGCCAAACAAGTGATAAATGTATCTTAAACATGTTTTATTCTTTCTATCAAAAGTGGTGGAGATCATCCAGCAAGGCTTTATCTCAAAATAGAGTGATGGATGCTCAGTAAAAGTTTGCCTAACTAATTTTCATAAAAATAAAAAACCTTTTAGATATACAGTACAGGCTTCTGCTGGTTTCATTTTAGGGCTGGAGAGATTGATTCTGAGAGAATTGTAATGATGTTCCCAAGGTTATATACAAGTTAAGTGGCAGAGCTGGGGGGTATAGCCCAAGTCTTGCATTCTAGAAAAGAAGTTTTAGTAACTCTGAAGACAGATATTGGAATACACTCCTCTCTGATATATTCATTGTACCAAAAGAAAGAAAGGCACAGGAAGATTATGTCACTGAATCTTGGTCTTCATTTTAGAGCACAAATTTAATTTTCTGTTACTGCCATATGCAGGGTCGTGGAAACATACGAATACCTACACGTAAGGGAACACATACATACAAAGATATTCTCCTACCCAAACTATTGCAGAAAAGATCTAGCTGGTCTTTGCTTTAAAATAAAAATCCATTTTTAATGCAAATTTGCTGGTTTGCCGTTCACCAACATATGAATTAACGAGGTTTTCATCCCCTCTCTCTTGAGGTCTGGTAGTAAATTACTCAAACTCTCCAGAGTTAATTGGAAACCATGACCTAAATGTTCCCAAAGTATTGCTGATTAGTTCTCAGAAAACTCATTCCCATCTTTCGTCACCCCAGACACCACAGGATGACACGTGCAGTAGCAACACACTGGCATGAGAAATAGATTAATCCTCCAGAGATAAACCACAGCTTTGAAGCTATCTGTGTAAACTTCCTTCACTGATACAGACATTTTATTTTATTTTTTTAAAATATACATATCACCTAGACTTTAGATAGTAAGAGAATATAGGCATTATCAATCATGTAAGGAATTTTGAAAGACACATTTCATCTCTTATTTTTTTAACCTTATGAGTGTTTTTAAAATAGAGATTTGCAAATTTATCATTAGGGAAACAACCGTAATTATACACTTTCCCTAAAACCATTAGTACTTTCCTGAAAAGACCTGCATTAGGAGACAGCAGTAGAAAATGTGTTTCCTACTTTACTTTGCTTACTCATTTCATTTGATTTGTATTTCAACTCATAAATCACTGAAAAAAATTAGTTGATAAAGAAATGTACACAGTGTTATGAGCAGATGAAATATACACCTCTATACACACATATATTTTTTTCTTTCTTGAAATGTTAAAGAGATTAATACTTTTTAAGATCTGTATTTTATATTTTTCTGCTGATACAATACCAAAAGGTACTATTTGGAGAGGTTGAAATATAATGTTGGGAGTAATAAATTACATTT
The DNA here is from genome assembly GCF_028878055.3 of Symphalangus syndactylus. NCBI lineage: Eukaryota > Metazoa > Chordata > Mammalia > Primates > Hylobatidae > Symphalangus > Symphalangus syndactylus. Next base: position 45,735,396 of record NC_072447.2, read on the forward strand.
GGTTTGGTTAATATACAGAGACTCAAAATATCCTTTTGGTGTATATGTGCCACATTTTCTAAAGGACGGCTGCACATATACACCATGGAATACTATGCAGCCATAAAGAATGATGAGTTCATGTCCTTTGTAGGGACATGGATGAAACTGGAAACTACCATTCTCAGTAAACTATCTCAAGGACAAGGACAAAAAACCAAACACCGCATGTTCTCACTCATAGGTGGGAATTGAACAATGAGAACTTATGGACACAGGAAGGGGAACATCACACTCCAGGGACTGTTGTGGGGTGGGGGGAGGGGAGAGGGAAAGCATTAGTAGATATACCTAATGCTAAATGACGAGTTAATGGGTGCAGCAAACCAACATGGCACATGGATACGTATGTAACAAACCTGCACATTGTACACATGTACCCTAAAACCTAAAGTACAATAATAACAAAAATATATATATATCCTTTTGGGCATTTATACAACTGTAAAGGATCTTTAGAAAAAAATACAGTTAACACTACTTCCCAGATAATTACAAACTTAAAATTTGTGTTGACCTATAGTTGGACACATTTCTGTTCTAAATAAATTCTCAATGATTTGTATAATGTGAATTTTTAAGTTGGTTTTGGTTACTTGTAGTGATAAACTCTTTAAAGATATATTTCCTAATGTTGATAGACTAAGTAACTTTTCTTCTCTTCTAAAAGGATTTGTTTAAAATAGTATAAAAACCAATTTAAAAGATGAGCCTAAGATCATCTCTTACAAACCTGTTAAGACTGTGCAGTTATATATATCCTCATCCACAATAACTTAAGAGAAAAACAGAACAGAACAACTAACTGTAGCTTCTTGGTTGTTGATACATAATATTCAGAAGACAGCAAAGCAGGCAGGTTCAATTTTCTAATATCAAACGGCAAACACACAACAGATTCACCTTAAAAGAAAGAAGTGGCTAAAAACATATCAACAGATGAAATAAACTTATAGTAGAGTTCTGTCAGTGGAATTTGGCAATACGAACAATTTCATAACCGCTGATCTAAATTCTGAATTATGATATCGAAATACTTGTGACTTTTATTACCTAGTCTCTCAATACTCTCTTGTGGTTAATAATACACTTTTGAAAGGGCCCTTTTAGCAAAGGACATGAACGGACACTTTTTAAAAGAAAACATACATGCGGCCAACAAGCATATGCAAAAAAGCTCAACATCACTGATCATTGGAGAAATGCAAATCAAAACCACAAGGAGATACCATCACATACCAGTCAGAATGGCTATTACTAAAAAGTCAAAAATAACAGGTTCTGGCGAGGTTCTGGAGAAAAAGGAATACTTATAAACTGTTGGTTATAGTGTATGTTATTTCAGTCATTGTGAAAACCAGTGTGGAGATTGTTCAGAGATCATGGATGGAGCTGCAGGCCATTATCCTTAGGAAACTAATGCAGGAACAGAAAACCAAATACTGCATGTTCTCACTTATTAGTGGGAGTTAAATGATGAGAACACATGGACACAGAGAAGAACAACAGACATGGAAGCCTACTGGAGTGGGGAGGGTGGGAGGAGGGAGAGGATCAAGAAAAATAGCTAATGTGTACTACGCTTAATACCTGGGTAACAAAATAATCGGTAAAACAAACCCCCACGACATGAGTTTACCTATATAACAAACCTGCACATGTACTCCTGAACTTAAAAGTTAAGAAAAAGCCATTTTATATTCAACATTTATTGTTATAGCATTTTACACTAAAATAATGTTCTGCAGTTTTCAAGCTCCTTTGACAGGATCCACATATATCATCTCCCTTCATATTTTAAATAGCTTGATGAGGCTAATGAGGCAGGTTGTAATTATCATGAACAGTTTATAGATGAGAAACTTGACTTTCAGGGAGGCTGGGTGAGTTGCCAAAATAAATGACAAATCTTGAAACAATCCAGTCCACTGTACTATAAGACATTACCTCTCGAGGTAGACTTGCCAGTCTCCCTGTGAAGTAAATATAATGGATATTAATATGTTACTATTCTCAAAAGCCCTTTGTTTTCTGTCATTATTATATGTGTTAGGATTATGGGGTATGTGTGTATATATGTGTGAAAAGACAAAAGAAATTATTATTCCTTTGCTTATCATCTTCATCTGTCATCTACGAGATGGATTACGATAAATACTGAACTTTGAACTCGAGGTAAGCTTGAGGATTTGATTTAGAAAGAAGGCATTACAGGCATTAATCAAATATTTTAATTCTTATGAAATTATATAGAGTTATAGTACATACAATTTTGGTCTTCTCTAAATGATAAGTTAATAAATGTTGGTTAATGATACAGAGATTATCTGAATGTCTATGTATTTTGGGATGTGTTTTACATAAAATTTCTAACATGAAAATAAAATACTTCACACATTGCTTTACTAGACATTTTACAGTGAAATAAATACATTTTAATAAAACCAACTGAACAATGAATTAATTTCTCAAAGTGACTTAGTTTAAGTAGATTCTAAAAGAATTGCCCTTCTAATTGTAAACCTATTTTAATGGCTCAGATATAATTTACAAGACAAGATGTGGGATTACAAATAGCTTGAGCTAATTAAAATTTATCAAAATAAAGATTTAAAGTTTCTTGCTTTCGTACTTTTAATTACCAGGGTGAAAAATTGCATTTAAAAGACCTAGATACTTTGAAATGTATTGATGGCCTTTTATAAGATCAATTAAAATTTATAAAGAACAGTCATAAATTTAGGATTTATTTTTTTCAATTAAAAGTACAACACGAAAGGATGAATCTGAGGGTGCATCTGGTTTTAAGAATCCTCTGACTTATGAATATACTACTTACTATAGTCTGGATATTCATCATCATCATCACCATTCATCAACCGCAACTTACTGTAAATTATTTGAGGGCAAAGTTTCACACCACAGTTCCTGGCAATTTAATAGATATTCAATAAATTTAATTAAAATCAATAAACCTACTATTGATAAGGTATACGGCTTCTAAAAATAAGGCCACAGGTCCTTGTTCTTAAAAAACTTAAAATTTTCTTGATGCGAATTTATTGAATAATAATTTATATTTATAGAGAATTTTAAAGTTTAAACATTGCTTTCACATAAATTATTTCAGTTGAACCTCATAATAATTTGAAAATATCATCTTTGTTATAAAAACCTATTATTCAGTTATAACCAAGATGTTTAAAAATGAGAATGAGCAATTCTGTGCCCAAAATTGTATTTTGCTTTGTAAATGTGCAGATATTAATCTTTGGAATTTGTTTCTTTCATCAAATTTTATATTATCCATGAAAGTGAAGGGGTGGACTATTTTACTGGGCAACACATTGTATTTAGCTGTCAGTGACTGAGTTTCTGTTACTCTTCCACGAAAGTTAACATTTTTTTTTCTGAATTTTCAAAATGAGTGCCTGCAAAAAATGTTATTTCAATATTTTTTAGGTATATTAAAGAAATAGACAGCATACAAATAATAACTTCTGTCAAAATTAACCCATTATTTTGGCAAATGTTCAGATTGCCTGTAAGTTTGATCCTGGTCTTCAGACATAAAGTACCAAAAGTGCCTTAAAACTCATCCTGTCCAGACACCCATTTGGCTTCTGTCACCCAAAATACTCCTGCCCTCCCTGCTTTTTATCACCTATAGGTTTGATGGGCCTCTCTGTAGTTCTACTCATGTTCTGTCAGAAACATCCAGTGTGTCAGGGTTGAGAACAGAAGCTTCTGACATGGCACCAGAGATCTTCCATCACCACCTGACACTGGTCTATTAATCGACATCCTTTGCGTGAAATCATGAAGTGGCTTGTGAGCCATCCAATTTATCTTGCATCTAGCCAGTATTTCTCCAACTTATTCACAAGAATATAATGAAAGACTTTGTCAAATGCCCAGATGAAATGCAAATAGACTGCTGCATTTTACTTACCTACTTGTCTAAAAGTTTTTCAATGTAAAATATTATTTTATCTCAATAATTTAGACAATACGGATTTATCCCTGTATGCAGGTATATCTGTGTTGTTTTACTAAATTAGCGAATCTCTTCAATAAATGGGTTCATATTTCTCTTATAGCCTCCACATAAGTTGCATTTAGCATTTTAAATGTCTTGGACAGCTACAATAATATCTCTTATAATTTTTACATAAAATTTAACTGCATTTATCAACAACTGGTTAGAGGGCGATTGATACAGCTGTGTGAGGGGAAGGAGAATAGATGAGTGTTATCACCACCCTTTTATAGAGATCGTGCCATTCAAGTGGTGAAAATAGATTATAATTGCAGTGATAATCACAGAATTTTAAAAGATTGGGCTAGACAATCTGGCAGGTCTGAAATGGTAATTTCATTTAGTCTTGTAAAAATGGCAACTGTATCACTCAGAAATAGGTTAGGTGCTCCGAAAATACTGCTATTTCATTAATTCACAAATCAGTTTTTGTCTGGAAAGATATTTAACCAAATTATACAGACCACAAAAAAGAGGCATTCTAGAAATTGAGGGAGGACATTTGACTATCACAGTGATTGAAGAGTGTCACTATAATTGCATTCTGTGGAGAGGGAATGAAGATGGTAGACTTCTAGTACAACAAAGAACTCTCCCAAGTCTGACAGCACTTTGGAATATCCCACTGGACATGCATGTATGTGGAAACCCTGTTTATAAACACCGAAACCTGGAACGTAACTCAATTTTACATGTAAACGTATTTTTCTCACGGTTTTAAGACACTGAATTTTTCAGCCATGAAACTAACTGCCACAACAATCCAAGAAAAAATTTATTTCATGGTGTTAGGAATTTTGCCAAGAGTTGTTCAGCATTTTGGAAAGTTACACTATGGATGACCAATGCCCCTCATGGTATTTGAGTCTCCATACAACACAATGGTGTCATTCTGCATTTGTTCATACTGCATTCATAGTCTCGTGATCTAAAAACTTCACTTGTGTTCCAGTGTGATCCTGCCTGAATAACTGCATACTAAAACACATATTATTTTATTATAAATGACTCTTATTTCTCTTTAAAATAGAGTCAGGGCATCATTTAAACTCTTGCCTGTAGAAGTAGGGTATGTTGTCTACATATTTTGGCTTATAATAGTAAAGAAGGTATTACAAAGTATTTGCTATTTAAAAAAGAAAAGAGGGGTGGCACTGGGTCTGAGAAGTTTGAAAACCACCGATACAGAGACACTGGGGAATCTCAAGATAAAGTTTATTATACTGAAAATTAATAGAATTTTTCAGGAGAGAATGAGGATGTGTCCCCTCCCTGTGCATCCAATCTCTGATCCCTACAGCTCCACAGAGAATGAAATAGCATTTTAAAAATTGCTCTCTTCTACAACCAGCTGTGACTATCGGTGAACCAGAGGTCTACTTCATATACGAACCTGAATTAAAAACAGCCAGCCCTTGAGTCAGTTCAGAGCCCACATTCTTGATTACATTTGACACAATAATCATCATCATATCTTAAGACTCAAATCAGCCTGACAGTGCTCAACTCAGGGCTGCTTCTCCCAATTAGCTGAAAATTGCAGCCCAGCTCATCTCCTAGGGAATACGTTTACATTTACAATTTTCCTGTGGCAAAAAGGCAACAAACACGCTGGAAGGAGCAAATCAGCTTTTTAACTTTTACACTAACTATTTTAAGTTTACCTAAGTCTGGTAAACCTGTTTTGACAAGAATGACAATGAGGAAGCTTTTTTTTGTTATGATTTTTTAAAACTGCACAAAGTTTAAGATAACTAGAGTTTGGACTAGAAGGGGAAAATAAATACACAATGTGAATATTTTTACAAGTTACTTGTCAAATGAAAGCTTTCAGAAGAAACGGCCTTTCTTTGGTAAATGGTGCATTAAAATAATTTGCAACTAATAGATAGGTACATGTAATTTGAAAACAAAAAGTGAATAAACGTCAAGGTCCTAGGAAATATTTTCCAATAATATGCTAACACGATAACTCCATGTCCATGTGACATAGTGTTATTCTGTGTATCTGGTTCAAAATTATTTCTCTCCTATATTTCTGAGGGGTGGAATAACCAAGGACATTTTTGTGCATTTTGTTTCCTCAATTATGATACCTTTCTATGCAGATGAGGGCAGTTTGCACACACTATGGGAAAAACGGAAAGTGACAAGGTAACCATACTTCATGGTGGATGTGCTGAAGATTTGCCCAGGTAACAGTGTCCTTATGTGCTATCTTCTAAGTGGATGACAGTGCAGACATGGAAGAGAAATATGCAGATGGGAAAACATGAATCTAGAAAAGTGGGAAAAATACTGAGGAGCAGGAGACTTGGAAAAGTAAGACAATTCTAGAGTGGGCTGAGATAGAAGACATGTTGTAACCACTGGGGATAGGAAAACATGTGAACAGGAACATGTATAGAAGCTGACAGCACGCAAGAGCTCACGGAAAGCAAATGCTAACAGCAATAGAGAAATACCATTGAGGCAGAGGTAGAGATAAAAAGGAATGAGGGGCCAGCCGTGGTGGCTCACGCCTGTAATCCCAGCACTTTGGGAGGCCAAGGTGGGTGGATCACGAGGTCAGGAGTTCAAGACCAGCCTGGCCAAGATGGTGAAACCTTGTCTCTACTAAAAATACAAAAAAATTAGCAGGGCGTGGTGGTGGGTGCCTGTAATCCCAGCCACTCGGGAGGCTGAGGCAGAGAATTGCTTGAACCCAGGAGGCAGAGGTTGCAATGAGTCGAGATCACACCACTGCACTACAGCCTGGGCAACAGAGCGAGACTCCGTCTCAAAAAAAAAAAAAAAAAAAAAAAAAAAAAGGAACAAGGAGAGAGGCAAAGTTGAGGACAGGAGCACTGGGGAAATGACAGAAATAACAAATCAGAGAAAAGTGAGTAAGTGCAACATCTCTTTGAGTCTTGTTATTCCCAAACATCCCTTTTCACCCAAAGATTAACATTTCCTACAAGATACCATGTTATGAATATCCTTAACTCATGGATATCCCTCAAGAAGAAATATTTATTTTTCTTATAGTACAGTTACATACATTTGGGAATTAGAATGCATTTTTAATTGGTTTCTGATCCAAGTTTTAATAATTTTGCAGGAAAGAAGCCAGGACTCTTACAACATATGAATACTCATCTATTATGTATAATATCATTTAAGTGGATTTTGCCCCAAATCTTTGTGGATGTGCATAATCAAAGAAAAAGATAATGTTAATACTTCTCGGTAAATTAATTGACGGTTTCTCCTTTAAGATTAGTCAACAATCTGAGTACTATGAGCAACATTTCTATAGATTCTGTTCTCCTTTAGAAAACAAAATTCACATCTTCTGTTGTCAGAGAAATTAAATCTTTGAGAGTTCTTATTGTTTAGAAAAATAAAAATATCCTCACGAAAGTCAACATTCTTTAATATTATTGAGAAAAGAGTATACATTCACATTTTATTAAAACTACGGTCCACTGCTGTGTCATGAAGTTAACATATACCTAGTAAAGTTTGTAAAAAATAATCAGAAATAAGCTTTAGTGGAAAAATCCACATATTGAATTTTGCTGTTTCTCATATTACCTTAAAGTGTTTTTCCAAATTCTAGCTTAGCCAAATCATAAGGAAACTGAAATAGAAATCCTTTGAGTGACTACTACATACTTTAAATTATGGATATCATGTTGTAAAACATCTGGCTCATTCTTGTGCTGTCATGATTTTCCAAAATAAAACATTTGCTGTTTAGATGTTGTCATTTAAAAAGACCCTTAATGATTAGTCAACTGATTTGCTTTAGTTGATTTCAAAGTATATGCTAATTGACAACATTGATGATGACACAATACTTAAAAATCCCATACAAGTTGTCCGCTGAACAATTTGGTCATTTCCTTATTCATTTCCTTATTAATGCTCACAGAAGCATAGTTATCATTTTTTTTAGTTAGTCACAGAATGGGAATTAATTTATTTTAATCCAGTGTTCCGTTTTCCTTATTTTGCTCTATCAGTTTTGTGAGCCCAAAGAAATAAAGCTGACCACAGCAAAAGCAGTGCTGGGGAAGAGGCCAGTTTATAGGATAACTGCAATACATTTTACTTGGAAATATGTTTGAAGATCACCTGAAAGTTTAATTGACACAGGATGAGACAGCACATCTAGGAAAAATGAATGCCATTCAGACAATTGTTCTTCCGATTTTGATCTGACTATCTGTTCGCTTCGTGGTGTAAATCAAATTGTTGAATTAAATTTCAAAAACGTTACAGGTTTACAGGGAATCATTAGTTCCCCCAAGTAACTTTCTAGAGTTGACTCTAGCTCTTTTACTTCCCTGCTGTAATGTCAGGAAACGTGGTCTGAATTTATTGCTATCTCCCACCTCTCTTAGAGACCATTGTTCATTTCACTCATCCATTTTCCTTCCTGGATAAATGTTGTCAATAGGAAAAATTGGTTTTGATAAACTATACTTTATAGTTTGATAAACTATACTTTATAGTTTGATAAACTATACTTTATAGTTTGATAAACTATACTTTATAGTTTGATAAACTGTATATGTTTTCTTTTTCACTTTCTTATTGACAACATTTGTCCGATTATATTAGCAGGTTCCAGGACTAAGTTTAATAATTATTGTCAAGAGTTTTTGTAGGGAAAAATGGTATTTCTTGTAGATAAATTAGTAGTTGATAATACATGTAAAAATTCAGTGTTCGTGATAGGCACTTTTTTTAAATTTTTCATTTGAAAATATGAACATCATCCATTTCCCCATCTAATCATGTCTTTCCTGAAGCATATATTTTTAAAGTAGCTCTTAAAACTTGCAACATGTGATGCGGCTATAATTATTTTAATCTGCATGAAAAATAATATGATAAAAATTAAAGTGTGTAATTTTGATGTTAGAACTAATAGCATTGCACATTTGTTTTGTTAGTGAAATATATGTTCAAATGATATAAGAATAATATTAGGTAAATATGGAAAAGTAGTTCCATGAAGAATACATTTTTTAAAAATCTTAGTTCATCAATGCAGTGAAAGCAAATATAGAATTCTCTAGATTCTCCCATTAAATTATAACAGTATGCAGAATTATTTCAATATATGGTGGAAGAAGGAAAAGCTGATATTAATAGAATATTATGCCTTTTCTCAGAAAAACATTATACTTTCATAGAATGTAGACTCATATATATGTATATGGAGAATTTTGTTCACTGTGCTCGATATCTATTGCAGTATCTGGCAAAGAGTGAGTGCTTAATTTTTACTGAAGCACTTAATTATAAAATGGCAAATATATGTCAGTATCAGTATTTTCACCATAGATACTTTCATTATATAGTAATCAAAGTAGTGCATATATAACTGCCACTGTCTGATTCTGACTTCTACTTTCAAAGTTAGAATAATAAAGCTCTGCCACGTAACCCATTTTGAAAAGCAAACTTTGGCAAAACTTTGGAATACAAAAAAGAAGATGGAGAGAAACTTGCCTTTCCAGGAAGAATGGCAAAGATGTGGTGAGATGCCCTCTTAGAGCCAGTATGTTAATATGCTAATAAAAGTAGAAAAGACTTACTAGAGCTATTTGAAATATTAAAAAGTAACACATCACTCTATGTGAGAAAATTCTCAAAAAATTACAGAACCTAACATCATATAAATGACGCTGCAATGTAAAAACACACACACACAAAGAAAAAGGAGACTGATAGCAAATACAAGAATTTCTGTGTCAGAATTAACACAAACTGGTGTTTTGAGCTTAGGAAAGTCACAGACTCTCTGTGCCTCAGTATCCTTATCTCAGTTATAAATATTTTGATATTGAAGTTGGTGACTTCATAGGTTAACTCAGACCTATAAAATGTCACGTTCATTTAGAATACGGGCCAGCAAATTGTAAAGATGTCTGTCCACCTGCTACTCATTTGGCAAACAGCGCATATCCCAGGGAGCAGAACCCAGCCCAAGCAAGCTGTCCTACCATTATCAATTAAGGACTTGAAGTCAAGAATGAGCCCCAAGCCACTGGTTTGCCAAGAAGTCTGCAAAATCTTGCTAGAATTTTGACTTTCAATTCTGGTTCTTGCAACTGCACTATTAAAGAACCTTGGCCTCTTTTTAGAGTAGACCAGGTCCGTCCACCAGGAATAGTTGCTAAGAGTTATGGGTTCTCTACATGAGAAGTGTATGGCGGTTTCTTCACACACACCAAGTGCTTGGCTGGGCTTCTGGAATTGCCTACCTGTCAGGATGTTTTACTGTGACCAGCAGCAACCTAGCAACTAGGCTAAAAGTAATCATTGGCGTGGTGTGGTTTATAGGTTTTGTGTGGGAAAAAAAAAATCCTCAAAATTATGAGTTAGTTCCATTCTATTAAAATGTTGATGAAGACAGAGTGTCAAGGAGGGTTAATGGCATTTGTTTCAGGGAAAAGGAAAACGTATTAGCAGACCCCAGCAATTTTAATAGACTCTATTGTCTATTGCCTCTATTGTTGATTGCTATCTGCTAAAATAGAGACTTTATTAAGTATAGCTTCTTTTACTGAAGATATCCCTGATTACTTCTGTGGATTTCTAAATAGTTTCTCCTCCATCCTCCTTGTGGGAAGTCTCAGGACAAAAAAAGATTCAATATGATTCAAATAGGCTCTGCCAGAGAATCAATCTCTATCCTCTCTCTGTCTCTAGCTAGCTAGCTAATTAATCGATATTCCCAGAAAAAAGTCCTTAAACTTCTAACAGAATATGAGGTAAGAATAACAGCCTTGGAGGACTCATAGAAAAAAATGTCTGAAAGAGTCCAAATTCACGTAACATAAATTCCCTTGGTTAGTATGGCAAATGTATAGGCTCATGCCTACCGTGAAGAATTGAGCTAATGGCACTAGAGAATACTATTCAGGTAACTCACAGTGAGATGATTTCCATTCAGTGGCCTGGCCTATATGCTATGCTATCTATCTTACAAACACTTACTGAGTGCATGTGCTACACACAGAATTGGACCAGATACTATAGTGTTGTATAAGATTCTTGAGAAATTGTTTTCATGGTCAAACTTTTAGAAGGGATGCATACTATATAGATTATCCTTTCCCCCCATACTTTCATAAATACACACACTTTGTTGATTCATCAAGCATGCACTGTAATAAAGGGTCTGATTACTCCTACAGGAAAGAAGTCTGTTTGCTTTGATTTAATTTGATATTACCTAATCATTTTTTTCATCCAGAGAACTCTTTCTTGAGTTATTACTTATTAAGATACAATGGAACCAGTTCTGCCAAAACCCCATTTGGGAAAAGAAAACTCCCACTCTAGATGATGAGTATGTGAAGATCAGGATGCTATACCACACAACCACCAAGGTATCACCAACCTGTTCCTGAATACTTCTACAACTTTACAAGGCAGGCTGTTCCATCTTTGGACAGCTTTGTAACAATATTCCTCTCTCTATGAAGCTGAAATATATGTTCTTAGGACTAGGTTATAGGCTTAAATTTATTCAGCCTAAGATCCCCTTTGGCTTTCCTTTCCCACTGTTCTGTCACATTGTGTGTGTGTGTGTGTGTGTGTGTGTGTAAAGAAAGAAGAGAAACAGAAGGAGATTATTGTTGCTAAAAACTCTATGTTATCTCCATATTTGGAATGTTTTTGGTTGGTGTAGGCAGTGGTTCTCAAACTTTAATATGCATAGAAATAACTTGGAGGCCTGAAAGCTTGTTAAAAGTTCCCCAAGTCCCATCCCCAGAGATTCTGATTTAGTTGGATGGGATAGGACCTACAAATTTAAATTTCTAGTGAGCTCATAGGTGATACCAATGCGGCTAGTCAGAGGACCATACTCTGGGTAACACTGCGGTAGTGGGTACACTGATGCTCTGCCATGACCTCATGCCCTAGCTGGTTGGAGTATTGACTACTACTAACAGCTCACAGCTCCCTCCCTCCCTGGAAATTGCCTTCAGCTATAGGTAAAGTTCTTACTCCAGTCTGCCCTCTCCCATGGGGTGACCCAGGACCATTAACTGTATAGTATCGGGTTACAAAGGTCCAGATCCCTTGCTTCAATTCAGCGTGTCTAAAGGGCCCTGCAATTTCCAGAACTCCCCTGAAAATCTGATGAGGCCGCAACACACTGCAGGCTTCACTGCACTTCTTCGTCTGTGCAATCTTGCCTATCTCACAACCTTACACATGTATCTCATGGGAACACTCCTCAACAAACCTTTTGCACACAACTCTCTATCTTAGTCTATTTCCAGGGAGCCCAGTCTTAGTTAGGTGGGTTTTGTGTTTTATGTTTCTTTTGAACCCACACGTAGCACCTTGCATTTACATTACATCTTTCAATATTCAGCCTACCCGTCCAATTTGTTGAAAACTTTTTGGCTCCTGATACTCTTGTCTGCTATATTTGCTATTTCTCCCTGCTTTGTGGCATTGGCAAATTTGATAAGAATGTTAACTATGTCTTCATCCAAGCCACTGATGAAAATATTGAAAAGGACAGAGCTGAGATTAGATTACTGGGAACAGCTGCCAGAAACCTCCTTCCAAATTGATAGGTATCCATTAGACAGTAGTGAAGGAAGCATAGGCCTCAGAGTTGCAGATTTGGGATGGAACAACAGTTCTGTTTAAGCAGAGGTCAACAGCTAGACTGACAGCTACAGAGAACAATACCATTTTAGCATTTCTATTTTAATAGGAAACTTAAGTATCACTTATATAACACATTTCAATAAAACATATCTCACTATAAAAACATAAAATCATAAATAATCATTATGAATTTATGATTATTATTCATCTAATTTGTCCCAGCATGAAAACTGTATTTGGTCATTTCATGGAGGGTTTTTTCATTTATACATTTTAAAAAAGAGGTTGTGATAAAGTTGAAGTTCAACAGCTAACCCAATTTCACTAGGACATTTAAAATACTGGCAATATAAAAGAAAAAGACAATCCATCAATAATTGTATGAGTGGCCATAGGTTTAAGCAACATAGGTTATTATCTACAAAGGTGATTGAATTTAGTTCACCTGATTTGCTTTAATTGCTCTGTGGCATAAACACACTGACTGGACACAGAGTGATGTAATGAGTATCATAATTAGGAATTTGATAAAGCTAAGTGTGAAACTGACTATTAGAAGATATTTGAAACACACAACCACTGCTTTGAATGGGGAACTGATTTCCTAGTTAATTTAAATAATTTTCATCTCTTTCTATGAATACTGATGACAGACAGAATGACCACAGTATAAAACATTGGCTGGAAGAATGTCACCATGTACTTCAAGAAATTATTTCCCCCATGTTTTTTATTGAAAAGATAACACCTGTCCATTTCTTTCCTAATAAAAATGTGGTAAGAATTTTTTAAATGAAAAAATAAAACTATCTGAAAATGCTTTTAACTGTTAATAAACAGGGAGTAAGTAAAATAAAAATAAGCAAAAATATATTTGCAAAAATATGATAGAAGGAACTGCTAAGAATGTTGAGAATGATTCTTTCTTTATTTGTAAATTTTTGATAGTTTCTACAATAAGAATCACTGGTACTAAAGGAAAGAAGTTATTTCAAAATATAGGCGAAACATCCAAACACAGAAAAACGGTAGATAAAATACCAAAATAGAAAATCAAAAAGGCACAATCTGGGCTTAGAAACAAGTTAAGTAGCTCTGTGTTTCAGAAATGCCACAAAAACACACAGTGGTGCACGGGGCTGTAGACATAGGGCTTTTGGGGCCTGGGCTGGGAAGTAGGTAGCAGTAGCCAGGAGTTCAGATTCTGCTGGGCTCAAGAGTCTATAAACACTCTGTATAAGACAAAGGACCTGAGCCAGGCTCTTTGCTGCAATTAGTCAAGGATGACACCAGGTTTCCCTACTGGGTGAAAGAGGGCTGCAGAAAAAAAAAATCTGTTATTGATCACAACCTAGAACTGATTAAATGACATCCCTTTTTAGGGGGGAATTGGAAAGATTAGATTTCATAAAACTCATTAATACCTATATGTCCAAACATTTTTAATATAAGAAATCATTTGAATTAATGATTTATAGAAACAGATCCCTATTATATACTGAATAAAGCCAAAGGATCCCAAAACTCTAAGATTTCTAGAATTGTACAGATAAAAATTAAGTCAAGTGATGATTATATTCATTTATTAAAAAAAACTCAACTTTCTAAAAATAAATCTACCTAAATTCTATTTTTACTGAATGTTTTAAAGAAGTCTTTCTGAGAATGATACAGATAGAAATAAAATGAAAATATAAATATAATTGAAAAGTAACATAATGGGTATTGCAGCTAACATTAGTGATTCAATTAAACCAAATAAGAAAAACTTTCTCCCATTTGCTTTAATATTTGATACTGTAATATTAAATTTATGAACAAAAAAACAAGTCTGTTGGTATCCTATAATTTTTTATTAGGAAACAGTGGTAAGTTTTCTATAATACCATTGTTTTTCCTGGGACAACTGATACATAGGAGCATTTCTAAGCATATATTTTGGTGCGCTGGTTCAGCCCAGTTCAGGACTGTAGGACTGGGTTAGAATGAAAATGGCTACTTGGCTACATCACCAGGTAATTTTCCACACCAGTAAATCACCAATGACATGGTTCCAAATGTCTCCCTTTGTGTGCAATCCCTGCAAGCTAGAAACATTCTAATTACTTGAAAGGAGACGACATAAAATGAAGCAGGCTGTTACCACTATGAGCCTTTTAGATCCATATGGATCATGACACTCCCTGGCCCGGAGCCCCAAGATTTCACATAATAGATGTTACATTATCCTATTGTACAATGCAGAGAATTTTTTTTTTTTTTTTGAGACAAACTCTTGCTCTGTCGCCCAGGCTGTAGTGCAGTGGCACAATCTCAGCTCACTTAAACCTCCAAAGAGTTCTTATGCTTTGTAATCAGTTGGGAAGATTTGGGTCTCAGCAACATAAAAATGGGATTGTCTTGTAACTATACATATGACTCTCTCCTGAAGAGCCGAAAGACACTTTTTCATACTGCTAAGTGTACCTAAAGGAGTTGATAATGGATTGAATTTTTTAACATACCAAATCCTCTCAGTCCTTAAAATGGACTAGAAGGTATATTTTGCATAAGAGGAATTTAAAATAGGGTAATTTAATTTTAAGAGATGGAGTCTCACTATGTCACCCAGGCTGGAGTACACTGGCATGATGAAAGCTCACTGCAGCCTTGAACTGAACTCCTAGGTTCAAGAAATCCTCTTGCCTCAGCTTCCCAAGTAGCTGGGAGTACAAACTTGGTTTTTTTTTTTTTTTATGTTTTGTAGAAATGGTATCTCACTATGTTGCCCAGGCTGGTCTCAAACCCTTGGCCTCTAGTGATCCTCCCACCCCCACCTCGGCCTCCCAAAGTGCTGGGATTATGGGGACATGTCCCACCAGGAACTTTAATATTTTAAATAAAATGTGCCACATATATATTATGAGCAGCCCGCAATGTAATAAAGGTTGTATTTTAAACAAATATCCTGCTAGCATTCTATCATATTTTTGTACATAGCTTTGAAGGCAGCAAATCTTTATCCTTTAAATTTTTGGAAATAATCCAAAGCCATTCAGTGCCCAACATCTGATGAATTGTTTCACTCAATTTACAAACAATTATTGAGTACAATTACTCAGCAAATACAAGGTATGGCTATAAAATAATATAACAGTCTGCTGAGGATCATAAAACAGTCCTAAAGTAGTTCCAGAAAAGGAACTCTAAAATTGTATTGCCAAGGGACGGTATCTGTAGATACAGCATTTAAGACTCTTATGAAGTTCAAATGCTTGTCCCTCTCCTAAATACACAAACAAATGAACAAGCAAAAATGTATAACACTATTTGCTTTTCTTCCCAGGAAAAGTTTTACTTTTTCATTTGTTTTTACTTTCAGAAAAAATTGAGAATGCTTTTGGAAACATGTCATACATGTAAATATCATGCATCAAGTCTCAGGAGGGAAAAAAAAAGCACTTGAATCAAAGGGAAGCAAGAAGATTCATTTTAAGGAAGACAGATCCAAGGCTGGTGTGAATGTCAAATGAGTATAAAGACTTGATAACTGGCAGAACAGAGAAAAGTTGGTTACAATCTCCCAGAAATCTACAAAGGATGAAGAGCCTTTAGGATGAGGTGACAATAGGGATAAAGAGAGGGAATTGTTTCTAGACCAGTTTTTGAAGTAGAATTCACAGAATTTGGAAGCCAATTTAATACCTGTGTCAGTAGATTGGGAAAGAGAGATCAAGAGAAAGGTAGAAGGTAATTCTTAGACTTCCAGTTTCAGAGACAATTAAGTTAGACAATTACACTACACTGAAAACACAGAAAATTTAACTTTCTTTTAGGGGCAAGATAATGCATTCTACTTGACACATTTTGGAGCCTGTAGCATATGCAGGTGGTAATGTACGTTAGGTGGCAGAAAGTACAGTTCTGGAGATCAGGAGAAGAGTGTAAGATGGAAGTTGACACTGGGGAGTCTTAATGTTAACTGAAGCCAACAGACAAAGCTACTCAAAATGTGCAGAGAGAAAGAGGAGAGACAATTAAGAATGGAACATCAGGCCGGGCATGGTGGCTCATGCTTGTAATCCCAGCACTTTGGGAGGCCGAGGCGGGCGGATCACGAGGTCAGGAGATCGAGACCACGGTGAAACCCCGTCTCTACTAAAGATACAAAAAATTAGCCGGGCGTGGTGGCGGGCGCCTGTAGACCCAGCTACTCGGAGAGGCTGAGGCAGGAGAATGGCGTGAACCTGGGAGGCGGAGCTTGCAGTGAGCCGAGATCGCGCCACTGCACTCCAGCCTGGGCGACAGAGCGAGACTCTGTCTCAAAAAAAAAAAAAAAAAAAAAAAGAATGGAACATCAACATTTAAAATTGCATTGAAGAAAGAGAACTTGCACTGATCATTGTTACAACTCCCAACTTTGTATCTTGAGCTACTCCCCATAACTTAAGATTTGTATATCCAGCTATCTACTCCACACGTCTCCTCCTAGATGTGTAATAGGCATTTCAAATGTAACATATCCACATCTTCCTCCCAAAATATGTTACTCCTGGAGGCTTCCCCATCTCAGTAAATGATGACCCCGTCTTTCCGATGCTCAGGCTAAAATTTCTTGAGTCTTCTTGACTCATTCTCTCACACCTAAATTTATTCTATTATAAAATCTGTTGTGCTCTGTACTCAAAATATAGTAGAATCCAACCACTCCTCACCACATTCACCTCTCCCATTCTGATCCCAGCCACAGTCATCTCTTGACTGAATTATGACAACAGTTTCCTATGGTCTCATTACTTCTGTTTAGTCTATTATAACAGAGGAGCCAGATAAGACAAAACATGTCACTCCTCCATTCGAAACCCTCCAATAACTCCCATCTCATTCAGATTAAAAGCTAAAGTCCATAGGCCTAAAAGGCCAATATAATCAGATGTCAGTTACCCCTCTAAATTTATTGTCAACTACCTTCCTGCTCGCTTGATCCTTTTCTGCCTAACTGATCTCCCTTTGAAGGTTCCTTCAACATGCCAAGAATATTCCTGCTTTGGGGCATTTTCACTTATTAGGACCCTCCTGGACTACTTTTTTCCCCCCAGTTATACACATGGCCCACATCCTCAGGTCCTTTAGCATTTGCTTAAATGCCACCTTTTCAGTAAGACCTTTTTTGATTACCACATTTTCATGGCAGCACTCCTCTTCCACTTCTCTCTCTCTCTCTCCACTTGTTTTCCTCTTTATTCTTCCACATTGTGTGTATGACCATCTGACACATCATGTATTTAATTTTTACTTGTCAATGTCTGTCTTCCAACTTCTGCTTCCAAGAATATAAGCCTTATGAGGGTAGGGCTTTTCATTGCTCTATACCAAGTACCAATTACTGGGCCTACCTAGCACAAACTTCATACAAAAGTATTTGTTGAGTAAGTAAATTAATTTTTATGATGTTGATGGCAGATGATATTTTACTGAGTTCTTACTACACACTAGGCATTGTGCCAAGCACCTCACAATTATTATATGATTAGATAAATAAGAGATTTTCAAGATAGTATTGTTCTGGGAACCAAGGAGGATAAAGTTTTGACTAGCAGAGTTGACCAACAGGATCAATGTTAAAATATAGTCAAGAAGATGGATGAATTAAAACACACTAATTAGCTATTACAAAGTCCCTGATGATCTTAGTAAGTCCTTGTTTTCATAAAGTGGTGGTGTTGGGGAAGTGAGACTGGAGTGGGTCAAAGTATAACTAGTAGCTAAAGTACAGGAAACAGTAATGCCAACTACTGCCTAAAAAATGATATAGTAAGCAGAAGCAAGTACAGCTGGATAGAAAAAAAATGATATACTGAAAAAGTTATTTTAGGATGAGGGAGACTTGAGTATGTTGGTCTGCTAAAGGGGAGGGGCAAAAAGAAAGAAGAAACTGAATATCCCAGAAAAAGAAAGTAGAATAATTACTAAAACAACATGTTAGAGAATGTAAAAGAGATCTAGTGTTTAACTAGAGTAGCTCCTTGCTACACACAAAATAGGGCTCAATTGTTTTCTCTTTTCTTGTTTCAATGAAGTGAAGAGGAGAAAGGACCTAGGAATAGAGAAGCAAAGAGTGACTTACAAGTGCCTTCAAGGTTGTCAAAGATGGAGAAAACAGGTCAAAATTTTTTCAGATGATCAACTATTAATTTTGATCATTAAAATATAAAAAATTACTAGAAAGAACAGAGAATACTGAGATGTTATATTATGGAAGAAAATGTGTTTGTATGTATATGCATGCATATGCATATACACGTATATGCATGCATATGCATATACACGTATATGCATATATGTACACACATACATGCACACACGTGTACATGCTGAATCTTTCTTAGAACCTAGAGGGATTTTTTAGTATCTGGGAGCTTAGCTAAGGAACTTCTAGGCATGTTTAACCCTCTGATGCAAGGGCCATCTCTGCTTGATGAGTTTGCACCTGGCTAGTTGGCAGTTGTGGAAGCCCTCATACAACTACAAGCAGACAAATCAGAGTTAATGCTTATTTCTTGTTTAAAGAGTGATCCTGGAATAGAAATAAGGAAATGAAATCTCATGACAGTGTCATCATAAAGTCATCAGCCAGATGGCAGTCCTTGAAATCTAATCCTTAGAGGCTTCTCACAATAATTTGTAATATCACATCTAATATTATCTTATTCACAAATTCATATCTATTCACAGAGACTGAAAACAAAGAAATGAACTTGCAGAGGCTCACATTTCTGGCTTTATATGTTAACATGGACTCTATAAGGACTATGATAAGGAAAACAGACTATTTTCCTACATAGGTCACAACAATAATCTATGTTCAGATCTGGGTTTCTAAACTGTACAGTTTAGTTGAGAAGCAGCCTTCTCTTTTTTCCATAAATAGATTAGTTCCTTTTAAGCATAAATGGCTATTTAAAATGATCGTATCAAAAGCCACTGTAGAATTTGAAGACTCATCTGATGTATTAATAAACTTAAACAGCAAAATATAAACATTAGTTTACTTTTTTATTATGTCTTGAAACTACAACATGGCAGTATCTGATATCAAAGCAAATTTCTTTCAAGTACATTTTATATCTTATTTAACATTCAACAGTTTAAAACTAAAGATTTTATTACTAATTTAAATATTCTTCCAAGTGTATGAAAATTTTGCCTAGTTTTCTCCATATGACTGAAAGTCTCAGTGCAGGCAATGCATTAGTGTTCCATAGTAAAATGGTGTCTAACCAGAACTCTGAGAAATGATGTAATCAGAACGCTGTCCACAGAATCCATCCTACCTAAAAAGCTATAGTTACAGAACTTTTTCAAAGATATGAGATACCTTTTCTCCATAATCCAAATATTGATATTATTAATCTTTCCTTTTTAAGATGAGTTTAATATGACAACAAAAGTGAAAATGCCATCCTGTCATAGTTGTAGTTTTTGAGACCAACACAAATACCATGGAATACTATGTAGCCATAAAAAAGAATGAGATCATGTTCTTTGCAGGGACATGGATGGAGCTGGAGGCCGTTGTCCTTATCAAACTAATACAGGAACAAAAAACAAAAAAACCAAATGTTCTCACTTATAAATGGGAGCTAAATGATGAAAACACATGGACACATAGAGGGGAACAACACATGCTAGGGACTATTGCAGTGTGGAGGGTGGGAGGAGTGAGAGGATCAGGAAAATCAACTAATGGGTACCAGGATTAATACCTAGGTGATGAAATAATCTGTACAACAAATCCCCATGACATAAGTTTACCTATGTAACAAACCTGCACATGTACCCCTGAACTTAAAAGTTAAAAAAAATAAAAAAATAAAAATAAAAAAGAAAATGTATAAATAGAAAAAATCAGGCAGAAACAAGTAAATGCATTACAACAAGCCACTGTGTAGAGACAACGCTTTTTGTTTATAAATAGAGGCAATAAGTTTTTTGAAGTAGTATAGTAAATAATTATTATAAATGTACCCTAAACCGCTTAACCCATTTATGCCTAAGCTTGCAATTTTTTGAATTTTTGCAATCAGACCTTGGTGATGACCTTGAACAGTAGAATATAAATAATTCCCACATGATTAGTGTTCCAATAATGGAACGCAAGGATAAATAGCTAAAGTGAAGACAGACAAAGATGATGTAGAGCAGAACTATCAATAAAACTTTCTGTGACTGGTGGTTACCTGATGCTGGGAAGGGTAGGGGGTGAGGGGATGAACTTGATTTGATTTTGCAGGCTCAGAGATGGAAGGGAATTTGCCTCAGGATGAATTGTGCCTTGAGTCTCACCCGTATCTAATTTATATTAGATTGCACTTTTGAGTTTATGCTGAAATAAGATTTTTGGGGCTTTGGGGATGAAATGAATGTATTTCGTCTTTGAGAAGAACATGAATTTTGGGGAAAAAGGGGCAGAATGCTATGGTTTAACTGTTTGTCCCTTCCCAAACTTATGGTAAAATTTAACTGCCATTGCAACAGTAGTAAGTGTGACCTTTAAGAGGTGATTAGGACATGAAGGCTCTGCCCTCATGAATGGATTAGCATCATTATTGTGGGAGTGAGTTTCATATAAGGACAAGTTTGGCCCCATTTTTTCTCTCTTTTGCTCTTCCACCTTCCATCATGACACAACAAGAAGGCCCTTACCAGATTCCAGCCCCTTGATCTTGGACTTCCCAGCTTCCAGAACTATGAGCCAACAAATCCCTGTTCATTATAAATTACCCAGTCTGTGGTATTTTGTTACAGAAGCACAAAAAGGACTAAGACAAGGACAATAGAAGTAGGTTGCCTTTGGAAAAAGAGATTGGAAGAAGGCAAAGATGAGTTTAGCTTTGGACCTCTTCAATGTGAACTTCCTATGGGACATTAACATCGAAAGAAAGCAGTAAGATCTACATGTCTAAAACTCAAAAGATAATTCTCAGCTGGAATTATAGATGGGTAGTCATCAACAGACTGAAACTACACAAGTGGATGAATTCTTGCAAAGAGTACATGTGAAGTGAGAAAAGAACAGGGAAGAACTTTATAGACATGAGTCAGAAGCAGCTTGGTGAATTGCAGATTCTGTACAGGCGAAAAACGTGAGTTGGTTTCTAAAATTCCAGTTTACTTTACCCATAGGGGAAGTAACTATGTGCATTCCTTAGCTGATAGCTTTTTGGAACCAAGCCAAAAAATATAAACTGGAAGTCATTTCCATGAAGAATCCAAAGACCTTAATAAAACAATTTTTAAAAAACTGAGAGTTTCTTGGGCCATCAAGGAGCATGAGAATGAAGAGAGGGGTCTTTCAGAAAGAGTAGTATAGATAGAATAGATCAGTGTCCTGAAGCTCTACTTTCATGCCATGAGCAAGCTTTTTTCTTGGCTCCTTAGTTTATATTCCCTAAACTCATCAAATTAATCTCTGACTTTAATTTGCTTTCCCAAAAAGACTTCTCTTTGAGAAGCAGCTATTTCCCACTAAGATCTAAGGGTTGACTCTCTGATACCAATTGATTCCATGTGAATAATTCTTCCTGAACCTAATCTGTCCCTGTTTAATTGAACACATACAAGATCTGTATTTTGAGAAGACAGTCCAAGCCTTGTCATTGAGAAAAAGTAGTTACTATGAGAATTTTTCCAAATATCAGTTCCATATTCAAGTTTGCCCTTTCTCCACCAGGGTCTTTTTCATAGGGCTCCAATTAAAACTTCCCAACTTTAGGTTGAATCTTCTTTTCCATGGTCTTTTCCATCTATACACCTACTGTCTGGAATTCAGGATTAGAGTTGCTCTATTCCCCAGGGACACTAGCTTAAATTCAGTTTCACAGGAGTTTTTCCTCTCTAATGTCCAGCTCAGTTTCAAAATTTAGTTGGTCTCTTAATTTCCATATATCATTACCTCATTTCTCCTAAGACTTCCTCCTCTTAGTTCAA
Source organism: Symphalangus syndactylus (assembly GCF_028878055.3). Lineage (NCBI taxonomy): Eukaryota > Metazoa > Chordata > Mammalia > Primates > Hylobatidae > Symphalangus > Symphalangus syndactylus. Next base: position 45,758,074 of record NC_072447.2, read on the forward strand.
AATCTGTTTTGGCCCCAATGGTGACTTTTACTTCCTGTTAAAAATCACCGAGCTTATTTTTTCAGTAATTGATGTCATATTTTGGAACTCAATTATTTTTCACCGTGGTCTTCCTCATATTGTACAGGTACTATTTTTTCAGCTTGCACAAGGTAATTGTACATTCTGCAAAGGGAGTTATCATTCAAAAAACATTTGCTAGCTCCCTATTATATCACGTGGTTCAGGACCTGGGGATGTATCAAATAATAAAGACAAAATCTCTGCCCTCATGGCATTTAGATTAATTTAAAGGACAAATATTTAACAATTAGTTACATAATTCATATTTTTATTTACGATTGCAATAAATGCTAGTGAAAAAAGCACTAAAGATCAAGAGAGGTATAATAAGGATACAAGGCTTAGTTTGAGGAGATACTGTCTATAAGCGCTATTAATTTCCATTGATATATAATGGGAAATGAAGTGATGAGTCATATTGTCATCCACAAATTTTCCCATTGGGTGTGTGGAGTGAGATACGAGGATGATACCACGGACAGCTATAACTCCATCATAAATCCCAAAGTGACTTATTTATCAGATAACAGGTAAGGCAGTGTGTGCCATGATGAGATAGAAAGATATTTCTTGGGATAGAGTTATCAAAGTAGACTGAGACACGGCTCTTCTAGCTATAAATAAGTATTTTGCTTTTTGTTTAATCTCTTGGTTATGTCACTACTTTTGTGACAGTGGACAAATGAGATCTTATGTTCCTCATTTTAAAAATAGAAGTCTGAGCCAAGTCCGTGAGTTTAGTTGGTATTTATCGTCTTGAACCCTCCCAAGATCCAGTTTAGCTGGATTGGAAAAACAAATCTTCATGGTCCATCCAGTTTCACCACCCCATTATTACAGCCAACAGTAGTTTTAGAAATAATGTAATTCATACCTTTTATGAATGCTTCCCCAAGAGGCATTGATATTCTCTGTTATCATGTGGACTTTTCTGGTATCATCTGCAGAATAATCCCGGAGAAGTTTCAGGGCCAAGTCATTTGCCACATCTACATTTATCTGCCACTGGCGGAGGTCTTTGGCCAACTGCTATAGATTTTTATGAGAAAGAGAATGAATGTCAATTTTTTTTTATGAAATCTCTAGTTGGAGTGTCTTAAAATACTTCATAAACAGCTTCTGAATCCTCAGGTCAGAATACATATATTAGATTGCTTTTAACCTACCGTATGATTTAGTCAATCACGACAGTATAAGGTAACCCACCTTTCAGGACAAACTTTTCAAATGCAGCATCTTGAGCAATAACCAGTATCAAGTATTTCAACTTAGTAGCAATTAATTGGCAATAAAGTGGGCTTAATTGTTTTTATCACAAGAGAAAAAAACTACAAAAATAAGCTCATATATAACTGTTGAATATGTGACATATAACATTTGAACCAAAAAAAAAAACTCATACATTTCTTTCCCTCTTCATTAACTTGTTGAATTGTTTATGTAATTAGTGCCATCTACTGGCGTTCAACTAAACCTGCATACAGAAAATATTGAACAACAAAAGAATAGTACTGTTATTCTAGCTATGACCTTTTTTGAAGGATCAAAATACTTTTAGAATATCCTATTTTAAAATTAGAATAAAAGTCAAAATACAAGAATCTTACTAAACCAAATCACCTACATTTTCTTCGTTGTTTGTCTTTGGCAATTCAGTGTTTTCAAACTTGCTATCTCATCACTTGAAACATATTTCAGAGAAAGAAGTCGATTAATGGTAGGTTTTATCTCGAAGCATATCAACCTGAAATTTCCATTAAACATTTCTGCAAGTGCAGAGAGGAGGCTTCTAAGCATTAAGATAATACTAATTGTTAAGATAGTTATATCAAATTCAACAGGGTGGGTTAAGTCATTGATAAATGGACAGAGGAATAGGAACAGGTAGTTCAAACAAGAGAAAGAGTAGGATGATTTTATTTAAAAAGAAAAACAGTTAACTTTCAAGTAATAAAAAATAGAGTATTAAATTGAAAAGGTACAATTGGACACCAATTAAATTAACAAAAAATAAAATCCAAAGCTGAAAAGACGAGTAAAACTAGCACATTCATGTATTACTGCTGGGGACAGTATCTGTTAGGACAATTTGGCAATAGATACCAAGTGACATACAAATGCTTATTCCCATTGACTCAGTAATCTCCCTTTTGGTACTTTATCCTAATAAAATCTTCAAAAGAAGATCAATATACTGTATGACTTAAAATCTTCATTAACCAAAGCAGTAAAAAAATGGTAAACAGGCCGGGTTGTGGTGGCTCATGCCTGTAATCCCAGCACTTAGGGAGGCCAAGGCGGGTGGATCACGAGGTCAGGAGTTCAAGACCAGTCTGGCCAAGATGGTGAAACACCGTCTCTACTAAAAATATAAAAATTAGCCGGGCGTGCTGGCAGGCTCCTGTAATCCCAGCTACTCCGGAGGCTGAGGCAGAGAATTGCTTGAACCTGGGAGGCGGAAGTTGCAGTGAGCCAAGATCGCGCCACTGCACTCCAGCCTGGGCGACAGAGCGAAACTCCATCTCAAAAAAAAAAAAAAACAAAAAAAAAAAACAAGAAGAGAAACAATGTCAACGTTTAATGCAGGGACATTAAAAGAACATAATACGTCATTCCAATGGTCCAATATGTAGCAAATGTGCACAGTAATCACTGTAAAAAGAACACAATTTTCTTGCGTAAGAAACAGAACACAATTTTTTTTTTTGAGACGGAGTCTCACTCTGTCGCCCAGGCTGGAGTGCAGTGGCACAATCTCGGCTCACTGCAAGCTCCGCCTCCCGGGTTCACGCCATTCTCCTGCCTCAGCCTCCTGAGTAGCTGGGACTACAGGCGCCCGCCACCGCGCCCGGCTAATTTTTTTTTTTGTATTTTTAGTAGAGATGGGGTTTCACCGTGGTCTCGATCTCCTGACCTCGTGATCCGCCCACCTCGGCCTCCCAAAGTGCTGGGATTACAGGCTTGAGCCACCGCACCTGGCCCAGAACACAATTTTTAACTACACTGTGTTCATCTCTAAGAATACATAATCATGAGCTGAACATGAAATGGAAGAGATTGAAAATAATGCTTCTGAGGACAAAAATCATTTTTGTTTTAATATTTGTTCTTTTGCATTAGTATGATATTTACAGAATAAAAATCAAACAGTATTCCTAGCATAATTGCAGTGTTTGGTGAACTCCTATTGAACATATACAATCTATATATAATATAATTTCTCAGTTAACTAAAACATCCTAGAATCAAACTAAATAATAGTATTTACTGCATATAGCAAATAGATCCAGATTACCAAACTATTACCAAGAACCTAATGCCAATATCACTGACTTTTGCTATGAAAGCAGAGGACAGTGTCTAAAGGCACAGAGCATAGTTGCTGCTATTACAAAACAATTAACATTTATCCTCGTGGAATGCCTGCCTTTTCTTCCATACTCCTTTTATCAAGCATTACAGTTTCTATTTTCCACTTTTCAGATCCTCACACTATTTGAAAGCCCTTCTGAGGGAACTTCTGCCAAAGGCTTGCCTTTTCTAGAAACTTCCTAGGGTACAAAATTACCACTTCTTTCCTTCTCCTCCTTACTTAAGCCAAACCTAAAGTGATAAAAGTAATGTATTCCAAGATATGAAAGAACATGTAATTGGCCCTTAGTATCCAGAGGGTGCTATCTGCATTTTAAAAGAAGAGCTTATTATCTCTCATCTATTAAATCTCTAATTAATAGCATAAACATCCACAAAACTGAGACCAATAACTTGGTTACCTTTTTTCAAGTGAATTCCTTTTATAAAAGACTGAATTGTTAACAAACTACTTATGATGGACCAATATCAGAGCATATATGTAAAAGCTCAGGAATACAAAATAAAAACAAAATTTTTAGTAAATACATAATTAAAATCATTTATTTTACTCAAGCAAGTTAAATAATCTTGGAATCCACCCATCAGTCATAGGTTCCTATTTGAAAAGTCTAGATATAGGAGGTTATACTATTTGGATGGTTTCATGGGTATATGCACATGTTCTAGCCCATATAATTTTATGCAGTTTTTGTATATCAATTACACTTCAATAAAGCTGTTAAAATTAAAAAACATAAAATGCAGAAGGTGCCAATGAATCTAAAAACATAATCAATAGACCATAAAAACGCCTAAAATTATAAATTATAACATATCCTAGAATTTTCCAAAATCTCTGAAATAGTAAGCTAGAGTTAAATGAGAGATTTCCTACTAAACAAGGTAGTAAAGAGTGAGGCTTGATGTCAAACCAGAACTTTTTGATGTACTTTAATGCTTGAAAGGTAGAAATACGCGTGCCATGTATTTTTCTGCAAAACTGTATTCACAGCGGAAGTTAGGACTGTTATACCTAAGGAAATCTTGACTGAGTGCTAACCCTCACTGAAAACTGCCCAGGTTTTGTGAGGATGTAGGATTAAAAAGGAAAACCCCCACTGACCTTGACTGACATTGAGGGGGCTCAGGCCCTTATATAAACACAAAGGTTCTCAAAGATAGCCTTTTTTTTTTTTCTCCCTTCTTAAAGACATTCCCCACAACAGGATGTTTTCCCTTTCTCCTACGATAATATTCTGCCCGCCCACCTTGGGCTTTACCCAAGTGTCATTCACACTAGGAACCATGACCTTGACCAGCTTTGCCTACTGCTGTGAAATTTACTACTGGGATAACTCCAGACCTCAGAAGGAGTGTAAATTCAAAAATACAATAGACTTCACACACACCCTTTTCTCTTTCTGAATTCCATTTACAATGGTGTACACCACAGGGAATTGCTTGTGTGGTGATCATGGTGTGTGAAGAAATTTAAAATACTCTGAGCACTAGCTTATAAAAAAAGATTGCCTTTATATATATGTGTGTGTGTGTGTGTTTTCTATGAAGAATATAAAATGCTAAATCCCCAAAAGATTGTTTCCCCAACCAGGAAAGAAATTTTTCATATTCATACCCATTATGCTGCTACTGCACTATGTGCTTGATATATATTCACAGTATTTTAGGCAGAAAAAGTGATTGTGGACTATGAGACAACCTGAATTAATTTCAAGAATTTTGAGTATTTTTTTCTACTTTAATTGTTTGTCTTCTCTCAATTTTTTTTTATTTGCAAGAACTTATTTTAGTGATATTGACCCTACATGGTAGAAAAGAGAGGAGGAAGAGAAACAGTAGCTAAAAGCCTGAGCAATACAATGAGCCTGCTGGGTTTGAACCCTGGCGTGATCACTTAGTGGCAAACGGGAAAGTTAATTATCTTTTCGGTGCCTCAGTTTCCTCCTTTGCTAAATGAGAACATTAACAGTATTTATGTGGAAATACGATTGGGTGGGTTAACTTAGAGAATTCAGGGAGAACATTTACAAAGGTGCCTGGCATGCCCAAAGGATTAAATAAATATTAATCATTAGCATCATCATCATCATCATTATCATCATCATTATTACTACTGCTAGTACATCTACTACTAATTTTAATGAGTCAAACTGTATTCCCCACAGCGTGAGCCCCTTCTGAATGCAAAGCAAGTAGCTGGCTGTTTTATAGACATTGTCTAGAAACGCTGCAACTCTAAAATTCTCCCTTTAACTTGGAAGATAAAAGCAAGTGCATAGCTCTATCATTAAAATTTTAAGGTTGAATATTGGTTAAATTTCCTTTTAAAATGTGTTTTGTGATATTCACCTACAAGTAAAATAAATGTTTGTTCCGGATGAACTATTATTTAAATTTTTAATGACTGTGTCTCAAAGGAACTTCAAGAAAGGCAGTGCAGAGTAATGAAAGGACATCTTCCCAGGAAGTTTTGCTTGTCCATTGTTTTGCAGTTTGATCTTAAGGAAGTCATTAACCTTGTAAGTCCCAGTTTTGTCATCTGTAAACTAGGATGGGGTTACTTGCTCTGACCATGCCTCTGGCTTGTCCTGAAGTGTCAAAATCAAGCAATTGCTTGGAAAATTGTAAAACAGGATCCTAATATGTTTATGAACAAAAAGTTCTACATGTTGGATTTGTTATTTTTCCTTGGATACTGTATTTACATTCATGAACCAAGGGATTCATGGAAAAATTTAGCTCTGTTAGCTAACCACTAAGAAATCGTTGGCTCTTAGATCCATTCTCTACTCATTTCCTACTTCACTCAGTATTGAGATGTACTAACTTCCATAGGAGGTCAGAATTTCCTGGGATTTCTTGCTAGCTGGCTTCTAACTAGGTTAAGTCATGAGACGCACTAGTGGGAGATAGAAGAGCACGAGAAAGGGTGAAACGAGAGTTATCCCCCTTCTCTCTCTGTCTTGGCAGTATCTCCTTTGTCTCCATTTCCCACTGAACAGCTGCTCCCTCTGTAATTCCATTACCTGCTGTGCAGACCTTACAGTGGTTGAATTAGCACCCGATGGTTCTGGTTTCTGGGCTTTGGTAAAAATTGTTGGTTCCCCCAACCCTTGAGGTGGTAATAGTTTCCTGAAGTTGCTAAACTCCGGGTTGCCTCACTGTCCTCTGCTGGGTTTGTCAGCTCCTTCATTCCTATGGAGCAGCCAGTCCTCTGTATTGAATTTCCTCTGTTTGAAATATCGAATGTGGTTTACAGACTAATTCCTGACAACACAAACTGAAAGAAATCTCACAGTAAATGATCCTACCTACAATTCCACAGGGGGTAATTTAATATATCAAACATACATTTCATGAAATATCAGACTTTACATCTTGCATCCTTCTCTCTAGTCTCAGAGGAAGAGGCGACTTTTCTGCTATTGGAAGTTGATTTCACCATCTGGGCACCCATCTATTCTGGGATCCTCCTCCACATACTCCCTCTCTCTTTGTGTGTTCCAACTTCTTGCCTCTCTGCGGGGACCTTCTCTAGAGACTTCAAACATGAGTGTCTCTCTCATCTTTAAACAACAACAACAATAATCTGCACTCTATCATTTTCTTTCCTTTCACAGTCACTCTTTAGAAGGCAGATATTCACTCATTATCTCAACTTGATTACATTCCTGCCACTCTCCAATTCATGAAAATCAGGCTTCTGCCATCATCATTCCACTAAAACTATTCTGACAGAAGTCACTATGGCAAATTGAATTACTGGCCCCAATTCTTTACCTCTCCCTGTATCCATGCCCTTTGCTAAGTAACTTTGAAATTCTTCCTACAAAAGACAGCATGCCCTTGACATTGAGCTTGGTCATGTGACTTGCTTTGCCTAATCCCAGTGGGATATTAATAGAAGTAACACAAGCAGAGGCTTGCAATGTATTTATGCAGTGTGGCTATCCCTTTTGCACTTCTCCATCACCTTAAGACAAACATGATCTGGACTAGCCTACTCATATCAGGAGGAGAATGAGTGACATATGGAGCAGAGCGACCCCAATCAACCTGCGGCGTGAAGAAGTGCCACCCCACCCAAGCTGTAAACTCATGAAAGGCAATATGGGCTTATTGCTATATGCCACTCACATTTGTGAAAATAGTTAACTGATTCAGTTACCAAAAGCCAATGCCTATGGAAAGATATAAGTTCTTATTTACTTGATTTATTTGCAGCAGCTGGTGCTGCTGACTATTCTCTTCTCGAAGTTCTCTGCTTTCTTGGCGTCCACTCTTTGGGTCGCCTCTGTATTCTCTTAGTGTTCAAGCATTTTTTTTTTTTTTTTTTTTTTGCCTGTCCTTTAAATATTGATGTTCTCCAAAATTCTGTCTCTGGATCAATCTGATGATATGTTGGTCCTCAACTGGAGGAGGAGGCAGGGAACATACTCCCTGGGTAGTTGTATCATAAGTTTTTTTTTTTTTTTTTTTACTTATATCCAAATCTTCTACTTCCATTGACACTACCTTAATTTACGTCCCTATCATCTCTTGCTCAGGTACTAAAATAATCTTTTTTATTGGCTCCCTCCCTCCACTCTCAAACCACCCTTCCATCTACATACAACTGCTTAAATGATCTTTTTGTAATGCAAATAGAACCTCATTTCTCCTCTGTGTAAAACCTTTCAATGGTTTGCTATTACCTCCAAGACAAAGTCCTAACCTCTCTCTTTGGATTACAAGGCCCTCGAATTTATGACCCCTACCTACATATTCACTTTCATCTTCTGATATCTTCTTCCTTTTTGAGCAATTCCATAATCGTCCACATGAGAATATAAATACTCTGAAAGGTTAAGTGACTTGCTCAATGTGACATAGCTAGTCAGTGAAAGAGTCATCATAAAAATGCAGGTTTCTGGACTCTCAATTCAGGTTTCATTTCAATTCAGTTAAAGAAGTTATGCATCCATATAAAGAAATTTAAGGAAAAGGATTAGGTTTATTTTAACTGAGCTTTGAAGAATATAAAACAATCTTGATGATTATAGCATGATGGGAAAATTATTATGTATAATAAAGTAAGGCATTTCTGAAAAAAAGATGGCAGAAAAATACATATTTTGTTTATTTTTGAAAATCACTAAACAATTTGGTCCCAAGAATGAATTAATGTTCTATAAATCCTTATTGGGAAAAGAGAAGCACAATTTCTTCCTTCCTTGTGTGAATTAAAACGACCTATAAAACCTCTTTATGGATTTATAATAGAAATGTTAAAATAGCTGTAAGAAAGCCATTTCAAAAGTAAAACCTCTCACCATTAACTTCAAGATTCATCTATTAAACCTCTGACACTACCAAACAACTCTGTTTCAGAAGGTAACACTCTATACAGGGCATGCTATTTAAGAAAATGGCCCTCATTTTCCAGCTTACTGAAAATGATTAATCTTTACAATAGCTTTGAAGACTACGTACCAACGTCGTTACTTTTTTGTCCTTTCAACAATGACTACAAGCTGAGAGCAGACTAGTAAATGTGTTATCGGCCAACCCATTAGAGTTCCATTATTTTCTGTCTTACATGGCTTCATGTAATGAATTTTTATAATTAAACTAATGGCATACAATATATTTTTCCCCTCTTTACTTTCAGGCCCCATTTCTCTTCCAGCTTCTTTGGAATAAGTTTTATACAAAAAGAAGGGAGGAGAGGTCTCCAAGTGCTTCGTTACCTTAATTTCATTATGACATTTTTGAAAGCATTCTCTTTATCTGGGCTCTCTCTTTAATTTGCTGACTTTATTAAAAGGCTTAAGCAATGTTGTAATTAACAAATCACCCAGCTACCCCAGGCATCTGAGAAAAGTCGGTTGAGAGGATGTGGAAGTAGATGGGTGGGAATGATTCCAGAAACAATGCCAGAGGACAGAACCCCAGAAAATGGCATTTTTTTAGCTCCTTTTCAGACCCCATGAGCATATTGTGGTAGACTGCATTATTGTTCTCAAATATTCAGTGCCTTTTCATGCCAGAAGATTATACATCGGCATCCCCATTGAACTCAGGAATGGCCATGTGACTGGTTTTGTCTACTTGTCATTTCCAGGCAGAAGGTTCAAGAACCACGTTCCTTGCCTCTATGATCATGAAAGGATGTACCAAGATGGAGATACCATCAGCCATGGTCTCCGCGTGACTAAGCTAAGTAGAACGCTCTCATCAGTCTATAATGAACATGTAACATGAGTAAAATATAGACTATTAAGCCTCTAGATTTGAGGTTGCTTATTACTGTAGCTTAGCCTATGCTGACTGACATACCTATTCAGATATGACCTTGTTTCACATAGAATAGGGCAATTCTAACACCTCCAGACAGTCCTGGACCAGGACCAGGGCTAGAATAAACTAGTATAATGACACATAAAGAACAGGTTCTCTTATTAATAAATAGGAAGCCATATAAATGTTGAGGAAATGTTTAGAACAACAATATCCCTGTTTTTCTGAGCTACAGGTAACATCTCAGAATATATTCTATGGGACAAAACCTGCCTATCTTGACCATAAAAGAAAATAGCTCCCTATCCATTGTGTGATGGAGGCTCCCATCTAGGTAGCAGTTATGTTCCACAGACATGGCTATTTTTTCATTTCTATAGCTGGCAAGCAGTTTCATGAAAGAGAAAAATGGAGACTATGTTTCTAAAACTGTGTTCATAAAACTTGAAAAAATAAGAAAAGATCTGTAGTCAATGACATGCAGATATACTTTTTAACATACCATAAAATTCTCCCACTTAAAGTGCATAATTTTCTGGTTTTTAATATATTCAGGGTTGTGCAACCATCATTATGATCTAATTTGAGAACATTTTATTTGCCCCCAATGAAACCCATACCAATTAACAGTCCCTTTCTATTGTCTATTCTCCTCCTCCTTCAGTCTTTACTGGATGTTTTATATGAATTATTGATACAATTTGGGGTCTTTTGTGACTGGATTCTATCACTTAGCATATTTTTGAGGTTCACCCATGTTACAGTGCATATCAGTATTTCATTTCTTTTTATTGCTAAATAATATTCCATTTTTGGATGTAGAGGACATTTTAAAATTTATTCATCAGCTGATGGACATTTGGGTTGGTTCTACTTTTTGCCTATTATAAATAATGCTGCTATGAACATCTGTATAAAGGTTTTCTGTGTACATGTATTTTCATTTCTGTTTGGCATACACCTGGGAGTAGAATGGTTTTGTCATATGGTAGCTTTATGTTTAATATTTCCAGCAGACTGGGAAGGGTAGCGGTGGGGGGAAAGGGGGGACGGTTAATGGGTAGTAAAATATATAATACAAAAATATAGTTTGATAGAATGAATAAGATCTAGTATTTGATAGCACAAGAGGATGACTACAGTCAAAAAATAAATTGTGCATTTAAAAATAACTGATTATTATTAGATTGTTTGTAACAGAAAAGATAATGGCTCGAAGTGAGGGATAGCCATGTACCCCGATGTGACTGTTACACACTGTATGCCTATGTCAAAATATCTCCTGTATCCCATAAATATATATACCTACTGTGTACCCACAAAAAATTAAAAATTAAAAAAATATTTCCAGTAACTTCCAAACTTTTTTCAAAGTTGTTTCACCATCTTACGTTTCCACCAGTAATGTGAAAATTCTAAGTATTCTCCATCTTGTCAACACTTGTTATTGTCTGTATTTTTTGTATTCGCCATCCTAGTGGGTAAAAGTACTATCTCACTGTGGTTTTCATTTGCATTTTTTTTTTTTTTTTTTTGAGACGGAGTCTCGCTCTGTCGCCCAGGCTGGAGTGCAGTGGCGCAATCTCGGCTCACTGCAAGCTCCGCCTCCCGGGTTCACGCCATTCTCCTGCCTCAGCCTCTCCGAGTAGCTGGGACTACAGGCGCCCGCCACCACGCCCGGCTAATTTTTTGTATTTTTTAGTAGAGACGGGGTTTCACCGTGGTCTCGATCTCCTGACGTCGTGATCCGCCCGCCTCGGCCTCCCAAAGTGCTGGGATTACAAGCGTGAAACACTGCGCCTGGCCTTCCATTTGCATTTTTTAAACAATCAATGATGTTAGCCATCTTTTCATGTGCTTATGGAGATCTGTACATCTACTTTGGAGAAATGCCTATTCAAACTGTTTCTCCACTTGTAATTAAGTCATTTATCCTTTTTGTTGTTGAATTATGACTTTTTATATATTCTTGATACAAGTATCTTTTCAAATATATGATTTACAAATATTTTTACCCATTCTGAGGATTGTCTTTTCCCTTTCTTTACAATATTGCTTGCAGTACAGAAGTTTTAATTTTGTTAAAGTCCAAATTGTGTATTTTTCGGTTACTTTTGCTTTTGGTGTCATATCTAAGAAAACATTGCACAATCCATTGTATTCCTACATTTTCTTAGAAGAGTTTTAAAGTTTTAGTTCCTATTAATATATTTAGCTGTATGATTCATTAAAAATATTTTGTTATTGTAAAGTTTATTTTACAAAAGTTTTTTTTTTGTTTGTTTTTTTTTTTTTGAGACGGAGTCTCGCTCTTTCACCCAGGCTGGAGTGCAGTGGCGCGATCTCGGCTCACTGCAGGCTCCGCCTCCCGGGGTTCACACCATTCTCCTGCCTCAGCCTCCCGCGTAGCTGGGACTACAGGCGCCTGCCACCTCGCCCGGCTAATTTTTTGTATTTTTTTTTAGTAGAGACGGGGTTTCACCGTGTTAGCCAGGATGGTCTCGATCTCCTGACCTCGTGATCCGCCCGCCTCGGCCTCCCAAAGTGCTGGGATTACAGGCGTGAGCCACTGCGCCCGGCCTACAAAAATTTTAAAACATTTTATTTTTAATTTTATTTTGCTTTGACAAATAATTATATACATTTATGGGGTACATGTATGTTTTGATATATGTATACATTGTGGAATGATTATATCAAGATATTTAACATATCTATCACCTCATATATTTATCATATTTTATAGCAAGAACATTTAGAATCTGTTATTTTAGCAACTTTGAAATATACAATATAATATTATTAACTATGGTCACCAGGTTGTGTCATAAAGTCTCAAAAACTTATTCCTCCTGACTAAAATTTTTATCCCTTTTGATCAACGTCTCCCCATTTTCCACCCCCAAATCCACAGCCTCTGGTAACCACCATTCTACTCTCTACTTCAATGAGTTTGACTTTTTTAGATTCCACCCATAAGTGAGATCATGCAGTATTTGACTTTCTGTGCCTGGCTTATTTCATTTAGCATAATGTCCTCCAGGGTCATCCATGTTGTCATAAACAAAAGGATATTCTTCTTTATTTAAGGCTGAATAATACTCCATTGTGTATATGTACCACATTTTCTTTATCCATGCATCCATTGATGGAAACTTAAGTTGATTCCATATCATGGCTTTTGTGACTAACGCTGCAATAAACACAGGAGTGAAGATATCTCTTTGACATACTGGTTTAAATTCTTTTGGATACATACCCAGAAGTGGGACTGCTGGATCCTATGGTAATTCTGTTTTCAGTTTTTTGAGGAGCTACCATACTGTTCTCCACAATGGTTGTACTAATATACATTCCCACCAATGATATACAAGTGTTACCTTTTTTCCATATCCTTGATCAACACTTGTTATCATTCTTCTCTTTTTATAACAGCCATTCTAACAGGTGTAAGGTGATATCTCATTGCAATTGTAATATGCATTTCCCCAGTGATTAGTGATGCTGAGCATTTTTCACAAACCCATTAGCTATCTGTATATCTTCTTTTGAGAAATGTTTAAGTGTTTTGCCCATTTTAATCAGGTTATTTGTTTTCTTTTATGATACATTTAAGCTAATTTTTGTGTATGGTGTGAGGTGGGGCCAAATTTCATTATTTTTCATGTGTATAACCAGTTATTCTAGCACCAGGTTGTGAAAGACTATTCTTTTTCCATTGAATTGTCTTGGTACCCTTGTCAAAAATCAGTTGACCATAAATGCAAAGGTTTACTTTCGAACTTTCAATTCTATTTCATTGATCTATATGTCTATTCACATTCTAGTACCACATTGTCTTAATAATTGTAGCTTTGCAGTAGTTTTTGAAATTGGAAAGTTAAGTTCTCCAATGTTGTTCTTTTTTCAAGGTTGTTTTGACTATTTTACATCCCTTGCATTTCAATAGAAATGGTAGGATCCACTTGTCAATTTCTGAAAAAAAAAGCCAGTTGTGATTTTGATAACGATTCCATAGAGTCTGTAGATCAATTGGGGGGATATTGATATCTTAATAATATTAAGTCTTTTGATATGATAACATGCGATATTTTTCTATTTTTTGATCTTTAATTTCTTTCAACAATGCTTCGTATTCTTCAGTATACAAGTCTTGCATCTCTTTTATTCCTAAGTTTTTAACATTTTTTGAATGCATTGTAAATATTTTCTTAATTTCACTTTTAGATTATTCATTTTTAATGTATAAAATAATTCATTTTGTATATTGATCTTGTATCCTACAAATTTGCTGAATTATTTTATTATTTCTAATATTTTTTCATTGATTCTTTAGAATTTTCTAATTACAAGGTCATGTTGTCTGCAAGTAGAGATAATTTTACTTATTCCTTTCTAATCTGGATGTCTTCTATTTATTTTTCTTGCCTAATTTCCCTGGCCTGAACTTCCAGTGCAATACTGAATAGAAGTGGTGAGACCAGGCATCCTTCACATTTTCCTGATCTTAGGGGAAAGCATTTGGTGTTTCACAATAACATCAGCTGTGGAATTTTTGTAGTTGCCTTTTATCAGGTTGAGGAAATCCTCTTCTGTATTAGTTTCCTAGGGCTTCTGTAATTAAGTGTCACAATTTGCGTAGCTGGGTAGACAAAACTCATTGTCTCAGACTTCTGGAGGCTAGATCCAAAATCAAGATTCCAACAGGCCATACTCCTGCTAAAGCCTGTAGGGGAGAATTTTTCCTTGCCTCTTCCTTGCTTCTCATGATGGCTGTTAATCATTAGTTTTACTTGTTTTGCAACTGTAGCACTTTAATCTCTACCTGTAACATCACATGGTGTTTTTCCCGTGGTCAGTGCCTTTATGTGGCATTCTTCTCTCTGTGTATGCCTCTTTTCCTCTTCTTATAAAAATACCATCTTAACTTGACTGCATCTGCAAAGACTCTATTTCTACATAAGGTCACATTTGCAGGTACCTGGGCTCAGGCTTTTAGTATGCCTTTTGGGAGCAGGGGACACTATTCAATCCACAATACCTTCTATTCTTTTTTTTTTTTTTTTTTTTTTTTTTTAGAGGGAGTCTCGCTCTTTCAACCAGGCCGGACTGCGGTGGCGCTGTCTTGGCTCACAGCAAGCTCTGCCTCCAGGGTTCATGCCATTCTCCTGCCTCAGCCTCCCAAGTAGCTGGGACTACAGGTGCCCGCCACTGAGCCCAGCTAATTTTTTGTATTTTTAGTAGAGACGGGGTTTCACCATGTTAGCCAGGCTGGTCTCGATCTCCTGACCTCATGATCTGCCTGCCTCGGCCTCCCAAAGTGCTGGGATTACAGGCGTGAGCCACTGCGCCTGGCCAATACCTTCTACTCTTCATTTGCTAAGTGTTCTTTATTTTTCAAGCTTGAAAGGGTTTTGTACTTTGTCACATGAATTTTCTATATTTATTGTGATGACCATATGATTTTTGTCCTTTATTCTATTGATATGTTTTAATACATTGATTAAATTTTGGATGTTAAACCAACCTTACATTCCTGGGATAAATCTTACCTGGTTATGGTAGCAATCATGTTAATACGTTGTTGTATTAGGTTTGATAATTTTTTGAGGCTTTTCAAGTCTATATTCGTAAGGCATATTGCGCTGTAGCTTGTTTTCTTGTGATATCTTTGTCTGGTTAGGAAGTGTTCCTTTCTCTTCTATTTTTTTGGAAGAGTTGTTTATATGTTTGGTAGAACTCATCATCAGGGAAGACTTCTGGGCCGGAGCCTTTCATTGGGGGAAGTTTTTAACACTAATTCAATTTCTTGTTATAGGTCTATCCAGGTTATCTATTTGTTTAGTTGTTCATAATATCCTCTTTTAATTCTTTTTGTTTCTGTAATGTTGGTAGTAATGCATCCTCTTTTTCTCTAATATTAGTAATTTGAACATTTCTTTCTTAACCAATCTGCTAAAACTTTGTCAATTTTGTTGACCTTTTCAAATAACTAAATTTCTAGATTTTGGGTTTGTTGATTTTTTCTATTATATTTTCTTCCTCTATCTGATTTTTTTCACACTAATTGTTATTACTTCCTGCTGCTTACTGTAGATTTACTTTTCTCTTCTTTTTCTAATTTCTTAAGGTAGAAGTTAGGCTATTGATTTCAGATCTTTTTCCTTTTTAAATATAGGTATTTATAGTTACGGATTTCACTCTAAGCACTGCTTCAGCCTCCTCCCATAAGTTTTGGTATGTTGTATTTTTATTTCCATTTATCTCAAGATATTTTTGTATTTTTTTATTTCTTCTTTGGCCCATTGGCTATTTAAGAGTGTGTTGTATAATTTTCTCATATTTATGAACTCCCAAATTTACTTCTGTTACTGATTTTTAATTTTACTCCATTATGGTCATAAAATCTGCACTGTATGATTTTAATCCCTTTGAACGTAGTGAGACTTATTTTATGACCTAGCATATGGCCTATCCTAGAGAATATTTCGTGTACAGTTGAAAAGAATGAGTATTCTGCTATTATTGGATGAAATGTTATATAGATACCTGTTAGGTCTTGTAAGTTTATAGTCTTTATAGCCTTTTTCAAGTGTCTATTTCCTTGTTAATTTACCTAGTTCTTTTACCTGTTATTAAAAGTGAGATGTTGAAGTCTCCAACTATTTTTGTTGAATTACCTAATTCTCCTTTCAATTCAGTCAGTTTTTGCTTTCTGTATTTCCTTAATTTTTTTCTTTCTTTTCTTTGTATTGGATTATCCCATTTACCTGTTTTCAAGTTTGCTGATTCTCTCTTTTGCCCGCTTGAATCTGATGTCAAGTGAAAATTTAATTTCGGTTATTATGTTTTCCAACTCCAGATATTCCACTGAGTTCTTATTTACAATTTCTATCTCTTTATTGATATTCTCTATTTGTTAAGACAAGCACATGGGCTTCTAGATCCCGCAAGAACATGCCAGAGGTTGCCAAAATCCTCTATGGACATCTCATTCTCCAGAGCTTCATTGGAAGGTTTTCTCCAGACCTGTGTTTATCTCAACTAGCATCACAGCCTTAGGAACCTGTTATGTTAAAGAACTGCTGCTGATTGGTTTGGACCAATACCCTGGAGCTAGGGCTTTTCCTAGAAAGTTATCTCTAAGTCGGGCCAAATAAAGGCAAGGCCATGTATATAGTTTTATTCCAGGGAGCTGCAAGATAGGTCAAATAGTGGCAAGGCTCTTGGAATAAAATTGGCCTTTTTGAAGAATTCCAATCCTGGTCTACACTCTCTGGTGGCTAAAAGGCTGCTAGTTTTCACAGTTACTATGGTGCAAGGCTACTGATTTTCAAGGCTACTGTGGAGCTGGGAGAAAGTGATGGGAAAGGCCAACTTAAAAAGCCTCAAACTTTGCCATTTTTATTGAGGGTCAGCATTTCAAAAATCGTTGCCAGTCTTTGGTTAATTCCCAGGGCTCAGAAAAGGAGATTTGGGGCCAGGCGTGTTGGCTCATGCCTGTATCCCAGCACTTTGGGGGGCTGAAGTAGGCGGATCACTCGAGGTCAGGAGTTTGAGAGCAGCCTGGCCAACATAGTGAAACCCTGTCTCTACTAAAAACACAAGAAATAGTTGGGTGTGGTGGAGCGTGCCTGTAGTTCCATCTACTTGCGACGCTGAGAGACTCACTTGATCACAGGAGGTGGAGGTTGCAGTAAGCCAAGATCATGCCACTGCACTCCAGCCTGGGTGACAGAGTAAGACTCCATCTCAAAAAAAGAAAAAAAAGAAGGAAAAGAAAAAAAAAAGATGATTTTGAAAATTTTTTGAGGAGCAGATTTACAGAGTTACCACATTATATTTTCAAGCATGGGATAAGTTAAATTGTGAAAAGCAAACTAGAGAAAGTATGGTACAATCAAAGCATATAGTTATTCAAGGCTTGGTGATTCTGCATTAAATATTTATATAATAGTTACCTGGGGAAACTAGCCCATTACTACCTGTGTTCTATCAGCAATGTAGAGAGCACTCTGTTTGTATGCTTTGACACGTTTAATAGTTTCATGCATACTTTAAGAGGAAAAGTACTATTGGGTTATTGATCTTTTCTCTTCAATCACATAGAAGCTTTAGGGGAGAACAAAAGGGAATAAAGAAAATACATGAAGAAATGGGAAGTCCTGGCAAGAAGATTTCTAATAATGTTTTTCATTATTGTACCAGAAACTCAAACCTCAGACTACTAGTGTGGGTCAATTTGCTGATTTAATTTTGTACAACTCCAAAAAATACACAAAATATATAAAAGAAAAATTCAGTTTCCACTACTGTACATATTTTTATGGTGGATGAGATATATGATGCCATCGATCCTTCCACAGATAACTAAAAATGTAAGGCACTACTTCCATATTTGAAAAATTTCTCCCTTTTTAGTAAAATAATTTGAGACACTCGAATAGCTGCCTTCATTACTATATACAGTAAGTTCAACTTTTAAAATTAATTATGTGATTATAGAATATCTGTGTTTCAAGTTTCCTAAAGAATGCCTTCAAAAACACAGAGATTTTGCAGCCTTGGAAATATTTATTTAATAATTTGAAAAGTATGGAATTTCTTGCTTCAGATAGCTTTAAATATTATATAGCCAAATCAGCCAGGCTCAAACAAGATTTCACTTCTCTATTGAATTCATGTACTCTTAGCTCAGCCAAGCACAAAACAGCTAATGCTGTCACGTTTGAGAAGCTTTTATGCTGAATTTGACACAAAAGCAATCACAAAGCCGACAAAAAGGGGATTTCTCTTTCAAAAACCGACAGGGAAAAAAAATAAGTGAAAACTCTGAGCCTGGGAAAATCTCTCTTGACACTGGAAAAGAAAGTTTAAAACGATCAAGAAATAATTTTTCCAAAGAATCCATTGCCAAGTTTGGACCAATCTTAAAAGCCTAGGGAACAGGTTATGAACTCAACCAAGAATCCGCCAAATGAAATAAATCCTATGATGATCACTGTTGGCAGTTTTAGGTGCCAATGGCATACTATTTTTGCCTCTTGTGAAAGTTCTAAATGACATCATCTCTCATAGGATTCTGTCATAGCCTATTGGCAAAGATTTTGATTAGAATGAAAATCTTGTCTGTTTTTGCCTAACATCTGTCTATCTCAAAAGAACTTTATTGTTGTACCAGGTCCATAGAGAAGATAAAATTAAACCATGAAGCCATGTGGCTAACAAAATTAACTACTTTCTAACTTCATGTTTTTGTTTTAGAAAAAATTAAGGGTGAAAGAAAGCAATTATCAATATGTTATGGCCATCTCTTAATGGCCTGCTAATTAATTGCTGATACTCTATGCCATCTGCATTCTGTTTTTTCACCAAATCAAGACTCTTCTGTTGCTGTTTCTTTCCACTCAGACCACACTTTCAAGATAAGCTTTTTCCACATGACATCTCCGATTTTACTTCTGTTTTGTGAATCGGTTGTTATTGTCCCCATTTATTCTCCTTATTTATTTATTTTTGAGACAGAGTCTTGCTCTGTCACCCAGGCTGGAGTGCAGTGGCGTGATCTTGGCTCACTGCAACCTCCGCCTCCCAGGTTCAAGTGATTCCCCTGCCCCAGCCTCCCGAGTAGCTTGGACTACAGGCATGCACCACCACGCCTGGCTAGTTTTTGTATTTTTAGTAGAGACAGGGTTTCACCATGTTGGTCAGGCCGGTCTCAAACTCCTGATCTCGTGATCTGCCCGCCTCGGCCTCCCAAAGTGCTGGGATTACAGGTATGAGCCACCGCGCCCGGCCTCTCCACTCTTTCTTTCTAAATAAGGGGAGGAGTTTTTTCTAAATGTCAGACCAGCAAGGACATACAGATGGAAATTAATGAAATAATATAAAGAAGTTAAAATAATTATTAAAAGATGTTTAACAACATTGATACATATTTATGCAATAATACTAAGTTTACAAATCAGAATTTAAAATTTAATTTACATTATGTAGACAATTAAAATATATGTAGATAAGAACTAGAAGAGATTGTCAATAAAGATTAGCAATTATGAATCATTCATGTATCAAGACTTTCGGTAATTTTCTTTTTAGGTGCAGGTATGGTGACTGGCTCAAATTTTAAGAGTTATAACAGTGTTGGTGGTTGGGTTTGAAACATTTCATTCTTGCTCAGTAGTGAGAGTTAGTGTAGTCATCACTGAGGTGCTGCAAAGGAGGCTGGCTGCTGTCATCACAGCTCTCCAAGGCTGTGGACATAGCTTTGTGATTGCCTTGTGAGGCTCACAGGCTCTCTTGTTAATCCTAGGCACACAGACTCAGAAAGAACTTAGGGAGCAAGGGAGTGTTGCTTTAGCCATTTAATGTCTCCTCCTGTCTATTTTCACACTTTTTTCCTAAAAGAAAATTTTAAGTAATAAGCCAGCTAATATCATTTAGTAGTGATGACACATTTGATATAAAGACCAGATAACCATTTTATTTGCTCCCTACCTTTTAGAAGAATTAAACATTGTCGTTTCATTAAAAATGAAAAGCAGTTTGCAATTATTGTTTTATTTTTTCATCAAAGAATATAATATGAAATTTTTTTCCCAGTATACTATTTCATTGCTTTCATTTTCTACCTGTTGGTTTATCAGTAATGTAATGTAATCTTATTAGTCAATTAATAATTACGTGAGTCTTTTTCGGATTCTTATGAGGCTTTCTTGCTTTGTCTTAGCCACGAAGACAGTTGTGATGTCATCTACAAGAGTAATTGCTATGCATTCACATCACAACTCTATTACTTTCAAAAGAAGATTCTGAACTTCTCTAGCCTTCAGTTTCCTTCTCTGCAAACTAAGAATAATCGGAGTACTTTTCAAAGAGTATTTTTGAAAGCAGGAAATAAATCAATATATATAAAGTGACTAGCATACTTTTTGACACACAGCAAGCATTCACTAAAAGTTATTATTAACATTAGGATTACTTTAATTTTAGCATAATCATTCAAGAAATGGATGAAAAAATTACAGCTTTGGCCTTCTTTATCTGTATCGTGAACTTACATTGAATCTGCAGTAATATATAACATTAAATTCCTAAACACAGAATACAAACAAAAAATGTCAATCTCTATAGATAGTGGCTGAGCCATTTTTATGATGTAGTTTTAGACCATTCCAAAGCGTTTTTTTTTTTAATTTCAAAAGTTTGACAAAGGATAGCAATTATAATACAATTCTGGTTTTATTTTAGGTGATTAAAACATCTTACACGTTTTGACAATGCAATTGTTTTGTTTTCTACTTTCATATTTCCTTCTGCAGATATTTTTGTCTCTTATTTAAAGCTACTTGCTCTTCTAAGAGCAATTAAACCCTAATCATTCTTACCATCACTTTAGGATTTTCTTAGGTTAAATTTATTTCTCATTTGCCAACTACCAGAGTCCTCTTGCCCTAGTCAAATCTATCACTGTATGCCTCTTATCTCTCCTTCTTCTCGTCTAACTCAAGGATCCAGTCCAAACTTCGTATTTTCTGCTTATACCTTCTTACCAATTAACTACTTTGGTTTGTGATCCAATAGATTCATAGTATCCTAAACTTACAGAGAAGAAAAAGAAGTAGCATAACATGCTGACTACCTCATGAATATGACTAGAGCTTTCAAGAATAACCACATGATTCTATATATTACATAGTCAGACCAGGAATTAGGAAAAAGACCATTGGAGATTCCTAATTCATCTATGCTCATCCATTGATAAAACTATTAGTGGTAACATGTGTCTCTTGAAAGAATTTTTATTCACCTAGATTTTGACTCCAACAGAGCTAACGATAAGACTGTAAAATTCTATGTGGCTTTCTAACACTCTCATCATATAAACTAAAACCCTGTCCTCATAGCAGCTCAGGTCCCTTTGATAAAATAGCTATGACCGAGATTGGCTAAAAGCTCACTAATTCCATTAACTCTTCGTGAAATTAAATCAAGAACAAGTTCTGTGTGATGGGACGTGGTGAAAGTGATATACGTAATTTCCAGGACTGGCCATAAAACACCATGGATTGACTGACCACATTTCTCTCTTCCTTTTCTGCAGTGGCTTTTGGCAGTGTGTTTAAAATGACAGTGTCACAAAATTGGAAAAGTCTGGGTTTTCAAGTGACCATCTTGGGGGACAGCTCCTAAGAATGGCTTGTCAACCTCTACTGGACTATGATATAACCAAGAAAGCGGTCTTTATTGTATTAAGCTATTGAGATTTCGGAGTTCATTTCTTACTATAGCTTAGCATAGTCTAACCTGACTTGGATGAAATGGCCTCCATTTCATCCAAGAAGACTATATGGTCTCCTTCTTAGATGGCATAACCAATTTAAGAATCAGATACTGGTTTAGCAAAAGGCCTTTTCTGTCAGATAAAGTATCTATAGAGGGTTTTGATCAAGTACCCAATCTGATCAACCTCCTACCATGTTACTTCCTTGCTCAAAATACCCTAAAGCTTAACCAGTGTTTAACATTTAAGGGCTTTTCAAATTGACCAGTAAATACTAAGTTTGAAGGGATTAAACACGTGCAAAGCACTATGCATGCTGCTTGATAAAACATAGTTATTAAGCAATTTTCTTCCTTTTCCTTTGTAATTTATCTTGAGGAATTATAGACTACTAAGCAGACAGATATTTGAGGAGATTTCAGAGGAAAGAGAAAGAAGGGAAGAATGAGCTGGGCAGGAGGTAAGAAAGAGAATGGGGGGAGAAAGTGAGAGTACTCCTTATTCCTGCCCAATCCTGATACCCATCCACCCCCGTTTCTTGATCCAGGGCCTCCAAATAAGATATGAAAGCGTAGACCTGCTACTTTTTCTAGGAAGGAATTCAGCCCGAATGGTTGACTTCATGCAACTACATAAGTACGTATACCAATTTTGAAGTGATCTTAAAGATGGTGCAACAGAAAACCAGCCCACTATAACCAGATTACTACACAAAATTAACTTTAAGATTGATATTAGCTGTCAATTTTCCTCTATTCTCTACCTTGACTCAAAAGTCTACTGGCTAGGCATGGTAACTCATGCCTGTAATCCTAGTGCTTTGGGAGGCCAAGGCAGGAGAACTGCTTGAGGCCAAGAGTTCAAGAGCCGATCTCAACAGAAAAAAAAAAAAAATTTTTTTTTTTTTTTTTTTTTTTTTGAGACGGAGTCTCGCTCTGTCGCCCAGGCTGGAGTGCAGTGGCGCAATCTCGGCTCACTGCAAGCTCCGCCTCCCGGGTTCACGCCATTCTCCTGCCTCAGCCTCTCCGAGTAGCTGGGACTACAGGCGCCCGCCACCACGCCCGGCTAATTTTTTGTATTTTTAGTAGAGACGGGGTTTCACCGTGGTCTCGATCTCCTGACCTCGTGATCCGCCCGCCTCGGCCTCCCAAAGTGCTGGGATTACAAGCGTGAGCCACCGCGCCCGGCAATTTTTTTTAAATTAGCCAGGCATGGTGGTACACCACCGTAGTCCCAGCTACTAGGGAGGCTGAGGCGGGAGGATTGCTTGAACCCCAGAGTTCAAGGCTCAGTGAGCTATGATTGTGCCACTGCACTTTAGCCTGGGTGACGATGAGACTCTGTCTCTAAGAAAATAAATATAAAAAGTCTACTGTTCATTTCAGCTTTAATATGATTTTCTGTTAATAAATTTACATTAAACATCATTAAATTACAATCCATAGTATAATTTTATCAAGTATAACCAGTATTTTATTTTAAAAAGGTATCTTTGATACTAACCTTGGTTTCTGTGATTTTCTTGTGGATTGCATCTATTGTATAGGGACCCTCCTTCCATGACTCAAGCTTGGCTCTGGCCTGTCCTAAGACCTGCTCAGCTTCTTCCTTAGCTTCCAGCCATTGTGTTGAATCCTTTAACATTTCATTCAACTGTTGCCTCCGGTTCTGAAGGTGTTCTTGTACTTCATCCCACTGATTCTGAATTCTTTCAACTGGAATAAAAGGAAAAATAAATATGTAGTAGTAAATGCCAGTCTGGAGAAGACATTTTAAATGTAACTTCCAAACATTATCTCACATTTATGTTGCTTATTTAAAAAATTATTCATTGTGTTATGGCTAGGATGATGAACAACAGGATTCTTTACTTTTTTGATGGCAAATATCAGTTTCTGTTAAATTATTTTCCTGAAGGTGATATAGAACATCAACATACATATAAAATTTTAACTCAATTCTTGATCCCTAGAACCAAATATGAATCATCTTTTAGAAAAGTACTACAGCAGAATATCCATATCCCCTTATCCATGCCACTTCAGCACCCATCAGCCTGATTTCCCAGCGCCAGCATTTCATTGCCTGAAGGCTTTCTGTTGCCACAGGAGTTTGCTTTGCCATCCATGCGGCAGGATAGACATACCAGGCAATTGATGCCTCCCCTTCAGCTCCCAGAGGCAGCCTGTATATAATGACTAATTGTAGGAATTGGGATATTGTTACACTAGCTCCCTTGATGCTAGGGGAGATAACTCTGAGGCATGTATTTTACATGGGTTCCAGAGTTTCCCAAGGGATAAAGCTCCAGTGACCCACAACAGCAGCTGCCTTGATAATGCACCACTCTTTACTGGCTGCCTTGCCTCACCTATCTCATTTTTCCACTCTTCTACTGATTTATTTACCTCCCAAATAAATCACTTGCTCTTAAAACCTTTTCCAAGGGTCTTCTTCTGAGTGAACCCAAGGGAAGATAAGTGTATTAGAAACTTCCTCTTCTTTTTCTTTCTTTCTTTCTTTTTTTTTTTTTTTTTTTGATGGAGTTTTGCTCTTGTAACCCAGGCTGGAGTGCAACGGTGCAATCTCGGCTCACTGCAACCTCCGCCTCCCAGGTTCAAGCTATCCTCCTGTCTCAGCCTCCCAAGTAGCAGGAACTACAGGCACGTGCCATCATGCCCAGCTAATTTTTTTTTTGTATTTTTAATAGAGACAGGGTTTCACCATGTTGGCCGGGCTGGTCTCAAACTCCTGACCTCAAGTGATCCTCCTGCCTTGGCCTCCCAAAGTGCTGGGATTACAGACGTGAGCCACCACGCCCGGCCAACTTCTTTTAACAATACCGAAGAATTCACACCGGGTACGTAAGACTGCTTATATTGAGGCTATCATTGGTATCATTGGAAGTCCAAGAGGGAGGTACTGTATAGATTCTACTCTGAAATACGTTCTTTTCGAATATTAAAATAAACAGGACTACATTATTTTTTCTATACAACTTCTCTAAGCTGGTTTTATGAAATAAAAATAATACAGAAAACAAGTAATAAAACCGCCATCTACTTTATCCCTTAAGCATGAAACCTGATAGACATTCTAGATTCTTTCCTAAGCGTCACCCGACACCTCATATAATTAGTTACAAATTTCTCTCATATATAACTTCTTTCCTCTTTCTATTGGCACTGCAAACCTCTATCACTTTTTGCCCTCACATCCATAAGAGGCTCTATATCATCCTCCCAGACTCAAATCTCTGTTTTAGAATGTAAATTCTACCCGATAGAAAGATTAAAACTAACATAAATCTGATCACTGCACTCCCTCTTATAAAACCCTTCAACCCTTCAATGTTTCTCCACTGTCTTCTGGAATATCTTAGCTGGACATACATGTTCTTCTGTGACCTTGCGTAGATAATCTGAGAGGTTTATCTATAAAGCAACAAATCACAAGATAAACAGGGTATAAGAAACCATCACAGATAATACAAGAACCTTGCAGCGGTAGCGCTGTTACTACATCTAGGCCCAAGGAATGAGGGGTGGGAAAAGTGGCCAGAAGCAGAGAATTGTAATGAGAAACCACTTTGAGAAGAGCAATAACCTTTTGTCAAGGGACATAGTCAGCCTGTGGCAACCTCAAAGGGAGGGAATTAGGAGAATAAATATCTTGACCTCACTTTACCTCCTGTCTTCAATTTCCTTCTAGGGCTCTTGGGCCTAAACCAACTGGAAGCCAAAGGGCATGGGAGCCCAGTGATGACACAGGTCAGCCTCCCAGAATAAAGAGCAAGGGAGAGAAGGTCAAAGAATGGCTACAGATGGACAAACAAAATGTATATGGCACAGGACTATAAAACTATGCTTCTTATTTTGTTATGTAAGTAAAGTCCTTTTTAATTAACCCTGTTGCCTCCACAAAGTTATGTGTAGTTATAAGTTAAAGAAATACTTGAGATGGCCAGGTGTGGTGGCTCACACCTGTAATCCCAGCACTCTGGGAGGCCAAAGCAGGTGGATCACGAGGTCAGGAGTTCGAGACCAGCCTGACCAACATGGTGAAACCCAGTCTCTACTAAAAATACAAAAATTAGCATACGCCTGTAATCCCAGCTACTCAGGAGGCTGAGGCAGGGGAATCACTTGAACCCGGGAGGCAGAGGTTGCAGTGAGCTGAGATCATGCCGCTGCGCTCCAGCCTGGGTGACAGAGCAAGACTCCATCTCAAAAATAAATAAATAAAAAAAATACTTGAGATATTTTGTAAAAAAGCATCAGGACTAGATAGACCCCACAAAACTAGTGATTGTGACATGAAATCAAAAATATAGTCCCCAGAATAATTAAAACTGAGTAAGTGGCACACATTACAGACTACTATTTTATTTTATTTTTTATCAGGTTTATTTCTGTTTGGGTGTTTGCTATGTATTGCAAAACCAGTCGACACATTATATTGCAACTTCAGTTAACATGTCAACCTCTGTTTAACCGTAAGTCTCTCTCTAATCTTTGAACGCCGTTGTTTTCTGTGTCTCATTGCTGTTGCTCCACTAGGTAGTGGAACAGCTTTCATAGTTGAGGCCTTGTAATTGTTTAGTCTTCTAATTAATCTTTGGTTTATAAAATTAATGGTGTAAATGCTCTTACAAGAAAGCCGTATAAAGTGTAAATGAAAATGTCTTTAAGTGTTCTGAAATAGTCTGTGGATATTCCAATTACAAACCGTTTTTCAACTTATCATAGCAGGCTACTTTAGTACACATACTTGGGACCTTTTTCTCATACCCTACTGTTATGTACCATGTGTATTTGAAAATAATAAAATTGACATTCCTTAAAAATAGTCTCTGATTCCAATTTGCCTTCACTTTCATTAGTCTTAATTACTAACATTTTACTATGCTAGCAAAATTTTTTAGAATGCCTAGTGGTTTTCACATAAACATAGCAAGCTGTTTTGATTCATATTTTGTACATCCTATAGTTCATTTCGATAGGAAAAACAGTCTATATTTTTAAAAGGTCATCTCTAGATATTAGGAAAAGATAAAGCAGTTCTTCCTATTATGTGGGAAGATAATTTTAATCGTGGAAAAAGAAGGAAACTTTTATAACCCGAACCATTATTTCAGGCAAACATGGCATTTGAATGCTTGCTCAATAATAGAAGGCTTTCAGCAAAAAAGTGGTCATATGTGTGTTATGTAGCAAGTTAAAATGGCTCCTTGGGGTGTGCATCCCACTGAGAGTATGCTTTTTCACCCTTGACCTTCAACTGTACATTATCTTAATTTATTAGTTAATTAAAAATATTTATAGGCTAGAGACTCAGTCAATAATCCATCTATCCCTCCATGCATCCCTACACATCCATCCATCCATCCATCTAGCCAGCTAGTTTCTATTTTATTTACCATCTGTTAGACACAAGCCATTATGATAAGAACTTGGGAAACAAAAGGGTTTAAGACAGATTCAAACAGGCTTCTGGTTTGGGTGCCTGTTAGATAGTGGTGGTGTTCACTATCTATCTGAAGAATGCAGAATGAGCATGGAGAAGATAGTGAGTTCAATTTTGGACCTATTCAGTAGGAGGTTGTGAGGATCATACACATAAAACTATCATTTGAGTCAGGAGGACTGAAGGATCTACAGCATAGCTGTGTATTTTGGGAGAGACCGAAATCTGGGATTGGCCACCAGTACAGAGAAATAAAAAGCAAAGCCTCAAATGCTGGGGCTGGGAATGGACTCCTGGAAAATACAACGTATAAAGAACAAATAAAACACAAAGAGCAAGTAAGATGAACGAAAGACTAGAGAAGGAGGAGGAATATCAAGAAAGTGTACTTTTATAGAACATGGAAAAGATTTTCAAAAACACAAGAGTGATTAACACTTTCAAATCTCATAGATGTCATAAGACATAATAAAAATCATAACTAACATTTATTTGAATATCTACACTGTCTGAAGCTCTGTGTTGTTCTTTCCTTGTATTAATCACTTAATCATCATATAATCCTATAAGTATAATTGTTTATGTTCTTTTTGTATTGCTGCAATTATCCTCACTTAGCGGATGAGGAAATAAAGACAGTGTTAAATAATTGGTCTAAGGTCATATAGATAGTGATTGTTAGAGCCAACACTTGGATTCAAGAAGTTAGACCTCCAAAGCCCATGCCAAAAGTATCCATTGGCTTTGGCCACATGCAATCCCCTGAAGACCATACACAAAATGATTTCAGTGCAGTGGTAGAAATCTTACTGTACGAGATTAACAAATATCTACGAAAAAGTAAAGACAGTAAATTGTAGACCAGCCAACCATAGATCATTATAAGAAGAAAGTCAGAGGGGAGTTTGGTGTCAAGAGAAGTTTTTTCCCAAATAGGGAAAACTTGAGTATGAATATAGGTATTGATTGGGGAAAACGGTCAAAAGACAAAGATGATGCCAGATGGAAGAAAAGTCCCTGAGAAGGTGCGTGTATTGAACATTAACCAACTACCTACTTCTCCTGTGTTTCCCCTGTTATTTTTCCATTTGTGCAGTTTTCCCACAATAGACCTCTCTTTGCTGTGTGGATGGTGTGTACTTAGTTTTAACTCATCACCCTGGCTTTAGTGGTTAATTCAAAGATGGACTTATGGTTCCAAGTGAGGTCAATCAGAACCAATGAAACAACTCTAGGATTTTTGTTGTTGTTGTTCATGATTCTAAAAGAGAAAACCCACTGCTTCTTGTTTAAGATGGATGAGAAAGCATGTAGTTCTGCAGTATCCTGATACCCATCTTAGAACAATTAAGAGGAATTAAACGGAACAAATACTGGGGAGCAGAGCCATGCAATGGAGAAGGAAAACTAGAATCTGGTCATACGATTTAATTCCTGAATCAAGCCTTGCCTACCTTTCAACTGTTTCAATACATTTCTTCTGAGTAAGTCTAAGCTACTCTGAAATGGATTTTCCATTACTACAATGTACAAGTTCTAACTTATAGAGAGAGACAAACTCTCTTGATGTAAACAAAGGTCTCCTAGGAACTGTACAAGAATCACGGGAACTGTACACAGGGATAGCTTACAAATATAAAAGTTTAAAAGAGGACTTTGATCCTGCTTAAAGTAGCTTTAACTAGGGTATCTAGATAAATACACTTAATGCTTATATCACCTTGGAGGAGTTCCTACATAAAAAGTTTCCAAAGCCCATAGAACCAAAACTTACCAAAAATGTTATGGCATTTAGACAACATTATTCTGTGAGCCTTATGGGTAGGAAGGGATTTTTGCCGCCATATGTTTACCTCTTTCTATTCAATTTCTTTATATTATGAATACATAAATGAAAGTGACACTCAAAAAGAGAGACATCTGGGGACAAAATTATCCCAGGACATTCACATATAGGGTGGCCTCACCTGGTTACATCCATGGTTTAAAATACATTCTATTCTTTTTCCCTTTTAAGTAGATCTTTGATAACGGAACACCCACTCAAATGTCATCATCACATATAAAGACTTCCCATGCTCTCATATGTACAGTCATTTTCTCTCACCGTGGTTCTCCCATAACACTTTATTAAGATTTTAAAACTTGTACTGTGTACTACTATGATTTACATTTTTACATTTTACATTTCTGTCTCTGACTCTAGACAGTGTCCTCGCCTCAAAAAGGCAAGGACAGAATCTGTAGAAGATGCTGTCAGGGCCCATCTATCTGCCATTGGCCCTCATCATTCAAGTATATGCCAGCAGTGTCCTAGTACAAGCATTTGCCCTACTGCAAACCTGAGAGATATTTCCTCAGCTTGCTAGGTGCATTGCCCAGAAGTGCTGGAAAGTTAATGTACCAGGAAGCATTTAGCCAATGATGGATAAGAATTGGAATAGTTAGCCCTGGTTCCTTGCCCTTACCCCCTTGTGGTTGACAACTTTGAGGCATGTTTTTTGTTTGTTTGTTTGTTTGTTTACTATCTCCCAGAGCTCCTTCATCAGGATCAAACCCCAGTGGCCCAAAGCAATAACTTGTTCCATAACTGGCTTAATTATTGGCTTCTTTCATTTCTTATCTCATTGTCCCACTCTCCTACTGGTACTTCCTGGGATCACATTACAAACAAACCACTTTCACCATTAATCATTGTTTAAAGGTCTGTTTCTGAAAGAAGCTAGCCTAAGTTAGTATTTTATCCATTTAAAAAAATCCTTCTCTGGCAAAGTGGAAGAAGCTAGAAAATAAAAATAAAGTAAAAAGTAAAAACATCCTTAGTGCACAAACTAGTGTTTGGCATTTGGAATACCTTCAATAAATGTCTGTCAAATGAGTTGTACATGTAGATTATTTCCATTATCCCCACTTTCTCTTTATAATGATATAAAAATGCCATTTCTAAAGTTAACCTTTGCCCAGCATCTTCAGTCTTTCTTCTTAAGTAACCGCTATTTGTTTGTTGCATTTCAAGTTTTCATAATTTGAAAATGGACTCAAGACTTTCACATTTCCTTTCTTATTTTCCTCTTACTCTTCTGCTCATGATCACTATTCCAGGCAAACAAATATCCTCTGAATTTCCTCTGTTTCTTATTTAATGCCTTTGTATCAACCACATTTGTTTGTGTAAAACATCTTTAATGTCATGTTTACTAGTAGAATATCTGTGCCTTACATAAAATCCATAAATTAAAAGATATGGGAGGGTCAAAGAATTCAGTAAGCCAAAACTAGTCAATGATCTCTCTTTCCCTAACTTTCTTAAAATAACTATAGGTTAGAGAGAATCTGTTGGCATATCCTATTGCCTGTGTCTATCTTCTTAATCAAATTGTAGATAAATAATTTAGAAATGTCCCTCTATATATTGAAGCCAGTGGATTAGGGTCTCCCACACGACCTAGGGAGACACCAGCTGGCATGGCTAAGGGAGTGGTTGCACCACACCTCCCCTACTCCGAGCAGTGAAGCTCGCAGCAACAAAAGTAACTCCTTATTTCTCGTTAAGGAGAAGACAGCGAAGAGAAAAGAAGACTCTGCCTTGCATCTTGGATAGCAGCTCAGCCACAGTAGGACAGGGCATGGGCAGAGTCATGAGGCCTCCATTCCAGGCCCCAGTTCCTGGATAACATTTCTAGACACACCCTGGGCCAAAAGGGAATCTGCTACCTTGAAGGGAAGGACTCAGTCCTATCAGGATTCATCAGCTACTAACTAAAGAGGCCTTGAACGATGAATAACCAGTTGCGATACACAGGGAGTACACTGTGGGACTTGACCTCTGAGATGTGCTGGCTTCATAGGTCACCCAGCAAATTCCCAGCTGCGGTGGCTATGGTGAAAGACCCCTTCTGTTTGAGAAAAGCAGACAGAAAAGTAAAGAGGACTTTGTCTTGCCCCTAAGGTACCAGCTCGGCCACAGAAAGGTAGAAAAGCAGGCAGGCTTCTGGGATTCCTGAGTCCTGGCCTAGGTTCTTGGACAGCATTTTTGGTCCTGCCTTGGGCCAGAGGGGAGCCCAAGGCCCTAAAATATGGGTCCCGGTTCAGTCAGCATTCACCACAAGCTGATGGAAGAGCCCTTGGGCTTTAAGTGAACACCAATGGAGGTCAAGCAGAACCCTCATGGTGGTGAGGGCCACAGGGAGAGGATCCTCTGCCTTTGAAAAGGGTAAGGAAGAGCAGGGAGAACTTTACACTGTGGTGTGAGTGCCAGCTTAGCCACAATAGAACAGAACATGAGGTAAACTGCTGAGGTTTTTGACTCTAATGACTGGCCCTCAGACAGCATTTCTGGATATGCCCGGGGCCTAAGATTTCCACTGAAAAATCTGCTGCCAGATGTATTGAAGCTCCATTGCATGTTATTTGTTTCTTTTCGCTTGCTGCTTTTAGGATTCTTTGTTTATCCTTGACCTTTGGGAGTTTGATTATTGCATGCCTTGAGGTAGTCTCTGAGATAATTCTGCTTGGTGTTCTATAACTTTTTCGTACTTGAATGTTGGTATCTTTCTCTGTTTCTGAAGTTCTCTGATATTGTCCCTTTGTATAAACTTTCTATCCCTATCTCTTTCTCTACCTCCTGTTTAAGGCCAATAACTCTTAGATTGACCCTTTTGAGGCTATTTTCTGGATCTTGTAGGCAGATAGCCCATTTGAAAATACACAGTCAGAGAAAACAAAAGAAAAAAATAATAAGAAACAATGAAGCACACCTACAAGATCCAGACACAAAAAGCCCTTCAAAAAATCAATGAATCCAGGAGCCAGCTTTTTGAAAAGATCAACAAAATTGATAGACCGCTAGCAAGACTAATAAAGAAGAAAAGAGAGAAGAATCAAATAGGTGCAATAAACAATGATAAAGGGGATATCACCACCGATACCACAGAAATACAAACTACCATCAGAGAATACTATAAACACCTCTACGCAAATAAACTAGAAAATCTAGAAGAAATGGATAAATTCCTGGACACAAACACCCTCCCAAGACTAAACCAGGGAGAAGTTGAATCCCTGAATAGACCCATAATAGGCTCTGAAATTGAGCCAATGATTAATAGCCTACCAACCAAAAAAAGTCCAGGACCAGATGGATTCACAGCCGAATTCTACCAGAGGTACAAAGAGGAACTGGTACCATTCCTTCTGAAACTATTCCCATCAATAGAAAAAGAGGGAATCCTCCCTAACTCATTTTATGAGGCCAGCATCATCCTGATACCAAAGCCTGGCAGAGACTCAACAAAAAAAGAGAATTTTAGACCAATATCCCTGATGAACATCGATGCAAAAATCCTCAATAAAATACTGGCAAACCGAATCCAGCAGCATATCAAAAAGCTTATCTACCATGATCAAGTGGGCTTCATCCTTGGGATGCAAGGCTGGTTCAACATACGCAAATCAATAAATGTAATCCAGCATATAAACAGAACCAAAGACAAAAACCACATGATTATCTCAATAGACGCAGAAAAGGCCTTTGACAAAATTCAACAATGCTTCATGCTAAAAACTCTCAATAAATTAGATATTGATGGAACATATCTCAAAATAGTAAGAGCTATTTATGACAAACCCACAGCCAATATCATACTGAATGGGCAAAAACTGGAAGCATTCCCTTTGAAAACTGGCACAAGACAGGGATGCCCTCTCTCACCACTCCAATTCAGCACAGTGTTGGAAGTTCTGGCCAGGGCAATCAGGCAGGAGAAGGAAATAAAGGGTATTCAATTAGGAAAAGAGGAAGTCAAATTGTCCCTGTTTGCAGATGACATGATTGTATACCTAGAAAACACCACTGTCTCAGCCCAAAATCTCCTTAAGCTGATAAGCAACTTCAGAAAAGTATCAGGATACAAAATCAATGTGCAAAAATCACAAGCATTCTTATACACCAATAACAGACAGAGAGCCAAATCATGAGTGAACTCCCATTCACAACTGCTTCAAAGAGAATAAAATACCTAGGAATCCAACTTACAAGGGACATGAAGGACCTCTTCAAGGAGAACTAGAAACCACTGCTCAATGAAATAAAAGAGGACACAAACAAATGGAAGAACATTCCATGCTCATGGACAGGAAGAGTCAATATCGTGAAAATGGCCATACTGCCCAAGGTAATTTATAGATTCAATGCCATCCCCATCAAGCTACCAATGAGTTTCTTCACAGAATTGGAAAAAAACTACTTTCAAGTTCATATGGAACCAAAAAAGAGCCCACATTGCCAAGACAATCCTAAGTCAAAAGAACAAAGCTGGAGGCATCACGCTACCTGACTTCAAACTATACTACAAGGCTACAGTAACCAAAACAGCATGGTACTGGTACCAAAACAGAGATATAGATCAATGGAACAGAACAGAGGCCTCAGAAATGATGCTGCATATCTACAACTATCTGATCTTTGACAAACCTGACAAAAACAAGAAATGGGGAAAGGATTCCCTATTTAATAAATGGTGCTGGGAAAACTGGCTAGCCATATGTAGAAAGCTGAAACTGGATCCTTTCCTTACACCTTATACGAAAATCAATTCGAGATGGATTAAAGACTTACATGTTAGACCTAAAACCATAAAAACCCTAGAAGAAAACCTAGGCAATACCATTCAGGACATAGGCATGGGCAAGGACTTCCTGTCTAAAACACCAAAGGCAATGGCAACACAAGCCAAAATTGACAAATGGGATCTAATTAAACTAAAGAGCTTC
The DNA here is from genome assembly GCF_028878055.3 of Symphalangus syndactylus. Lineage (NCBI taxonomy): Eukaryota > Metazoa > Chordata > Mammalia > Primates > Hylobatidae > Symphalangus > Symphalangus syndactylus. Next base: position 45,792,311 of record NC_072447.2, read on the forward strand.
TGCACAGCAAAAGAAACTACCATCAGAGTGAACAGGCAACCTACAGAATGGGAGAAATTTTTTGCAATCTACTCATCTGACAAAGGGCTAATATCCAGAATCTACAAAGAACTCAAACAAACTTAGAAGAGAAAACCAAACAACCCCATCAAAAAGTGGGCAAAGCATATGAACAGACACTTCTCAAAAGAAGACATTTATGCAGCCAAAAAACACATGAAAAAATGCTCATCATCACTGGCCATCAGAGAAATGCAAATCAAAACCACAATGAGATACCATCTCACACCAGTTAGAATGGCCATCATTCAAAAGTCAGGAAACAACAGGTGCTGGAGAGGATGTGGAGAAATAGGAACATTTTTACACTGTTGGTGGGACTGTAAACTAGTTCAACCATTGTGGAAGTCAGTGTGGCGATTCCTCAAGGATCTAGAACTAGAAATACCATTTGACCCAGCCATCCCATGACTGGGTATATAACCAAAGGATTATAAATCACGCTGCTATAAAGATACATGCACATGGCAGGGCGCGGTGGCTCACGCTTGTAAGCCCAGCACTTTGGGAGGCTGAGGCGGGCGGATCACGAGGTCAGGAGATCGAGACCACGGTGAAACCCCATCTCTACTAAAAATACAAAAAATTAACTGGGCGTGGTGGCGGGCGCCTGTAGTCCCAGCTACTCGGAGAGGCTGAGGCAGGAGAATGGCGTGAACCTGGGAGGCGGAGCTTGCAGTGAGCCGAGATTGCGCCACTGCACTCCAGCCTGGGCGACAGAGCGAGACTCCGTCTCAAAAAAAAAAAAAAAAGATACATGCACATGTATGTTTATTGCTGCACTATTCACAATAGCAAAGACTTGGAACCAACCCAGATGTCCATCAATGATAGACTGGATTAAGAAAATGTGGCACATATACACCATGGAATACTATGCAACCATAAAAAAGGATGAGTTCATGTCCTTTGTAGGGACATGGATGAAGCTGGAAACCATCATTCTCAGCAAACTATCGCAAGGACAGAAAACCAAACACCTCATGTTCTCACTCACAGGTGGGAACTGAACAATGAGAACACTTGGACACAGGAAGGGGAACATCACACACCGGGGCCTGTTGTGGGGTGAGGGGAGGGGGGAGGGATAGCATTAGGAGGTATACCTAATGTAAATGACGAGTTAATGGGTGCAGCACACCAACACAGCACATGTATACATATGTAACAAACCTGCATGTTGTGCACATGTACCTTAGAACTTAAAGTATAATTAAAAAAAAAAAAAAGGAAGTTGTGATGTTAGAAACATAAAATGTGGGAGGAGGGAGAGTAAAAGTGTTGAGTATGTGCACACAATCAAATTTAAGTTGTTATCAGCTTATAAAATGTTTTATGTAAGCCTCAGTGTATCCCCAAAGCACAAGCTTATAATACATACATGAGTGATAAAAACAAAAGACCCAAAGTTTACTACTACACAAAACCATTGAAACACAAAGGAAGACAGCAATAGAGGAAGAAAGGAACAAAGAATCTGTAAGACAACCAGGAAACAATGAACAAAATGACACTAGTAAGTCCTTACCCGTTCATCATTATTTTGAATGTAAATAGATTAAATTCTCCAATCAAAAGGCATAGGGTGGTTGACTGGATTAACGACAACAACGAAAAACAAGACCCAAATATGTGCTGCCTACAAGTGGCTCATTTCACCTTAAAGGACATGCATAGACTGAAAGTAAAGGGATGAGAAAAGATACTCCATGTACATGAGAACAAAAAGAGAGCAGGGTAGTTACATTTATTTTAGACAAAATAATCTTTAGGTCAAATCTGTTCAAAGTGACAAAGAAGGTCATTATATATTGATAAAGGTTATTTCATCAAGAAGACATAACAAGTATAAGTATATATGCATCCCAAATCAGAGCACCTAAATATATAAAGCAAACATTAAGGGATCTGAAGGGAAACATAGCCTATAACATAATAATAGCAGGCAATTTCAATATTCCACTTTAAGCAATAGACAGAAAAATTCATAAGAAAACATCAGACTTGAATGACATTTTAGACCAAATGGACCTAACAGACATATACAGAACATTGTGCCCTGAACAGTAGGAAAATACAGATTCTTCTCAAGTACACATGTAACATTCTCCAGGATAGATCATATGTTAGGTCACAAACAAGTCTCAACAAATTTAAGAAAACCAAAATCATATCATGTATCTTTTCTGACCACAATATAAAATTAGAAATCAATAACACGAGAAATCATATAAAATTAAGAAATATGTGGAAACTAAACAATATGCTCCTAAACAACTAATGGGTCAAAAGAAGACATTACAGAGGAAATTTTTTAAAAATCTTGAGACAAACAGAAATGAAAACACAACATAGAAAAACTTCTGGGTGTAGCAAAAGCAGTGCTAAGAGGGAAGTTTATATCAATAAATTCCTACATCAAAAAAGAAGAAATATCTCAAATGAAATACCTAACATTATACCTCAGGAAACTACAAAAAGAAGAATGAATTAAGCCCAAAGTTAGCAGAAAGAAGAAAATAACAAAGATCAAAGCAGAAATAAATGAAATAGACTAGAGAAATAATAGAAAAAAATCAATAAAACTAAGAGTTGGTGTTTTGAAAAGCTAAACAACATTGACAAATCCTTAGCTTGACAAAGAACGAAGAGAGCAGGCTCAAATAAATCAAATCAGAAATCAAACAGAAGACATTATGACTGATAACACAGAAATACAAAGGATCGTAAGAGACTATGATGAACAATTATATACTAACAAATTGGACACCCTAACAGAAATGGATGAATTCTTAGAAGTACATAATCTACCAAAACTGAATAATGAAAATTGGAAGTCTGAAAAGACCAATAACAGTTAAGGAAACAGTTAAGGAGATTGCATCAGTATTTAAAAGTTCTCACATCAAAGGAAAGCGCAAGACCAGATGGCTTCATGGGAGAATTCTACAAACATTTAAAGAAGACCTAATACAATCTTTCTCAAACTCTTTTGGAAAACTAAAGAGGAAGGCATTCGTCCAAATTTATTTTACAAGGCCAGCAATACCCTGATGCCAAAGCCAGACAAAGAGACTACAAGGAAAGAAAACTATAGGCCAATATCACGAATGAAATTAGATGCAAAAATTCTCAATGGAATACTAGTGAACTGTATTTAATAGTTTATTAGAAGGATTATTCACTATGACCAAGAGGGATTTATCCCTGGGATAGAAGGTTGTTTCAATATATGCAAATTAATAAATGTGATTCAACATATAACAAAATGAAGTACAAAAACCATATGATCATTTTAATAAACGCAGAAAGAGCATTTGACAAAATTCAACATCCTTTCATGAGAAAAACTCTTAGCAAATTAGGTATAGAAGAAATGTTCTTCAAAAGAATAGAAGCCATAAATCACAAGCCCACAGCTAACATCATGCACAACAGTAAAACGCAGAAGGCATTTTCTCTAAGATCAGGAGCAAGACAAAGACGCCCACTCTCCCCACCCTTGTTTAACTTACTACTGGGAGTCCTAGCCAGAGCAATTAGGCAGGAGAAAGAAATAAAAGGCAACCAAACTGAAAAGGATGAAGTAAAATTGTCCCTTCTTGCTGATGACATAATCTTATACAGAAAATCCTAAGGACTCCACTGAAAACTGCCAGAATTCATACACACATTAGTAAAGTTGCAGGATACAAAATCAACTTACAAAAATCAGTAGCAATAACAATTGTTATTGTTTGTACAGTAACAACAAACTGTCTAAAATATAAATTAATGAAACAATCTCACTTATAATAGCATGAAAAAATATCTGGAGTGAATTTAACCAAGAAAGTGAAAGATCTGTATGTTGAAACTATAAAACACTGATGAAAGAAATTGAAGATGGCACAAATAAATGGAAAGATTTCTATGTTCATAAATTGGAAAAATTAATATTGTTGAAATGTCCATACTACATAAAGCAATCTAAAGATTCAACACAATACTAACAAAATCTGCATATCATTCTTTATAGAATTTTTTTTTAAATCCTAAAATTTGCATGGAACCACAAAAAACCCTGGATAGCCAAAGCTGTCTTTACTAAAAAGAATAAAGTTGGAAGTATCTCACTATTGGATTTCAAAATGTATTACAAAGCTATAATAATCAAAACAGCATGGCAAGTATATAAAAACAGACCAATGGAATAAGACAAAGAGGACTAAAACAAACCTACACACCTTTCATCAACTGATTTTTGACAAAGGTAACAAGAACGCACAATAAGGAAAGGACAGTCTCTTCAATAAATGGTATTGGGAAAACTGAATGTTCACATACAGAAGAATAAAACTGGACCCTTATCTCACCCCTTATACAAGAATCAACTCAAAATGGATTAAAGCCTTAAATGTAATACCTGAAACTAAAAACAACAAAAACATAACAGAAGAGCTCCATGACATTGGTCTAGGCAGTGGTTTCTTGCATATGACCCCCAAACACAATCAAAACAAAAATAGGTAAGATTGCATCAAACTAAAAAGCTTTGCACAGCAAAGGAAACAATTAATAGAATAAGGGGGCAACCCACAGATTAGGAGAAGATATTTGCAAATCATATATTAGATAAGGTGCTAATATCCAAAATATACAAGGAACTCAAGCTACTCAATAACAAGAAAACAAATAACCCTAATAAAAAATGGGCAAAAATATGAATAGACATTTTCAAAAGAAGACGAACAGCATATATATATATATATATGTATAATACTCAACATCTCTAATCATTAAAAAATGCAAATTAAAATCACAATGAGATATCACCTCATACCTTTTGGATTGGCTATTATCAAAAAGATGAAAGATAACAAGTGTTGATGAGGATATAGAGAATAAGGAAACCTTATCCACTTTTGGTAGTATTGTGAATTAGTAACAGCCTCCATAAAGACAGTACGAATGTTCCTCAAAATAATAAAAATAGAATGACCATATGTTCCAGAAATCCCACTTCTGGGTACATACTCAAAAGAAAAGAAGGGAGTATATTTTTTTTTTTTTTTGAGACAGAGTCTCGCTCTGTCGCCCAGGCTGGAGTGCAGTGGCGCAATCTCGGCTCACTGCAAGCTCCGCCTCCCGGGTTCACGCCATTCTCCTGCCTCAGCCTCTCCGAGTAGCTGGGACTACAGGCGCCCACCACCACGCCCAGCTAATTTTTTGTCTTTTTAGTAGAGACGGGGTTTCACTGTGGTCTCGTTCTCCTGACCTCGTGATCCGCCCGCCTCGGCCTCCCAAAGTGCTGGGATTACAAGCGTGAGCCACCGCGCCCGGCCAAGAAGGGAGTATATTGAAGAGCTATCTGCACTCTCATATTGTTGTAGCACGGTTCACAGCAGGCAAGATTTGGAAGCAAGCTAACTGTCCATCAACATGCTAATGGATAAAGAAAATGTGGCTCATATAAACGACGCAGTACCATTTAGCAATAAAAAAGAATTATATCCTATCATTTGCAACATCTTGGATGGAACTGGAGGTCATTACATTAAATGAAATAAGCCAGTCACAGAACAAAAATCATTGCATGTTCTCGCTTATTTGTGGGATCTAAAAGTTAAAACTATTGAACTCATGGAGACAGAATAAAAGGATGGTTACCAGAGGCTACAAAGGGTAGTGTGGGGGTAGGGGATAGGTGGGGATTGTTAGCGGCTACAAAAAATAGTTAGAAAGAATGAGTAAGACCTAGTATTTGATAGTGCAACAGGGGGACTGTAGTCAATAATAATTTAAGTGTACATTAAAAAATAACTAAAAGTACAATTACATTGCTTGCAGCACAAAGGATAAATGCTTGAGGGGATGGATACCTCATTCTCCATGATGTGCTTGTTTCACATTACATGCCTATATCAAAACACTTCATGTACCCCATAAATATATACACCTACTATGTACCCCAAAAAATTAAAAATAAAAAAAATTATTTTAAAAAGCCAGGAAATTCTGTCATTTGGAATAATACGGATGAGCCTGGAGGACATCAGGTTAAGTGAAATAAACTTGGCACAGAGAGACACATATCATATAATCTCATTTGTATGTGGAATCTAAAAAAGTTGAACTCATAGAAATAGAGAGTATTATGGTGGTGATCAAAAGCTGCAGTGGTGAGTGGATGGAAAAATGAGAGAGGTTTATCAATGGGTACAAAGTTCCAGTTAGACAGGAGGAATAAGTTCTGGTGTTCTTTTGCACAGCACAGGAACTATAGCTAATATTGTCATATAGTATATTTCAAAATAGCTAAAAAGGAGGATTTTAAATATTCTCACCACAAAAATGATAAGTAATTGAGGTGACAGATATGCTAATTAGCCTGATTTGATTATTCCACAATGTATATATATGGATTGAAACATCACAATGTACCCCATAATATAGTTGTCAACTAAAAATGAAATAAAATTTTTAAAATGAATATTATTTGAGTTGTAATTCCACTCCCAGGTGTATAGCCAACAGAAATGCATAAGTTATTAATATATTCACCAAAAACCATGTACTAGACTGTTGGTAGCATGGCTATGGATTGCAGAATTATTGACAGCAATTTCCTCGTGTTGGAAACTATCCAATTTCTCATCTATATCAACATGTGTAAATACACTGTGGTATCAACAGAACATTATTCAGTAAGAAAAGTGAACAATCCACAACTACATACAATAATATGGATGAATCTCACAAACATACTGCTGAGGGGAAAAATACAGCCACAGACAAGTAGATATGACTGTTCGATTCCTTTACATAATACACAAAAACAGGAAAAATAGAAAACTTTTGAAGTAAGGATAATAGTCACCCTTGTGAAATGTTCATTACTGGAAGAGACATGAAGGGGCATCCTGAGCTTCTGGTTATATTATATTATGTTTCTTGATTTGGATGCTATTTACACAGCTGCATTCAATTTATAGAAATTCACTCTTCTGCATATGGCTAGCCAGTTCTCCCAGCACCATTTATTAAATAGGGAATTTGATTTGTGAAACATATTCTACATACAACTTTGGACAATTCATCTTTTTTAAAAAAGGTGTCACCTGTGAAATATGTGTCATTTTGGCTGCTGTGAATAATAAAAGATGCAATCATTCTGCTACAAACACAATACGATTTTGACTGTACATTGATGCGACAAAGAACATTTCAGAAATTCTTACTGGACAGTGAACTGGACTAGATTCACAGACACACATCAGCACATACAGATGAATCAAGCAGCCATTCTGCTATTTAATAAAAGAAACAAAGCAGTACAATTGATTGTTATAGTAGTCCCAAGAGTAGACCCTGCAGAAATATATACAAAAGACAATTTTAGAAGTTTTAAATGTATTTCATTTTGTCGAGGAATGAAAGCAAATGTAAAATCTGAAGATCATCCAAGTGAAGCTGTTATCTTAAAACTGGATCAGTGTGGTAGTCTGACATCATATAGACCTGGTAATTGTCCATAATTGAGCATCAGTTTATACTACAGAATTTTACCACACTTGCGACACTTCACCCAGGAGATTGATAGATCAAACATACATTATGGCAATGTATTTGGCCACTAGAGCCCATATTGTTAGATTTACATTTACACCAAATTCATCTGACATATAAAAGTGAAATAATAATAAAGTATATGCACATAAACCCAGACAATCTGTGCATGTTTGTAATTGAAGAGCTACCCAATGTACACATTTTTTTTTTTCTCACAGAGGTCCATCATGGAAAGCTTCTCGACTGATTTGTGCCGTAAATAGATGTTGGGTAATAAAGGGAAATAAATAACCAATGCTAAGACTCAGGATGACAGACTGAGACCCAGCATGTGTCCTGATTTACGAACCTCCAGAAGGGTCAAATTGGAAACTCAGCAATCATGTCAAGAACCACAATATTGCAGAGAAAGAAACAGTTCAGTTGACTGAATACGAACCAATCTTTCACTTCAAGTTTTTTAAACTAGCTATGTTTAATTATCGATATACATTCCTGACTGATATAAATTCCCACAACATCTCTCTTAGGGAGGAATGTTATTTATACACAAGAAATGATTACCTTTTGAATATATATTGCTGCAGAACAAAGAACAGTTCTGTTGCAATTTCTGCACTGACTGCATAGCACGAGAATTAGAAGTTTGTTGTAACAGATTTTTAGAAAGCAACTTTGACTAGCAGTTAGTCTTGGGTCATAACCATGGATTAGTGATGAAATAGCGGATTTAAATGGGAAAAGTTGATTTGCCACAATCTCAGTTTCCTCAATTCCCAAACTGAAATAATGACAACTGCAGAACCATGGAATTATTAAGATAAAATTCAATAATGAATAAAAGCATAAAAAGGATCCTACTAAAGCAAGGTGCTATTGCTTCTCTGTATAGGCAAGACTAAACCATGAATTATAGTTATCAACAAACATTCACGATCTGCTAGGGAGTGCACACTATGGATCTCATTGATCCCACAGAGTATGCCAGAGTTCCAGGTAGAAAATGCCAAGCTGAAAGGCTTAAATTGCAGGTAAATCTTTTGAGGTCATTTGAGTGAGTGAAGAGTGACAGACATGTTTAACTGTGGGCAACTCTAAAGGAAAAATGATCCCAATTGCAGTTAAGACAAAGATTTCTAAACTATTTGTTGGGATCAGGAAAAAGGTAGAAATAGCAATAGACTGTTCTCCGAGGCTAAAACAATCAAAAAATGTTAGGCATGATCAAGAATGAAGCTGAAAACAAGGAAACCACCATTATTGTAACCTTGTACAAAGCTAGGACACAACTATACCTAGAGTAATGTAAGCATAACTCGATGTTTGACATACAAAGACATATAAAGAACTGAGGAAAGTCCAAATAATAACACAAATTATAAGGAATATTAAGATATGTCCCTTCTACTTCCACAAGGCATTTCAACAGGGTTCTGTGGAAGACCTACCTATAGTTAAGCTTTGCAAAAGAAGTTTCAACTCAAACCCGCAAAGAGGAAGAAACATATATGCTAACCATGTAGCTAGTATGAATGGGCATTTTTTCCCCTTAGATATAGAAGAGGAGGAATGTGGTTGTTTTACAAGTAGAGAATAAAGTATCTGAGATGTAACAGATCAAAAAGCTAAAAACAGAAAGGAGTTATTGGCACATGAATAAATCCTGGCCACTATGATGACCAAGTTGCTTTTTCTCCAAATCCCGAAAAGCTAGAATGCAGAAACAGCCAAGCATTTTGGTTAAGTTCGTGGAAGACAGACCCAGAACAAATGACTAAATTTTAAAATTTTATAGTATTAGCCTAACATTTAAGGTTAGTTTGGAACATGGAAAAGATCAATAGTTTAGTGCTATTTTCACACTGTTTACTCGTCTATTTTATGCAGATATTAATAACAAGAAGATTAATAATCTAGGAAGATGAAAGGAAATAATGTACACAAGGCACTGAGAAAAGTACCTGACCCCTAGCCAGCTCTCAATTATAGGAGCATAAATAGGCAATCATGTACTTTTGTAACACTGTTGGACTTTTCTGGGGCTTCTTAAATCCTGAGTCATAAAGCAAAGGAGGATAGGTTGAATGATCCCTGGAGATGTTTCCAGCTCTAACAGTTTGTGAAATACGTTTCTTGATGCTTCTGTCAGAGCTGAAAGCTCACCTTACAAGGTTTTTGTGAACAACTCACCCAGCCCAGTGCCTAGATGAACAAATGACATATCAATAGCCATATTGTTCCCCTGGATGGACCTTTGGTATATTTCAACTTGGCAATCTTACGGTCATATATTCAGTCATGCTACATGTCAGTTAAAGGAAACTCAAGCCAACCTAAAAAATGTTCCCTCCTGTCTGGGCCCAGGCTATTTTTTTGTGTCTTAAGAGAGGCATGTGTCACACAGGTATACCCATTCATCGAAACTCATTTCATAATACACATGAGATTTACACATTCTAGTCTATACAAATTTTGCCACAAACAAACAAACAAACAAAAGAAATGTGAACAAATATTGAGCTCTGGTTAATGACATGCATGTTGAAGAACTTAGGGGTAAAGGGAACCGATGTCACCAACTTACTTTGAAGGGCATCAGAAAATAATAGGGGTTGGCGGGTAGAGAAAGGAATGAAGTGTTACAACAAAATCTAGAGAGTGGGTTCATGAGCACTCACTGTACAATTCTTTCAGCTTTCTGTGTATTTGAAAAATTTTAAAATAGAATGTTAGATAAAACGCTCTCTTGGCTGGGCATGGTGGCTCACACCTGTAATCCCAGCACTTTGGGAGGCCGAGGTGAATGAATGGATCATGAGGTCAGGAGTTCAAGATCAGCCTGGCCAAGATGGTGAAACCCTGTCTCTACTAAAAATACAAAAATTAGCCAGGCGCAGTGGCAGGCACCTGTAATCCCAGCTACTCGGGAGGCTGAGGCAGGAGAATCGCTTGAACCCGGGTGGCAGAGGTTGCAGTGAGTGGAGATCGCGCCACTGCACTCCAGCCTGGGCAACAGAGTGAGACTCTGTCTCAAAAAAAAAAAAAAAAAAAAAGAAAAGTTCTCTCACAGAAAACACTAAGCAGTGTATTCTTTAAGCAGTTTTCTGAATCACTAACACCACTTTCCAATGAAGAAAAAAATACCATCTGTGGGATATGAAAGTTTAAAGATACTAAACAGAACTTACAGGAGTGGAAATGGCAAAACATTTTGCTCAAAGTCACAATGCGTATGGAGAGGAGTTGGAAATGGAATTTAGGCAGGTCTCTTAATTTTCTAATCAATAGACTGTCAAAGACCAGATTACCTCCTTAAAAGTATGCTGAATATTCTAACAGAGAAAATGAGTTAACCTTCTAAAGAAAGCTCATTCTCCTGTTTTGGTAATAAAACATAGGGAAGTATGTATTGCTTCCCATACGGAAAGATGAGTTGGGTCAAAGGAGGATTGGGTTTTTACCACTGGTTGGAGGATAATAGATTATGAAAAAATATCAACATCCAGTCATAATGAAACATGTAAGTTGTTTTATTAATTAAATAGGTGAATGCTGAAATGTGATATTATTTGATCGTGTTAAAATGAATAATTTTTTAAAAAACATGACTTCTCTTTTGGGGGTGTTGGAAACTATTGGTTAAGATGAAAGCCCGAAGTTAGGAGAAAAGCTTGATGTAAATCTATGCAAAAATATTTCAGTTTATCATCTTAGGTCACTTACAAGTCACAGAAAAGAAACTAACTAGATGTGATATAGGCCTAACATATCATTAGATGATCCATCGGTCCAGCATCTCAGTCATTAACTAATTAAGTGCCAAATGTAGCAAATAAAGTACTAACAACTCAAAAATGTTCAGCAAGAGTTCATAAAAGCGAAGCTAAAGGGGACCATTATAATTCTAGCACCACAGATTTATTACCATGTCACCAGCATGCAATGCACACAATAAAACTCATTCATCACTGTAAATTTGCACATCAAATTTGATGCATTTGTTGGAATATAAATATTTTTTAAATCATGTGGAATAAAAAGCATTTTTTTCTCCCTTAGCACACATTGAATTTCATCTCTACACCTTGCCACTTAAACTTTTACTTGATGAGTGCAGAACATGGAAATTAACCCTGAAAAACAAAGTGGCCTCACTCTTATTTTTACAAGCATACTCCACCATCTAGCTATAAGTTAAGAAATAAAAATAAATGGAAAACAATTTCTTGAACAGAAACTATGGATAAAAAGCACAATTCCATACATTGTTTACTGACAGAACTTTTCTGTATTTCAATTCTTCCTTACCTCCTTCTTTTCAGATTTAGGTGTCCCTCCTACCCATGCCTAATTCTCTCGCTGTACTCAATGTTCCAGTCTCTTCCATCTTCTATGAGAAGTGATTCCATTTTTTACCCTTCCTATGTCTTCAATCTCCGTCTACAACCATGTTTATTTTAAGAAGAAAACAACCAAAACCGACCAAACAAAAGACAAAAGAGTATTATTTCCTTTGGTCCTACACCCCACCCATGCTCCCTGATGGAAACGCTATGTCTTCCTCCTTTGTGGGAGAGTGGTTTATACCAGTGCTACTTAAAGGATGGTTTGTGTATAAGCAGCATCAGCATCACCTGATAACTTGTTAGAAATGCAGAATTTCTAGAGCTAATGAATCAAAATTTGCATTTTAAAATAAGATTTTTCAGGTGATTACATTTTGAGAAGCAATAGTCCATACCCACTGTTTCCACATCCACACCTCACATACCCTTCTAAACCATTACATTTTGGCTTTCGCCACGGAAATTACTTTTGTAGATGATAGCAGTGACCTTAAAGTTGCTACAGTATTAGAGAGTCTAAAGTCTTTATGTTTTCAGATATCCCTTCAGTACTTGCCAATTGACGAACGCTCTTTGAAACCTTCTCTTTTGATTAATATGGAAGATTCCTTCTTGGATTTTATTCTGCCTATTTGGCCACTCCTCAGTCTCTTCGGCGCATTCCTTAAATGTTGCTATTCCCTAGGGGTCTGCCTTTGATCTTCTTGTTTTCACTTTACATATTCTCTCTGGTGAGTTCATGTATGTATATTGCTTCATTTACTATCTCTAAAATAATCAGAGTAAAATCTGTGTTTTAAGCTAAGAATTATCTCTTGAACTCTGTATCCATAGCGCCAAACACCTACTAAATCTCTATGAAATAGCCAACGTATCCAAACTGGATTACATCAACTTCATTCTTCCTCTCCCCTAATCACTGAAACACATCTGTTCCTCTACTTAGTCACTGAAGGAGAAACATGCAAATAATCCTTCATTCTTCTTTCTTCCTTATGCTTTAACCAAGAAGATGCCGAGTCATTCCTCCTTAATAGCTCTTCTGGCCTCTGTATCATTCATCTCTCTCTTCCCTAGATTGCTTTAGTTAAAAGCCTCCTGATGCTCTCTCTAGTTCAGCGGAACAAACCTGTGCATTTGAATCAAGTGGGCTGCTTTAAAAACTATGAATGTCTGGGCCCTATTAAGGCTCTGATTTAACTGGTTTGGGGTGGAGTAGTCCAAGTATTGGCATTTTTTTTTAAACTCCCCCTAGTGATTCTAACGTGCAGCCAGGGTTGAGAACCACTGATTTCATGTTAGCCTTTTGCACTCCTCATCCTTCTTTAAAACTCTAGTCAGAGAAGTCTTTTTTTTTTTTTTTTTTTTTTTTAATAGGGAGTCTCCCTCTGTCATCCAGGCTGAAGTGCAGTGGCACCATCTCGGCTCACTGCAACCTCTGCCTCTTAGGTTCAAGCTATTCTCCTGCCTCAGCCTCCTGAGTAGCTGGGATTACAGGCATGCGCCACCATGCCCAGCTATTTTTTTTGTATTTTTAGTAGAGATGGGGTTTCGTCAAGTTGACCAGGCTGGTCTTGAACTCCTGACATCAAGTGGTCCACCCACCTCCAGAGAAGTCTTTTGAGGATGAAAATCTTAGTCTTTCATCACTTATTAAATTTCCTTAATGTCATGCCCCCCACCCCACACTGCTTTCAGGATACTATTAAAACTCTTTACCTGCCTTACAAGATCTTTTATAATGTGGCCTTTGTCTACTTATCTCGCTTCTTGGCTTCTGCTGCCTGCTCTGATGCCTATACTCCAGCTTTACAGCTACACAGGAAGGAGCCCTAGGTATGTACAATGTTACCACACACCTCACATTTGTCTATGTATTTCACATGTATCTCACATGCGTCTATGCTTTCCCTCTGCCTAGAATGCTCTCTGCCTTTTCAGTTTGCAGCACTCTGCTCAAAAGTCACTGTCACTGGTCAGTTTTGTCCTGATAATTCCCTTTCACCCTATCCAAGCCTTGTTTAGGTGCCATTCCATGCTACCTCGTGAGTTTCTCAAGTCATGAACAAGAACTGAAGTACTTATTTAAGTGTCCTTCCTACCCATGCCTAAAGTGTAAAGGTGAAAATCATCACAAATATGCAATATATAAACAAAACAAACACATACATTTAGTCAATGCTATGCAAATTAAGTATGTGATCAAATGTTTTGAAGAGTGAAAATGGGGCTTTTGTATTAAGGGGAAGATGAGGAAATGAATTGATGAAGTGTAGCCTGAACTGATTTCTTCAAATGCTTCTCCAGAAAAGCAAAAAAAGGAATAATAAAAAAAAAAAATCAATGAATTCTGGTTCATTTAACATATGTACTATATGATTAAGACAAACACAGGATCGCTGAAAATAAAATATATTTTAGACTAAAATGTCAGTAGAAAAACCAAAAAGGAAGGAGTATGAAAGACATAAGTTACCCTTCCTAGGCTCCATTTTCAGACATTTTTTGATTGTTTAAACTTCAGCAATTCATGAATGTTACAGTAAATGATATGAAAAATGGGGAGATAAAAGTAATTCTTTCCTCGTTCCACTAATCCCCATTCAAGTAACAAAATAGCTTAATACAAAATACGTAAATTTATTTTTAATTTTTTTCTGATGACTTATCCTAAAAATCTACAAAATATGTAAATAAACTTTTAAAATTAGTATAGGAACTCTTAAAATAGTACAGCAGCTCCTTAAATGCAATGCTTGAGTTTATGGGAAACAAAAAACACTCTGTCAATTGCTCCCACTGTTTTCATTTACCTCCTGGAAAATCATAACTATACATCCAGAGAAGAAAGACCTGGAGAGAGACAATACCTTGGTGAAACACATGGCTAAGAAATACAGGAACAGAATAGTATAATCACCTTAATTTTAAAAGGAAATTCTCCTGAAACAAAATTCCCATAGTAAAAGGAAAAAAAATGAGGAATTTAAAATAAGGTAACCTATGTGAAAAGTGCTTTGTAGACTGCAAAACTGCCAGCAAATAATAAGGTATTATTGTTATTTTCTTTAAAATAAGATATAGAATAGCATTGTGCCTATACTATTTGCAGCCAAGGAAAGATCCTTTTAAAACTTATAAAACTAATGCTTTTTAACCTAAACAAAAAGACACACATACGCTGCCAGAACTTGGTCTCAAGCAAGACTATATTTTTCTAAGTTCTTTAATAAATAAAGAGCCACTTGGTCATTCAATACTGATTTGTCTTTATATATTTATTAATTATTTGTTCCTTTATGTATGCATTCATCACAAACTTTTTTATAATCTCTTATATAACTGAGATTGAGTTAGGATGCATACAAAATCAAAGCTGAAAAAGAAGTAATAAACATTCTGTAAGTAAATTACATAGTTGAGTATTCACATGCCTTTGGAATCTATGCTTTTACGATAGACTCCACTTATTGAATGCATCACTAATTAAAAGGAAAAACTAAAAAAGAAAATTTTCATAGCTCCCAGTGGCCTTGTGAGTTATGGTAAAGATTTTGGTCTTCAACCTCAGTGCAATGGGAACCCACTGAAAGGTTTAAAGCAGGGAAGTGACACCATCTAATCTGGGCTTGAAAAGATTAGTCATGTTGCTAATTGGAGAGTAGATTGGAGGGGAGGGCAAAAAAGATGCAGAAAAACAGAGTAAGATGTTAGGATAGGAGTCCAGGCACAGCCTGATGGTGGGTGGTAGATGGAAAGATAGGAAAAGATTAGTAAGATTTAGAAGATAAAATGTACAGGACTTTGCCCAAGTTCTTCCCTCTGCCTAGAATGCATCATCTGGTACATGGCAGGTGCTTCATGAATGCTTTTGATGGGAAGTGAACAGGGTTATAAAAACCTCACAATTTTTTAAGGGGTCTTAGGAGTCTTGGCCCTGCCATACTTTTCTCTCTTGCAGGAAAAAGATGAAACTAATGGACTGTGACCACTGCTTTTCAGCAAAGTATGCCTAGGTCACTGTGCTTCTTCCACAATACGGGCTGCATGTCATGTCTGAAAATTTTTTTGCTTAAAGCTGCTTTGTTGGGAAATATTACTTGCTTGGCTTTTCTAGCTTGACTTTGAGTTATTTGAGATAAATAAGTAAGAGAGAAAGTCGACCCTTTTTCTATCATAGTCTAAAAAATAAAGGTTGCTGTTGGAAATCAACATGGACCCACAATTTCTTATTGAATGTGAAGTTATAATTATCCCTCATGACGAAATGTAATATAGACAGTTTGCCATATGGAATAGATGAAATAGGTGAGAGGCCAGAGGTGTCAGTTTGAGAGCTGTCATTCATATAGTGATGAATAACTGAAGCCATGAGTGTAAAGAACAAGAGCAAAGCCTTGGGAATGGTCTGAAGAGGCAGATCAAATGCATGAAATTGAAATAAGACATTCAGAAAAGGTTATATTATTCTTACTTTCAAGGCAGAAGCTCCGGAGATAAAGCATGAGGGGTGATCCCTCAACTAAGCAAAGTGAACCTCTTGGGTGGTCACTGATACTTTACCAAAGTGATTAAGACATGGGTCACAAGAGATTGGATATAAAGAAAATGATAGAAATGCTTGTAGAGTTTATTTTAGCTGTTACAAAAAAAAAAAAAGCAAAACCAGACAGGAGACTTAAGGAATATGAGCTACCTCATTGTGGAAGCAAAGACTCAGAAGAAGTAGAGAACAAGAAAGTAGGAGGTTGAGTAAAATATCAGGGAGCCAAGTTAGTCAACAAAAGTGGAAGATTTCCACTTAAAATTTAAAAAAAATGCTAAAAATTAAAATTTTGGAAAACGACTGAACTTGAAGATTGTACATATTAGCTAGGCAGTTACTCTAAACTCACATTCTTATCTAATTATTAAAAGGAGCTCCTTTACTAATTAAATTTCTTTTTTCCAAATCCTGCCATCTTTTTTTTTGCTTTTCTATCATTTACGCAAAAACCACTCCTCCCCTCTCTTTCATAACCTCTGAGTTTATCAACATTCTCTTTGGTTACATCAGACTCTAGTTTTCCTATATTCCAGGGTGCATTTGAAAGCACTAACTTATTATATGTAACTAGTGCCAATGGAAAATTCCAGCTAGCAATAAACGCATCTATGTTAGTCACTGTAGGCAGAACTAATGTTGGCTGCAATGACAAGAATGCTCCTATGGTTTTCTCTTGGCTGGCAAGCAGTTGCTATATTGCTCCTGAAAATTAGAAAGAGTTGTGCTGTGAAGCAGCAGAAATTACATACACTAACTAATATGTTAGCTGCAAATTTCTATATGGATTCTTTCAATTTGAATACAGTTTGGGTAATAGCTTTGTCCTTAGGTATTTGTGCACACACAGATAAAGTATGCTAAATTTTATTGAAGACAGGCATTAGCAAGAGGTTCAGAACAGAATTAGTATAGTTGTGTTCCAAAACAAAAGATATCTGATATAAACTTGCCATGATGCCAGTTCCAATGGTATTACTGACCTTTTAATCTCATTGTTTTTTTTTTAATCTTTTTATTTTTTCTCTGCTAAATCTCTGCCTCTTGCTGTTTAATAAGCTAACCGTTATTTGGAACCTAATGAAAGGATTTTTTTCCCTCAGTCTAAACCTTCCTAAATAGCCTCTTCATTATTCTATCCACTTTGAACATTAAAAAAACCAAAGCTGAAATAGCTAATATGAGATGTTCATGAAAATCTCCATTCAGGGCGTCATCATCCTAATTGGTTTATGACCTGCTGTGCTGAATAGTTCTTCCACTCATCCTCATTTTGTTTTGTTTTTTACCTTAAAAATGAAAAGTTCTACCAAATACCACATGTTCTCACTTATAAGTGGGAGCTAAGCATTGAGCACACATGGACATAAATACGGGAACAATAGACCCTGGGGACTACTAGAGGGAGGAGGGAGGGGAGTGGGTTAAAAAAAACCACCTATCAGTTACTATGCTCACTAACATGGCGATGGGATCCGTACTCCAAACCTCAGCATCATGCGATATTCCCACGTAACAAATCTGCACATGTACCTTCTGTATCTAAAAGTTGAAATTAAAAAAGAAAACTTCTGTGTTGTGAAAACGAACCAACAATGAGAAAAGGATATAGGATTTTAAAACATGGCTTCAACAATGACCCCAGAAACCTCAGAGGCTTTTGTCTAATTGTCTGACTGGAGAAAATTATCTACAAGGTACCACGTGTTTGCAAGCTTTCAGTTCACCTTTTAATAGCCACAATGGAACTAGGAATTAAGGACACTAAGCCCAAATCTCCCTTTAATTCTATGTGGAAGAAAAAGTAAAGAAATAAACAATGATTGGAAAAAAAGACTTACATAAAAGTAGATGGTAAAAAGATAATAAAATAAAGGTCAAGAAGATAATAAATAAATCATATTTCCTGAATGTTGTTCTAAATTGTGTTCAAATTTATATGTTCCAGACAATAGAAACAAAAAGCAAATCCTTAATGATTTATAAATATGTAAAAGCATTCCATCATTTGTGTTATTACTAAAAATAGATGTTTATATTTCAGCTATCCTGAAAAAATCAGAATAATATTAAGTAGGTACATTTACACATTACCTTTGAAACACCAGAGCTCTATTTTAAAAATGTACTTAATTTTTTTATACCCTAAACTTACTGAATCAGTCTTTTGGCTCTTAAACTATTGCATGCATTCTCAACAGATAATGACACCCCAAGGGAGAGAAAATTTGTTCTTGAGAGGTAAAAATTCTTAGATATTTCTGAGTCACAATGGTTTATAACCCTCTGAAAGCCACAATATATGGGCAGATCTAAAGCATGTCTGTGGTATTAAAACACGGATGGATACAAAGGGAAAAAAATTAAGTTCACCTCAATTTCATGAGTGATAACTGCAAACCACTTTGATGTATTTCCTTCCAGTTATAATTTCTTTTGCTGGTTTTCTCTGTTTTTTACAAAATTAGGATCCTATGGCATAAATAATTCCATATCCTACTTTTTTTCCTGAGCATTAATGTTGTAATAATTCCTTATATCATTTAATACTATTTGAAACTACTTCCGTTAAACATTTTAATATTCAGTGGTAAGTATAAAGCAATCTATAACAAACTTCCTCCAAAAATTAAATTAATATTTTAATAGTATTATAAAATGCATTTTAGATTATTAATCACTTTCCAGTGATAAATAACCAAATTACAATCTTAAATGATAGATACTGAAGTGTTTAGTGACCAAATGTCTTATTCAGTTTCCATCCCTGTTTAAACAATGCCATTTTATCTTCTGCTTTCTCTCTCTGCTTTCTTTCTTGCTCTTGCTCTCTTTCTTTTGAGAAGATTTTTGAAATCAAATTTTCTAGAATGTCTGTATATGAGTTAGATTCCTACTTTTGCAGTTCTAAAGAGAATAAAATTGGCTGGGCGTGGTGGCTCACACCTGTAATCCCAGCTCTTTGGGGGAACAAGGCAGACAGATCACTTGAATTCAGGAGTTCGGGACCAGCCTGACCAACATGGTGAAATCCCGTCTCTACTAAAAATACAAAAATTAGCTGGGCATGGTGGTACATGTCTGTAGTCTCAGCTACTCAGGAGGCTGAGGCAGGGGAATCACTTGAAACAGAAGGCGGAGGTTGCAGTGAGCCGAGATCGAGCCACTACACTCTAGCCTGGGTGACAGAGCGAGACTCTGTCTCAATCGATCGATCAATCAATCGAGTGAAATCAAGAAAAGAGTGCAGAGTACAAAGAGTTTGAGACTAAGCTCTAAGAACTGGGTCTTTAACGACGGTGTACCTTTTATTTACACTTAATTTTCATTTGATTCCTTTGTTGCATTGTTTATATGGCAATAATGCTTATTCTTACACATAACTACCATTTTAATTTAATCTAGAAGAAATAATAATAGAATGAGAAAGAAGATAAAATTTTTTCTTTATTTGGGTCAGGAATTGGTTGTTATTGTACAACTCTCTCTCTCTCTCTCTCTGTGTGTGTGTGTGTGTGTGTGTGGTGTGTCAGAGAGAAATATTTGCTTTTGGGGTCCTTATTTCATTTAAGTTTATTATGCTATTTTCAATTAACAGCAAGTTCTTTACATTTTTAAACTATATTTTAAGAGTGCACATATTTCTTAAGAGTTCTAAATGGCATATTTCTATTTCTATGTATACATATATGTTTCTATTATATATGTCTACTTTTATGTCTATGCACTTATCTGTATCTATCTATATCTCTACTTTGATATCTCTTTAAGTCTCTCTTTATATGTAGAAGTTCCTAGAGGCTCTAAGTCCTGACATTCCAGAAATTTCAAAGAAACTAGAAAGAAAGATTTTCTTCTGCAATTACAATAGGATAAAAGGGATTGTGGATAGTAATAGCTATCTGCAAAAATAAACTGGCTGAGCCTCAGATAGCCTGGGCAGCTTGTTATAAATACAGATTCCCAAGGCCTTCTTATATCCCTATTATGTCAGAATTTCTTATGTTGGAAGCAAGATGTCCAGGAATGGCCAATAATGCTAGAAATCTTTGTGGGATATGTCGTTTTGAAAGGGTTTTGGGTATGAAGTAACCCAGATGAATCCGGGGGTAACAGGTAGTAATGTTATTATTATAAAGCTACCAACTATTAACTTATACTAACATATCTGAGTTTTATATTGTTCTGTGACAGATAATAGGAGAGTGAAGGTAAAGCTGTATATCTGTGTATGGTGGTAGTTGGGGGAAAACCTCTTGCAGGGAATCTAAAAGGAAGCCAGGGAGCAAACATTTGCTTTTATGTTTTTTGTACCATCTGAGATGAATTGTCTGTTTCTCTGTTTCTATTAACATTTTTAAGGTCATCTAGAATAGTAAAGATGGGTAGTTTATGTAGCTTTTCTCACTTAATGAAGCATCCTTTCATAATGCCTGACTACCCTTCTCCCAATTCTATCACTTTGTACAATAATCTATCATTTGGTCTTCTGGATAGTCCTCACTGGGGAGGACACCACGAACACATTACCATTATTGATTTTCCTGCCAGTCTTGTAATAAAATAATAGTTTGAATTATTATTTCTTCTTTCAAATGGTTTATAAACCAGTGCCTTGTGAGTTTGTGTAGCATGAGTCGGTCTCCCAGAGCCGGATCATCTCTAGGTGAACTACTAAAATTTAGTTGTTGGCTATGCAAAACTGAGGATTGGACATTAAATCTACGACAACTCTGCTATATGATATGAACTCTATCAATGACCTCTTTATGAGGTCCTTCCTGAAATGATTTATATCATTATTTTTTAAAAATAATCATTAACCTGAAGAAAGAGTATACTAAGATAAATTCCAAATCCATGAGATACATAGCACTTTTTCTTTGATTTTACCCATATTCTAAACATTCAATATTAACAGGCATTAAGAATCAAGAACTCTTTGACCAGTGATAGGTCATACTCAATATAAAATACTGTTTGATTGGCTCCAGACCAAAAAAAAAAAAAAAAAGGCTTTGTAAAACTGTGCCCGTTTCATGTCTTTATAAAGTTCCTAGAGTTTATTTCTGTTAGTCTCAAAATGTTTCCTCAGGAGAAATTAGTAATATTTAGATCCACTTAAAACAATCACTAGTTAAGTACAAATTAGCTTCCAAAATCAATCTGAAAACATGCTGAAAACATACATCTGCTAAAAGATGGTTTTCTCTTTTATGTACCCCCTCCCATCTAAAAGTTATTAAGGAAGAGTCTGTTGCTATGGAAACACTCGATTTGACACCATCTGTATTCAAAATTCAATTGCTGCAAGCCTTCAGCCAATCTCCGGTTTTTAATTGGCAGACCTTCCCAGTATGCTCTACAAATCTTTTTATTTTTATTTTTTATTTTTAGGAAGTCAATCCATACAGCATATTGCAATGTAAAGCATCGAGAAAGTTCACAAGGCAAGCCTCATTCCATTATCTTAAAATCAGACTTGTGAAGTTTCAAAGCATTACAGCCTTCTGATAATTACTTGGCATGAGGTTAATGCCTACAATTTATTGCCAAGTTGTTTTTTTGCCTATTGGATTTCACACGTAAAGAAAATACTCGTTGTAAGAGTGACTTTAGTATTAGGAAGACCCTGAAAAAGAGCCTTAGTGAGGAACTTATATCACAATACACAGTTTAGAATGGAAAACAAAACATAGAAATCAGTTAAGAATGCAATTTTGGAATAGTCAGACTTAAGTTCAATATTATTTGGAATACTTGTTAGCTACTTTACGTAACCTTTCTACATCTTCTTTTCCTCATCTGTAAGACATCTATTATGAGGATTTTAAAGTATGCATTTTGGGGACTACACATTCTTATACATATATAGTATATACATATACTATAATGGCATTTGAAAATCTGTTCATCCACATGGTCTTGAAGAATATTTCTCCAGAATATCAAGTATCTGTGTATGAATGTTGCTAAAACTCATAGAGAGGATTACAAAAAACTGGAATTCTCTGAATAATTCTTTTTAAACAAGGGAAGGATATGACTGGATATTAAAGAAATGTAAATATGCTTCTGGCAAGAAAATGCCAAAAAAACGTATGCACAGTTGTGGGTCCAATCATGACATTTTGATGGGATAAAGAAGTAACTCGCCACAATTGAGCACTGCTGTGGTTTCTTGGCAGGCTCTGTCAACCTACTATGTTATAGTTACCCTATGGGAACAGACCCCATAGCTAAAGGTAATCAGAACGTTGCCCTCTGGAGTTCTACAATGTAGCAAGCTTGCTTTACCATACCACTGTCCTACTGAACAGCTAGCCTCTTTGATAATCCTTAAGAGGTAACATTCCAACTACACTGTTTATTGCTCCTAGGTTACCACAGTCTTTGAAAAGCTCATGTCTTTAATCGTTAATTTTATTTAATATATTTTTAATTTATTCACAATCTAGTGAATGATGTAATGATTGTAATATTTTGATGATTGTAATATTTTGGTTCCACTAAAAAACTGACTACGTTACCTTCATGTGTATCCTGATGTGAACCCCTTTATAGTCTTCCTTTCCTTTTTTCTTAAATTCACAAAATGTATAAATAGATGAATAATCAGGACTTATGCTATGTAAGAATAAATAACTTTATCTGCCTTTGGTTCTCCCTTTAAATCTGTTCAAGTAGGTTGTTCTGTTCTGTTCTTGGGTGAAAATACGGGTAAGTTTCGTCTTTTCCGGTCATCATTAAGGAAACAGAAAGTCCTGTGCCATATCGAGACATTAAAATTAGATTATCCAGCTCAATATATTAATCAACACTTCAGTCTGAACTCACATATATGATTTCTCCCTCAATTAGAAGAGGATGGAAGTGGACAGGTCCTTTACTACCTGGAGTAGTGGGCATGGTGGGCTTCCTCTTTCTGTCTTGCTCGTCTTCTCTACCATTCACCAGCTGCTATTTCTCACCCTAACAAGGGTTAATTGGAGTGGAAGAAGAAGCAAGGGGTGCAGAAAATTCTTACTTCACTCAGTACTGTCACTGTTAGAGTGTGACTTTGTGCTTTCTAACGTTAAATATCACTTCTGGGGTTTCATGGAGCTGAAATGTATTTCTCCCAGTTTTAAGATCCAGCCTCTGATCTACTTCTTCCATGGTATGTTCCACAATTACTTCAGTAGACAGTCAACACAAACTCATCTGAACCTACTTTGTGCCAAACACTGATCTAGGTTCTGGAAAATCTATGGTGAAACAAGACACAGTCCCTGCTCTCATGCAGCCAAATCTTTTTCTCCTTTGCACTTTCATTTTTCTTTGGTTGTACCTCTCATTTATGCTTTATATCCAAGTTATTGTTGGTACACATTTGTCTTTCCCTAGATTATCAACTTCTTCAGAAAATGATTCACGTTTTACTCACTTTTATATATCCCCCTTTTCCAACGGTCACTAAAGTATTATTAAATGAAGTAATGAACAATGAATAAACGGATGGATGTGCAGAGCGATAAATGGGTAAATGAACAAAATCATACATTCATACATTGTTCATAAAGTATTGTTTACATTACTCCTATGACACACATATTCTATCTAATATTACACTAATCTTACTTTTTCTATCTAATAATAAACACTGTAATGAAAGAGGCTGTATCATGGTTTTCTTGGAACACCACATAATTCCTAGCCCAATACCTTGCACACTGTAAGTACATAATCAACATTTGATGAATGTGTGAATATACTTTTCAGTATTTTAAACTTCTATTTTTCCTTCACATAATTTAAATATTAATGCAAATTATTAAGTATAAAAATTAGGGCAAGTTTCAAATATAATTCAGTCACAGCGTCTGGCAAATGAATAAAATAATCTTGCTCTAGGTCGATTTCCTTGCGTAAATTACATCCTTACTAAATATTTGCAGACTTACACATTTATAAAAAAAGTCATCAGTGTCGTCTATTCTGTCTCTATTAGAAAAGGGTCAATCTATGTTTAATTTGCTGCCATAAGCTTGAAGGTGAAAATTTATTTAGGAAGCATTCAATAACTGTTTTCTAGATACTGTTCTTAATCTAGGTAAGTTAAGGGATGGTGCCTAACCTTAAGTTGCTCACAACTTATATGAGAGAGAAATTTGGAATATTCACTGCTGTACATATTGAAGGATTTATTATATTTATAATTAAATTCTACCAAATCACATATGGACATAATTTAATCTTCTTGTGTTATTAGCATAGTGCACCGATATACTGAAGAATCTAATTTTTCAATGAAATAAGGATCTGTCCAATTTAGCATACTAAAATAGAATAAAAATTTTATTAATTTTCATTTCAAATCAGCATTATTATATTGATTCCCTCTATTTGTATTCCTTAAGGATGCCAATTCTGTTTTTAAAAAATCAGCTTTGTATTCAATACTTTTGTGTCCGAACTAGACAACTGTATACATATGCCAAGTATTTTAGAGGATGTAATTTTCGATTGGAAATCTGACTCCTATACTCATGATGAAGACCGTTACATAATTTCTATGTCAAAAACATATTTAAAGTTTACCTGTTTTGAATGGCCATATAGCTTGTTGATGTATATATTTAGAATCAGGACACAAAAATAATGAAATGATACAATTAAATAAAAATGTAAACAAAATATTATTAATATTATTAAATTAAGGAACTCCCAAGTGCCTACTGTAGATTTTGGTACTTACTGATGCAAAGTATTATGGACACCCTGGTTAAGTCCTAAAATTTGTAAATTTCATTACCTACTTAATGAAGTGTAAAGTCAATGAATGTGCTGTTTTAGTGATCACAACACATTCTGTTAGTTGCCACATGTTGATATTTATTCTACTTCTCCTAGGGACAACAGGTTACTTAGTCAAACACTTTATATGTAACAGGTTACTTAGTCATACACTTTGTTTATATAATGCAAATTCTCATTCCCATTTTGTCTTAACATAACATTTTAATGAGTTCTCTGTACCCTCTCAAAAAACATCATGGCAATAAGAAAAAGAAAGTTTTATTAAAAAGCCCTAATCCAAATTCCTGCTTTCAAGATTGGGGGTGGGGGCGGGGAGCTGTGAAATTGAGCTTTTTAAGATTAAGAGCTTTCTATATACATTTCACTTCCATTTTGCTCAAATCAGCAGATCGTCCAAAAGTAAACTGAGGAATATTTCAGATGGCCTAGTATGTTGTATTCTGCAAGGATGAGGTATGTGAACTGGAATCAGACCAAGGTGCCTTTAAAATGTGTTATATGTCTATGAGAGGTTGTAGTAAAAAGACTCTCAATCCCTTAAGACTGAAAATTCACTTACCATTGCAAAGTCTGGGTCTGTTTGCTTTGGGTTTCTTTTGGCTTTTTGTTTGCTTTTCAAACAGGGCATTTTATTAATCTCTTTAGGGTAATTCTAGTGATGACTCATGGTCATGGAGATGATGATGGCCGCTTGTAGCCTACACTAGCTGCCAGCTCCCCTGCGAGACAGTCCAATCAATCAGTAAGTATTTATGGCATGCCTGTTATTTTCAGAACAAGATGTTAGAATTAAAATAATTCAAATATTAAGCAGTAACAGTTTGATGCTTACTGTCCATCAGGGAGGCGAAACATATATGACATGGAGAATGTCCTCAGAGACACAACAACGTTGAAATTCCTAATCTCTGGCATTTGTAACTTACAGATGTGGCAACATGAGAAAGCAACTTGCTCTCCCATCTCCATATCTCTAGCTGAACCACCAGTTCTCCCACTTTTCCTACTCGAATGGTGTTTATTTTTTAAAAACATATGTTAGCGGCCAGGTGTGGTGGCTCACGCCTGTAATACCAGCACTTTGGGAGGCCGAGGCAGGTGGATCACCTGAGGTCGAGAGTTGGAGACCAGCCTGACCAACATGGAGAAACTCCGTCTCTACTAAAAATACAAAATTAGCCAGGCATGGTGGCAATGTGCCTGTAATCCCAGCTACTCAGGAGGCTGAGGCAGAAGAATCACTTGAACCCAGAGGGCAGAGGTTGCTGTGAGCCGAGATCGCACCATTTTACTCCAGCCTGGGCAACAAGAGCAAAACTCCATCTCAAAAAAACAAAACAAAACAAAACAGAACAAACAAAAACAAAACATGTTTGCCTTTTATCTTTCTAATATGGGATAAATGTTATTTTGCTTAAAGGCATAGAAATTACTGCCTCTGAGAAATTTTAAGTCCCATGAGTCAATAAATACCCAATATATTGAACTTAATTGAAATAAACTAACACAAACTGATAGTTTATATAAATATATCAGTTATATATATAAAATTGACATATAAGCATGTACTTTATAACTGTCTACATGCATGAGTATATAAGAATACACACACACACACACACACACATATATATATTTAAACTTCCAATAACTGACTCCAAATGTAGCCTCCTTTCAGCATAGGTTTGGGGAAAGAATACCCATCTAACACCTGTTTTTAGAATCAGAGGAGTTGGATTAAATCCTGGTTCTGCTATCTGTGTGACCTTATGCAAAATATTAATATCTTTGATAGTTGGTTCTCTCATTTATTTAATAAGGACAATATCTACCATAGGGACTGTTGTGAAAATAAAATCCACTTATATATGTATAAGAGTTCCTCATCCAATTCGTGTAAAGCACAGCAAAAATCTAAAGTATTATTCTTTTATGAGATATTTTAAAATCTGAATAAAGTTAGATTTTATTTGTCCCATAAATAAGTGAAAATTTTGACAGCTTCAAATTGTCTGAAATGTTTCATATTCTGGAGTTCCCTGGAACATGTTTTTAGTTACCAAAATACCAAGCTACTGTAGGGAAACGTGGGCATTTTGGTTGCCCTGCCAGACATTAAGAAAAAAATGAATCCCATTCTATTTATTGCTATGTCTCTTAAAGTACGTTTGGCATGGTACCCAATGTTGAGAGACACATAACCTGCTGTCCCAAAATTCTGAACAATTTACAAATTCTTGTAATCATAGAAAGAATTCCCCATTTTACATCCCAAAAGGATTGTGCCTTCTCCTCTTAGTGGTTCCTACAAGGGATTAGACTAAACCAAATCCTTCATGAGGAACAGGTAAAGTGCCATTGTTTTAAAACGCCAACGTGAGCCTATATATTCCTGTGCTGTTCATATTACCTTATCGTTCTGCACAATTACACCTGATGTTCACATTTTCAGGTTGACTGGATTTTATCAATTCATGGCACACTTTTCTGTTTAATTACAGAGAAAGGTGTTTTCCCCTCATTTTTATTCTGTGCATTTGAGACTTGATTTTATCTTTTCAAACATTCTGTTGTTTGAACAGACAATTTTCTGATAACAAGTGAATCAAGGACTCCCTGCCTTTCCTTTCCTCAACCAGTTCTATGTTTTTCTGAGAGCCAGCTGCGGCCCAGGACAACAGTTCCATGGTTCCTATATGAAAGAGAAAAATCTGACTCCAATTGTCAGGCTTATTATATCTACCACTGCCTTGTATCCTTTGTGGGGGACCCCCAGTGGCTTTACTCCTATGACCCAGGGTTAGACTTAGAGATGGTAATAAGCCAAACCATGCAGTAATTGGAAACACTGAAAATAGAAAATTCTGTATACATTTTGCTTTATCTTAATATTGAAAGAAAATATCAGAGCATTCCATTTATTCATTCAGAGAATCTTGATGGAAAACCTATTTTTTTCAAGGCCCTCGACTGGAATTTAAGAGAAGCAACACTGTCAGGAAAGACAAATTTCTCGAGCAAGTTCTAAAAATTCTGTGCATAGACATTAGAACAGTTACCAATATTCATGCACCCATTTTCTAGATGTGAAAATTTTTTACTCTTATAGCAGGGCACTATCATTGTCAACCCTTGAGAAGGCCTAGTGGAACTCTCAATAATGAGGATAGTTGATTGTTATGAACTGGATGTTGGCATCCCCTCTACCCCTGCTAAAATTTGTATGTTGAAGTGCTAACCCCCAATGGATATTTGGAGGTGGGGCCTTTGAGAAATAATAAGGGTTAGATGAGGTCATAGGATGAGGCCTCCATAATTGGATTAGTGTCCTTTTAAGAAGAGCAAGAAGAGAGACTAGAGTACCTCTCTGCACCACCTCTCTCCCCAACATATGAGGATAAAGCAAGAAGGTTCTCGCCAGGAACCACATCTGTCAGCACCATGATCTTGTACTTCTCAACCTCCAGAACCATGAAAAGCAACTGCCTGTTGTTTAAGCCACCCAGTCGATGGCATTATTTTATAGCAGCCAGAGCTTACTAAGACATTAATATTTGTATAGTGAGTAGCCATTTGAAAAGGACTTTTCCATGCGCCATTTCATTGAATCCTAACACCAAACTGGTATGGAAGTTATCAGGAGCCCAGTTTTACAGATGAGAAAATAAACTGTTGGAGAGATTAAATAATTTGCCACAGGTCCCACTGTCACTAAGGGGGCAGAGCCAATGCTTGGACCAAGTGCTCTTATTTTAGATTCAGTGCTGTTACTACTATACTACTAAAGAAATAAAGGCCAAAGAATCTCCAGGATAAAGGTAGAACCTGTCAAACTGATAAACCAACATCGGCAACCATTTGTTTCCTGACTTCTGGTTTTACATGAGAAAAAAGCTCCTGTTTGTTTTAGCCACTGAAGTAATATAGTTTATTACCTTCAACTAACAGGAGTCCTAATGGTTACCCCTCAGTCCAGTCTTTTTGTGTCATCAGGTAGATAGTATAGCTTTCCTCTAATCCAGAAATCAAGAATGGGGATTAAGGAAATTAAGGAATGAAATTAAGGAAGGACATTCTTATGTATTTATCTCACTAACATAAAAGTAATAATCACAATTGTTTTCATCACCATTGTTATAATTATCTCATAACCAACTATTAGCTTCCTAGGTCTTTTTGTTAGGCTTCCAAAACTCAAAAGCTTTCTTTACAATACCCATATTTTCCATGTGGAGCCAGGCTGAGTGGACCTGAGATAATTACCATCATGTCCCGAAGCTATAAAGTTGTACACATGTAGGATAAAGGACATGTACAAGTAGTCTGCAACTTTTAGGGCAAAGAGTATGATTGACATTTGTGAGAGTGTCTAATGGGGATATTCAAAGCAACATGGGATCACGTTTCAGAAAACTCAGGGCAAAACTCATAGGTTGCTTGTCCTGGGGTAAGCCAGCCACCACATCTTAAGAACACTCAAGTAGTCCCATGGAGGAACTCATTTAGAGAGAAACCAACTAGACAGCACCAACTCACAAGCTATACAAGTAACTCACTGTGAAAGTGAATCCTTCAGCCCCAGTCAAGCCATCATATGACTGCAGCCTAACTGACATCTGAGTGCAACATCATGAGTGATTGTGAGATAGAACTCCTCAACCAAGTAATGCATGAATCCTGACCTACAGAACCTATGAGTGATAATAAATGATTATTGCTACCTTAGGACACTAAGTTTGGGGTGATTATTTTACAGTAACTGGTAACTATTCAAACTCTTTCCTGACAAAAGTAGAACAAGCTCAGCTTTCCCCTTTTCATGTAGAAAGGTCACAATCTATTAATCCTTCCTACTTACTTTATAAATGTTTTACTTAAGACAAGTACAACAGAATAAGGGCAGACGGCAAGCAATTTTCAAATCATGTATAAGTAAATTTTGGTAAAGAAAGAAGTAGTAGGTACAAAATAATAATCCCTACAATTTTCTACAACTTGAGAGCTGAGAGCATTTTTTTTAGGAACAGTCCATGGCACGTGTTTGACCCTTGGCTTAGTTTTATCTAAAATGCATGATGCCACCAGGGAGTAATATTCCTATTTATGCCCACAGGTACCAAAATATAACAGAAATTCAAGACTTTAGTTACAATGACCCAGTAGGTCATAAGATAAAAACGCTAGCCTATAAACATGTAGAATATCTCTTTCTGGGCACATCTCTGTTTGTATTTGTCTTATTAGCTCACTTTGTCTGGGTATAAAATTCTTTAATGTATTTACTCATAATCATCTTTATCACAAAAAAGGAAGAAAAACTATTTTCTTTAATTGGTTTATTTATTTAATAGTTACTATGTTTAATTTTCAAAGTGGATGAAGAAAACATTTGTTAACCCAGATCTTTCCCCTTAAAAAGAAACATAATGAAGACATAAACAATTAGTAGAAAACACTATTTATGTTCATAATTATGGTACATCACTTTAATAAAAAATATTTTTCCTATTATAAACTCACTTGAAAAATTTATAATTAAATATAATCGTAACAGGTAATTTGGATTTTAAATCCTATTCAAATATATTTTGATATTAATCCTCTTAATTTAAAAATGAAATACATTTATGAAAAACAGAAAACATTCATTTCGTGATAGGTAATTAGTATTAATTTAACACAATGTATACGAAGAAAAAACATACGTGTTTTTTATATATAAGTTTTTATATACAAGTTATAATTACTCTGATAGAGCTCTGAAATTCATTAAGATATTAAAGACCACTTCTATTATTTAACGTATATTTCCAGGTACCTTATTAACTAGGTACTACCGAAAAAATAAAAGAACCATGAGATTTATATGTGAAGAAACACATGACATTATGAACCTCATGATGATGGTTCATGATGGTTAATTTTATGTGTTAACTTGGCTAGGCTATGGTTCCCAGTTGTTTGGTCAAACACCAATCTAGACGTTGCTGTGAAGGTATTTTTTAGATGTGATTAACACTTCAATCAGCAGACTTTGAGTAAAGCAGATTACCCTCCATAATGTGGGTGGGCCTTCTCCAATCAATTTTGAAGTCCTTAAGAGAAAAGATTGAAGTCCCCAGAAAAGGAAGGAATTCCGCTATCAGATTACCTTTGGACTCAAGATTGCAACATCAACTCTTCCCTTGGTCTCCATCCTGCCAGGCTATCCTACAGATTTTTGACTTTTCAGCTCCCACAATCATGAGTTAATGGCTTAAAATCAATCTCTCTCTCTCTCTGTATGTATGTATATATACATTATTATATATATTAGTATTATTACCAATCTCTCTCTCTCTCTCCATATACATATATATATATATCCTACTTATTAGATACAACAGAAGATAGATGCAAAGAGACAACAGCATTCCAAACTCTAATGATAATGGTGAATTGATAATACAGGTGAAATATTGGACTGTGAGTTTTCAGATGATGAAAACCTAGATAAATGTTCTCAGGCACAAGGACTGATTAATGCACAATATATTTCTAATGACAGAAAGGAAATATGATATTTTAATCCACTTAATCATTCAACAGGAAGAACTTCACCACATAATATTTAGCTGTAAGAATTTTAA
This sequence comes from Symphalangus syndactylus, assembly GCF_028878055.3. Classification (NCBI taxonomy): domain Eukaryota; kingdom Metazoa; phylum Chordata; class Mammalia; order Primates; family Hylobatidae; genus Symphalangus; species Symphalangus syndactylus. Next base: position 45,824,239 of record NC_072447.2, read on the forward strand.
CAATCCTGTTTTGCTAAAGGATGTGGGACAGATATTACGTCATTTATAATGTTTGTGCACCAAAATTTATTTGATACAAAAAGTTTGTTGTATTTCTTTTTTATTATTTATTTATTTAAGATGGAGTTTCACTCTTGTTGCCCAGGCTAGAGTGCAATGGCGTGATCTCGGCTCAGTGCAACCTCCGCCTCCCGGGTTCAAGCAATTCTCCTGCCTCAGCCTCCCGAGTAGCTGGGATTACAGGTGCCCGCCACCATGCCTGGCTAATTTTTTTGTATTTTTAGTAGAGATGGGGCTTCACCATGTTAGCCAGGCTGGTTTCAAACTCCTGACCTCAAGTGATCTATCACTTCAGCCTCCCAAAGTGCTGGGATTACAGGAGTGAGCCACCGTGCTCGGCCTGTATTTCAATTCTTATTAAAATTTCTCATAAGATTGTCTTTCACTATCTCTTTATTCTTCCATAAGAATTTGTAGAGTAACTTACACATATAGAAAATAAAAAGCTAAAGTGTTCATTAGACCTACAAGGCAAAAAGTTATGGCTACTTTCCCCAGTATACTGAGGGCTGCATCAGAAACCTGGTCTACCTAAACACAACAATCTTTAATCCTCAGCTAAAGAGTTTCTATACTTTATTCATAGTATCATTAAGAACGAGGATGAAACTTATGTTACTTGAATGGTTGTACAGCAGCAGAAAAAGGAAACCATACAGTGTAGCACCTATAAATTCATTATTTAGGCCGGGCGCGGTGGCTCAGATCTGTAATCCCAGCACTTTGGGAGGCCGAGGCAGGTGGATCACCTGAAGTCAAGAGTTTGAGACCAGCCTGGCCAACATGACGAAACCCCGTCTCCACTAAAAATACAAAAAAATTAGCTGGGCATGGTGGTGGGAGCCTGTAATCCCAGCTACTCCGTAGGCTGAGGCAAGAGAATAGCTTGAATCTAGGAGGCGGAGTTGCAGTGAGCAAAGATGGCACCACTGCACTCCAGCCTGGGCAATGGAGTGGGACTGTCTCAAAAAAAAATTATTATTCAGTGTGTGTCTAAATGCACTTATATTGTAAGTTGGCAGGGTTGGGGGCTGTGTGGGGGGTGGGTGGTACTACCTCTTCTCAAATTCCTTAAATGTAAACCAACTTCTAGGCTTTTTCCTAGGTTCACTTTTCTTTGCACCAGGTACCCTCTCTCTGTGCAAGCTCAGCCATTCCAGGTAACTTTCGAATTCATGTCCAAAAGTAACATCACTCCTGCAATCTCTATGTTTTCAACCATTCTTTAAAATCACGGTATGGTCATCTAGCTTCACGTTAAGCACATTACTTTGTCTCCCATAATCAACTCCTTGTCCTGAGTTTGTCTCTGGTTATGACATTAGTCTTCCAAAGAATTCAATCTCCAACTCTTAGATTGACAGTTTTATATATGCAATCAATGTCAAAATCCTGTTAATTCTAGCTCCACCTTATGTCTCAATTTCACTTCTTTCTTTTTACTCCATGGTCACTGCTCCAGCTTGGGCTCTCTTACCTTCTAACTGGTCTTACTGACTTCATTTACTCCCTTATCCTCCACAACACACACACACACACACACACACACACACACACACACACACTCCCATGCTGATATTCGTCTTCCACCTCACTGGTAACAGGTCTAATTATGTATTCTCCTGTCATCAATTCCTGAAATACCCTTCCCTCTCCAGCTTCCTTCTGCTTTTCAAAGTCTTATTCATGACCAGGTCAAATTCAGCCTCCTCCTGGAAGCATTCCACTAAGCCCTCATTTAAAACTCCTCCTCTAGTTTTCTCTCAACATTTTGTAATACTGCTCTACTGAAGCACCTACGCTAAACTGCCTTGCCTAAATATACTTGTCCAAATACCCACATTTGACTGTGAGCTCTTTAAAGACAAAGGCTGAATCTTACTTTTTTCCTGTATCCCCTCTACCGTCTCTGATATTAGATAGCACAGAGTAGGCATTCAAATGTTTGCTGAACTGAACTGAACTCTTTGGTTGCCAGCGGCATCCTAGTGGATGTAAATTTTGAGAGCTGCTTATAGCTATAACAGGTTGACAGCAGGTGCTAGATGTCAAAAGAAGGAAATTTATATGGCTGACTCCACTTCTTCTAAAATGAGCAACCATCTAATAGACAATACCTGAGAGGAAGATATTGGCTGGCATTTCATTAGCAACAGAGATTTCATAAAAATGTGGAGGACAACAGAGCCTTTTTATTTCGCCATGAAGGATTTCATAGATTTGGTTGCAGCAATGAATGATGGGTTGACAAAGCTGCTATAAAACTGTCAGTTAATTCAAAAATCGTGTGAGAGATTTTTTTTTTTATTCTCATACAGAAGAACATTCTCCCCTTCTATGGCCCTGTATACCAGTTCTTTATGCAATATAATGTGAATTCCTTTTCTTAAAATTTATAACTATCACTAAATTTCTCTAAGAATTCTGGACTGGGTTGAAGAATCCTTAGCTGAAAAAATAATTCCAAAATAAACAACTCCTTCTTAAAACTTGGAATTCTGTTTCAGAAGTCCTTCCCCCGGTTTAGCTAATAAAAGGCCACATTATACACCCTTCATATTCTCCCATCTCCAGTTCTCTCTGTACCAAATCCATCTCATCATAACAATATGTACCATTTAATGAGCATCTAATATGTGCTACATATTTACTTTAGAAACACCAGTAATTTTACTTTCTTAATCACCCTAGCAGCATAAGTACTATTATTAGCCCCACATGACAGATGAGAGAACCACAGTTTAGGAAAGAGAATTAACTTGGCTAAGGTTACACAACTAATAGATCATTGGGGTCCACTAGTCTGTACATCTCCAACACATGTAAAAGACAGTCCTTTGATTAGACACTCAAACACATAGAAGTCAAAAGTATAAATAGGAGCAGCAAAAAAGTATATCCAGACTATAATAACCTGAGGTTAGTCCTAATATTTTAAGTTGTCAGATAAATATATCTTCCTATTTTTTTTGACTAATCAGCCTTTTCCATTTGATGTGCCTCGGGCTTTAAAATCATATAGACATAGGCTTGAATTCTACTTCCTCACTTGTCACCTTCCTAAGACCCTAGACAAGTTACGTAAGCTCTCCGAGTCTGTTTTCTGTCTCTAAAATGGGAGTAGTAATATCTACCTATTAAATTTATAGAGAATAATAAAAATTTTGCAGCATTTCCCACAAAAGGCTTTCCTGAATATTTGTTTAATTCTATTTATATAACTTATTCCATCTTTTCCAAAGCAACCTTCTCCTGTCTGCCTTTTAAATCTCCCTTTTTGGGGTGGTGGTGGGGGATGAAATAACTAAACAGCTACCAAAAAGCTCATTAAATATTTTGCACTAAGCCTTCAAAGCACCCCAATAGATTATAGTTAAAATAACAAACGCTAACATTCATTGAGCTTTTACCATGGCCCTGATCTAAGTGCTCTACATTAATTATTTCATCTAATCCTCCCAACCCATGAGATAGTTATAAGTGAGCCTATTTTACAGAGAAGGAAACTAAGAGCAGATAGTTTACTGAGATTAGTCATTTGTTCAAGGTCCCAAAGCTAACAAGTGGCCAGTCTAGGCAGTCTGCCTTTTAAAGTAATGCATGCTATTGCTGTATAGCCCCGAAATGGTAGTGGTGGGGGTTACAGAGGGAGAAGCTACAGAAACAAGGCTCTTAAATCCAAATGTTACAGGAACGACATTCACCAATATTATTTGTGAAATAAACAGAATGATAAAAGGAAGCAGTTCTATCTTTCCAAATCCTCTTCACTGCTATGCAAGGTATTATGGTATTATGCCTTGCAGTATTAATAGACATGAACAAGAGTTTCATATAATTCAGACGCCTCCAAGGAAGAAAATTTAAGTTCTTCTAATCTTATCTGCTTTTGGTCCCCTGACCCAGCCCTTTTGCAGAAGAAAATGACCAGGAATGATTGACAAATTCAGAAACCATAGAGTTAAAGAAAAATTAGCAATTCGAATATTAGAAAGAGGGAGAATTTTTCATTTGATGTGATTTAGATAAAATATATTCTCTTACCTAGATTATTACTGCATGATTTCCATCAATATAATTACCTGAATACAACAGCTACCACGGTAATAGTTTCATATAGTAAAACATGGTGGTGGCTTGCACACCCAATTACTTGAAGTTTAACATGGATATTTCTAGTAGACATAAATAGCTTTGTACTGAACTTTTCTCTTGATAGACTGCAATAACTATGTATAGATTTCCCAACTGTTCAAAGTTACGAAATGGGATTTACCAGAGAAAGAAAAATGTTTCAATATAGTATTACATACATATATTAACTATTTTTCTTTATTTAGCTGATTTCTTTTTGAGTATTTCTAGAAGTTTCATGGCAATAAAAAGGAAGACCAAAATCATCAAATGAGAAAATACAATTTTATGAGCAAGTATTTTATTTCTGTCCTTTCCCTGAAAACCAAATCTTTGCTAAGAAAAATTCTATTTTGAACACGATCAAAAGTTTATGAGTATTGAATTTCCATCCCATTTTATAGATTTTAAATGGAGAGATAAACTGAAGTGTAGCAGGGCTGCAAATGACATTGTTTAGATAAACATATCTTGTCAGAATTATCCTGGTACCATTTATAGGCTCCAGGCATATTTGGAACTAAGATTCCAGCTTAGGCTCTTAATAAGCACTATGACACATCTCGACAGACGCTTGCTTTTAAGAAAATGCTTTCTTGGACCATTTGGATTACAGTCTTTCCACTATGCTGCAAATATTCATAAAGGTATTCATTCCAAAAGCTTAGAAAAGAAGAACTATTCAAATCATTGAATATTGGCAGAGAGATACAAACTCGCCCTCTGGTCATTCAATTTTAATCTCTATCATGAAAAAGTCAATGCAATATGAAAAAAAAATGCAGGGGATAATGGAAAATGTTCAGACAATGTTGAACAAATACTGTATAATACGTTCATATTGTTTTCCTCTTAGGGAAAAAATTGAAGTTATTTTTCATTAGTAAAATAACAAATGACTGACTCTCTGTATAGTATGTTCAGATTTGCATAAACATCATCGCCAAATTTCCATATTTCTCAGGTAAGAAACTGATCACTCACCTGTGTAATGGGAATTCAGTCTCATATTGAGTAAATCACTCACTAAGATTCACTCTTTTGGGTCAGTGTGTTGCAACTTGTTGGAGAACCCTCAAGGTTCCAGTATGGTGGAGGAATGCTCTGCTAAATCAATTGTACAGCTATCTATGTTGGTCATTACAAGGCCATTTTGCTCCTGCCTTGCAAGTTATAGATGTGACATCTTATAATTTAGACAAACTCATAGAATATAAGTGCATTCTTCCTTGTTCAAATTAGCTATGCAGAGGTTGACTAGTTTCTTACCAAATCTGTTCCTCTTCCTAGGCTCAACAGTATACACTATTTCCCTACTTCCCTCGCAGTTAGGTGTGACCATGTGACAAGGTCCATCCAACAGAATATGAACAAAATTAACACACACCATTTCCAGGCCTGGCTCATGACAAATTTTCATGAGTAATACTCATTCTTCATCTGCCCATTAAATGCATATGAGTCTTATACTCTGGACACAAAAGATGGAAGGAGCTTGGGTTCCTGAATGACTTCATAGAGGGCTGCTTATTTTGGACTGCACTAAAATAAGAAGTAAATTTCTACTGTAGTAAGCCTCCAAGATTTGGGAGATTACCTGTTACAGAGGCTAGCGTTACTGAAACAATACATTAGCATACATCCACATTCATTTTTTAAGCAACAATAAAGGGTTAAACTTTCAAAACCAAGAACAGCCTGTTTTAATTAGCAATCACTACAACTGAAAGAAGACATGTCTTTAGGAAGTGAATCAAAACATACATAATTTCAGACAAAAGAAGTATTTAGTCTTAGTCCAATGATTAAGGTCATTAACAAAAGCAACAAAACAAGATGGGAAATGGTAAACATACTAGAAAGAGCACAGATTTTCAAGTCAGAAAGAGACATTTACAAAGTCCAAGCTTTGTTCTTTGCTTGTTTGTAAACTTCAGCAATTTGAGTAAGTGTTCTTGGAACCTGTTTTCTCATCTATAAAATGGGGATTACAAAATATAGCTCACAAGATTCTGTAAAGATTTTGAACACACACACAGAAACACACACACGTGCATACACCATCTAATGCTTGTGAGGTACTGCATAAATACTAGCTATTATCAATAAGTATTTACCCAATATGTGGAACTATGACTAATAATATTTTAAAATATTAACCTTTTACTCTGGTTACTCTTTCACTTTCCCCAACATATTGACAACTAGTCATTTCCTTAGGGAAGGGTTAACATAGCAGAATATAAATTATGAAGATATAGACTCTCATGGTTTCCGAGTTTCAAAAGTCTAGGCCTGGTAAAAGACAGAAGATTTCAAAGAGAAAAAAAAAGATGGCTGAAAGGTTTTCCTCCTTCCTGCACTGCAAAGGATTCTTCGGGTTGTGGGAAGGAAAATGAGGGGATATTGCAGAGGAAGCAAGAAAATTCAATACCAACGAGTGTCCCTGAGGGGAAGGAAGGTAGAGAGAAGTCAAGAAACCGAGAGAGATCTGAGAGAACCAGAAAGCAGAGCTGACCTGGACCTCATTTCTGAGGAGAACCTCTGAGGGAAACCGGGTGGTGAGTTTCCCCTACTCCTTCGTCTGTCACTCTTCCTGACCCCTTGGAAACCCACTGACACAACACACAATCACTGCGAATCACTCTCCCCATTAAATGCATAGGAGTGTATGACGTAAGAAAGGAATATGCACAGCGTCTAGTCAGATGGGTCTTACCAAAGTTCCTGCCCACCCTAGTACGGCATAAGGTACAGTAGGATGATCTTTGATATTACAAAATGGGGGCATCAAAGTAGCAGAGAGATATCCAGATCTGAAAGTCACTGCAGATGGGAATGAAAGATGGCCCAGGAAGAAGGCACCACCTGCTTGGACCAACAACCAAGGATATGAGGGAGAGACTGGCATCTCCATGGATGCCAGCCCAGATGACAACTAAAGAACAAATGTTCTGCCACACTGTGGTCACCACACCCATCTATGCATGCTTTGCAACTATATAAGCCCTGAATTGATTTAAAAATGTATTTCTCCTATTCAATGGAATTACATTCAGTTATTAAAACATTATGGACTGAAAATCTCAGCACAACTTTTATCATTTACAATTATTTCACATTATTTTTATAAATGTGAGGGGGATATATGAACTTAAGTTGTTATTGAAACTTGTCATGCATCTTGCTTTGAGTGTCCCATGCTTGTTAAAAAAACTTACTTCGATCCGTAATGATTGTTCTAGCCTCTTGATTGCTGGTCTTGTTTTTCAAATTTTGGGCAGCAGTAATGAGTTCTTCCAACTGGGGACGCCTCTGTTCCAAATCCTGCATTGTTGCCTGTAAGAACAAATATCCCTTAGTATCGGGGTTCTTCAGCATTGTGTATTCCTTTTACATAATACAAAGTAAAGCACAATTGTGAGACCAGCCAAAACACTTTTAGAAATAAAAAAGATGTTACTGTGTAAGGGTTTATAGAAAACAATTTAACAGGAAATATGTTTCATTCTTAGATATCAAAAATATTTCAAATGAAAATCTTGACTATAGATTTTCTTCTTTATTTAAAGGCTCAAATGGATTACTTAAACCACTGTCTGAGTGCCTTGAGTAAGAAATGTTATTCTGAATTACGACAATGTATTTAAAAGATAGATAGCTATTTATACTCATAATATCATTCTGTGGGATGTAAAAATTAAGGTATATTTATTTTAAAAACAGAAAACGCACAGAACCGATTTAAGAGATATTACTTATTTAACTTCATTGTACCCCTGAGATTTCTCACCTGTCAAATGAAAAGGTGAAGTAGATGAGCTAAATCAGCTTTTCTCCTAAGCTGCCTGTCCGTAAGAATCACCAAACCTTTTTGCCTCACTCCAGAACTAATGAATATGTAGCGGAAAGGGCTGCAAATCTTGCATTTTAAATAAATTATCTAATTAACTTTTATGATTTAGGCAAGTTTGGAGAGCATCAGATTAGAGGTTAGTATTCCTATTCCCCTTTAACATAGCACTATTTTAAATACAAATACAAATATAATAAAGTCAACAATTTTTAATTTATAGGTAGTAATGTAAATCATTAAGATATTCTTCCCTTTCTTCAGTGTCTATTTTATCTGTCATCTTAGTCTCTCTAGATTTAAGGACCAAAATCTCAGAGATATTTATGAAGAAATTTAAGAAAAAAAGGCATCTGACTAGCTCTGGTTCTAAAACTCAGTAAATTTTATTTTAATTGGGGAAAATAAAAGTAATATTTACTGTTAGTTTATAAGCAATATGTGACAGATGTTTTATCTACATTTTCTCATTTTTTTCTTATAATAACCACACTAGTAAACAATCCAGCAAGTTTGTATAATTTTAAATATGATGTTCTACCACATGAGGCCAATGAAGATGAAGAGATGAAAGTGGTAGACAGTAATGTATCTGAAACTTATATGAAACTTAGTTATTTACTCTGTCCTTTGACTCCTGCTGATTTTCTAATGATTTTTGGTTTTGGAAAGGCCAAATTTTGATCATTCTGTAGTGTTTCTTCTGTGAAGAGGTAGGGAGACAGGCTTTGTGATTTAAACTCAATTGCTTTTGGTAATAGTAAAATAATGCAAAAAACTTATCGAAACATTGTACACCTACTTTAGGCACTTTCTCCTCTCTGTGTTGAAAAATTGGAGGGGCTAACTTTTAACAAATTTTCCACATTTGTAAGCTGTGATTGCTCAGAAGAAAAATCCAATTTTCAGGTTTCTAACTTTTATGGTTTCTTTATACAAAAGAGTGTTTGAAATATGGAACAAATTGCCAAAGACAGCTATTGAAGTGAGTGGCATAAGTCAGTTGGACAGTACTGAACAAATTTAACGTAGGAACCATATAGTAGCAGATAGATTTTATGAAATAAGATGTTTTCCAGTGTTAGAATGTGAAACGCTGGTCATCTGTGACATGGGAAGCTGAAAGGTTGCTTTGGAATCGCCTACCCTGAAATGTCTGAATATGTCCCATACAATTTTTAAAACGGACTTACTCAGAAACCTCAGATGAAGTCAAATTTTCGCCTCAAAGTTAACAAAGAACTTTAAATACACAGAGCCGGCAAAATACATAAATTCATTTACTCATCCATTCATTTTAATAAATATTTTTAAGCACTAGGCACTATTTCAGGCACTATGCCTGTGGCAGTGGACAAATATATTCGGTATAGTATGTAACTTAAATGAAAAATTGTACTTTTTGATACTTGGAAATTTTTATATAACAAAGATTATCTTTATTGGGTTGTTCTTCTTTTAATTCACCCTCAAATAACCAGACTTTTTTGCTTCTCACTTCTAGATACATTATTCACTGTTTGCTACACTTTTTTCCTTCTTTTAAGATTTCAAAGTTCATTTAAGAAGTATGTTGCAAAAGTAAGTTGATCAACTTTAATCTGTACCTTACCAGGCTCTAAATTAAACCTGACCACAATGAACAGCTTTTATTGCTGAAATTAGCAAGCATGTAGACTCAAAACAAGCCATTTTCCTCTCTAATGAACAAAATAGGTCTCAGGGTATTGTGAAACCTGTTCTCTAGTTGGGTGATTCTCTAATTCTGCTGACAGACACATGCTTTGTAAGCACCTGAGAAGATTATTAATGACATCCTTTGAAGCAGCCTCCTTAAAAATCTAAGGAGGTTCACAACTGCAATACAACTATGCATTTCTAAAATATTTCAAAACAAAATTTCAACATTTTATCCCACTCTTTGGTCAACACATACAAACATTCATTTCAACAAAGGAGCTGTAAAATGATAATGTATATTGCTATGGGATTTATCATACACTAATAGGCTCTTTACTTAGTGGTCCTTTAGTATAGCAGAATGGGAATTTTCTCCTTTGATTTCCTTTCTAGAAATAAAGAGAGGGATTTAATATGGCATACACTTCAGTATTTTTTCATTAAGATATTATAAAAACAGTGGTTAAAAGAATTTCTTGCTAATAAGAACACAAACATACAGTGAGAATAACGATTATTTTTCATTTGGTTTCCTTTTAAGGGTATCCTATTTATTTGCTACTATAATTTCTTTGACTTCAACTTAGTTTTATAATTCCAGAACTTCTCAAATAAACTGACCTTCATCTGTATTCCTTCCAGCCACCCACAGATGAGAAAACACCTTAAATCTAATCATTACTCAAACTACTTGCCTCCAAAATATCCATCTACAAAATTCTGTTCTCTGCCCCCAATCTGCTACCCCTACCAGATGTTACTCTCCCAAACATGCTGTTCCTAGTATTATCTTCATCCTCATTTGACCTCTGGTCTTTTTCTGTTTCTTCAACCTAGCTTTAGTCATAACAAACAAGTAGAATGCTAATTGTGCTTATTTATTTCTCTGATACGATCCCAGATATTTGTTACACAAATAACTTAAGTGAACAAAACTAAAATCATTACATGCTTACCAGTACCTAAGCATGATAATTGATCATGTCTACATGGATTATCTATCATTCTAGAAGAAACAAAACACAGGAGAAGGAAGGAATCAATGCTATTTCTAAGGAGTCATAAGTCAGCTACGGGGCTTTACTAAAAACAGCTTACCCCTTGGAGATGAGAATTCATCATGGATTCCACTAGCTGAGCAAAGATGGAGGAAAAAAAATTCTTCAAATACAAAGTGAATCAGAAGTCTTTAATCTTACTAAGTCCCCCCAGAGTTGAGTGGTTATAAATAGCAACCCTATGAAATAGGAAGTTAAACAGTGAAATCATACATATTATAACTAGGGCATTTTAGGCTTTTAGACAAAATTACAATTTGTTATTATATTCATTAAAATAGAATTCCACCTAAATAATACTCAAATAAAAACTCTATATGTTGAGTTGAATACTTAGTATTTATATGTCTAAGAAAAGACTTTAAAAATCAAACTTGTCATATTTTTATATTTTTCTATAAAAATCAACAATCTACCTAGCATAAATGCCCATGATGATTTTTCAAATGTTCCCATTTTCAGTAAATAAATACGAATTAAGCTGAAATGTAGCAGTGTAGAACTGATGCTATTTTATTTGCAACTTCAAAAAATTAATATAAAGAATTCAGAAGGTAAAAGAGTTTACGGAACCATTTTATGCATTGAAGAAAATAAGCATAGAAGTCAGGGAGGTACTAAATCGTAGCCTTTCTAGTTACCGAAAGGGTTTTTTACTGGTGAGGAAGCTGTAATCTATCTAGCTTTCAACCATCTCACTGAGCATCTTCTTCTGGCTTCTATTGTTGCATTCGGCTGCCTCTCCAAATAGGGTGGCCAAATCGAAAACCATCCTCATTGTCTTCCACTTACTTCCTCACTTCTCATTTCCATTTTATACTGGCTTGGATATTGACATTTTCCTACTTGGCCAAACTTCCCTACTTCTTTTTTGAATGTTCTACCAGCACCTCCATTGGTAACTTCTTAAGAATCTTCATAACCAACTTCATAAACATCTTCTAACGGCGGTTATCCTTTTTCATTCTTTATTCACTGAATAAATACTTTATAAGATGCATTTTATTTTTATATAATTTTAAGCTTGCAGAATATTTGCAAGATAAAGAACTCCCAGGTAACCCTTACCCAGATTCATCATTTGTTAACATTTTGCCACATTATTTTTAATCATTTATCATTTTATCATTCTCTGTGTGTATAGATACATAACTGTATATGTAATGTTTTATATATATATATATATTTTTCTGAATCATTTGAGAATAATTTGCAGATATCATGCCCCTTTACCCTTAAATACTTTAGGTTTTATTTCTTAATAGCAAAGACATTCTCTTAAATAACCTCAGCTCAGTTTCAAAGTCAGGAAATTTAGCGTGGCTTTAGTACCATAATCTTATCCATACTCTATATTCAGAGTATGACAGTTACCCCATTAATGAACTTTATAGCTATATTTTTATTTTCTGGTCTGGTCCAGGCTCATGCATTGCTTTGAGTTGTCGTATCTCCTTAGTCTCTTTTAAGTTGAAATAGTTATTTGCCTTTCTTTGAACTTTATAACACTTACAGTTTTGACCAACAGAGGCCAGGTATTTTATAGAATATCCCCCAGATTTGAGTTATAGCAATTTTTTAAGTGCTTCTGTTGTGTCGCTCATTGAGCTAGGTGCAGGGGCTGTAGCAGTGAAGGAGAAAATAATTCCTGTTCTCAAAGAGAAAACAAACTAGTAGTGATGACAGGCAATAAAAAAGCAATTGCAATAACCTGAGGTATTATGGTAGGGGAAACATGGAGAGTTATCAGAGCATATGGCAAAGATATCACATGAAAGACTGTCTTCTGAAGGAATCAAGCTTAAGTAGTCCTCAGCTTTTCTTTATTTAAATTATACAAAATAGTTTTAAACACCACTGCTCCTCATACCCAAGTGGCCACCATGAGAATATACAGGCCTTCTATTATTGGGTCTTAACTGACTGAGGACTCCTGTTACTGCATTTTGAAATCCACGATTGCATTGCACCAAAGCCAAGCTTCTCACAGACTGCTCCTTACCAATGATTGGGTGTGGTGGGAATATTAAGGCAGAGAGCCTTCCTTGGGAGACATGGGACTCCTTTGCCTGGCTCTGCCTCAATGACTTCCCAACAGCTTTGCCAAAATTTCCTTCCACTAGACCGCACACTGGGATGCTTCTACCTAGCCTTCTCTCACTCTCTCTTCCTTGCAGGGTCAGAATTGCATCTTGATCTAACGTCTCTTGCACCTTCCCTGGCTTCCTCCTTGTTTTCTTTCACATAGGTATTTCCCCTAATAAAATATTGTCCCATTTTATCCTGTCTGGGTACATATAACCTCAGGCCTTGACTAATACACTCACTTTTGTCCTCCTAGACCCTAAACCTCTCATCAACTCTTCAGGTCCATGTAACATGATGGTTCCATGACACTAGTACCTGAATGTGTAACTGTCAATGATTGAATATTAATTAGTAACACAGGTTTCTTCATGCCTCCCATGGGCTGGCCTCTTAAGATGCAATTCAAGTAAATATGTATTTTTACATACTATCTCTATTTAGAAATCACTCAGGCAGGGTGCATGAGCATTATTTCCAAGGAGCGCAGAATTTAACTGGAGGAAAATAAGAGTATTCAGATGTGTTACATGGTAATGGTGGAGTTCCATTCAACACATGTAGCTCAAGAACTGTAGGAAACTAAAGCAAGCCACCAGGAATCCTTAACAGATGACAACCACTAGGTTTGCTGCAAGACATGGCAAAAGGAACTTTGGGGCAAGTTTTCAGACGATGGAAGACAGAAAGTTAAGATTATTCCACCTCTCTGAGTGAGAAGTGCCCTAGGTAGACAGAGACCTCAACCAGGGCCAGTTTCTTGAACGTATAACTTGTGCAGTTAGTTACACAAGGATCTGCGTTAGAAGGGATTCATACTTGGTTTCATGCTCTACTGTTGCCATCTTGAAATTCTTAATAATTTTTTTTTAACCAAGGGCCCCGCGTCTTCATTTTTCACTGGGCTCCACAAATTACGTACCTGATTGTGACCTCAACCCTAAGGTTAGTGGAGAATAAAAGTTATGTATCTTGGCTGAAGCACTGGTTAATTGTTGATGGGAAGAACACATTTGAACACAAATTAAATGATGTCAATCAAATGCCTCTTGCTTAATTCCTGAGAATGCATTTCAAATTTCTGGAAGGGGCATTTATGAAGCTAAAAAATGTATTTAGGGGGAAATCTGGCCTCAGGAAAAGCTGAACAGGACAGTTAGAAGTGGTTCCAAGGTGGGATTGTCATCACTATCAATGATTATTGGAGAACAAAAGTCACTATAGGAAAAATGAAGTAGGGAAACTACAAAGAAAGTGGTGAATCATCTGAGGAAGAAATTGGAGATAAAAAGGAGAACCTGTGGCTTCATCAACAATGATGGCTGCTGAAATCTCAAATGACATTTCTAGGTTTAGCTAAGTATTAGTTGTTTCCAAGGCTAGGATAGACTTGGGAAATACATAAGAAACAACTAATAATTTGTTTTAGAAACACTTACTAAACTGCAACTATTTGCCAAGCACTCAGTTAGTACACATAGACAAACAAAACTTGTCTTCTTTTTTCAAGGAACTTATAATCTAGCAAAAAAATACTCATAAACAATTATTTTTTGTGTAATAATTCCATGGGAAGTAATACTAACAATAACAACAACAATCGTTGTTTATTGGGTGTATACCATATGCTAAAAGAGTCTATCACAGCATACTAGTTAAAAGAATGAACTCTGGAGTCAGGCTTTCCCAGTTTGCATACTGGCTGCCACCTATTCGGTTTACTATTTTCAGTATGTTACTTAAATGCTGTCTGTATCATTTCCAGCACCGTGAAATGGAGATACTGAGTCTCTACCTCTCAGATTCATTATGAGAATTAATAGAGTTAATATTTGTAAGGTGTTTAGAACATTTCCCATTTCATAGTAAGAACAATAAAAGTTTTAAATAAAAACTATCAATGTAATTATCATATTACTCTGTGAGGTGGGTACTAATATTGCCTCTATTTTACTAGGAAAGAAAATGAATGAAAAAGAAGTTAAGCAATTTGTCTAGGATCACACGGTAATAAGTGACAGAACTTCTAACATAGGTAAGTTGGCCCCAAAGCCCACACACTTAAGAACAATAATATAGCATGATATACTTGCAAGGTACTTATGTCATAGTATAATATAAAGTAGCTATATGATAGTATGATATAATATAGGAATGAATAAAGGGACAGGGTTATGAAATGAGAATACAAAAGGGGAAATTAACTATTTCATTCAAGGACAGATTATATTGTGAATCAGTCATGGTTCTTGCAATAAATAGTTCATTCAAACTGGGATGAGGAGGCTTTCCTCCTCAAGGCCTGAAAGGCTAAGGGGAGGGTATAGTTAGTAGAATCTGAGAAGTAGCTGCAGGGACAGGACCTCTTGACAGGAGCTGGGGCTGTGAGTAAAGGAACCTAGCCATCCCTCAACTCACTCTCCTCTCATCCATTGATCTGCTGATGCCTCCCAACACAAGGACCAATCCAGTAGACAAGCAAGCCCAATGCTACTGCCATATTGGTCAACCTCCTAGGGTAGAACAACAGGTTAGAGATTGGATCTGAGAAAGTATCCAGCAACAGTATCAAAAAAATAATAATAGTGGCAACAACTGTTGAAACAAATCAGTGAAGGAAATGACCACATATGGGAATTCTCAGCAGAGACTTCATATGAAGTATGGCACTACAACTGAACTTTGGAAGATTTGGCTAGAGAATGAGAAGAGCATTATAAAGGAAAGACAGACATGAACAAAGGCATGAACGTAAAATAAAGCCTCAAATGGGCTGGCTAGAGCCTAGAATTCTTTATAAATAATGGCAAATAAGCTTAAGCAGACATAGTGCAAGCAGTGTACAGTTGGCTTTTTAAAAATCAGTTTGAGGTTTTGAATTTTATCACAAGGACAACTGGGAAGCAGCGAACTTGCAGAAAAAAACTGAGGCTATAGGAGCAAAGCTTTTAGTAATCCTGTGCCTCCATATATTTTGTTCTTTCTGGTTGGGATACATTTCTCAATTCTTGGTCCATTCCTAGAAATACAGTTAACAGATACCCATAAGTAAAAAGTGTTGATTGACCAAATCACTGACGACAATGAAGGGAAACAATGGTACAAGAAACAAGTAATTAGAGACTTGTGGCAGGTCAAGAATACATACAAATGGCAAACAAGCATATGAAAAGGTGCTCAACATCATTGAATCATTGATAACCAGAGAAATGAAAATCAAAATTACAATGACATATTATCTCACCCCCGTTAAAATGACTTATATCCAAAAGACAGGCAATAACCAATGCTGACAAGGATGTGAAGAAAAAGGAACCCTTGTATACTGTTGGTGGAAATGTAAATTAGCATAACCACTATGGAGAACCGTTTGGAGGTTCCTCAAAAAACTAAAAATAGAGCTACCATATAATATAGCATTCCCACTGCTGGGTATATACCCAAAAGAAAATAAATCAGTATATTGAAGAGATGTCTGCACTCCCATGTTTATTGCAGCACTATTCACAATAGCCAAGATTTGGAAGCAACCTAAGTGTGACCATCAGTAGACGAATAGACAAAGAAAATGTGGTACCTATGCACAATGGAATACTATTCAGCCACAAAAAAGAATAAGATTCTGTCATCTGCAACAACATTGTTGGAAATGGAGGTCATTATGCTAGGTGAAATAAATCAGACACAGAAAGACAAACATTGCATGTTCTCACTCATTTGTGGGATTTAAAATTCAAGACAATTGAACTCATGGACATAGAGAGTAGAAGGATGGTTACCTGAGGATGGGAAGGGTCATGGGGGAGGTGGGGGTGGTGTAGGTATAGTTAATGGGTACAAAAAATTAGTTAGAAAGAATGAGTAAGACCTACTATTTGATAGCACAACAGGGGGACTATAACCAATAATGATGTAATTGTACATTTTAAAATAACTAAAAGAGTATAATTGGATTGTTTGGAACATAAAGAATAAATGCTTGAGGGGTTGAATACCCCATTTTACAGGATGTGCTTACTACACATTGCATGCCTGTATCAAAACATCTCACGTACCAAATAAATATATATACCTGCTAGGTACTCACAAAACTTAAAAATATAAAAATAAAACAAAAAGAAACAAGTAATTAGAATCAGAAATGTGTAGAAATTGCTAGAACACATGTTCCTTTTCTAAGCAGTATTTATCAGTATCATAAAAATCACTGATCATTTGGCTAGCTTTAAAAATAGAAAATACGATAGCTGTTTAAGAAATCATTATTAGCTATTCAAACTTAAAAAACAATAAGACAGTCTGTGAAATTTATTTCTCTATTTCTTTGTAGTAATGTTTCAATTTGTTGATATTTTGAGCACTGCATGTTCTCACTCATAAGTGGGAGTTGAACAATGAGAACACATGGACACAGGGAGGGGAACATCACACACCGGGGCCTGTCAAGGGGTGAGGGGCAAGGGGAGGGAGAGCATTAGGACAAATACCTAATGCACTGGGGGCTTAAAACCTGGATATTGGGTTGATGAGTACAACAAACCACCATGACACATGTATACCTACGTAACAAACCTTCACGTTCTGCACATGTACCCCAGAAATTAAAGTAAAATTAAAACACTGAAAAATAAATAAATATAAAATAAATAAAATATAAAAAGAGCATTGTAATCTCAAAAAAAAAAACACCTTTTAAGCCTACCAAATTTGGTGACTTCTTTGAAATGGTATAATATTAATCTACTATTAGTGTGTTATTTTTAAAATAAATTATCTTCCTTTGTTGAAAAAAAGATTAAGATGGTCCTTTCCAAGCTATTATACCACGCGAAACTTAAGGGATTGATTTACTTGTCATTTAATAAAACCCTTAACATCCAAAAATGAAATAATACAATTTCAAAAATGAAAATGAAATGAAATGAAAATACAATTTCAAAGTCAAGAAGAAAAAAGAATTTTATGCTACGATTCATTGATAATGATTTGCAAACGCATTTCTAAACTGATATAAAGGGCACTGATAATTTCAGCTATTCAACGTTAGATCTGTTAGTTACTCTACATTGTTCACAATTCTTGAAACTCTATTGTTCTATAAATTTGGCATATTAACAAAGGATAATCAAGACAGGTTTAAGACCAGTTTTTATCATGTGCATCAGATTCGCAGGCTTTTGATATTATGGCCCAGTAACATAAGTGATATATTTTTTTCTCCTACATACATTTTAGAAGAAAGAGAGACATGAAACAATATATAGGACTGCCTTGGAATATTGTGTGTTTGGTTCCAGACTGTTGCAATAAAGTAAATATCACAATAAAATGAGGCACACGAATATTTTTGGTTCCCCAGTGCATTAAATGTTATGCTTACACTCTACCGTCATCTGTCAAGTGTGCAATAGCATTGTATCTAAAAAATGTACACACCTTAATTTAAATACTCCTAAAAAAATGGTAACAATCATCTGAGCCTTCAGGGAGTCATAATCTTTTTGCTGGTACAGGCTCTTGCCTCAATGAGGATGGCTGCTGACTGATCAGGGTGGCGGTTGCTGAAGGTTGGGGTGGTTGTAGCAATTTCTTAAAATAAGACAACAATGAAGTTTGCTGCATCGATTGGCTCTTCTTTATAGCCAATGATTTCTTTGCAGCATGTGATGCTGTTTGATAGCATTTTACTCAGTAGAACTTCTTTCAAAATTTGAGTCAATCTTCTCGAACCCTGATGCTACTTTATCAACTAAGTTTATGGAATATTCTAAATCCTTTGTTGTCATTTCGACAATGTTCATAGTACCATCACCAAGAGTAGAGTGCATCTCATGAAACCACAATCTTTGCTCATCCATAAGCCGCAACTCTGGATCCACTGAAGTTTTACCTTGAGATTACAGCTATTCAGTCACACCTTCTGGCTCCACTTCTCATTCTGGTTCTCATGCTATTTCTACCACATCTGCAGTGACTTCTTCTACTGAAGTCTTGGACCCTCAAAGTCATTGATGAGTGTTGGAATCAACTACTTCCAAACTCCTGATAATGTTGATATTTTGACCTCCTCCCCTCAATCATGAATTTTCTTAATGGCATCTGGAATGGTGAGGACTTGACGTTTTCAGTTTACTTTATCCAGATCCATCAGTGGACTCACCACAATATAGCAGCTATACCTTTATGAAATGTATGATTTAAATAATAAGACTTGAAAGTTGAAGTGACTTCTTGATCCAAGGACTGCAGAATGGAAGTTGTGTTAGCAGGCATGAAAATAAAATCATTCTCTTTGGACACACTCCTCAGGGCTCTTGGGTGACCAGGGACATTGTCAAAGAGCAGTAATATTTTGAAAGACATATTTTTTTGAGAAGTAGGTCTCAACAGAGGGCTTAAAATATTCATCAAACCATGCTGTAAAGAGATGTGCAGTCATCTAGGCTTTGTTGTTTGATTTATAGAGCATAGGCAGACTAGATCTAGCATCATCTGAAGGGCCCTAGGATTTTTGGAATGGTAAATGAGCACTGGCTTCAACTGAAAGTCACCAGTTGCATTAGCCCCTCACAAGAGACTCAGCCTGTCCTTTGAACTTTTGAAGCCAGGCATTGACTTCTCTCTAGCTATGAAAGTCCTAGATGGCATCCTTTTCCAGTAGAAGGCTGTTTCGTCTATATTGAAAATGTGTTGTTTAGTATTGCCACCTTTATTAACTTAGATGTTAGTTTGATCTTCTGGATAGTTTGCTGCAGCTTCTCCATCAGCACTTGTTGCTCAACCTTGCACTTTTATGTTATAGAGAGGGTTTATTCATTAAGGCTCATGAACATACTTCTGCTAGCTTCCAACTTTTCTGCTGCAGCTTCCTCACCTCTCTCAGCATTCACATAATTGCAGAGAATTAGTCCTTGCTTTAGATTAGCCTTTTGCTTAGGATAATGGTGTGGCTGTTTTGATCCTCTATCCAGACCACTAAGACATTCTCCATATTGAAAATAAGGCTGTTCCACTTTCTTATTCCTGTGTTCAACAGACTAGCACTTTTAATTTTCTTCAAGAATGTTTCCTTTGCATTCACAACTTGGCCAACTGGCACAAGAGGACTAGCTTTCAGCCTGTCTTGGCTTTTGACATGCCTTCCTCACCAATCTTAATCATTTCTGACTTTTGATTTAAAGTGACAAACATGTGACTCTTTTTTTTCCCGTGAACACTTAGAGGACATTGTAGGGTTATTAATTGGCATAATTTCAATATTGTTGTATCTCAGGGAATAGGGAGGCCCAAGGAGAGGAAGAGAGATGAGGGAATGGCTGATCAGTGGAGTAGTCAGAACACACAAAACATTGATTCATTAAGTTTGCCATCTTATGAAAATAAGTAATGGGAAAAGGACTCTGTATTTAAGACATGATGCTGGGATAGCTGGTTAGCCATATGCGGAAGAATGCAGTTGGACCCCCTCCTTACACCATATACAAAAATTAACTCAAGATGGAATAAAGGTTTAAATATTAGATCTCAAATTATAAGAATCCTATAAGAAAGCCTAGGAAACACCATTCTGGACATCAGACTTGGGAAAGAATTTATAACTAAGTCCTCAAAAGCAATTATAACAAAATCAAAAACTGACAAGTGGAACTTAATTAAACTAAAGAGCTTTTCACAGTGAAAGAATTTATCAACAGAGTAAACAGACAGTCTACAGAATAAGAGAACATATTTGCAAACTATGCATCTGACAAAGGTCTAATATTCAGAATCTATAGGGAACTTAAACAATTCGACAAGTAAAAAACAAATAACCCCATAAAAAAAAGGGCAAAAGACATAAACAGACACTACTCAAAAGAAGACATACAAGTGGCCAACAAACATGAAAAAATGCTCTACATCACTCATCATCAGAGAAATGCAAATCAAAACCACAATGAGATACCATCTCACACCACTCATACTGGCTATTATTAAAAAGCCAAAACAATGATAGATGCTGCTGACGCTGTAGAGAAGAGGGAACACTGATACACTGTTGATGGGAATGCAAATTAGTTCAGCCACTGTGAAACAATTTGGAGATTTCTCAAAGAACTTAAAGCACAACTATCGTTCATCCTAGTGATCCCATTACTGGGTATATAGCCCAAATAAAACAAATTGCTTTACTAGAAAACTACATGTATTCTCATCCTCATTTCAGCACTATTCACAATAGCAAAGGTATGAAATCAGCCTAGGTGCCCATCAATGGCAGACTGGAGAGAGAAAATATGGTGCATATACACCATGGAATACTATGCAGCCATAAAAAAGAACAAAATCATGTCCTTTGCAGCAACATGGATGCAGCTGGAGACCATTATTCTAAGTGAACTAATGCAGAAACAGAATACCAAATACCACATGTTCTCATGTGGAGCTAAACATTGGGTTGTCATGGACATAATGATGGCAACAATAGAAACTGAGGACTACTGGAGTGGGAAGGGAGGGAAACAAGGGTTGAAAAACTATCTACTGGTTACTATGCTCAGTACCTGGGTGACAGTATCATTTGTACTCCAAACCTCGGCATCATGTAATATATCAAGGTAATAAACCTACACATGTACTCCCTGAATCTAAAACCAAAGTTGAAAAAATGTTTGTCTTTTTTTTTTTTTTTTTTTTTCCAGACAGGGTCTTGCTCTATCATTCTGGCTGGAGGGCAGTGGAGTGAACGTGGCTCACTGCTGCCTTGATCTCCTGGGCTCAAGTGATCCTCATGTGTCAGCCTCCCATGCAGCTGGCAGGGCTCCTTACAGCCATGTGCCACCATGTCCAGTTAATTTTTCTACATATATATTTTAAAGACAGGGTCTCACTTTGTTTCCCAGACTGGTCTCAAACTCCTGGGCTAACACGACCCTCCTGCCTTGGCCTCCCAAAGTGTTAGGATTACAGGTGTGAGCCACTGCACCCCACAAAGTTTGCCATCTCATATGAGTGCAGTTCATGACATCTCAAAACAATTACAATAGTAACATCAAAGGTCACTGATCACAGATCATAACAAATATAATAATAATAATAATAATAATGTTTGAAATATTGAGCGAATTACCAAAATGTGACAGAGACATAAAGCGAGCACATGCTGTTGGAAGAATTGTGCCCGATGGACTTGCTCAATGCAGCCTTGCCACAAACCTTCAATTTACAAAAAGCGAAATATCTGCAAAGTGCAATAAAGTGAAACCCAATAAAACAAGATATGCATGTACATATTTGGGGATTATTACTCCTCAATTTTTTCAGCATTAATTTCTTGTTCTATCTTGAATAACATCATTTTGGAATCCTTCTAACTTCCACTTATCAAGACAAATTCTCTTGTCCCTGTTCAGAGGAATCTATACAGCAAATTGAATCATAAGTGTACTAAAATACCAAAGCAGAAGATAAATTACAAGACATGAATAGTGAAATGTAACTATTTGAGGGCATTATTTGTAATAGTTTGTCTTGTACATACTCCTCCTAATTTTGCATCCTGAAGATACTATCCAAAGACTGTAGAAATTCCAGATACAAGAGGCTAGAGCTGACAAGTAATTAAGCTTTGGTCAATCAAATAGCTAGAAAATATTTACTGAAATAATTGTATGCATAATACATCACAGTAGGGAATGTGCCTCATGGATGACATGAAAGAGACTCTCTAGTGAAATAATTGAACTTCTGATGAACTTTCAATGCAGTTGGGGAGGTGACCTTCAGGCCAGCCCATGCATGCTCGCACATGCAGTTACCCAATAATAGAAGACAATATGTAAATGACAAATGTAATAGTCTATAGACCACATATCCTATGCTAATGGGATTCTGAGAGATGGGATTTTATATGAGACCAGGTTCAGGGAAGGTGCCATAGAGGAGCAGCAACATGAACTGTAACTTACAGGAGGAACTCAGTTAATAATGACCTAATGGGAGAAGGAATTTCAGGACGAGGAGTGGCTTTAAAACTAAAGTGTAGAAGTCAGAATACAGCAGAGTGGTTGAGAAACAGTGGGAAGGGCAGCTGTGTAGTTAGTTAGCAGAATTACGATGGCTGTGATCATGTTGAGAAGGGAAGCTGGAGCCAGAATGTGAGGGCTCAGAACACTAGATGACCAAATAAGGACATCACGTTGAAGGCAATGGGAAATCATCAGAGGTTTGAGGGCAGAAGAATGCCACAATAAAAGTGGCATGTTAGAAATATTAACCTCGTACAACTGCATCCAATGTCCTTTCCAAGAAAGAAATGGAAAATTAAATTGCAGTAACCCAAGAAAAGCCTCTTGTATCTCCTCTTTGATTAAACGTCCTGTCATGAAAACATGCAAAACATTCCTAATTTACCTTCATGCATCTTTTTATTTAAGAAGAATATAATAACTCCACTGCACACAAGGAACATAAATTCAACCCCACTGCTTGTAAAAACTGTCCCAGAGAATTATTAAATAAATTTGCTGATTCCACTTGTAATATTATATTTTATTATATAGGGGTAAAAAGGGATTGTAGTTTTAGTTTAGAAAAAAGGTAAACATTCAGAATGTTTTGTTAAATTCTTACATTCCTACTCTAAAGGATAAACAGAGACTTTCAGAGTGTGAGAAGAAATTGAGATCTCTCCAGAAATACAACTTCAAGGATTATTATCAGTGATAAGAATTATTAATATATGTTATGATGTCACATTTTGTGAATATAACTTTTCAATGCCTTTAATATTAATACGTATTGCTGCATTAGACCTGATATTTTTCTTTGGGAAATAAGTCTTCAGATAGTACTCCTATTTCTAGGAAAGGAGTACTGGGCTATTGTGCTCATCTGTTCAAAAATAAAAGTCAAAGCTAACAAAACATTTGTTAAAAACGCATTCAACCTGGTCATGTTTTAAAAACATTTTGAAGATAAGATGGTATTCATTTAAGTACTGAAACAAAACCATGCTTTTTATTTCTAACTGCAGCCGTCAATAAACTGAGGCAAAGCAAGAGATGTTACCGTTTGCTCATACTACCTGTAGATGGGAAGTGAAGTGAAGAAATGAGTGATTATCTAGAGGCGATTACACTCACGAACACAGTCAATCAGAATAATTCAAGCCCCCTAACCCTCTTCTGCCGTCTTCACATGGTAGATGTGAAGATTTGAATTATCAAAATAATTGGCACAGCTGTTCAATTCATGTTTCCCATATAGGGATAGAATCAGGCTCAGTTTATTCAGCTATAAAGTGAAGATAATTACATTCATATAAACCACCCTTGTGTGATTAAAGCAATGAATCTATTTATAAGAATTCAAATACCTTAGACAGAAATTAGTCAAATATGGCTAGTCCAGGTTTCTTTACAGTAACAGCAATTAAGACATATGTTATATAGAATATATTTAATCCATGAGGTTTCAGCCTTCTGATTTTGCCAAATTCTGAGTGCTACAAAGTGAAGATACATATGGATGGTGAACAACCATGTGTTCACCTTAAACAATGCTATATTAATGGTTTGGAAATCCTCGTGAGTTTTATAAATAAGTGTGAAACAGGAGTGCATGTGTGTATGTATGCACGTGTCTGTGAGCACTCACACAGACAACATCCGAATGGAGAAGAGAGGTATGAATAAATCTATATCCTAAATTTGCATCAAAATGGTGTAATGGTTACCTTTGGACATATAAGGGGACAAAGTGCTTAACGACTAGGTCTCATTCTTCAAAATAAACAACATCCTTTGTACATTTTCTCCGCAGTTGTCTGGGAGATCAACATTAATCTATTTCTTCTCAGAACTTACATGACTGGGAAAAAGACAAAAATCTGCCCTTGATTGGGTGCTATGTGTTTAAGCTCTGGTTTAGCTGTAAATCATTTGTGAAGATCATTTCTTGGTAGGTGAGTGGAATTGCTATTATAGAGTGTTAATATACTTGCAGTGAAGTGTTGCTGGGGGTAGGAGGTGTTAGACATTGATCAGGAGCTTAAGAGATGAGCTATTTATTTTTGCTGTTGTAAGAGCAAAGTTTCTATAATAAAACAATGATTCTGCTTCTCTGTCAAAAAATACCATTTTTATGACATGAAAGCTCTCTTCAGCAAACAAAGAACAGACTTATTGGAGAATGTAAAAATTACAATAGAATATATTTCCCTATAGGAGAACGATGGCCTTTAACTCAATTGGAACTTACAGTACGACAGCTTTTAAAGGAAGGGACATATTCCATGGGGAGGATTTCAGACATACTTGTCAATTCCTTAGGCCATACTAATTATTATCATATAAAAATGAGTCTACATTAGCACATGGTGCCAGTATATCACACACTTGCACTGCGGCATGAAAGGAGCCCAGCTCGAGGGGGAGAACTGCTTTCTGTGGCGTAGTTCCAAGCAAACACATGGCACAAATGAAGCCGATTCTGAGGAATATGGAAACTTTATATACTGTTTGATAGGGAAATGTGCACAGCTTCTAAACGGTGAGCTTCTAGTTCTGCTCCAAGAACAAGTACAATCAATTCTTAAGTGGTTTCTGTAATGTTGTGTTCCTAACCTCACTGTTTACATCATAGGGAAATGTTAAGTTTAATTTTCTGTTTTATTAGGAAGGTTTCTCATTATGAACAATAATTTCAATACCTTTTAAGTAATTTAAAAATAAGCAGTAATCCCTGCAGAAAGGCTGCAGTACCATTTCTCTAGTGATTCCTTTTTCTGTATTTTATTTGTATAAGGTGAGCAAAATTGCTTATTCTTTGTTGCCTCAGAGACTTCAGTGGCATGAAGCTAGGCAGAGACAAAAACTGATAATCATAAATATATCAATACGATTGGCTGGTTCCAATATCCAGTATCTCAATGTTCTCTGCCCTTTGTCTCTTTCTGCTATATTAATGATCTGCCTTAATTTTAGAAGTTTTCTGTAAGATAGTGGACAGAATAGGTGTTAATGAGGTAAAGGCTCCAATTCAAACTACAAAACTAGGTAGCCTAGAGGCAACAGCTAATTCCAGGCTTTTGGTTCACAAAGGAATGCTAATACACACAAGTAATAACAAAACAAACTCACAGTACATGTGCTACCGAAGAGGTGTTTGGAGCATTAAATATTTGTACAAAGGGCAGCACAAAATGGGAGGTTAAAAAATTAAACAACATTAGGAACCTGAGAGATGCAACTAATTAACCAGTTCGGCCTTAATAAATATCCATGCTGTAATATTTTAATAGTAATATCTGTCCCTAATATCTATCCATTTATGTAATATTCCCCATTACTATCTACTCAAACGTTTTGCTACACTTTCTGGTAAAGGTCAGTGACTCTCCACTGCCTTACAATTCAAACTTCTATAGCATAGCAATTACTACAACAATAGTAATAACTAGTTATTGTGCTTTTCCTATGTGCTAGATATTGCACATGGGATGGATTTGATGTGTCATTATGTGCTAGATATTGTACATAGGAAAAGCACAATATATATGAACTTACAGACACCATTTGAGGTAGGTTAATAATGACCACCCCTCAATTGTTCTGTACTTACACCCTTTTATAGACAAGGAAAATGAAGCACAGAATGAAGCATAATTTGCCCAAGGTCACAAAGCTAAAAGGTGGTGAAGATGGAATAAAATGGCCCATATCCCCCTTTTCCAGTGTTTTTCTCTTTTACATCGTAACTACAATTTTGTAAGCAGCTATAATGTAGCCGAAGCTGGGCTAGATGCTGTATAGTCATCATTTAATCCCAACAACAACTCTACCTAGCTGGGTACTATATTCATTTTTTTACACATGAGGCAATAAGCACAGAAAAGATTACCAACTTCCCCAAAGACAGTCAGCCAGTTAGGATCAGGATAGCATTTGAACTCAGGTCTTTCTGACTCCTAAGCCTAGCCCTGTCCACATGTCACAAGGTCTCTTCACAAGCAACTCTGCTTCCTATTCTAACACTTATTCCTTACTTTCCTGCCTCTGTGACTCTGGTTCTCATGCCACCAAATCCATCAACACTTCCTTGCAGTCCTGTTTCTAAAATAGAATTCAATGGGTTAAACAAATCACGATTTTAAAAAGCAGAAGGGAAAACTACACAATTGGCTTGCTTCTCCTCATCTTACTCCAACTTCATTTCCAGCTGGACACTTTTCTCTTTTTGTTCTGCTTTATTATTATTTCACACAAATACATTCAGATTTGTCACCTTTTGTTCTAATACTGGAAATACAAATTCATATGGCTAAAATGGAGTGGCCCATGACATTGCCCCCAGACCCCACTTTTATTCCTTGTAATTAAGAAAAAATAAATCTTAATAAGAAAGCTTGTATTAAAATTGTGCAAAGTTAGTCATTATTAAATGTTCATGGCTGTATTAGCTGCCTGTGGCTGTTGTAACAAATGATTACAGACTTAATGGCTTATAACAACCCAAATTTATTATCTTACAATTTTGGAGGTCCGAAGTCCAAAAAACGGGTCTCACCAGCTAAAAACAATGTGTTGGCAGAGCTTGTGTTCCCTCTAAGGGATGTAGGGGAGGATTCTTTTCCATGCCTTTTCCAGCTTTTAGAGCCTGCCTGCATTTCTTGGCTCTTGGCCCTGTCCTTCATCTTCAATGCCAGTAGTGTAGCATCTTCCAATCGCTCTTTTACTCTGCTTGTATCATCACATTGCCTTCTCTCTTATGAGAACTCTTGTGATTACATTGGGCGCACTGGGGTAACCCAGGCTATCTCTCCGTGTCAAGATTTTTAACTTAACCACATCTATTAATACAAAGCCTTTTGCCATGTAAGGTAACATACTCACAGGTCCCTGGGATTAGGATATGGACATCTTTGGCAGGGGAGGAGTGGGCATTATTAAACCTTTCACAATGGTTCTGCATTTACTTAGCATGAGAAACCGTTTGTCACAATGTGACATACTTCTTCGGGTGGGTTCAGTACTATCTGTCATCGACAAGAGTTACAATATCTCACAGTCTAAGAAAGCACAGGAGGCAAAAAAGCAAACAATAAACAACCAGTCATACCAGGCTCCTGTGTCCTTGTGGCAGACATGGTTTAACCAAAGGCCTCTGGAAGTGGGAGAGGTGTATTGTTGGGTCTCTTTCACCCTATAACCAAAAGACCATTTGAATTGAGGTGGAAACTGGAGTTCACAAAAGTGTTACATTAAAAAAAATAATAAACTGTGACTCCCTGAGGAAATCACAGTGTTTCTGTTTGGTGACAAGCTGTTCTTCAGGAGTGAATCCTATAAGAATTTCAGATAAAGCTCTTATCTTTTGGGGAGTGAAGCCTGCAGGAAAGGCTGGGGTATTGCCTTCTGGGATGCAGAAAAACCATCTTCCTCTTAGCTCAGCTTTGTTCATTCAACTTAGTTCTTCCCCTCCACACCCACTCATAAACATTAAGCCTTCTTCCCAGCTGTCTTCCTCTCCCTTTTTCATTTTTAAACTTCATCTACTTTTTGACTTCTTTTCTGTGCAACAACTACTACTAAAATCTGAAAGCTTCTTTTATTGGTACCATGGAGAGGGCAATTTTCTCAACAAGTAAAGGAGGTGGTGCAGAGGGAGAGGGAAGAACTACATATGAAAATTGAAAGTTAGCCTCTGTGTCTTTTCAACAATATCCAATTAAATCTTTTCACTTCCATACACAAAACAACAGGAACACACAGTGGGTGGCAAATTTAGCCCAGGGATGTGAATGAATCAGTAGGCTTTGTGATAACATGCTGGGGGTGTGAGGGAGGTGGCGAGGCAGCCCCTCAATCCTATAACAGAAAAGTAATGAACAATGATAACTGATAGATAATTACTCTGCAGTTGTTTGAATATATGCTGCTCTCTATCATTTTCAGGTAAATGACCTTCAGAATGGCAGCAGATGGATTTCTAAGAAATGATGAAATACAAACACGTAGACAAACAAAGCAGGCAGAAGGAAGTAATAAGTTTAAAAAATGAAGTGCTATAAGAACTGAGAAAGATTATCAATCCTCCCTTTTTCTTTCTTCTATTCTTCTCTATATAAGTTATAAAGTGGAAGAAAATACAAATATAAAATCATCTGACGGTGAAACATCAGTGAGATTTTAATTATATCTAGATTTTTTAAATCTCAAACTAGGAAAAATCTGCTGATTCATAGACATGAAAATATTTTAAAAGATCGGAAATATATTAATTCTCATGTTCTAATTCTCCTGACATGAACCATATATATGCTTTATTCTTTCTGATCATTCTGAGAAAAATCAAATTCTGAATTTTTAAAATGATGATGTTGCTCAAATTGTAATAAATCACCATATTTTCCAAAGAAAAATTCTACACAATTCCTATACATAAATTTTGTGTGGAAAGGCTTGTATCATAAGAATAATCAAAGGAAAAGAAGTGCAAACTAGTAGAAGCATAAGTTTAAAATGTTGCCGATGATGACATCGAGTAAAGATCTGAAGTGGAAGTAGCATGTTAACCAACTTTTTCTATGATCCTCTTCCCCTTCTCAATACCCACTCTAGCTTTTAAAAACACAATGAGATTGTTTTCTACAGCACAATGATGAACATTTCAGGTATACAAAAAATACAAAGAAAAGATTACAATTGAAGTCTACGGCATAGCTGTACAAATCCACACACACATACGCTCAGCAGTGTGAAAGTTACCTCATTGATTTGCTTGAATTAATTATTTAAAATATAATTTTATGCTGAATTGATGCTTATTTTTATAAAATAGCAGTGTTATTAGAAAGATTTCTGACAAATAGTGTACGATTACCAATATTATCTACCTTGGAGTTATCATGAAATTAGGAGGGTAAAAATAGTAAATAAAGATCCTATTCCAGACATCTGGCCTATATGCAGAGAACGAGGCAGCACAAACTCAAGAGTCCACTTGTAATTTGTGTTGAATTCAGAGAAAATTAATGATAAGTTGGTTTGTTTACAACACACAATCCTCTTATTTGCAAAGCAAAACTCAAAAATACAGATAGATAGCCAGGCAGGGAAAAACAGAGAGAGGCAGACTGACTCATTAAAAGAGAGAGAGAGAGAGAGAGAGAGAGAGACACTGACTCTGATTTATAGGATACTTCTTATCTATTCCTGTTAGAATTTTCTGATTGCCACTTCACATAGTATCAAGAAAATGAATGTATTACCCCCAAATTACAGACTATTAAATAAAGATAAAAACTAAGATGATTTTCATGAAAAGTAAACAATAAGCTTTTTACGCAGCACAAACTGAGGATTTCATTACACAAAGTTATGGGAAAAGCTACATATTGATATCTTTGTTATTGTGAATATCTCAGTTACTGTGAATCTGTAAATTCCATGCCCTATTACCCCCATACAAGCCAGGGAGATGTACTCGTATAATAGCATTTCACTCATGATTGAATTGACACCAAATGGTTGCCTCTTTGCAATATATACAAAGAAACTTTTAGTTGTGGGCTTTGTGTTTTGTTTTGTAGTTAGACCGCTAAAAATAATCAAATTTCTGATATAGTTAAGCCATAAAGATGAAAGAAGTGTCTCACTTAAAATATTTATTAATTACGTATGTTTTTATATCTATAACATACTTATATTCCAATGTGCAGGAACTCAGTTACTTAAGTCAGGAATTCATGTGGGATAGAGTTAGAATTTAATCAGAAAGGCCAGTCTCCTGGGGTGGGTTCTACCAGCATTTGAACTATTTTTATCACAGTCAACACTAGAGGCCTTGCTAATGAGCAAAATGAATATTAGAAATGAGTTTTCACTTATGAGATTAGTGTTACTTAAGATACATGCTTTGGCTAAAATATTTGAGAGAAATTCCTCATCTCTAGATTTCCGGGTATAAAAATTTAGTAAGTTATGGAACCTGTATTCTTTGGAATGGTGCCCAAGATTTAATGCCTAAACTATGCTTTGTTTCCACATTGAATCTGAAGATTCTAGTTGTCTGATGCCTTCTCTAAGGTTAACTGCATCCTACCTCTAGATTCTAGAATATTCTCATGTCTCCCTTGATTGAACCTTTTATACGGAGTATGATAACACCTGAGAGTGAGGGTGTAGGAGTGTAGCTAACCTTTACCTATTATACTAAAGTTTTGCTGTGGTTATCTACCAAAAATAACCTCATAGTTGGCCTTGCATAATAGTATTGATCTAGGGCAATTCATAACACCACGTAAGCCACAAACTTTAAAATAACCTCCACTATAAGGAAGTGTAACCAACTCCTTACATTCAACAATACATTTGACTTTATTCTTGGAGTATATTATTACATTTTTCTTTTTTTCCTCATGTTTATATTTGTTATACAACATGGTTTTATAACTAGGTCGCTAAAGATCTTTAAAGATGGTGTTCTTTTTTGCATACTATTACTATCACATGAATAATTTCACAATCTCGCCTTGCCTTTCATCTTGAGGCATCTATTCATATAATTATTTTTTCACAGTCCAAACAATAACCAGGCCTTGTAATTTAGTTATGCAATAAAAAGGCTGGTATTTATATAATCGTCTTATGAGTTACGCATGTGCAAGTATGTCTGAGTAAATGTTCTGCATGTTTGTGTGTGTGAGAGAGAAACAGAGAGAGAGAGAGATTGAGAGTAAGCCTGATCATTATTGAGCGGTGTAAGAAATTAGTTTATGGAGATGCAAAAACCTGGGGTTCAGATAGGAGACTGCGGTGATATCATTTCCTCCCACCCTCTGGGGGCTCATCTGAGCTGCCAAAATATTCCCCTCTCTGACATTTTTATCTTGGCTCTTCGACAAGTTCTCAGTTGCCTGCTCAAGATTCATATTCTCTATTATTTCTTCCCTGGGTATCTATTTTCACAGAATAGTTGAAGACTCATAATAAAGCCCATTTTAATGTATCATTTTTCCTAAGCAAACCCATTTCAATCTCCACTCTTTTTATTTGCCAAGCATGTCCTAAATACTAATTCTAAATGCAGCTCAATGCAGTTTACTATGTTTCCACGTAAATATTTATACCATATATGTTATTTGTGTATGTGTACACACACACACACACACACACACACACGCGTGCACGTGCACATATGGTTTGTTGCCAATAAACCTGTGATAGAATCTGGCACTTATCAATGGCATTGCCTTGGGCAAGTCACTTAACCTCTCTGAGTTTCTCCCTTTCAAAAGAAGAAAAATGCCAGTTAGCTTGTACTACTTTTGAGAGGATTAGAAATATTGAATATGATATGCATAGCACAATGCCTGGTATATACTAGAAATTAATGCACGGTAAGCATCATGAATTTTATGGTAGTATATATGACCTAACATTTTGGGCCAAAAGGAAGTTTTTGAAAGCAATTTGGTCAAAGCCAAACACTGTATGTTTAAATAATGATGGCTGGGCAACAATGCTATGTCTTTAAGCATTTCTTTCCACTTTTCAAAATCTGCTCTTTCTTGTTCACAATTACTTCTACTATTTAATATTTTAATGGGAAGAGTTGGATAAACCTAAATGTGCAGCATTGGGATTCTTTTCATAGTGATCACTTAAAGTTTGTTTTGCTTTTTTTTTTTTTTTACCTTATATCAAGAAATAATATATAACCAATACATAAGTATATGAAAACATCAATCTTTAAAATAGCATAAATAACATCGACAATCCTTCCCTATGTGTATATAAAATATTCACAGATATATATGTGGTGTGTGTTTCTAAAAGTAATATATGTGTGTTTGGGGATATAATAAATATTGCAACAAAAACAATATCACGTAGTACATACTGGTTTGAAGGTGCTCTCCTCACTATACTCCAATTTACACACCACAATCTATTTCAGCATCCCACTAAATTTTGGGCATTTAATTTTTTCCTGCTCGTCCCTATTTGAAATAATGAGCTTATGTGTAGTGAAAAGCTGTAAATATGCTGCCTAGATTCCCCTTTGGAAATGAAGGACTTACTTCCCCAGCTGCTAGGAGTGCTGCTGGTAGACAGCCTTCAGCTGTCTGCCCTTTTCTTAGTCTGGGCCGCTATAGCTAAATACCTTAGACTGGGTCATTTATAAACAACAGAATTTATTGCTTACAGTTCTGGAGGCTGGGAATTCCAAGATGAAGACATCAGCAGATTCATTGTCTGGTGAGGGCCCACTCCTGTTAAATGGCACCTTCGGTGTGTCCTTACATGGTGGGTGGGCAAGGAAGCTTTCTGGAGCCTCTTTTATAAGGGCACTGATCCTGTTCCTGAAGGCAGAGACCCCATGACCTAATCACCCCCCCAAACCCCCACCTTCTAATACCATCACCTTGAGTGTTAGGTTTCAACATACACATTTTGGAGGGACAAAAACATTCAGACCATAGCAGCCCCCTTATGGAAATTCCCGTGGCTAAAGAGAATCATCTTGCTAAAGTTTGTTGCCTTCCTGGAGTAGCCCACATCCAATGCGTGACTTGACATGGGGTTATAAAGATCCAGTCCCCTGTCTTCATTTCCTAGCACTTCTGAAGGGTCATTCCAGCTTAAGAACTCCCTGCACGGTCAGCTGAGGCCCTTACTAAGACTGTGTCAGAGCTCAACTTCTCCCTCTGCCCCTATATGTTGACCCCAAGAACACTCCTAAATAGACATGCTGCATGCTCACCTCAATCTCAGGGTATGCTTCCCAGTCACCCAAACTATGATATTATCTTTAAGTAAGTAAACCCTAGGCATTTGGGACTGATTTCTAGAATGCTTTTATTCTAAAACTCTCCATAGTGTAGGTCAAAACTTTTCCATAATAGTGTGCATATTTTTTTCCCCACTGCTCCTTTATCAAGTACTTGGGAATTAAGGTAAAGAATATTTGGAAGAATTAAAGTGGGGTAGACTTCCTGCATATCTCTCAGGGGTCAAACACACCTGTTTGTGGCCACTGACTTTGGCAAAACCATCTCATCTTTGGCCTTGGGCACACGCTGTCGTCTGAAAACCTCTCAACAGAAGGCGCCCTCCTCACTACACTCCAAGACTTTCCTTTCAATCCAACTAAAAAATTTGAATCTATTAAGAAAATACGTATTTTGGGAAGCTCTTAGAAAACAATTACAGTGAAACATGTTTTTTTCTCTCTCTCTCTCTTTAAATTTGTACCATCAATTGGAAAGGGGCTTTGAGACACTACACTACCATTGCCCTTTTGATTCCCTCTCAAATTTGAAAGCTTTATTTATGATGCAAAAATAGCCATCATGATTAATTGGTTTTTTCAAGTGTCCATCATTTTTCACCAAGGAAAATTGCTATGATTAGCAAGAAAAACCTCCATACAAATCTATTTAATCATCTAAAATTCATATTTGTTTTAGGAACGACTTTATTTGTTACTTTGATTGATAATGTAAAATACTACTATGATTTCAGCGCAAAGTTAAAGTGTGAAGAAAAGTAATACAGAGGTTGGCATAACCATCAAAGGGAATTTCTTAAAGAATATAGAACAAATTCAACTACAGAGTAGAGATTTATTATTTACTAAGATCTTAAAACATGCTTTTTAAATTCTGATAACGAAAATATGACATAGAGTTTGCTATCCTAGTTTTACAGTTGAACAAACTGTAATAAGATAGATCCTAAAATTTGTGTAGTTTGTCAATAACATACAGGGCAAGGTTTTAGATGCCTGACTTTAAACAAAGCTCATGCTATTTCTACAAATACAAGAAAACCAGAAAAAAATATTCACATAGTCTTAAAGCTTCTCTATATTTCAGGAGGGGGTGAAGTAACTGAATTATATTAACGGTGTTCTTTACTGGCCGGGTACGGTGGCTCACGCCTGTAATCCCAGCACTTTGGGAGGCTGAGGTGGGCGGATCACAAGGTCAGGAGATCGAGACCATCCTGGCTAACACGGTGAAACCCTGTCTCTACTAAAAAATACAAAAAAATTAGCCGGGCGTGGTGGCGGGCACCTGTAGTCCCAGCTACTTGGGAGGCTGAGGCAGGAGAATGGCGTGAACCCAGGAGGCAGAGCTTGCCGTGAGCCGAGATCGCGCCACTGCACTCCAGCCTGGGCGACAGAGCGAGAGCGAGGCTCTGTCTCAAAAAAAAACAAAAAAACAAACAAACAAAAAAACAGTGTTCTTTACTATGATACCCAATTCTTGTCATTAATAAAAGGTGATGTTCAGAGATGTCATCAAATAATTGACAAAAAAAAAAGGATTAGAAAAAAGGAATGAAATAAGGTAGTGACCAAACCTTCCCTTTTTATCAGTGATCAAAATCCTTGCTTTTACATGTTTATAAAATCCATTCTATTTCTCAGGATGTGCAATGAAAGAAAATGAATATGTATGTTCATTTCTATTCCATTTGAAATAACAAAAGAGATGGCATTCTGAGTCCACATTCTCTTTCCAGATTTTAAGTTTTATAATTACTTACATAACACTATCAACGAATAGGACAATAGAATAAAAACAAAAAGTGAATCCTTTTTAGAAGACAGTTTGAGTACAAACTGCTATATATTATGTACTACTCTTTAAAGCCGTCATGCGGATTTTAATAATTAACAATATTCTAAATATAAATTACTATGTGTAATGTAGTAATCTATTTTTATAAATAAAATGATTTCATAGAATGCTGTGTTAAATTCTTTCCCTCAGACAGTCGCTTTAGAGAAGGAATGGCTGCTTGGACCCTGGTAGGTACATCATGGTGAGAGGCACAAATGTTATCCTGGTAACAACTTCACAAATTATAGACATAGTGCTAAGAGAAAAGATTTCTAAAAGATTAATTTGGTAAAAGCATATGTAGAGAAATCAAGTGACTCAGAGGGACATACACATTCAACTACGATAACGTTCTCTCAACTGTGCTCCTCAAGATGCTCTACACAAATGGTTTCCATGGAGAAATGACTGAGAAATACTGAGCTAACAATACTAACATTCCTAGAGGACTTTTCAGTGACCTTACTATGGAGACGTACATCATAGATTGCTAGGACAGGCAAAGTCTATGCATGTTTTCCAGCTTATTTGACCTTTTCATGAGGATCATGTATGAACACCTGATGAACCTGGTTTTCTGTAGGACAATTTTGGAAATGTTGAGATCTTTTATCAACTAGAAATGATAGTATATTTCCTAGTCAAAATATTTTTTAACCACTTTATTGATTTTTTAACCACTTTGTGGACATAAAAAGCTATATACATTTAATCAACACAGCTTGATGAGTTTGGAGATAATTACAGTTATGTGCTGCATAATGACATTTTGATCAATGGGGCACTGTCATGTGCACAGTCTGCATACCTGTAGGACAGTGGTCCTATAAGATTATAATATTTTTCTGTAACTTTTCTATGTTTAGATATGATTAGATACACAAATACTTGCCATTGAGTTCCAATTGCCTCAAGTATTCAGTACAGTCACATGCTGTACTGGTTTATAGCCTAGGAGCAATAGGCTATACCATATAACCTAGGTGTGTAGTAGGATGTACCATCTAGGTTTGTGTAAGTACACTGTATGATGTTTGCACAACAAGATCAATCAATCAGCTAACAATGCATTTCTCCGAATGTATATCTGTTTTTAAGCAATGAATGACTGTATACCCCTGTGAAATCATGTCCAGAATCTATGCCATAAACCTATATATCACCTCCAAAATTTTTCTCTTACCTTCCTTATTTACTATTATTTTTGCATGTATGATCATAACAGTTAAAAAAAGATTTACTCTCTTAGCAAAGTTTTAAATATATAAGATTGTTAACTACAAGCCCTAGGCTGTACAGATTTGTAGGACTTATTAATCTCATATGACTGAAACCTAGTTAGTATTTTTTTTTTTTTTTTTTTTGAGACGGAGTCTTGCTCTGTCGCCCAGGCTGGAGTGCAGTAGCCTCCCGAGTAGCTGGGACCACAGGTGCCCACCACCACGCCTGGCTAATTTTTTATATTTTTAGTAGAGACGTGGCTTCACCATGTTAGCCAGGATGGTCTCGATCTCCTGACCTCGTGATCCGCCCACCTCATCCTCCCAAAGTGCTGGGATTACAGGCGTGAGCCACCGCGCCTGGCCCCTAGTTAGTATCTTAATACTCATTGTTTTCCACTTTTATGGCACAAAATAGCTGAGATTATGAGAGACAAGAGTGGTTATTCTTATTGGAACAACCATAGAAGGAGGGCAATATCTACAAGTTTGGGCCATGGGGTGGTGCTGCTATGAATAGACTATGAATGGCCAAGTAAATATTGGGGTTTGTGACGAAAGATAGGAAAGCCTATCTCAAGAAGGAAAAAAAAAAGTGTTACAAGAAAGGCAACATTGGCAAGGAAGAAAAACTTGATCTTTAAAACATGTTATTCTAAACAGACTATATTACTTGTTTTCTTGTTTGATTATCATTGCTAGAACTGGTAATGTTTTTATTGCTCAGTTTATACTTTCTCTTGAACTCAGTGGGTGTATTTGGGTCTTAATAATTCAGAATATAAAAACTGATGACCTAATACCACGTATATTGATGCTAAAGGACATCTTTAGAATTTGTCAGACTATGTAAGCTATTATGAAAGTGACTGCTTTCTCTTTCTCCAACACAAAAATATTCAGAGGCAGAAAGATAGACATGAATAATAGAGTTTTTTCTCCATTTTATTTCCTTGATTTCTGAAACAAATTTAAACAGAACTAAGAAGATAGGAAAACAATCACATCATATTTAGCTAAGTTAAAACTACATATGTCCAAAGGAGAAAAATATGCATTATTAAGAGTATCTTGGCTAGCATAGCCAGTTGCCTACCTAATATCCTTTCTTTCCTTCTTAGCTAAAAAAATCCAAATTCTGTTAAGACTAGCAAGGTTTTATAACTAAGTTGCCAGTTTTCACATTTTGAATTACGAAGAAAGAAACATACCTCCTCAGTTAACACACTCAATCCTCCCAAGATCCTTAGAAGTTAGGAATGGTCACGTGACACATTTCTGGTTAATGCACTGTCAGGTAGAAACTCTTCTGTGTGGGGCTGCCAGAAAAGCATTTGTTTTCCTTACAGACAGGAGCTGACACAGCTGGAATATGCTTTTACTTTCCCCATTTTCCCTTCTTCCATTTTAAAGTACAGACATAGTGCCTGGAGGCAGAGTAGCCATGTTGAGACCACAGGAAAAAAAGTCTTGCCGGGCACGGTGGCTCATGCCTGCAATCCCACCACTTTGGGAGGCTGAGGTGGGCGGATCATGAGGTCAGGAGATCGAGACCATCCTGGCCAACATGGTGAAATCCCGTCTCTACTAAAAATACAAAAATTAGCTGGGCGTGGTGGTGCGTTCCTGTAATCCCAGCTACTCGGGAGGCTGAGGCAGGAGAATCCCTTGAACCAGGGAGTCAGAGGTTGCAGTGAGCCGAGATTGCACCACTGCGCTCCAGCCTGGCGACAGAGACTCTACCTCAAAAACAAAAACAAAAACAAAACACAAAGTCTCATGTTGGAGATGACTAGGGTTGGAGGAAAGAGTTGGGACATACAATTTTGCAGTTGCTGCACTGACCCTGGGACACATAATTCTGGAAGTCTTGCTCTATGAGAAAAAGAAACTATCTGGATAAGCCACTGTAGTGAGAATGCTGTCACACATAGCTAAACACAATCTTAACAGAATAAACTGGAAAAAAAATCCTTTAATTTCTAAAATTCTTAGAGTGTCTCAAATTATGATTGTTTTTGCATCGATGCAGTAAATTTAATTCTCAGGAGACTTTCATTCATCATTGACCAAAACTAGACATGAATCATATTGCATTTAACAGTTAAGATAAACATATATATGAATATAGCTCTATAAAATATTGTTATATTCCAAATACTAAGTAAAACTAGTAATCTATGAAGATAAAGTAAATCAACAATATTTATAAAGCACCTAGTATATCTTTAGCGGCTATGTCAAATAGAATATTTCACCTTCCTTTGCGGGAAATTTAAATTTATTTCAAAGACTGGAAAATAACAATCTAAAAAGTCAAATGACAAAATACATTTTAAAAGAAAAGTTCGACAACGGAAGCAGCTTTACAAGAAAATATATAGTTAAAGGACAAAATTATTTTGGACTGAATCATTGATTAAAAAGACCAATACATATTGGCAGCCGGGCATGGTGGCTCACGCCTGTAATCCCTGCACTTTGGGAGGCCAAGGCAGGTGGATCATGAGGTCAGGTGTTCGAGACCAGCATGGCCACCATAGTGAAACCCCATCTCTACTTAAAAATACAAAAAATTAGCCGGATGTGGTGGTGAGTGCCTGTAATCCCAGCTACTCAGGAGGCTGAAGCAGGAGAATCGCCTGAACCTAGATGGTGGAGCTTGCAGTGAGCCGAGATCGTGCCACTGCACTCCAGCCCGGGCAACAGTGCGAGACTCCATCTCAAAAAAACAAAAACAAAAACAAAACAAAACAAAAACGACCAGTACATACTGGAATTAACAAAGCAAACTTTACAGAAAAGGCAGGAATAAATCTCAAAGGCTTCAAGCTGTGACACACCAGTCAACTATATAATCATTATATTAATCAACTTTAAGGAGTGTGAAGAAACCTTAAGTCACTGGTAAGGTTAATAATTGGATTTGGTCAGAACTCACACCTTGAATGTTTGCATGGTCCTCACCTA
Source organism: Symphalangus syndactylus (assembly GCF_028878055.3). Taxonomy (NCBI): domain Eukaryota; kingdom Metazoa; phylum Chordata; class Mammalia; order Primates; family Hylobatidae; genus Symphalangus; species Symphalangus syndactylus. The sequence goes on from NC_072447.2 coordinate 45,863,914, forward strand.
CAAAGTTTCCTAATGTTAAAATAAAATATGTCCTCATTTTAATTTATTTATTATTTTAGTTTTATATTTCATTCTTTGTTAGAGATGGAGTTTTGCTCCGTTGCCCAGATTGGAGTCCAACGGCGCTATCATAGCTCACTGCAGCCTCAAACTCCTGGGCCCAAGAGATCACGTCACCTCAGCCTCCTGAGTAGCTAAGGCTACAGGCCCACATCATCACAGCCAGCTAATTTTTTATTTAGTTTTTTGTAGAGATGAAGTCTCACTCTGTTGCCCAGGCTGGTCTTGAACTTCTGGCCTCAAGGGATCCTCCATCCTGGCACTGATATTACAAGTGTGAGCCATTGTGTCTGGACCCATCCTCATTTTAATTTACAAAACAATTTTACTGTAAAATCTCATTATATATAGCTTCTTGCCTGCTTTCATTCTTTCTAACTACTGATCTTTGCCCCCAGTAAATGTCCTCTTCTAGTGCCTAACATCTATTATATAACTTAAAAAAAATCAAACTTGAGTAAGTGTGGTAAATTCTCAGCAAACTATCGCAAGGACAAAAAACCAAACACCGCGTGTTCTCACTCATAGGTGGGAATTGAACAATGAGAACACATGGACACAGGAAGGGGAACATCACACACCGGGGACTGTTCTGGCGTGGGGGGAGGGGGGAGGGATAGCATTAGGAGATATACCTAATGCTAAATGACGAGTTAATGGGTGCAGCACACCAACATGGCACATGTATACATATGTAACAAACCTGCACGTTTGAGACGGAATCTCGCTCTGTTGCCCAGGCTGGAGTGCAGCGGTGCGATCTTGGCTCACTGCAAGCTCCGCCTCCCAGGTTCACCCCATTCTCCTGCCTCAGCCTCCCAAGTAGCTGGGACTACAGGCACCGGCCACCACGCCTGGCTAATTTTTTTGTATTTTTAGTAGAGACCGGGTTTCACCGTGTTAGCCAGGATGGTCTTGATCTCCTGACCTCGTGATCCACCCGCCTCGGCCTCCCAAAGTGCTGGGATTACAGGAGTGAGCCACAGCGCCCGGCCTGTGGCATTATTTTTAATGAATTCTTTAAAAATCATAAAAGCACAATCAAATCCCGTTGCTTTTTTTTTTTCAAAAACAATGCTGCCATTATTACCTTGGAAATTACTGATCAATTCGTTTATGAAATTTAAAAACATTAAAACATATGCAAAAATCAATTTTCACTCCCAAGTTATTGAATAAAAATCAACAAGATCCCTGGAAAGATAAATATAGCTTAATTTTCAGCTATATGAAAAAGGCAGGCACATATTTAGAGTAAGAAAACAAATCACAATTGATCAGTTGATTTATTCCTTCTAATACATATATGATTGAAACCACCATAACACTTTTTTCTTTTGTGGCAATGACTGCCCTATCTTTTATGTTTTCCTTATAGAGGATACACTCTAAAATTAGGGCCTATCCCTCTCTTATTTTTGTTCCCTAAGAGCAGATAACACTGATGCCTTTCACCAGCAAGTGTTCAATAAACGACAGATGAATGAAAACTCAGTCTTATATCAAAAGCTCTTAAAAGACAGTCAATATATTTCTAAAGAATCTTTATGACACTGCAACTCGAGGTATCAAAAGTAGGCATTTGAAGGAGGAAAGAAAATACTAGTAGTATTTAATTGCAGACTATTAAAATATCTACTTACTGTATACGTTAATTTTATATATGTATCACTTTAACATAAGTAATCATATACATAAAAGTGTGGATACATGTACAAAAACACTTTTACTAATAGTGATGTGTGATCATTGCCTCATCTTATTCACACTTATTCACTATCATACACAAGGAAATCAAATTTAAATCCAAATTATAACTCTACTGTCTCTTTCCATTCTCCTTTCTTAATAGTCTTCGACCTGACTCTAGAGTGCTTTGTAACATGGGTTTCAAAGACAATTTGTTGAATGAAGGAATGAAAAAAACAACCATATACCTAACATTAACATTAGTTAACATTACCCTAACATTAAAGGTAATAATAAGAAAAATTTACATCTTAACACACTGCAACTTCAATTACAGACTTTAAGGACCAAAAGTTATGGTGAAATGGAAAGCCTAAAAGGCAGGTACTAAACTTTAGGGAACAATAACATTATAAAGCTTTCAGAAAATTAAAAAAAAAAAACCTTATTACATTGCTTTCCTGTAAGAAAGTTAGAGAAGACCCAGATTCTACGTATTTCTATGAAAACAATAAAAATCACTTCATATAAAGGAACCCTAACTAGATCCAAGAAAGGAAATTTGTAAATTAGAATTCTCTAATTATTTATTTATTTGAGATGGAGTTTCGCTCTTGTTGCCCAGGCTGGAGTGCAATGGTGCGATCTTGGCTCACTGCAACATCTCCCTCCCGGGTTCAAGCGATTCTCCTGCCTCAGCCTCAGGAGTAGCTGGGGTTACAGACATGTGCCACGATGCCTGGCTAATTTTGTATTTTTAGGAGAGACGGGGTTTCTCCATGTTGGTCAGGCTGGTCTCAAACTCCCGACCTCAGGTGATCCACCCGCCTCGGCCTCCCAAAGTGCTGGGATTACAGGCGTGAGCTACCATGCCCGGCCCAGAATTCTCTATTTAAACACAATGACGAACATAAACTTCCTTATCAGAATCCCACTGGTATTTTATGGAAAACGCAGTACAGTGACTTTCCTCAGAATTCATGTAAATATCCTGGATAAGTTTTGCTTGATAAGATTTTGACAGAAAAGTTTACAGTGAATTGAATTAAAATATAATAAGATATACATTTCCATTCATAGACTTTGAAATGTGTAGTTTAGTATCGTTTATAAGTTGATATAGTTTCTTTAAGAAAAAAGCATATGGTATCATTTTCCATAAAAAGGTAATTAGGAGACTTAGAAAGTATGATTTTGTATGTGCGTGTGTGTGTTTGCAACTCTATGACCTTTTTATTTAAGGGGCGGTTTATTTTTGTTATGATCAGAGAATATAAAATAAGTCACATTACTGACACTGACATATCTTTACATCCTTTGGTGAATAGTGGATTTGATCTCATTAGGTAAAGAAAGAAAATTATATAAATATGGATCAGTCATCCAGATGGTCACAAGCTGTCTACCAGAGACATGTACATTTGTTGGAAGCTAATTAAAGCACAAAATTTGTAAATATCTTCAGCCAAACAGATTACAACACTAATTTCTTAATTAATTTCTTAACTGGTATTTCTTAAACGAGTTTGTGCAGAAATGAAATGATGAGATGAGAAGGGCTGGATTGTTGTTCGATGAAAGAGAAAAACAAAATAATCAATCTCCTCACCCTAAGATGACTGTCACCCAACCTCGTGAAATCCATTTGATGCCCATGGAAATAAACCATGTTTACTTTGTTTTGCTATAATTTGGCTGGAGAAATGAGATGTGTAAGAAGTTGAAGGGGGTGGCTGAGGAAATAGAAAAGAAGTAAGAAACATTATCTATTCTCCCAAGAGGTCTGGGGGTCTGGGTTTATGTTAGGACAATTACATTTACTGAGTGACTTTAGATCAATTAACTAAATTGTCTATCAACTTCTCTCATTTGTTGAATAAGGGAAACTATTTGTAATACCCACTTTCTGCTGGGTTTGTGACAATAGAATAAAACCAAGAAACATTCCGTTTTGTATTGCTTTTAGTTTAAATAGCCAATGCCACTTTATCCACACATTGTCCCATCAATTCTTCCAGGGCTATACTCTACACGTTGTTTAGTAATCAGATTTTGACTGCATCTATTCAACAAAAGTTATAATCAGAATTATTCTGTAGCTAATTCAAATGCTTTTTGTGTATAGACAGAGTTTTAAAAAATCATAATTTTTAAGTGCTTTGACCTTAACAACAACAACAAAAATTAAACTCATTCAAATAATTATGTCCCATTTAAATACACACTATGCCCACTAAAACTGCTCATTCAATCTTTAGATAATGAAATCTCCCAGGTAACAGTGCAACGTGTGGTTAAAAATGAATCTTGAACAATGCTATTATCATCTTGTCCAGATTGGCCAATTTGTCTCAACCCCAATCTGGAAAGGTCTTATTGGAGGATAAAATGCCTTTGTCAATTCAATTCTTTATTCAATACAAGTGCAGTGGTTGAGATTTTGTGATGAATTATCCTGAACACCTGGCTAAACGGAATGGAAAAAAAGACTACAATTAACTCACCACAGGCAATCAGACACCAGTATTATGAAAAATAATATCATATGGCCATCTAAATTCTATTTGTTGATAGCAACACTAGTCTCCACTGCCTCAAACCTCTCTTCATGTTTCCCCTTCCACCTCTCTCCCTCCTGTCTCCCACCATCCCTCTTCCATTTCCTCGTTTCTTCACTCCTCTTTTGTCCTCTTTAATATTCCTTTCTTGTCTTTTTTTCTTTCCTTGCTGCCTTTCTTTCTTTTGTCTTTTCTCCCTCCTTCCCCTTTTTCCTGCTTTCCTTCCTCTCTTCCTTCCTTTTTTTCCCTTTCCTCCTCCTTCCTTCCCTTTCTTTCCTCCCTTCTTTGTTCTCTCCTTCCTTTCCTTAAGGGTCAGATTTAATAATCACTCTCAGAGCAAAACCCAGGATATATTTTTCCCTTCATTTGATAGATTATGTCAAAAAAGAAAACTGCTAATTCTTATCAAACATTGTTGTTTCAGAGCAATTTTACTTATGTTTATGTGATGAAACAGAAAAAGCATTTTTTAATCAGATTTATCTGACACTAAGCGATAAAGTACAAATCATCCACTGCTATTGATTCACAATTCTAGAAATTAAACTTTGAACTTCATGTGTGTTTTACTTCTAAAGACTTAATTTGCATATTTCACATCTCTATTCTTCTGAAAGATAATGGTATATTTTCTACTGTCTAAAATGAAGCAGATTTGCTTAATTTTTTAAAATGGCTGTATTCTTAAAACTTAAAAAAATTAAAGTTGCAATTGTAGCTTCCATTTTTTTCACTGAATATAATTCACTTAGTAAAAAATATTTTTATTTCAAAATGGGAGCAGCTCACCATTTTCTAAAATAATACTTTAATCAAGCAATACATACTAAAGGAGACCATAAGCTTTTCACCAAATATATGTTTTCTGAATTCAAAGTCTAAAGCTAGTAAAAGGCTAGCTTACTTGAATGTCATGTCCTTATACCCTTTCTGTGGCAAATATTTCAATTACTGCATGTCTAAGGTTTGGTCTGAATCTCATAACTAACTTTGCCTTGAGTCATAAAATGTCTTATTGCATTATCTTATCTAACTTCTGATGCTTTGGAATTATAATTATAATCCTCACATTCCAATCTTTGTTGAATATGAAGTTTCCTTATCACATTGCATTCACATTATCCATCAAGCTATCCACATTTACTGAGAACCAATTACTGTACGTGTCATGGTCAAACAAATTTATATTTCAGGTATTGGTATATGAATGGTCTTTATTTCAGGTCTACACATTGCAAAGTTGAGTAGATGAACCTGTTGCTTTAGATCAGCTGTATCCAATCTTGTGGCTTCCCTGGGCCACATTGGAAGAAGAATTGTCCTGGGCCACACATACAATACACTAACTCTAATGATAGCTGATCAGAGAAAAAAAGTCACAAAAATATCTCATGTTTTAAGAAAGTTTACAAATTTGTGTCGGGCCACATTCAAAGCCATCCTGGGCCACATGTGGCTCACAGGCCATGAGTTGAACAAGCTTGCTTTAGATCATAATAATTACCTCCTACAAATCTCCTTATTTGCTCTATCCTCCAACTTATTCTACATGTTCTTGACTGAGTTCAGTGGACAATTATTGCTTAGTGGTTGGCCAGAATCATTTCCTTCTTCTATCGTCAATAGACCCCAGTTTCTATTCAGGAGAATCGCCTTTCCCTAATTTCGAGACTTTGGGAGGAGAGGGATTTAAATCAAAGTTTTCTGCTCCCTTCTAGCTCATGTATTAACATGTGACCCAAGCAAGGTGAACTGGACTCTCTTTTAAGACTTTAAAATTTGAACAGAGTTACACACAGGATGGAGAAAAGAGAGTATCACAAACAGACTGGAATACTTCTTGCTAGCCGCATGCCCAGAAACGCATGCTCAGATTCTTTTTCCTTTTGTAAGTTTTGTTCCATTGCCTTTGTGCTAATTACAGCACATTTACTTTCTGCCTGATTTAATCAGAGAATGATTTCTGTTGCTTGCATCCAGAGAGCTCTAATTGATAGGCAGCTAAACTATATTTGATGATTTTATTTTCCTGTTTACAATCCTTTCAGGGTTGCCACTGCCTGTAGGCCATCATCAAAATTCCTCAGCCTGGCAACAAAGGATTCCCATTATTTAGCCCCAGTCCTCTCTATTCAACCTCATCAATTTCTTCCTCATCATATACCCTTAATAATTCAACCATATGGAATCACAATTCCTATGACATACTGTGTTTTTTTCCACCTCAGTGAAAAGCACAGTCTGTTCCCTCTGCCTGGATTGCCCTTCTCATTTTAGCTAGCTAGGTAATTCCAACTCATTCTTTAATGCTTGGCTTAAGTTTTATCTTCTTCAGGAATATCTCACTAGCATCCATTCTCTCTCCTGGCTTAGTTTTCCCTGAAGAAAGCCCCAACAGCATCATTCACACAATATCAGAGAAGTTGAAAACTATGAGGTTTAAGGGAGAGAACTCTGGAACCAAACTGCTTGAGTTCACATCTCATCATTGTCTTTCTTCCTCAATCTCAGGCAGGTTATTATCCTTACTGTGCCTCTGTATCTACCTCACAGTGATGTTGTAAGCATTAAAGAATTCACATGAAGTACTTAGATCAATGACTGGCATATCATTAGTGCTAAGTATGTGTTAGCTATTATCCTAAAATTTATCTCTGTCATAGTGTTATTATTTTCTTCCTTCAACCTCTTTTACCTGCACATTCTATGTTGTACAACTTTATATTTCCCAGGTACTTAGTGGCAGCTCAATAGAAGTTGGTTAAAATAATAAAAATGGATAGGTGTTAGCAAAGTTTTTTTTCAGTGTATAAAGCCTTTTTGGAATTTTGCCTAATTTTTCACACATCAAACATTAAAGTTGGGATTGCTTTATTTAAAACTTTACATAAAATTGATACTGATTTCCTGAAATTATAATAAAATCCTCCCCACACTTACTTCTCCTTCTTATTTCCCCTCTCACACACATTTGTTTAATTATTATTTAGGGCCATTTTACTGACAATTTGGTGATTGAGGCTATAAAAGCCAAGAACTGACAATGTCTTTAAGAATTATTTTTTAATATAAGAGGAAGAGGCAGGCAAAGCATCCCCCTATTCAGCAAGCAAGAGAAGGGAGATTAGATTTTTTTATAAATATATAATATACGTACATTACATATCATTATATATAATACGCTATATATAAGATTTTGAAAATATTTTATATATACTATATATAATTTATAAATCCTGTATTTTTGTGTCTCAGAAATGGCTTTGATTTTTCCCCCTACATTTTTTTTTTCAGAGATGGAGTCTCACTCTGTCACTCAGGCTGGAGTGCAATGGTGCGATCTCAGCTCAATGGAACCTCTGGTCCAGGATTCAAGTGATTCTCCTGCCTCAGCCTCCCTCGTAGCTGGGATTATAGACATGTGCCACCACACCAGCTAATTTTTTTATTTTCAGTAGAGATGGGGTTTTGCCATGTTGACCAGGCTGGTCTCAAACTCCTGACCTCAAGTGATCCACCTGCCTCAGCCTCCCAAAGTGCTGGGACTGCAGGCGTGAAAAATTGCACCAGGCCCTCTACGTTAGTTTTTGACCTATATTTAAAGATGATCTCTGTGAGGGGGCATCAAATTAGTAGTCCTTTCTGAAAAGGATAAATTTAGTTAGAGAACTCTGGAGACTACTGAGCACATCAATGACTTCCCTAAATGCTGGACTCACAAACCTGTCACAAGGAAGTGTGGACTTTCTCTCCCAATCTATTATCTGGCAACTTCTGCAGGAAGCTATGTCAATGGTAGAATGGGCTACAGAAGTGGAAACAAGCTCTCATTTCCATATAATATTATGATGTGATATACAGTTTGCATAATACACATGCCATCATTGGTTAGATTTCTAGAGTTTGTGGTGGAACCAAATATAATTACTAACATTTGTTCAATACTAGCAGTAAGCAGTCAGCAAGGCAAAGTGGGAAGCATTTTTCATGTACCAACCAACTTAATCCTGATGACAAACTGCAAGGCAGATAGTACAACTATCCACATTTTATAGCTAGATAAACTTGGGCTCAGGGAGGCAGAATAACTTACTCAAGGTCACACAGCTTGGGAGCCAAGCTTTGAACCCAGACAATGTAACTTCAAAACCTGGGTGTTAAACATTATAAAATATTGTTTCCTTTGGTAAATAAAAGTCCTGGGAGTATTACATAACTCAATATGGTATTGTGAAAGAACATACCTCGTGTTTCTACATGCATCAGTACACAGCAACGATAAAATGCTCAGCATAGTGTCTGACGCAGACTACATCTACATCTACATACAAATCACTAAATAGTAACTGCAGTTACAGTTATTACTGCAGCAATGGTATGTATTACTTGCAGTATATATATTACTGTCTACATATACTGCCTGCAGGCTGCAGGCAGTATATGTAGCAAGTAATAACACAGGCTTAGGAATCAAATGGACTTGGATTTGAATCCTTGTTCTGCTACTTACTGGGAATTTGACATCTATGAGCCTCAGTTACTTTTTCTGAAAAATGTGGCTCTAATTACTTTTTATAAAGCAGACGTAAAACAAATTTGCATGTACATACATGTGGTATTTACATATATTTATATACATCCATATCCAAAACTATATTGTGAATGTGAATGTGTACTCTGCATGCTCTGTACTCAGAATAGGAAACAAAGATCCAGAGATGGCTTGACCACCAACACTTGCAAATGGCACTGAATTCAGGTCTTCTATATTCAAGCTCAAGGCCTTTAAATGCAGGTTGTTTACTATCAAATTACTTTTATTCCTATGGAATTGGTGAAGTTTATTTTACAAAGAAATTCCCCTTACTCTGTCTGCCTCACTTCTTGTTTTTTCAAAAGGTAGTACTTTAATACCTAAATACCTTCAGCACAACTTTGTATTTCTTTAGGAAGGCTTGAAAGCTGTTAAAAGTGAAAAACCTTTAATGTATAACAATTCCAACATTATTTTTCTTAACCATTCACAAATATAAAAGATATATAGTATATTTGATCTAGCTCGGTAAACCATATTTACATCAATGTATTCTAATGTTTCTAGTTGATGTCATAATTTTACCAAATGGATTGCACTGAGGCTGAAAAGTGCACTATTTGTATTAAAAACATGTTCATTTGAACATGGCATTGCATAAATGCCAACTTTAAGATCTAGGGTATTTTTAAATATCTTATGTTTTGTTACTTTTCTCTTTTTAATTTATAGCTCTCTTTCAATTATCCTTATCATTGGAGGAGGAAAATTGGCACAGACAACTTAGAAGAGGGGATAATAATCAATTCCCAGACTATTATATTTGATTCTGCAATATGTTGGGTTGCGTAGTGCCAAAACAAGCAGTTTAAATGTAAATAGCTCAGTTGAGTGACTTATTTGGTATAAAATAGATTTTTAAAATACCAGGTTGTTTAGCAAATTTAACTCAGCCAACTATTCTTGTAAGGTTTCTGCTTTTTTTGTATATTTCCTTTTTAATGTATGGCTACTTTTGTTAATTGCATTAATTTATATCTTTCATTATTCGTAGGCTGAATAGTGAGAGTAATGTGTTTGCTGAGAGAGAAACAGTTGCATAAGAACTGGTGGGAAATGGTCTAGGAGAGTAAAGTGATTGGTGGAAAATCTTCATTTTAAAGAAAAACTTCTGCCAACTTTTATCATTTTTTCTCATACCTTCTGCTTGATGATCATCTCGTTGATATCCTCAAGGTCAGCCACCATCACTCTCTGTGATTTTATAACTCGATCAAGCAGAGAGAGCCAGTCGGTAAGTTCTGTCCAAGCCCGGTTGAAATCTGCCAGAGCAGGTACCTCCAACATCAAGGAAGATGGCATTTCTAGTTTGGAGATGGCAGTTTCCTTAGTAACCACAGGTTGTGTCACCAGACTAACAGTCTGAGTAGGAGCTAAAATATTTTGGGTTTTCGCAAAAAGGAAAAAAGAAGAAAAAGAAAAATTAGAAACACAAGCTAAAGAGCCAATTTCAATAACAATGAGTCAAATTTAATTGAAGAGTAACAATTTGAGCCAAACTCTTATTCATGACATTATACATCTTTTTCTAACAACGTGGACACTTTGTTTAGCAACACATGGTAGAAAATGAAAAGATTCAACCTTTTCATTAATATACATTTAACAATTTTTTAAAAAACGATTTTGCTCATTCTCATGCCTGGACAAGTAATTTAAGTTAAATAGGCCTTCTCAATAACAATCATATACATTGTGGAAGTGGTAAAGAAAACAAAAGTTTTCAGACCTTGTCAGGGAAATAAATTTTACTTTTTTTTTTTTTTTATTCAAGGAAAAAAAAAAAGGCAAAACAAGATGGGATAAGATCTTCTTTCCGATTTAAAATTCCCTTGAATAGGAAGTAAATTAATTTGGAGCTGGACCCTAGGGAAATCAAAGCCAATGAAACGTTCTTGTCTTAGCTCTGTATTTTATACTGGGAGCAGTTTATCACATTTTTTTCTTTTTATTTAAGATTGTCAGTAAACTGGCCAGCAGCGAAGAAAAACCAAGATCCAACATTTTCTTAAAAATGCAAGCTAGTAGTTTTTCTATTTAGACATGAAATATTGTTTCAAAGTCATTAAATAAATCTTAATATGAATAGTGTTGGACACTGTAGAGTAAGTCAGCCTACGGTAATGGTTAAGATGCGTAGTACTAGAATTAAAATGCCTGGTAGACAATCCTGCTCTCTGCCTTAGGAACTCTGGGACCTTGGTTAAGTCACGTAACCTCTCTAAGTTTCAGTTCTAACATTTGTTCAATACTAGCAGTAAGCAGTAAGCAAGGCAAAGTGGGAAGCATTTTTCATGTATTTACCTTAAAAGAAGAATAATAATAGGGTAAATGTCATAAGGGCAGTTGTGTAGATTCAATGAGTAGTACAAGCAGTACATGTATGACAATGCCAGAAACAGCAGCATAATCATCATCATCACAGTAATATTATTACAGTACCTGACACTATAGTAGGTGATCAATAATGTTAGGTATTACTGTTTTTATAAACACTTGGCTAGTAAGAAACACGGTGATGAACAACTGTGGTGAGAAACTGGAGATAAGGCTCCAAAATGTGAAATACTTGGGGAGTAGTCAGTCAAAGGTCTGTGTGTGGCCCTATATTGATTGAAGAGGGCTGAACTTGCTGGTGTGAATTGATACTAAATACCAACACACAGCTGGGTTATCAGAGGTGAGTGGTGAGGTGAAGGAATGCCTAATCAAGTTTGCAGACAATAGACTCAGGAGCATAATATAACCAGAAGATTGGTGGCAAAATTATTGGACTATGTAGTTCGGAATAAAAGGTTTCAAGGAAAGCTGCAAAAGACATCTCAACAGGAGACTCAGAGGCATGGACAACCAGTGAACTATTCTAAGAACATTTAAAAAAAATGAGACATTGAATTTTCATTCTGAGGTAGCCAATCATTAATTTTTATGGCTATGTAACTCTGTTTTTAAGGTTGTCGCCTCATTACAGAAGAAGATGAGTAGAATGGAAGAATGTTTCTTGTCTCTCAAGCTTCTCAGGGACACCAAGCGTTTTCTATGAGTGAAGGAACTAATTTTGATCAATGCAGACAGAAAAAAATAGTGTTTTAATTGTCAGAGAGAATAAAAAAATTTATGTCACCAAATAATGATTGAAAGGCAGTAACACTGAGGCGATAAAGAAAAAGTTTTGTTTCTCAAAGCTATCTGACTACTCTGAGGCTCTTTCTAGAAAGAATTAAATGTAATGTAAAGAAGGAATAGTGTTTTGTGTCACAGTCCAGGAGAAGAACTCATGGAAGCAAAAAGATCTAGAAATCTTAAAAGGGATTCCAGGAAAGGAGCTAAATATCCAGAGAGGATGCATGCGTGAGGATGAAAAGAGAGCTAAATTAAAATATCACTGTAGGAACTAACTGCAGAACACCAGGCTGACTGGCAAATGTGGATGGAGTGTTCCTAAAATAGATACACAATGTATACTGAGGCAATATACAGCAATTTAGGAGGATTTCAAGCTTATGGGAGTGTCAGAAAATGCTTTTTTAAAAAGTGACTCATTGAAAATTTGACCCTCAAATAAGAGCAGAGACATGAGATTTTTTTTTCTCCAGACTTATTTCTGACCATGAAAGAAGTACCTAATGAGGTGGAAATGATCATGTCACACTAAATTTCAATAGAGTGAAGGATGAGGAAGTAGAGAATTAATCAGACTTCAACAAGCAGACCACTGTTTCCTGAAAAGCACGTTTGGAAAAAGACAGAAAGGAAGAAGGAAAGAAGGAAGTCAGGGAGGGAGGGAGGGAGGAAGGAGGAAGGGAGGGAGGTGGGGAATCTATTGAAAAGCAAGGCAAGACAAGGCAGGAAGGAAGGAAGTCAGGAAGCCAGGCAGTAAGGGAGGGAAGGAGGAAGGAAGGGAGGGAGGGAAGCTATTGAAAAGAAAGGCCAGGGCCTGAAACTCAAAAAGAGAGAATGGTTCATGATGACTAAATATGCCACTGGGATCATAAATTAGCTGAAGCATATTCAGAGGAAGATGGAGAGGTCTAGCAATGCAGACATCTCTGTGCCAGTCATGGGCAGATAATCTCATCTACAGACCCATCAGGCCAGTATTTCTGGTCTTGTCTTCTCCAGCATGCACCACCTGAAGAACATCTATCTGTACACTGCTGGGAAAGGGAGGGGAAACCTTATCAGACTTTCTCACTGCTCTATCTCTTGCATCTTGCACATGTCCTGGAGTATAGGAGGTGCTCAATTGATTCCCTTTGAATCTAAAGAAAAGTCAATGTGCAGTAAGCTCTTTAGTGAACTTAGAGGTCTTCTACATACAATGAGTACTAAAATTTAACAAGCACCCATTAGAATGGAAGAATGGAGGCGAGAACACAAAACATGCCTAGGTTTTTACTAGTTAGGTGATTTTAGCTGTTTTCACAAGAGGATAATGGAGGAAGACCCGCTGCTTGGGGCAGACAATGAAAGATCAAATATTAAAGAGAGAAAATACAGCCAGTCAATTTATTTGCCCTCAACCCCACACACATACATTTTTTTTTCTATCAAAGGGAAAAAGCAGGAAATAGCTCTGAATCAGAAAGCGGGGTGTAGAATATTTAGGCTTTCTAGGACCAGATTGTTGTATTTGAATCCTTGCTCTATAATTTTTTTTTTTTAGCTGTGTAACTATAGTCACATGACTTAACCTCTCTGAATCTCCATTTACTCCTCTGTAAAGTGGCGATTATAATAGTACTTCCTTCATAGACAATTGGCCTTACTATTTCCTAAACAGACGATCTTGGAAAAGTAATGTTCACTGACATTGGAGGCATCTTGAGGTAAGGAATTATACCATGCCTGCTACACTGAACATCTTGACCCTCAAGAGTTTTCACCTGTGTAACTATGAAAACAGTACCAATCTAATGGAATTGTGTTACGGATTTTATTACATGATACATGTAAGTCACCTCCTAGGATTGTTCTGACTGTAAGTACGCTATGTGGATTTTTTTCTTCCTCTTTTTCCTGCGTTTCTCACACAATGGTTATTGGCTCCTCATGTTCTACATTCGTATGGGATTTTATGCTCTGTACTCTGAACCAGACTTGACACTCCAGCCTTACCTCCCTCCATTATTTCCAGGCTCCTCCACACCCCTGCCTATTCTGCATTCTCTCATGAGCACAGGCCATTTCAAACTTTGTGTCATTTCATACGCTTTCTATACTTCTTGAAAACTTTTCTCTCCTGTTTCCAGACAAAAATCTCATTTTCTCTTTAAATGTCAACTCTAGATTTCTGTGTTTTGGGGAGGACCAGAATAAGAAGTGTGTAATTAAAATATCTCTATGAGGAACAGAATTACACCTTTCTTGTGGGTCCTAAACACTTTTTAGTCTTTAACATTTTCTTACTTAAATCTAGTTATCACCAGGAAGGACAAAATCTTGCACCACTATTAGGTTTTGGAGGATTTTGAAAATGTCTAGAGGATAGCTGATAGTAGTTGAGAGTTGGATTCTAAAGTCAGAAACTTTGGGTCTCAAGGAATATACTTTAAAACATAAAGAAGCAAGAGGCTAATCTTCATCGACCTCTCACACATTAGAGCCATTTCTGTTCAGAAAAACATTACTTAAAATATTTTATGTTTTCTAAAAAGACTTGCCTCTAGATTCATGCATGTATATATTTTTTTCATTTTTTAATTAAAGTGTTTCAAAGGAGAGAAGTTTTGAGGTCCTGAAATATTTATCTTTTTTTTTTTTTTTTTGAGATGGAGTGTTGCTCTGTTGCCATGCTGGAGTGCAGTGGTGTGATCTCAGCTCACTGCAACCTCTGCCTCGTGCGTTCAAGTGATTCCCCTGCGTCAGCCTCCCGAGTATCTGGGACTACAGGCATTTGCCACCATGCCCAGCTAATTTTTTGTATTTTAGTAGAGATGGGGTTTCACCATGTTGGTCAGGATGGTCTCGATCTCCTGACCTCGTGATCCGCCCGCCTCGGCCTCCGAAAGTGCTGGGATTACAGGCATGAGCCACCATGCCCGGCCTATTTATCTTATTTTATTATATATATCACATTGGTTCTTACTGCACTTCAGATGCCTTTACCTTTATCTAACACATATGAGGTTCTTTCTTTTCCACCATGTCATAGTACTAGAAATATATGCAAATCACCTTTTTCAGTGAAGTGTAGGCTGGTCAGATTTGTTAGTGGTTTTGCAGAGTCTGAGTAACCTGTTCACAGTTCTAAGGGTCAGGCACGGTCATATTGTTGTGCCAAGGATATTTCCTGTTAACTCGATATTTTAAAAGACTGAAAGAGAATTTGTTTTGCTAAGAGTGCCTGAATCTGTAATCTAGAACGGGTAAAGAGTTAGGATAGATAAACTATTACATAGAATTTTCAATGATGTTCTGGGCTGGGTCTCCAGTTGTCATCCCTAAGGAGCACGGGAAATGGTTTCCCCTCCAGCTGGCGGAAATCCTTTCCTGTGTATCCTATTTAATCTTAACCCCAAGTCTGTTCATGCCTGGGCATTCACCCCTTGCCTTATGCCCCTATCTTGGGTTACAAGAAGCTGGCTCTGGTATTAGCTGGTTCAGATCTCAGCCTCTCTAATCACCTCAGAGACTAAGGGTATTCTTCTCAAGTCCATTGGAGGAATTGTCTTTTCCTGCCTAGGGTCCTTACTGAAAATAGTCTTTCTGATGTTATGCTATTAAAGGTTCCTCCCGTAACAGATTTGGGTGGGTTTTATTTGTTTGTTTTTTGCTCAATCACCTTCTGCCAGAACCAGATGTATTGCAATGTGCAAAATTAAACCGTATATCTAGGTAGACAGATAGATACACACATTGTGTGTGTGTGTGTGTGTGTGTATGTGTATGTAAAGAGAGACAGACAGAGACAGAGAGAGCAAGAGAGAGAGAGGGCATCTGAATAGTCTGAGGACATACTATGTAGCATAATACCTTTCTCATGCATTCATTAGAAAATTAAAATTACTCTACTAAAATTGTGGTTTTCCCTCCATAGTTAAGCAGACAGAAAATCAAGCTCAAAATAGCTGAAATGAATTGAGTTTGGCACACCAGAATGGTAGCACGAATAACAGTAGGTGTAATATACTATTGCAAACTGCAGCTTTGCTCTGAGTATTTTGTTAATTAAAAGGTGTTGGCTTTGGGAAGGAACTCTTATTTTTTTCAAGTGTTTGAAGAACATTTCTCTAGTCTGAAAATTTAATTGGTTTCTGGGGTACATGATTAGTCAGACTAACAGCTTTACTTAGAGCTTTAAAGAAGCTACTAAATCTTTTAAAACATACACACAATGTGTTTGGCATATTTCCTTTGAAGTATTCACACATGGTTTTCCTGTAATTCACAGGTCTCCTTTGGTTGATAAGAAAGCAAGAAGCACATACTCTATTTCTAGCTTTGTTGTATGAATGTGGGTAACTTTTTTTGTTTGCTTTACTTTTATATTTGAAAAATCACTCAACTTACAAAATAAGTTATTGGGCTCACATTAACAGTTCTATGAGGGAATATCTAAAAAGTGCTGTTAAGTATTCCCTTCCTCCTTATCATTCCGTTTCAACAGAGGACAGCAATGTTATATGTGGTCAAATTGCATTACTGGTTAGTACTATGGGGTATAGGAAAGATTGTTGGCAACTTCCATCTCACTAGTAGATAAAATAACTCTCCTCCATGTAAGCAATATTGGAGAATATTTTCTTTTTGAATCTTTGAAAGGACGGCATTTGGATTAATGAATTATGTAAGAGTTCAAGAGAACCTCTTAAGAAAATTTGAAATCATGTCTAGATTCTAAGACAATCTATTGCGTAGGTAAGGAAGAATTTCACGTCTCCCCTCTAAATATTTACAGTCTGCACATACAAGTTGGAAAATTAGAAACAAACACTATGAACACATAAACACTTATTTTTGTCTGCATTCTTTTCTGTCGCTCTAAAGAGTAAATAAAATATATGACCCATGTATCATCAATAATTCTTATTTTAGAAAAATAAATGCTTGTACCCTACATAGGCAAGGCCAGAGTACTGGAACTCAAGGATTCATGATAACCATTTGTATTTCTGGATTTCAGAAAAAAAAAAAAAAGTTAAGTTTGGGAGCCATGGATTTTTAAAGCTTAATGGTGCTATTTGCTTACATTTTAATAGATCCTTGCTATTAAAAATATAATTCAAATAAATATTTGCTACTACTTACAAGTAAGATAAATTGCCACCAACACTGCCATCATCCCCATCATTTACTCTGTGATTCTTATGTGCCAGGCAAGGTTCTTCATAAACCCTCTTTTATTTCACCTTTACCAAACCATCTTCAGGGTAGATGTTATCGTCCTCTTTTTACCAAGGTAATGAAACTTGTTCGGGATCTCACATTAACAAGTGATGTTTCCAAGACAATGTTCTTAACCACTGCACATATTTCTAAGAATCACAGGACATCAGGTATCTTTCTTACATGTCTCATTCAATATGCGAGAATTGTTAATCACTCAAATACTTCTGACTCTAAGAGCTATAGCTTATAATATATGGTATCCATGAAATATATCTAATATCCATTTTAATTTGGGAGAGAAGATCATTTGATATAGCTATAAAAATATGGATTGTAACAATCAAGCGCATCTAGCACCCACTCACAAATATTACCCTTGAGAAATATCTCCAACCTGACTTTAAACGTATCCTTCCTTCACCAATTTGAATAGAGAAATAATCGTTGCCTTTTCCTGTTTTAGTTTGCATCATCTAAGTGCCCTTCTATAACCAACATTATATGAATTCATCTACATGCGCTCAGTGAAAAGCAGGGCTTCTCAATCTCAGCACTGTTGACATTTTTGTCCCAGATAATTCTTTGTCGTGAGTGGCTGTCCTGTGCGTTGTAGGATCAGAATTGCTTGTCAGTATCCCTGGCCAGAGCTCCCTCCTAGATGTTCGACCAAAAATGTCTCCTGACATTACCAAATGTCTCCTGAGGAAAGAAAAATTGCTTATGGTTGAGAATGTCTCAATTAAAAGGATTTTCTATCTCTCCCTATCCACCCACCTCTCAAATAGCTGCTTAGAATTTGTGCTGGACATCATTTATGCCTCTCCAAGTTTGTTTTTTCTCATTCCTCAGAAGTGGAAGTTAAGAGAAATTGTTAAGGGCTTCTCTTTCCCACATGATATTGGGCAGGCACTGAAGTATCCATAAGTAAACCACAAACTTACGGCTGCCAAGGAATAATAAGTAATATTACACAGGAAGTGTCTTAGTGACAAAAATGACAACATCTCTGCTGGAGAGTAAATGTCCATAGATTCTCTTTTTGCATCTACACTTTTGGCAAGAGATATTCCAGATTCTCCCATTAAGAGCCGTAGTCTATTTCTCCACTCCTTGAATATGGATTGGTCAAGTCACTTGTTTCGGGTAATGACGTGTCAGCAAACATGACATAAGCAGAGGCTTAACAATGCTTGGGTGTTGGGCTATGCTTGGAACTCTTCCACCACTATGGAACTATGCTAGCCTGATGAATAATTACAGGCAAGTGATCCTGTCACCCACACTGTCTCAACTTATAACCAAAAAGTTATACCAGACTTATGAATGCCACATGTGGTCATCAACCACCAGCTGACCATGAGTGCATGAATGAGCACAGCTGAGTCTAGCAAAAGAATCACCTTGATGAACCAAGCCCCAAGCAGAATCAAGAATCATGAGCTAAAAAGAAGAGATTCTTATTTTAAGTCTCTACATTTGGGGTAGCTTGTTACACAGCAATAGATAGCTGATACAGCATCCATTTTTACCTATCAAACACTACTACACAAAACAGGATTTAAAATTCCCTTCCCATTACCACAGAAATTAAAAGAAAAATGCTTATCCAGCAGAGAGAACATAGCTGGAAAAGAGAGAGTCTTTAAGTTAAAATGTGGAATGGAATTCCACAGAGAATGGAAGATTCACATAGTCAGTCTCTAAGGTCAATAAATCAGGCAGCCAGCATTTGACAGGATATTTGAAGAAAGTAACACTTTTGGCAGAAATTCACTATTAGTGCACCAAGAGCTTTGTATATGAAAAAAGTAGAGTATGTCATAATAAGAGCCAAGAAGTAGGCACCCCAGTGCAGAAGACAAGGGAAGAAAAAGCCAGATGAAACCATAATAAAGACCATGCTATTGATGAAGGGTGGTCATCAATTGTAAAAGTGATATCAGAATAAAATCCATATAACCATTTGAGTATAACCAGCTAGAGAACATTGTGTAGTTCTTATTACAGAAAATACACTGCTATTCTACCAAAATTCTGAGCACCTTAAAAAATTCCCGAATTAAATAATTTATTCTGATTTAGGTTTGCTTATTCAATTTTTTAAAATAGAGTTCCTCCTATCTGAATGTTAGAGACAAGACCCTGCAGTGAAAACTCAGCAAAATGAGGTAAGCAGTGTTTTCTACAAAATTCAGTCTAAATCTCTTACTTGTTTGGGAGAGCTACATTTTCACCTTAAGTAGCAAAATAATTAGCAATGTGTTTTGAAAGTTGTTATATAATGAATAAGATCCTCTACCATGTGTCAGGCCCTCACAAGCCTCATCCACCAGAGGAGATGATAAGCTATTTGAGATAAGTATCAGAATCACCTTTTCCTTCCTCACAAGACCAAAGGTCTGAAAAATAACAGGCTCTCAATCAAAATTTGTTGTTGTTTTCACAATTAGAATGAGGTACAAGTTGCAATGTACTAAGCAGAGTCCTTAAGTGCAATCTCACTCTCTCTCTAAATATATATATGCATATGTATATATAGTCTAAATATACAGAGAGACAGAGAAGTTATATAAATTAATATAACAGAGTTATATAACTGTGATTTACAGCTTCCTCAGAGTTTCAGTCTAGAACTTCATCAGGGAGAAGAAAGAGGAACCATTAGTGCAATGTAAATGGGACAATATTAAATAGTCTTAAAATGTAGATTCTTTTGGTTCAAATCAATTATAATATATTTGCACAGAATTTGGACAGCATACAAATGTCTTTTTAGTCATTTTCTCCATTGGTTCCTCATCATATCAATTTATAGAACAGGAAACTAAATTCAGATAAATTAAAATACTTCTTCAAGATCAACGTTTAGTAAATTAGATGAAAGGTTCTGAGCAATCTGTATTTCAAGAAGAAAGGCTCTGAGTTGAGTAATTAATAAGGAATTCATCAAAAACAATTAACCTGATTTTAAAATGGGCAAGGATTTAAATAGACATTTCTCCAAAGAAAATATATACACAGCCAACAAGCATCTGAAAAGATACTCAACACCATCAATCATCGGGGAAATGCAAATGAAGGACAAAAACCACAATGAGATATTAGCTCACAACCATGAGGATGACCGTGATCATAAACAGAAAATAACATATGCTGGCAAGGATGTGGAAAAACTGAAACACTTCTGCATTGTTGGTGGGAATGTGAAAAGGTGTAGCAGCTATGGAAAACAGTATGGAGGTTCCTCAAAAAATAAAAATAGAATTATCATATAATCCAGCAATCCCATTTCTGGGTTTACAGATAGTCCCCAACTTACTAAGGTCTAACTTGTAATTTTTGGACTTTACAATGGTGTGAAAGCGATATGCATTCATTAAGAAACCATACTTCAAATTTTGAATTTTGATATTTTCTGGGGCTAATAATATGCAGTATGATACTCTCTTCTGAGATATTGGGTTGCAGCATGATATTTATCATGAGGATAAATAATTGATACTCTACTATGTACTGTGTTGCCACATGATTTTGCCCAGATGTAGCCTAATCTACATGTTTTGACCATATTTAAAGTAGGCTAGGCTAAGCAATGATGTTTGGTAGGTTAGGTATATTAAATTAATTTTTGACATGACATTTTCAACTTATGATGGGCTGATTGGGATGTAATCCCAGTGTAAATCAATGAGCATCTGTATATCCGAAAGAATTAAAAACAGTATCTTAAAGAGATATTTGCACACTCATATTAACTGCAGCATAATTCACAATAGCCAAAAATTGAAGTAACTAAAATGTCCATTGATTGATAAACGGATTAAAAAATGTGGTATAGGACACAATGGAATATTACTCAGCCGCAAAAAAGAAGGAAATCGTTTCCTATGCTACAACATGGGTGTACCTTAAAGACATTATGCTAAGTTAAATAAGCCAGTCATAAAATGACAAATATTGCATGCTTCCTTTTATATAATGTATCTAAAGTAGTCAAACTCTTTAGAAACAGAAAGTAGAATGGTCATATTGCCAGTGCTGGGGTACAGGGAGCAATAGGAGCTCTTCAGTGGGTTAGGAGTTTCGGATTTGAAAGATGAAAACATTCTAGAGATCTGTTGAATAACAATGTACATATAGTTAACACTACTGGTTTGTACACATAAAACAGTTAAGCTGGCAAAGTTTGTATTATGTGGTTTTTGTTTTTAAACCACGTTTTTAAAATTATACTTTAAGTTCTGGAATACATGGGCAGAATGTGCAGGTTTGTTACGTAGGTATACACTTGCCATGGTGGTTTGCTGTACCCATCAACACTTCATCTACATTAGGTATTTCTCCTAATGTTATCCCTCCCTCTGCCCCCTAATCCTCCAACAGGCCCTGGTGTGTGATGTTTCCCTCCCCATCTCCATGTGTTCTCATCGTTCAACTCCCACTTATGAGTGAGAACATGTGGTGTTTGGTTTTCTGTTCCTGTGTTAGTTTGCTGAGAATAATGGTTTCCAGCTTCATCCATGTCCTTACAAAGGACATGAACTCATCCTTTTCTATGGCTGCATAGTATTCTATGGTGTATATGTGCCACATTTTCTATATCTAGTCTATCATTGATGGACATTTGGGTTGGTTCCAAGTCTTTGCTATTGTAAACAGTGCCGCAATAAACGTATGTGTGCATGTGTCTTTACAGTAGAATGTTTTATAAGCCTCTGGGTATATACCCAGTAATGGGATTGCTGAGTCAAATGATATTTCTGGTTCTAGATCCTTGAGGAATCACCACACTGACTTCCACAATGGTTGAACTAGTTTACAGTCCCACCAACAGTGTAAAAGTGTTCCTATTTCTCCACATCCTCTCCAGCATCTGTTGTTTCCTGACTGTTTAATGATCGCCATTCTAACTGATGTGAGATGGTATCTCATTGCGGTTTTGATTTGCATTTCTCTAATGACCAGTGATGATGAGCTTTTTCTCATATGTTTGCTGGCCACATAAATGTCTTCTTTTGAGAAGTGTCTGTTTATATCCTTCCCCCACTTTTTTGATGGGGTTGTTTGTTTTTTTCTTGTAAATTTGATTAAACCACATTTTTTTTAAAGGGAATTCACAGACCAGGCGAATTGTGGACTTTTAAAAATTCCCTTCTGAGTTAAGGAGATTTAAAAGAGATTTTTTTGGAGTACTATAATAAATATCATCCTGTAAATTCCAATGGTTCTGATATATTAAGGCCCAGTAGAAAATAATTGATTTATTTTATGTCCTTACTACTCCTACTTGC
This sequence comes from Symphalangus syndactylus, assembly GCF_028878055.3. Taxonomy (NCBI): domain Eukaryota; kingdom Metazoa; phylum Chordata; class Mammalia; order Primates; family Hylobatidae; genus Symphalangus; species Symphalangus syndactylus. Next base: position 45,886,437 of record NC_072447.2, read on the forward strand.
ATTCTCATTGCAATCTTTGTGGGGTAAGCAGAATATGCCACTGCCTCTCTGTAGTGGATACTGTAATGCTTCATCAAGATCCTCTTCTGGAGTCGATGCACCCACACCACAAATATTATTCCTAGTATTTGTGGTGTGGGTGCATCGACTCCAGAATAATAATATCTGCAAAAGGATCACAGCTGCATTTCTCTCTGGTGCCTGCTCTTGGCTAGGGCAAAGATACAAAAGTCTCGCCCATTTGCCTCAATTTAGGAGAACTCTGAAAGACCACCCCAGCTCCAGTGTCCCTGTCACATGGGCTGAAGCCTCAGTAGCAACTGCAGTATGGGTGAGCTTTTCTCTGCCCAATACTGCCTCCTTTACTTCCTTATAAATAGCAACAATACTTCTCAATAAACTTTCTGTGTGCAACTTTTTGTCTCAGAGACTGTTTGCAAGGAATCTCATCTCTGACACCATATCTCTGGCCTATTTACATAATAGTTTGTTTTTAATACATAGAAGTAATATGATTTTTTCAGGCATTCGATAGTAGAATATTTTTTAAAGTTAATTATAGGCCAGGCGCTGTGGCTCATGCCTGTAATCCCAGCACTTTGAGAGGCTGAGGTGGTAGAACACGTGAGGTCCGGAGTTCAAGGCCAGCCTGACCATTATGGTGAAACCCTGTCTCTACTAAAAGTACAAAATTAGCCAGGAGTGGTGGCGCATGCCTGTAATCCCAGCTACTTGGGAGGCTGAGGCAGGAGAATCGCTTGAAACTAGGATGTAGACGTTGCAGTGAGCCCACATCATGCCATTGCACTCCAGCCTGGGAGACAAAGCAAGACTCAGTCTCTAAATAAATAAATAAAAAGTTAATTATTTATTGGTATCACATGTTATATAACTCAATTGAATGCTCTAAAAAATGACAAAAAGTATGCTGAGGATTGTTGGCATATTTATTGTTTAAGGGCTTATAAAGTAGTTTTATACTCCTTGGGTATATTTGAGTTTCAATTTATCATCAGAGTTGCTGTTTCTTATGTGAAATATGAACACTTCCTGTAACTAAAAGACCAATGAACTTGACAAATTCAAATGCTGAAGTCTTGAACTCTGTCTTCATAATGACCTTGGAAATGTAACTGCTATCTTAAGTTGGTTTGAAGTGACTGTGTTGAGCTAAACTTGGGTTTTAAAGTTCTAGGTCAGTAAACATGTTATGAATTGCAGGTATGGAAAACACACTAACTGAAATAGTGAAACTAGCTATATCAAAATCAATTTATGTTTTTATTTAACTTGTAGAAAAGCACACTCTGCCCAGAAGTGCAATAACTACCAACCATACAAAAGAAACCAAAATCAAGGGTAGAAAACAGGTAACACTTATGGAGGAAAAATTGCTTGTTAGAAGCACAACAAATAAAAATTTGGTGTTTGTTTCTTTAAGACATCCCTGCCAAACGATCTTAAATTCTTTTTGAAAGTATGTTTTTTTTTTTTTTTTTTTTTTTGAGACGGAGTCTTGCTCTGTCGCCCAGGCTGGAGTGCAGTGGCACAATCTCGGCTCACTGCAAGTTCCGCCTCCTGGGTTCAAGCCATTCTCCTGCCTCAGCCTCTCCGAGTAGCTGGGACTACAGGCGCCTGCCACCACACCCGGCTAATTTTTTGTATTTTTAGTAGAGACGGGGTTTCACCGTGGTCTCGATCTCCTGACCTCGTGATCCGCCCGCCTTGGCCTCCCAAAGTGCTGAGATTACAAGCGTGAGCCACCGCGCCCGGCTCTTTTTGAAAGTATGAAAGGTAATCATAAATAAAACATTATGGTTTCAGTGGTTTTAAATTATGCTATTGAAATAACAGTGTTCCTCAGGGCATTAGCATGACAGTTTTGATGCACATACTTCCTATTGTCTTGGACTTGAATCTCATTGTCTTAATCCTTTTGATGAATGGGCTTAAAATTAAGAGTGTAAAGAGTGTATGGAAAAGCTGTGAGCCCACAGATGGTTTCTGAAGTAGAAACATATCCAACTTTGTTTATTCAAAAAGATGTGTGAAGCTGTATTGTTAGAGTTGCTTCATTCTGAACTTATTTTTGCTGCTTACAAAGGGGAAATCCCATCAGATCAGGGCTAAGATAATTCCTTTTTAAACAATCAGTAAATCATATTTAAACCTTGTTTACACTAGTACTTTTTCCATGATGGCGTTGTTTTACATAAAATACATGCTTTCAATCTTGTTAAATTTGTTAGGACTCATTTTGTGGCCTAACATATGATCTACCCTGAAGAATTGTTTCTTGTGCACTTGATAAGAATGTATATTCTCCTGCTGTTAGATGAGATGTACTGTATATGTCTGTTAGGTCTATTTGATCTAAAGCATAAAGTCAAATGCATTCTTATTGATTTTTTAATGTGGATTATTTGTCTATTGTTGAATTTGGGGTAGAAGTCCCCTACTATTATTGTACTGTACTTTGTCTCTTTCTTTTTATCACTTTATATTTGCTTTATATATTTAGGTACTCCAGTGTTGGGTGCATATATATTTACAATTGTTATACCTTCTTGATGAATTGATTCTTTTATCATTATTTAATGACCTTCTTCGTGTCTTTTTAGTTTTTGATTTTAAAGCCTATTTTGTCTATTAGAAGTATGGCTATCTCCATTCTCTTTTGGTTTCCATTTGCATGGAAACCAAAATATCTTTTTCTATCTCTTCTATTTCAGTCAACATGTGTCCTAAAAGATGAGGTGAGTCTCTTCTGGGCAGCAGTAGTCGACTCTTGCTTTAATCCATTTGGCCACTCTATCTTTAGATTGGTGAATTTAATCCATTTACATTCAAAGTAATTATTGATAGGTAGGAATTTACTACTGCCATTTAAAAAGTTGTTTTCTAATTGTTTTGTAGATCCTTTGCTCTATATGCCTTTTTTTTGTTGTCTTCTTTTATGGTTTGATGGTTTTGCTCAGTAGTATACTTTGATTCCTTAATTTTTACCTTTTGTATATCTACTATAGGTTTTTGCTTTGCTTTTGCTACTACACGTTTTTGCTTTTCTTTACATCTTACATAAGGGTATTTTGAAACTGGTAATAACTTAATTTTGATTGCATACAAAACTCTACACGCTTACTTCCCTAATCCACATTTTGTAATTTCAATGTCACAACCTATATCTTCTTTATAATTTGTCTGTTTTAACCATTATTGTAGCTATAAGCACATTGGAATGTGAGAGTTCGTTTTAGTAGAGATCACACAAATTTTGCATTTTAAAATATTACTTGAAAATAAAATTTTCAATGAAGTTATAGTTAAGATTCAATTATTCCAAGGTGAAGTTAATTACAAAGTCCTGAATGGAAAATCATGCTATTTTTTCACTAGTAGAAAAATAATCCTTAAAAATGATGTTTCCTTTTTCCCAAGATATCTAGATAAGAACTAGAAGTAAAATGTATTTCCTCTACTATAAAATTACAATCTATATTAATCCATTATTTTAAAACAAAAAGATATGAAGGGAGAAAATTTTTATCAAGTTATATGTTACAAAATCTCTAGCTTACTGCATGAAATTAAACCACATAAAAGAAATAATAAACCTAACTGAAACAACATTAACTCCTATCTAGGGTTTATCAAACTACAGAAAACAGAAAGGAAAGGAATTATATATCTTGAGAAACATAACTACTAAATATTGGTGGAAACTATATATGTGCATAGTTTTGAATTGGTAAAATGAGAAAATTCTTCATTTTTGCCCTGCAATATGGCGGAAAGAATGAAAAAAGAAGTCACTAAAGCTCTGTTTCCAACTTTTGTACTAATTCAAAAGCATGATTATGCTATACTTAATAACTATTTCTACTTAAAAATTGTTAATCATTGTGATTTTAACACCTAATGTATATATTTTCTGTGGAATACAAGAACGTGAACAGAGGCAAAGAGCTAGGCAGAAAGACCAATTTCCAAAGAGGAAGTAGGGTTAGTTTACTACTGGGGCCTCAGGTTCCCATTCAATCTGACGTAAAAATGGAATTGAAGGGCATATGGGCTGACGTTATCAGAGACTGTATAGCTAAAATGGATAATCTTCCCCTATTGACAATGCGGGCCTGTGGCTACCAAAATTAGGTGACTTGAACAGATAAAACCATAACAAGTTCGGATTCTTTCATGCATCTATTTTCAAAAATGATATTTTGGTGATTAATGAATCAGATTTATTATTACGATAAAAAATGAGTAAGTAAATTATTTATAAAAACGTAAGCTATCAAAAACTTAGTTTTCAGTGCCATGAAAATATATGTTACAGTAACTTGTGAAGATCTTCAGGAAGGCTAATTTATACCGTACATTCTAAACCATAGATGCTACATCCGGTAATATTAAGTTGGGAAGGGATTTATCTGGGAAAACACCATCATTTATCAATTAAACCAAGGCACAAAAGGTTGAATAGCTTGCCCAAAACCCCCAAACCATAGCCAACAAGAGATCAAATGAGGACTAGATCCCAGGCTTATTAATTCTCAATCCAGTGATCTTTTAACAGTGCCTGGTTTACAATACCATGAGCACGCCTCTGAAATATTAAAAATGTTACATGTCTCTATATAATAATTTTATATCTAGCATGCATAGATTGAGAAAAATAGAGACAAAATCAACTTATTCTGAATTCAGTAATATTGTAATATAATTTTGCATTTACTAATTGCAGTAGCATTTATGTCACTTAAAAAATGTCTACTACATCTTTGTGGGTGATGCATCACTCCTTTGATTCACAGACAACACTTGAGGTGGTTGTGGATTTGGGAATTTCTTTCAATGGTCCTGGGAAATTTTAGCTATATCCAGCACACAGGTTGAGAACTTCTATAATGTTGGTCTCTGCCTTACAACATTACTCTTATCAAATATCTTTAAAAGTCATATTCTACAAAAATCACAAGCATTCTTATACACCAATCACAGACAAACAGAGAGCCAAATCACGAGTGAACTCCCATTCACAATTGCTTCAAAGAGAATAAAATACCTAGGAACCCAACTTACAAGGGATGTGAAGGACCTCTTCAAGGAGAACTACAAACCACTGCTCAATGAAATAAAAGAGGATACAAACAAATGGAAGAACATTCCATGCTCATGAGTTGGAAGAATCAATATTGTGAAATTGGCCATACTGTCCAAGGTAATTTATAGATTCAATGCCATCCCCATCAAGCTCCCAATGACTTTCTTCACAGAATTGGAAAAAACTACTTTCAAGTTCATATGGAACCAAAAAAGAGTCCGCACCACCAAGTCAATCCTAACCAAAAAGAACAAAGCTGGAGGGATCATGCTACCTGACTTCAAACTATACTACAAAGCTACAGTAACCAAAACAGTATGGTACTGGTACCAAAACAGAGATATAGATCAATGGAACAGAACAGAGTCCTCAGAAATAATGCCGCATATCTACAACTATCTGATCTTTGACAAACCTGACACAAACAAGAAATGGGGAAAGGATTTCCTATTTAATAAATGGTGCTGGGAAAACTGGCTAGCCATATGTAGAAAGCTGAAACTGGATCCCTTCCTTACACCTTATACAAAAATTAATTCAAGACGGATGAAAGACTTACATGTTAGACCTAAAACCATAAAAACCCTAGAAGAAAACCTAGGCATTACCATTCAGGACATAGGCGTGGGCAAGGACTTCATGTCTAAAACACCAAAAGCAATGGCAACAAAAGCCAAAATTGACAAATGGGATCTAATTAAACTAAAGAGCTTCTGCACAGCAAAAGAAACTACCATCAGAGTGAACAGGCAACCTACAGAATGGGAGAAAATTTTTGCAACCTACTCATCTGACAAAGGGCTAATATCCAGAATCTACAATGAACTCAAACAAATTTACAAGAAAAAAACAAACAACCCCATCAAAAAGTGGGCAGAGGACATGAACAGACACTTCTCAAAAGAAGACATTTATGCAGACAAAAAACACATGAAAAAATACTCATCATCACTGGCCATCAGAGAAATGCAAATCAAAACCACAGTGAGATACCATCTCACACCAGTTAGAATGGCCATCATTAAAAAGTCAGGAAACAACAGGTGCTGGAGAGGATGTGGAGAAATAGGAACACTTTTACACTGTTGGTGGGACTGGAAACTAATTCAACCATTGTGGAAGTCAGTGTGGCGATTCCTCAGGGATCTAGAACTAGAAATATCATTTGACCCAGCCATCCCATTACTGGGTATATACCCAAAGGACTATAAATCATGCTGCTATAAAGACACATGTACACGTATGTTTATTGCAGGACTATTCACAATAGCAAAGACTTGGAACGAACCCAAATGTCCAACAACGATAGACTGGATTAAGAAAATGTGGCATATATACACCATGGAATACTATGCAGCCATAAAAAATGATGAGTTCATGTCCTTTGTAAGGACATGGATGAAACTGGAAATCACCATTCTCAGTAAACTATCGCAAGGACAAAAAACCAAACACCACATGTTCTCACTCATAGGTGGGAATTGAACAATGAGAACACATGGACACAGGAAGGGGAACATCACACACCGGGGCCTGTTGTGGGGTGGGGGGAGTGGGGAGGGACAGCATTAGGAGATATACCTAATGCTAAATGACGAGTTAATGGGTGCAGCACACCAACATGGCACATGTATACATATGTAACAAACCTGCACATTGTGCACATGTACCCTAAAACTTAAAGTATGATAAAATAAAATAAAATAAAAACATCAAAAAAAGTCATATTCCTTACTCTTAGAGTTGATTTCAGTTTCATTGTTGCCAAACAATGATATCTCAATCATTTGACAATGGGTTGTGTCATAGATATAAAATATCTAAATTTTCTAAATAGTTTTTTTTTTTTTTTTTTTTATAAATTAGAGCCAACTAAAGGTTGTCAATATGAGTACTCTCGCATTCCAATGTGCTTTTCTGAGTGAGAGAGGGTGCACAGTCAGAACTAGTGTGCTTGAATTTTGCTATTTAACTTCACTCACCTTTACCTATCTGTAGCCCCTAACATGGATATCTATCTTCAGGCAAGTAAGTGAATATTGCTAACATCTGTGATGATAGTAGTAGGATAGGGATGGGGGCAAAACAAAGGTTGAAAAATCCTATATGACCATATCCAATACCTGAATTCTCTTACACTTTACTTACAAAAAGTGATTTCCCACTGCTTACCCCAAAAGTACACATTGTGTCAAACTAGCCAGTCTCTTTATGTAATACCCACTATGCTTTCATCCTTTACAAAATAAATTAATCCTTGTTGTTTCTTAGACTTCTTTTGCACCCATTTTATTCCTTACTAATGTCTATGATCACACTCTTCTGTGAAGTCTTTGTTGACAACTCTAGTTAACCCATATAGTCTTCTTTCCAAACTCCTATGTTGATTTCAGTCTTACATATTTATTTATATTATTATTTGCTATCTCAATTGTAAAATTCTACAATTGGAAGGAAATTATGGAAATTCCAATGCTGACCTTTAAAATCTTCCTCCTTTGGGCATTGTAAATCTTAGACTGAAATGCTTTACATATAATTTAGTAGATGTTTAATATTCTCAAGAGGTATGTCTAAGAGTCTTTGCAAATCAAAAAGCAGATTTATATGACCTGATAGTCTTACTTAGTAGTTAATGGATTCATCCCTGCCCAATAGTTTCCCAGTACATGAAATTAGTACTGGAGGCCTTCCTTACATGTTAGAACCACCCAATTACCCAATAGGATCAATGCTATTAAACATATTAGAAATCACTACATGTCATGGACCTTTAGAAAGCAATTTTCTATCACTTCATATGAGTTATCTAGCTTAGGACAATGTTTTGCCATTTCCTAGATTATGAGAAATGTTGCATCTCATTTTAAAAATTATTTCTTAGTATATCACATCATTCCGATTATCTGCGGTAAAGCAAAATCTTCCAAACATTAAGGAGTTTTCAAAATATGTTCTACCATTAGAAATTAGCATGATGATTGTATTTTCATTTAATATATTTTCCAAAAGGAAATAATGGGTTCATGAATGAGAAAGCTTTTTTCTGTTGTGTCTTTGATAATCTGAATTTAGTCTAACAGAATAGCTTTAAATATTATTACCAAATAATTACTAACTTAGTAAAGGGTTTATACCTACTTAGTAATGAAGCAGGATATTTCCCTGACCCCTTTGTGGAACTCACAACAGGGGTGCCTTATTTACTTAGCCCACCGCTCTCAACTCCTCACTGGAGGGAGTGTGCAAGCAAACGAGGTGGGAACTGGAGGGCATGAGCACTGGAGCAGCATCTAGGTGGAGGCGTCTGCGACCCCTGAAGCCCCAGAGGGTGTGTTACAGTGCTCTGTTAGCTCTGCCATCTGCTGAGAGCTTAGGCGTTAACAGCTCAGTGGGCCATTTGTCTTTTCGCAGGAGGCAGCTGCCTCCACCAGCAAGGGCAAAGGGCCTTTTGTATTCACACTTGTGGCTCCTGAGCTCTTGTCCAGCATCTAGGAAAAATGAGGTCACATGAACAAATTGAAGGATTGTAAATGTGAGGGATTGTATTGCCGATGAATGTGGCTCTCAGCAGGAAGGGGAGCTGAAAAGGGGATGCGGGTGGCAAGTAATCTTCCCTTGAGTCCAGCTGGATTCTTCTCTAAAGTTACGCCATCAAGTTATCCCTCTGAAGTCAAGCTGCTTCTCTCTGATGTCCAGCTGTAGTCCTGTCTACCAGCTGAGTCTGAGGTTTTTATAGGCACAAGATGGGGTGGAGTGGGGCCATGGGTGGTTTAGAAAAAGGCAACATTTGAGCTGGAAAACTGGGATGTAAGTTCCCACTTTGAGCTGTGGTTTCAGGCTTTTTGGCTTGAGGGTGGGGTTTTCGCTGGGGACCCACCCTTTTCTCCCTAGAGCTTCTCTGCCTCCTGCCCCTATCAGTACAAGAGTTGTGTAAATGCATATATTGATACAGGTGCTCCTCAACGTACAATGGGACTATTTCCTGATAAACCCATCATACGCTGAAAACATCATAAATTGAAAAACCCATCATAAGTTGAAAACATCATAAATTGAAAAATGCATTTAATACACCTAACCTACTGAACATCATTGCTTAGCCTAGCCTACCTTACACATGCTCAGAACACTTACATTAGCCTACAGTTGGGCAAAATCACCTAACACAAAGCCTGTTTTATGAAAGGTGTTGAACATCTCATGTAATTTATTGAATACTGTATTGAACATGAAAAGCAGAACAGCTGTATGAGTACTTGAAGTATGATTTCTACTGAGTGCATATTACTTTCACACCATCGTAAAATAAAAATATCCTAAGTCGAACCATTGTAAATCAAAACATTTTTAAGTTGGGACCCTCTGTATATTTCTTTATTTCTCAGGCCCTTGAAAAAAGGAGATAAATGAAGCATTCTTATTTTTATTAAACAGTGAACATATTTGCTAACAAAGGAAAATTACATTCAGAGAAATCAGCACTTGCCCTTGTATTACACAGGAAGTGCTAAAAGCTTTACTCTTTAGAGTTAAATGCTAAGAAATTTAGATTGGTATAGGTTACATACAAGTTTTCCCGACAATTCTATATCTTGAAAAAAATTCTAACATTGTATTATCTGAGACTATAGCACAGTTGGACTGGTTTAGACTAAAACTAGGGTAAGGGAAGTGGTGTTAAAATTGATTGAAGATTATAGTATATGTCTAAAATCTTGGGCATCATTAATAAAGCCCACTCTACTTGGACTTACTGCTCTATTCATATCCTTTCTGAAAGATAAACTACCTCAAAATTCAGGACCCAATAGTAATATACTATTACTGCAGAGTTGCCACGAAACATTCTTGGGGCTGTGATCGGGATGATTGAGAGAAGCACTAAATGCTGAAAAGTGGATGTGACCAGGGAATGGCTTAGCTGTTTGCCAGTGTAAAAAATAACTTGATATCAACATTAAGCAGCAGCTGAAGAATCTTTTAATAGTTTAGGCAGTTTTTCTAAATCCTTCAGTTATGCTTCACCGATTAAATTATTAAGAACCTCTGATCTAGCTATTTCATATTTTAGATGTGAGTGAAGATGTTTTGAAATCATTTTCATTATTCATGGTTTCTTGTTTTTTTAAAATTAAACCTAGAGGACGCTGACATAATCTCTTTTTATAAGGTCTGCAGAAACCAAGAATACACCAAATGCTGAATAGCTGCATGGAAGTATCACTTTCCTTGACAATATTGTATCATGATAAGCTAGTTCTTTTTTTTTTTTTTTTTAGTTGAGCTATATAGATTCCAATTAATGTTGTTGTTAAACCAATTGTTTAAAAAATGGCCAGAGGCTTCTACTGGCCTTTAGATGGAGGCCAAGATATGATTGTGTCAAAGATCAAGATAAGGATCAGACATGAAATTTAGGAAGAGCCTCCCAATGTGAATGACTAAATTGTATATGATTAACTTTTCTAAAAATACTTCTCATTGTCATTTAGTTTATAAATAGCTTGCAGATAAGATTGTCTTCTTATAGGTTCATTGAACAAATATTAACTGGGTCCCTTTGGGCCCAGTGTCACCCTAATGGAGTGAATATTGTTGGTGGCTTAAAGAACTTCCATTCAAAGATACCCCTACACCCACTCTGAAATTCTACTTTCTAGGAGAATTCCAATTGTCTTCAAGTTTCTATGGAATCCATCCTCAGTTCTAGAGATGGATTTAGATTCACCTAAATCTTTGATTCTAAGCCAGTCAAGATAATCTCATCCTCTTGGTTCAGGAAGCAAAGTTTAAATCAACCAGCTTATGAAATCATTCTGAATCATCTTTAGTACAATAGTAGATATATACGAATACCTAATACATACACTAATGATACAGTAGTAGATAAAAAAATTTGATTGTTCTTATCTGAGGGTGAAATCTCTGAATCTGTGAGGTGTTTATGTCTTTCACTGTAACAAGAAATTATGTTACCCATTTGTTGCTGGCAGTCATCTTGGAACCTGGAGGGCAACTAGTGAGGAGGTCAAAGCTGACATAGAAAACATCAGGACAAAGAAAGTCATAGAGAAAGAGAGACAGAGCTCTGCTTGTACTTCATCTGGAGCCAGCTTTAACCTCTGAACTTCCAGTTACGTGAGTTGAATTATTCTTGTTTTTGAAGCTACTTTGAAAGTGCATTCTCTTTCTTGCAGCCCAAAGCATCTTAACTATTAAATATGTCACCATGGCTACATAAATATGCCAACTATTAATGTCACTAAAATATTATGATACTTGCTGAAATAGGAGTAAATTTTAAAATGATAATATGGAGAGAGAAGCACATGCATTCCCCCGGAGGACTAAGTAGGAAAGAAGGTACTTACACAAATAATATTATAAACTGAGAATGTAATGGTAAGTTTGCCAAAGAGTCTATTATGACTAATGTATTTCTAGCAAAAGGAAGAATATATGTTAAAGTATAAAGGCAGCAATTGGTGATTAGGGAGTTACAATTAGTTCAGTATTATTTGATTTTTCAAGAGAGAGGTGGGAAGATGTAGGAAATACCCTAGATAGACTAGTAGGTACCAAATCATGAAAGGCCTTGTGTACCAAGCTGAAAAATTTAGCTTTTATCCTAGAAGAGAAAGAGCACTATTATACAACCTTTACTAATATATTGTGATTGGCATGTTAAAAAGTGTAGTTTTAATGGATTTGCAGTGTACAAGATGAGTTGAGAGACAGAAAAACTAGTGAAGAGGTTTTGTAGAAGATGCTATCTGAATGAATGAGAAAACAAAATTGCAGTGCTAAATAAGAGATAAGAAATTTCAAGGTTATTTGTCTTAACATGATTGAAAGGATTGGTAATTTATTGTGGGGCTGCATATTAAGGAATAAAGAAAGTGCCAGAAAAACTTCCTGATTTTTAACTTGGTCAATCCATTAGATTGTGTCATCCACAAAAATAGGGACTATAGTAAGAGGAAGAGATTTTCAGAAGATAATGATAACATCAATTTTACATATCCTGAGTTAGAAATACCTGTGGAACATCTACGTGGTAGCTTGTCAGCAGGTGAAAATATGAGTTTGGAATTGAAGAGAGAAGGCTGAACTAGAGATAATCATTGGCATAGTTTCAGTAGTCTTAATCTTAGATTCTCTAATAAATGGAATTGGTAGTAAAATTATTTGAATTAAGATAATGCTATAGTTCAGATGTTGTCCCCTCCAAATCTCATGTTGGAATTTGATCCTCAATATTGGAGGTGGGGCTTAATGGGAAGTGTTGGGTCATGGGGGTGGATCCTTCTTGAATGGCTTAATGCCCTTCCTGGGGGCAGGTTGAGTGACTTCTCACTCTGTTAGGTTCTGTAAGAGCTAGTTGCTGAAAAACAGCCTGGCACTTCCCCTCTCTTTCTTGTTTATGCTCTCTAACCATGTGACCTCTACACACCCGCTCCCCTTTGCCCTCCACCATGAGTGGAAGAAGCCTGAGGCCCTCATCAGAAGTTGATGGTGGTGCCATGCTTTTTGTACAGCCTGCAGAACCATGAGCCAAATAAACCTTCCAGTCTTTATAAATTGCCCAGTCTCCGGAATTCCTTTATAGCAACATACATGAACAAAGACAGATGGTAAATTTTCCATTATGTGCTGTTTAACACAATAAAAAATTTTAAAAAATTGACAATAAGTATAGTGTAGGTGATGGCCAATCAGGCAAGATGCTGGCCATAAAGCAATGCAGACTAGGAATGGGTTAACTTCCAGGTGATATTAACATTGAAGAGGGCTAACAGGGAAAAAAGTAAACTAAGTAGAAATGGTTGGAAGTGACCACAGAGATCACTGAAAAACCAAACCAAACCAAACCAGACCAAACCAAACCAAACCAGAGAAAGTGCAATCTCAGAAACTAACACAATAGCAAATTTAAATTGAAGAGGTATAGGTGATCCTTGGGTAAGACTATTTAAAGGCACTGAGGGTGAGATTATAGAACCCTAGCACAGGGGACTGTTGTGGGGTGGGGGGAGGGGGGAGGGACAGCATTAGGATATATACCTAATGCTAAATGAGGAGTTAATGGGTGCAGCACACCAACATGGCACATGGATACATATGTAACAAACCTGCACGTTGTGCACATGTACCCTAAAACTTAAAGTATAATAATAATAATAAAAAAATCCTAAAAAAACCAAAAAACAGTTAATAAATAAAATCTTGTCCAGTAGATTAACACAAATTATGTCTTAAATACTCACAATCTGATGCAATTTAAAAAAAATTATATTTAGCAAGAATGTTATGTAAAATGTGCATAAAAATACAATTAATTGATCTAATATATTAATAATTTGAACTCAAGAAGCAAACTGTAATGTAAGAAAGACAGAGTAGAAAGTTTTCAAATCAATGGATTACTGAAGAGCACATGTGACAGGAAATATAAATAAATATAAATATAAATATAAATATATTAAGGAATTTGGAGTGGCAGATCCTTTCTGACATATAGGATGACAAAGAATGTAAAAAATGAAAGACTGGAACAAAAATCAGAGGAGATAAGGGACATATAAAGTGAAATATAAAGAACCAGGAAGATTTATAGGTGGTAAGAATTGGAAGTGACCAACTGGTTTCAAGAAAACAAAGAATCTTCAGTGAGAGGAGCTGAAGACAGGCGTGATGTGGCAACCTCCAAAAAAAGACTTAAAGTGAATTTTTCTGCTAGCGCAATATTTTTTTGTTCTCAAACAATATTTATGCTTTTCTTTTATAGGTGGAAATAGTGAGTATGATAGTACACTGAAAAGACATTTCATGGTTCTGACATACAAATTGCAAAATATATCGGGTTGAATGATAACATTACTTCAATTCCCCTTTTAAAATTTCTATGATACTTTTGAGTCTCAAAATCAAGGGAAAACTAATACTTTTGATGCTCATACAGTTTTTTTTCTAGAAGTTTTCTCTTTTTTGTGAGCATAAATTTGCCCAGTGGATTCAGAAAGATTAGTATTTTTTTTTCCAAAGCAAACAATGAGACAGCAGGAGGTTCAAAGTTCTCCACATGGAGTTGTCACTCAAGCACTGACATCAAAATTAATGAAAAGTGGCTCCAGTCTTGTGCTGAGTATAATTTGTAGCAGAGAGGAAGTTGGAGGCAAAGTGTGGGAAGACAGCTGAGAAAAATAGGAAGACAGATATTCAGCAAACACAGGCGAAATAAACAGGTATAAACCCTAAAGTTGGCAAAATGATCCAAATTCCAAATGGAATGAAGTAAAAAAAAAAAAAAGTAGCAGCACCATGTAGTGCAAACATCACTGGACTGAGAATCATTTGACAAAAGACACTCTGGGAGCCTACTTGATCTGGGCACCATTCTAGGCACTGGGAGTACAGTGGTAAATGTGGCACAGCCAATGGCCTCATGGAATTTACATTGTGATATAGAAAAGAGACAGGAAATACACATTTAAAGGCAATAAAGCAAAACATAGCCAGGAAAAAAGTAAGAGAGTGAGAGGGTTGAAAGTTGGGCTAGGGTCTATGAAAAACTAGCCCTTAGCTCATTATGAAGGTTTGGATGAGACTTTTTATCCCTCTAAATTTCCTTAGCTCCCCTAGCTAGCTTTGTCTCTGGAACAAGATGACAGTTTATTTCATCTTTATTTCCATTTCTTTACATACTTCCTCTTTTACTGCTACTACTCATTCTCCACTTCTCTTTTTCACTCACCTTTGGTACTCCTTGTTTCCAGAAGACTCTGATCCCCAGCTCAAGGATAATTATGAGTCTTGCTCATAATTATCTTGTGTAACTTCAGGATTTCTATATTGAACAATACCCTGATTTCTATTTCTGCCTTCCTCATTCATTCCTAGGTAATGGGGATTCAATGAAAAGCAACAAGAGGGGATGCTGGTTGTATTAGTCTGTTCTCATGCTGCTATGAAGAAATACCCAAGACTGGGTAATTTATGAAGAAAACAGTTTTAATTGATTCACAGTTCTGCATGGCTGGGGAGGCCTCAGGAAACTTACAGTCATGGCAGAAGGTACCTCTTCACAGGGTGGCAGGAGGGAGAATGACTGCCAGCAGGGGAAATGCCAGACACTTATAAAACCATCAGATCTCATGAGAAATCACCCACTATCATGAGAATAGCATGGGGGAAACTGCCTCCATGATTCAATTACCTCTCACTGGGTCCCTCCCATGACACCTGGGGATTATGGGGATTACAATTCAAGATGACATTTGGATGGGGACACAGCCAAACCATATTATTCTGCTCCTGGCCCCTCCCAAATCTCATGTCATCACATTTCAAAACACAATAATGCCTTCCCAGCAGTCACCCAAAGTCTTAACGCATTCCATCATTAACCCAAAAGTCCAAGTCCAAAGTTTCATCTAAGGCAAAGCAAGTCCCAACCACCTATGAACCTGAAAATCAAAAACAATTAGTTACTTCCAGGATACAATGGGGGTACAGGCATTGGGTAAATACACCTGTTCCAAATGGGAGAAATTGGCCAAAATAAAGGGGTTACAGGCCACCTGCAAGTCTGAAATCCAATAGGGCCGTCATTACACTTTGAACTGCCCAAATGATCTCCTTTGACTACATGTCTCACATCCAGGTCATGCTGATGCAAGAGGTGGGCTCCCATGGCTTTGGGCAGCTCTGCCCTTGTGGCTTTGCAAGGTACAGCCCCCTCCCAGCTGCTATCACAGCTAGCACTGAGTATCTGCAGCTTTTCTAGATGCATGGTTCAAACTATCAGCATTTCTGACTATTTTGGGGTTTGGATGATGGTGGTCCTCTTCTCACAGCTCCACTAGGCAGTGCCCCAGTGGGGACTCTGTGTGGAGCTCCAACCCCACATTTTCCTTCTGCACTGCCCTAGCAGAGATGTTCTCCATGAGAGCCCTGCCCCTGCAGCAAACTTCTGCCTGGACACCTAGGCTTTTCCATACATCCTCTGAATTCTAGGCAGAGGTTGCAAACCTCAATTCTTGACTTCTGTCCACCCCCAGGCCCAACACCACATGTAAGCCACTAAGGCCTGCACCCTCTGAAGCAACAGCCTGAGCTGTACTTTGGCTTCTTTTAGCCACGGCTGGGATGCAGGGCACCAAGTCCTGAGACTCCACAAAGCAGCACGGCCCTGTGCCTGGCCCATGAAACCATGTTTTCATTTTAGGCTTCCGGGCTTGTGATGGGAGGGGCTGCCATTAAGACCTCTGACATGCCCTGGAGACATCTTCCCCATTGTCTTGGAGCTTAACATTTGGCTCTTTTACTTACGCAAAGTTCTGCAGCCAGGTTGAATTTCTCAGAAAATGGGTTTTTCTTTTCTATCACATTGTTAGGCTGCAGATTTTCCAAACTTTGATGCTCTGCTTCCCTTTAAAACAAAGTTCCAATTTCAGATCATCTCTCTCAAGTTCAAATTTCCACAGATCTCTAGGCCAGGGGAAAATGCTGCCAGTCTCTTTGCTAAAGCTTAGCAACAGTGTCCTTTGCTCCAGTTCCCAAGAAGTTCCTAATCTCCATCTGAGACCACCTCAGCCTGGACTTCATTGTCCACATCACCATCAGCATTTTGGTCAAAACCATTCAACAAGTCTCTAGGAAGTTTCAAATTTTCCCACATTTTCCTGTCATCTTCTAGCCTTCCAAACTGTTCCAACCTCTGCCTGTTACCCAGTTCCCAGTCACTTCCACATTTTCAGGTATATTTATAGCAATACCCCACTCTCTGCAGTACCAATTTACTGTATTAGTCCGTTCTCATGCTGCTATGAAGAAATACCCAAGACCGGGTAATTTATAAAGAAAAGAGGTTTAATAGACTCACAGTTCCACATGGCTGCAGAGGCCTCAGGAAACTTACAATCATGGAGGAAGGCACCTTTTCACAGGGTGACAGGAGAGAGAATGAGTGCCAGCAAGGGAAATGCCAGATGCTTATAAAACCATAAGATCTCATGAGAACTCATTCACTATCACAACAACAGCACGGGGGAAACCAAACCCATGATTCAATTACTTCCCCCTGGGTCCCTCCCACAACACATGGGAATTACAGGGATTACAATTCAAGGTGAGATTTGGGTGGGGACACAGCCAAACCATATCATTGGTCAAAGGGCACAAACTTTCAGTTATAAGATGAATAAGGTCTGGGGATCTAATAATGTACATTATGGTTACTATAGTTAATAATACTTTACTTGAAATTTGCTACAAGACTGGATCTTAAGTGTCCTCATCCCCCCTGACACACAATAGTAACTATTTCTTGTGCTAGATGTATTAATTAATTTGATTGTGGTAATCATCTCACAATATAGTCATATAAAATCATCATGTTGTATACCTTGAATACATATAGTTTTTATTTCTCAATTATACTTCAATAAAGCTAGGTAAGGAGGAGGCAGAGTATGTCCTCAAGAAGCTCACAGTTAAGCAGGGGGAACAACATGAATTCAAATTGTCCCACAAATAAATATAAGATTTGGTATGTGCTCTGGAAGAGGAGTATAAATAGTGCCATTTACACTAACCTAGTTTGGGAGGTAAGGAGTGTCTTTCCTGAGTATAACATTTGAGCTGAGACCTGAAAAGTGAGTAGGTATGAGGTCAAAAATTCAAAAGGATAGTGTCTCAGTCAGAGAGACTAATATGTGCCATGGCTTTAAAAAACAGAAAATAAGCACTTTCATAAGCAAAACAAAACTAGGAGGGAGGTCAATGTGGAGATAAGAGAGTAAGTAGTTCATGGTATCTGGTATAAGGATGATGAAATGGAAAGGGTCACACTATACAAGATCCTGTGGGATATCATTTTTTTTTTGAAATTTTTATTTTGAGATCAATGGTAAGGTACTGGAGCATTTTAAACAGAGTTCTGTCTGTCATCAAGTTTATATTTTGAATTTTCACACAGCTATGATGCATAGGAGAGAAGAAATGAATGAGGAGAGATTAGGTTTGGATGACCACATTATTTAACCCAATAACCTGGATAGTGTTACAAGTGAAAGGTGGGACTATTAGTCACACCGAGGCAATAATATAAAGCGTGTTTTCTCCAGGCAAATCAAGACTATGATCATCCTAATATAAGACTACTGTAACAGTCCAGGAAAGAGATGATGAGATTATGCAGGGGTATGCAGGATAAATATAAAAATGAAAGCTGAACCAAGAAATATTTAGGAGCAAAAAAATCAACTGAACTTAGTGGTGGATGTCCAATAGGGGTGAGGTGGGAAGGTTTTAAGAATGACCCCCAAGATTTTGTTACTGGATAGCTAAGTGGTGCTACAAAACCTGAAGAAAGGAATATATCAGGGGAAGGTCATACATTTCATGGCAGTAAAAGATCATGAGATTATTTTTGAGACATCGAAGTGGAACTGTTGAGTAGGCAGTTAAATATGCAGTATGGAATACAGAGGAACTTTTTTCATGCCTTAAAGTCTTCTCCTCTCCAGTTCCATTTTTCTTATTGTTGTCTTTGGGTGCCCTGAAAACAGGGCCTGGATGAGGACTTGGGTACAGCCAGCTTATTTGGAAGCTGATCCCTAGGAAGCAAGAATGAAACACCAAAAGAGTGAGACAGAGGGGGAGGAAATGCCAATCAAATGTATTATCATCAAGGTCATGCTTATGAACCATGGGGACTGTATTTTGACAGAACTTCTGTATGTTCCTGAGAATCACAGAGAATTCCCCTTGCCTCCAGAAGGAGTAGTGGTTAAAAATATATCCATGGGCTCCCATCTCCATTGGTTGAGGGTTGCTCACTCACTAAAACTTCAAGGGTGAGTAAGCTCACAAAATCTGTGGGCTCCTGGTATGTCAGAGAAGTCCCTCAGATAGAAAGTAGAAAAATGGGAGCCATTTCCTTGACATGGGATGCTGTCAGCTAAAGGCAAGTCTGAACTTACACAGGGCTGTCCATTGCAGCTGCAACTGCAGTGCAGGAAAATGGCGTGTGACTCCAGGCACCAGGGGAATCTGTTACAATTGTGATGATAATCTTTTGGAAGCCTTTTATTTTCTTTTTACAGTGAAATCTGTCTTATCTATAGATGATTACATAGAACATATACATAAAGTGTGAAGAATAATTATAAAGCAACACTCTACGTAAATACAACCCCAATCAAGAAATAGAATATTGCTAGTACCTTGACCCCACCCTTGTGTTCCCCACAGCACAATCGCCACCATCTCCCTAGAAGTAACCATTCTCCTGAATTTTTCTCCTTTTCTTTCTTTTTCTTTCTCTCTCTCTCTCTCTTTTTCTTTCTTTCTTTTTATTTTTTGAGACAGAGTTTCACTCTTGTTGCCCAGGCTGGAGTACAATGGCACGATCTTGGCTCACCGTAACCTCCACCGCCTGGGTTCAACTTATAGTCATAAGTCTCCTGCCTCAGCCTCCTGAGTAGCTGGGGTTACAGGCATGTGCCACCATGCCCGGCTAATTTTGTATTTTTAGTAGAGACATGGTTTCTCCATGTTGGTCAGGCTGGTCTCAAACTCCCGACCTCAGGTGATCCACCCGCCTCGGCCCCGCAAAGTGTCGGGATTACAGACGTGAGCCACCGTGCCTGGCCACTCCTTTTACTTTTTACCTGCTGCCTTCTCCAGCCTAGATGTTTAGGTGATCTTGCCCTCGAGACTTCAGCTTTGTTTTATCATAACGCTGGTAACTCTGGCATCCATATTTTTAGCCTAAACTTCTCTCCTGACTCATATGCTCAGTTACCTCAGTGGCCTTGCAAAACTAGATGTTTAAAATTGAACTCACGGTTCCCCTGAACCCTAAAATACTCCATAGTTTAGTAATTTCTACCACAGTCTACTCAGTTTATCAAGCCAAATGCCTGGGTATTCTATTCGCATTCTCTGTATCTCTCCATTTTATTTCCAATCAGTTACCAGGGCCTGTTGTTTCCACGTGCCAAGTATCACATGAATCTGTCTACTTTGTCTCCATTCCCTTTATTACTTCTTTAGTTGAGGTCATTATCATCTATCACCTGAACCACTGGAATAGCCTCCAAAGTTGCTCTTATCCAATCAATTACCTATTCTTCAGCCAGAGTAGTCCCTCTAAAACCCAAATATTCTCATGCCACTAGTCTCTCTAAAATGCTTCAGTGGCTTTCAATCACCCTTCAAATAAAATGTGCTTGATTTCTCTAACATGTCTTAAAATGCAATTTGAGAACATGCATGCATTTCCAGTGTCGTCTGGAATGTCCTCCCTGACACATCGCTCCTCACCCATTCCCAACCCCAACTCAGTGCTTCAGCCATACTGATATTTTTAGAAAGTGCTAGGCTCCATTTTGCCTCCAACTGTTACTTGTTTCTCTTGCCTGGAACACTCTCCCCTACTTGTTTGCCTAGGTATATACCTACTTATCCTTCAAGTCTCATCTTCAAATTTCCTTTTTTTTTTTTTTTTCCAGAATGCTTCCTCTGACATCGCCCTGTTGCAATACTGCAGACTGGGTTAGGTGATTCTTCCTGATTCTTCCCTAGTATTCTACATCCTAGTATTTGTCACGTATAGTTATTTAATTTTCTTACTTTCTAGGAGTCTAGGAATCATGCTTATCTTGATCCATATTGTATCCCTAGAATCTAATACACAAGAGAGCACACAGTAATCCTTAATAAATTATTTGTCAGATTAGTGTATTGATAAATAAGGATACAAATGAGTAATCTACAGTTAAAGAAGGAACTGCACCAGTTAAGTCAAATAGTGTACTGGAAAATGGCTTCTTATCCCCCTGATGGTGACATCTCCTACTGCCTGTAACTATATGATTTAACTCTTCCTAACTAATTCATTATTTAAATGATAGTCAGTTGAAGTGGCATTATTATAGCTCTTTCCTGCTCATCTATGAAACTAGTTTGGGAGACCATTCTACCTTTGTACAAGTGGGCCATTTCAAGTTTCAAAGAAAGCTCAGATGCGGTGTATAACGTTTCTATCTGTAGAACTATGAGCAGTAATTAGATTTCCCATAATATCGAAATTATTACCTCTACTTGGGTATATTTAAGGGTACTTCAATATCTAAATATATGGGACTTATTGTCCTAAGAATTTAGAAAACCTAAGACCTAGTTATCCCCTTTCTTTGTGGTTTTTGCTGCTGAGATAGGAAAACGTTGTCCAAAGTGAGAACAAATGCTTTAGGCTCGAGTCCTTTTATATAACTACTACTCATCACTTTTTCAAATGATAGTGGCACACTCTTAAGAGCTGTACCAAGTATTTCACATCTCTTTATTCTTTCCATGAGTGGCTTTATAAATGTCCATTCTATGCCAAGTAAATGGTATTCTTTGTTCTAAGTAAGCATTAATAACACTGCTGATAAAAAATAATTTTTTCCCCTGGAGGAAGCCTTAAGAAGATTAGGAAAATACATTAAGCAATCTATATTGCTTTTATTAGCTACAAGGAATCTATCGGCTAGTGTTTATCTAAAACAGGGGTCAGTGAACTACGGCTTGTGGGCCAAATCCAACCCACTGCCTGATCTTGCAAATACACTTTTATTGGAACACAGCCACGTTTATGCATTTACAAATTGCCTATGGCTGCTTTTGCACCTCATTAGCAGAGTTGAGTAACTTCAACAAAGATCTTCTGGCTTGTAAACCCAAAATATTTACTATCTGGCTTTTTACAGAAAAAATTGGCAAAACTTTGACCAAAACCTTCTTGAAGTGATTTACACTACTAACCTATACCTCCTGCTGAAACAGTAAATTATATAAACCAATAATTGACTTTATAAATACGGATTTTTTATTTGTCTCAAATCATGTCTTCCAAGATTCAAATGGCATCCCCTAATTGCAATGTGTTATGATTTGGTGAATAAATTCTTGTTCTCACTACTGTAGTTAGAAGAAAAATGGACTAGGAATACGAAGAGAAAAGATTCTGTCCTGACTCTCCTCTTATTCAGTTTCCTTAACTGCGGGAATTTATAATCTTCATTCTTAAGGGAAATTTTAGATAATATATACATGTAAACAATTTTATTATTTTTTGATCAGATGGATTTCAATATTTTGTTTTCTTCACTCTAGGGTTCATTAACTATAGTCATAACTTGTTTTAGTTGATATTCATGTCTGATGAAATTTATCATTTGTTTAGTTATTCTGCTACCTCCAATTTATTCCTTGAGTGTGCATCCCTTAGTATGGCTTATTGCTGACCTCATTATTTCTGCCCACGCAGGTCTATTCACTCATTCATCTCAATCCACTTGCATCCATGGCCTTGCTCACACTGGGTTTTACTATAATGCTTCAGATTTATCCAGATGAGAAAAATAAATTCCAGTCAAGAAGCATGCTTAAGTGGGACACTGGCTAGAGGAAAGGTCAACAATATCCATTATGATAAGTGGTAACACCTCCGTTAACTCCCTTTTTATTTTACAGAAATTTCCTCATCATCTAGTCCAGTGACTTTTAGTATTTTTAAACAATACAACCCTTTTTTCAAGTGAACTCCGAAGAAGAAATCCAGCATGTGAAGCCTAAAAAGGGCGAGAGCAACAGACTGGTTGAAATTGCAGATGGGAGGCAAAGGGAAGTATGAACATGTATTGGAGGAAACTCTACCCTTTTGAGGGCCGAAGGGGATGCTTTCCAGAAGAGGTGATGAACTCTATGTTTCTGGTTTGTGTGACTGATTGAAGTTCCAGCCCATATTCATTTCTCTGATTTCATGCTGTAGGCAATTGGGTCCACTTATTCACCACAGCGACCGAACAAAGAAAACACTAGAAAATACTTTCAGAGAATCAGGTCTGAACACAAAAAAGAATTTTCTAAGGGAGTTGTGGTGCCCTTATGATTAAATGAAGTGCTGTTTAAATATATTTATTTAATTGATTTTGACTTGCAGCAGGGTGCTGGACTATGGTACCCTATAGATTTTCCAGATCTACTTTTTGTAATTCTGCTGCTGTACTGGCTTTTTGACCTTGAATTGACAGTTACAGACGTGGGAGAATAAATAAAGCTAAGTAGTAACACTGTGGGATAATCAAGCCTATCATCTCAATGTCTTTTTCTCTCCTGATTGCCTTCTATTCCAGAGGAGGCAAAAAAATAAGAAAAGAACCTATATATTTCTTCATAGTGAAACCACTTCCATAGTTCTGAGGTTAGTATTATGCTTCAAAGGTACTACTACTTAAGGCCCATTTCCACCCATGGAGATTTAATAAAAGATTTAGATGTCATGCAAAACAGAAAAGAAAGGGGAAGAAAGAGTATTGTTGTTTAATTTCATTTGGAAAATATGTATAAAAGCATGCACAATATGGTAGAATTGGTCCTAGAGTATATGGAGTCTTTATTCACAGACTGCATGACCAAGATCCATGATGTTTAACATAAAGGTAAAAGACAGGCATGAACTTTAGAAAGACTCAGGTTCAAGGCCATGCTGTGCCCACTTAGTAGCTGGGTGTCTTTGGATAACCATTCTCTCTAGGCTTTCATTTCCTCTCATGGTGAAAAATAATAATAATGTAGTACCTATTTCATAAGGCTGTTGTAAGATTAAACGGAAAAATGCACAAAGAATACTTAGCAAAATGCCTGGTACAGAGCAAGGCATTAATGCATGTTAGCTCTAAGATAAATATTAGGTATGTTCGGGTCAATGCAAAAGCTAGGGGGAATAATTGAAATGAAAGCAGGTATTATTTTTGAAAATGGCTATGATAAGCCTATATATTACTGGAATAGAACCAAACTGTGAGACCTTAGAGACCCTCCAGGAGAGTTAAACATGAAGTGACAATGTTGTTTTGCCTGATTTACATCAGACTTTTGTTGTTAAAGCACCCCTTTTTTCAATATGAAGCATTTATTCACCCAGATAATGGATACAAATCCATGCATTCAAATGTTCCTTGGAGTCAGAGATCAAGATGGAAATCCCCAGAACCACAGAGATTTGTGTCTATAAACTGGCTTATTATATTCACATTCAAAGAGGTTGGAAGGGGCAGTGTCAGCTTTTTAACTAGAATCTTTTCATTACTTCTCCCTGTTGGGGTTGCAACACATGCTGTGAGTGACCTCCAGAGATTCCTCAAGCTGTATGCAGGCAGCAAATTGAATCTGAAAGCTTTATTAGACAAGTTTGTCTTTCAGCTGGTGGGAGTGGATGTCAGTTGTGTTGGAAAAAATAAAACTTCTTGTGAAACTGGGTCCTGACCTTGAAAAAAACCTCAAATCGAAGGGCACAATTCAATCCTGAGTTATGTGCTTATTTGTTAAACATAGTGTGCAGGTTCAAAGGAAAAGGGCATATTTTACCTTAAAGAAATAAGAATCAGCAATAAAAATAATAGGAGTTCTGTTTTGATCATGCTGAACTTAGTAAGCAAAAGTGCCTATCACCAAATCACAGTTACGAAAAGTATGCTAATAATCGAAGAAACAATTCCGATTCACTTCAGTGTGACAAGAAAACTATTATAATCCATAATGAACATTATAGAACATTTATTGATATTGTGTATTCATAAATTTCTTTGAGAATAAAGAAGAGTCCTGGGAAAATAAAGTGACATTGGAGATTGGCTAGTTTGTTTTATTTCAATATTGTCTCTCATATACATATATATATAAAATCTCTTATATATATGAGTTTATATATAAATATATGAGTTTATATATAAATATATGAGTTTATATATAAATATATGAGTTTATATATATAGTTTCCTATATAAAAACTATATGGGTATATAGCTATCTGTATATATAACTATATATAGTGACATGTAATATATATATAAACTATATACAGTTATATGTCTATATAGCTATATATATAGTGATGTAATTTAGTTCCTGGTTTTTGATATTGGAGAACAATTATGAGTTTTTTTGAAGGTGTGATAATTATTCCAGAAGTAGGAATTGAAAGTAGTATAATTTTGACTTTTTTTCCCTATTGTAGGTTTATATTGTAATTTAAGTGGGTACTGGTATAGTTAGTGCTGCTAGCAATTTTACCTAAATATTAGGATACCTAGATTGTTTGTCTGATGAACTCAGCATGGGCTGGCAAGCACTTTGGAAATAAGAGTAAAACATATTTTCATAAAAATACTGAAGATGAGAGAAGGAATACACCTTATGAATTTTAAGAGGAAGGTAGCATGTAAAGCAGAGGTTCTCAAATTTGATTTCAAGACACAGTCAAGAATGAGGGTTTAAGAATGAGACAGGGGTTATATCTGGCCTGGAAGATTTGCATCAATGCCATAGAATATCCCTCTTTGATCAGCACTGTAATCTTAAAAAAATAGGACTTACTACTGAGAGTGTGAAAATATATATATCTGTCAGCTGTGTCTCAGCAGGGAACAAAGTTGAGATACATAAGAATACTGAAGAGCACTGAAATTAAACTCAGGAGATATGGGGTTGGGTCCAGATTCTGCCACTAAACAGCTGGTCAAGCATGCAATCACTTAATCTTCTTGGTATCATTATTATTACATGGGAAGGTTGATGTATTTGATCTATCTGTAAAATAAATGTACTTGTTCACTTGACCAAAAAATATTAGTGCAATACCTACCATATGCTAGTCATTGAATTATAGCTAGACACACCTGGTATTTGGCATGTAAAGGTAGGAAAAGGGTATATAGACTTTATGATGTGACAGAGTCATGGGTAGACCAGTAATTATGGAACAGCCTCCAATTCTGAAGCTCACAACAGAAAAATAGTATGGAAAACACTTGGAAGGGTAGGAGGAGGGCCACAGAGATGCTAAAAATTTGAGAAACAGCTTTTTTGTTGCCAGACCATGGGGACTCTTCTGATTTAAGATAGAAAAGAAAAGTGGGAAGGAGATTAAATAACAGACCTCAAAGAATGAACACTGTCAAAATGTACAGTAAGCATAAATGTACTTTTCTTATTCAAATAAAAATAATTTAGACAGTAACTGGAACTTAGGTTAGGTAGTTGAAAAACTGTCAAGTATAGCAGATTGGTAGAACTCCATCTGCTCTTCACTTTTTAAGAAGAGAGTTGGCAGTTACCCTTCTAAGATTGCTTCTAATAGAATGAGAGCCTTTCCTGAGATAGTGGAAAAGAATGAATGACTGTTCAAATACTTTTCAGACCACAATCTTAAAATCGACAACTGAAGTACAAAACTGCTACAATTTCCTTTCGAAATCTTGTTTCTTTGAAGGTAAAGTTATATTCAATTTTAAAACTATTCAGTGACGTTTTAGGAAATACTAGGAATACATGTTGAAGCCTTCCATTTTGAGCAGTAGGGTACTTATTCTCATAAATATGCCTAAATAGCTCTGGTTTCTTCGTCAGAGTATGACAGTCAAGATTATGGTATACTCTGTAGTGATTTCAAGCAGAAGTCCTTTCTTGAAGAGTGTTAGATAGCATAAGAAGGTTAAAGTAAGTTTACTGTAATTAACACTTTATTTCTGTTAAAATGCAGGACATAAGTAATCAAAAAATCTCTAATCATCAGAATTGATGTTAGCCTTCTCTTTTTCCTAGAAATGATGAATTAGAGCTTCTCCTCCTTCATCAGGTCAGACCCCAAAGCACAACCCTAACTGGAAATGGTAACCATGCAATAAAACTACCAAAAGGTTAAGAGAGGGAGAAGAAAGGGAACTTCATCACAAAATGGATAATTAACATCTAAATGCTGAATACTAAATACTAAACAGTAGAAGTTTCACATTCTATCACTGTCTTGGATGTTAACAATGATGCCATTGTAGTGCCTTTCCTGTTAACCAGTGAGCATTGTTGAAGAACCTGGCCTGGGACCAGGGACCCCCTACTGCCTACATAGAAAGACTTCCTTCTGATGAGTGTGAGCAGTGCTGGGGCCCCACCAGCCAGGGCTTTCTGTTGTCACTCCCCTTTCTACAGTGTGACACATCTCATTGTATTTCAAGCACTCTTACCTCACTGATACATACAAATATGAATTTTTAAATTAATTAACTAATGTCAAGAGTTAAGGAGTCTCTCCAGCTGCTCCAAGGTCTTGAAGTATCTTGGGATAGGGTTTAAAATTGATTTATTTTGTTATTGGAACTGATTAAGGGTCTTCACATTTTTTGTACAAAAGCTTGCTCCTGACGTATTAGACTTTGAGGAAGTTTTCAAGGTTTAGAGGCTGTAACTATAAAAACGGCAATAGTATAGCCATGTCGTAAGTGTTTTTAGCAGAGAAATCATCTGATAATGAGGAAGAAAAAGATTTGGCCTCACTGAAATTTATTTGCCTAATCCTAAAGGTTCACCTGAAGCAGAATCAACAGTGGAAACATAACCAAAACAGGAAAGGGTGTGGGTTATACACCCCTCCCCTGCCACGTTTCTATTAATGAGAAGGATCAGGACCCAAGAGAGGAACAAGAATGCAAGAACTAATTGCCATCCTCTTTTTCCTTCGCTGCAGATAAATGAAGGCCATTTTCACAAAAAAATATGATCACTGCAGATAAATGTAGGGTATTGTCACAATAAATGAATCATTTTTTTTTTTTTTGCAATTCAAGCCAAAAAAAGTAGTATGACAAAAGTACATTTAAGTGCCAAGTAACCTCACGCTTTAACTGCCTAGATATTTAAAGTATTATTGAAGTGGAAATGGAATGCTTTATTTAACTTTGGAGAGGTGAGTGAAGTTCAAATTAAAATGTATAAATCACCATGGAATACTATGCAGCCATAAAAAAGGATGAGTTCATGTCCTTTGTAGGGACATGCATGAAGCTGGAAACCATCATTCTCAGCAAACTATCGCAAGGACAAAAAACCAAACACCGCATGTTCTCACTCATAGGTGGGAATTGAACAATGAGAACACATGGTCACAGGAAGGGGAACATCACACACCGGGGCCTGTTGTGGGGTAGGGGGAGGGGGAGGGATAGCATTACGAGATATACCTAATGTTAAATGACAAGTTAATGGGTGCAGCACACCAACATGGCACATGTATACATATGTAACAGACCTGCACATTGTGCACATGTACCCTAAAACTTAAAGTATAATAAAAAAAATAAAAAAATAAAAATGTTAAGCAAAAAAATAAATAAAACAAATTAAAATGTATAAATAACCTTATATGTGAGGATTTGATATTCAATTTAAATAGAGACTTCAAAAAATTCAAATGGAGATAAATAAATCACTGCTTGATATACGGTGTACTGATTAATAGCATAAGCTCTGGAAACATAGAGACTTATTTCTGAATACCCACTCTGTCACGGACTAGCACTGTAACCTTGGACAAATTATTTAACCTTTCTGACCCTTGGTTATCTCATCTATAAAATGGGAATTGCAACATAACTTACTCAAAAGGTGTAACTGTGGCACTAATTCTAAGACTTGTATTAATTTAGGTTTGCTCAGAAGTAGACCCTGAGATAAGGATTTAAATACAAATAATTTAATTGGGAGCTGATCCTAGAAAGCCATGGTAGAGGAGAAGATAGAGCTGTAGAGCTGAAGATATATATGTCAGTTGTATCTCAGCAGGGAACAAAGTTGAGATATACAAGAATACTGAAGAGGACTGAAATCAAACTCAGGAGATGTGGGGTTGGATCCAGATTCTGCCAAAACGGAAAGGAAGCCTATACATGGGAAGGAAGCCTATACGAGGCACGCTAATAAGCATGCTTAGCATTGTGGTCAACTGCCCAATCCACTGGAGATTTTTAGTGTGGAACATGCATTGGAGGTGTCCTACCCAAGGGGAGAAGAAGGTGGGATATTTATTGATAGGGTTTGGCTGTGTTCTCACCCACATCTCATCTTGAATTGTAACTCCAAATAATCCCCACGTGTTGTGGCAAGGACCGTGTGGGAGGTAACTGAATCCTGGGGGTGGGTTTTTCCTGTGCTGTTCTCCTGACAGTGAATAAGTCTCATGAGATCTGATGGTTTTATAGAGAACAGTTCCCCTGCACATGCTCTCTTGCCTGCTGTCATGTAAGAAGTGCCTCTGCTCCTCCTTTGCCTTCTGCCATGATTGTGAGGCCTCCCCAGCCATGTGGAACCGTGAGTCCATTAAACTACTTTTTCCTTTATAAATTACCCAGTCTCGGGTATTTCTTCATAGCAGTATGAAAACTATGAAGACCAACACATTTATCCCCCAGCTTGTGTCCATTGGTTAAGTGCTATTCCAGAGATATCTCCTCCCCAGCTTCCAGCCTGCTCTGTAAGTGGGAGAGCTACTCCTATAGCCAGAGAAAGGACTCAGGTAGACTCACAGGTACTTGTAGTTAGAAGCTTCATGGTTTATAGGAAGGCTGAGTGGTAAGGGGAAATGGGTAGCCCACTAAGGGTCAAATCTATCTTACCAGCCTCGTTTCTGTAAATAAAGTGTCATTGGAGCACAGCCGTGTCCCTTTATTTAGGTATTGTCTGTGGCTTTTAGTATACAATGACAGAGTTGACCACGTGACCCATAAAGCAGAAAATATTTAGTATCGTTCCTTTGCATAAACAGTGTGTTGATCCCTTATATAGTTGGTAGCACAACTGAGATATCAGAATTTAGGCTTCTTGACCTCCAATACTGTGCTTTCCTAATTACACTTGAGACTTGTTCACTCCAAACTTAATTACAGGAAGAGATGATTTTACCAGTGTTTAATCAACTAGAAAACTCTATTAACTGGCTGTTCTATATGTCTATATACAATGGGTTATTCACTCGATAGTTATTACCAAGAGACATTTGAATCAAATATCCTGATTTGGAGTCTTCACATTAAGCATGTCTATATGCAATTTCTTTCAAAAATGCTAAATCGGATATTGTAGAACATTAACGTTCTCAGGCCCAGCAGCTTGTGGATAAGAAAGGATTCACATTGACATTTACAACCAGATTTGCTGGCTCTTTGCCTCCATCTGCCACGCAAGCCTTCAGACCCATGCAAAGTCCTGTCTACGTAAATGATTCTGAAAGTCTCTAGAGGAACTTATGGCCTTTCTTCTCAGAGGTCTTATCCAGGAACATTGAACAGCTCTGCAGGGCAAATACTGCCTGGTTTAGTGTGCTGTCCATCTCCTTGAACTTCTAAGCTATAACATCCTTGGGGTGGGGGGATGGGGAGTAGAGGTGCTAAAATAAGATGGATTTCCCTTTAGCATTCATAGCACTGGATCTCATTGGAATCCCACTCCTTGCTGCACACAGCAGAAGGGATGAATTTATTCTTCCCCACTCACTGTACGTCTGTGGTAGTAGTTCTCAAAGCATAGTCCAGCATCAGCATAACCTAGGAACTTTTTTAGAGATGCAAGTCTTGGCCAGGCACAGTGGCTCATGCCTGTAATCCCAGCACTATGGGAGGCTGAGGCAGGTGGATCACCTGAGGTCAGGAGTTCGAGACCAGCCTGACCAACATGGTGAAACCCTGTTTCTACTAAAAATACAAAAATTAGCCAGGCATGGTGGCGCGTGCCTATAATCCTAGCTCCTCAGGAGGCTAAGGCAGGAGAATCGTTTCAACCCAGGAGGCAGAGGTTGCTGTGAGCTGAGATCACACCACTGCACTCCAGCCTGAGTGACAGAGCAAGACTCAGTCTCAAAAAAAAAAAAAAAGAGAGAGAGAGAGAGAGATATGCAAGTCTCACCCCAGAGCTAGTAAATCAGAAACTCTGGGGTTGAAGCCCAGTAATCTATACTTTGCGAAGAACTGGGTGGTTCTAACGCATGGTAATTTTTGAGAATCACTGAAATAGAGCATTGGATTAAGACCAACACTTTTGATCTCCAGTTTCCCTCCTTTTCCCCAATGTAGTGATTTGTGTATAAATATGGTGACAATAAAACCTTCTATCCCCAATATGCATACCCCTTTGCTATGCAATGTGGCATCTCCTCCTTTCAAGAGATGAAGTAATTTCCTCATCTCTTGAATCTGGGTTGATCTTTTGAGGTGCTTTGACCAATAGAACTTAGCAGAAGTAATCTACAAGTTTCAAAGCCTAGGCATCAGAAGGTCTTGTAGCTTCCACTCGCCCTCTCTTGGAACACTGCCCTGAGAATACCATGTAAGGAAGCCCAATCTAGCCTACAGGATGATGAGTGGCCTTAGGAAGAACCAAGGTTCTACAACCAACAGCCAGCTGTCAGATATCTGAGAGAGTCCATTTTAGACCATCTAGCTCCTGTTCACTTGCTAGATAACTGCATCCACATAAGTAACACCAAGCAAGACCATCAGAATAACTATCCAGCTAACCACAGAGCAAACTTCAGACATACAGAATTATGAGCAATAAATCACTCTTGTTTTGAACTGTTAAGTTTTGGGGTGCTTTTATGCAACAGTAGAAACTGAT
Source organism: Symphalangus syndactylus (assembly GCF_028878055.3). NCBI lineage: Eukaryota > Metazoa > Chordata > Mammalia > Primates > Hylobatidae > Symphalangus > Symphalangus syndactylus. The sequence goes on from NC_072447.2 coordinate 45,918,040, forward strand.
ACAGACAGGTGTCTGAGCAACGATTGCAAGTTTGTTTTTTTTTCCAGCATGTCGATTTGTCCTGAAAATTAAAACAATTTATACAGCTCAGGCAAAGCCACCCCATTATAATTTATAATTTAAGTAAGCAGCCACAAGGTAGTTTGGTTTAGTGTTCATAAAACAAAACAAGCAACTTTAGGCCTCAGCTTCTACATCTATAAAAGAAGAATACTCAACTAGATCATAACTGCAATAATTATTCCAAGTTTGGATTTCTATGGTTCTAAGAAATTCAAATAGAGTGAACCAATTTTTTCTACTTCTTAAGTAGAAAAAACACAGAAACAGGCCAGTCAAGGTGGCTCATGCCTGTAATCCCAGCACTTTGAGAGGCTGAGGCAGGCGGATCACTTGAGGTCAGGAGTTTAAGACCAGCCTGATCAACACGGAGCAACCCGTCTTTACTAAAACTAGTAAAATTAGCTGGGCATGGTGGTGCGCACCTGTATCCCAGCTACTTGGGAGGCTGAGGCAGGAGAATCACTTGAACCTGAAAGGCAGAGGTTGTAGTAAACTGAGATCGCACCACTGCACTCCAGCCTGGGCAACAGAGCAAGATTCTGTCACACACACACACACACACACACACACACACACAGAGAGAGAGAGAGAGAGAGAAAAGAAAGAAAAGAAAAAACACGGAAACATGTATCACTTTTACTCCAGATACGTTTAAGATTGAGTTAAATTATATTAACTGCTGGCCAGCTGCATCCGTATCTGTAATTTTCCATTAGGTTCTTGGACAGAGAGATAGTGTAAAGCACAGCAACAAAAGAAAACACAGGCTTTGGAGCTTGACACATGGATTGAAACCCTTGCTTGCTTGCTTTCTAGCTGTGTGACCTTAATCTAGCTATTTTCCCCCTAAACCTCGGACTCCTTAATCTTTAAAAATTATCTATAACTATACGTTCTTTGCAGTTATTTTGAGGATAAAGACATATATGTTAAAGCTACACATATGTGTGTAGCTTCTACACATTTAATAGTAGGAATGCAATGGAAAAAATTTGCTATAATGAATTATAAATTCTATTACATTGTAATATAGTACATGAAATAATATACACAAGAAGCATAATACAAATTAGATTTTCTTTTTTTATATTGCATTTATTTCTGATTAACTTCCTGCAAGTCAGGAAGTCAGGAATAGAAACAATTCTTTATTCTGATATTTGAACCACCACAGTAAAGAAAAAAGAAAATCTTATTTTAATAAAAGCAGCTCTGAATTTAAATGACTACCTGTTGTTTTTTTTTCATTCAACATTTGTGTATTTAACTTCTTGACTTTATGCTCAGATCTGTTTCAGTTTGCTAAAGAGGATGAAAAGCACCTGCTTTTGAGAAAATTCCTCTTTCTCTTAATTCTTTTTTAGCACTACCACAACTCTGCCAGCTATCACCAACAGCTTTGAGCTGAGGGCATTCCCAGACTCTCCATACTGGCAGCAGTGTGGAGGGCACAGGAGAAGACAAGAGTGGTGGGGGGTGATGAGACCCTCATGTTGGGGAGAAGGAAGTAGGGCAGTGCTATGAAAGATGAATATCTCTCATGGCTTCCATCACACTTCCCCTGACCCACTCCTCTAGTTTCACTGATCTCCTTAATATTCCGTCATCTGGTTCCTACTTCAGTATCGTTGCTCAGTCTTTTCTCTCCCTGCCTGGAATAATTTTCCCAGAAAAACACCAGGCTCACTTCCTCACTTACATCAGTTTTCTGATATTCTCTTAATAGACAAGCTTCCCTGACCACACTATAGACAATAATACCCTCATCCCATCTCCCTGATTAGTTGTTCTCTGTCATGGTGTTTCTCAAATGTCAATGTGCACAGGATTCACCTGGGGATTCTATTAAAATGCAGATTGTGATTCAGTGGGTCTAGGATAGGGGCCTCAGATTCTGCGTGTCTAACAAATACCCATTGACATCAATCTGTAGACTACACTCTACAGCACTTATAATTATTGAGACAGTATATATTTTCTTCATTAGTTTATTGTCTTTCTCTTTCAATTACAATATATGTTTTATGGAAGGAGAGACTTTTATTCTATGCTGTATTCGCAGCACCATTATGATGCTCAACACATGGGAGTTAATAAATAAAGTGGATGAATTATATATGTTGCTGGAAATCAAAACTGGAACTTTCAATGCATTTTTCTTATAAACATTGTTACATTTAGGTAAATTACATGTTAAATGGATTTCGGTGCCCTGGTTTTGGAGCCTTCCTACCATGCGTAACGTGGCTTATATGGGACATAAACTCTAAGTTCAGAGTTTAACGAACTTATAAAAAAATCATTGGAACATAATCTCTTCATAGAGTTACAGAATCTGAGGCTGAACATACCAGAGACAGCCAGAAAACAGACACCAATAAATGATAACACAGGAACAAACTATGCATATTCGCTGAGGGAACCAAAAATTACAGCTCATAAAAAGAAATAAACCTGACATAGTTAGTTGAATATAACCCTGATATAGCAATTTTAGTGTCCCAGATTGACAAAAAAAACCCATAATGCTTGCATATCTTTTTCAAGTCTCCAAAGTCGTTAAATCTAACTCTGATGACTGCTGAGAAATCCCAGAGGGCACATGAGATGCACTGTCCCCAGATCGTAGGGCTTCTTTTAATCCAAGCACTATTTATGCCTTCTAATGAATTATGATTGTGCTACCCCAGGTGTGATTCTTCCAGTTCAGTATTTTTCTACTTGACATAAAATAAAAATCAACTTTACCTGAAGAACCAGTCACCATGCTTTAATGCTTCAATCATCTGATCTTTGAAACGTAGACAAGGCAAAAAAAAAAAAAACCAAAAAGAAAAAAAAAAAAAACACCCAAAGATGTTTTTAGTTCTGCCTAATTATAGAATGGTACAGCAAAGAAGTTTTCTGGCTTCTTTCCCCTGAGAGTCAAAGCCAGCATTAACATTGCCATGAGAATTTACGAATACCTTCTATCAACAACTGAATAGGAAAGAAAATAAAATAGACTGAAAATATGCAGTGAAAACAAAAGTTAAAACTACAGCTAAACGAAGAAATATTCCTCCCCCAAGTCAGCTTGTGGTCCTCACAATCCATTTTTCTTTTTCTTGAACTAAAAATCGGAGAGCTCTTAAAATTTGTTTGCAAATGGGACAGGGAGAGGTACTAGTAGGACTGTGTGTGTTTCTGTGGTTTCTATGATTTTTGTAGACATATCTGTCCCTCTTCAGGGACAATGCACACATCCCCAGATGCTAGGAATATTGGTTGTTAATGGCGTTCCTTACCACGAACTGCCTTCGGCCTCAGAAAACTTGTCCAAATTGTCCTTCCACCCTCAGGCAGCAGCCAGCCCATGGCCAATGGCTGGCTGGATCGGGAATACAAAGGTCAGGCCCACCGCCTGCAATTCAGGACAGCTCTGCACAGCCAGCCCAGATGTAGGGCTCCTGTGAGACTGGCTTAGGCCTCTGTTGCAGACAAATCACATTTCAGACTCTCCCACAATCTCCCTTGTGCTCTTCTCTTCCTTGTGGGTGTATCTCCAGAGAACATTCCCCATATCCCGTTGTCATGCAACACTTTGAATCAGAGTCAATTTCCAAGGAATGTACTCTAAGACTTTTTGCATAGTCAATAACACAAAGGTTTATCTCTATCTTTAGAATTGAAACAAATGTTCTCTCTCACCCAGTCATCACTTCATAGTTGCACTTTTGAACAAATAGCTAGAGCCAAAGAGAATGGGATCCAGTATACTTACAGGCTCCAATAGTGGTCAGTCCAGGAGCTAGGTCAGGCTGCTTTGCCCTCAGCTCTTGAAGTAAACGGTTTACCGCCTTCCACTCAGATCTCAGATCTTCTAACTTCCTCTTTAATAGAAAAGCATACACATTACTTATTTGATTAACACTTTGAAGATAACTCAATTCATGAACATCTTAATCCATTTGGTGAATGTATTATTGGATTTCTATTATATTTTACTTCTAAATTAACTTTAGTGCATAGAATTTCTTTTAAAGGAATTATAATTATTTTAGCCAACCACCTTACAAATATTTATCGATTGCTCCATACAAAAACTCTTTCTCCAGGCATAATTTTATTTAAAGGAAGTAGAGTGCAAACATTAGTGAAAACAAACCAACAAAAACAGTTCCCTCTCAGCAACTAGCTTAATTCTTGAAGAGTATCTATTGTGGTCACATACTAAAATTATCCAGATAACTTTAGAAAAATCCTAATGTACTGGCTCACCCCCAGTCAATTATATCAGAATCTGTTAAAGGGAGGGGCTGCAGTGGACATGGGAATATGCTACTCAGAGCCCCCTTCAGAGAAAGACTCTTGTTCCAGATGATGGAAATGATGTCAGTAGACATTCTTCAGCTGTCAGTCCCTTCAGGGACTGCCTGAGCTGCAGAGAGCTGCCTTGTCCAAGGTCATGCCTTTCCCCGGGCAGCCCTCATTCAGTGGCTGATCAAGGTGAAGGTATAAAGGCCTAATTTGGCTCAAAGCAGGACAAGTTTGAAGGGCTATTTCAGCTGCAGAGCTCCCCGTGGCATAAGGCAAGCCTGTATATGGCCAGTGGTGTGCTGGTAGATGTATATCAACTGGATCTCTGATCTCAGGGTGTTTAAAAACACCTTGTTTTTGGTGTTTGCCAATTTCTGTGGTGTAAATATTCCTACCACGGTTACATTTAAATTACCAAGAAGATAACATCAAGTGGCTGGAAAAACGCCTGACAATATAACAGTAGGCCGTCCTGAGCTGGTTCCACTTCACTGGGCAGCTAGCTATAGGATAAGTTATAGCCAGTAGAATGTGAGCAGAAGTGTTGTTTGTCAGTTTGGGGCTGAGGCTTTGAAAAATTTAGTGAGGTTTCTACATTTTTTTCCTTTCTATTGCTGGAAGCAGAAGACTCTTAGGTCCTACGGCAAATCTTTACAACTTACTGAGGAGAAAATGAAGTCCTAATGCCCTAGAGCAGTTGTTCTCATCTTTAGGATCAACAGAATCACCTGGAGACCTTGTTAATTTCTGCACGGCAGCCCCAGAGTTCTGGATTTAGTAGATACTGGGTGGAGCCCAATAATTTGCATTTTTAACAACTTTCCAGGTGATGTTGATGCTGATTGCTCAGGACAAAATCCTAAGATATCTATTACACCTAATCAGTTACCTGAGCATTTATCATAGACTAGATATGTACCATTCTTGAGAACATAATAGGCCCTCAGATCATTTTCAATAGGATTTCATTCTCTTGCGAAACCCTAGCAGAGAAAAGCTACCAAGGGAATGGCAGGCAGAGGAGGAAGATGAACAGGACCTAGGTTTCTGCAATAACATATGTAAGAAAGCTGCTTGACTAGGAAAACAGACGCTGGGTTGTCACGTGAGCAAGAAAAAAACTCCTATTGTGTTAAGCCACTGAAATATTTAGTTCATTACAAGCAGCAATACCTTACCAGTACAGTAGCACTAGTCACAGAAGCTTTACCAGTGCCTATAAGAGATAATAGCTGCATTTTTGTATCACTGTAAATTTCTATGCTTACCTTATGAGGAATACAAATAACTTGATTGATGTTGGGTTTGGTTAAAATAAATACATTAGCAGAAATTGCATTTCTAGTCTGAAGAATCAGAGTTGGAAAAGAGCCAGAAACTACAAACTCTTTAAATAGGAATGGGAACGAACCCAACCTAACTGGAATGTTTTATATACACGTTGTAGTTTAATGCTAATCATTAATTTAATGCTAATCATTTCAATGAAACCATTACTTTATTTATTCCAGAAAAATAATTGTTCAGGTGCTACTCTGTGCCAGACTTTGTGCCAGTTACTAAGCTTACAAAACTGAAGTTAGTAACCTCTAAGCATTCACAGACATATAAGTAAACTAGAACAGAGATTTTAGGAAAAAATAGTGATTTCAACAAGACATCTTGGGGGAACAGCTTAACTCAGCCTGGAGAGGTCAATAGGTTACCCACAAAAGCTAACACTTGAATTTATTTTGAAAGATGACTAGGAAGTTTTCAGAAGGGGCCATTCAAGTGCCAGGTGGAGAAAGGGCATTTCAGACAGACGGAAAACCACGTGCAAAATGGCAAGAGGTATCGAGCCTTAAAAAAGAAATGCAGTGTGTCCTGGCTATCTAGACTACAGTGTTTATAAGTAATGGTACAGAGCTGCAAGAATGCAATTTATTAAGGCCTTGTAATATGGGATTATTAGATTCCCTTCTAAAACCACAGAGTAGATGGAAGTGTTTGGAGAAGAAGAGCCATATGATACGATTCGTGTTTTGCATTGTGGAGGCTTTATCAGAAGGGTACAGAGATACGAGTTGGGAGGCTAACACGGTAATTGGAGTGGGAAGCGGTCAGCTGGACTGAAGGCTTTGGCCATACAGAAAAAAGTAGAGGGGTGTGTGTGTGTGTGTGTGTGTGTGTGTGTGTGTGTGTGTGTGTTTATTTTTCTTGCCTTTGATAGTTGAGATTTTGAGCTGGTAAACGACGAAGAGAAACTTGCCATCAAATTGTTTCTTCCAGTTGTGGGATATGATGAGGTTTCTCTTCAAATAATCTGATCAATCTTTTATTCTTTAATTCATAGTACCCCCCCCATTTTTCTCCTTTTTCTCCTTTTTCCTTTTTGCCTTTGTTAGATGCCCAGGCACACCTCAGTACCAAGCGTTATCAGTACCAGCTCACATTCATTTTCTTATTTGGAAAGAGGACTAACTTTCTAGCTCATTACAGACACCCCTTCCCCTTCCTCTCCACTTGATTTTACGTGCCCACCCTATCTAAAAAAAATCAAATGTTTAGCCAACCGGGATTAGTTTAGATTGTACGACCCGACCCCGGCCAATGAGGGGAAAGGGTACAGGGGCAGGACTTGCGTCAGGAATAAAGGCTCTCGTGCCCCTTTGTTCAGATGTGCTCTCATGGCAACTGGCCAAGGAGGCACCCCTCTGCGCAGAAGTAAAATTGCTTTGCTAAGAATCCTTTGTTCGAGTGTTCAATTTCCTTAGGATTTTGAGCATTATTCCTAACACAGTCTACCCTGTCAGCGTGTGTCTTTCCAGTCAGACTGAGTCCTCTATGCCTTGTATGATGTTTTCTTTATATCCAATCTAGTGCTTCCTAATAAGAGGAGTTCAGTAAATATTTCTGAATTGAATAAAATTAAATGAAAATTGCTACTTGAATAAAGGAAAAGAGAAAGAGACAAATAAGTTTCTTTTTCCCCAACTTGACTTCAATGTGAACTACATACCATGGATGACTTTATATATATATATATGGGACTTGAAGAAGCCTATGTAGGTTTTCCAGGTGTGCAATCATTTTATTAGGCTTATTTTTTCTTTTGAGACAGGGTCTCACTCTGTCACCCAGGCGGGAGAGCAGTGGCAAGATCTCGGCTCACTGCAGCCTCGACTTCCTAGGCAATCCTCCCACCTCAGCCTCCTGAGTAGCTACTCAGTACCACTACTGAGTAGTACTACTGAGTACATACATTTGTATGTAGAGATGGGGTTTTTCCATGTTGCCCAGGCTGGTCTCAAACTCCTGGACTCAAGTGATCTGCCCATCCCAGCCTCCCAAAGTGCTGGAATTACAGGTGTGAGCCACCACACCCAGCCTTATTAGGCTTTTATAAATCCTGAACCGAACTGTGTTTAAAAAGTAATCTCATAGACTAGGGTCACAAATTCAGGTCCCTATAGGGACTAGGTCGTAACAAAGGGAAGAATAAGCCTTGTCGAAATCAGAGAGCTATAATTTCAGATGTGGCTGCTGACTGCCAACAGAAAGGTGGGCATAAGTTAAAAATCAAAACACAGAAAAACAAACAAAAAATCCTGCTGATCATATTCCCTCACCAGTGTATACCGGAGAAGTTTCTCTCACATTCTTAAGGTCATAAGGAAGTACAAGAAAGTTTGTTGCTGCATTGTGGAGAATTGAGGCCAACATGGGTGTGTATGTGAAAGAAATGGATAAGGGTATATATCGAGCAATGTGGATGGATTTTTTTCTTTTTTTTTTTTAGATAGAGTTTCACTGTTGTTGCCCTGGCTGGAATGCAGTGCTGCGAGCTTGGCTCACTGCAACCTTTGTCTCCTGGGTTCAAGTGATTCTCCTGCCTTAGCCTCCTGGTAGCTGGGATTACAGGCTCGCACCACCACACCTGGATAATTTTTGTATTTTGTCTTTCACCATGTTGGCCAGGCTGCCTCGAACTCGTGACCTCAGGTGATCTGCCCATCTTGGCCTCCCAATGTGCTGGGATTGCAGGCATGAGCCACTGCGCCCGGCCATGGATGGATCTTTAAAACACAATTATGAATGTTAGAAAAGCTAAGAAACAAGATTTATAGCACAGTGTAGCTTTTATACATTTAAAATATACTTATAAATAATATATTTTAAAAGGATAAAGCAGGAAAGAAACGGGAATAGAGATATTATTGTCACATTTCAATAATTTTGCTAATTGGTTACTAAACATAACCATTAATATAAATTAAATTTTATAGATATAAAATAAACTGTGCTAAGAACAAAAGATAATATATAGTAAGGATTCATCACTTCTTAATTTAACTATCATCAGTGCTCTTGAGATTATGTCTATTGTGTCTGGCTTCAAGTCAAATCAAGGCTTTCAATGTTTTTATCCAGAATGCATGATGTTAATATTTACTAGCATATCAATAAGTGTAACTTTTTTATTTATTAAAAATCAGTCTTGAACCCAAAAGCAAACAAAAAATAATGCTTCTGATTAGTCAGGAAAACCACCCTTGAAAGTCATCACTCATGGAAGATATTTTTCTGTCCTGACATCAGAACCTAAACACTAAAAATTAAATATTGTAAGAGATTAGTGAGTAACATATTTGATCTTCTGGTTTCCCTGTGAAGTTTCTGAAACCCTACAAAGACAGAATACTAAAAGCAATGAGAAGTAACCATTCTGATAACAGAAAGTAGCAATAGGAGACAATGAACATAAAAAACTTAAAACAGAAATGTGGTAATCTTAGACATTTATCAATGAAATGACTGTTCAACATGTGATGAAATCTCATCCTATGCCATTTAATTTATAGGAAATTACCTACATGTGCTGAGAGAGAGAGAAAAGGAGACACAGTGATAGATTAGGGATTGATTTAAATACTGCTGGGGGTATGTCCATCTTTCCGCTCAGTAAGCAAAGTGCTCCTCAGAATGAGTGGATAAAGAGAGATCAAAGTTTGCTGTTTCTACCAGTTGACTTAGGTTCCACTTTCTTCTCATGGTGTAAGTATCTCAGTGATTTGAGTTAGCTTTATATTTAAAGGTATGTATTTATCTTACAGTCTAGCTTCTAAAAGCAAATTAACCACTTCAACTGGGTCTCAACTGAAGAAAGGGTGCTTTGAATTTCACGTTCCTCATATATCACCGTATCACTAAATAGAGCAAAAATTGATGTGATAATGACACCCCTGAAAATTAAGAAAAGTTAATTTACATTGTGATTTAGAATCAGAAGTCTTAGGTTTTGTTCCTAATTCACTACTACTGGTTGTGTGATCCTTGGAAAATCAGATGGGTCACTAAGATTTATCATCCTTGAAACATGGATATAATACTACCACCTAACTCATAGCTGTGTTGGAGAAACTAAACGAGATATTTTATATGGTAAAAACGCTGTGAACTATAAAGCACTATAAATTTGTTGGTTAGATATTATGCACTGCTTAATGAAGCAAAACAGAAGATATTCAAGAAAAGTTTTCATTAAAATAGTTACAATAAAAATTTTTTCAGTGCTTTATTAAAGGACTAGGTTTTAGTTACCTAGAAAATAACATGTTTGTACATGCAATTTCTCTTTTATTAATACATAAACTCTAAATAGTCTGTCCATTTACTCAAATATTATCTTTCCCACTCTTATTTCCAGATAGGTAAATGAGGGGTTACTATAATCTCTAATGTAGAGGTGGATTTTTAAAATTAAATGGCACTACCAATGTATCACAAATGTCTGAGGACACTGCAATGGGTCAAAGGTTCAATAAGCTCAGAACTGTGTAATTTCCAATCTTTTATAATTATTAGCAAATACTTATGAAATGACTACAGTTTTTGATTTGGCTGTTCACAAAAACAATCTTGCTACTTTTTCAAGAGTTTGGTGTACTGTAGAGTTGAAATGGATTATTTATATATTATGCAAGTTCTTTTTTGTTTTGCTTCATTTTGCTTTTCACTTCTCTGGCATTTGCCTGTATTTTCAATTCTCTCATCATTCCAATTAAGCTGTAAAATTCATTTGCATAACAAAAAATGTTTGGCTGTAGCAACTAGTCAGGTGTTCATCATATAATAAACTTTAAGCAGTGCTCAATAAAAATCTGTAAAAGGTAACAATTTGCAATACATGTTAATCATCTATAAGCAAATTTAAGGAAATCAAATAAGTACTTAAATCCCAACTTATTTAAATAGCATATCAGTGGGATAATAGTTATCAAGTCCTATTCTTGACTACATCTCCATAATTTTAAAACTTTGAATATGCTAACTAAATTGCAGGTCCAAGGTTTTCTGCACAAGAGCTCCAAACTCAACAATCAGAGTGAATTCGTGTTCTACCAAAATGGATAAACTTTGGGAGCACTTTTTTTTGTAAATGGAAAAATTAGATTTATTATAGGTGACTTTTGCAGCTGAGCATTATTCTCCATTGTATATACTTTGCTTGAAAATATTCATTAAATGTTAAGACAACTATATCAACTACGAAATTTCTTCTTTACGAAGAACAGGAATTAGTTACAAAAAAAAGTGATTTCTGAATATAGCTTTCCTTTTAAAATTTAAAATGGATAAATATTTAAGGTGATAGATACTGCAATCACTCTGATTTGATCACTATATATTATATGCTTGTATCAAAATATCACTTGTGGTAAAAGGACGGAAAAAGATATTCCATGAAAATGGGAACCAAAAGCAAGCAGGAGTAGCTATTCTTCTATCAGACAAAATGGGCTTTAAAGCAATAATAGTAAACAAAAGATAAAGAAAGACATTGTATAATGATAAAAGGATTAGTCCAACAAGAAGATATTTACTACAATACTCAATTTATATGCACCTAACACTGGCGCTCCTAGCTTTATAAAACAATAGTACTAGACCTAAGAAATGAGATAGACAGCAATGCGATAATAGTGGGGGACTTCAATACTCCACTCACAGCACTAGATAGGTCATTGAAACAAAAACTTAACAAAGAAACAATGGACTTAAATTATACCCTAGAATGGACTTAACAGATATTTACAGAACATTCTTCCCAACAATTATAGAATATACATTCTTATCAGCAGATGGAACATTCTTCAAGACAGGTCATACAAGAGGCCACAGTCTTAATAAATTTAGGAAAATCAAAATCATATCAAGTATCTTCTCAGACCACAGTGGAATAAAACTAAAAATCAACTCCAAAAGGAACCCTCAAAATTATGCAAACACATGGAAATTAAGAAATCTGCTCTTGAATGACTTTGGGGTTAACAATGAAATTGAGATGGAAATTAAAATATTTTTTGAAATGAATAATAGTGACACAATTTATCAAAATCTCTGAGATACAGCAAAAACAGTGCTAAGAGGAACGTTCATAGTGTTAAATACTACATCAAAAATTCTGAAAGAGCACAAATTGACAACCTAATGTCACATTTCAAGGAACTAGAGAAACGAGAACAAACTAAACTCAAATCCAGCAGAAGAAAAGAAATAACAAAGATCAAAGCAGAACTAAATGAAGTTGAAACAAAAAAATACAAAATATAAATGAAACAAAAAGCTAGTTCTTTGAAAAGATAAACAAAATTGATAGACCATTAGCAAGATTAACCAAGGAAAGAAGAGAGAAGATTCAAATAAGCTCAAGTAGAAATGAAACTGGAGACACTACAACCTACATCACAAAAATACAAAAGATCATTCACTACTAGTATGAACACCTTTATGCACACAAACTAGAAAATCTAGAGGAAGTGGATAAATTCCTGGAAACATACAACCCTCCTAGTTTAAATCAAGAAGAAATAGAAACCCTGAATGCTTCGGCTGGGTGCAGTGCCTCACGTCTGTAATCCTAGCACTTTGGGAGGCTGAGGCAGGCAGATCACTAGGTCAGGAGTTCGAGACCAGCCTGGCCAACATAGTGAAACTCCGACTCTACTAAAAATACAAAAATTAGCTGGGCGTGGTGGTAGGCACCTGTAATCTCAGCTACCTGGGAGGCTGAGGCAGGAGAATCACTTGAAACCGGAAGGTGGAGGTTGCAGTGAGCCAAGATCGTGCCACAGCACTAAAGCCTACATGAAAGAGCAAAACTCCATCTCAAAAAAAAAAAAAAAAAAGAAAGAAACCCTGAACATACCAGTAACGACCAGCAAGGTTGAGTATCAGTAATTTAAAAATTGACAAAAAAAAGTCCAGGACCAGATGGATTCACAGCTGAATTCTACCAGACATTCAAAGAAGAATTGGTACCAATTACGATGAAACTATTTCAAAAGATAAAGAGGGAATCCTTCCTAAATCATTCTATGAAGTCAGTATCACCCTAATACCAAAACCAGAAAAGGACATAACAAAAAAGAAAGCAGCAGCACAAAAATAGCAGCACAATTTGCAATTGCAAGATATGGAACCAACCCAAGTGTCCATCGACCAATGAATGGATAAAGAAAACGTGGTATCTATATACCATGGAATATTACTCAGCCATAAAAAGGAATCTCATTTGCAGTAACTTGAATGGAGCTGGCGGCCATTATTCCAAGTAAAGTAACTCAGGCATGGAAAACTAAATACCATATGTTCTCACTCATAAGTGGGAGCTAAGCTATGAGGATACAAAGACATACAGAGTGATACAATGGACTTTGGGGACTCTAGGTGGGGAGCTTGGGAGTGAGGTAAGGGATAAAAGACTACTTATTGGGTACGGTATACACTACGCAGGAAATGGATACATAAAAAATTTCAGAATTCGCCACTATAGAACTTATCCATGTAACCAAAAACCACCTATACCCCCAAAACTACTGAAATTATAAAAAATAAGCAAAATATAACTTGTACCCCACAAATACATATGTACAATTATACATATATAAAATTAAAAATAAAAAAAAATTTTAATTAAGTTTCCTAAGGTAGCTACAATTGTGGCTGCTTTCTTGCCTCATATTTTTTGGATATTTAAAAAATATTAAATGATTTTTATGTTTTCTATCATTACGACAAGGAAAAAGCCTTCTAGAAATAGATATTATTTGATGTAGAATAAGTAAGGAAAAATAATATATTCGTTTAATACAATCATAAAAATATCATTTGTTTAAAAAAGTAAACTAGAATATAGTTTTAAACTCTGAGTTTGAGATTTTCAAAATTTAAAAATATATCTTGTGTCAATGGTTGGCATGCAATTAGTATCTACTGAATAAATAAAGGACTCTACCCACGGCTGTATATATACAGGCATACATTCGAATATTGTAACTGAAACATCTATGTCTCTTTGTCTCTCTTTTTAAGTGTAATTAGTACAACTGAGGACAAGAGGTGAAATTCAAATCTCTAAAATGCTTCCCTAATTTCAGCATGAGCTACTGAGTATATGAGACTTTTCACTCAAATATTCTCTCAGAAAAGAAAGTTGGCTCATATTCAAGACTTTATACTATCTCTTATGTCTCAATCATTTTATTCTGAACCACAATGTTGTATATTAGCCTGAAATAACTCAAGAGATGTGATGCTTACATAAGTATTCTGACAAAATTTGCTTAATTAAAAAGGGAGGCAAAGAAAGTTGATAAATCTTTAGCAATCATTCCTAATGTATAGCTTCACAATCACTCGTGGCAGAGATCATTGTAAACAAGTCTTTTAAAGAATTTGTTAAAAAGCCAAACAACTTAAAAAGCAGAAAGAATATGTTAGTCTATTGGGAATTTTTAAAAAATCACATCTGGCTGGGTGCGGTGGCTCACGCCTGTAATCCCAGGAATTTGGGAGGCCGAGGCGGCCTGATTACCTGAGGTCGGGAGTTTGAGACCAGCTTGACCAACGTGGAGAAACCCCATCTCTACTAAAAATACAAAATTAGCTGGGCATGGTGGCGCATGCCCGTAATCCCAGCTACTTGGAAGGCTGAGGCAGGAGAATCGCTTGAACCCAGGAGGTGTAGGTTGCGGTGAGCTGAGATCGCACCACTGCACTCCAGCCTGGGCAACAAGAGCGAAACTCCGTCTCAGAAACAAACAAACAACCAAAATCGTATCTAAGAAAAATGAAAAAAAACAATTTTCCTAATATTTTGTGAATGGGTATTGAAGTTTGGGATAAAAATTTCAGCTATAGCATTGAGAACGTGAAAAATAGCTCTGCTGGTAGCTGGCAGCTGGCAGCTAGCTAGGCCATGATGGTCCCAGCTGGATGTTAAAAAACACTCATAGAAATAAACTAGGCAGACACAAGGCCACCCCATGGCCCTGTTTGAAACAAGACAGAGACAAGGCCTTTCTGCTATCACAGAAATGACTAATATGAGGCATTGCTGCTCCTTTACCAACGACGTGTCTAGCCCTACTTTAATCTCATCTTCTAGATAAACACTGAGATACCTAATCACTACATTGACTCTGTTTCTTGAAAGCATCTAATCCAGAAATGACTTCTACCTTCTCAATTCCTCCTCAGAATCATGCAGCCAGCTGAACTCTGTAAGAAGCTTTTTTCCAATGCCCTCTTACTGAGATGCCCACACTCTGTCTGAAGTGTTTTACGCTCTTGCTGCAATAAGGTAAATATTCTTAATTTTTTGATTACAGGTATGTTGCTAGTAATCTTGGCCCAGAGGGCTTTGAGAGTATTATGTGGGGATTCACACAATGCCATATTACAAATAACTCAGCAAGCCGATGAGCTCTACAATTCTAGAATACACATACGAAGGGTTTGAATGAAAATGTTTCATAAAATATAAATGTGCCAGGTATTTCTAAATGAGTGTGCTATTTTATAAAATGTAAGACTGCAAATATGGAAATGCTACTCAATTAAGAAATTGAATAGAATTAGACATTTGACAATCTCATCCATACTTCTAAATGTTTATGTTTACAAGTTGCCCAAAAATCTATTACAAATTTTTTCTCTTCTCATTGGGAAAGTGAAGCTCTCCTCAAGTTTATGCATTGGGATTAGCATTTATTCAACCTCTTACACTCCAAGACTTTGTTTTCAGTTGTAAAGCAAACTTGTATTTATTTATTTATTTATTTATTTATGAGATGGAGTCTCACTCTGTCACCCAGGCTGGGGTGCAGTGGCGCGATCTCAGCTCACTGCAAGCTCTGCCTCCTGGGTTCATGCCATTCTCCCTCCTCAGCCTCCCGAGTAGCTGGGACTACAGATGCCTGCCACCAAGCCTGGCTAATTTTGTTTTTGTATTTTTAGTAGAGATGGGGTTTCACCATGTTAGCCAGGATGGTCTCGATCTCCTGACTTCATGATCCGCCCACCTTGGCCTCCCAAAGTGCTGGGATTACAGGCGTGAGCCACCCCGCCCAGTCGCAAACATGTAATTTAAAAAAACAAAATGTTGCTATGCATTTACTTATGAATTATTAAATACCTCCAACATTGTTATCTTCTTTCTAGAAGTCCTCTCCCAACTTATTCTGGTGTTATTGGCATGGAAATTGTGCTCAATAAATGAGTCAGTCAAAATAGACTTGTTCATTTGAGGGGATAATTTTTGTCTGTTATCTCTCTATTGATTTCTGTTGCTACAAGTGAAGTTACACCAGGTAAATGAGATTGTATGCATGGCAGATGATTTATGAAATCCAAGTATTGTTTTAATTGTAATTATATTTATTTTGGCAACATTTTGACCAACAAAATACCATTCGACCTGCTATAATGTGAATAAATCTTGAGATGCACATCTGTTGTGAGTAATATATTAAAGATTGTTAGGCAAAAAATAAACCCTAAGGAAGTTTTTAAAAATGTTAAGATGTTGATGTTGGCAGTAGAACAAACTCATTGGGAGAAAAAAAAAAAAAACAGCTTAATCTAGTTAATTAACAACAAAACAGCTGGGAAAATGAAACATCCCTGGTTGTGACTGACTGTAATTGAAAATGACTAATGATGCTGTCATTTTGCAGCTCATATCTGAGGAAATGATGCCTGGAAGATTATAATTGCCCTCTTGACCATTTGTCTACAGCAATTATTTTGTGTTAAAGGTTGGGATGGAACCCTTTGGCGAAATACAGAAAATTCCTCACACCTTTTTCTGTTACATTGAAAAATAATTCAAGAGCAGTAAGTAAAATATATTATTAGGTTTATGTAAGTACCATTTTTTGATAATATAACAAGTTAGCAAAGCAAACCAGCTGGCTTCATTTTATCACTTTAGAAAGTAACCAAGACATTTAAAATTCCATTAATGCTCTCAGTTCTAATACATGGCAGGTGATGTAAGCATTGAAAGTACATAAACACATTTTTAAAAGTTAACTGAAAGTGTAGTTTTCCAACTTAAGTTAAAAATGAGCATGAATACAAGAAAATGGCACCTAAATGCTTAAGTTCAAGACAGTTAAAAATACAATTTTATAATAAAAATCAAATAAAAAATGGCTTATTTCTTTTGTAGTTTATATTGTTGTTACTGACAGCAGTTGTTTTTGCTGCTTTTAAACTGCTAAATGGGGTGCCATTGAGGACCTAGTTATTACTGTGTGGAAAAATGGAACACATTAAAAACTATTTCATCTATGGCATTAATGTAATGTACCAAAACTATAACTTTAGCAAAATTTTAAACAATTTATATAACTCATATAGTCAGTCTTCAATAATTTCTGTACTTAAGATGAAGAAATAACATACAAATAAAGTATGTGTGTAGATGGGGGGAGAAAGAGTGAGAGGGAGAGAGGGAGAGAGGGGAGAGTGGAGAGAGAGGGAGAGAGAGAGGGGGAGAGAGAGAGAGAGAGAGAGAGAGATGAAGTGCTAAACAAAGATGGAGAGGTATTTGATCATACGATCCTAAGATTTTTCCAGTTATTTTGCAGCAGAGATTAGTACTACCTATATGTTATTAGTAGTAGTATTTCATAATACGTATTTGACCTTTTACAGGAAGTCCTCAAAGAAAATAAAGAAGTTGGTCAGATATTTTAAAAAAGAAACCAGAAATATACCGTCTTTGAAAACAAAAGAAATCTTAAAGAAGTTGATGAAGTGAAGGAAAGAAACTGAGCAGGGATGAACCCAGCTTCCAATCAGAACTCAGCTTGGGAGGTGAGCGTAGGAGCTGGACAGACAGGCTGTCTGATGCAGAATGCGGAGGTGCCAATAGACAAGTCAATTTCCTAAGAAACAGAATCGTTCCCTGATGTGTCTTTAATTAGAATGTCTGTAAGCAGTGGACATACTAATTATCCATTTAAATACTAGATCTTGAATATACATCATGAGAGATTTTCATTTTCTTTTTAAAGAATATCATTTTCTTCATAATTCTTACAGTTTCCAAATGCACCTCTCCCAAAAAACAAAAACAGAAACACAGTTCTGTCATGAAAATATGCTGCAGGCTACTCAGACTCATTTCTTCTTCTATTAAGAGGTAACAAGACCCAGAGTGAAGAAGAGGCATTATAAATAGGACAAATTTTAAATTTTTATATATGGACTCAAAGTTGAAAAAGGCTTTGTTCACGTTCTATCAGAGCAATGGAGGGTCCTTCAGAAAAATCATCTCTAACCTTTAAAAATAAATTTTTGATCCATGCAGAGATTTAAACAGCCCTCACAGCTTTCTGCCTTGTATTGCTGGGTGTCATGTTCAAAACCGTGAGGTCATTTTTTGAGCCTCTAGGTGTTTCAGGCTACAGCAAACCCCAGCTAATCTTCAGATGTTTCCAAGGTCATGGTCCGTAGCAAAAGTTGTGCATGAGTCAACTATTTTTTTAAACCCCATAATTCTCAAATCGGTCTTGCATTTTTGCCCCTATCAACTTGATAGATATAGATATAGATAGATATAGATATAGATATAGATATAGATATAGATATAGATATAGATATTTTGAGACGGAGTTTCGCTCGTGTCGCCCAGGCTGGAGTGCAATGGCGCGATCTCGGCTCACTGCAACTTCTGCCTCTCGGGTTCAAGTGATTCTCCTGCCTCAGCCTTCCAAGTAGCTGGGATTACAGGCGCCTGCCACCACAGCTGGCTCATTTTCGTATTTTTAGTAGACACAGGGTTTCACCATGTTGGCCAGGCAGGTCTCGAACTCCTGACCTCAGGTGATCCGCCTGCCTCGGCCTCGCAAAGTGCTGGGATTATAGGCACGAGCCACGGTGCCCAGCCAACTTGATATGTTGATTTTTCTCCAAATCCAAGGAAGAAATGGGAAAACAGGAATAAATTTTCCCTTAAGTTCAGCTTCTCCCAATGTGTCAAATTGAGAGAAAATGGGGAAACGGGGAAGGAGAAAAAAAAAAAAAAGGAAGGAAAAGACCAGTGCTGTCTGCTACAAAAATGGTTTCAAGGGTTGTGAAAGAGAAGGAAAGCAACAGCTCCTGGTTCTTTCTTTTTATTCCAGAAAAGCAATTCACCTTTTACATCACTAACGCATCAGCAGGAAGCAGATATGCTCAGGCATGGCAGATCCCAGTTCTGATCTCCAAGTGGCCCAGTAGTTGAATGTGTGGGTGGAGGTGCGATAAGTTAGCATCAAGTATTTGGATTGTTTTATACATAATGAAAGCAAAAATTTTCTCAGTGGCTTTGAATTAAGATCTCTCTCTCTCTCTCTTTTACAAAGGCACAAAAGTAAAAGCCAAATTACATGTACCTTTGTGATCTCTAACAATTAGTGACAAACCTTAATTCATAGTCATACACCATAAGGCATAAAGTCTTTGAGGATCAACAAAGAGTAGATAGAAACGTATGCAATTGTCCATTTGTGCATTGCATGGCTTGCTACAATGAAAGTCACCCTGTTAACTGCTCTGAGGGCTGGCTTTCTTCAGAACATCAACAGAAACTCTGAAATTTGCTGCTTTCAGGACTTTGCCTAGCTCTTCGAACTAAATACTGAGCACATTGTTAGCTTATGAAAAATGATTACACTGGGCTTGAACTGGATAGAAATTACTTTTCTAGATTTTTGCAGTGGTTGCAATATATTCCTGAATAAATGTATGTTGGTATCTACAGAGAAACCTGTGATTTTCAGTGTCTGGTGTTTGGACATTAAGCTAAGATGCAAACTTCAATTTTACCTAAGGAAAAGTCTCTTGTAAGCTATAAGGAAAACAAACAATCTTCTAGAAATGAAGCTTGGGCCAAGCGCAAGGGAAACTAAGCAGCGACCTTAGAGACAGAATCTAACTCACGGTAATGTTGTCGTTTGCAAGGACAAACTGGTTCTGTATAATGAGGTTATTGACCTGAACTGTTTTCAAGCAGTTTTAAACATGAAGACGAGGTTCATTGTATCCAAGCCTGCAACATTAACTGAGAAACCAAGAGTGATCAATAAACAGCCATGATTACTAGCGTGTATTTAGTACTGGACTCTCATTTGCCAATGGAAGCCATTGATTAGCTATTTTTTGAAAACTAACCTGGCTTTCCATCTCCCTCCTTATGTAATAGCCTGTGAATAAATGTGACCTAGACTTCAACATGGATATGGAGAAGAAAAAAAAAGTAGAAAGGTTTATCCCAGGCCAGCTTTTTGCCAAAGAAATAAGCAATTACATGACATTTCACTAAAAATTCTTGACCCAATAAAATACTGAAGCCTCAATGCCGATTTTACTCTTTTATAAGAAAGAGCAACAAAGAAAGGTCACGGACCATATTGTGATTCTTTACAGCTGTTGGAGACAGACACTATGATGCAGTAGCTTGATTTGAATTAAACCAAACAATATGAAAAGCATCAAGGCTGGCAAGTAAAGCAATAAAGCCCCAAAGAATTTAATCTACCTTGAAGGTGGGACTACTTTTGTATTGATGGCAGCACACCAGGACAGAAATGAGTCCTTTAATGCAATGACTCGTTAATAGCCTTAAGATCACAATATATAAATAGGATATGCTGATCAAAAAGATAGCTTTGCCTCTGTTATTACAGTATGGCCAGTATTTCCTTACAAGTTATTTCATTGATTATAAATAGTCCACGTCAATGGCAAATGTACAACAGGGGAAGCATAACCCATTATGAAGTAATGGATATTGCTAGAGGTTGCTTCATTACCTTCACTGGCTGAGTGGCTGGTTTTTCCTTGTACAAACGTTGCCCTTTAGACAAAATCTCTTCCACATCCGGTTGTTTAGCTTGAACTGCTATTTCAGTTTCCTGGGGAAAAGAACCCATATAGTGCAGATTAACTTCACAGTTAGCAATAAAATTACTAAATTTAAATATACCCTTGGAGACTCCACATGTATTGCAGATCAATTTCTGCCTGGTACATAAGGGCACAAAAATGTAGCTTTTGGTGCAGAGAAAAGAAACAGAGATGTGAAACACACTAAAGTTAAAAAAATTCATCCAATATCTTCTTGAATTATATAATACTCATATAGAAACACAGGCATTAACTACTTTTCAAAAAAGTAAAATGCAATAATGACAGTACAATTTATTAACATAATTTATATGAATAAACACTAGTTTTAGCTACAATAATCTCAATAACCCTAATGTTAATTTTACTTTATACACTTATTATTTTACAAAGTTCTGTGTAGAGTATTGGATATAAATTCTGTTTTGAAATAAATATCAAATAGTTATTTCTATATCACTGTCAAAATTATTTTCTTTCCAAAGGGTAAACACTGAAAGCATAGTATCAAAGCTTATTATTTATTAATGAGTCAAATAGGCCTTTTGAAGAACGATTAATTTTTTTATTATTTGCTTTTCTTCAGTCTGGAGAAGGCTGAAGCACGACAAAAAAAAATCCTTTAGGTATATGAATATAAGCATTTTGTTACTGTCTGCTGCCTAGCTCTCTTGATGAGACGACAAAAGAAATGTGCAGAAATTGAAGCTGAAGGAAGTGAAGTTAAATCTTACAGAAGACTTTTTGGATGGAACACTTGTTAAACACTGGGATAGAATATCAATTAATCAATGTCAGGCGTCAGTCAGGGCCTGGGCAATCTTCCCCAGAGAGCAGCTCCTGATTAACCTGTATCTCTCTTCCTCCCTCCCCTACCCCGGAGCCTCCCACACCGCTGTGTTTAAGTGTCTTCATGCCACTGTTTCCTTTGTATACTGTGTTTGTACCTGTTCCCTCTCAGTTCATTAGCAGGAAATCCCAAATTACTATAATCTCACACTGCCCAGTACGGTGTCTTGCAACTTACAGGTGCTCAGCACATGCTCTTGAGGTAGACTACTTTTTTCCAGTTCTTACTATAATAAACACCAGTGGCAAACGGGCACTTTGGTCAAAATTGTACATAACTAACCTCATGTATTAATGGTTATGTATGCAAATTTCACTTCCTTTATAAAAGGAGTTTAGCTACTTTACAGGTAGAACTATTAATTGATGGTCTTACTGCCCCTTGCCAAGAAAACACATTGTTCCCTGAAAATGCAGCACCCAGAATGACTGTATGTCTTTGCTAGAGGTAGAAATAGCTCTGATCTCAGATCAGGAATAAGGACAATCTAGTTTTACTTACTGAATTCCAAATAGGTCCCCAGCCACTATAAATGCACCCTTGAATACCGCATTTGCAAAAAAACTTTTTGGTGCAGTAAATGGTGATATGGTCTCAAAATACTTTAAGAGAAAATAAAATATATTATTCTAAGGAAGTAGAGAAAAGAGCATATCTTCAGCAAGGCAAAAATGATTTAAGAAAAGGAAAAAAAGTAACTGAATTTTCAACCTATACATTTATCACTTATGTATACCATAAATTACCAAGCCAAATCCATGTACAATGTCTAAATTATACATTTGAAATTATATATGCATTACACATATAAACTGATGAGTTAACTTAAAGCACTGTCACCACCATTCATTTTGTATGTGTTTCTCTAAGACAAAGCACTATTTTCTATTTATTCACTGACAGCTGGGACTTTTCTTGTGATATTTATTGATATTGCTAATTACTGGTAATAGACAATGTTTTCTGATTAGCTTCATCATAGCTGTAAACTATATTATTGATGATAGCATAGTTATCATTTGTATAATGACTACTACTTGCCTTCCCCAGCCCTGATTCAAACAGATTGTCACTTTACAGATAAGAAGATGAAGCAAGGGTGGGTGGGATAGTAGTGATGGTAGTGACAATGATGTGAATAGCTTGCCCACAACCTCGTGGGATATAGGAGAGTTAATATTCAAACACAGCTAGGTCTGAATCCAAAGTTTATGCTATTGACAGTAGTAACAGCTACGTCTTCATATCTTACAACAACCTAATAACATATCTAAATGATTTGATCAAATTATGTTATTTCTAAGCATTAAGAAATTTTACTTTCACCAGCTGAATCTGTTCGATATTATCACATATGCTGAAAAACATGGCCTACCTCCCTGATAACAGAGAATCACTATGGGTCAGAGGGAGACACGCAACTTAATGCAACAGTAGTCATTCCCATTCATTGGAATTTTTGAAAAATGATAGCAAAGACCATTGTTCCCACTGCCAACCCACAGTCTTATTTAAACTGTTCCAACTCCTTTGCTTCCTCCTTCAAAACACATCACAATTAGTCAAACTATGTGTATATGCATAGTTTTGACCATTCCTAAAGAATTATCCTCTACGAGAGTAAGACCCATAACTACCTTGTTCACTCATATCCCTGGAAGTGCCTAACACACAGTAAGTGCTAAACAAAAAATTGTTGAACGGGCAAATAAATACTGTTGCAACTTTGAGCCTATGGGAATTGAGTTAAGAGTGTGTATTACTAGAGACATTTGTTCATGCAGACAGTCAAAACGTTCATGGCATAGATTATTTTCTTTCTAAATAATCTGCTAGAGTTAAATACAGAGTCTACTCTTCTGCTTTTGGATTTCCTGTAATGATTTTTTTGCGAAATTTTACATCTTCACGTTATTGATTACAACATCTCAGAAAACTCATTTCTATGATAAATTAAAATGGGATTATTTTATACTTAATTAATCCTTTCATTGACTTCCTTTAAACTAAAATTCCATTTATTACATATTTTTCTTCTTAGCTGAATTTGTATAATTTGATTTCCATCTAGCAAACCAAGAGAAAATCACAAAACAAATGTTTTAGCATTTATATGATTTAGCATGAATATTTTATATAACCAGCATCTGAATGTGGGACCTCTAATCAGGCACTTTATTTTTTTTTTCCCAGCCCACAACATTTTTATTTTTATTTTATTTTTTTATTATTATACTTTAAGTTTTAGGGTACATGTGCACAATGTGCAGGTTTGTTACATATGTATCCATGTACCATGTTGTTTTGCTTCACCCATTAACTCGTCATTTAGCATTAGGTATATCTCCTAATGCTGTCCCTCCCCCCTCCCCCCATCCCACAACAGTCCCCTGAGTGTGATGTTCCCCTTCCTGTGTCCATGAGTTCTCATTGTTCAATTCCCACCTATGAGTGAGAACATGCGGTGTTTGGTTTTTTGTCCTTGCGATAGTTTACTGAGAATGATGTTTTCCAGTTTCATCCATGTCCCTACAAAGGACATGAACTCATCATTTTTTATGGCTGCATAGTATTCCATGGTGTATAGGTGCCACATTTGCTTAATCCAGTCTATCGTTGTTGGACATTTGGGTTGGTTCCAACTGTTTGCTATTGTGAATAGTGCCGCAATAAACATACGTGTGCATGTGTCTTTATAGCAGCATGATTTATAGTCCTTTGGGTATATACCCAGTAACGGGATGGCTGGGTCAAATGGTATTTCTAGTTCTAGATCCCTGAGGAATCGCCACACTGACTTCCACAATGGTTGAACTAGTTTACAGTCCCACCAACAGTGTAAAAGTGTTCCTATTTCTCCACATCCTCTCCAGCACCTGTTGTTTCCTGACTTTTTAATGATGGCCATTCTAACTGGTGTGAGATGGTATCTCACTGTGGTTTTGATTTGCATTTCTCTGATGGCCTGTGATGATGAGCATTTTTTCATGTGTTTTTTGGCTGCATAGATGTCTTCTTTTGAGAAGTGTCTGTTCATGTCCTTCACCCACTTTTTGATGGGGTTGTTTGTTGTTTTCTTGTAAATTTGTTTGAGTTCATTGTAGATTCTGGATATTAGCCCTTTGTCAGATGAGTAGGTTGCAAAAATTTTCTCCCATTCTGTAGGTTGCCTGTTCACTCTAATGGTAGTTTCTTTTGCTGTGCAGAAGCTCTTTAGTTTAATTAGATCCCATTTGTCAATTTTGGCTTTTGTTGCCATTGCTTTTGGTGTTTTAGACATGAAGTCCTTGCCCACGCCTATGTCCTGAATGGTATTGCCTAGGTTTTCTTGTAGGATTTTAATGGTTTTAGGTCTAACATGTAAGTCTTTAATCCATCTCGAATTAATTTTTGTGTAAGGTGTAAGGAAGGGATCCAGTTTCAGCTTTCTACATATGGCTAGCCAGTTTTCCCAGCACCATTTATTAAATAGGGAATCCTTTCCCCATTTCTTGTTTTTGTCAGGTTTGTCAAAGATCAGATAGTTGTAGATATGCGGCATCATTTCTGAGGACTCTGTTCTGTTCCATTGATCTATGTCTCTGTTGTGGTACCAGTACCATGCTCTTTTGGTTACTGTAGCCTTGTAGTGTAGTTTGAAGTCAGGTAGCATGATGCTTCCAGCTTTGTTCTTTTGGCTTAGGATTGACTTGGCGATGCGGGCTCTTTTTTGGTTCCATATGAACTTGAAAGTAGTTTTTTCCAATTCTGTGAAGAAAGTCATTGGTAGCTTGATGGGGATGGCATTGAATCTATAAATTACCTTGGGCAGTATGGTCATTTTCACGATATTGATTCTTCCAACCCATGAGCATGGAATGTTCTTCCATTTGTTTGTATCCTCTTTTATTTCATTGAGCAGTGGTTTGTAGTTCTCCTTGAAGAGGTCCTTCACCTCCCTTGTAAGTTGGATTCCTAGGTATTTTATTCTCTTTCATTCAATTGTGAATGGGAGTTCACTCATGATTTGGCTCTCTGTCTGTGATTGGTGTACAAGAATGCTTGTGATTTCTGTACATTGATTTTGTATCCTGAGACTTTGCTGAAGTTGCTAATCAGCTTAAGGAGATTTTGGGCTGAGACGATGGGGTTTTCTAGATATACAATCATGTCATCTGCAAACAGGGACAATTTGACTTCCTCTTTTCCTAATTGAATACCCTTTATTTCCTTCTCCTGCCTGATTGCTCTGGCCAGAACTTCCAGCACTATGTTGAATAGGAGTGGTGAGAGAGGGCTGAAGCATAGTAAACATTTATTAGTTTTGATTTGTAATTCCAGCAGAAGAGTAAACTTGGAAAGGCTAGAGGATCATATTTCCTATAACAAACTAAAAACTTCTATGAGTATTAAAACCTGTGATGTCCTAGCGTGGAAAAGCTCATCTTTCCTTTCAAACACTCCCATTTCACTTTTCTTTTTCACTCATCGAGCACAGGAAGTCAATATTCTCCTCAGATTCCCTTAAATTTAACGTGTCCCTCTGTCCCCCAATATGGATCATTTGTATTTGATACATTTGATCTAACTTTTGTTTTTCATAGTATTTACACGTTAAAACCTTTTGCACTGAACACCAAACTTCTTATATTATTCCAACCTTTAAAAAAGATTTATATTTCGACAAATAGAGTGCATATTCAAAAGATACCTGCTGCATCATCTATTCAATATATTTATCAAATGATTTGGAGGGCCCACCATAAGCTAGAGATTGGGATACAGCACCAGAAAATTTTCAATTTATAATATGAATATATGTATATGATATACATGTATATACATATATGTGTATCAGATATGATAAATACACGTCTCAACATATATGTATAATATGCACATATAGTACACATACACATATGTGTGAGTGGATATATAGACACATATATGTATATGTACAGGTGTACCTCATTTTACTGAGTTTTGCTTTATTGGCTCTGCAGATACTGCTTTTTTTTTTTACAAACTGAAGATTTGTAGCAACCCTGCATCAAGTAAGTCTATCAGCAACATTTCCAACACCATGTGCTTACTTCATGTCTCTGTGTCACATTTTGATAATTCTCACAATATTTCCAGCTTTTTCAATACTTTTATAACTGTAATGGTGATGGGTAATCAGTAATCTTTGATGTTACTATTTTAATAGTTTTGGGGTGCCACAAAGAGTGCCCATATAGGATGGCAAACTTAATCCATTAATGTATGTATTCTGAACTCTCCACTGACCAGTCATCCCCCTACTTCTCTTCCTCTCCTTAGGCCTCCCTATTCTGAGACACAACAATATTGAAATTATGCCAGTTAATAACCGTACTATGGCCTCTAAATGTTCAAGTGAAAACAAGAGTTGCACGTCTCTCACTTTAAATCAAAAGCTAGCTAGAAATGATGAAGCTTGGTGAGGAAGGCATGTCGAAAGCCAAGACAGGCTGGAAGCTAGGCCTCTTGTGCCCATTAGCTAAGTTGTGAATGCAAAGGAAAAATTCTTGAAGAAAATTAAAAGTGCTAGTCTAGTGAACATGCAAATGATAACAAAGCAGAACAGCCTTATTGCTAATATGCAGAATGTCTTAGTGGTCTGGACAGAAGATCAAAACAGCCACCACATTCTCTTAAGCCAAGCCTAATCTAGAGCAAGGCTCAATTCTGTTCAGTTGTATGAATGCTGAGAGAGGTGACGAAATTGTAGAAGAAAAGTTGGAAGCCAGCAGAGGTTTGCTCATGAGGCTCTAGGACGAAGCCCTCTCCGTAACATAAAAGTGCAAGGTGGAGCAAGAAGTGCTGATGGAGAAGCTGCAGCAAACTATCCAGAAGATCAAGCTAATATCTAAGATGATGAAGGTAGCTACACTAAACAGCAGATTTTCAGTATAGATGAAGCAGTCTTCTATTGGAAAAAGATGTCATCTAGGACTTTCATAGCTAGAGAGAAGTCAATGCCTGGCTTCGAAAGTTCAAAGGACAGGCTGACTCTCTTGTGAGGGGCCAATGCAATTGATGACTTTCAATTGAAGCCAATGCTCATTTACCATTCCAAAAATCCTAGGGCCCTTAAGATTACGCTAATAGACTCTGCCTATGCTCTATAAAAGGAACAACAAAGCCTGGATGACAGCACATCTCTTTACAGCATGGTTTACTGAATACTTTAGGCCCATTGGCCATACCTACTGCACAGAAGAAAAAATCTCTTTCAATATATTACTGCTTGTTGATAATGCACCTGGTCAGCCAAGAGGTCTGATGAAGATTTACCAAGAGATTAATTTTGTTTTTATGCCTGCTAACACAACATCCATTCTGCAGTCCTTGGATAAAGAAGTCATTTCAGCTCTCAAGTCTTATTTTCTAAAAAGTATATTTTGTAAGGCTATAGTTGCCCTAGGTAGTGATTCCTCTGATGGATCTGCATAAACTGAAAATCTTCTGGAAAGGACTCACCATTCCAGATGCCATTAAGAAAATTTGTGATTCATGGAAAGAGGTAAATATCAACATTACAAGGAGTTTGGAAGAAGTTTATTCCGACCCTCATGAATGACTATGAGGGTCCAAGACTTTAGTAGGGGGAGTCACTGGATATGGAGAAAATTGCAAGAGAACTAGAATAAGAAGTGGAGCCTGAAGGTGTAACCGAATGGCCGTAATCTCATAATGAAACCTCAATGGATGAAGAGTTGCTACTTATAGATGAGCAAAACAAAGTGTTTCCATGAGACAGAATCTACTCCTGGTGAAGATGCTGCAGACAATGTTGAAATGACAACAAAGGGTTTAGAATATTCTGTAAACTTATTTGGTAAAGCAGCAGCAGGGTATGAGAGGCTTGACCTCATTTTTGAAAGATCTACTGTGGGTAAAATGTTATCAAATAGCATCACATGCTACACAGAAATCTTTTGTGAAAAAAATCAATCAATGTAGCAAACTTCATGGTTGTTTTATTCTAAGAAATTGGCATAGTTACTCCAGCCTTCAGCAGTTACTACTCTGATCAGTCAGCAGCTGTCTCCATCAAAGCAAGACCCTCCATCAGCAAAAAGATTAAGACTCATTGAAGGCTCAGACGATTGTTAGCAAGCTTTAGCAACAAAGTATTTTTTAAATAATTTCAACTATTATTTTAGATTTAAGGGGTGCATGTGCAGGTTTGTTACATTTATATATTTATTGGGTGATACTGAGGTTTGGAGTATGACGGATCCTGTCACTGAGATAGTGCACGCTGTATCTAATAGTTAGTTTTTCAACTCTTGCCCCTTCCTCATCTCTTCCCCTACTAGTTTCCAGCATGTACTGTTGCCATCTTTATGTCCATGAGTGCCCAATATTTAGGCCCACTTATAAGTGAGAACAAAGTGGTATTTGGTTTTCTGTTCCTACTAATTCACTTACGATAATGGCCTCCAGTTGCATGCATGTTGCTACAAAGGACATAATTTCATTCTTTTTTATGGTTGTGTAATATTTCATATTGTATGTGTACCACATTTTCTTCATCCAGTCCACCATTGATGGTCATCTAGGTTGATTCCTTGGCTTTTCTATTGTGAATAGTGCTGCAATGAACATACAAGTGCATGTGTCTTTTTGGTAGAATGATTTATTTTCTTTTGGGTATATACTCAGTAATGGGATTGCTGGGTTGAATGATAGTGCATTTTAAGTTGAGAAATTTCCAAACTGCTTTCCACAGTGGCTGAACTAATTTACACTCCCACCAACAGCGTATAATGTTCCCTTTTCTCTGCAGCCTCACCAACATCTATTGTGTTTTGAGTTTTTGATAATAGGCATTCTGACTGGTGTGAGATGGTATCTCATTGTGGTTTTGATTTGCATTTCTCTGATGATGAGTGACGTGGAGCATTTTTTCATATCTGTTAGCCACCTGTTTGTCTTCTTTTGAGAAGTATCTATCTATTCATGTCTTTTGCCCACTTTTTACATGGGGTTATCTGTGTTTTGCTTGTTAACTTCCCTATAGATTACGGATATTAGATCTTGGTCTGATGGATAGTTTGTGTATATTTTCTCTCATCTTGTAGGTTGTCTGTTTACTCTGTTGATAGTTTCTTTTGCTGTGTAGAAGCTCTTTAGTTTAATTAGATCCCACTTGTTAATTTTTGGTTTTGTTACATTTGCTTTTAAGGACTTAGTCATGAATTCTTTCTGAAGGCTGATGTCCAGAATAGTATTTCCTAGGTTTCCTTCTAGGATTCTTCTAGTTTGAGATTTTATTTTACTTTATTTTATTTTATTTTATTTTATTTTAGTTAGGGACAGAGTCTCGCTCTGTTGTCGGGCTGGAGTGCAGTGGCGCAGCGCAATCTGGGCTCACTGCAACCTCCGACTCCCTGGTTTAAGCGGTTCTCCTGCCTCAGCCTCACAAGTAGCTACAGGGATGCGCTACCACGCCCAGCTAATTTTTTTGTATTTTTAGTAGAGACGGGGTTTCACCATGTTGGCCAGGATGGTCTCGATCTCCTGACCTCATGATCCGCCTGCTTCAGCCTCCCAAAGTGCTGGGATTACAGGCATGAGCCACCGCACCCGGCTGAGATTTTATTTTTTTAAATCTTTGATCCAACATGAGTTAATTTTTGTATATAGTGAAAGGTAGGAGTCCAGTTTCATTCCTCTGCATATGGTTAGCCAGCTATCGCAGCACCATTTATTGAGTAGGGAGTCCTTTCCCCATTTTTTTTTTTTGTTTACTTTGTTAAAGATCAGATGGCTGTAGGTATGCGGCTTTATTTCTGGGTTCTCTATTCTGTTCTACTGGTCCGAGTTTCTGTTTTTTGTAAAAGCCCCATTCTGTTTGGGTAACTGTAGCCTTATAGTATAGTTTGAAGTTGGTTAATATCATGCTTTGTTCTTTTCACTTAGGACTGCTTTTACTCTTCAGACTCTTTTTTAGATTCATATGAATTTTGGGATAGTTTTTTATAATTCTGTGAAAAATGACATTGGTAGTTTGATAGGAATAGCATTGAATCTGTAGATTGCTTTAAGCAGTATGTCTATTTTAATGATATTGATTCTTCCTTTCCATTAACATGGAATGTTTTTCCATTTGTTTGTGTTATCTATGGTTTCTTTCAGCAGTGTTTTGCAGTTATCCCTGTAGAGATCTTTCACTTCTTTGGTTAGATGTATTCCTAGATATTTTATTTTTTGTGGCTATTGTAAATAGGTTGCATTCTTGATTTGGCTCTCAGCTTGAACATTGCAATAACATATTTTTAAATTAAGGCATGTACATTAGTTTTTAGGCATACACTATTGCATACTTAATAGATTACAGTGTAGTATAAACATGACTTTTACATGTACCAGGAAACCAAAAAATTCATGTGACTCACTTTATTTTGGTGGTCTGGAACTGAACCTTCAGTGTCTCAGAGGTATGCCTGTATATGTGTATATATATATATATATGTATATGTATATGTATATGTGTATATATATATGTATATGTATGCTATAAAGAAAGATTAAAAAGAGTAAGTAGAGAGTGACAGTGGGCTCTATTTTAGGCATTGTGAGCACAGAAGACTGCTCCTCTCTTCAGGAAATGGAATGAAGTGAAGAAATGAGTCATGTCAACATACTGAAGGCTATTTCAGGCAGAGAGAAAAGCAAGTTCCATTGCCAAAAGGCGGTGAGGAGTTTTGCTTGCATAAGGATTTGAAGTAGTACAATGCTCTGTTAACATAAATATGTACAGAATCATTCAGGTGTTATAGAGGACAGAATAAAGTCTCTCTCTCTCCCTCCCTCCCTCTCTTTCTTTCTCTCAAGTTGATTGTATATACCAAGAACTTAGTACTTTGTAATATTTCTTGGATACCAACACTGATTTGACTCTTTTAAGATGATAACTCTAGCGGCAGATTGGAGGCAATATTTTAAGGGTAAGGG
This sequence comes from Symphalangus syndactylus, assembly GCF_028878055.3. Taxonomy (NCBI): domain Eukaryota; kingdom Metazoa; phylum Chordata; class Mammalia; order Primates; family Hylobatidae; genus Symphalangus; species Symphalangus syndactylus. The sequence continues at coordinate 45,949,442 of NC_072447.2, forward strand.
GCTGGTGGAAGAAACATAGGAAATGCCTTTAGAAGTCCAAGTACTTATTGAAGAAACAGGAGCAGCATGGATGTTCAGGAAGTATTATTCTTATGTTGTGGATACAGGTCTGGCAGGACTTGATGGGGAAAAAGAAAATTTTCAGAATCACCAAGATTTTATAACTTGGGAGAAACTGTCCAGGGGTACAGGGAAGATAGATGAGCTTGTATATGGAAGGAATAATGTTGTCAGGTTGGACACATGAGTCGAGATGCCTGTGATTAACACTGATGCAAATGTACAGAAAGTAATTGCAAAAAGAAGCGTAGTGTGCAGATTAGGGGTAAGGCTAAGAATACAGGTTTGGAGGTAAAAATAGTAGTTGGACAATATTGTCCCAGTGATACTTGTAGAGTGACTGAAGAGGACAGAGCCAGAATTAGGTATTCGCCTCCACAGGATAAGAGAAGAAAGTTGAACCAGTAAAAGATAGAAATAGCAGAAGAGATTGAAACAAGAACATGTAAAAACCCAAAAAAAGAAGTGAGGAGATAATTATATGAAAAGGGGTGCCACCACGTTACATATTACAGATAAGCAAGGAAGCTCAAGAAATAATACAAATAATAATACTGAATATATCCTTCATTGGAGGTTAAATGAAATGAGGGTTTATATTCAATGTTCTCGGTTTACTTTGTAAATACTAGCTTGTGGTCCCCCAAATTTACTACATGTTCCCATTTTTAAAATTCAGCAAACAGATTTAGGTAACAACAGCAAACTCACTAGATATATCTTATAATGGGAGCAACGATAACAAGGTGAGTAAAACAAATGAAAGGGAACGTTTGCTCCGGAAAATCAAGGAATACACACACATACACACACACGCACACAGAGTCTTTAAGGATAGTTATTAATTATGGAAGAAACAAACCTAAAATTATAAGAGTATTAATTCATCCTATATGATAAAAATTCTTAATATTTTAAAAAAGTCTTGCAACACTGTAACAAATTCAAAAGGCTGGATATTTCTTCCTTTAAAATTGTTTACAAGTACAATCCAGTGTAAATTCTATACCTTTAGAAAATGAACAGAAATAGTCAAAAATTTCATCTGTGTTTCTTGTGTGCAGCCAAATGACTAGCATCCTTCTCTATCCACCCCATATTCTTCAATCACCCATAAATAGTTCCAAAAATCATGAAGAATAGATACCACTATTCAGAAGGCACTGGCAGATAGATAGGATCAGGCGTCTGCTTTGACAACTACAAGGAATTTCCTTAAGATATCCACATACAAATTTTAATTAATAAAATTGTTATTGGCGAATAAACAGAAATGGCAACAAGGCTGGCATTTGAGTAGTCCAAGTATTACTTAGAGCTCCAAAGTACTAAGCAGGGGCTTGCTAGAAGATGGACTGAAGAGCAGGTGGCATGCCAAATGAAATGCCCATATTTTTCACTTGCAGGAAGTAGAATATTCCCTGTTCAAGTCACCAAAATAGCCCTAGATTTAGTCCTCTGGTGAATGAACATTGCATAGTCACATCATTTCCCTCTGTTGAAATGTTTCCTATTGCCATGTCCTTCTATCATCACTATTGTCATCTTTTCATCCTTCAATGACATAACACAGATTTTAAGTACCCAGATGAGATTTATTCTCAGTTCTATAGAAATAGAGCAATGGGTGAAGGAATTCATTTCAGCTCTAAATTCTTTGTGGTTACTTTTCCTTGGCACATTTTTGGAGAACTGGACGTCTAATTAAATGCACCGTTGATAGATCACCTTAGAAAGACCATTTTGAAGATAAATTTCTACAATTTACCTCACTACATTTATTTGCAGGTTGAATTTATTAGTTCAAAGATAGGTCAGTTATTAAGGGCAAGATATTATTGCTTGAAGGGTCAACTGTAGTAAATCCAATTAACTTCACTGAAAATATTCTTTAGTATATATTTTCTTAAGTGAGTATAAGGAAAATAAAATGTAAGAAACTGACAATTATGCTAAACATGAAAGAATATGTGAAATAAATTTAAAAATTTGTTATTTCTCCATGCAAATAAAATGTGACATAGAAAAGCTAAAAAACAAAGCAAGAAACAACTCCAAAGAAACCACATGAGATGGAAAGATCAGAAAATGCTACTAAAATTATTAGCTGTCCTGAAAATGGCAACTAACTGCTATAGTGATATTAACTGCTATGATAATATTAACAAGCTACAGTTAGTTGCTAAAACATTTATTATATGTCAAACACTGTGCTTTTCATACACACATATACTCCTACAAATAAAGTTTTCTCTAATTTCACAGATGCTGCAATTGAGAGAGATTAGGTCAATTGTCCAAGACCATGTGGCTTGCAAATGGAAGAGGTGAGATTATATCCAGGAAGTAGGTGTCACCAAATCTCTCCTTCTTTCTGAATCTGTCGTGGATACTGTGTGTGTGTGTGTGTGTGTGTGTGCGTGTGTGTGTGTGTGTGTGTGCATGCATGTATGCACATGTGCATATATGCTTATTATTTCTTTCCAAAATTGACATGTTTCTTAATATTATGTTAATTATTTCTCCTCCTCTTGAACTCAAATACATTCTACAATATTCTTCCAGAATATAAATGAGAGAAAATCCTGTCTCTTTTCACAGAAGATGAAATAAATTTTTACATAGCTTTGTAATAGCTCTGAGGGTTTCTCTTAGTGGGTGTATGATTGCCAAACCTCTGATATCCAGGTCAGAGAATTGGTTTGAATAAACCTTTTATCTCACAAATGGCCTCACCTCTTTATATGATTCCAGATAAGGTGAAGAAGGCCACCACTAAAATGGAAACATAGCTAATTATAGTGACCGGCTTTTATAAGGAGAAAGTGTTCAACTTCAAAGAACATTCAGACAAGAAAGTCGTCATGGGATTTCCACCAAAAAGTCTCATTTCTAATAATAGAACATTTCCATTAAGGTTTTTTTTTTCCTCCATGCCTTATTCTTAATGTCCCCTCCAATGCAAGATCCTTATGAAACGAGGAGAGTTTTATTTTCTTCATAGTATTGATAGTTCACTACAATGTCACGTATAATTTTTAAGAAAATAACTTGTATTAATTAGGTAATAGGGAGTAATGGTTCACTAACAGTAGGAGAATATCATGGTCTCTTTTGAAATTCAGCCCTGATAGGTTTTTGAAATGGAGTAACTCTAAGCACCTTTAGTTTTATTTATTTCTTATTAAATGGCATTACTAATAATGGGCAGTTGCTGATCTGAGAAGCAGTGAAGCAAAGATTAGTGATGAAAAGAGGTAAAAAAAAAAAACTTTGAGGGTAAAAGTAGCAAGTCAGAGGCAAATTAATATATATTTACATATTCTAATAATTGATTTATTCAACATATTTCTAATTCAACATCATGCCAATTGTGTGTGCATGTGTTTAACTAGAAATTTGATGTTCTTAGAAATAGTATAACAGGGAAAAATTCTTCCTTGTTTTCCTTTCTTGTACTCAATTTCTTTAAATTTTCTTCATTTTACTTACTAATAACCTTAGAATATATGATTTTATATATATTAATATATATCTCAAAGCACAATATAAGGAGGACATAAACAACATTTCCATGTTGTTCAAACATTTATTTATTTGTTCATTCGACAAATATTTATTCAGTGCTTACTATGTTTCACTGTCTGAGGTAGGAATGGGGAATGCAGACACAAAAATACACATTAAATTTAGAGTGTGTCAGGTATAACAACTAGTAAACTGCAATGTACAATGGAGCACAGAGCAGGAATTGATCAGTTTTGTGTTTGATAGACAAGAAGGTCAGGACAGAAAGGCTGGGAGCAGAAACAGCTCATGCACCTTATTATAAGGGGATGGATGGCAGAGAGAATGTATTCTAAGAGGGAATATGGAATATGCAAAGACAGGAAGCAGAAGCAGTATGGAGATATCATGTAGGGGAATGCTAAGTAATGGAGTAGAAATAGAAAACAAAAGCCAGAGAAAAGAAGGATCTTGTATACCACCGTCAGAACTGTAGTGGAGAAGCTACGAAAGAGTTTTAAATAAGGGAATGGCACTTATGTATTCCAATTGATCTTCTAAATATATATTCATATACATTTATAAATGAATGTATATGAATATATATTTATAAATGAATGTATATGAATATATGAATAGACATAAGTTTACTATTAATGCTTGGTTTTCCAATGAAGTAAGCTGATCTGAATGAGATATAAATATTGCTACAGAAAAAAGAAATTCAAGATAAAAATGACAACTTTTTCGTAAGCATAAGTTTCCATTCATTTAATTTTTTTTTAACTTTTAAGTACATGTGCAGGTTTGTTACATAGGTAAACTTGTGTCATAAGGGTCTGTTGTACAGATTATGTTGTCACCCAGATATTAAGCCTAGTACCCATTAGTTATTTTTCCTGGTTCTCTCCCTCCTCCCAACCTCCACCCTCTGATAAGCCCCACTGTGTGTTGTTCCCCTGCATGTGTCCACGTGTTCTCATCACTTAGCTCCCACTCATAACTTACTTACTTATAAAGAGTGCCTTCTGCCAGTTGGCTATTTTGTCAATCCCCACAGTCAACAGTTTTTCTATCTAATCTATCATTGATGATAAGGGCCACTATTGTTATATAAACTAAGAAAGCCAAAAAAACAAAAAAACCTAATCTTTGTAAACATTATCTATTGTATGATATATCTCAAGTTCACAGGTGTTGAAATACTAAAAAATGCATTTTGGAATCAATGAAATCCTAAGACATTTGTGGATACTATGATTGATTTGTTAGTTCATTATTATTCATTTCCTCTCTTAATATGGCTGCCCTGCAGTGAATATACTTCCCTTCCCATTGACTTTGGGCTTGACTATGTACCTTTGATCAATAGACCATGGGCAGAAGGGACTGTGGCAGCTCTTAGCTGGAACTTTAAAGGCAGTTCAAGATTTGCTGGTTCCCCTTGTTCTTATCTTCCACCATGAGAGAATAACATGCCATATAAAAGCTGCTCTTTCTGCTGGGGTCCTGGGATGAGAAGATATTTAGAGCAGATCCATAGTCTAGAATGAAAAGACCTTAACTTGATTCATAGTGTGGAGAAAAGCTGCAGCTGATCTGCAGACACATGAGTGAGTAACAAATGTTTCTTGTTACATGTCACTGGAATTTTGTCATTGTTTGTTACTGCAGCAAGAGCTGACAATTACAATGTTACAGTAAAACAAACAAAAAATATGTGATTTCTGGGACAAAAAAAACAAAGTAAGCCTTTAATATAAATGTGCCCTGGTCGCATATATTGACTGCACTATCTCTCATTCCATACAGAAACTGTTTGCTAAAAAGTATAGCAAGAAACAAAATATGAAATGGAATCAATATTGTGTTAGAGCCTGATTTCTGCGGTCCAGATTGTCAGGCAGACTCTCACAAATGAAGGCTGATGGATGGAAAAACACAACATTGTTCAGTTGAGTTTCTTTGTCTTTCCTCTCATGTTGGGTGACTGTTCTTTTACTTATCTACAATTAGGTTTGCTAGACCACTGCAACACAGCTCTCTTTCACTATAACTGCATGCTGTCATGTACGTGCCAACCTGATTGACAAAGAATGACAGGTTCTCTCTTTCCATTTTGAACTAATCAAGGGCAGCTCACCAAAGGGAGACTAAAAAAAAAGCTTAGCGATTTATGGATTTCAAAAATAATCTGTCCAAATATACAAAGCATAATGAGGTATTGATTTTTAAACTGGAAAGTGTTGTGAAACTGAGAAGATATAATCTACTAAGCTGCATACTTGAAATGTTCAAGGCCAGTGAAAGAGTGGACATAGGTGTGACCATCAAGTAACATCCAGAAGCCTCTATGGAAGCTCTCCACCTTAAAGTGGGGGTTTCAAAGTCTTTTTGGCAGAATTCTTTTGACAAACGAAATATTACCAAAACTCTTCCAAAAAATCACTTGAGTCATTCCACAAATATTGACAGATTACTTATTATCTGCTAAACATTGTTTGAGGTACTAGATATGTAACAGTGAATAAAACAGACAAACTTTTTGTGTCCTCATAAAACTTACATTCTAATGGTGATAATGTATAGTAAAAGAGAAATTAAGGTGCTTTGAAGAGTGAAAAGTGCTAAAGAACAAAATTTAAAGCATTGGATGGGAATAAGAGACTTATTTATGGGGCAAAGGGAGGTGGGATGTGGAGAGTTTAGAAAGTGCCTGCAGGGAAAGCCTCACTAAGTAGGTGGTATTTAAATAAAGATCTGAAGGAAATGAGGGAACGATTCAAGTAGCTATCTCAGGAAAGAACAATCTGTGCAGAGACAGCAAGTGCAAAGGCCCTGGGGCAAGAGTGTATGTGTATGTTCAATTAAAAAAATAAGGACACCATGGTGAGTGGAATCTAGTGAGCAAGGGGAGGGTAGTAGGAATGATAGCCATAGAGTTGGGGATGGAGGAGGATAGGTCCCACATCTTTGGAAGGATTTTGGCTGTTATCTTGAGTGAGATTAGGAAGCATAGGAGAGTTTTCAGCAGAGGAGTGATGTGATCTGACTTATTTTTAAATAGATCATTCTGGCTGCTGTATTAAGATTAGACTTTAGGAATGCAGAGAACAGATGGTAGTTAATAACAGATTCTTAAGGGGGTACAATCTGCATTGTTTGGATGGAAGGACTTTGTGAAAACCTGAAGCCATTATTTTGGAAAACTTTATACATACAGTTCTTAACTAAGGGCCAAAGCTCTGGTCTGGTTTAATAGCAGCACAGGACACTGCTTAAAAGAACTTTCATTTAAACTGGTACTCCCAGGTCTTGCTGCCTTCCTAAGTCCTTACCGGTGAAGAGTAGGGGTTCTTGAGTCCGGTTATCTAGGTTTCAATCCTAGTATGAATTGACTATTTCCAACAGAGACCAAATGGCCCACGAAGCCTCAAAAACTGACTGAAATTTTTCTATCTGGCCTTTTAAAGAAAAAAGTTGGCCAACACTGATGTAGAGAAACGGTTAGGTTCAGGCTTTGTGGCTCTAAAATCCTTCAAGTATGCATAATTATTCCACAATGTAAACATATATCAAAACATCACATTGTACCTCATAAATATATATCGTTATTATTTGTCAATTAAAAATAAAATAAAAAATACATGGGTATTTTTAATAATCAAACATTAGAAACAAATGTTTTTCCTTTAACTCCTTATACAGATTCATAGAAAGAGTTAAACAATTTATAATTAGAATTTATTTGTTTAATTACTTATTATTTTGACACAGTCTCGCTCTGTCACCCAGGCTGGAGTGCAGCGGCATGATCTCGGCTCACTGCAACCTTTGCCTCCCCAGCTCAAGCGATTCTCGTGCCTCAGCCTCTGGAGTAGCTGAGATTACAGGCATGCACCACCAAGCCTGGCTAACTTTTGTGTTTTTAGTAGAGATGGGGTTTTGCCATGTTGGCCAGGCTCATCTCGAACTCCTGGCTTCAAGTGATCCACCCATTTCGGCTTCTCAAAGTGCTAGGATTACAGGTGTGAGCCACTGCACCTGTCCAATTTATAATTATACTTTAGAGCAGAGGTTAGCAAACATTTTATATAAAACACCATATGGTAAATATTTAGACTTTGTGGGCCAAACCCAAATTCTGCCAATGGGGCATGAAAGTAGTCAGGTCCAATACATGAACAAATAAATGTGGTTGTGTTCCAATAACACTTTATTTATGAAAATAGGTGGAGGGCTAAATGTGGCCCTTGGACCATAGTTTGCTGACTCTTGCTTTAGGATGTTACGGTGTTGTTAGAAATAATCAGTCTAGAAATAAGAACATCTGGGTTCTAGGCTTATTAGCCCATGAGTTGGGGCAAGTCATTTAACTGCTCTAAGTTTCAGTATCTTTAAATATAAAATAAATGAAACTAACAGATATTATTGTGAGTAAAGGGTTAAAAACACCCTTTGTCCATCTGCATGAGAATTGTGTACTTCAATCAACTTTCTAGCTGTCTTCTCCCTAGAAAACTGATAAACTTGGAACGTCAAATGTGTGAGCAGACAACATTGCTTCGGATTAAAAAAAAATGATCGGGACTGGTAAATTACACCTTGGTTAGGTGTTCTACATATGAACTATAAATGCCTAATGGAAAACCATAATTTTGGGGCGTCCCCAAGTACAACAATTCTTGTAACTAAGCACGTCCTTTTTGAGGACCTTGGAAACTATGTTACAAGGCATTGGCCTCTGGGATGCATAAGGCTTCTAGGCCAGGGTTGACCCAGCATCTCGATTTGTTTCCTTCCTGTGCACCTGAGATGCCAGGTGAGAGTGGCCAGATGCTGCAACGTGAATAGCTCTTGGATGGCTCCCTGGGTGCTTCAGAGATTGCTACGCATACTCATCCTACTAAAGAGAGATACCCGAAGCTACCTTCCTGCTAAGCTATATTCCTATATCCTTCCAAGTGACTTTCATACTGAATGTGGTCACAGTATCGTTCAGCTGCACCTAATCAAAGAAGACTTACTGTTGTGTTTTACAATAATCAATTATAAGACTCACATTTTATTTCAACAGGTTAGCTGCTCTGAAATTGGGACACATTTTATAAATGATAGCGTGTCATAGTCTAAATTGGCAGCACATTTTTCTTGGTGAAAAATAAAATAACGATGCATACTCTAATCAATGGTATCTTAAAAACAGTAAAATATGGAAAGTGACCAGGCTTTTCATAGTAGGTCCGGATGAAATGATTTAGTACATGTAAAGGTAATACTAACTGCTACCATTTGTTGAAAACTGACTAAGTGCAAACACTCTGCTATGCACTTAACATAAATCATCTTAATTAATCTCAATCTCCATTGCAGAGCCTCTCAGCAATACTATTATCATTTTTTCATATTAAAAAACTAGAGTCACGAAAGGTCAGAAACTTGCCTAGGGCACAAGCTAACATATGGTGAATCTGAGATTTGAACCCTGGTCTTTCTGAGGCAAATCCTGCATACATAATTACTATGCTACAGGGTCTCTGGATTTAAATATTGTACCAATAAAAAGTAGGTTTTATTTGATGAATCCCACGACCTAGAACGGAACAAAGTAGTTTCGATTAGGATGTAATGTGAGTTTAAATCAGGGTTTCTCAGCTTCAGCCCTATTGCCATTTGGGACTGGATAATTATTTCTTGTCGGGAGCTACCCTGTGTACTGCAGGGTGTTTTGCAGCATGCCTGGTCACTATGCACAAGATGCCAGTAGCACTTTCTCCTCCTCCATGTGTGACAACCAAAAATATCTCCAGCAATTGCCAAATTCCCCTGGAATCATCTGTGGTAGAGAAGCATTCTATTATTGAATACATGAAGGAACAAATGAAAGAATGTCTGTTCACGGTCTGTATTTTCAGTGTACATGAATTAATATGACATGATATGAATATCTTGCCTTCCTTTCTCTTATATACAACATTGTATGTAATGTCATCTGTTCATATACTCTTTCAGATGCACTTTTATCACACCATGTCTCTTAACATACATTTGAGTGTGGTTCTGATGAATTCTAACCATCATGGCATGTTTCAGTTTCTGGCTGAACTGGTCCTAATATCTTTGGATTATATATCCCAAAAGGATTAGGGAATACAGTAGATCTAAGGACTAGAAAGGCACATATTAAAGAAAAGTGATTTTGACATATCTCTGAATAGTGGCCAGTGATATCTGCATTATTTTAAACCAATATAGAGCATCTCTAAGTTATTATCCATACAGTAATTGGACATGGTTAAGTCTTAACAGAATATTTACTTAAATCTGTTATTATTAAACACTAGAAGTTTCTTTTGAAAGATAAAACAGCCATTAGGCTAATTTTCATTAAAAGCAAAGAAAAGAGCAATTCAATTCTGACTTCATGACTGATATGCACTTTAAATAAAATTAAAGATGTTTTGTTTTTACTATTAGGTTCTGTACCAAAATTATAGTCATTATCTAAAACAACTCTTTCTAAGTGCTACCATAACTTATAAACTCAAGCAATCAAATGGGTAATTGAATTAAACTCGTGTTTTTTTTTTTAAAAAAAACAGCAACAATATATCTGCATTCTCTCTTCTGAATACTCTTCCTAAACATGTACAGAAAACAGCAAATATATGGGTTTCTGAAATCAAGAAAAAGGACACATTATGTAATAAAGCCAATTCCTGGTTTACTCAATATATCAGTCTTCATCTGGGATACCAGGTCTTTAGACTGTTGCACTTAGCCTTTATACACTTAACTCATGATTTCCATATGTTCCGCTAAGTAGCCATTTTCACCAGTCTCCTGAAAAGTCAATGATAAGATTTTGGATAAGGAATTGTAGACTTATATATTAGGTGCATATAATCCAGAACTCTACTAGAATCTAGAATATACAGAGAACTCACATTAATCGGTAAGAGAAAGTAAACAATCCAATGGAAAATTGGGGTGAATATATAAAGAGTCAACTCACAGAAGGAAAAATCTGCCCAACAAACTTGAAAACTTGTTCAACCAGGGATATGCAAATTAAAATAATAAATTCCTGCCACTTCTTACTGCTGGTGGAAAAGCAATTTGCAATGTATAATAAAATTAAAAATGTGAATACTCTAATGAGGTAACAATTCCACTTCTAGGTGTTCTCATATGTCTATCTGAGGAGACCTACAAAGAATGTTGTTTCAGCATTGTTCATTAGTGAAGAACTGGAACAATTTGATTATTCATTGTTAATCTAACAAGCACATTGATTGTTTTGTTTCTATTAAAATCAAGAATACTTTCACCAGATTACTTCTGTATTCTAAAGCCATTAAAAATCTTTGTTCGTATTTTTACGGAGTCCAAAGTTCTATTTAAGCTTGTCATAAGCAAAGTTAATGCCACTATTCATAATGGACTCACTGAAGATATTAAAGATAATAAAATAACAATACTATCTCTAACAAATCGGACTTTAGTTACCACGGCATACACAGGACAATGTCCAAATAACATCTGTTCAGTTTTGAGTGAAGCACAGGAACGTGTATGTATGTATGTATGTGTGTGTGCATAATTTGTATTTGTGTTATCTCTCCAATTATGTAAATCACTAATACTTATTACTATGCTAATACCAGAAGGCGTATTGTAATAAAGGTCACATGAATTATTAATTTTTGTGTTTCTTATCACCTATTTCATCAAATAATTTTAAAGACAGAGATGCTATCTATCCACATTTTCTCTACTTGTCATTCACAAAAGTTCCTTCAAAAAAATCTTAAAAGTTAAAAGTATGCACACATGGCTTTGTAGTTTCGTGTTTCAATAAGGAGAATTTTACTTGGATCCTATACATTATTGTGAGTGCTTCCATGTTTTGCCTTCTTAATGCTTACCAAAATTATTAATGTCAAGAATACCAATCATGGCCAGGCATGGCCGCTCACGCCTGGAATCCCAGCACTTTCGGACACTGAGGCTGATGGATCAATGAGGTCAGGAGTTTGAGACCAGCCTGGTCAACATGGTGAAACCCTGTCTCTACTAAAAATACAAAAATTAGCCGGGTGTCATGTTGGGCACCAGTAATCCTAGCTACTTGGGAGTCTGAGGCAGGAGAATCCCTGGAACCCAGGAGGCGGAGGTTGCAGCGAGCTGAGATCGCAGCACTGCACTCCAGCCTGGGTGACAAAGCAAGACTCCATCTCAGAAAAAAAAAAAAAAAAAAGAGAATACCAATCTCATTTTAATGACCAGCATGTTACATAATCAATTATTATAAATGATTTTAAGCTGTTTAATGTTCAAATTAAAACTTTTCTTAAAATAGTCTAATTTAAATAATTATGGATGTTTTCATTAACTATATTATTTGTGCCCTGTTATGTTCGGTAACTGCCAAATATTCATTATGTCAAGGGGGTCACCGAAGTGTTCAGAATTTGGAAACTGTAGCTTCAGATGTATTAAACATGCAAACTCTACTTTTTTATATGTATCATTTTGAAGTTACAGAACAAACTGAATGCATTTACACTAAGTAATAATTTAAGCAGTTAACTTAGCCCTACGGTGTTTCTTTTTCAAAATATGTGTCAGATATATATAGAGAAGTGTTTAATATCCCCTATATGCAGATACATATATCATATATATGATATATGAAATATATAAGGTATTTATATTTTCTATATCATGAATCACATACTGATTCATTCATTCAGTATGTGAATGCATGAGTCTAATCCCACTGACACTATTGTTCAAAGGAGGGTCAGGAAGAATAGGGGGAAAAACGATGTGAACAGGAAAACAGTAGGCATATGGTAATTTTGAAGTATTTGGAATGCAAAGTTATTCTAAGCTGAGTACAGCTGACAAAAAAATGCATAGTAACATCAGCTAACTTTGCCTAGTAGATGACAGGGGTACTTATATAACATAGAATTGTATCTGTTAATTAGAATCATAATATACTCTTCAGTGATATAGAACTTAATATACTAAGTGAAGTCTCAGTATATAGAATTGTATATTCAAGAGGACATATTGCTATGGCATTTCTAAGTAGTAAATTCAACGCATAAAGTTTGGATGATTACATCTTCATTGGAGAGAATCATGTTACTTTATGATATATTTTCATACTGATAACATCTAAGTTTATTCTGAATTTGAATATATGAAGTATTACTTAAAACCCTTCAGAATGTTACATAGTTTTGTTAGAGACATGCATCTTTAAATTATTTTTTAGATAATAATCATATTATTATCATTTGGTAATTTTTCTCAACTCTCAAATATGAGTGGAAGTTTAAATTGTTATGAGTTCTTGAGATGGAAACTGAAGAGTGAAATAGCTTTATTGAAAATAGATACTTCTTAAAGTGTTCTTTTTAGTGTTCAATAATTTATATACCTATATATCTATAATATATATAAGTTATAATGGCATACACAGTATAATGTCCAAATAACATCTGTTCAGTTTGACAAATATATATATTTGTCTTTTTCTCTCCACTGGGAAATAAAGTAACAAAGATTATGGCCACATTTATCTTGCTTTTGTTTTTCCTCACAGCACCTGATAGAGTATTCTACCTGTAAACACCAAGTTCACTCCCTCCTCCACTAAATGAAAACGTAACAAGTGGCTTCATGTTGCTCCAACTTTCTGGAAGACATCCTTACACATAATGATAATCACGCTTGTTTTTAGAGGTATCATAGTTACAAATTTAGAATTTTAAGTGTTCTTCAGCAGTAACTCAGAGATTTAAGAATCCTTTTAGTAACTGATATAGTTTAGTCAGCAGAGAACAGTATTTTCCTGATGAAAATACAAGCTCAGAGCCACAAGGTCAGCAGGGTAGAGACTTATCAGGCAGACAAGGGGCACTGTTCCAGAGAGCAGAGGGTCAGAGGAGACTGCAAGTACCTGCACAGAGATCTCAGGTCATGTATAATGTTTCCTCATCTGTCAACCCAGCTGCCATTTTGGAGAGGAGCAGGAGGAGAGCAAGGAGATCTAAAAGACTGGTCATTATCCATGAGGTCCCAACCCATAAAAAGAGACTGGTGAAATCACTACTTCAGAGTGGGATAATTTTTTCTCACTGCCCAGTATGGGAAAGGGTTATGAAGATCACTGAGAAATAAATGAAGTTTACATTCTGAGAATCAATATTTGACTCCCAGACATATCCATTTAACTTCTCCTGCATATTTGTTGTATGCGTGAAAATTTATCTACTTAAGAATCTACGACAGCGCTTTTCAAACTGTGATTCCACAGACCAGAAATATCAGTTTCACATTAAATTTTAAGAAGCATGGCTCTAGATAGGATATGGTAGAATAAGGAATGGATAAGTGTCAGCCTCCCAGATTTTAATTCATTTACACACTTATGGATATAACATTTATCTTTAAATGACACAACTTTGTGAATAAACAGCTTCATGAATATAGCTTTATGAGACAATGGAGAAAGGTGGCCAAATTTTTAAAAACTTAGGATTAGAAGAATTGTGTTGTTTTAAGTATTGCAAATCGCAAGTGCAGAGCATGCCTGAATATATCTGAAATCCCAACGTGTTATTTTCTAACAACAGTCAGTGCCACCAAGGGAGGTAACTTGCAAGTTTAAAACCTTCCTCATTTAACTTCCATTGTTTCTGCACCGCGTTCTGTCTGCCAATCAAAGCCATCCCCTGGGCATTATAGTTAGTAAACCAGGTGGTCCATTCATCCACTTAAGCAGAAATTGTTTGAAAACGATTGGAAGTGTTCCCATTTTTCTCCTCCACACAGAATCAGAAAGAGATGACATCCATGGGCAGAGCCGAGTTTTCTCTAGAGTACATAAAAACAACTGATGGCATGGCTTCTGACGTTCTCTCATAACTTCCTTCAAAGTATTATCTAAATTTCCTTCTAAGGGAGTAGTGAAGGATTGCTAAGTAAAAACTAAAATTCTAATATGCAGTAAAAGCATTATTTCAAGAAAGTATAAATATATTTGGGGTGACAAAATGACTTTTTAGGTTTATTTCAAAAGCAAGAGAATGATCTAGGAGAGAGTAGAACTGCTTTAGGAGAAAATGGTATAATATTAGTGAATGGAAAATAGAAATTGGAACCTTTTAATTTCTATCGGGTTTGTTTCTTGTACGTCAAGAGGAATGATATTCTAACTGCAGAGAATAAAACAAATAGCAGTGAGAGGGAACTGGTGTCCAAGATGGGTAGAGATTAGAAAGCCCCCAGCTGCTCAGAATTAACTCTCTTGATGCAGATAAATTACATCTCCGTATGCTAACACAACTGGCAAGTCAAATGGCAAACCATTGTGGTTACTCATGAAGACTGGGAAAGTGCAGTTTTGATTTTCACAAGGAAAAATAAGTGTGGGAATAAAATGTTAAGCTTCCAGATAGTTATTTCAGATTTGGCTAGAAAATGCAATGCAAAGAGAAGCCACAAACCTTCTTTAGGTAATGAATTTTGAAAGAATGGGAGTCAGTTGACACAGGCTCTTTGCAAAGACAAACCCTGTTCTAGCCATCAGAGTATTGTTAGATAAATAAGAAAACGAAAGCAAATATTTATATATTAGTTACAAATTTTTAAAATCTCTACTTGTGCTACAGTTTGTCATCATGTTGAACTTCTGTCCAGGATTGATGGCTAAGAAGAGCAAAGACCATTCCTATGCAATTCAAAGGTTAGTTTTGATGTTTTCAGGTTATAACCTTAAGATTAGAATCTGTCGTAGAAAACATTCATTAAAACCTTTATCATAGAAAACCATGTTTTTACTTCAAGTTGTAAACTATATTTGCCTTAGTAAGAAAGAGACCAATAACCCAAAAGAGAAAATTGGCAAAAAACAAAAAAGTAGCAAACAGTGCATAGAAAAGAAAATAAAAATGATTCTGCAACACATGAAAAAATTCAAATTCACTCACAAAAAGAATAAAGAATTCAAATTAAAATGACAGATCTCATCATTTCTCTTGTTTAGAAGATCAAAAAGGTTGATGACACACTGAGTGGGCAAGGGTGTGGGGAAAAGAAACCTTTCCTAATACTGACGAGATGTTCTATGAAGAGCAATTTGGCAAAATGTACTAACAAGACAAATGCCAGTTTGACCCAGCCATTCGACAGCTAGGAATTTATCACATAGATATATTTGCAACGTGTAAAATGATGTGCACAAAGTTATACATTTTCTTATCTTAGCCAAAAGTCAAAACAAACTAAAGCCTCACTAATTGGAGTGCTGCTTAAGTGAATTATGGCATATCCTTAGAATAAAATAGTATGCAACTGTAAAAAAAAAAAGAGAAAGTTCTTTAACTACTAATACAGAAAATAATCACCAGTGTGTGTATATATATACTTATACACACACACACACACACACACACACAAGCATTTTACTCTTCCCTTTCTTATGAGGGAGGGAGAAGAGTGCTACACACACACACACACACACAGGCATTTTACTCTTTCCTTTCTTATGAAGGAGGGAGAAGCGTGCTTTTCCCTCTGCCCTGCCAAGCCAAGGAAAAGGGCTTCAAAAGAACCATCTTTTGAAGGATGCAGAAACAAGATTTATAGTATTCTGACAGCTGGCTTTATTTTAAGAGGACAAGAGAAGAAAATAATACACACACACACACACACACACACACACACCCACACCTACATCCTATTCTTGGAAGGCTACCCAGGAAACTGAAAACCTTGGCAGCACATAGGGAGAGAAACTGGGTGGCTGAAAGACAACAATGCAACAGAGGATTTCAATGCTTTTGAATTTTGTACTGGAAGAAAGTATCTATGCAATAAATAAATACAATTATTATTATTATTATTATTGTTATTATTAAAGATGGAGTCTTGCTCTGTCACCCAGGCTAGAGTGCAGTGGTGCAATCTCGGCTCACTGCAACCTCCGCCTCCGGGTTCAAGGGATTCTCCTGCCTCAGCCTCCCGAGTAGCTGGGATTAGAGGCACTCACCACCAAGCCCGGCTAATTTTTGTATTTTTATTAGAGACGGGGTTTCATCATCTTGGCCAGGCTGGTCTCGAACTCCTGACCTCGTGATCCACCTGCCTCAGCCTCCCAAAGTGCTGGGAATACAGGTGTGAGCCATTGCGCCTGGCCTATTTATATTATCTTTAAAGTTTGTTATACAGGGAAAAATTTACCCCCAACTTTGTAATAATTAACCCAGTATGACATCACTGATAGAGTACTAATTAACTCATTTTCTATAAAACTGTGCAGATTATCTTAAAATTAGAAACAAAAATGAAGTAAAATATAAATGAAAACAACAGTTGCAGAAAACAACACTTAGCCATACCACATGTAACACAATGTAATAATCTGCATTATATTCTTTGGTACCCTAGGCTATCTTATTCTATTTTATTTTACCCATTAAATTGATTTCATAACTCATCAGTGGGTTGTAAGATTCTCCCCCGGGGCCTGAAGGCTTAAGGAGATGAATAACTCCTCCTTTCTCAGGCCCATTCCTAAGGCACAAGGCTACTTGCCTCAGCAGCATGCACCGGCGAAATAGCAGAAGCAGGAAGAGAGCTGGCCAGAAGACAAGTACCTCTGAAGATCGAGAAAGAGGCCATCCGGGTACGATGCAACAGTTACGTCAGGCTAGGAGACTTCCTGTTTACAGGAGACTATGAAACCTTTGTCCAGTCCTCACTTGGGGCTAACGCCATTTTAGGCCTCAGCCTGCCTGCACCCAGGGTTCACTAAAACAGCATGTTGCGGCCGGGTGCGGTGGCTCACGCCTCTAATCCCAGCACTCTGGGAGGCCAAGGCAGGCGGATCATGAGGTCAGGAGATCGAGACCATCCTGGCTAACACGGTGAAACCCCGCCTCTACTAAAAATACACAAAATTAGCCGGGCGTGGTGGCGGGTGCCTGTAGTCCCAGCTACTCGGGAGGATGAGGCAGGAGAATGGCGTGAACCCGGGAGGCGGAGCTTGCAGTGAGCTGAGATAGCGCCACTGCACTCTAGCCTGGGCGACAGAGCGAGACTGCGTCTCAAACAAACAAACAAACAAAAAGAGATTTTACTGGGTTTGTTCCCGTGGTAGGCACTTCATTCCAATTTTCTTGCCCACTTTTTGGTTAATGATAGACTTTCTTCAGCTTTACAAAATAAAAGCACACCTCTCTGACCTATCCCACTGGTGCATTGTAGTCAAGATACATTTATGCCAAATAAAAGTACAATTCAAAATATCGGCGACTGAAATCCTTCTTTACTCAAGGTACCATCAAATACTCATCAATTTCATAATAGATTCATTTTCAGTAAATATCCACTGAGTATGTTTAATAATTGTTTATCAAAAGGTACATATATTTAGGTTATTTGGTTATTACTAAGTGTATTTATTATTAATACTTTAAATACTACTCAATCTAGAAATTTTAAAAATACTTAGAGCCTTGTAGTCACAGGAAATTGTTTTCAAAAATTGCATTTAAGTCCGCATAAATATAATTTTTATAAAGAATTATGATAGAGTGGTTAATAAAACTTTATAGCATAAATATGTATCACATATTTATCACATTAGAATACAATTCTTTGGGGAAGTTGAAAAATATGATTTAAATAAAAAGGAATAATATAAAACTTCTATTTATTAAACATGAGCTTTTTCATGTATTTTTAAGTATATGATGGTAGACATTATATTGCAATGGTATTTGGATTCCACGGGATACATTCTAAACTGTACTATAAACACTTTTAAAATGTCAATATTTACTATATCCCAAAGGCAGAAAATAGATATCACCTTTAAAATGTGCAAGCAGATATTCAATTTTCTAAAATATGTTTATTTTTTATAAATAGAATGGTTTGAATACCACTATAATAGAGGTTCTTTGAAGCCCTCTTCCTTGGCTTGGCAAAGAGGAAAAGCACTCTTCTCCCCTCCCTCATAAGAAAGGGAACAGTAAAAGTCATAGAAGTTTTCTCATGTCCAAAAAGTGTTAGTCCTATTTGAATGATCTGTTCCAGGAATTCTCAATTCAAGAAACTGTTCTCAAGTTTAGTCTTTTCCTTATATGGGCAAGTTAGGTTGGTGAATAATGAAAATCTCATGACCATCTACTCTCTTTTTTGGACTGTTTTTCTGGTAGCAACTTGCTGCTGTAGGAGTATTTTGAAGGCTTTTTTTTTTTTTTTTTTTTTTTTTTTTTTTTTTTTTTAAAGAAGTACCGCTCTATTCCCCATGCTGGAGTGCAGTGGTGTGATCTTGGCTCACTGCAACCTCTGCTTCCTGGGTTCAAGCAATTCTCATGCCTCAGCCTCCCAAGTAGCTGGGACTACAGGTGCGTGCCACCATGCCTGGCTAATTTTTTCTGTTTTTAGTAGAGATGGGGTTTTGCCATGTTGCCCAGGCTGATCTCAAACTCCCAAGCTTAGGCAATCCACCTGCTTTGGCCTCCTAAAGTCCTAGGATTACAGACGTGAGCTACCATGCCTGGCTGAAAGCCTAATTTTTATTGTTAGTGACTCTTACCATAACTCCTGGTACAACAAGAAAGGTCCCATTCACTATCCTTTTCTACGCCTTAGGAAATGTGTTCCCATCTTCATTTTGCCTTATCTAATAGAGTCCCAGGGAAATTGACTCAATTTTTCATTTTTAGTGAAGAAGAAGGTCAGGTTAAAAAGGGTAAGTGAGTTAAACAATGTCGTAAAGCCAGTAAGTGTCAGCGCTGGGATTCAAACTTAGTCTTTTGTTTCTTTCCCCTTATTATTCTACTTCAACTCAGCAATGGTTTTTGGAGTTGAGTAGAAAGAACAAAAAGTAAGAGGAAGATTATGGTATCCAGTGTTCATGAAGAAAAGCAGATGCCTAATTCCACTAATAGATGAAATTATCCACAAACTTAAACGAACACGCTTCAAGGTGTTATCAAGCCAGAATTATACTCTTGCCCAGAGGCAACCTAAACTCAGGAGAAAAACATTCAATAAATCTCTGTTTAGTTGCATGGTAAAAGGGAATAATTTGTCTTTTTGTCCAATAACTTTCATCCAATGTTTTTCAGGACACATTCCACTGATATTTTCATATCCAATACAAAACACTGAAACTTTTTTCTAAAGGTCTCTTCCTTGTTCCTTACCTCCCCAACACCACCTTTTAAAAAATTTTTTTAAAAATGAAATCAGATAACAGGTGAACTTGAGCTAGTACACATCTATCTAAGGGAGTTACTATTTGAATTTGAATTATCCATTCTAAAGTGAATTTAATGACATTAACCTCTGCAAAGCTAATTTTGTGAATGTTGAGTACACTCCTGACTGATTAATTGGGAATCCATTGGTAAGTCTGACTCCTTACCCAGTGCTCTAGATCAATGCTTCCACGCTTTTGTGGAAGCATGGTAACATCAGATTTTGATTCTCAATAATCTGAGTATATTCTTGAGTCTACAGTCCCAGGCTTCTTTGTTTGAGAAGCATCATTGGTTTAGAACGTGGAAAATTCTTATTGAAATGTCATTTGGTTCAACTTCAGATTTTCAGTATTTAGAGAAATCTTTTTCTGTACAGATCTCGTTTGTAGAGACCTCGTTCGTGTTTCCTTTTTTTGTTGTTGCTGTTACTTTGGTGCCTCTTTCCTCCACGAGACATTCTCACTATTCTGTTTCTCCTCCTCTGAAGACTACTGCTGATTAGATGCTTCACCTCAATGGCACAAACTAGGCTTCTCTTCTTGTATGATTTTTACTAAAGATGAACTTCAATGGCCTCTTCCGAAAACATAAGCACTCCCTAAGCTGGCTCATCTAAGACCTCTCCCTTCCCATCCCCACCATTCCTCCTTCTTCCTTTAACTACTTTTGATCTTCCCTTTAGCTCCCTTAAATCCTTCAACATATTCCTCTTCAAACCCGTACCTCCTCCATTTCTTTGTCCATCCATGACAGACTTTACTCTTCCTACTCCAGTCTCTCAAGTCTCTATGGTCTCTAAAGCTTTATGCTCCCTGCCACTACTGGGGACTCTGGAAAACTCAAACCCCAGAAGCAACCACCTGAGGTTGAAAAAGCTAGTTGGAAACAGACTGGATACTGTATACTTTCAGATGGGATTTGGAGATACCCAGATGGCCACTAGGTATCTCCTCAGTCATTTACTCAAATTTTAGAACACAGCCTCCATAAATTACATATCAGGGCAAAAGACAATCTTAAAAGTCTCCTCCACAAATATTGATGTAAACTTTTAGCCCTCATATTGAGTAGGTGAATTTAACTTATATTCATAAGCTTTGCTAGTTGGCTATGAAATACTGGTATATGACAAACAGTTCACACTTAGCTAATTCCTGGTTTTCTCTATAAAATAAGACTAATGGTTAAAAATATAATCAATATATGTAAATAAAACTTCTGGAAACATTAGGGGTAAAGGGTAACCTTGTATGCAAAATAAACAAGGTATGTTGGATGTGTTTTTGTTAAGGAAAAGGAGAATAATTTTGTCCTAAATTAAAATGACTGTGTGAAAATGAGGAAGAGGAAGGTATAGGACAAAATCTGAATGAACATTGGAAATGGCAGAAGATTTGTGGAAGGAGAGTCTTATGTTAATAGCCAATGCTGGCTAAAATGGAATGGATTTATGTGTAAACTTTTACAAATGACCTTAGTATCAACAGTGTATTGATCAAAAATGAGTTGTAGTTTCTTTTTGTTAAAAAACGATAAAATATTCTTGGATTATTGGTCTGTTCTTTTGAAATAAAATTGAATATATTTAAGTATACAACATATTTTGATATACACACACACACACAATTGCAAAACAATTATTTTGGTCAAGCTAATTAACATTTTCACCTTTTCTATTGGTCTTCTCTTAATAAGAGATTGCAAAATTTGTTTTTTTTTTATATTTTGGGTAATCTGTATAGGAAACAAATATTCTGTTTCTTATCAGAATAAGTACCTGTGGTGATTTTGTATGTCCTTGAATTTTTTTAGAAAGTAGTGTTTTCTCTTTGGGAAGAACTAAAAACTGTTACGGTCATGTGTCCTTCTATATTTCTTTTTGAAATCTTTTATTGTCATCTTGGTTACATAGGTAGGCATGCATTCTTGATCCTATGCAGCCAAGTATTCAAACCTTTTGTTATTTTACAATCTTTCATATTTTGCTTTTCCCAGGTCAATTCCTAAATAAAATTTTTTTTATCTCAGATTGGTTTGAAAAATTTCAAAGGATTTGTTCCTGCACCCTCGTAAAATGAAGGATGTTAAAAATAACTAGGTTCATTTGGTATGCTGAGTTGCATAAAACGCTTTGACAAGAAGAGATGCTGAACCTTCACTAGGTTATAGTTGTATGGGTCAACTATTATTAGTATAAATACTTGAAAAATTATAATAAATCCTTAGAACTTTGTTAGTGCTCTAGGTGCTGTAGGTATCCACGATATATCCTGGTGCTACTTTATCCGATAATAATATCATGTAATCAGTCCTAACTCCAGTTGTTATTTTAAAATGTGGCATGTCACCAGGGAAAAAAAATAAAAACAAATTTTCTTGTCGAATGAATCAGATCTTTAATCACGGCCATTTTAAGTCTTTTGTCATTCACAGATAGTTTTTGGTTTATGCTGATGCTTCCCTGAGTGCTCATACAATCAGTTAGAGGTCAGAATGCATCATCTTTGGTAAAACAGGACCATCTTTGAGACAGGTACTCTGGGACACAGACTTCTGATGCCATTGCTTAAATAACTTTGAGATTATACCATTGGACAGAGTCAGGATTTATGAAACTCTGTGAAGAAGCTGATGAGTTCATGAAACTACTAACTCAAGATCAAGCAAGACAAGAATTAATTACGTGGGCCTGAATGAACTGATAAAGGATTTGATTATGGCTTTTGTTTAAAATATTCCTCATATTTTAATGTTCTGTTTGCTAAATATAAGAAACGCCTTTCCATTTTCTCTTATCTATAACTCATGAGAATTAAGATTATGCTTTTGTAAACAGAATGAAACATTAATCTTTTTATCCCTGCCTGATCCCTGTAAAATTCAGAAATTCCTACCGAGTATTCTTATTTTCATGGCAATATAATTATTTGCATAGGTTCAATAAATATATTTATGTAACAAGACATAATTGAAAAAAATATATAACCAAGGTTTTGACTGGAATGTCATATTTGAGAATTAAGCGCATAGAGTCGGATGTGACCAGTTTTAAGGAGCTACTCTTGACTATATGGAGCTAATATAAGCCCCTTTTGGGAAAACTGTCCTGGTACCTGGCTTACAGAATTCCCAATCTTACAACTGAGTAAGGAAGGTCTATTCTTAGGAGACCCAGGAAACCTAGGGTATTTTAGGAACCTGGAAGACAGAACACTTCAGCTGAATCTATAGCTATTTTACTTCAGGTAAAATCTGATGTCAAGTTCTTGACTTGCCTTCCTAACCTTTGGAGACTTTTAAAAAATCAAATCTGAGGTTTCATATTTTTTAAACTACTTTATTGAGGTATGATGGACAAACAGAAAGCTGTACATATTTAATGCATAGAACTTGATGAGTTTGGAGATAAAGTATATATACAAAACCAACAGCACAATCTATGCCATAAACCTATGCGCTACCTCCAAAAGTTTCCTCTCACCTTATGTACTACTGCTCCTAAACTGAGAGTAGTAGTATTTTGTGGTAAGAACACTTAAACTCTGCCCTCGGCAAATTTCTAATTGTACAGTACAGTATTGTTAACTATAGGCACTATGCTGTACAGTATATCTCTGAAACTTACTCAGCTTGTGATTCATGAAAACTTCCAGCTAAGCACACTTAAAATAGCCTATTTGGTAAATTACCATTTTTGCTACCCCTATATAAATAAATAGGCCAGTGTTATTTTGTAAACAAGGAAAGTCTTACTTTGATTAACACTGATCAAAAGGGTGATGGTAGAGATAGAGTTTCAGTAACCCTTGGGGTTATCAGATTCTAGTCCTGTTCATTGTCTTTGATCTATTTTGCATTTCTTTGTAAACTACATGATTTTTTTTTACCTACCTATAAATTGAACTGGATCCTGCTGTCTTACACATTTTGTCCGTCCTTACCAATTTTCAGTTTATTTCCGTTACGATCTGGCTACGATTCTCCAAATTAACATTTCAAATTTTTCTCCCACCATCCTGACTTGGTGTCACTGAGAACTAAAACGTGACTGCCCATATTATTATTGAGATAAAGACTCTCTTCTCTAGGTTGTCTTATAGCTGCCATTTCCCCACAATATCTAAAGAAGCCCTGCAAGCAGAAGCTGGATGACTTGCTATAAACTACAAAGGACTCACCACCACAGTAAATTATGTATAGACAACTTTCATGCCTGGAGCTGCTGCTTTGTAGGCCATGCAAAAAGTTCATTAAACTCCAACCTCTTCCATGCCATGCTCCAAGAAACCCATCAGATTGCTACTGCCATCATCACTCTACCATCTGAGAATGCCTACAGCCCAGCTTCTAGGAATCTTTTTGACTTGCTGTCTTCCGGACTCAAAAACTGAGTTTGCAGTCTGCTTCAGCCATTAATCTTTGTCTTCCTTCTAACTTTCATAGAAATCTCCTTCATGAAATGTCTGATTACTACCAAGTGTCAGAGTTAGTTCAGCTAGTCCTTCAACAACAGAAACCTGCTGAAATGAACTAGATGAACTAGCGTTCCTAAGTTTTTCAATGGGAAAACTGGTTTCCCTTGAACAAAATGGAGGGTTGACAAAGAAAGCTTTAAAAATACCCTGAGATTGACTACATTTGAGACAGATTTCTTCCTGACTTTAGACCTGACCTTCCTTTGCTTAGAGCATTTACTCTAGAAAACTTTATAAATTATTTCTCTACTTTTTTGAGACAAAAATATTCTCCTAGCCTCTTGCCACTTTTATACCTCAGGAATAAACTTTCTCAAGGACTTGGGAGCTGGGACTTTGATACAGAATCATCAAAAAAGATAGTGCCCCGATCTGCTAGTCTTCTGTTGGGAGGATAGGAATCTAACTTTGATAAGTGCCAATCAGCAAACACAGACGGCCTAACTAAGCACATTGACTAACCTCCCTCCTGATATCTAGTACTTTCTCACTAACTCATCTCAGCACTTAAAGGTTCTCCTGCCTTTTATTTCAGCAGAATTGAGTTCAATCTCTCTCCTTTATTGCAAAAGTTTTGAACACAGTCTTTCTTAAGAAACTTGTTGTCTAGTGCAATTTTTCTTTGACAACACTCGCAGCAGTGTGAACACACACAGTGTTCAGTGACTTTAATGGTCAGTCACTACAATTGAGTCCTTTGGTAGTTTTCATTGTGGATTTGACATTATGGGCAATTATGCTCCTTATACTGCAAGGAAGAGCCAGCAGAGCCACATGTCATGTTTATTTATAAACCACAGAAGGAAAGTGATTCTTGAGGGTAGGAAAAAACCCCCTCCCTGTGATTAAGATGAAAGTATTTCAGTCACTAAGCCTTAACATAAAATTATGTGTCCCGCCACACCTCATATTTTAATAAAAAGTTTGGAAAGCAATAGTCAGTCTTATGTCAGATAAATAGTATACCTCTAGCTCATTATTGAAAGCATTCATTAAAGATTAAAAACATAAGACCCTTTATAGAAATTCTAAACTGGTCCCGGGATCTTAGCATTCAATTATCATTTCTGAAATCTGAAATCAACATATTTTATGTCTAAATTGAGAGTATATTTGAAAATCAAAATTCAAAGGCATGCCTTCTAGTGGGCTGACTGATGGGAAAGGGCTGTGATTACGCCTAATTTTCACCCTCCACATCACGATCTCATTGATTATGTTTCTCAGCTTGCTAAGGGTTCTGTGAGGTGATTTTCAAGATGAATATTGCTATTTGCAAGATTTCCTGAATAGGAATATTTCGGGAGTAAATTGCACAAACCAAGCAATGTGCAGTCAATTTTCACTCCGGCATAAACAATGAATTAGAACACAGCCCTTAAAGCTTTTTTATTTGGGTTTCATTACACAGCTAGCTGCGTTTCATCAATAAGCGTGAAGTACCAAGCAGACAAAACTGAGGCTCACAGAGAGAGGGTATTACATATTTTTCTAACAGGTGTGCTCAGAGTTTGACTAGAGAAAACAAACTACCCGAATGGCAAGGCCTCAGACCCTTTGTTTCTGAGGCAGCCATGGCCACCATGGCCAGACAAAGCAAGTTTATTTACATTTAGGATTTGGAGCTAGGGGCGTGGCTGTTCGTATATCTACTTTCTTTGCATTAACTCTTTCTTAAGATTTTATTAAAGGCAGTTTTTTTTTTCCTTGTGTTAAAAAAAGGGCATGTGCTCAAAACTCCCTAAAAATTTTATTTTTGGTGTTCAGTAGTTTGAAACTAAGTAAAGCAAAGTCCAGTGTCCCATCTTCCTTTAATGGAAAAATAGTTTAATTCCTTTAAGCAGAGGAATACAGCAGGCTGTAAGGACTAATATCCCATATCTTAAATCAGAAAAACTGTGCAATCTTAATAAATCATTTATTAGTGACAAGGAATGGAAGCTAGACAAAGAGGGATAAAAAACAAGGTAAATTATTATTCACACAGGTCACCATTTCCTAATTATCAGCTAGGGGTTTGAGAATTGTTGGGAGAAACTCTCAAGTCATCGAATCTATGATTTTATGTTTCCCCTCCCCCCACCTTGGACACAGCCACAAGCAGAAGAAAAAGGCTTAAAAGAGTATTTTTGAAATCTGCACTCCAGAGATAAAAAAAACTCGGAATATGCTCAGAGGACTGAAGCCAAGGAGTTTTCTGCCAGGAAAAAAGCAGCTCCGTCTCCCCTCAGTGATTTAAAACAAGCTGCAGGAGGCAAATATCATGACTCTTAGAAACTACACACAGCAGTGAGAGTGGTGACTTGTAGCTTTGATAAAGAAAAGTGATTAACACAGCCGAGCATGGCTTTCACTTCAAACTGCAGGGACCCATTTGGCAGAACCCTATGGGCCATAGACAATCAAAGACCCAATGCAGGTTTTCATTATTTGAAAACCATTCTGGGGGGCACAGACTGGGACTAAAGTCGTTTTGGTTGAGTAAACAGGATCTATTTGTACCAAGGGATTTAAAAAAAAATCTTTTCTTAAATGTATTCCAGGAAGAGAGATAGCTAGCACTGAGTATTTTTTAAATTATTATAATAAAGAGGCACATTTTAACCAAAGATTGCATTTAAAAGAGTAGAATGTGCTTTTACCGTGAGCTACAAAAAGCTATTTCTGGTTGGGAGGAAAGACTTTATGGCCTTTCCTCTTTGCAATATTACATCAATTACTTGTTAAGAATATACTGGATATAAGATAATTGAGAATTTGGCTAAGGTTATTGTGTATTGGGCCAAGTAACTGTACTTTCTTGTTGGGGTCGTTTATTGAGCAGTGAAAAATCAGTATTCATGAGATGTAATTGTACTGGTGAATAGGAGCTAGTCAAACACCTCTGAGTACATTATGTACTAGCTAAGTGGAGAAATGGTCAGGATCCTAGAACTGACAGCTTCCCTGAGACGATGATGTGTTTTGTACTCACCCAGTCTTGCCCCTTGTGATCATGTATGACTAAAATGCAGGGTGATGGGACATCAGAAGCCACGTCTTGGTATCAAGACTTCCACTGTGCCTTTAATGTGCAAGCTGTTGTTACCCGTCCTGTATAATTTCTTAAAGCTAACTAAATTTGTTACTAGGTAAAGCCTATTGTGTCTCATAAATTTAATCATCAGACTGAACCCAAGACTGTGCCACTGGCTGAGCAGGCTGAGTTTTGTACTGGTGAAATGATGTCTACTTGTGACTTCCACAGTGCCATCTGCTCTTGGGGGTGTAGCTATCAGAATGGTAGACATAAGTGTCAGGAGGAAGTAAGGTAAACATAGTGGAGAACATTTTGCTAATCTAACTCATTTTAGTTGTAGCAAACTTCTCTCTATCTCCTTGTCACTCATGCCCATCTTCCCCAAACTTTTACTTCCCCTTCACTAGAATATTCTCAAACTTCCTTTTCCCTTTGCTCTCAGTTCCAGCAAAACAACAGCTAAATGGAGATTAAAATGTTAGGTTTTTACAATACTGGACAGTAAATAAATTTAACAATTAAAGTCAATTAAATAAAAGAAAAAACTACTCCAAAATGTTACTTATCCTTTTTACTCTGAAGTTGCCCAACAATACATTCATTAATAGATTGTAATTTCAACGATTTGGTTTATTTGATTGG
Source organism: Symphalangus syndactylus (assembly GCF_028878055.3). NCBI lineage: Eukaryota > Metazoa > Chordata > Mammalia > Primates > Hylobatidae > Symphalangus > Symphalangus syndactylus. The sequence goes on from NC_072447.2 coordinate 45,977,440, forward strand.
CTACTTAAAGATTTGGGTGAATAAGGAGACGCAGAACGGGGCAGCATATTGAAAGAACCTTTGGAATAGATTCCTTGAAAGGGAGAAAAGAGGATCAATCAGCATTTACAAGGACACTAAAAGAAGGAGATAGTGGTGTTCAATTGGCAGGACTGTCTGAAGCCTTATGCTTACCTGCAGTATCTCATTCGTATTCTGGGTGCCTTGGTACTGTCTTTATTCATTGACTTAAAAACACAAGTAAGCATCATTTACTGGATCCTAGGCTGAGTGCGTATGATATGAGTGGAGACGCGGAGATAAATAAGAGAATGCCCTCTGCACTCAAAGAACAGTGCAGATGTGTAATGAAATATTCAGGTGTATAAAATTTAATTGTAAATCAACATATGAACAATGGGAGATGAATAAAGAGGTTTATAAGAAATCCTAACAGGGATTCTAACTCTACTTGGGGTACGGAAGAAAAGTTGGAAGAGGCAATGACTTTGAATTCATTCTTAAAGAATGGAAGAAAATTCATTGTTTCAAAATAAACTGAAAGAAGTCATTTAAAGAAGAGAGAAAACCAAGATCACAGGTATGACATGAAATTACATGGATGGAAAGGTACCAAGTAATTTGATGTGACCAGACTATACGGAGAGATTGCTGGCAGAATGAGAAGATAGAAAGGTAAAGTGTAGTCAGTCTGAGAGGGCTTTACAATGTCTACAAAACAGCCCAGACATTATATTTTAGGAACCTAATCTCATAAACAACTTCAATTTTGGATAAGGAATCTATGAATATGTATTAAGCACAATTAAAACAGGGATAGAAAATGTATCATAGTAACAAATACGATGCAGGCATTCTAGTAACATGAGTTTAATGAAGACCTTATTTCTAGTAAATGCTGAGGAAAAAGCAGCATATTCTAGTAAAATAATAATTATTATGATTATCATTATGACAACGATGATGATGATGACAAAGATTCCCTGCTTGACTCAACTTTAGTCAGGCTTCTGAACCTTCGCCTGGGCTCATCTTCGCACTCCTCTGTAAAATCCAGTTTCAGCAAAGAAGCCTGTCCGTTTTACAAGAACCCTTTATCCGTGGTACCTGATCACCCTCAGTATTCTCCACCATTCCCCAGGGGTTGTCTGATAACCCTGGCCTATCTTCAGCAAGAATCCTGTGAGGTTGGTTTAGCCAGAATCCCTCTTACCCCTGATGTTTCCTCTTAATAATTTTCCATCTACTGACTCCTACACTACTAATATTTTTTCTTTAATAATGATATCGAATGAGAAAATTCAGTGATATTGCCATTTTTCTTAAAAAAGAAAAAATATTGAAAGCAAAAAGTCCCTACCTTAAGGTCAAATGGTCCTTCTTGGTTTGGTTGGTTATAAATTTCCAACTGATTCCTAATAGGAGACAACCACAGGAGAAGATGATTTAACTGCTCTTCAAGGTCTTCAAGCTTTTTTTCAAGCTGCCCAAGGTCTTTTATTTGAGCTTCAATTTCTCCTTGTTTCTCAGGTAAAGCTCTGGAAACCTAAAAGGAAAATACATTTTAAAAAGGTAAATAATTCTCAAGGCATAAGCCAAAATGTTTAAAAATATATTTTCAAAAGTTATTTATCATGAAATGTTACAGAATCTTGCTGATTTTTGTTATTTTAGCAGCATAATATTGATTATTTACATATATTAAATGTTGGGATTTAACCAGTGTATTAGAAATTATTCATTAACACGCTACAAAAATTCTTTGCTTTAAAGAAACTAATACCTTTTTGGAATTTCAAAACACACACCTTACACAAAGGCATAGCCAACTGCAACTGATAAAGTAAAGAAATACATCTTTCATTTATTCACTCAGTTACTAAATATACTGGTGTGTTGTGTATTATATGCCAGACACACTTCCTTTGCAGTTATAAAAATGAATAAGCCAAGTTATCCAGCATTAGCACCAGATATGTAACACAGGTCTTCTAAATCCCAAATGAGTGATTTTTATTCAGTGCGCATCCTAAAATTAAAACCAAACCAACTATAATTTTGTTTGTATAGCAATCATTTCTTCTACTATACTTGCTTCTAGCTTTCTTTTATGTCATGGAAGATTGTAAAAGGAAGTCCTTTTATGTACAAGGAAAATTGGTAAGTTATGCGTTTTGTGAGCTATAGTTTGTGAGTCCTAGTAAACAGAAGCAGGTGGTTGAGATGAGAAGTAAAAAGAACACTTGGATTAGAGTAGACTATAACAGAATGATTATAGGTTATTTTTATTAAGAGATCAGTATATGCCAACCATCATCCTTAGAAGTTTCACATTTGTAGACTTCCTTAACCCATCCAACTATGCTATGATATAGATATTATTATGATCCCACTATCACACATGGATGATGATGTTGGGGTTGAAAAAACATTAAACAGGTTTGGAAGCAGTATGACATGGTATTAAGCATTGTGAGGTCTAGAGTTAGGCCACTTGGATTTCAATTCTGGTTCTAGTTCTTGCCTAACATTTTAGCCAAGTTTTCTCTAACTCTCGATGCCTCCTCTATAGATTGGGGACAATGATAGCATCTGCTTCATAGGATTACTGTTAGGACTCAGTAAAGTCATCCCTGAACATACCTTAGAGCAATACTCTAAATAAAGTTATTAAGTAGTAGTGATTATTGCTCAAGCTTACATGTAAGTAAAGAGCCAGGATAGGCTGGGCACTGTAGCTCTTGCCTGTAATCCCAGCACTTTGGGAGGCTGAGGCAGGAGGACTGCTTGAGCCCAGGAGTTTGAGGCCAGCCTGGACAACATAGCAACACTCCCATCTCTACAAAAAAAAAAAAAAAAAAAGAGAGCCAGAATAAACAAGAGTAAAGCTATTTTCTTCAGAATATCAAGAGTTAAAACCGGCAACCCAGAATAAAGAATTTAAACTTGTAATGATAGCTCTTTATGAGACTATTAATAATACCATTGTAATACAAAATATTACACTGCAATATGAATAAAATTTTATAATATACATCTGCTCCATAACAATATATTATGAATAATAATAGAGAAGATTTTAAAAATAAACTAGATAATATACTAGTGTGTCACATAAACAATGTCACATGGTTTGGAACAATTGTTTTAGATACTTTTTAAATAAGTCACTAATGAACAGTACATTCTTTAATTGGATGCAAGAGTTAGGAGATGAAAAAGAGAAAGTTGTCGAGAAAAAAATCAATTAATGTATAGAAAAATGAATTTTAAACAAGATTGTATATGTAAACAATATGTACAGTGAAACATCTTGTAAATGCATGTATATATGTTGTGAAAAATTCATGAGAATGTATAAGCAAAGGATTAACATCCAGCCTGGGCTGTTGCAGGTCAGTCTAGGACTGACCCCAGGCTCCCACAGCACTGTTTCCTGGGAAACACTAACTTTAAGATGAATAGGAGATGTTGGGCCTGGCTTTGTTGTATGGAACTGCACCTCACTGCGGGAGCTGTCAGTTGGAATACAGTCCTTGGATCCACGTGACTACAATGGTGTAAAAGATTGATGGGAAATACAGGTGGTGGCTACTGTTGAAGGTGACCTGCACACATCTTGCCTCTCATTCTTGGCAGCCTTTTCCTGTGTGGGTGAGAGTTGGGCAAAAGAAGCATCGTGTTTCAGATAGCACAGAATGTCCATGAATCATGAATTGAGATATTGTTCTCTTTGCTTGATTTGTGTTTTGTGAGTTCACATCCATAACTACACCTGTGGTGCTGAACTCTTGTGTGTGTGTGTGTGTGTGTGCACGCGTGCGTGCACACACGTATGTGTGATGTAGGTGATGTTACAGATATACTCCTACGTCTGTAATACATGATCTAATGATGTCCTCAACTTATTTTTCAAGCATTTTAAAGGAGGTAACTAAACCTTTTATTTTTATTGGATCATTTTCTACTCACAAGTAGACGTAAAAAGCGTTTTACAGCTTCAACTAACAACATCTAAAAGCCTCTAGACTCTGAAGCTACTGAGATAATAGCCATCATATTTTCCTAAAATCTCTAAAACTGAGCGATGAACTCCTTTTTATCTGATCATGAAATTGTTCACGTTTCATTTAGGCTTCATATATAAGCACAGAAATCTGTATAACGTTTAACTAAGATTGCTGGTTTCCTTATCATCCTCCTATACTATCCGTTCCTTGTAATAGAGGTAAAACAATTCCTGACAGAAAACAGTGTAATGGGTCAGATTTGACTAACATCTGGAAGAATGAAATGATAGCTTATCATGAGACGAAATTTTCAGCTTAATTATGATGTTGCTTTAGGTTTATCCTCTCAGACCTTGTTTTTCCCGCCATCATAACATTTACTTCATGCTATTTAACTTTTTATTTACATTGCTCACTGACCTTTGATTTCTGGGTCAAACAAGCTCTGTTCCTAAATATGATGGACCTTCAACAAAAGTTTGTTAAAAACAATTTCCAAATTCAGGATTATTATTTTTTCAGTGTAAGAAGCAATATACGTCTATAGTAGCCAACCGCAAAAAAATGTAAATTGTATCCTCAAGTTAAATAACTTTAATTAACAGACAAAAATATCAGTAAACTGGACTATATAAAAAATCAAAAGTTTCTGCATGACCAAAAAAGCCATAGGCAAAATCAAAAACAAATGAACAATTATGAAAAATAAATGTTTGCGACTCATGTCTAAGGGACTAATTTTCCTAACACACAAAAGACCTTCTGCAAATTAATAAGAAAAAGGCCAATAACCCAAAAGAAAATTGGACAAAAGATAACGACAGTTCACAGAAAAGAAAATACAAAGGATTTTAAATGCATGAACAGAAGCTTAGCCTTGGTAATAATGAGAGAAATGAAAATTAGAGCTTCATCTATTGCACTGGCAAAAATTCAAGTCTGCAGATACACTATGCTGCCAAGGCTGTGGGAAAATGCAGACTCTTCTACGTGGCTGGTGGGAAGTATACATTTGTGTGCCTCTTGTGGAAGGCAGTTTGGCCATATCTATAAAAAGCATGTGAACTTTGACCCAGAAATTTTATTCCCAGGAATTTATTTTGTAGATTTGTTTCCAGAATTAAGGTCAATGAGCAGTGAGGGTAGAGCAGATGATGGGTAGGGTGAGATATTTTTAACTGTACCTTTTTTATTTTGAACAATGTAAATTCATTACTGTATTACTCTGCTCTCACACTATTAATAAAGACATATCTGAGACTGGGTGATTTATAAAGGAAAGAGGTTTAATGGACTCACCGTTCTACATGGCAGAGGAAGCCTCACAATCATGGCAGAGGCAAAGGAGAAGCAAAAACACATTCTACACGGCAGCAGGGAAGAGAGCTTGCTCAGGGGAACTCCCATTTATAAGACTATCAGATCTTGTGAAACTTACTGATTATCAGGAGAACAGTATGGGGGATCCTCTTCCATGATTCAATTATCTCCACCTGGCTCCAGCCTTGACATGTGGGGATTACCACAATTCAAGGTGAGACTTGGGTAGGGACACAGCCAAACCATGTCAATTACTTTTGTAAAAAATTATTTAATAAGGAAAACTACTGTACTAGCTCATCTTCCTACAACAAAATGTTGTTGAGAAATTACACTTTGCATATTTTAATAATGAATCATTATTATTCTGGTGTAACATATCTAAAGCCATCAGTGAAAAATGCTCTGAATAGTTTTCTTTGGCAATATCAATTAATGGTTGGGTGGAAATCAAGAACTTTTAACACATTTTTTTGTGTGCTCTTCTCCACTTTAAAACAGCTTCCAGGAATTGAGAGTATTCCAAACAGTTCACGGTAAAATATAACAGGTTTGAGTAATGTATAACGTGGAAAAAGAGTAAGGTTTGTATCAGATTCTATGTGTTTTAAATTAATTTACATTTATATTTACTATTTTGCATTCACATCAAAGTATAGACACAAACACCTGACCAGTAAAATACATCATTTTTCTAATAATCCTTTTATGTATTATAAAACCGTGCTCTTCATACGACATGTTCCCTGTGGTGAAAGAAAACAATTAAACACATTCAATTCCCTTATGTGTTAATTTAGTATCTAAGCATATCTTGACCTAATTTCACACAAGATTACTTTCCTTATTCTTTCAATTTCTGAATGTTAATTTCAAATGTATATGTTTTGATATTAAGATAAACAAAAGTGTCTGTTTTAGAAATAAACATATTAAGATGGATTTCATAACACAAAAAATTTTAGAAAAATTAAAGTGTTAAGCACAAAAATAGTAAGAAGAACTGGAATAAAATATTGGCGTGGGGAAGCCTTTTAGAAGCAAAAAAGAATATAAAAAGTTTGAATATAATATGCGTATTCATTTATAAATTAAAGCCAATAATCAAAATTAAAACAAATGACAACTGGAAATATTTGCAGCATATATCAGACACAGGGTAATAATTTTAGTATATAAAAAAATCTTTTAATGAGTAAAAAAAGGAAAAATCTACTGGAAAACTGGATAAAGAACATAAAAAGAAATTGACAAAAATGTAAACAGCCAATAAACAAGACAAAATCCAAACAGTTAGTAATCAATGAAATGCAAATGAAAACAGCAATGTTATACTATTATTTATCTATTATATTAGTTTCTGTAAAAGGTATTTGTCAAAGTTCTGGAAAACAAGCAATTTTATGATCTTCCTTGGAGCCCTATTATACAGTCGTTCACATTTCAGTCAACAACAGACTGACTGTGATCCTATGAGATTACAATGGAGCTGAAAAATTCTTATTACCTAGTGATGTCACAGTGCAATGAATTACTCTCATATTTGTGGTGATGCTGCTGTAAGCAAACCTACTGCACTGCCAGTTGTATAAAAATATAGCACAGACAAGTATGTACAGTATGCAATAGTTGATTATGATAATAAACAACTGTTATTGGTTTATGTATTTACTATATTCTTAATTAGTTCAAAAGAAGGCATTGTTATCATATGAGATGGTAGTTTCATGGATATTTCATTGCCCCTGAAGACCTTCCAGTGGGGGACAGCATGTGGAAGTGGAAGACAGTGTTATCGACGATCCCGATACATGTAGGCCTAGGCTCATGTGCGTGTTTGTGTTTTACTTTTTAACAGAAAAGCTTAAACAGCAAAAATATTAAAAATAAAAAAGCTGCCACAATAAGGATATGAAAATATTTTTGTACAGGTGTTCAATGTGTTTATGTTTTAAGCTAAGTGTTATTACAGAGTCAAAAACTTAAAAAAAAGTTTATAAAGTAAAAAAGTTACTATAAGCTAAGGTTAACTTATCATTAAAGAAAAAAAATGGGCCAGGCGTGGTGACTCACACCTGTAATCCCGGTACTTTGGGAGGCTGAGGTGGGTGGATCACAAGGTCAGGAGATCAAGACCATCCTGGCTAACACAGTGAAACCCCGTCTCTACTAAAAATACAAAAAGAAAAAAAAAAGAAAAAAAAAAGAAAAAAATGTGTCTTCATAAATTTAGTGTAGCCTAAGTATACAGTGTTTGTAAACTGTATAGTACTGTATAATAATGTCTTAGATTTCACATTTGCTCACCACTACCACTCACTCACCAACTCAACCAGAGCAACTTTGAGTCCTGCAAGCTCCATTCATGGTAAATGCCGTATGCAGCTGTACTATATTTTTTATCATTTGTATACTGTATTTTTACAGTAACTTTTCTGTGTCTAGATACACAAATATTTTTGTGTGACAATTGACTACGGTATTCAGTAAAGTCACATGCAGTACAGGTTTGTAGCCTAGGAGCAATATGCTGTACCATACAGCCTGGGTGTGCAGTAGGCTATACCATCTATCTTTGTGGAAGTACACTCTATGATTGTACAACAACAAAATCACTTAATGACACATTTTTCAGAACATGTCTCATTTGTTAAGAAATGCATGACTATATTTGTTGCTAGTAATTTGGTGATTCAGACCGAAAAGTAAAGCTTCTACCCTGGAAACTACAAACACTACTGAGACATTGAAGAAAATGTAAACAAATAGAGGACTATACCTTCTTCATGAATTAGAAAGTCCAATACTGTAAAGATATCTGCCCTCTTCAAATAATCCATAAATTCAATGCAATTCCAATCAAAATTGCAGCAACTATTTCATAGTAGAAATTGACATGCCAATCCTAAGATTTACATGTAAGTGCAAAGGGCTAAGAATATCCAAGCAACTTTGAAGAATAACGAAGTTTAAGAATGTTTGCCACCAGACATGAATATTTATTATAATTAAGCCTGTGTGGGATTGAAGTGAGAACAAATCATCTATATAGCGTTACCTAATTTATACGATGGTGTCACTTAAGTGGGAAAAGGATGATCTTTTCAGTAAATAGCACCAAGTTAACTGATTAGTCATTTGAAAAATATGAACCTTGACTCTCCACATCATACACAAAACATCAATTCTAGATTGTTTGCAGACCTCAATGTAAAAGGCAAAAAACTAAAGTTTTCAAAAGAAAATATAGAAAAAAATCTCAACAATTTTAGAGAAACTTATTATTTCTTAAACAAGACATAAAAAGCATTAGCTATAAAGGAAAAGATTGATAAATCAAACTCCATTTATCAGGAAAGATTGTTAAGAGAAAAAAATAAAGCAAAGTTTAGGTTGGAAAAAGATATCCACAATGCATAGATCTGACAAAGGACTTGTATCCAAATAACTTCTGTATCAGTAAGAAAAAGACAACTATTATTTTTAATGGGCAAAAAGATTTGCATAATGACTTCACATAAGAGGATATAAAAATGGCACTCATCGTCAGGTGATTGCAAATTAAAACACAATGAAATACCATTTCACATTCACCTTAAATGGTTAAAAGGATAAAGGTTGAAAATACATACTCTTGATGAATATATGGATCAACTAGAAGTCTTATATACTGCTGGTGAAAATGAACTGAAATGACCACATTGAAAAACTGTTTTTTGGTTATTCCAAAGCCAAATGTGCACATCTTATGACCTAGCCATACTACTTCCATGTATATTAAAAATAAATATATACATATATGCAGGAAACGACATGAACATCACACCAGCATTTTTCCTAATAGCCCCATAATAGACACAACCCAATGTCCATTGATTAGCAGAATGGATAAACTGTGGCATATTCACACAATAGAATACCATACATAGAAAAACTAGACCAACTATGGCACAGGCAATAGCATAGAATAATATCACAAAAATAATGTTGAGCAGGACATGTCAAATACAAGGGCATATACTGGATGATTCTGTTTATAGTAATTTCAAAGTCAAAAGTAATCTAGGTGTTAGAAGTCAAAAGAGTGCTTATCTTTGGGAGAGGGTGGTGGCAGGGGAGAGGCTAATAACTGGGAGGGAACATGAGAGGGGCTCCTGAGGTAATGTTGTAATTCATGATCTTGGTGGTAGTAGCATGGATACACTAAGTTTTTTTTTAAAAAATCCCTGAATTTCTATTCTTATAATTTGTGTACTTTTCTATGCGTCTTTATACTTCAGTTTAGAAGATTTGATAAAACTACTTTAAAAGCCTTAAGACTATTCATTCCCTTCAACTCCAAAATGCTACTTCTATGAATTTTCCTAGGGGAATATCAGAGATAAACACAGAGACTTATGACAAGAATGTTCAATTATGTCACTCTAGTGGAAAAGTGAAACGAAATCTCCCCAAATAGAATAAACTGCATTTACATAATGAAATATGTCGCATCCGTTAAAGTAAATATCATGAAAAACATCCTATTACATTGAAAAATATTCATGACATATTAAAAATATATTAAAAATAAATTATGGTTTTGATTTCGTATGCATATTTTACATATCAGTATCAACACACAGCAAAGGACCTGAATAGATATTTCTCTAAAGCAAACATACAAATGGCTAACAAGCATATGAAAAAAAAAATGATCAACCTCACTAATCAGCAGGGAAATGCAAATCAAAGCCACAATAAGATATCATCTTATACCTGTTAGAATGACTATTATCAAAAAGACAAAAGATAAGTGTTGGCCAGGATGTGGAGAAAAGAGAACCCTTGTACAATGTTGATGGGAATGTAAATTAGTATAATTATTGTGGAAAACAGTATGGAAGATCCACAAAACATTAAAAATAGAACTACCATATGATTTAGCAATCTTATCTCTGGGCATATATCCAAAAGAATTGAAATCAGTATTTTGAAGAGATATCTGCCCTCTCATGTTTACTGCAGCACTGTTTGCAATAGCCAAGATATGGAATCAACGTAAATGTCCATCAATAAATGAATGGTTAAAGAAATTGCGGTATATAAACACAAGGGAATTCTATTCAGCCTTAGGAAAGAAAGAAATCCTGTCATTTGCAACAACATGGATTGAACTGGAAGACATGATGTCAAGTGAAATAAGCTAGGCAAAGAAAGGCAAATACTGTATGATTTCACTTATACGTGAAATCTAAAAAAGTCAAACTCAGAGAAACAGAGAAAAATGGTGGTTATTAGAACCTAGGGGGTGGGGTGATTTGGGAGATATTGATGAAAAGATACACAATTTCAGTTTGACAGGAGGAATAAATCCTAGTGATCTATTGTCACTCATGATGACTACTGTTAGTAACAATAACGTATACTTGGAAATTACTAAAAGTAGATTTTAAGTGTTCTTACCACAAAAAATTATTAAGTATGTAAGGTAATGAATATGTTCTATAGCTTGATTTAGTCATTCCACAATGCTTATTTCACAATATCACATTGTACACCATGACAATAATACAATTTTTATTTGTCAATTTTTTAGAAAATTTAAAAATTTACACATAGATTTTCATATTTCTGAATTAGAAATATATGCACACTTTATTAATCTTTAGAGGAGGATTATAAATTATACATGATTTTATTTTAATTTTTAATACTTTTGGTCCTTTTTCAAAGTTACCACTCAGAAAGAATATTATTTTATATGTTTTACATGTTAAATAGAAATAAATAATAAGTAGTACTGGTTTGGTGGCTATTCCTCTGAAATATTAGCAACAATAAAATTACTATTATAACTTTGGTTTACAACATATTTCAGGTACTTTATGATGGATTTTACTTATATTCACTTTCTTATTCTAGCCATGATCCTGTGAAGTACATAACATTTTCTAAAATTATCAAGTGAGGATATTAAGGATCAAAAATATACATAATATTCATAAGGTTACTAGTAAGTAACAAAGATGGCACTAAATATCGAGGTTTTACTGACTTCATATTCTACTCTTTCCTTCCCTCTTCCCTCTCAAAACATACTTTCCAGTATCTTTCAAAATTGACATCATTTGGGCCAGGCGCGGTGGCTCACGCCTGTAATCCCAGCACTTTGGGAGGCCGATGCGGGCGGATCATGAGGTCAGGAGATTAAGACCATCCTGGCTAACACGGTGAAACCCTGTCTCTACTAAAAATACAAAAAATTAGCTGGGCATGGTGGTGGGTGCCTGTAGTCCCAGCTACTCTGGAGGCTGCGGCAGGAGAACGGCGTGAACTTAGGAGGTGGAGCTTGCCGTGAGCCGAGATAGCGCCACTGCACTCCAGCCTGGGCGACAGAGCAAGACTCCGTCTCACAAAAAAAAATAAAAAAAATAAAAGACATCAATTTATAAATAGATCCATTTAAACTTAGGCTTTTCAAGAGTTATTTGTGTGAGTACAATCTATACCCTTAATACTTATTATCATTAAAGCAATATACATTTAGAAGTCAACTTCAATAAGAAATAATATAAATGAAATGCATGCAAGTAAACATATTTTGAAAATGAATATTAATATGAATATTTTGAAAATTAAAACATTACTGTTTGACATTTGTTAATTTTATAGGGACTAGAAGAAGAGTTAGATTGCTTATCAAATGCATTTTTGGATTATGATTAATCCAAAATCATGTTTAAATTAACATGATATAACTATGATAAGCATCTTCCCTATTTTGGTAGGCTTGTCATTTATTTTATAATAGAAGCATAGATAACATAAGTTGTTATAAAGATTAAAAATGGTAATAGGGAATTTCCAATTCAAATAAGTAACAATTTACATGATATTTTAGTATTATTTTCAAAAAATTTAATGTAAATGCTGAATTTGGAAACTTTTGTACTTGAAAATATAAAGACTTGATTGAATTTTAACTTAATTTTAAAATCCTATCTCATACAATTATTAACTAAATACCGGATGAATGAAATGTTACATGTAAAAAAATTGAACTATAAAAGTAATGAAAATATGGGAGGCTATTCTTATAATTTTAATTTAAAAGCCATAAAGTAATGACTTACATTCATAGCAGTAGAAAATTTCTTTACATAAAAAATCAAATAAGCAAAAGAAAAAGGCAAAAACAATTCATCTTTTTGACACTCTTAAGATAAAAACATTCTCACAAATCAGTAGAAAAAAGACAAATACTCAATTAAAAAGGATAATGAGGAATATACCATTTATGAAAGAACTATAACTGACCTATGTATAGGCTTATTAAAATTGTTTAACTTCACTAGGAAAATTCAAACAGGGAGGTGTAATATTGCACCTATTGATTTAACAAAGATTTAAAACACTATCTTGCACTGCAATACAATAGTCTCATACAACAGAAGTTGTGTGGTGAATTGGGTCTTCTCATTACTGATAGCAAGCAAATAAAATGAAATACCTCTGGGAGTGGGGTTGGGTGTGGATGAGGTAGGTTTTTGTAGTTCATATCTAAAGTCTAAAACATTTTATTGCACTTAGACCAGAGATTTTACTTTTAAAATTGCAAAAAAATTTTCTGCAATGAATATGTGCTTCTTTTAAAAAAGAAAATCATTATTTTAAATATAGGTACACATGTATACATCTATAGAAATAGGTATATGTATGTAGTGCCTAAAATGTGCCAAGCATATCGATCAACAACATCTAATAACAACTCTATAATACAGGTAGTACTATTGCTCGCATTGTACGCATGTGACTTGTACAAGGTCAGATAGCTGTTAAATGGTAACCAAGCTAGGATTTGAACCCAAGAAGTTAGGCTTTGAAGCCCATCCTGTTAACCACTATACTATTTTACCTCTCATTCCCTTTAGCTATATGACTTTGAGAAAATATACTATATGAGTGCAAAAGAAAGTTTGCTTTTTGTTTACAGCGTTTCACAAAATAAATTCTTTGAGGTACTGATTGGACCTTACTACCATTTCTTCATAACTTTGAAAGTAACTGGGATGATAGAGCCCTATTTTCCTTGCCCCTATCAAATTCAGTTTTCGAAATTGCCACTTATTGATTCTCTTGCTTAAAATTGTGTGACTGATTTCCAATAGCCTCCAACTTCTTTAGCCTGCCTTTGTCTAAAAAATAGTTCTTTTTTTTGCTTTTTTTTTATTATTATACTTTAGGTTTTAGGGTACATGTGCACAATGTGCAGGTTTGTTACATATGTATCCATGTGCCATGTTGTTTTGCTGCACCCATTAACTAGTCATTTAGCATTAGGTATATCTCCTAATGCTGTCCCTCCCCCCTCCCCCCACCCCACAACAGTCCCCGGAGTGTGATGTTCCCCTTCCTGTGTCCATGAGTTCTCATTGTTCAGTTCCCACCTATGAGTGAGAACATGCAGTGTTTGGTTTTTTGTCCTTGCGATAGTTTACTGAGAATGATGGTTTCCAGCTTCATCCATGTCCCTACAAAGGACATGAACTCATCATTTTTTATGGCTGCATAGCATTCCATGGTGTATATATGCCACATTTTCTTAATCCAGTCTATCATTGTTAGACATTTGGGTTTGTTCCGACTCTTTGCTATTGTGAATAGTGCCGCAATAAACATACGTGTGTATGTGTCTTTATAGCAGCATGATTTATAGTCCTTTGGGTATATACCCAGTAATGGGATGGCTGGATCAAATGGTATTTCTAGTTCTAGATCCCTGAGGAATCGCCACACTGACTTCCACAATGGTTGAACTAGTTTACCGTCCCACCAACAGTGTAAAAGTGTTCCTATTTCTCCTCATCCTCTCCAGCACCTGTTGTTTCCTGACTTTTTAATGATGGCCATTCTAACTGGTGTGAGATGGTATCTCATTGTGGTTTTGATTTACATTTCTCTGATGGCCAGTGATGATGAGCATTTTTTCATGTGTTTTTTGGCTGCATAAATGTCTTCTTTTGAGAAGTGTCTGTTCATATCCTTTGCCCACTTTTTGATGGGGTTGTTTGTTTTTTTCTTGTAAATTTGTTTGGGTTCATTGTAGATTCTGGATATTAGCCCTTTGTCAGATGAGTAGGTTGTGAAAATTTTCTCCCATTCTGTAGGTTGTCTGTTCACTCTGATGGTAGTTTCTTTTGCTGTGCAGAAGCTCTTTAGTTTAATTAGATCCCATTTGTCAATTTTGGCTTTTGTTGCCATTGCTTTTGGTGTTTTAGACATGAAGTCCTTGCCCATGCCTATGTCCTGAATGATATTGCCTAGGTTTTCTTGTAGGATTTTAATGGTTTTAGGTCTAACATTTAAGTCTTTAATCCATCTAGTTCTTAACAATCTGACACTATCTTCCATTCTTCAAATCTTCCTAATAACAAAGCACTTCTTTTGGTCTGTTCCCCTGACATTGTGTACTCTGCCATTAAAATGTCTTCTTTTCCCTCAATAAAATAACTCTTTTCCTTATCAACACATATAAAACTCTTCCCAATCCTTCATGTTTTGGGTAATAAAAGTTCCACCTCCTCAGAGAAGATTGCCTAATCCCTCTGGAGGGAAATAATGATTCTATCTAATAAACTCTAGCATGTATTACCTGGGCTACTTCATCAGACACTGTCAGTTATTACTTTTTTCTTTATTTTACTATTCTCTTCCAACTTATGTCTTCTTTCTTCTCTTGTCTCTCCCCCAAAGCTAGAATACTCACACATACACACAGCCACAATTGAATTTTACATCTTTATATACCGTTAGTAACTTTTCTTACATGATATAGCATTTGTTAAATGAACAATCATACAAAACAATCAATCATTTGCTAATAAAACAGAAAAGAGAAGGTAAATCTCTTGAAAATGCTTATGTTCTTATACACTTTAAAAACGCTTATGTTCTTATACATGACATTTCTAACTCTGTTTCTCATTTTAGGCCATGTGTGAATATCCAAGTTCACTAGCACAGTCAGAACAGGTGTTACTTGGCAGCTGGACTAGTGAAATTTGATTTGAGGAACACAGAGTAGAAGAGGGTAGAATCTGGTCAGTCAAGGGGACTAAGGAATAAAATTCTTGATATGTTTTCTGTTAGTTAGCTTGATGTCATGGAGTCTGGGGCTGGAGACAGGACTAGGTATTAATTAATTGCAGCATTAGTGGCAATATCCGTGTAATTAATTCAATGAATATTTACCTAGCAGCTATTTTGTTCTAACCGCTGCCCTATATTGGTTCTGTAGTTGATTGAAGTTGGCCATTGTATGGCTACATATACGTCTCCAATTCCAATATTCCTCTACCTTGAAAATAGCTAAATAACAGTGCACTCCGAATGCATTTTAGGCAAATACTCTCTTGCCCCCAACCAAAAAAACTTCCCCCAAATTATAGTAATACCAATTAAATAATGTGAACCATTATCTTCTTTTGGATAAAATGCATGTAGTATGAAATATTTGGAGAGTTCATTTTGCCTCACACATTTTTTAACAACAATAAATTACTGTCACTGGAGAACTAGACTTATCAAAGATATATTCCCAGGCACAATACTCGATTATTTTTACAACTGGTCTCATGGTAAAATATCCCTCACTAGGAGGTCATTTATTTCCTTTCCCTCTGGAAATTTAACAAAATAATAATGAATATATGACTGAAAATACATTGTGGTTATATGCCACCAGATATTTTAAAACTATAAATCCATATACAATGTGAAAGTGACTAATTACAAATCATTTTTATGACATTCAGCCCCCAGTGGCATAGCTCTTGGAATATTACTTTAAAAGTAAGTGGATTTCCTTTTTAAAGTATGTGGATTTTACTTACGATGTTTATACATCTATATTTCCTACATTGTTTCCAGTTTTAAGTATATGATAACAGTGAAGTACCCTGTATCAAATCACTGTGTATGTTAGTTTTATTGCATAACCACTTCATTACCACACATGGATTTTGTTTTCTTAAGACCTCAAACATATAATACATTGTGAGGTAAATGAACATTTCTAGCAAGATATCAAAGTCAGTAAAATTTGATGTACAATAAATAGGTTTGCAGTCCTGGGAGAACTCTGCCCTTATTACCACACTAAAACCATATTGACTTTTCAATAAACTTTGGTGTTCAAGAGCAGCATTGTTACTCATTAATTTATTTGTTTGCAGTAGAAGCAACTAACTCCATGGTCAAAGAATACTTGATAATATACGCGAGTACATGGATAATATGTTTTGACTGTTCACCTTGATCTAACCCTACCCTAAAGTTAGGTAACAAGCCCTTTAATGGCTCCTGGAGGCATTAGACAAATGAAGTGAATAGGTGACATTGATTTGCTCAAATCTCAGTAGTTCTAAAATGGATTTTATAAGGATTTATACCCATCTAACTATCCACCTACCCACAAAATCTTCACTAAATAATGTGATTTTGGTCACACACTGTTTAAACCCCGAGGACAATAAAATTTAAAGAAGATAAATGTAATTTAATCTCGCTCTCTCTCTCTCTCTCTCTCTCTCTCACACACACACACACACACCACAGAATGTGTTGTTACAAATTAACCCCGTATTTTTCTCCCTCTCTCCCTCCCAGCCGTACACTAAACAAAGGCTCTACAAAGTAGCACTAAACAAGGGCTACTTTATTCCCACACTCTCCAATCGGAAATCTTTGATCTTATTTGTTTGAAGGACCTTAGCATCAGCCTGGCTGATACAGAAAAATGTCCCTTGGATTCATAGGAAATATCATTTTTAATATTTTTGTTTGTTTGTTTTGTTCATTTGTTTGATAAAAATTCAAGGAAAACTAAGTCATGATCTGTACAGTTTTACCCAAGCAACAAGAACCATAACAAATAACAATACCTTTATACTTATTTAGGCCCTGAGGTGTCTGTTAAAATTTGGTTTCTTAATAGAATTAAAAAAAAAAAAAAAAAAACAGTCTCCAACTTTTTACTTTTATATAAATCACTGTACTCCAGAATACGGATTTCAGGGGGGGAAAAAAGTGAAAACTACACCACATGATCACATATCCTCAAATTCAGAAGTTTCATTTAAGAAACTATTTAGCTGGGGATAGGGGTGCATGCCTATAATCCTAGCACTTTGGGAGGCTGAGGAAGGAGGATTGCTTGAGCCCAGGAGTTGCAGACCAGCCTGGGTGGCAACATAGTGAGATTGTCGTTTCAAAAAAAAAAAAAAAAGAAAAAAAAAAGAAGAAAGAAAGAAAGAAAAAAGAAAAACAAAGCAATTTATCAAAATCTAACTTTAAATTTAAATTTATTAAACTTAAATACTATTTAAATATCAGTTCCTTAGTTGCACTTAGCACATTTCCAATGCTCAAAACCCACACTGTATTAGACAGGGCAGAGAAAGACCATACTCATTATAAAAAAGTTATCTTGAACAGTGTTACAAGCCTTACTGCACTATTTGCTTATGCATTTAAAAAACTTGCCAATCTTCATGATTTTTTAAAAGCATAACATTTTAGAAAATAATTAATCAGTGGTGTTCAAATATATATATCAATTTGACAGTTTTGATAATATGACCATGAATTGCTGGTTTTAATTTCAATATTTTCTGTCTAGAAAGCTTGTTTTTCTCCAAAACTCATTCTCTAAAAAACAAAACAAAACACAAAAAGAAAACCACCACACCAAAAAGAAATCCTATTCCTTTGCCTTCATCTGAATGGAATCATTTTATTGTCATGTTTAAACATATAAATATAAAAAAAATCTATCAAATGGCATGACCTACATAACTCACATTTGTCTTTTCTATGTGTAATATTCATATTGTTGCAGTTTGATGCATTATTGTTATTTAGAGTATGAAGCAAATGCATATTGCTTATCCACTCAATGAAACACGGCTAACAAAGAAGAAAATCAATATCCCTGGGACTTTTAATCTTACCAATAAGTAAAATAATAATATCACATAGAATTGCTACTCCTGGCAATGGTGATGCTTAGGAAGTTTTTGAACACAACATTGGGAAGAGTTGCCATTGGCATATGTGAAGTTGTAGCTTTACTAGTTGTGCGACCGTATGAGGAAAGTGAATACAGTTCAAAGATGGGTTGGTCTCTTCCTGCTGGTCAGAAGAGAAGAGAGCAAAGGAAAAAGAGAATATGGATATAAATTTGAAAAAGAAAAATACTTGATTTCTTTGGAAACAATAAAAAAATCAGGGCAAAAGTCAGGTGCCAAAATAGTTTTGTATTCTGCCAGGATTGTTGCCATCACCCCATTTCAACAGGAGACTTGGGCAGAGGGCAGCAAACTATGGCTTATGGGTCACATTCAGCCACCATATGTCTTTGTACAGTTTGAGAACTAACAACTGTTTTAACATTTTAAGAAACTGAAAATAATTAATAAATGGGTGAGACATGAATATTATATGAATTCAAATTTGTGTCCCCAAGTAAAGTGTCATGGGACACAGCCACGCCCATTTGTTTATGTGTAGTTATGTATTGTGGCTGCTTTTGATCTACAATAGCGGTGTTAAGTAGTCGTGGCAGAGACCTATTGGCCTGCAAAGCCTAAAATATTTACCATCTGGACCTTTATAGAAAGTTTGCTGACCTCTGCTCTAGATGTTGACGGAGTTGTGGCCCAACCTCCAGTCCATCTAAGACTTGGTCCTGCCTGTATTTCAGAGCTGCTTTAACGAGTGAGTTGGTGAGGGCAGTACAGGGCTTCAATGTATGAGAAATAAAAAAAACTTTTAAATGTAGTATCCATTAATTTACCCAAATTGGAAAATGGACAAGACAGCACCCTTCAGTGGAAATGTTTTAAAATCCACAACCCACCTGGCCTGTTTTTGAGACACTTTGTAGCCAGTATGTACAAATGTCTGATTTAGCTGGGCCATCCATCTGGGACCAGCTAGCTGAAGCTTGCAATCGCAGTTAGCTGAAATTTGAGACTTGAATATTTCAAGTGGTAGACATTTAGCAATAACAAATTATCTACATCATTATTTGATATCTTTTAATTTGCATTCCAAGAAGTTGTGCGTTTCCAAAACGGTGAAAGAAAATAAAACAAAAATTTTAAAAATGGAAACGATATGTCAACATAAAAGCCAGAAAAAAATTAATTTTTAAAATACTATTATACCCTGTAAATTACGTGTAGCCTTGATGGGCATAGAACTTCACCGGTTAATATGGTAGCCACTAACCACAGGTAGCTATTGAGCACCCAGAATATGCCTATTTGGAATAGACATATGCTGTAAAATACATATTGGATTCCAAAGGCATAGTACTGAAAAAAAAAGAATCCGAAATATTTTAATTCATTCATGCATCACTTAATGACAGGAATACATTCTGAGAAATGTGTCATTAGGTGATTTTATCCTTATGCAAACATCATAGTGTGTACCTACACAAACCTAGGTGGTATAGCCTACTACACACCTAGGCTATATGATATAGCCTAATGCTCTTGGGCTGCAAACTTGTGCAGCATGTGACTGTACTGAATACTACAGGAAATTCTAACATAGTGGCAAGTACTCGTGCATCTAAACATACCAAAATATAGAAAAAGGTGCGGTAAACCTACTGTATTGTAATCCTATTAGATCACCAATGTATACATAGTTTATCATGGACCAAAACGTCATTACACATGGCATGCCTGTATTTTTATACTGATTGCAATGTCAAAATGATACAATTTTAGATACATTGGGTTAAATAAAACATATAATCCAAATAAATTTCACCTGTTTATTTTTACTATTTTAATATGGCCATTAAGATTAAAATAACATATGTGGCCCACACTATGCTCTGTAATAATGCAATAGCAGCATTTATTCTATAGTAGGAATAGCAGAAATATATTAAATGAAAGATCATCCATATATGTCAAAAGTAATGTGACTTTCAGTATATCTTCTAAGTTGATTATTTTAATAAAAGGTAAGAGGTAAAGAGGTTTTCTTATTAACATAACATCAACTTTTCTTACCCCCACTACATAAATGCTGAACAAATATTTTAAGCAAGCGTATGAAGGAGCATCAAATATTAGCTTGTCTTGAACAAGCTGTCCCCAGTGTGTTTCCTAGACTCACTGAAATGAAGCAGCCTTATGTATGTTAATCCCATGTGGTTAATTTCTGGCCTCCACGTTTAATTGATCTCTCACACTAGGGCCTCTAGCAACTGTCCTCCCAGGTTGTGCATGAAACCAGAACTCTACAATTTTGTTTGAAGCACCCTGCTTGTCCAACATTTTTGGTCCCCAGGCTGCATATCACACAACCCTATTTTTCATTAACTTCTGGTCTGAGGGGGAAGGTACTGAAAAAAGGAACAGCTGTACATGAATAATGTTACTGTCACACACAAAAAAAGGGAAAGGGAGGGAGGGAAAAGACCTGGCCTCCATTCCCGGGTCTCAGATGAGGATGCCTGGTGGTAGTTTCCCTTGTAGGAGGGATAGGCAGGGTAATCAAGGGAAGGAAAGAGAGTGAGGCATGTGGTGAAAAAGGGAAGTGAGAGTTGGGGGATTACACCAGTGCAGCATGCAGGGGAGGGGACAGTAACTAACAGAGGATTGGAAGTCAGGCAACCTGACTTCTAATACCACCTCTGCCACTACTTGTAGAATCCGAGGGCCTTTGCTGAGTATCCTTGGAACTGAAAAATACAGACATGTGATTAGATTAATTCTGAGGTCCCTTCTAGCTTGACTGTTCCATAAACATTTTGTCTCTGGCAGGGAATAGAGGAGTATACACAGCCCTGAATATGTCACCGAGCTTAAAGAAGACAAAGACTGTGTCTGCCTGACACCTGGATGCCTGTGAACACAAAAGATGTTCTCTGAGGGTTTATTGGGAGCCTGTGACATAGGCTTAAAATGTGGAAAATCCCATGACAACAGGATACCCTGTCACCCTAAGCAGATGTAAGCGTAATTTTCTTCACAGCAAGATAATGAGCAATATAATAAAACCTAACAAAGCAATTTTGGATAGGGGCTTAACACAACCAACTGCTATGGTGTTCCAGCCATTTATTTACAGGATTTAAACGTCTTTCCTCCAAAGCCGGGATTCCTGCCAGATAACCTGTGTAATGGACCTAGTGCAATGACCTACACCAAATGGCTAACAATTTTGTCCAGCCCAAGGGCTTTGCTAGTGGGGCTCATCTCTTGGGTCTGGCTAAGTATGCAGCTACATTCCTGATGATGTGGCAACATTTTAGGCTCTGGTTTCCAGGAGAGAGCTGAGACACAGCTATTCTCAGGCCTTGGGAACTACCGCTTTGAGAAACAAGTTAGGAAAATGCAGAGGACCTTATGTCCCGGGGGAAATTCACAGAAGTTTTGGGGCATCTTTACAATATTTGTCAATGAAAGGGAAAGGAACATCCCATTGAAATGCAAACACAGAACTTGCTCTGTTCCCAACTTATGCCTCCAAGGCTGTGTGAGGAGGAGATTCCTCTAAAGTCTACACATCGCTGTCCATTAGAGCATCTATATTAGACAGACATTTTAATTTTTTCATTGTGATGAAACTTTTCAAACAATAGATACTGTGATTTTTGTAATGTTTGTACGAACTGAAGCTGGAATTAAAACTACAAATTTGAAGCCATGGTCTTTTTCATCACTTTTATATAAATCAGTCAGAGTTCTAGACTGCAATTAATCTATATATTTTTACAGGTGAAGCATGAATTCAAAAAAATTTAAAAGGTGGTTTCACCCATTTAAAAAACTGTTGAATTGGTTAGTTGGTTAATGGTTAAAAGAAAAATTATTACAGAACTCTCCACCCCAAATCAACAGAATATACATTTTTTTCAGCACCACACCACACCTACTCCAAAATTGACCATATAGTTGGAAGTAAAGCTCTCGTCAGCAAATGTAAAAGAACAGAAATTATAACAAACTGTCTCTCAGACCACAGTGCAATCAAACTAGAACTCAGGATTAAGAAACTCACTCAAAACCGCTCAACTACATGGAAACTGAACAACCTGCTCCTGAATGACTACTGGGTACATAACGAAATGAAGGCAGAAATAAAGATGTTCTTTGAAACCAACGAGAACAAAGACACAACATACCAGAATCTCTGGGACACATTCAAAGCAGTGTGTAGAGGGAAATTTATAGCACTAAATGCCCACAAGAGAAAGCAGGAAAGATCCAAAATTGACACCCTAACATCACAATTAAAAGAACTAGAAAAGCAAGAGCAAACACATTCAAAAGCTAGCAGAAGGCTAGAAATAACTAAAATCAGAGCAGAACTGAAGGAAATAGACACACAAACAACCCTTCAAAAAATTAATGAATCCAGGAGCTGGTTTTTTGAAAAGATCAACAAACTTGATAGACCGCTAGCAAGACTAATAAAGAAGAAAAGAGAGAAGAATCAAATAGATGCAATAAAAAATGATAAAGGGGATATCACCACTGATCCCACAGAAATACAAACTACCATCAGAGAATACTACAAACACCTCTACGCAAATAAACTAGAAAATCTAGAAGAAATGGATAAATTCCTTGATACATACACCCTCCCAAGACTAAACCAGGAAGAAGTTGAATCTCTGAATAGACCAATAACAGGCTCTGAAATTGTGGCAATAATCAATAGCTTACCAAACAAAAAGAGTCTAGGACCTGATGGACTCACAGCTGAATTCTACCAGAGGTACAAGGAAGAACTGGTACCATTCGTTCTCAAACGATTCCAATCATTAGAAAAAGAGGGAATCCTCCCTAACTCATTTTATGAGGCCAGCATCATCCTGATATCAAAGCCGGGCAGAGACACAACCAAAAAAGAGAATTTCAGACCAATATGCTTGATGAACATTGATGCAAAAATCCTCAGTAAAATACTGGCAAACCGAATCCAGCAGCACATCAAAAAGCTTATCCACCATGATCTAGTGGGCTTCATCCCTGGGATGCAAGGCTGGTTCAACATATGCAAATCAATAAATGTAATCCAGCATATAAACAGAACCAAAGACAAAAACCACATGATTATCTCAATAGATGCAGAAAAGGCCTTTGACAAAATTCAACAACCCTTCATGCTAAAACCTCTCAATAAATTAGGTATTGATGGGACGTATCTCAAAATAATAAGAGCTATCTATGACAAACCCACAGCCAATATCATACTGAATGGGCAAAAACTGGAAGCACTCCCTTTGAAAACAGGCACAAGACAGGGATGCCCTCTCTCACCACTCCTATTCAACATAGTGTTGGAAGTTCTGGCCAGGGCAATCAGGCAGGAGAAGGAAATAAAGGGTATTCAATTAGGAAAAGAGGAAGTCAAATTGTCCCTATTTGCAGATGACATGATTGTATATCTAGAAAACCCCAATGTCTCAGCCCAAAATCTCCTTAAGCTGATAAGCAACTTCAGCAAAGTCTCAGGATACAAAATCAATGTGCAAAAAT
This sequence comes from Symphalangus syndactylus, assembly GCF_028878055.3. Classification (NCBI taxonomy): domain Eukaryota; kingdom Metazoa; phylum Chordata; class Mammalia; order Primates; family Hylobatidae; genus Symphalangus; species Symphalangus syndactylus. Next base: position 46,001,324 of record NC_072447.2, read on the forward strand.
CACAAGCATTCTTATACACCAATAACAGACAAACAGAGAGCCAAATCATGAGTGAACTCCCATTCACAATTGCTTCAAAGAGAATAAAATACCTAGGAATCCAACTTACAAGGGAAGTGAAGGACCTCTTCAAGGAGAACTACAAACCACTGCTCAATGAAATGAAAGAGGATACAAACAAATGGAAGAACATTCCATCCTCATGGGTTGGAAGAATCAATATCGTGAAGATGGCCACACTGCCCAAGGTAAATTATAGATTCAATGCCATCCCCATCAAGCTACCAATGACTTTCTTCACAGAATTGGAAAAAACTACTTTCAAGTTCATATGGAACCAAAAAAGAGCCCGCATCGCCAAGTCAATCCTAAGCCAAAAGAACAAAGCTGGAGGCATCACACTACCTGACTTCAAACTATACTACAAGGCTACAGTAACCAATACAGCATAGTACTGGTACGAAAACAGAGATATAGATCAATGGAACAGAACAGTGCCCTCAGAAATAATGCCGCATATCTACAACTATCTGGTCTTTGACAAACCTGACAAAAACAAGAAATGGGGAAAGGATTCCCTATTTAATAAATGGTGCTGGGAAAACTGGCTAGCCATATGTAGAAAGCTGCAACTGGATCCCTTCCTTACACCTTATACAAAAATTAATTCAAGATGGATTGAAGACTTACATGTTAGACCTAAAACCATTAAAATCCTACAAGAAAACCTAGGCAATACCATTCAGGACGTAGGCATGGGCAAGGACTTCATGTCTAAAACACCAAAAGCAATGGCAACAAAAGCCAAAATTGACAAATGGGATCTAATTAAACTAAAGAGCTTCTGCACAGCAAAAGAAACTACCATCAGAGTGTACAGGCAACCTACAGAATGGGAGAAAATTTTCGCAACCTACTGCTCTGACAAAGGGCTAATATCCAGAATCTACAATGAACTCAAACAAATTTACAAGAAAAAAACAAACAACCCCATCAAAAAGTGGGCAAAGGACATGAACAGACACTTCTCAAAAGAAGACTTTTATGCAGCCAAAAAACACATGCAAACACACTCATCATCACTGGCCATCAGAGAAATGCAAATCAAAACCACAATGAGATACCATCTCACACCAGTTAGAATGGCCATCATTAAAAAGTCAGGAAACGACAGGTGCCGGAGAGGATGTGGAGAAATAGGAACACTTTTACACTGTTGGTGGGACTGTAAACTAGTTCAACCATTGTGGAAGTCAGTGTGGCGATTCCTCAGGGATCTAGAACTAGAAATACCATTTGATCGAGCCATCCCATTACTAGGTATATACCCAAAGGACTATAAATCATAATGCTATAAAGACACACGCACACGTATGTTTCTTGTGGCATTATTCACAATAGCAAAGACTTGGAACCAACCCAAATGTCCAACAACGATAGACTGGATTAAGAAAATGTGGTACATACACACCATGGAATACTATGCAGCCATAAAAAATGATGAGTTCATGTCCTTTGTAGGGACATAGATGAAACTGGAAATCACCATTCTCAGTAAACTATCGCAAGGACAAAAAACCAAACACCGCATGTTCTCACTCATAGGTGGGAATTGAACAAAGAGAACAGATGGACACAGGAAGGGAAACATCACACTCCGGGGACTGTTGTGGGGTGGGGGGAGGGGGGAGGGATAGCATTAGGAGACATACCTAATGCTAAATGACGAGTTAATGGGTGCAGCACACCAACATGGCACATGTATACATATGTAACAAACCTGCACATTGTGCACATGTACCCTAAAACCTAAAGTATAATAATAATAAAAGAAAAGAATAGAAAAATTATTTAGGGCCTTTTATATGCCAGGCAGTATGCTAGGTAAATCATTCCTCCCTTCCGTGAGCACTTATTCTGGAAGAAAAAAAAATGTATTTAAACATGGAATTCAGTTATCCAGTGATGAATACTCTAATAAAGACAGACACAATACACTACAAAGGCATGGAGTCTGGAGGGCCTCTGTCTCCTGGGGAAAGAATGGAGAGACAGGAGGCAGGAGAGAAGGATGATTTCACAGAGGATATCTCATTTGAATTTTGTGTTAATTAATGGTTAAACTATCAAAAGCTATTCTGCACAGCCCATTAAAAGGTACTCTGTTGGTTCAACCTTGACAGTGTGTGAGGAAGAAGAAAGAGATATAAATTATGACTAGGGTTGCCTTATAAAATACAGGATACCAATTACATTTTGTATAAGCAATTAATACTTTTTAGTGTTTTTTTTTTTGTAGTATTTGGGACATAGTTATGCTTAGAATTCTGGATGTTTCATATTTTTATTTGCTAATTCTTGGGATCCTAGTTATGACTGGAATGTGGAAGAAAACAATAGCAGCTGAATACGATTTGAAGAGTTTTGTGTGCCATGACATGGAGTTTTGAACTTATTCTACAGGGATAAACACTTTTGAAAAGAGTTTATACAAAGTTGACTTTAGAAGGATTAGAGTGAAAGGGGGACTTGAAGCCATTGAGAAGCCAAGCCCCAGTAAAGGCATGAACAGAGCTCATTCTGCTTTCCAAATATCTAATCTGCAGTAGATACTTAGTGGCTGGAATCACCTCTGACATGGCTGACCTGTGACAGCTATTTCATTTGCACATTGCCAATATCTCTCTGCTTAGGAGATTCTCTAAAGCGGGGCATAATTTTTCTTGGATTTTCCCTTTCCTGTTTCATTAACCCTATTCTTTCACTCTTAAATTTGAGGATGAACTTCTCTGCTTCCAGTTCCTTGTCTTACATTCTGTTCTTGAGTGTATTTAAACTAACACTTTATCCTTTTCCATTTCTTCCAAAAAGTAAGGATAAATGGTCCTTGATTTATTTGCAAGCTACTTCTTTCACTGAAAAAGTTTGGGTGGTCCTTAGCATCAGGGTTTAGTATGACTAAAAGAAAAATATTTATTAGTTATTGTACAAGATAACTTGAATGATCTTAAATTTTACAGTTCATATGTGAAAGAAACTTGGCAGGGTCTTCCTAAATTGGACAATAAATTGTAATAATTTATGTGACATCACCAATAATAAGTTGAAAATGTGAAACAAACTTTTCTAAACTATCAATGATGGAAGTCAAATTTTAATTAACAATGCTGGAGGAAAGAGTAAATTATCTTTTGATTCTCTCACATGAAGAGGTGCTGAAAGACGATGCATCCAGAAAGATAGAAAAAATTATTTCAGACACTGTATATTCTAGTATTGCAGAGATGGTTCATTATTAAGAAAACATTCTGCTTATTTTTTTCAGTTTTGTGATGTATGTGGTATCTGTCATCTTTTTAAAAATGTATAATTTGTTATGATTTCCTTTCTTTATATAATCATGTTCATACCTAATTTTATATTTGTCCTGTTATATTCTTTGACTTAAAGAAAACTGCCAAATTAGAATGTGCTTCAAGTTTCACAAAACCAGATCTATCTCAGCTTATTCTTTTACCTTTATTGAGTATAGAAAACCATTTCATTCAGTATCCAAAAATAACTAATTTGGTACAGGCATTGCAAAATGAATGTTTTTCTTTTCTTTTCTTTTACTTTGAAGACTCCATTATTTCTTACAGATGTAAAAACAAAAAAAAGACAAAAATAAAATATGATTTTATCCGATTATAAATAGTACATTAAAAATAGTTTAGTTTTGGATCTAAAATTTAAAAATAATTAGCCGAATTTCTGGTAGAACAACGTTTTAAAATTTCTTTTCTTGAGGAATGATGGTTTGAGTAATCCTTTAGGGTTTTATCCTTTACCTGCTGCCATTAAATTGTCATAATTAATCATCGTGCAACAGGTTGTAACATGTAAAGTGACAATTTAGAGGCTGATACAGAAGAATAGAGAATAACAGGGGTTTAATTTTTATGCATCATTTCTTCAGGAAAACACATCATGAGGGGAAATAGCTTTGAATAAGTTCAGTGAAGGTTGCCATTTAGTTAATTAACTTAACCATTTTCATTAGCAGACTCAATATTGACTTTAGAATACTGTATTTAATTTCTTTCAAACAATGAATATGTATGAAACACCGTCAAAGGTAAAGTGAAAATGAAGACAATATAGGTAAAATGTAAAAATTAAATTATTAAAATATATCAGAAAAGTATGTGGAATACATTTAAACTTATATTCAATTGCAGTGTGCTCCTCCAAACTTTTAAGATATGACCTTGGCATAGGCAGATTATTTCAGCTGCTTAGCACAGGATTTGTAATAATCTCAATTTTATAAGAAAATGCATTTCTAAATTGGTTGGAGAAGGCTAAAACGATGCATAAATCCAATGCACTGAATATAATTTTCTGCTTCAACTGACAATCTAGTCTTCTGAAAAACAGGCTTTTTTTTTTTAACCATTTTTGGCCATATTCATTTTCTGTGTCTTCATATTAGAATAAATAAAATCAGCAGGTGCCTATTGATTTTTGGAGGGAGAAATCTCATTCGTTAGACTGAAGAAAAGTGAAGTCCATCATAACCAACTGATGAACAAATACGTGTGAAAATGGAAGAAAAGAATAACATAGAAACAAAGGGTAAATATTGATACAATTATTTAATATGACTGATTTTCAAATCTGGATTTGTTGTCTCTAGGAGTTGGAAGGTGGGAAGGCCTGCAAAATTATTTTTTATTAATTTAAAATATGATGATAAACATTCCATACAGCAATTATTTATTTTCTTAACCATAATAGTCTTAACTAGAGCACACAGGAGAATCAATTTGGTAGGAGTTTTTGTTTTATTTTGTTTTAATATGTATATCCAAGCTCCATACCAGAGAATCTAATTCCATAAGTTTGTGATGGAGTCATGATAGCTCAACCTAATTTTTATATTTGGAAATAGATGCTTAGATCCCAGTGGTACAAACATCCCTGCTAGAGTCCACACAAACTGAAATGCCTATTAGTAGTAAGAAAATGAGACTGCTTCTCTTTTTAACATTTTGTTCTCATTCTCAAACTGCATTTACCTCAGATTTACTAAGTCTAAAACTCAAGTCAAGTGTAGTGTAGTAAAACAAGTAAAGAGATGGAAGGACTCGGTGTAACAGTGTGCTTTATGACTTATGTGCCTTTGGATTTTAGTTTTGAGGGGAACCACTTTAAGCCCATTTCTTCTTTTGTAGAACAGAGAGTTAATTCTCACAGTATCTATACTTCCTAGCTCCTCTTGCTGTTCTCCATGTGTAATTTACTCCACAGTCTTCTTTTATTTTGCATCATTGATATGGTTTGGCTGTGTCTCCACCCAAATCTCATGTTGAATTCCCATGTGTTATGGGAGGGACCCAGTGGGAGGTAATTTAATCATGGGGGCAGGTCTTTCCTGTGCTGTTCTAGTGATTGTGAATAAGTCTCATGAGATCTGATGGTTTTGAAAAGCGGAGTTTCCCTCCAAAAGCTCTCCCTTTCACTGCTGCCATCCACTTAAGATGTGACTTGTTCCTCCTTGCCTTCTGCCATGATTCTGAGGTCACCCCAGCCAAGTGGAAATGTAAGTCCATTAAACCTCTTTCTTTTGTAAATTGCCCAGTCTGGGGTATGTCTTTATCAGCAGTGTGAAAATGGACTAATACAGTAATTTGGTACCAGTAGAGTGGGGCACTGCTGAAAAGATACCCGAAAATGTGGAAGCGACTTTGGAAGTGCATAACATGCAGAGTCTGGTACAGTTTGGAGGGCTCAGATGAAAGGAAAATGTGGGACAGTTTGGAACTTCCTAACCTCTTACATCCAGCCTGGCCTTTCACATTCCCAGAGCAAGAAGTCTGTTCAAGTCCTTATTATCTGGGCCACTGGAAAAAATATATATCTCAAACCAGTTTGTAGACCTCCAGTCTCTACCTGCTGTAATTCAACCCCTGCATTGCCATCAGACTGAGTCTTCTAAAATAAAACTTAATTCTTAAAAATGAGTCCGTCCCCTGTGAGTGGATTATCAGTATTTGTTGTTTGTGCATATAAGGAAAAGTTACACTACCCATACTCCTCTGGAGATTCTGATATATTCTCCTATGGAGACATACAAGGCAGAGCCAAGGCCTTCCTTTATGAACCATTTACTGGGGGAAAATAATGTATGGGGTCAATTTACTCCCTGATATGGACTAATGCTAGAAGCAGTTGAATCTACTGTCTTTAATGGGACAGAGTTGTGCTCAAGAATCATTAACCACAACCACTACCCTTACTCAGAGAGAAAGACTTAAGATCTCTTAGCAGGGTGGCTAAAGGTTTGCAAACTCTTGCCCAAACATACCTTTTCAATTTCAAACACAATCACCTTACTCTATTCAGGAGTAATCCTACCATAATATTTTGTTTACAGTCTCTCAACCTATAATAATCTTTCCTCTTTTCTTGAGTACTGCAAATTCTACTTCAGAATAGAACAATGTCTACATGAGGGCCTTCTTTTGTGGTCCAAGGCCGTTTTCCTTCTGCTGTAGTTTATTTGAGAAAATAATTGTTTGTCCTTGGGCAACTCCTGTATTACCGTCCTTTGTTGCAATCTCAACTTTCCACATAATTACCTTCCAAGCTATACTATGAGGCAAAGGAAGGATTATGAAGGGTTTAGGGTTACTCTCTCTTCCACTTCACTGTAATTTCTATTCTTTATTTAGAAACATTCTGTCTATTCCTTTATTATTTTGTAGTCTATAATAATCATACAAAATTTTATTAATATGACACTATATTTTGGATATGCCCTCTATTATATTACTAATATTCACATAAATGTAAACATTTTTATTTCCATGATCCTAGTGATTTTTACTTTTTCTAATGTATTTATTTTTAAATTAACACATAACTGTATATATTTATTGTGTACAACATGTTTTGAAATATGCATACACTGTGGAATGGCTAAATTGAGATAATTAACATATGCATTACCCCACATTCTTATCATTTTTTATGGTGACAATGTTTAAAATGTAATCTCTTGGCAATTTTCAAGAATACAATACATTGTTATTAACTATCGTAATCTCCATTCCTTTTAAGTATCCGCTTAGGCTGGTATCATACACATAATAAATGTTCAACTATTTATGGAATGAACAAACCCAATGTTTTATTTCTTTAATGAATTAATTCATTCTGAAAACTAATACTTCTGTCAATCAACAACAATCCATCAACCAACTTCAAAGTAACTTCTCTTCATTAGAGATGACTAGCAGCCTTAGTATCAAATTGGTGATTATTAAGACGGGCAACATGATAAAATATTCACCCTATAACTCCTACTCTCCAAGGTTAATTCCTTAAATCTCTTTTGATATGCAAAGTTCAGTGAGAAGTAAACACCTTCTGTCACCTAGCAACATGCTGATCTTAAACAAGGTCAGTTAACCTCGCTGAACCTTGATTTCCTTTTCTGAACAAAGAAAGACAAGATCCACCTACTATAACTTCTGTGACTCAAATGAGCTAATGTATAGGAAATACTGTGCAATATATAGTGGTTTATAAGCCATAAAATTCTGAAAAAATTAGCAGATGATGGTGCAGCTGATGCCACTGCTGATTGAACCAGTGAGTTGAGCGTAGGCATAGCGATATAAGAGCAGTACTAATTTGCTGATTAGGTGATGAAAATTAGTAAACACTCAGATTTTGCTACTAATAAATGTATTGCTGCAAAATGTTACTGATGATTAAACTACAATCATTCAATAATAATTTGTTGAACATCTCCTAGGTATAAAGCATTATAAGACCAAAAGAAATCCAAGAATTACATCCCATATAATCCTAGTTGTGGATTTATGTTTTTGTTCTTGATACTGGGTGTGTGAAATAGACTCAAAAAATGATTTTTCCCCTTTAAGATTTTTGTTTGCTCATTGAATCATGGTTGGCTACATCAGGCAGAGATTTTAAAGGAAAACCTATTTTCAATAAAACAGAGTAAGTCAATTCTAAGCAACTCTGTGGCTAATACATATTGTAGGGTTAATAAAATTTCTTCTTCACAGAGACAATTGTCCCTATTACGACACCTCTCAACATTGCCATTGTTTATCTAGAACGATGATGTCCAATAAAATTATAATGAGAGCGATACATGTAATTCAAAATTTTCTACACATTAGAAAAGTAAAAAACAGGTCAAACTAATTTTAAAGTTATATTTTCTTTAACTTAAATAGCTAAATTGTTTTCACTTCAACCTGTACTCAATATAAAAAGTACCAATGAGCACTATGTTGAATAGGAGTGGTGAGAGATGGCATCCCTGTCTTGTGCCCGTTTTCAAAGGGAATGCCTCCAGTTTTTGCCCATTCAGTATGATATTAGCTGTGGGTTTGTCATAGATAGCTCTTATTATTTTCAGATACGTCCCATCAATACCTAATTTATTGAGAGGTTTTAGCATGAAGGGTTGTTGAATTTTGTCAAAGGCCTTTTCTGCATCTATTGAGATAATCATGTGGTTTTTGTCTTTGGTTCTGTTTATATGCTGGATTATATTTATTGATTTGCGTATGTTGAACCAGCCTTGCATCCCAGGGATGAAGCCCACTTGATCATGGTGGATAAGCTTTTTGATGTGCTGCTGGATTTGGTTTGCCAGTATTTTATTGAGGATTTTTGCACCAATGTTCATCAAGCATATTGGTCTGAAATTCTCTTTTTTGGTTGTGTCTCTGCCCGGCTTTGGTATCAGGAGGATGCTGGCCTCATAAAATGAGTTAGGGAGGATTCCCTCTTTTTCTATTGATTGGAATATTTTCAGAAGGAATGGTACCAGCTCCTCCTTGTACCTCTGGTAGAATTCAGCTGTGAATCCATCAGGTCCTGGACTCTTTTTGGTTGGTAAGCTATTGATTATTGCCACAATTTCAGAACCTGTTATTGGTCTATTCAGAGATTCGACTTCTTCCTGGTTTAGTCTTGGGAGGGTGAATGTGTTGAGGAATTTATCCATTTCTCCTAGATTTTCTAGTTTATTTGCATAGAGACGTTTGTAGTATTCTCTGATGGCAGATTGTATTTTTGTGGGATCGGTGGTGATATCCCATTTTTCATTTTTTATTGCATCTATTTGATTCTTCTCTCCTTTCTTCTTTATTAGTCTTGCTAGCGGTCTATCAATTTTGTTGATCTTTTCAAAAAACCAGCTCCTGGATTCACCAATTTTTTGAAGGGGTTTTTGTGTCTCTATTTCCTTCAGTTCTGAAAAGAGGATACAAACAAATGGAAGAACATTCCATGCTCATGGGTTGGAAGAATCAATATCGTGAAAATGGCCATACTGCCCAAGGTAAATTATAGATTCAATGCCATCCCCATCAAGCTACCAATGACTTTTTTCACAGAATTGGAAAAAACTACTTTAAAGTTCATATGGAATCAAAAAAGAGCCCACATCGCCAAGTCAATCCTAAGCCAAAAGAACAAAGCTGGAGGCATCACGCTACCTGACTTTAAACTATACTACAAGGCTACAGTAACCAAAACAGCATGGTACTGGTACCAAAACAGAGACATAGATCAATGGAACAGAACAGAGCCCTCAGAAATAATGCCGCATATCTACAACTATCTGATCTTTGACAAACCTGACAAAAACAAGAAATGGGGAAAGGATTCCCTACTTAATAAATGGTGCTGGGAAAACTGGCTAGCCATGTGTAGAAAGCTGAAACTGGATCCCTTCCTTACACCTTATACAAAAATTAATTCAAGATGGATTAAAGACTTACATGTTAGACCCAAAACCATAAAAACCCTAGAAGAAAACCTAGGCATTACCATTCAGGACATAGGCGTGGGCAAGGACTTCATGTCTAAAACACCAAAAGCAATGGCAACAAAAGCCAAAATTGACAAATGGGATCTAATTAAACTAAAGAGCTTCTGCACAGCAAAAGAAACTACCATCAGAGTGAACAGGCAACCTACAAAATGGGAGAAAATTTTCGCAACCTACTGCTCTGACAAAGGGCTAATATCCAGAATCTACAATGAACTCAAACAAATTTACAAGAAAAAAACAAACAACCCCATCAAAAAGTGGGTGAAGGATATGAACAGACACTTCTCAAAAGAAGACATTTATGCAGCCAAAAAACACATGAAAAAATGCTCATCATCACTGGCTGTCAGAGAAATGCAAATCAAAACCACAATGAGATATCATCTCACACCAGTTAGAATGGTGATCACTCAAAAGTCAGGAAACAACAGGTGCCGGAGAGGATGTGGAGAAATAGGAACACTTTTACACTGTTGGTGGGACGGTAAACTAGTTCAACCATTGTGGAAGTCAGTGTGGCGATTCCTCAGGGATCTAGAACTAGAAATACTATTTCACCCAGCCATCCCATTACTGGGTATATACCCAAAGGACTATACATCATGCTGCTATAAAGACACATGCACACGTATGTTTATTGCGGGACTATTCACAATAGCAAAGACTTGGAACCAACCCAAATGTCCAACAATGATAGACTGGATTAAGAAAATGTGGCACATATACACCATGGAATACTATGCAGCCATAAAAAATGATGAGTTCATGTCCTTTGTAGGGACATGGATGAAGCTGGAAACCATCATTCTCAGTAAACTATCGCAAGGACAAAAAACCAAACACCGTATGTTCTCACTCATAGGTGGGAATTGAACAATGAGAACACACGGACACAGGAAGGGGAACATCACACTCCGGTGACTGTTTGGGGTGGGGGGAGCGGGGAGGGACAGCATTAGGAGATATACCTAATGCTAAATGACAAGTTAATGGGTGCAGCACACCAACATGGCACATGGTTACACATGTAACAAACCTGCACATTGTGCACATGTACCCTAAAACTTAAAGTATTTAAAAAAAAAGTACCAATGAGATATTTTATTTTTTTCATACTTAGGTTTTGTAATTTGGTAAGTGTTTTATACTTACAGCACATTTCAGTGGGAACTAGCCATATTTCAAATGCTCATATGGTCGGCTGTTTTTACCGCATTGGAGAGCACTGATCTCAAAGCAAAATTGGATATTTCATCCAAGTTTTTGTTCAAATAAAAAACTGATTAAGCTTTGAACAAATATGAATTATTCTTATCAGTCTCTTATTATTTTTTCCTCTCAAGAATATTTGCAATATTATAAAACCAGCAATGTTAAACATACCGAACTCACCATTTGAAAAAGATGGAAGATAAGAATCATTTTCACCATAAATACTGTACCATAATATCCCCACACCAAAGCAGCCATTTTGTTATTTTAAAAAATACGTATGAAAATTCTTCTGTGAATACTGAAAGCAAATGTGGGTATAAATCTCTGCTTATGCAACAAAATGTATACTTAAAATTACATTACAGATGAAAAATCATAGCTCTACCTTTGTTGTATTTTGACATTTCTGTTTGCAATAAAAGCTTTTTAATGGAGGCACAGCTCTTCATGAATATAGTAAGGATTTTAGTTACTAGGAAATAAGAAAAAACATTACTTCAATATTGAGTTCTTAACATAAATGAGAGCATAAAAATTATGTTAAAGATATCTTTATATTTTACTAGGAAATATTTGCCACAATACTTTTGAAAAAATAACAGGAATTTTATAGACATTCATTATATAAAAAATAAAACACCATATACGAAAATATGAGAGTTTAAATCAGCATAAGAAATTCTGCATTAAAACTAAATACATATGAATCGTCTGTATTTGGGAGCCTCAGTGGTTTCAGCCTTATACTATCTCTTAGAGAAAAATATTTCATAACCCATTCCAATCATGTATGTATTAAAGTTTATGACAACATAGCTGTCCCCCAACCCCATGTACTTTTTGAAATATGAAAGAATAAAATCAACATCTTAACATATTACTACACATAACAGATTATGACAAATACTTCTCTAATTATAAAAATAGTGCTTATACCAATACAAAAAAATTAGGTTTGGAGAATCCTAGAGTATCTGCTGCATTTTCAAATGCCAGTAGGTGAAGGGAAATAATCTGTGGCGGGCAGACTCTAAAATGGCACTCAGTGATCTCTGTCTCCTAGTGTTTGAGTCCTTTAATAATTTCTTCCCCTTGAGAGTGGTCAAGACTTTTGACTGGCTTCTGACAAACAGAGTATGTCAAAGACAAAAGGATATCACTTCTCCAATTAGGCTACATAAGATTGGGACTTTTGTCTTGCTAGCAATTTCTCTCTCTCTCTCTTTCTCTCTCTCTCTTCACCCCCTCCCCCACTTTCTCTCACTGCTTTTGATGAGGCAAATTGCCATGTTAGAGACCGAAGGAACTAAACGTGGCCATCAGCCAACAAGAAAAAGAAGACTACAGTCCAATAACCTATATGGAACTGAAACTTACCACCAACAGGTGAGTTTGGAAGCAGGTCCTTCCAAGTCAAGCTTTCAAATGAGACCCTAGCCCTGGCCAACACCTAGCGTGCAGCCTTTGTGAGAGACCCTGAAGCAAAGAATATGGATAATCTATGCCTAGATTTCTGACCCATATGTATCCTGATATTCTAAAGATACAGATATAGTTTTAAGCCCTTATCTTTGTAGTAATTGTTATGCAGCAATAGACAACTAATACATAATGTTATAATCTTTTTAAGAAACAAATAGAATAACATAAAAATTAAATAATGTTGAAGTTGTAGGGTTTTCAGTATAGGAATATTGCAAATATAAGAACGGACCATATTTTAACGAGTTACTGAAAAATAGTGGTGAATTTTAAAGTTTCAATGTCAGAAAGAAGAAATCAAATATATATTCAGATGAAATGATAAAACCATTAAGGTTTCATGCACTCTCTCACGTTTCTAACATTAATTTTCAAATTTTAAGTAGAACAGCGATAAAGATGAATAATATTGTCAATCTTCTAGTTTTATTTTAGCACCTTGCATTCAAAACAGACAATTTATCTTTGAGTTGTTGCTACTTCAAATAGTTTTTTTAAAGTTTCTACAATTTCACACAGAGATGAATGCTAAGAATCTGTTAAGCTTGCTTTTAGGGAAATGGATGCCTCAAAATCACAAAACATTTTAAACTTGGTTCTTTGGGGGTGAAAAAGCAGGCATATTTTTCACCAATTTTCTAAATTTTACATGTTAAATTGGAAGTAAGATTTATGCTAAACTATTTATTAAAACATATTAAAGATAAACCATGTGAGAGAATGGAATCAAAGTGGAGAATTTCCTACCTTGCTCACTTCAACCAATTAAGAACATAATTGGTAGCAAAAGATGAAGAGGGAGATTTCAGGTAAAAGAGAACAGAAATTTAAAAAGGAAGAGGGGGAGAAAGGCAACAAAAGACAAGATGGGGAAAAGAGGAAAGGAGATTAACACATTTTGAGAGGGTGAAAGTGTGAGGAAAAAGTAAAAAAATTATAGTATGAAAATAGAGATGTAGTGTACTAACATGTAATACAGAGTTGACGAAGACACGTTGGAATTAACTTCTGAAAATTGTTGATGAATGCACAATTTAGAAATGACAAATAATAGTTCTATTCCATTTCCATTTAAAGGATAAAGGCTTCAAAATGCATGAAAAATTATAAAGTGAATTTTTAAATGGTTCGTAAAATCTTAGCTTTCTGAAACTAAATTAGCTTCTTTTGTTTTTCAGATTTGAAAGTCTATGATATGGTTTGGCTGTGTCTGTATCAAAAGCTCATCTTAAGTTGTTGTTCTCATAATCCCCACATGTCCTGGGAGGGATCAGGTGGAGATACTTGAATCACAGGGGGCGGTTACCCTCATGCTGTTCTGGTGATAGTGAGTTCTCACGAGGTCTGATGCTTTTATAAGGGGCTTTTCCCTCTTTTGCTCATTCTTCTCCTTCCTGCTGCCATATGAAGAAGAAGGTGTTTGCTTCCCCATCTGCCATGATTGTAAGTTTCCTGAGGCCTCCCCAGCCATGCTGAACTGTGAGTCAGTTAAATCACTTTCCTTTATAAATCACCCAGTCTCAGGTATGTCTTTATTAGCAGTGTGAGAACAGACTGATTCCATTCCATACAACACCCACCAGGTCTCATATCAGGCCTTGTAGATGATACTAAATAAACTTTCTGAAAAACATTTTTCCTAATCCTTTTTTCCCATTGAATTGTGAAATTGTACCCTTTCATCTCCAGCAAATATTGGAAAGTTTCTGCATCTGGAAGATTTTGAAAAAGAAAAGAATTATCTTATATTGCCATGAATGACATAGCCCTTGATAAATGAGTAGGAATATGTGAGATATTTAATTTAAAATTGTCTTTAAAGGCAATATCCATTCTATTATTGACATCATAACATTGAGTGAACATATTCTCAGCCAGATTTAGTACAACTGTACAGTGAATTTTCCAGAGATATCCTTGTATAACATCAGTCATCTAGTCTCCACAGAAATTATTGAAATTCCTTGACTAGACTAAGCAGCTCCATTGGTTACTAAGCAGCTCCATTGATTAATCTCAATTTCAGGTCCATGTCTTAAATGTAGACCTACTGAAATAGGACAGTTACTCCATATTTCAATTTCTTCGCTGGTTGCGGCCATGTTTTGAGACACCAGAATGTAAGACATATAGAAACAGAAAATATTGTGGAAGGAAGAATCAACATCTTTTCAACTTATTGTGATATAAATTTGAAAAGCTATGACATGGAATTCTGATTCAATTGATATCCATGGTCTCCTTGTAAGTACCTGAGTATTGAAGCCAACTGTCTTGATTTGGGTCTCCCAGAAGCAAACTCAGAAATAAAAATTTGAGCTCAAGTAGTTTTGGGATGTGATTCCAGGACACACCAACAGGGTGAGAAGAAGTGAAATAGGGAAGATAGTCAATAAAGGGTACATTATCATGCAAGTCACCAATGTGAACAACTGAATCTTAATACTCCCTTTTATCCCTAAAAGAAGATATAGGAAACTAAGTCTACTGTAACCAAAACAGCATGGTACTGGTACCAAAACAGAGATATAGACCAATGGAACAGAACAGAAGCCTCAGAAATAACACCACACATCTACAACTATCTGATCTTTGACAAACCTGACAAAAACAAGCAATGGGAAAAAGATTCCCTATTTAATAAATGGTGCTGGGAAAACTGGCTAGCCATTTGTAGAAAGCTTAAACTGGATCCCTACCTTACATCTTATACAAAAATTAATTCAAGATGGATTGAAGACTTACATGTTAGACCTAAATCCATAAAACCCTAGAAGAAAACCTAGGCAATACCATTCAGGACACAGACATGGGAAAGGGTTTCATGACTACAACACCAAAAGCAATGGCAAAAAAAGCCAAAATAGACAAATGGGATCTAATTAAACTAAAGAGCTTCTGCACAGCAAAAGAAACTACCATCAGAGTGAACAAGCAACCTACAGAATGGGAGAAAATTTTTGCAATCTACCAATCTGACAAAGGGCTAATATCCAGAATCTACAATGAACTAAACAAATTTACAAGAAAAAAACCAACCTCATCGAAAAGTGGGCAAAGGATATGAACAGACACTTCTCAAAAGAAGATATTTATGCAGCCAACAGACACATGAAGAAATGCTCACCATCAGTGGCCATCAGAGAAATGCAAATGAAAACCACAATGAGATACTATCTCACTCCAGTTAGAATGGACATCATTAAAAAGTCAGGAAACAACAGGTGCTGGAGAGGATGTGGAGAAACAGGAACACTTTTACACTGTTGATGGGACTGTGAACTAGTTCAACCATTGTGGAAGACAGTGTGGCGATTCCTCAGGGATCTAGAACTAGAAATACCATTTGACCCAGCCATCCCATTACTGGGTATATACCCAAAGGATTATAAATCATGCTGGTATAAAGACACAGGTGCATGTATGTTTACTGCAGCACTATTCACAATAGCAAAGACTTGGAACCAACACAAATGTCCATCAACGATAGACTGGATTAAGAAAATGTGGCACATATACACCATGGAATACTATGCAGCCATAAAAAAGGATGAGTTCATGTCCTTCGCAGGGACACGGATGAAGCTTGAAACCAACATTCTGAGCAAATTGTCACAAGGACAGAAAACCAAACACCGTGTGTCCTAACTCATAGGTGGGAATTGAACAATGAGAACAATTGGACACAGCGCAGGGAACATCACACACTGGGGCCTGTCAGGAGGTGGGGGACTAGGGGAAGGACAGCATCAGGAGAAATATATAATGTAAATGACGAGTTAATGGGTGCAGCACACCAGCATGGCACATGTATACCTATGTAACAAACCTGCACATTGTGCACATGTACCCTAGAACTTCAAGTATATTATATACTTACTTGAAGTATACATATATATATATATATATACTTACTTGAAGTATATATATATACACATATACTTACTTGAAGTATATGTGTATATATATATATATTTACTTGAAGTATATATATATATACACTTACTTGAAGTATATATATATACACTTACTTGAAGTATATATATATACACTTACTTGAAGTATATATATATATATACACTTACTTGAAGTATATATATATATATACACTTACTTGAAGTATATATATATATATATACACTTACTTGAAGTATATATATATATATATACACTTACTTGAAGTATATATATATATATATATACACTGATTTGAAGTATATATATATATACACTGACTTGAAGTATATATATATATACACTGACTTGAAGTGTATATATATATATATATATACTTACTTGAAGTGTGTATATATATATATATATATACTTACTTGAAGTGTATATATATATATATATATACTTACTTGAAGTGTATATATATACATATATACTTACTTGAAGTGTGTATATATATATATACTTACTTGAAGTATATATATATATTTACTTGAAGTATATATATATACTTACTTGAAGTATATATATATACTTACTTGAGGTGTATATATATATATACTTACTTGAAGTATATATATATATACTTACTTGAAGTATATATATATACATACTTACTTGAAGTATATATATATATACATACTTACTTGATGTATATATATACACATACTTACTTGATGTATATATATACACATACTTACTTGATGTATATATATACACATACTTACTTGAAGTATATATATATACATACTTACTTGATGTATATATATACATACTTACTTGAAGTATATATATATATACTTACTTGAAGTATATATATATATACTTACTTGAAGTATATATATATATACTTACTTGAAGTATATATATATATATACTTACTTGAAGTATATATATATATATACTTACTTGAAGTATATATATATATATACTTACTTGAAGTATATATATATATATATACTTACTTGAAGTGCATATATATATATACTTACTTGAAGTATATATATATATATACTTACTTGAAGTATATATATATATATATACTTACTTGAAGTATATATATATATACTTACTTGAAGTATATATATATATACTTACTTGAAGTATATATATATATACTTACTTGAAGTATATATACATATACAAGTATATATATATACTTGAAGTAGATATATATACTTTTATATATATATACTTATATATGTATATCTTATATATACATATATAAGTATATATATACGTGTATATATATACTTATATATATATAATTTTTATACATATATATATATATATAAAAGATGTAGGAAATTAAGCTTGGAGTTATTAGATCTGAAGGGCAAGGGGGACAAGGTATTGATCTATCAACTGCTGCTCTACAGGGGCATAACTGCTACATTTCTTCTCTCTCCCAAGAATCAGCAGAGATTGCCGCAAGCAAAGAGATGCAATTACAGGAAGTTGGAAATTAAGAAGCATGTATAAAAATGGTAAGTGCTAAAGGGATATCCGTGGGGCACTAACAGTATCTACTACAACACTTAATATATTTTTTCCTTAAATGATCTCCACAACTTGCCTACATTTGGAAAGTATTGTTGTAATGTCAAAATTATTATTCAGTTTCATTAATTGACTAAAAAATCAAGTCAAAGCAATGTGACAGATATTGGTTGGTTATCTTTTCCTAATTCATCTATCTATTCTGTCTACCTGTCTGTTTATCAATCAATCATCTTTCACCATTACATTCCTTTGAGGAACTTTGCACCTACTTCTCTGCCTTTGTTGTGGTGCAGCTGTAGAGTTTGGTTGAGATTTAATGACTTTTAGCTGTAGAAGTGAGGTGTGATTTAGCACAGGAATGAGCATGTGACCTAATTCAGGCCAATCAGTTTCAGAGCAGTCTTTCCTGGATGCTTTGGGAAAGAAGGTCCCTAAAGAGATGATTTTCATCAAAAGTAAGTTTGCACATGTGGGTTCTGAAACTGCTTTAGGCCATTATTGTCACCAAGAGGGAAGTCAGATGAAGCTGCTAGGTCAACCCAGAAAAATAGAACCCAGAGAAATGTTAAAAAAAAAAAAAAACAACAAAAAAACTGGAACCTTGATCATATTTATTGTTTAAGTCAGTTTGAGACCAGTTTTCTGTCACTTACAGCATTAAGAGAACCAATATATGCATTAAGTCAGTTACTTACAGGCATATTAGTTAGGACTAATCCTCCATGACACTTCACAGAAGGTGAAGATTCATGCATTTTTAAAATAATTCATTCTATAATTTTACTTGAATATCATAGAAATCTCTCGGTTAGTGTTAACAAATAGTTTTCTTTCATTTTTCTAACACCTAAAACCGTATTTCGTAATCCCATAATGTGAAATAGTGTGAATAATATGTAACAGTTCAAACATTATGTTCTAGAAGAGAGAGATTTTTATTTTTTCTTTCTATTTTTTGAACTCCAGAGAGAGATTTTTAGATTTGCAGTTTGAGATTAGAGCTTTCCAACAGCTAAAGTGTTTACTATTTTGAGAGAAGGCTTGCGAAATAAAAGGTTAACCTAGTAGTACCTGCTGTGCCTACGTTGGCAAATGAAGGAAAATCATACAGATGGTGGCATTTGCCTGGGAGTTGGGTGCCAGGGGTGTCCTCTCAAAGGCACACAAAAGGAGAGAATGAAACGTCTATCTTTTCTTAAATATTCGGATGTGGATTTGTTGGAAAAAATTATTTTACCCACACTTTAAAAGTCACCACCACTGTCACCACCACCACAATCAATCAATTTAATAGTGAACATTCATTAATCCTTTAGTATGTACCACATTCTCCCTTGCCAGGTAAGCAAGGAATTCAGCTTTGTTCTAGACTGCTGTTTGGCACAGTCTTAGGTTATTCTCCTTCTAACAGTGCAAAGCACTTAGAATATAGTCGATACACAGTTAAGTCATTAATAAATATTAACTATCATTACCTAACACACTGAGGAATCTTTAACTCTCTCAAGGAGTGGGGAGGACTACAAAACAGGAATCAGTGAAATTACTCCTTGGACAGTCTAGTGCAGGCTTGGTATAGATATAAAAAGAAATAAAATATTGGTACAAACTAAATGCCTGATACATCTGAGGTAGAAACGAACATTGTAAGTGAAATACTGCTGTGGGCTGAGGATAACGGGAGGCCAAGATGGATCTCGTTTGGAGGTGACAAGGCAGGCTCTATGGGATTAGAAAGGAGAAGTCAGATTTAGAGATTAATGGTATAAGAGAGAAGGAAAAAAGGTAGACTTTCCAGGTGGACCATGCAGGGAATGAGAGGTAAGGAAGAAAACAGAACAAATGGAAGGAACATTTGTTAGTCTCATTTTGATGGCAGCCTGAGTAAAAATGACCAGTGGGAGAAAATATCAGAAGATTTCTAGAGGTGAATGACACAGGGGTTGGAAACCCAGGACTAAAGGAGAAATTTATCAAGGAACTGTTTCCCTTACTAAATCCACAGCATCGCCCACATAGGAACAGACTTGTTTGTCTAGGATTTTGTGACTACATGGCAATTTGCCTTATCAAAGTGAGTGAAAGGATGGGGAAAAAGGAAAGCAAGACAGGAAGAGAAAAAGAAAGAGGGAGACTGAGGCTCTTGTCACAATCAACTGGGAATTGCTGAACAGTGTGTTGGTGTTTTCATGTCAGAGGTAACATTTACAGAAATGACACATTTTAAGGCCCTGAGGGGAAGGCAGATTAGGATAGAAGCTTATAATGTATTGCTGCTTTGTAGTTTTATCACTGTTTGGAAAGTATTTCATTTTATTTACAGCTCTGTAGGAAAATTACTAAAAAATAATGACAACTAATACTTACTGATGTCTTACCATGTGCTGAGCACAGTTTTAGGCTTCTTAAATGTGTTATTAGGTGACTACAAAAGTAAGTGTTGTTTTCACATTCATGGAACTTGCCATTTGATATTGAAATACATTCTTAAATAAATGTGATTATGTTATACATCATTTTAATGAGCATTTCTCGCTTTCTGTTTTTTTGCTAATGACTTATTACTTGCTGTTTATTTTTTGTTTATTTTAGACTATGGACATGATGTTAGACAAAAAGCAAATTCGAGTGTTTTTCTTATTCGAGTTCAACATGGATTGTAAAGAAGCAGAGGCAACTCACAACGTCAAAAACACATTTGTCCAAGTTACTGCTAACGAGCGCACAGCGCGGTGGTGGTTCAAGAAGTTTTTCAAAGGAGGTAAGAGTCTTGAAGATGAAGGGCGTAGTGGCTGGCCATCAGAAGTTGACAATGACCGACTGAGAGCAGTCATCGAAACTGATCCTCTTACAACCACACGAGAAGTTGCCGAAGAACTCAATGTCAACCATTTCACAGTTGTTCAGCATTTGAAGCAAATTGGAAAGGTGAAAAAATTCGATAAGTGGGTGCCTTATAAGCTGAGCGAAAATAAAAATATCGTCATTTTGAAGCGCCATCTTCTCTTATTCTACGCCAACAACAACAAACCATTTCTTGATCAGATTGTAACGTGCAACAAAAAGTGGATTTTATATGACAACTGGCGATGCCCAGTTCAGTGGTTGGAATGAGAAGAAGCACCAAAGCACTTTCCAAAGCCAAACTTGTACCAAAAGTCATGGCCACTGTTCCCTGGTCTCCTGTTCGCCTGACCCACTACCGCTTTCTGAATCCCGGCAAAACCACTACATTTGAGAAGCATGCTCAGTAAATTGATGACATACGTCAAAAACTGCCATGCCTGCAGCCAGCAGTGGTCAACAGAAAGGGCCCAATTCTTCTCCGTGACAACGCCCGACTGCACGTCGCATAACCAACGCTTCACAAGTTGAATGAATTGGGCTACGAAGTTTTGCCTCATCTGCCGTATTTACCTGACCTCTCACCAACTGACTACCACTTCTTCAAGCATCTCGACAACTTTTTACAGGGAAAATGCTTCCACAACTAGCAGGATGAAGAAAATGCTCTCCAAGAGTTCATTGAATCCCAAAGCATGAATTTTTATGCTACAGGAATAAACACACTTATTTCTTCTTGGCGAAAATGTGTTGATTGTAATGGTTCCTACTTTGATTAATGAAGATGTGCTTGAGCCTAGTTATAATGATTTAAAATTCACGGTCCCAAGCCGCAATTACTTTTGCACCAACCTAATATATCTCAGTCCATTTTTGTAGGGCCATTTTTGTTCCTGTTTCCAGGTGAGAAAACTGAGACCACAGAGAGATGACACAGCTAGTAAGGGATCTGTGGAAGGCGATTGTTTGGCGGCCCCACAATTAATCATGCCTCTTGGAATTCATGTCTTTGTGTAGTCCCTTCTCATTTTGATTCTGAACTTGGCCATATGCCTGGCTTTGGCCAATGGGATAGTAGCAAGTGTGATACAAACAGAAGCTTGATAAGTCTTTGATGATTGGTGCTTGTTCTTTCGGAAGGCTTCTTCACAGAACTCAACCACCAAGCTGTGGGGAAGCCAAAGGAGACACACGGAGAAGACAATGGAAACAAACTGAGGCTCATGGCCGATAGCTTTAGCTGAGTTCCCAGCTGGTAGGCAGCACCAACTGCCAGTCATGTGAGTGAGGCCATTTTGGACTTTCCAGCTTTCCCAGTGTCTTGGTTGATATCAGGTGAAGCAGACGAATATCACAGTCAACTCTCAGAATTATGAGAAATTGTAAAACTATCTTATTTTAAGCCAGTAACTTTTAGAGTGGTTTGTTGCATAGCATATATAACTAGAACAGAGTGAAATCAAAATTTGAACCAGGCAGAGTAGTAACATGTCAAACTAACTATACAGGATTAAAAAACAGCTTCTCAAAGTGAAGGAGAACTTTATTTTTATTTGCTTTTTGAAATAAATATTCTACACTGGCTATACCAGACTACGTGATACACTAGTACGCTATTTTACCTTAGTGTGTCTCTCTTCCTGTTTCCTGTTCTTATGTGAATATACAGACAATCCGTTCTGGTGACATTATCTTTGCTCTCAGGAACAAAGAATGACCCTATTATATTTACCAGTGTGATCACTACCCCTTTCACATTTTAATTAGCACCAAATTGTAGAAAAACAATTATGTAAATTATTAGTGGAGACAGTGGCCTCTCTGTTTCTTTCAAGATTAATACGACTGTGAGTTGTGGTGAAGAATAAGTCAATGACAAGGTCAGCATCCATTCCAGAGGAAGATTTTGGAAAAAAAACAAAACAAAACACTTAGGCATATGGGGAAAGGCTGCTCTTGTCACTGAGACATTTGTTTGGGTAAGAATTTTTCAATAGGTGTATCTAGAATTAGAGAACTTCAGTGAGCTTTGCCTTCAAACCAAATCACAGTATCTTCTCTAATAATTATCTAAAAACAACCATTCCCTCCACTTCTGGACTGCGTCAGATCCCCCTGTTTTATGCTCTCTTGCTTTCCTCGTTTGCATCACCACAATTTGAACTAAGCAATTATTACTTTGATGGTAGGATTATGTAAAAAGCAACTGTTTTTCTCATCCTTGACTTCAAAAAGCTTTATTGAATCATTTATCTTAGCTTACATTTGAAAACTCAGAATGGAGTGGTGGGTATGGGGGTGTGGAGAGGGAGAGAAGTACTGGATTTATAGTCTAGGTCTTGCATAGGTGGTCCAGCACTTACTGCTGTCTTTGTGCCTGTGCTGGAGAGAATGTGGAGAAAAGGAAAACCTTGCACACTGTTGGTAGGAATATAAATTAGTATAACCACTATAGAGAACAGTCTGGAGGTTCCTCAAAAAACAAAAAATAGAGCTTCCCTATGATCCAGCAATCCCACTGCTGGGTATATACCCAAAGAAAGGAAATCAGTATATTGAAGAAATATCTGCATTCCCATGTTTATTGCAGCTCTATTCACAATAGACAAAGTTCGGAAAAAATTTAAGTGTCCATCAACAAATGAATGGATAAAGAAAACGTGGTACATATACACAAATGGAGTGCCATTCTGCCATAAAAAAGATTGAGATCCTGTCATGTGCAAAAACATGGATGGAAATGGAGGTCATTATCTTAAGCAAAATAAGCCAAGCACAGAAAAACATCTCATGTTCTCACTTATTTGCAGAATCTAAAAATCAAAACAATGGAACTCAGGGAGACAGAGAGTAGAAAGGTGGTTACCAGAGGCTGGGAAGGAGAGCGGAGGACTGGGGGAGGGGGCAGTGGGATGGTTAATGGGTACAAAAAATAGTTGGAAAAAGTGAATAATACCCAGTATTTGATAGCACAACAGGTTGACTATCGTCCAAATAATGTAACTGTACATTTAAAAATAAATAAGAGTATAACTGGATTGTTTGTAAAAGAAAAGATTAATGCTGCAGGGGATGGATGCCCCATTCTCCATGATGTGATTATTATGCATTGCATGCTTGTATCAAAACATCTCAAGTACTCCATAAATATATACACCTACTATATACCCACAAAAATTTTAAAAAGAGAGAATTGGTTGTGGTAGGAGCAGATAGCATAACTTTCACTTTATAGGTCACTGGACCATGAGGAACAATATCTTGATCTGATGGAGAAGATAGTGCATCATCCACAGACAATGGACTTTTAGCTGGATGCAGTAAGTGAATGAGACTTTGACTGGTCTCTCTTGGGAAGGCACTGTGTGTTCTCTTGATAAGAAAGAGAGTGCATGGATATTTGTGGGACCAGCATGGAGATTTTTAAATGCAGCATTATATTGAGCATAGCATAGCTGCCTTGCTAGCCTGTGTTCCTTTTTAGAGCAGAGACTATGTACCTAGGCTGGACTTTGTGTGGGAAAGATACACATATCTATATTGTTTGAAACATGGAAACTTGGGGTATTTTTATTATAGTAGCTCAGTCTACGCCCTGAGAAATCTAAAAAGACAATGAGAACAGCTGCATTTGTAATTATATAATCCATTTTAATGTTTGTCCCCCTCCAAATGTAAGATTCATAAAGACAAGTGTCTGTCTGTTCATAACTCTATCCTCATTCCTTAACATTATACCATATTGGAAACAATAAATACTGAATGTATACATAAACCAATGTATTCTGTTTCTATCCTCCTAGGATTTTGCATAAAGTATCTTTGAGGATCTTTGTGACCCTCTAGACTATTGGCTTTTGAGAATATTGATACTGTGTCAATATTACATGAGAGTCAGGATTAGTGGATTAGAAATCTGAACACATAGGAATGCGTCTTAATTGAATACCTTACTTGTGACGGGGGTGAGAAACTTAATAGATTGCAAGGTGTGGTAGATCGCACTGATGACCTCTCGGTATGCACATCTTTTTGCAATGTGACTTTTAAAGTTGCTACCATCAGGAGTTATAATCTATTTCCCTAATCCTTGAATATGGGCCTGCCTTGTGATTTGCTTTGGTTAAAAGAATGTGTTAGAAATGAGTGAGCCAGTTCCAAGCTTAAGCTTCAAGAAGTCTTGTTTGCTTCTCTATCAGAATCCTGTTTCTTGCATGAGAACAAGCCCAGGAGAGCTTGCCGAAGGATGAGAGAACATATGGAGCAGAGGTGAATCATCCTAGCTGAGCTTATGCTAGATAAGCCAGCCCCTAGCCCACCCATTAGCTGACTGAAAATGTATGAGTGAGCCAGAACAACACAACAGCTCACGGGACCCCATAGACGGTGTGCAATTATAAATGGTGATAATTTTAAGTCAATTAAGTTTTAGGGTGATTTGTTACATAACACTATTGCAAATTTTACACTATTGTAGTTATTACATAACTGATATATAGGGGAAAGCCAGAAATGGGAGTGAGGCTTGGTACAGTTAAGAGTTCTTAAATAATACCAGAGTCCTCAATCCTAAAATTACTGATTTTGATTTTGAATGAGTATCTAAAGTCAGGCTCAATTCTTTGCAAAGATGTCTGAAGAGATATTCATGGCAAATCAATGGGGGTAACCACTGAAAAAGTGATTTTAGAAGATCATGATGAGAAGACCTACTAATAGCTAGTATTTTTTGGTCACTTACCCTGTATCAGCTGTTGCCCAAAGCAGTGAAGGAGGGAAAGAAATACCCTGAAATCTCCCCTTCTCCTGCTCTCCAATCTCCTGCCAACGCCTCCCACTGGTTAAATCTATATAGAAGATAGTTGAGGAGAAAGCCTGAGGAATAAGGTGAGTGGAGGTGAGCTTATTGCAATATACAATATATTGCAGAGAAAGAGGAAGGAAATTGAGTGGATCTGTGGGAAAGTCATACTTGGGTTATGAACCCCACAACGATCTATGTTTCAAAGGTATAAATCATTTGAATGTGTTCATATTTTCTGTCAAAGTTGATATGTATCTTCTGTGGTTGGATGAATGTGCTTCATAAATATCAAGAGACAAAATCTTTTAGCAAAGGCCTTTCCAGTATCTCAGAATACACTGTGTGCATTCCAATGAATGGGACTGGTGGTCAACTCCTACACAGACTCTTGATAGCCACTCTCTACATCCCTACCATTTAAGAAGTAGAGCAAGGGGACCAGGGAATCAGCATCTTGAAATGAGGGGGGAATGCAGAATCTCAGGTCCTATGCAAGAGCCATTGAATCACTAACCTGATCTTAACAAGATCTCAAGGTGATTCCTGTTTCAGTAAGTCATCAATTAATGTTGTTGATAGATTCTTGGAAACTGTGACTTAGGCAAAATGACATATAATGAAACCAATCTTACCATAGGCTCATTGATAAACAAGAATTAAGTTCCTACTGCATACCTGTGTTCACAAAACATGACCAAACATCTAAATAAAGACCCCAAGCACTTCTAATATTAAACTCGGAAATAAATGTGAGATATACATCCACTTTAGAAAGATTAATAAAAACCAGTAGGAAAATTATTTACCCAGTTTTTGGTGAATCAGTGAGTTAACAGTGTTTGCAGTGGCGGTGGTTCATTCAAGGAATAAATGTTTGCAAAGTGTAAACTGCCAGGATTGCCTTCTCTCACCACAAAGTTCAAAAACAAACAATAATCAATATGGCAGCTCACTGAGCACTTCTGTAGAGTATCAATTATTATCATGCATCTTTATGATTATTGGATACTATATGAATTTTTATTTCAGTAATTTATATTAATTCAGTCACTCATTTTCCAAGCCATGTATTCCAGTTCAGGGACTTGGGAGGCCAGAGCCCATCCTGGCAACTCAGAGCACCAGACAGGAGCCAACCCTCTCAGGGATGGCCATTCTATCACAGGGCACAGTCACCGACACATAAACACACATAGGGACAATGTAGACACACCAGTTCCCCTAACGTGCACAGTTTGGGATATGTGAGGAAATCAGAGTACTAGAAGGAAATCCACAGAGACATAAGAAAACCCCACATAGACAGTCCCCCCCTAGCTGAGATACGGTTTTTTCCCTTGCCAATATTATAACACAGTGATGTTAAATGAAACGACATTATTCAAGGACCTGCTGTACATGAAAGTTTGAGAAGTTCTGCTCTACGTGATGGCACGTGGATCTTTTCCCCTTACCACTGCTATTAGAATTTTATGGTAACCTACTTTGTAATAGTAACCACAATTTAACTCCTCGTAATAAAATATGATAGTATATCATACTTTATATGTTTTTAGTTCCTCACTAGACCCTGGGAGATGAGCAAACATGCTTCATAATGCATCACTGTTGGACAAATGAGGAGCAAGAGGCACTAAGAGATTTAAATAAGTGGCCCACAGTTATGAGTTAGTGAGTGTTGAACCTGGGTCTAGACTGAGTTATGAACTGCAAGTTTAGTGATCTTTCCAGGACCGAGATGAGGCATGGAGAATGAGACGGTGGAACGGTGGCACTCATTACACAAACCAGTAGAATATTTGAGGCTACGATGGAAATTAACCACATGTGAACTGAGAAGCTGGAAAGGAGTATCTTTAAGAAAACTCATCCTTCACCCAAAGTAGAAATGATTATTTAATCATACTACACTCTAGTTTCAGCATAAAGACTTGAACATGTTAATGTCAACATCTTTCTTTTTATTATTTTTGTTCGTTTGTTTGTTTGTTTGAGACAGAGTCTCACTCGGTTGCCCAGGCTGGAATGCAGTGGCATGATCTCCTTTCACTGCAACCTCCGCCTCCTGGGTACAAATGATTCTCCTACCTCAGCCTCCCAAGTAGCTGTGATTAAAGGCATGTGCCACCAGGCCCAGCTAATTTTTGTATTTTTAGTAGAGACAGGGTTTGACCGTGTTGGCCAGGCTGGTCTTGAACTCTGACCTCAAGTGGTCTGCCCTCCTTGGCCTCCCAAAATGCTGGGATTACAGGCGTGAGCCACCGTGCCCGGCCTCAACATCTTTCTTAATTATTTTAGTAATTAAAATAGATAGTTTTTGTCTGCTCCAAAACTATATGAAATCTTACCCAGAGAGTGTCTTCTCTATTAATTTTCCTGTTTTGTGTGTTGTCCTTTATTTGTTCCCAATGAATAAGGGCCTATATAGCACCTGAATATTAATTTTTTTCTCTTCCTTAACCAGCATCTCAGTGATTCTAACATCACTGACAAAATACACATCACTGATAAAAATAAAACAATAAAGCAACCTCTAGGAGATAACTGCAATGGTCTAAAGTTTGTCACAACAGTCATAGCACCAACAGAAGCAATCTTCATGATAGTCGTTTACATTGCAATTGAGTTCAGAATGTTCACTCTTTTATAAAAGTTTCAATAAGTCCAAGAATTATTGTCCTATTCAAAACTGTTGATGTCACCCACATCACAGTCAGAATGTGTCACTTTCATAAAAAAATATTTTTAGACTGCATTTGAAGTATAAGCATCAGTCATCAGTCATAGGTTGCCTACAGAATGTAACTATCAGAACAAATAGAGTTTTCTTGAAATACCCTTTTGATGACTTTGGTTTCCGGTCCATTTTCTGGTCCATCTCTTTTCCCCCCACACTTGGCCAACCATGCCAAAGATGGACTATACTTCTCCCAGTAATAACTGAAAATGTTCACAAATTATAAGTGCAACATTCAGCTCAAATGCTTTCATTTCCACAGCACAACTGATTGATTTTCTCTAGCAACAAACAATGAAATGCTCTCGTCAATGTCTTGTAAATAGTTTTAATATCAGCAAGCCAATTAAAAGGGAGAGAAACCAAATTTCTCCATCAGGCCCTTATCAGCCCTTTTGTTACCCATACAGTGGCCTTGTCCTGAACCGTAAGGTGGATAAATGAGGGGAATGCTGATTTTGGCATCCAGCTTACTTTCAGATAATCTAGCTCACCCTTCTCAGCTGACACGAGACAGAAATAACATCAAAGGGTGATAAACTCTTTCTTGCAAACCTGGGGTTCCATGGTTCACTGGCCCCAGGCCTAATCTATCAATCCATTTTCTACACAATAAAAGGTAAGAAACCCATTACAGATCTGTTATAAGCCTTGGCAGGTGGTCTACGGCAAAAATGGAATACATAACCAACCCAGCATTTGGTATCTCTTTTCTACGGTTTGAAGCACTAGGGGTCAGCTGACATGAATATAGTAGTCAGCATTTAGTATTAAATTTTTTAGCTACATAAATAAACTCACATCTTGATGTATGAGTACAAAGATTTGACAGAAAAGTTCATTTTTGGTATGATTCTGATCTTTAATAAAAATCGCCCTGTTATTTTACTTTTGTATTACATATTGGCTTTGCAGGTGATGTAATAAATGAAACTGGGTTAGAATTTACAATATGTGCTCTTAAATATGGCCTTTAATCTTTGTTCCTTATTTAACCTTAGTTTAAGGAGTTGGCATACGAAAACTTCCATTTAATATCATTTCACGATTATTAAATTATTAGAAAGGATGGAAACTCCCTCTAGTCTCAGGGTTGGTGCTATGCAAGTAAAGGCATTGCAGAAACAAAAGGACAGAAAAAACATTTTATATTAGCAAAATCCCCTTTTATTATGTCATTTCTTCTGCTTTCTAGAATTCATTGCTTTAGGCAAATGCCTTTCTGCTAATAAAGGAGTTACTTAAAAATGCTACACTGAAGGTGCAGAGTTATGAAAATTTTCTCCTCCTTTCTCTTTTCATCATCATTTATACTCTTCTTTATTTTCAATCCATCATGAACAGGGAGGAGAGATTGCCAAGAATAGTCGAATTTGTTTTTAGTTGAAAATGAGATTCACTTTTAAATAAAATCTAGGGCACAGCATACTTAAGTGACACATTTACATGCTTGATATACATTGTCAGTATGTATATAGTGGCAACAATAAAGTTTCAATATGGAAATTAGTTGTTACACAAGTATCAGTGCTTCACAATTTATGCTGGATTTTTGTTATATTTTTTAAAACATTATTATATTGAAATGAACAAATTATCTTGTATTTGGTGAAGTTTCCTAACAGAAAATTATTTGGCTTCAATGTAACCTTCTACAAATGGTTTCCCATTACTTTGCCAAAATGGGGGAAAAATGATGTCGAAAATAAAGATGTGGGAAGTGATGGAGAAGCAGTGTGAAAGTTTAATTGCTTTCTGCTTGGATTTCTGGGTTAAAATCAGGCCAATAGATTGATAAAAATGATGTTCAGAATTAAAAGGTCCACTGAATTATGTTCGTACTTTAAAAGTATGGGCTTCTTAGGCAATGTGAGGAGAAAAATCTATCATTTTCCAACACATTTTAGCTGAAATGCTAGTTGGTCATAGAAAATGAAAATAATGATATCAGCGGAATAGGAGAGCACTGGCTGAAAACCCTCTGTGCCTTCCACGAGAGCCATTTTGTTGTCTTGCTGCCTCTAACTCTCCTCTCCTTCACCTGTTGCATTCGTAACAGTAGCACATAGTTCAGCTTTCTCCCCAAGAGCCATATTTATAACTGTTTGATTAAGAAGGTGAGACTTTTGGAGAATTTGGAGAAGGTGAGAATCAGAGATAATTTTGTGCTTGTTCTTTGCATTCTTCTATTTTAGTGTTACTCCTACTGTTTTTAATCTACCATTTTTTGAGCAATTACAATATGCCAGATACTGTGTTACACATTTCCCATTTACTACCTCATTGAATTTTCACCACAACCTGGGGAAATGTCTTCTATTAGTCTCTGAATTTTATGGATGTTATAACTTAGGTGTATGGACAGAGTGGGTATAAGATCACATAGATGGTAGCAAGTGGAATCCATAATTCATAATCTCATCATTAATGCCTGCAGTAAATTACCTCCTCATCACTCCTGTTTACATTTTCCTTGTTTGTAAAGTGTCTGATCCATATTCTTGGCATTGTCTATATGTTATTATGGTACATACTGGTTTCTATCCAGGTTCCTGGCTCATAACACCCATAGCCCTTGTTACAGTTTTTAGTTATAATGTTGGAAGTGTTGGGTCTCAGGGGCAGGCCTCTGACCTTCTCCTGCCCTCCTTTCACTCTAATGTTCCACCGCCTTTCAGATTATAGGTCTTAAGAACCTCCTATTGGAGGGTCCCACCATATACCCTTGGGGAAGGAATGCTGATGTCATGAAGCTTCCATAAAAAACAGGACAGAGTCCAATGAGCCTCCGGGTAGCTGAACAGGTGGGGGTTCCTAGAAGGTGGTGCACTCGGGGAGGGCATGGAAGCTCCATGCCCCTTTCTGTCCCTCCACCCCAACCATACCTCACCCTATGCATCTCTTCATCTGTGTCCTTTGCAATATCCTTTATCATCAACAGGTGAAAGTGAGTGTTTTCCTGAGTTCTGTGAGCTGCTCCAGCAAATTAACTGAACCCAAAGAGGGGGTCATGGGAACCCCAACTTGAAGCCCATGGGTCAGAAGTTCCAGAGGCCTGGACTTGAGACTGATGTGTGTGTGTGTGTGTGTGTGTGTGTGTGTGTTGGGGGAGTGCAGAGGAGGCAGACCTCGGGACTGAGCCCTCATTCTATGGGATCTGACACTATCTCTGGGTGGATAGTGTCAGAACTGAATTAGAGACACCCAGCTGGTGTCTGCTGTTTGGTGTATGGGGAAAAAAACCCCACGAATTTGGTCATAAAAGTCTTCTTCTGTGTTGATGATTGTTATGATTTGAGAGTAGAGAAAAAATACGGTTAGAAAGAGTTTTCCATACACAGCGTAACATTTCAATAATTTAGAAAGTTAAATATCGCATATTCTTATATACTATTCCCATTAAAGAGTGATTAATTCGGTAATAATGGCAATCAGATTTCTTGGATAGGCCGAAATTCTCAGCTTAACTAAAGTACTAGGAAGGTAGATGATGATGACAAGGACCACGCTGCTGCTAAGAACAAAAGCAATAATGATAATAATACTTATTGAGCACTGGACCAAGCCTAGCTCTAAAAGCCTGATGTTTGTTCTCATAACCAGAGTGACCCTCTCTATATATTTTATCTTCCAAAGTGGAATACTTATGACAAGGAAAGAGGGAGCTATTAAAAATTATGATAGGATAACAGGCAAAAACCAGAACTGTCAGAGCAAATTGAGATGTACTCATGACACACAACCTAGTAATAAACCTCATGTCAGTGTGAAATTACAGGAGGCGAAGTCAAGGATGCTTACATTATAAACTTTAAATTACTACTCCCTTCCCCCAACCCTCAGCCTCAAACTGTTTAGCAACTATAAATTAGAGATATGAATATTTATAATGCCAAGCCCTATAAAATTATGCATGTCCTTTAAATAAGGGAAGGGTGGGAAGTGATTATGATATGCTTAGAACAGAATGTGGCACATAGTAGTCCTTCATTAGATAGCTGTTGAATAAATAATTTAATTACGGCTTTGCTGTAATTATTAACTACATAGAAAACGTCCAAATAATGGATTTCCAGGAACTTACATAAAGAAAACATCCAAGATAATGGGGTTTCTGGGAACTATCAGACTATATGCCCGATAAATAGGTGAACACTCTTTTTTTTTTTTTTTTTTTTTTTTTTTTTTTTTTTTTTTTTTTTTGAGACGGAGTCTTGCTCTGTCGCCAGGCTGCAGTGTAGTGGCATGATCTTGGCTCACTGCAACCTCCTACTCCCTGCTTCAAGCGATTCTCCTGCCTCAGCCTCCCGAGTAGCTGGGATTAAAGACACACGCAACCATGCTCAGCTAATTTTTGTATTTTCAGTAGAGACGGGGTTTCACCATGTTGGCCAGGATGGTCTCGATCTCCTGACATTGTGATCCGCCCGCCTGGGCCTCCCAAAATGCTGAGATTACAGGCATGAGCCACCGCGTCTGGCCCGTTTTCTTATGTAATAGCGTTTTAGCACACAGATTTATAAAATTAAAAACTATGTGAACTGTGTTACAAATACACTTTAAGGGAGAAAATCACGAGCACATAAAAGCTCCAGTGGAACTATCTGGTCCCTGCTATGACTTCCAGCTAGAGAAATGATTTCCTATAATGATTATTATCCTTCCTACTATATATTTTACAGCATTTTTTTTTCAGGGTTCCATAAATACCAGTCAATATGGTAACAACGCCAGTGAAGATTCTATTCTTTGGTTGAAAAAAAAATCACATTAAGGGCAGGACTGAATGGTAACTATTAGAACAATCTATTAATCATCATCTTGTGAGAGGAAATTGATTGGACAAAGTGTCCATTTTTGAGCAAGGAGTGGGAAAGCCAAGCTCTAGCTTTATTTAATTTTCTCCTTTCTGCTATTCACATTTATACTGATGACTAATAATGACTGTCATTACATAGCAAATATGTCTGGAAGAAGACTAAACATTCATTTACCTTATACAAATGAAAATAAATCTAAAATGTTTACTCCTCAAATACATATTTACAAGCAACATGATTAGAGGTTAATACAAAATGAACCAGATTTCTGGCAATTTAGATACAGCCAACTGTATATTGTGGAAGATAGTTTGTGCTAGGAGTTGCACTATATTTTTACTTTCATAATTTTTATTTTGTGATTTTTTGAAAATAATACCTGTACTATTATCAATATTACAAAAATTATTCCCATATTAAAGGTTTGTTATATATGTTATATTTGTAAACCTGCCTTTTTTCTCAGTAAAGTGAATAAGATTTTTAAAGATGCACTTAACTAAAATTCACTTTTCAGCAAAATTTCTTCATTGTTTTCCAAAATGCTTTTTTCTTTATGTGCACCATTTTATACTGTCTGGGCAGTAACACATTCAAATAGTAATTTACTATTTACATAAAAACAGTATATTTGTAAATGGTATTTTATGTGTAGATAGTATATTACCGTTTACATGTAAAATACGATGAAAAATTTAAACTTATTTAACAAAATGAAAACATATTTATTAAAACTAATAGGAATGCATAACATACACCACCTGTAAAATTACTTGACATTAAAAATAGTAGAATTTTAACTAATTCTGAAACAACATAAACATGTTTGGCTATATTACACAATTGTAAATGTTCCACAGCAGAGAAGGTTCTAGAAAGTAATTTTAAAACATAGCATCTAGTTCTCAAAAAGGGCAAAAACCAAAGCAAAAACTCATATAGTTTTTTTAAAAGAAAATAAATCCCCATTTTAATATTTAAAGGAGCAATGGAATGAAATGGGAATCCATATTTTTTCTTTCTTTTCTAGGATATTATCCACATAAAAATCACTTGAGCTTCACCAAATGTTAAAACCCCTACTCTTTATTTTGGAATCACTTTTATATTTAAATAGAGAGCTACATGGTCTCAAATAAGTCACACACCCTTTCTAGGACTCAGTGTTCTAATCTAGAAGCTGTGAAAATGATTTAGTTTCATGAGGCTCCTTCTACCTAAATAATCCTGAGCCTGCAAAATGAATGTTCCATCTTTTCACCTTTTAAATTAAGGAAGCATACAATATGATTCAAAAATAAAGAACGATAAAGCATATTTTGGTTTTAAATAAACGGGTAGTTAAAAAAATACCCACATATAACATGTACAAAGAGCAATGAAGAATGAGGAAAGGGGACACAAAGTAAAAAGATATGAAAGGAGATGAAACTGGGATTAAAGGGGTCAGGGAAGGACAGTAGAAGAGAATGTGTTACATAAACCACTGGGGCAGAAAAAGGGTGGCAAACATGCAAATAGCAAAGTAGATTCATGGCCAGGTGCGGTGGCTCACGCCCGTAATATCAGCAATTTGGGAGGCCAAGGTGGGCGGATCACCTGAGGTCGGGAGTTGAAGACCAGCCTGATCAACATGGTGAAACCCCGTCTCTACTTAAAATACAAAAATTAGCCAGGTGTGGTGGTGCATGCCTGTAATCCCAGCTCCTCGGGAGGCTGAGGCAGGAGAATCGCTTGAACCCAGGAGACAGAGGTTGCAGTGAGTCGAGATCGCGCCATTGCACTCCAGCCTGGGCGACAGAGCAAAACTCTGTCTCAAAAAAACAAGAAGAAGATTCCTAATAAATATAGTAAGGTGTCAATTCGTAGATGAAAATTAGCATAACAGTGAGCAACACAGAGGAAGAGAGTGATGATGATGGCGAGAGAGCCTCCTACACCCACATGCATGTTCAGAGAAAATACAAAGAAATATGAAGAGGGATAAATATTAAAAACACCTGAGTCAGAAGTGTGGGTAAAGATCATAGAACGAGATGATCAGACAGAGGAACACAGAGGCTAGCTTTAATAACATCCCCACTTTGTGGCTCTTATGGGTCTTATTGTTAAAGACTGTAAAAGGTCAAGTTATGTATTAGACAAGAATGAGGATATCATTTCATGAGCCTTCATTGTATGAAGGTACCCATAAATTTACACTAATGGCTATGTTCAGTTTAAAGCAACCCTTTCCATTTCGGCTTAAAGAGAAGCTACCCAGGCCAAGGCAAGGTAACACGCTTTTGCAATGAACTCATTATACGGTCCACCACTCCTTTAAAGAAATAGCTATATTATCTTCACCTGCTGTTTTCTCTCTTCAGTAATTAAACATAAAGGTACAGGCCGGGCATGGTGGCTCACGCCTGTAATCCCAGCACTTTGGGAGGCTGAAGTGGGCAGATCATGAGGTCAGGAGTTCAAGACCAGCCTGGCCAACATGGTGAAACCCCCCATCTCTACTAAAAATACAAAAATTAGTTGGGTGTGGTGGTGCGCACCTGTAGTCCCAGCTACTCGAGAGGCTGAGGCAGAAGAATCGCTTGAACCCGGTGGGTGGGGGTTGCAATGAGCCAAGATTGTGCCACTGCACTGCAGCCTGGGTGACAAAGTGAGACTCTGTCTCAAAAAATAAATAAATAAATAAAATAAAGGTACAAAAGTAAGTGGTCAGTTGGCTCAATACGCAGAATGCAGCATATTAGAGTTAGCTGTGGAGAAAGTCACCTGCCAACTGATTATGATATTAGGATATATTTGGAGATACTATGTACTAAGGAATTGACATATTCATGTTGCAGTAACTATGACCCACTAGTTCCAATTATATCACCCACTCTAAACTTTGGATGAAGGGTAGGGCTGGAGAACACAGGGAGGGGGTCGGCTTTATTTCTACCCTCCTGTAATAAGTAAGAGCTTGAGATTTAATGAAGATCAAGACTGTCTGTCAGTGTTATAAGCCATTTTCTTTTACTTTTAAAAAAACTTGCGTTATTTACCTAAATCTGGTACTGATCATTTGCTTTCTATCCCTAAATCTAAACTAACAGGGATACAGAGGCATATGGATGGAGAAAAGATGATTAAATAATTTTAATATGACTAATGAATAAAATTCCAAATCCTGGGGCATTTAATGGCAAAGACATTGCATTAAAATTATAATTTTGGCAAAGGAAACAGATATTATGGATGTTGTAGTAATATAAGTCTATACATGATGGTGTTTGTAACCTCAGTTTTAATTGTCTATCATAAAAATTTGATTTTTTATTCTGTTGCAGAACACATAAAACCTTGACTCTTTCACAATCCACAAAGCTGCTATTGTATATTTTAGATAGTTCTCTCATATTTCCTACAGTTATAATTTTTGTTTTTCTTTTTGTCATAAGATGTACTGAGATATTGTAGAACATTTTGGGTATCCTTCCCCCTTGTTCTCTTTTTATGAGGGATGATTTCATTTGTATTGTTATGTAGCTATAAACTTTAATTGCTGGGACACCACCTTCCCTACGTACATAAAAGTTTGTATCTTTACACAGATGTTTTGCAATCATTAAAGGTAGAAACCAAGAAGGGATTTTTTTTTTTTCAAATAACTACTTGCTTGAATTACAGAGACTTAAGCGCACATTATGGTATTAATGTCATAAAATTGGTACTTATTTTAGTTCCTAAATATTTTATCAGTCGTGTAAATGATCTGTTATTAGAATGTCAGCATCATCAATTTAAAAAATATAATAAATAACCTGACACAATTCAAAATGTTCACAAATTAGATGACTCAGTATTGTAAAGATGTTAATTGAGCTCCAGATTCACAAAACTTCAATCAATATCCTGGAAGGCTTTATGTAAAAATAGACAATATAGTTCTAAAATTTATTCAAAGAACCAAAAGTAGCCAAGGCAATCTTGAATAGGAAGAAGAAAGTGGAAGGTTTACACAACCAGATCCAAAATGTTTAAATAAAATGATTGCATATATACATACGATGGGATATTATTCAGTCACAAAAAGGAATGAAGTTCTGACACATGCTACAACATAGATGAACCTTGAAAACATTGTGCTGAGGGAAGTAAGGCAGACACAAAGTGGCAAATATATAACTCCAATTACATAAAAGATCTAGAATAGCCAAATTCATAGAAACAGAAAGTAGTCCAGAGGCTACTAGCAGATGGGAAGACAGAGAAAGGGGAACTATTGCTCAATGGTTACAGACTGTCTGATTGGAGCAATAAAAAATTTTGGAGGCTGGGCATGGTGGCTCACGCTGTAATCCCAAGACTTTGGGAGTCCAAGGTGGGTGGATCACCTGAGGTCAGGAGTTTGAGACCAGCCTGGCCAACATGGCAAAACCCCGTCTCTACTAAAAATACAAAAAATTAGCTGGGCATGGTGGCAGGTGCCTGTAATCCCAGCTACTAGGGAGGCTGAGGCAGGAGAATCACTTGAACCTGGGAGGCGGAAGTTGCAGTGAGCCGAGATCGTGGCACTGCACTGCAGCCTGAGTGACACAGCGAGACTCTGTCTCCAAAAAAGAAAAAAAAAATTTGGGGTTGGGGGATAAATTGTGGTGATGGTTGTAATAAATGCCACTGAACTAGACACACAAAATGACTAAAATGACAATTTTTTATTTTATATATTTTATCGCACCTTAAAAAAAGTAATACCGAAATACGATTGAATTGTTCACCTTAAATGAGTTTAATGGTATGTGAATTATAGCTCGGTAGAATTGTTTTAAAAGAAAGATTGTAATTAAGCCAGTGAAGTACGGTTAAAGTACAGATTCAATCAAATGAAAGAGGATACAGAATCCAGAAGCAGATTCATACATACAAGTTATCTTGATTTATGACAAAGATGCCATGACAATACAGTGGGGAAACGATTATCTTTGAATAAATAGTGCCGGATCAATTGATGTTGCTTTTTACTATAAATTCATATGTACCACTTGCTTTATATAAAATATGCATTAATTTAATAAATACTATTAATATTAGATTTATATAGTATTCAAGGTGGAAAGATGAAAACTCACAAGTTAATAAATAAGTAGATAAGTAAATAAACTTGTGGAGAACGTTAGTGTACATTAATTATTAAGTCTATACTACAGGTGTGAATAACTAATTTTGATTTATGACACTTGTTTAACTAGAACCAGACCATGTCCTTTCAGCTTAAATACTGTTAGTACATGCCTGGCCACTGAATTAAATACTTCGTCATTTCTTCAGTCTGATTCTTCAGAATAATTTATGCAAAAAAATTATGGTATAAATTTTGGCATTTGGTCATTAATGTAAAGCCATTCACCATCATCATTTTTGCTAGCCACAACAAAACATATAGCCAAGGCAAACGGTCAGGTTAAAAAACAAAACAAAACAACAATCCACATACCAGCCTCCTCCCCGACCAAAATGAAGCACCCAGGAAACAAAATACATACAAATACTTGCAACATTTAACACATGTGACAGAAGAGATGGTTAACGTCTAACCTTTATCCACTGGAGATTTGTCTGCTTGAGCTTATTTTCCAGTTTATCTTGCTCTTCTGGGCTTATGGGAGCACTTACAAGCACGGGTCCTCCAGTTTCATTTAATTGTTTTAGAATTCCCTGGCGCAGGGGCAACTCTTCCACCAGTAACTGAAACAGACAAATGCAACAACGTTTAAAATGAATTACAGCACAATTCCAACTACCTTGTCCTCGCTTCTATTGATTAGTCTATCAAAATGAAGCGACTTGACCGAGGGCCCAGTGGTACCTCAAATACCAACAGTTTTCTATCTGAGCACGGAGCTGATTGACTGAAACACTCACTCCCCAGTAGATAAATCTTTGTAGAAAATAAATGATTATATTATCCCTCATAAATTTTTTAAGAGAAAAATGTGAGATGGTAAAGCAACACTCCAAATAAAGTTAGTGTCTGAAAACCTATCTCTATCAGAAATAGAACAATGGGAATAAATTCATCAGCCTCTTGGGTATCATAGCATGCCATAGCATACCGTAGCTTGCCGCTGAGAAACTGCATTATCATCTTTACAGGTAACTGACATTGAGAGTATTTACTCTCAATATACACAGTGCCAGGCACTGCGCTAACCTATTCACATTTATTATCTTAGTTTAGTTTCATATTATAATAATTATATCAGGTAGATCCTACTATCTTCATTTTATATGGAAGGAAACTGAGACAAAGAGGTTAAATATCAGCTCCCAGGACACAAATCTAGCAAGCAACAAAGGTGTGGTTCAAATTAGGGTAGTTTCATTCTGGAGTCCTCGTTTTTTACTCCATATCCCTAAATTTCTCTAACTAATTCTCCATCACATAGTGTATGCCCTTTCCCAAGACCTCCAAAACCACCATGATGCTAACACTTCGTTTTTGTCATCTAAAGTTCCCGTGTCTGCTACAGTACCCATTAGCCATACAACACTATTAACATTTAAGTTAATCAAAATTCACTAAAATAAAATCTCAAGTTCCTCAGTCACACTACCAACTCTCCAGGCATTCAAAAGGCACAAATAGCTAGTTGTTACAAAAATGGATGATGCAGAATGTTTTCATCATCACAGAAGTTCTATTTGAAAGCACTGATCTACATTCTTTCAGGAGCAAATAGAATCATGCATATTAATTAATAAGAAAATGCCACTAAAGATGTATCAAATGAATTATCAATTATATTACTATATATGACACTCAATACATTTAGGAAAGATAAATTTCCAAGGAAAGTCTGAGTTCATTGTTCTAAGGTATAACCATCTTCAAATGATTCCCACTCTTTTCTGTTTTTGAATCTCAAGTACCTAGTAAAACATCTGATGTATAGTCAGTGCTCCACATTTGCTTATAGAATTACGCCATTTTTTTTTATACTTTATTTCTTGCTCAGGTGTAAATCTCTTGTTTCACAGAAATAAACGTTTGACACTAGACTCTAATTTACATGTGTAAACCAACTGAATCATTGATAAAGGACCAATTTCATTTCCCTTTGATTATGTGACCTTGTAAAATGACGATAATAGCAACCATTGTCAAAATTTGATATGAAGATTGAATAAAATAGTGGCTGTAAATGTATCTAATACTTGGCACATAACAGGGAATGATTAAATATTAATTTCTCTTCCCCTTTCACCTTCTGTTCGACAATTAAAATGAAATAGATCCAAAAGAGTTGCTTTCCTAAAACTAAAACCATGCAAGTTAATCCAATTGCACAATCACAGCATGTCAGTCAGCCAAGGGAAGTAATCAGTAATAAGCAGACATCACAGTAGGAAGACATAAAAAGCCACTGGAATAAGCTGGATGTCTGTTCAACCAAATGGAATGTGAACCAACACCACGTCCCACACCCCCAGACAAATAAGCTTAAAACAAAACATTGCTTCTGGGGAATATAATGCCTTTAATTAGAGGCTGAAGTAGTGAGACTGATTTGGCAATCCAGATCTTCCCTAAGAAAATGCATTCTTCTTTATAAAGACTCTTCTCAAATCTCCAGGTAGGTAACCAGGACAGATTAAAAAAGTGATTCCCATTTAGATTTAGATTTTATGATTCCACAATCTGGTCTTCAGTTTTTAAAATTATTTGAAGTTGTGAAGTTCTCAAGTAAATCTAAAATTAATTTCGAATTAAAGATAAAAACTGTGAATTATATACATTTAGATGTATCGAATCTATACATCTGTATGTGTAGATGTATAGATGCAATATGTGTGTGTGTATTTATATATAAATATATATAAATACACACACACATATATATATACATATGTTCTTATGTGCACTGGTTGAGAACTGCAGGGTTAAGGAAAAATAAAGTTGTGAGAAAAACAATTTAGCGAGGAACTATAAATAACCTAATGGGCAGAAAACCAGTGATTAAATTAAAAATAGATTCATATACTTCTTTATACAAGCAGGCCCTGGGGGATTTGAGAAAATAAAATTACCTTGACTTGCTCAAGCTTTTCTTTTAGTTGCTGCTCATTTCCAGGTTCAAGTGGGATACTAGCAATGTTATCTGCTTCCTCCAACCACAAAACAAATTCATTTAAATCTCTTTGAAATTCTGACAAGATATTCTTTTGTTCTTCTAGCCTGGAGAAAGAAGAATAAAATTGTTATTTTTTTCCAACATATTTCTCAAACTATTTTTTAATGCCAACTGGGAAACAAACATGGCAAGCAATTTAAAAATAAGCAATTTAAAAGATGTTAACAATGCATAATTTAAGAAAACTCATTCACTTTGAACAAAGTAATTTCAATATTTCAAGAATCTCTAAATGATAAGAGATTAAAATTGATCGAGAAAAATTCTGATTCAAAAATTCCTGGCCAGGCACAGTGGCTCATGCCTGTAATCCTAGCACTTAGGGAGGCTGATGTGGGCGGATCACTTGAGGTCATGAGTTTGCGACCAGTCTGGTGAATATGGTGAAACCCCGTCTCTACTAAAAATACAAAAATTTGCCAGGCTTGGTGGCAGGTGCCTGTAATCCCACCTACTAGGGAGGCTGAGGCAGGAGAATCACTGGAACGTGGAAGGCAGAGGCTGCAGTAAGCCGAGATCGCGCCACTGCACTCCACCCTGGGCAACAGAGAAAGACGCCATCTCAAATACATACATACATGCATACATACATACATACATACATAAAATGAATAAAATAAAAACTCTAACAACATTATGTCATTATACCTGAGCAAGGTTTCTCAACTTTAGCATTACTAACATTTAAGTTTGGAAAATTCTTTGCTGTGAGCGGCTATCCTCTGCATTGTAGGGTATTTAGCAGTATCCCTGGCCTGTTGTACACACTGGATACCAGTAGTAACACCTCGCCCCTGAGCTGTGACTACCAAATATGTTTCAAGGCATTGCCAAATATGCTGGGGGGTTGGGGGTGGGGACAAAATTGTCCCTGGTTGAGAACCAACTAAAGTAAGTATATAACCTAAAGTTACAAGTTTTAAAATATTTAATTAAAGTATACTTATGGAAAATTATAGGACAAAAATATAAACAAGGTTTCTGTTTTGGGCAGCTCTGCTCTATGTGGCTTCAGCTTGGTTTAAAATAAAACGCTAAATTATTACATGCTAAACTGTTTTCCAAATTATGACTCACAACCTTATTTGAGGAAAGAGAAAAACTGATTTAAAATACTTAACATATGTTGTACTCGTGGAAGTTTTAATTATGAAAATGCATATACTCTATGCTAATTAGCCATAAATTTATTCTTACATATTCGATTGTAAGACAGCTGAACAAAATTGTTTGTGCTTAAAATAATTGAAAATTTTTTGTTTTGTTGTCTTCTGGGAACTATGTAGAGCTTCCATGGAAGCTTTTAATTGAAGTATAATATACGTACAGGACACTGCACAATTTAACTGTATAGCTCAATAGTGTTTTAAAAATTGAACCCACTGTACAACCAGAGAAGGAAATAGAATATTATAAGAATCTCAGAGATCTCCTCTTATCCCTTTGCAGTCACCACCTCCAAGTATAACCAGTACCCTGTCAACTTTGATTATTTTGCCGGTACTGAATATTATGAAAATGGAATTATATGGCTTTATACTCCTTTGTGTCTTGCCTTTTTCATTCAAAATTATGTTTACGATAATCCATGTTGCATATAATTTTAGTCTGTTCATTAACCTGGCTGTATAGCATTTAATTGTGTAAATATAGTACTTTAGATGGACATTTGTGATAATTCAGTTTTTTGAATGATTAGCTATTTTTTTTTGTTTGCTTCAAATTAACAAATGTGCATTGGGAGCTTACTACCTTCTAAGAACTCGACTGGGCATTAGGATTAAAGATGATATATATGTTCTATACCTTGTCTTGAGGATTTCAGAGTCAATGAGAAGAAATAAGCGTGTAAGCCAAGTATTATGATTAAGTATTATAGGAGGAGAAGTTATTTCTGGGGCAGTGCTTGGGAGACGTCCCAGAGAAGATAATGATCTGAGTCTTGAAGCATGAAGATAGATCAGCATGTTGCAGGAATAAGACACAGCCTGTTCAAAGACAGGGCCTTGAGAGAACGACAGTTACAATCATTCTGTAAATCAGAATCTGGTTATTGGACTTATGCTTGCATATATTCAGTTTTCCTATATGATAAGAGCCTGTTCAAAGTCTGTTCTGGGACATGTAAAGTTACATTCTCCCCTCTGTCTATTCTCTTTTAAATGCATTTATACATTTATTCACTTATTTTACAAATATTTATGATTTATTGTTTTTAATTTTTGTAGGGACATAGTAAGTGTATGTATTTGTAGGGTACATGAGATATTTTGTTACAGGCATGCAATGTGAAATAAGCACATCCACTGTTCATTCCTGGGACATTGGGACCAGGGTCTCTTTTTAACCTATCCCAAATATAACGTCTGATCTAGAAGTACTTCTACCTTATCTGACTGGGAAGATGAATGCTATTTACTTCAGCTGAGAGTATATTTTGTTGTCTCATATATTTTGGGGAAACTACTAGTTTAAAAAATCAAGAGATCTGGAGCTCAGGGGAGAGAGGAAAGCTGGAAATAAGGACGTTAGTCATCAGCAATCAGTTGGCGGAGAAAACACGGTAAACTAACTTTTGAACGAATAATTAACATTTCATGTTTGTTATTTTCTGAGTCCATTCTTTCTTCATTTTGTGAATTTTAATCATTGACGATTCTCTCTTATTTAAATTGAAAAA
Organism: Symphalangus syndactylus; assembly: GCF_028878055.3. Classification (NCBI taxonomy): domain Eukaryota; kingdom Metazoa; phylum Chordata; class Mammalia; order Primates; family Hylobatidae; genus Symphalangus; species Symphalangus syndactylus. The sequence goes on from NC_072447.2 coordinate 46,045,402, forward strand.
TAGGAAAAGTCAATTTCACAGCCTTTTGTTGATTTCTTATGTATGGTTAACCTTACGGTCCCTCCTCCACTTCTACTCTATGTGCTCAGGCACGGAAAGCCAAAGGAATGCCTACGGTGCTCTTCTGGCCTCTCCAAAAGCTACACAGGCCTGTGTAGGAGGTCTGCAGATGCCAAACATTCAGTGAAGTGAGAGGATGCTTTTTCCTTCTTGGAGTCTACATACTTACTCTCAGTGATTCCCTCGAAGTCTCTATTTCTGACTCAGAGACATGAAAGAGAAGGAATTGTCCCTTACTACAAACTGCACTCCCCTCAAAGCTTACTACCCCTTCCTATCTGAGTCTTTTTAATCTCGCCTGGGACATGGAGCACAGAGGAGATCGGAAATTGCTTGGAATAGAGATAGTATCCCTGTTGCTTTAGCGTAAACCCTATGGGGAAGTGGCTGGTCTCGATTGCTGGCAGTTTGCTTTAGAATGTGGAATAGCACCATTTCCCCTCAGATTCTGACCTTAGAATCAATTGTGGAAGAAGAAAACGTCTAGTATAGTATAGGCATCCTTTATTTGTTTAAATGTTCCAAGCTGATTTAATTCCTTGGGTCTAGATTTTGAGGGTCTATCTCATCTTTTTCTCTCTCTCTTTCTACTCTGCGAATCATTGCCTCCATTACTATTTGACTCCAGATGATTTCGCATAGTGTTCTGAATACTTTTAGTTAAGTAAAATCTTGCTAAAATCTGATTACATTTGAAAAACCTAGACACATTGGCAAGGCTTTTAAACATTCTCAACTTTCATCTAGAAACAGACACGTTTAAGGAAAAGAAAACCTCAAACCCCCAAAACAAACAAAAATTTAAGGAGCAGGAAAAAGTAATATCAAACCAAAAAAATAATAATAACCCTCAAGTTTAGAAAATTCTAAATCAAACACTCCCCTCTTTTCAAATATGGCTCAAATTATTTACTTGCATACTTTTTCTATCAAGAATATCCAGCAAAGAGGAGAGATGTTGTGCTTATTCATTATAGTTGAGATTTATATGTATTACTGGATTCAAACTCTATATTGTATGCTTATTTTCTTCACTTATTATTCTACTATATGTCTCTGCAGGTCATTAGTTATGCTTTAAAAACTTGATTTTTTAAGATCCTAGTAATAAGATATATAGAGGTACCCTGTATTTCACCATTATTGTGTTATTAGGAATTTTATTTGCTTTCATTTTTTATTATAATGAATAACCCTACAATAAACACATTTGTTTATACATTTTGAATCATATAGCTGCTGGAATAAGAATGAAAAGTTAACAATGGGAATCCTAAGGATTTAGATACACATTGTTGAACTTCTGTCAAGGTTGGTACTCAGAACACTCATAAACTCCCACCAACAGTTAGAAAATACTTGTCTCACTACACTTTTACCACTATTGAGCATTATAATTTATATACCGATAAAACAAATAAAAAGCTTGCCAGAGATATTTTAAGTATTCCGTTAATAGGAAAGTTGAAAATGTCGTATGGGTGTACATGTTTGTCATTTATTTAGTTTCTACTGTCAATTATCTGCAATGTCTGTTGCCCATTTTTCCTGTGTTTTCCTGTTTTTAAGAGCTCTTTTCACATTATCTGAAACATAGATTGAGACTATGTTTCCAGCTTCCTTTTTGCCTTTTAGTAGTTTTTTCTAAATAAAATTTAACAGTTTATTTCTTTGATATTATGTTCATTGATAGTAGCCTTAAAATTGTGGCCATTTTATCGTTGTTCAGATATTCTCATTTATTCTTGATCCTTACTCTTTCATTTGTTAAAAAAGAACAACCAAATATTTAATCCATCTTAAATTTATATAGTGTTGTTTCTAACCTTGAAGAGTTTTTCAGAAATTGATATTTTGCCCCCCAGCACCATCTCTTCTGAATTGATTTATGGTGCTTTCTTTAAGATATTTTAAGTTTCTGCTTGTTGATCTACTGTAGATTTTTGTGACAGTAATGCACTATGTCAATTATTGCAGCTTTAAAATATACTTAATTTCTGGTAGGTTAACCCACTCTCCCACTTTAGTTATTCTAACTTATGTAATGTATCATTCAGTCAAATTATAAAACAATTCTCACTGAAAATTTTTAAATGGGATTGCATTATATCAATAAGTTAATTTGTGAAGAATTACTGCCTTTCCAATATAATTCTGCTAAATTTTCTGTATTTACAGTGTTTTTGGACACAGAGTATCTGGGACTCAACGGTGCACTATAAATAATTAAGTACATTTTATAATTAACTTTCAGCATCAATTTGAAAGACAGCATCTTGCATATGATTTTATGGATATTAACCATATACTAATTTAGAAAACTCTTAAGGACTCTCAGAATAAATCATCACTTAAACAGTAAAAGCTTTGGCTAAGCTTTTTGCTATCTTTCTTTTTACACAGTATTTGTGGAAAACTTTTTTTCCAGTGATTTAATTTTTAAAAAAATACAGCATCTTTTAAATATGAAAACATTCGGTAGTCATTTCTTATCTAGATTTTTTTATACTTTGAAATATAAAAAAGATGGTGACAAAATCCCACAGGGACCTTGTTATAATCTGCTTTTCCAAGCGCATGTGTTTTCTGAAATTTCAAAAGCCTCGATCTGAAGTTTTAAAAGCTGCAATTTGAATTTATGTATTCAGATGATTGCAGAAAAGCAAAGAAACACAGTTAGCATTTCCAGGCTTGTCTCTTGACAGAACAGTTTAAACGTGCCTTATATTGGCATTCATCACATGAAGTGTTATTTCTTTGTTTACCTACTTGCTTAATGCTTATGGTAGGATTTATTCAGACAAGTGGTAGTAATAATAATGAATATTTAACATTACCCATCTGCAAATAAGCGCTAAATATTTTACTTTTAGAAGCATTTCAATACATTGAGACATTTAGCTTTACATTACAAATGTTCCTAATGAAATTAAAGGAAGCACGTATTACGATGGTGAGAGATTTGCATAATCAGAAAGGAAGGGCTACTCATGTGTTGCTAAATTCAATGAATTTAACATTAACTCTTAACGAACATTTTCTGTAGGGCTACTCTTACGGTAAGAGGAATAGACTGCCAAATCACATGGCATGATTTTGGTGAGGGGATCTAACAAGTGTTTCAGGAAAAGTGCTAGAGAGTTTCACAGTTGTATCTCTTTTAATATTCCATACATCCTTTGGATTGCCTTTTATATGCTTTCAATGAAGAAATTGAAGTTCTAGAGATTGACACATCATATATCCAAAGGTGACTATCCCATTTTCCAAATAAGAAGTCCCTCTCGCCAAGTTTTTGGATCACCTTTAACATAGAAACTTTAGAAAATGGAGATATAATTATCACCTGTTTACATATAATGTTTAATTCATTAATTTGATTGTGTGTACTGCTTTAAAATTATATAGTACAAAATATTATATCATTAGATCACACTTCTTCATTCATATTTCATGCAACAATTTTGTTCTAATTCTTCACAGGCACCTTCAACATTGAAATTTGCATCCTCACGGATGCACTTGTTGCCTAACTCAGTTTTCCAGAGGGCATCATTTTTACTTACATCCATGTGGCCTGAGGTATAGTACTGCTGAATCTAGAAGTAGTGTTTCACTAGGAATTTTATTCCAAGCCACAAGCACACATTTATATAACAGAATACAGTTTTATGTTATGTAAAGACAGCTTTATCTTTTTTCTGTGCCATATGTCCATGAGCTACACCATGTAACCACTTAATGAGTTACTTTTAACAGTATTCTTTCCATAGGTTGTTTACAATGGCATCCAACTCTTGCAATTGTGATGTCATACAACCAAAGTCAATCCCTGAAATGTGTTAAATTTATTTTCTCCCAGTGTGCGTGTGTCTGTGTGTGTGTGTTTTTGCCCTCCTCTATCAGGTTACTTCTACAAGCCTCCAAAATAAGCATAAATTGAGAATAAGTCAAGGCAATACATCTTTCCCAGACAGTACTTTGTTGTTTTGACTGAAGTAAAATAAATGACCATCTTGTAATTTGAGAAACTTCAGAAGGATTCAAGTATAAGTTGACCCTTCCCGAGGGAAAACCAAAACAAAACATTGATCTCTAGGCACACCTAGTAACTTCTTCAGGCCATACCCTCCGTAGTTCATTATCAGAATCAGAACCCAAGCATCAACTTTATTTTTAAGCCAACATGTCTACCATACCTGGTTGGTGCTTGACTTGTACAATTAGACATTTGTTCATTTTCCCTAAAGTTTGTGTCTTGTCGGAATGAAGTGCTCCTGAGGGGGATAATATATCAAGATTTCTCAGTCATTTATGCCTCACTGTTAAGGAAATGATTAGCAACTTTTGAGTAGATGTGGAAAATGATGAGGGAAAACCTGAAGCTTAGCAATGCGAATATCTGCATGGAAAGTAAGTCCAAATGTAAATGCTGCCAGTTATCAGCTGAGTACGTGAACATGGGCGAGTTACTTAATCTCTTTAGCCCTCAGTTTCCTCGTCTTAAAATTAGAACAATAAACACTTTACAGTGTGGTTGTGAGGACTAAATTTTTTTTAGCAGAAACCCAAGATTTAGCCTAGTGCTTATAATTAAGCACTAATTTTGGAAAAAAATGGTAGAGAACATAAAAGGAGGTACAAAAAAGAGAAAATACGGATACAGAGCTTTCTATTTTAATCCTAGAACTGTGTCTAAGCCCATGTGCTTACATAGATAAAAGTATTTATAAAACATTATGAGTACACAGGGGGACTACTCAAAATTGAAATTTTGATGAGCCACCTGACAACTTTATTTCTCCCTACTGACAAACTACCTTGACAAAATTTGCTGGGGAAAAAAAAAATAGAGAATTAATGTCAATCTATGAATAAATGTGCCACCAGATGAGACTACTTCTAGGTGAAGCATATATGTAATCACAATGCAACAGCCATTTATCGAGGGTCTACTAGTGTCCAGTGATATGGCCGTGAATATCGGCAGCAATCCCTGCCTCATGGACCTTACATCCGATTGGGAGGAAGGGGAGGCAGACAATAAACAAGATAAAGAAATAAAATCCATAGATTGTGATATAGTAAGTGCTACAGAGGAAAAAAATGAAGCATGAAAAAGGGATGGAAATATTGAGGGGAAGATGGGGAGGAGTTGTGATTTTATAAAGGGTGATCATAGAAGGCTCCATGGAGAAGGAGACATTTGAGCAAAGTCCTCATGGTAGGGACTGGGTAGCTGCTCATTAGACAAGTTTACTCATTTCTCTTAATTGTGCAGCTAGCTGTCATTTCCCAGTCTCCCTTGCCATTAGTTTGGCTACATGACTGAGTTCGAGCCAGTGGAGTGTGAGCAAAAGTGATGCTCATGAATATGAAGCCTGGCTCATGACCCCACCTCCACTAACCACCGCCACATATGTAATATTTCTTATTCTTTTTCATTCTAATGTACAAGAGCACAGTGATTTTGAAATCCATATGTTAAAGACATCAGAGCCACAAAAGCGAAGTACCCTGGGTCCCCCTGATTCACCATTTGGAGGAAAGCTATTTGTTGACCAGAAAACTTTTGTAAAGTTTGCATGAATGCAAAGTTTCTATTATGTTAAGCCACTGAGGTGTGGGGTTTTTTTTATAGCAGCTTTAATAAAGATAGGTGATATAGAAATAAAGAAGTGAGGGAGGAAGCCATGCAAATATTGTGGGAAAGAACGCCCTAAGCAGAGAAAACAAGTACAAAGGCCTTGAGGCAGGTGTGTAGTAAGAACGTCCTAAAAACAACGAAGAAGTGAACAAGAAGTTCCGAAATGGAGAGAGGAAAGGAGAGTACTAGATGTGGCCCAAAAGCCTTCTATTCAGAGATTCTATCTAGAATCTCAAAGCTTTTCTAATCCCTATCCCACATTGAATTCAGTTTTTGGATAAAAATAAATTATAGAGTAATATGTTTGGGAAATCTCAGATTGAACTGCGTTCTCCAATGCTACTTTAATGGATCAAATCAACTAACTGAGCCCTAGGACTTCCCCCCAGATTTTTGTGTGTGCTGTCTACACACTTGCTGAAACAGGCTTCGGGAAAATCTGAGGATGCTTTGGATCTTCATCTGTCAGAGGCAGAGTTACATCACCTATCAGTAAAACCTGTCACAAAGCCATTACCATCTGATACAAAATGCAGTTAAGAGGGTGTGACTTCAAACTGCTTTTTCTGATTTCAATCCCAGTTCAGTTTTTCCCTTCGCAGACATTCAAACACCATCATCTTCCTGCCTAAACGTGCTCCTCTGTCACGTTCAATGGATGACTCCACCAGCTCCCAGTTTTTTAAGCTGAAAATCTGGAAGTCATCCTTGATTCTTCTCTCTCCCTCACTCCCAGAGTGTGTATCAATAAGCATGTACTCATAAGTCCACTTGAGAAATCTCTCTTGAACCTGCCCACTTCTCTCCATCCTCCTGTCACTGTCTCCTTCTCTCCTTCTCATTCTGATTTCAACTTTTATTTTTGATCCAGGTGGTATACGTACAGGTTTGTTACCTGAGAATGTTGTGTGATGCCAAGGTTTAGGGTAAAAATGATCCCACCACACAGGTAGTGAACATAGTACCCAATAGGTAGTTTTTCAACCCTTGCCCCTCTCCTTCTTCCCCCTTCTAGTAGCCCCCCGTGTCTATTGTTTTCATCTTTATAATGAGTACCCAATGTTTAGCTTCTAACTATCTTCGATTTTCTGTTCCTGCATTAATTCACTTAGGATAATGACCTCCAGCTGCATCTATGTTCCTACAAAGGACGTGATTTTATTCTTTTTATGACTGTGTAGTATTCCATGGTGTACGTATACCACATTTATTTTATTCAATCCACCACTGCTGGGCACCTAGGTTGATTCCATGTCTTTGTTACTGTATAGTGCTGCAATGAACATGTGAGCACATGTGTCTTTTTGGTAGAAAGATTTGTGTTCTTTTAAGTATACACCAAGTAACGAGATTGCTGGGTTGAATGGCAGCTCTCTTTTAAGTTCTTTGAGAAATTTTCGAACTGCTCTCCACAGTGCCTAAACTCATTTACATTCCTATTAACAGTGTATAAGCATTCCCTTTTTTCTGAAGCCTCACCAGCATGTGTTGTTTTTTGACTTTTTAATAATAGCCATTCTGTTCTGATTTCTAACAGCCTCTCTGAGACTGCTTTCTAATTAGCTTGTGCCTCCTACCTTGTCTCCTTCTTATCTATTCTTTACATTTCAGAATAAGACATCTTTCTAAAATATGTTGCTGATCAAGTCCTCATATACTCAACAACTTCCTAGTGCCAATGGGATAAAATATAACTTCTCTAACATGGGTCAAAAAGCCCTTTGTGATCTGGTCTCTACTTCTATTTCTTCATCTTTCTTTGCAATGTACAGTTCATGGAACAACTTACTCTTCCTTAAAATCCAGCACTATATCCATATCAGGATTTATCACACAGCGTTCCCTCTGCCTGGGACGTCCTTCCAGACATCTTCATCTAGGTAGCTCCAGGTTGATCTTTCCAATCTCAGGTTAGACATCACTTCCTCTACAAAGCTTTCCTTGATTAATTAGACATCCCTAACCCAGGTATAGGTCATAGGTCCTGTTATGTAGTCCCATAGCCCCTCATAATGTTTCCATCACAGGAAATACTGCAATTTCCCATGTTCATCAAACTATTGCAGATTTTCTATCTATTGTGATCACACCCTATCCTCAGTACTTAGCATATAGTATTTGCTTAGTTCCTATATTAATAATCTCCTAATGACATCATCTTAATTGTACATCTCCAAGTAATAACATTATTCATAGTAGTCTGGGGAGATTTTCCATGAAGAACAAAGTGTGTGTGTATGGGAGGCAGGTTCTGTATAAAATTAATGAAATTCAACCAGGGAAAGCTATATAGCAAGTGTTTGTAAACTATGGCTCATGAACCAAGTTGTGCTCACCACCTGTTTTTGTAAATAAAGTTTTACTGGAACAGAGCTACACTCATTCATTTACATATTGTCTATGATTACTTTCATGCTACAATAGCAAAGTTGAGTAGTTGCAGCAAAGATTGAATGGCCCACAAAGCCAAAAAACATTTATTATCTGGCACTTTACTCAAGTTTACCACCATCTGCTATGTGATAAATCTCTTTCTTAGACATCTACTAGGGAATTAAAGATATGAGAATTCTGATATAAGAAAATTGGTATAATCTTTATAAACCAGTGGTACGTGAAGTCATGAAAATGTCTATGATAATTAGAACTACTCCTCACCCCTTGAAACAATCATGAGCACCTTACACCATTATTATTTCACAGGACAAGGAGAAAAACTAGACATTGCATCTGATTATAAACATTAATTCTGTTTAAATTTACGAACATTTCCAACTATGAGAAACTATATCTACTTACCTTAGAATCAAACGTGGAAAACAGTCAAGAGACCTATGCCTCTGCCTCACTTTTCTTGTCTTGGCTTTTACATTATGACAGTTTCTTTCTTTATTTTTCTCTTTCTTCCTAACCCACAACCAACTTTATCATTTATTTTATAATTTCTCCTCCTCTTTTGTTACTCAGTTTTATAATTTCACCTCCTTTTTTATTACTCAGTTTTATAATTTCACCTCCTTTTTTGTTACTCAGTTTTATAATTTCACCTACTTTTTTGTTACTCAGGTTTTTTTCCCCTCTGGGCTTTATGGTGATTTTTATTACTGTGTCTGTATTTTGAATTCCTCATGGTAGTAATTCTTTCTACCCCCAGAAAAAATGTCATCTATTTTCTCAAACTATTTATGTTTCCAGTGGAATATGAATACATTATATAGAGAAGGAAACCCGAAGTTCCCCAGAGAGAGAGAGAGAGAGAGAGAGAGAGAGAAAAGGGAACATTTTGATCATCACTTTCATCCTCAAGCAGAAAGGCAAAGGGTATTTCCGTTTCACTTATTTAAACTCTGCACATAATTGCAGCTAAGTTCCTCAGAAACAGAGGTTACTATTCTTTAAAAGAATATAGCCACAGGAGGTACAAAAATAGTTATATTCCCTTAAACAGTATTTCCTTAAATGTTCTGGGGACCCCTGGGAGTCCCTGAGACCCATGCAGCTGTTCTGTGAGGTCCAAATTATTTTCATAATAAAACTAAGATGTTATTTGACTTTTTCCTCTCTCATTCTCTTATGAGTTTTTCAGAGGCTACATGATGCAAGATATGATAGCACATTCAATGCAGAAACAGATATAAGAACCAGCTGCCTTCTCTTAAGCTAACTTTTAAAGAGATTTGCAAAAATGTAAAACAAGATCACTCTTCTCACTATATTGTTTCTGTTGTAGAAAACATAGTTTAAAAAGTAAGAATTTATTTTTTATTTCAACATGCAATTTTAAAATGAATTAATAAGTAAATATTTTGAACAATTATCACTTTTTTTTTTTTTTTTTTTTGAGACGGAGTCTCACTCTGTCACCAGGCTGGAGTGCAGTGATGCAATCTCAGCTTACTGCAACCTCCGCCTCCCGGCTTCAAGCAATTCTTCTGTTTCAGCCTCCAGAGTAGCTGAGACCATGGGCGCCCGTCACCACTCCTGGCTTTTGTTTTGTTTTTGTTTTTCTTTTTTTAGTAGAGATAGGGTTTCACCATGTTCACCAGGATGGTCTCGATCTCTTAACCTCGTGATCTGCCCGCCTCGGCCTCCCAAAGTGCTGGGATTACAGGCGTGAGCCACCACGCCTGGCCAAGATAATTTTTTTTGGAGAAAAATAATATGTCCTTATCACCTGTCATAAGTAATGACAGCTCATCATGCACATCGAGTTTGTTACTATAAAGACCTCAGACAAGTAAATAATACAATATAAAATGAAAATTGAAATAATCCATTAGGTATGAAGAAATCCACCACAAACATTCCAGCTGGAGTTCAGAAATTTGCCAATGAATTTATTAGAGACAGAGGAAGGTGAATAATATAGGCCAATGAGAGTTAATGAACTGCCTAAATATTTACTGGGAATCTCTGTGACATGCTAGGCTAAGCAGGGCACCTTCAAATGATATACACACTGCTCACTTACAGATTGTATTTCACTGAGGCAAGCTTGCCTGTCATTAATTTACTGTATTTTATCAACAAATATTTGAGCATCTACCACATACCAGGTACCAATTTTGCTACTTGATGAGGTAGTTAACAAAATGTTGACAGGCTAGTCAGTGATACAGATACATGAATGGGTTTCTTTTTTAAAAATTTTTTTATTTGTTGAGATGGAGTCTCACTCTGTCACCCAGGCTGGGGTGCAGTGACGCGATCTTGGCTCACAGCAACCTCCACCTCCTGGGTTCAAACGATTCTCCTGCCTCAGCCTCCGGGTAGCTGGGATTAAAATGCCATAAGCATTGAAGTGTAGCTATGCATTCACCAAACATTCATTACACATCTACTAAGGGCCAGGCACTACACTATTTTTGCTGGATATTCAGGAGTGAACAAAACAGAGCCAGTCCATACACATAGCTCATGGTGTCATGCGTGATACCAGCATTAAACCACTAATCATACAGAAGAGTTTAATGCAAACCATACATATATAAAGAAAAAAATAAAATTGTCGAGAGTACTCCTTTTTTTTTTTTTTTTTTTTTACAAACTTTCACTTTCAGAACTTTCATGGATATGTTGCTCCTAAAGGCAAATATGCATCAAATTTTACTTTCCATGAATAAATGGGGTCACTGGTCAGCTACAGTTATTATAGTTTTTAGTATCATGTCTAACTTTAGACTAAGATGTGTCTCCTCTGTGTGTATTTGTGAAATGTTTTTAAACATTATTAATCTCATTATGTGTCGTGAGTACAAAAGCAAAGCAAACTTGTTGACAGTCCTGGGAAAACATAGAAAAGAAGTAATAATAACAATAATAACCAAGGTCCTCCTTTCTCAAAGGGCTTAACTGAATATCTGTTGGTCTTTTGAATGGAGACATATGGTCTAAGAACAAAAACACTTATAGTCATTTGGAATATAACCTGTTTCTGAGAAGAGCAGTGGATCTTACTTAGATTGAAAAGGGTGTGGTGGTTGTAACAGTGAGTCCCTCTGAGTAAGTAACATCGAAATTGAGCCCTGAAAACTATGTAAGTATCAGCCGGAATACAGATGGTACAACGCAAAGGAATTAGCTTTTATCAAGGTAGAAAAATACTTAGCAATTCAGAGGAAATGAAATTAGACCAGTGTGGCTAAAGTTTAGAGAGAAAAATGGAGAGTTGCAGGAGATAAGTCCAGAGAAATGGACAGGTAATATCTTATACTACATTATCTCTGGGCATTAAAATTTGATTCTGCATGAACTTTATTAGTGTATTATTTATTTTACATCCATGTGAATTACTAAATTCATTAAAAATTTGGTACGAGGTACAGATGAACTTAGAGAGTCTACCTAATAGATTACTCAAGATTGGTTTTGACCCATGAAGTAATCCACTTCACTTAGCTAAGCATACATTTAAAAATACTAGAATCCAAAGGGTATCTCCAAGGATTTCTTTTTTAAACAGACCTAGCCATGTACAATAGAGTCAAGGCAGTGTAAACTAAAATACATGTTTTCTGGTTCTTAGATCAATAGGACATACAGCAGACTGACATAGCATTTAGGAGAAAATTTCTCTGTATGTTTATGAAAACTGAAGGGAGTTTCTTTTTCTCCACTGGGAGCTGACCAACATTACTTTCCAGCTGAATATATGAGAGAATTATGTTCCCATTCTCCTGAATTAATAGTTGTTAAGAAAATGCCACATAATTTATTTCCTATATGACTTAAAAGGCAAAGCATAATGAAAATGAGAGTAAAATAAAACGCCATTAACTAGAAAATATTGCATATATAAATTTGTGTCATATATATAGTAAATTTGCAACATACCAATATCAGGGAGAAAAGTAAGATTACCTTGTCAAGCATCAAGCATAAGTAGCTAAACCTTAAATACAGTGGATAATGAGGAATGCTGAGATACCAATATCTTTTAAAACTTCTATTTATTTATTTTGAGACAGGGTCTCCTGGAGTGTGGTAGCATGATTATAGCTCACTGTAACCTTGAACTCCTGGGCTCAAGAAATCATCCCAACTCAGCCTCCCGAGTATCTAGGACTACAGGCTTGCACCACCACAGTCAGCAAAATTTTTAATTTTATGTAGAGATGTAATGTTGCTATGTGCCCAAGCTGGTCTTGAACTCCTGGCCTCAAGCAATCCTCTTGCCTTGGCCTCCCAAAGCACTGAGATTATAGGCATGAGACATGGGCCCAGTCAACTTTCAATTTTCATTTAACAGCTTTATTAAGTATTTAAGATGTACATGAAGGGTCCATAATTAACAAACAGATCTTCCCCGACTTACTACGATGGTTCGATTTACAATTTTGAAGTCCAACGTGGTGCAAAAGCGATACACATTTAGTACAATCCTGGACTGAAGATGGGGTTATATCTGGATATACTCACTCTAAATTGAAAATATCATTAACTGAAAATGTACTTTTGACTCATAACATCTTCAATTTATTATGGGTTTATCAGGACATAACCCCATCCTAAGGTGAGGAGCATCTGCATACAATGTGATGAATTGGGATATAAGCATACAACCATGAAACCCCCCCCCCCATAATCAAGGTAACAAGTATATGCATCAACTCCAAAAGTGTGGTCAGGCCCCTTCATTTTTTCTTTCTTCTTCTTCTTCACTTTCTCCTTCTCCTTCTTTTCTTATGGTAGGAACACTTAAGACCACAAGACAGGGATGCCCTCTCTCATCACTCCTATTCAACATAGGGTTGGAAGTTCTGGCCAGGGCAATCAGGCAGGAGAAGGAAATAAAGGGTATTCAATTAGGAAAAGAGGAAGTCAAAATGTCCCTGTTTGCAGATGACATGATTGTATATCTAGAAAACCCCATCGTCTCAGCCCAAAATCTCCTTAAGCTGATAGGCAACTTCAACAAAGTCTCAGGATACAAAATCAATGTGCAAAAATCACAAGCATTCTTATACACCAACAACAGACAAACAGAGAGCCAAATCATGAGTGAACTCCCATTCACAATTGCTTCAAAGAGAATAAAATACCTAGGAATCCAACTTACAAGGGATGTGAAGGACCTCTTCAAGGAGAACTACAAACCACTGCTCAATGAAATAAAAGAGGATACAAACAAATGGAAGAACATTCCATGCTCATGGGTTGGAAGAATCAATATGATGAAAATGGCCATACTGCCCAAGGTAATTTACAGATTCAATGCCATCCCCATCAAGCTACAAATGACTTTCTTCACAGAATTGGAAAAAAACTACTTTAAAGTTCATATGCAACCAAAAAAGAGCCCGCATTGCCAAGTCAATCCTAAGCCAAAAGAACGAAGCTGGAGGCATCACACTGCCTGACTTCAAACTATACTACAAGGCTACAATAACCAAAACAGCATGGTACTGGTACCAAAACAGAGATATAGACCAATGGAACAGAACAGAGCCCTCAGAAATAAAGCCGCATATCTACAACTATCTGATCTTTGACAAACCTGACAAAAACAAGAAATGGGGAAAGGATTCCCTATTTAATAAATGGTGCTGGGAAAACTGGCTAGCCATTTGTAGAAAGCTGAAACTGGATCCCTTCCTTACACCTTATACAAAAATTAATTCAAGATGGATTAAAAACTTAAATGTTAGACCTGAAACCATAAAAACCCTACAAGAAAACCTAGGGAATACCATTCAGGACATAGGCATGGGCACGGACTTCATGTCTAAAACACCAAAAGCAATGGCAACAAAAGCCAGAATTGGCAAATGGGATCTAATTAAACTAAAGAGTTTCTGTGCAGCAAAAGAAACTACCATCAGAGTGAACAGGCAACCTACAGAATGGGAGAAAATTTTTGCAACCTACTCATCTGACAAAGGGCTAATATCCAGAGTCTACAACGAATTAAACAAATTTACAAGAAAAAAACAAACAACCCCATCAAAAAGTGGGCAAAGGATATGAACAGACACTTCTCAAAAGAAGACATTTATGCAGCCAAAAGACACATGAAAAAATCCCCATCATCACTGGCCATCAGAGGAATGCAAATCAAAACCACAATGAGATACCATCACACCAGTTAGAATGGCGATCATTCAAAACTCAGGAAATAACAGGTTCTGGAAAGGATGTGGAGAAATAGGAACACTTTTACACTGTTGGTGGGACTGTAAACTAGTTCAACCATTGTGGAAGTCAGTGTGGCGATTCCTCAGGGATCCAGAACTAGAAATACCATTTGACCCAGCCATGCCATTACTGGGTATATACCCAAAGGATTATAAATCATGCTGCTATAAAGACACATGCACACGTATGATTATTGCGGCACTATTCACAATAGCAAAGACTTGGAACCAACCCAAATATCCAGCAATGATAGACTGGATTAAGGAAATGTGGCACATAGACACCATGGAATACTATGCAGCCATAAAAAATGATGAGTTCCTGTCCTTTGTAGGGACATGGATGAAGCTGGAAACCATCATTCTCAGTAAACTATCACAAGGACAAAAAACCAAACACCGCATGTTCTCACTCATAGGTGGGAATTGAACAATGAGAACACATGGACACAGGAAGGGGAACATCACACACCGGGGCCTGTTGTGGGGTGGGGGGGTGGGGGAGGGATAGCATTAGGAGATATACCTGATGTTAAATGAGGAGTTAATGGGTGCAGCACACCAACATGGCACACATATACATATGTAACTACCCTTTATGTTGTGTACACGTACCTTAAAACTTATAGTATAATTAAAAAAAAGACCTACCCTCTTAATAATTATTTCAGCGCACAGTACAGGCACTATGTTGTACAGCAGATCTTTAGAACTTATTTATATTATAAAACTGAAACTTTATACTGATCGAACAGCAACTCCCAGTTCCCCCTTTGCCCAGCCCCTGGTTCGATGAGTTTGAGCCATTATATGAGTCAGACCCCTCATATAAATGGAATCATTCAGTATTTGCCCTTTGGTGACTGGCTTATTTCACTTAGCGTAATGCCTTCCAGGTTCATACATATTGTCAAATATGGCAGGACGTCCTTCCCTTTTAAGGCCAAATAATATTACCTGTATGAATAGACCACATTTTCTTTATCCATGCATTCTTCCATGCACAGCTGTGCTGTTTTGATATGTTGGCTATTGTGAATAACGCTTCAGAAAAGATGAGAGTGCAGATATCTTCTTGAGATTCTGGTTTTAACTCTTTGGGATATATACCCAGGAGTGAGGTTGCTGGATCATATGGTAGTTCTATTTTTACCTTTGTCAAGAACCTTTCTACTGTGTTCTATAGCAGCTGCATCATTTTCCATTACCACCAATGGTGTACTAGTGTTCCAGTTTCCTCACATCCTCAACAACACTTCATATCTTTTGTTTTTGGTTTGTTTTCATAATAGCCATCCTAACAGGGGTGAGATGATACTGTTCATCTCACAGACGTTTTGCTTTGCATTTCCCTGATTGACTAGTGATGCTGAGCACCTTTTCGTATACCTGTTGGCCATTTGTATGTCTTCTTTGGAGAAATATATATTTAAATATTTTACAAATCAAGTTATTTGCTTTTTTCCTGTTGAGTTGTATGACAATCAGTTCTGTTTCTATACACTAACAATAAGCTACCCAATAATAAGCTTTTCTTCTATTGGATTGTCTTGTCACCTTTGTTATATATTGATTGACCATAAATATAAGAGTTTATTGCTGGACTCTCAAGTCTCTTCCATTGTCAACATTAGGAATGCAGTTAATAGATTCAAGAAAAAAATACGAATAGGTTTGTTTCATCAACCTACAGGTGATCTATAAGCCTGTGCTTATGACAGTACCACACTGTCTTCATCACTGCAGTTTTACATCAAGATTTGAAATCAGGTAATGTCCTGATTTCAAAGTCCTCTAACTTTTTTCTTGTTTTTCACAATTGTTTTGGCTATTTGGTACATTTGAATTGCTATATAAATTGTGGGATCAATTTTTCAATTTGTGCCAAAAAGTCTGCTAAGATGTTGATGGAGATTGCATTAAATCTATAGAACAATTTGGGGAGAATCACTACCTTATCAGTATTGAGTCTTCCAATTCATGAACATGGAATATGTTCCCATTTATTTAGATTTTTAATTTCTCTCAGCAATGTATTACAGTTTTCAGAGTACAGGTTTAGTACTTATATTTTTAAATTTATGACCATTTAATCTATTTTATGCTACAAAGAATGACATTATTTTCTTAGTATCATTTTCAATTTTTTATTGCTAGTACACAGGAACGTAATTTATTTTTGTATAATGATTATCTTGCAAGCTTCATGAACTTATCAGATCTAGCAGTTATTTTGTGGATATCAGATTTTTCTACATACAGGATTGTATTATTTGTTAATAAAGAGAGTTTCATTTCTTCTTCTATACTGTGGATGCCTCGGATTCCTATCTTTCTCCTGGACCTGGGTTTTTTTATTGGAAAATTTTAAATTACTAATTCAGTGTCTGTATTTGTGTTAGGTCTATTCATATTTCTATTTTTTTCCTGAATCAATTTTGGTAATTTATGTCTTTCTAAGAATTTTTTCATTTAATATATTTTGCAGAAATTGTTGACAATGTTGTTCATGTTATTACATTCTAGTCTTTCTAATTTCTGTAGGGTTGGTAGTAATTACCCCTTTTTCCTTTATGATTTTGGTAATTCTTTTTTTTTTTTTTTTTGGTCAGTCTAGCTAAGGCTTCTCCATGAAAAAAATATTTTCAAAGATTAATGTATGGTTTCATTGATTTTTCTTTCTTCTTTTTCTTCTTCTATTTTATTGACTTCTGCTCTAAACCACATTATTTCCTTCCTTATGCTTCCTTAGAGTTTATTGTGTTCTTCTTTTTCTAGTTTCTTATGGGGAAAGCTTAATGATTTAAGAATTTTATGCTTTTCTAAAATAGGTTTTTAAAATTAGAAGTTTCCCGCTAAGCACCGCTTTAGTCACATCCTATAAACCTTGACATGTTGTGCTTTTATTTTTATTCAGTTCAAAATATTTTATAATTTCCTATGTGATTTGTTTTTTTAACCAGTGGATTTAGAAGTTGTTGAATTTCAAAATATTTTGATATCTTCCAAATTTCCTTCTGTTGAATTCCAATTTAATTCTGACATATTAAGAAACATAATTTTTATGAATTCAAGCCTTTTAAGTGTATTGAGATTTGTTTTTTGACCTAGCATAGAATCTGTCCCAGAGAAAATTTCATGCACACTTTAAAATAATATGTATTCTGCTTTCATTTGGTGGCATCTCCTATAAATGTTAGTTAGGTCAAGTTGGTTGATAGTGTTGGTGAATTCTTCTATATTGTTGCTATTTTTCTGTCTAATTGGTCTGTCAGCTATTGAGAGTAGGGTTTGAAGTCTCCAATAATTATAGTTGAATTGTCTAGTTCTTCTTTGAATTCTGTCAATTCCTGCATCATCGAATTTGGGACTTTCCTATTAATTATATATGTTTATAATTGTTATATTTTCTGCTTAATTGACCCCTTAATTAAAAATGTCTTTGTTTTCCTCGTTACATATTTTGTCTTAACGTCTATTTTGTCTGATATTAGTATTGTCACTTCATTTTTTATATGTAAACAATTTGCATAGTACATCTTTTTTCTTTGAAATTATATGGTTTTGGCTCTAATACATTTCTCTTTTAAACAAATTATGGTTGGATATTTTAAATAATCCTGTCTGAAATCTCTGCCTATAATTGGAATGGTTAGTTCACTCCCATTTACTATAACTATTGATATGTAGGTTGAGTATCCCATATCCGAAATGCTTGGGATTTGAAGTGTTTTGGATTTTGGATTTCTTTAGATTTTGTAATGTTTGCATATACCTAATATCTTAGAGATAGGATCCAAGTTTAAACACACATACACTTATTTTATATATATATATATATATATATATATATATATATATATATATCTTAATGTATATTTTATACATATAACCTGGAGGTAATTTTATAAAGTATTTTAAATAATTTTGTGCATGAAACAAAGTTTTGGCTGTATTTTGACTGTGACTCATTACAGAAGGTCAGGTGTGGAATTTTCCACTTGTGGTATTATATCAACCTTCAGAAAGTTTCAGATTTTAGAGCATTTCAAATTTCAGATTTTTTAATGGGAATTCTCAACTTTTAGTTGCAATTACATGTGCCATATTGTATTTTTTCACATCTTATTCATGTCTTTTTTGTTCCTGTTTCTCCTTTACTGCACTGTCTCGTTAGTTATTTTTAGTGTGTAATTTTAAATTTTGCTTTTAACTATTTTCTTAGTGCTTGCTCTAAAGATTACATACGCATCTTAATTTATCATAATTTCCTTAAGTTCAAACACAGTAAAATTTAGATATTTGTCTCTGCTAAGCTCCATTTTTGCTCCTCCTGCTTATAAACACAATAACAAAATGTTATAATTTTTATGCAATCTCAGGTCTTTTAAAGAATTTAAAAGAAGAAAAATATATATCTATATTTGTACAGTCTTTTATATGTATCTATATATTTATCAGTTCTGTGATTCTTTATCCCTTCATTTGGGTTCGAGTTACTGAATATCACTTCTTTTCAGCCTGAATGACTTTATTTAGTTTTTCTTGTAAGTCAGGTCAGCTAGCAAGAAATATTCTCATTCTCAACTTGGTAATATCTTTATTTTACCTATATTTTTGAAGGATAGTTTTGTTTTATATGTAATTCTTGGTTGGCAATTTTGTGTTCTCTGAGAACTCTGAATATGTCATTTCAATACCTCTGGCCTCTACTGTTTATGATGAGAAATTAACTATCAATCATGTGTTCCCTGTACATGAGGAGTCATTTTTTTTCTGGTTGTTTTAAAGACTTTTCCGTTTGTCTTTCAATAATTTCAAATGAAACTATTTCAATAGTTTGACTCTTCTTATGTTTTAGGGTATTGATCTCTTAGTGTTTATTCTATTTGGGGTTTGTCGAGCTTCAGCATATTTGTGAAGTGTTTGGCCATTATTTCTTCAAATAATTTTTCTGCCTCTTTAACATTCTCTTTTTTTCTGGAACTCTTGTAACATCTACATTGATATGCTCAATGTTTTGACACAAATCTATGACTCATGTTCATTTTTTATACTGTCTTACCTCTGACGTTCAGATTGGATAATTTTTATTTATCTATTTTCAAGTTTACTGGTTTTTTTTTTTTTTCTGTCTTACTATCTGCTCTTGAGCCCCATTAGTGATTTTTTAAATTTTGGTTATTCTACTTTCCAATTCTAGAATTTTCATTTGGTTCTTTTATATAGTGTGTATCTTTTAGTTGAGATTCTCTATTTGTAGTTGTTGTTACCGTACTTTCATTTAATTATTTAACCATGATTTTCTTTAGTTGTTTGAAGGTATTTATAATAGGAGCCTTTAAGTCTCTATCTGCCAATATCTGGGCCAATTCAGAGACAACTTTTATTGACTGCTTTTCCCCATGAGAATGGGTCACAGTTCTCTGTCTCTTTCAACGTATCAATAAATTTTTCTTAAAAATTTGACATTTTAAATAACATATTAAAGTAGTTCCAAATTCTGATGTTCCTTCTTATGCCCAGTGTTTTTTAAATTGAAGTTTTAATAACTTGCCTGGATGAAATCTGTGGAATCTGTTTCCCCACAGTGTGTGGCTGTTGATATTCTTTCTCTGTCAAACAACAGAAACACACTTTATGCCTAGTTTCCTAGAGGTAAGCATAGCTTAATTTGCATTAGTCAATAGTTGGCCAGCAGTTGATCTTAAATACCTCAAGCCAGTAAGACTTCCAAATTTTGCTAAAGGTTCTTTATATGTATTAAAGGGTATATTCAACAAGCAGGCACATTTTGTTTTCATAAAGGAGACATAAGGAGTCCTCACTGAGGCCCATTATGGCTGCCTCATTTTGCAGATATGCTGGTTAAATTAAATGTCTGGCCAGTCTGCCAGTCAGTTACTTGTTCCAGTCAAGACTGCAACTTTAGGCCAGCTGAGTTGCTATTCTGCCTTTTTGTTTGCCACCTAGGTCTCCATCATTACTGACAATGCTTCTGGACGTGGAGTTTTAAACTTCTGTTTCAAATAAAATCCGTCCCTGTGGTGATGAAGCTGCTGATTTCCATGGCTTGTTCTACCTTGATAGAACTATTATGCTTGACCAAGCTGGGAGTGGGGACTGGGGACAATACAGGCAAATACACCACCAATTCATATTGTTCATATACAAAGTTTAGTACTTTTTAAAAATAATCACTTTTTAATTTAGCATATGCCATTCGTTGATATCCAGGGTCATAAAATGTTTTGTCCAGTGTGTCCCATTTTATTGATTCTTGGGGAGATTTATCAAGCTACTCACTTTATCATCCCCAGAAGTCATGTACGCAGACACTAACTTCTAAGCACCTACTCATGTGCTAGGCATAGAGCTAGCCAACTTATTTACATTCTCTTTTACTCTCACAACATCTCTATAAATATGTACTATTATCTTTATTTTTGAATTAGTAAAATGAAGCTCAGATAATTTAAGTAGCTGGTGCAAGAGAAAAAAGAACAAATTAAAAATATAAACACAAAGATATCATGTTACTTACTTCCAAAGGTAATAAACACAAGTGGGAAGATAGGTGATTATTACCCAGCATTTAGTTGCCAGGTTTATTTAATGGCCAACCTGAAGTCCAAGTACTCTGATTTTCTACTGTCTAGTATAAAGGCTAATTAGCAAGAAAACACCAAATAAGTCAGTAGGAGAAACAAGCTGTTTTTGTCATGGATAGGCTGTAATCATTAAAAAACAATCATTATATTGGCTCATAAAGTTAGAATTTGATTCATACATGTAATTCTAATAAAATGCAGGGTCCCACGTGACCCATATTCGTTAAAGAGTTACACCAACAGAGACTCAGCCAAGCAAAAATACATCATCAAAAAATAATTATAATCTCAGTTTACATTTTAAAATTAATATAGGGAACTCATCTACAAGTTACAGAACATTCCAGAACTTTCATTTCTTCTCGTGCTTTTTTTTTTTTATTCTTATTATACATTAGGTTTTAGGGTACATGTGCACAATGTGCAGGTTTGTTACATATGTATCCATGTGCCATGTTGGTTTGCTGCACCCATTAACTCGTCATTTAGCATCAGGTGTATCTCCTAATGCTGTCCCTCCCCCCTCCCCCTACCCCACAACAGTTCCCGGCGTGTGATGTTCCCCTTCCTGTGTCCATGAGTTCTCATTGTTCAATTCCCACCTATGAGTGAGAACATGCGGTGTTTGGTTTTTTGTCCTTGCGATAGTTTACTGAGAATGATGGTTTCCAGCTTCATCCATGTCCCTACAAAGGACATGAACTCATCATTTTTTATGGCTGCATAGTATTCCATGGCGTATATGTGCCACATTTTCTTAATCCAGTCTATCGTTGTTGGACATTTGGGTTGGTTCCAAGTCTTTGCTATTGTGAATAGTGCCACAATAAACATACGTGTGCATGTGTCTTTATAGTAGCATGATTTATAGTCCTTTGGGTATATACTCAGTAATGCATGAAAAAATTCTCATCATCACTGGCCATCAGAGAAATGCAAATCACTACTACAATGAGATGCCATCTCACACCAGTTAGAATGGCCATCATTCAAATGTCAGGAAACAACAGGTGCTGGAGAGGATGTGGAGAAATAGGAAAACTTTTACACTGTTGGTGGGACTGTAAACTAGTTCAACCATTGTGGAAGTCAGTGTGGTGTTTCCTCAGGGACTTAGAACTAGAAATACCATTTGACCCAGCTCACTTTTTTTTATACCCATCCAGTTCTTCACAATCTTTCAACCTCTGAAACACTCCAGAAACCATATCCACATTCAGAGATTCTCTTGTTATCTTTATTGGGTAGATAAACTTTGCTTTTGTAGATACTTTCCTTTCACACAGTTGTCATTTTTCCTTAAGTATTCTCCAAATTCCACACCATTTAAAATATATAGGATGAATGGATAAAGAAAATGTGTTATATATGCACTATGGGATGTTATTCAGCCATAAAAAGGGTGAAATCCTGTCATTTGCAGCAATGTGGATAGAACTGGAGGTAATTATTTTAAGTAAAGTAAACCAGGCACAGAAAGACAAATATCATGTGTTGTCACTCATATGTGGGAGCTAAAAACATGGATCTCATGAAAGTAGACACTACCTTGGTGTTTACCAGAGATCAGAAATAGGAGTAGGGAGAGGGGACAAAGGGGAAAAACAACATAAATGTACTTATTACCACTGAACTGTATACTTAAAAATGGTAAAGGTATATTTACTTTTATGTATATAGAGGTATATTTAACCTCAATAAAATTAAATTTAAAAAATTCAGGCCAATCACACTGGCTCATGCCTGTAATCCCAGCACTTTGGGAGGCTGAGGTGGGTGGATCACTTGACCTCAGGAGTTCGAGACCAGGTGGGCAACACAGTGAAATCCTGCCTCTACCAAAAAAAAAAGAAATAGCTGGGTGTAGTAGCCTGTGTCTGTGATCCCAGCTACTCAGGAGGCTGAGGTTGGAGGATCGCTTGAAACTGGGAGGTCAAGGTTGCAGTGAACTGTGATCATGCCGCTGCACTCCAGCCTGAGTGACAGAGCCAGATCCCCATCTCAAAAAAGAAAGTTCATAGAAGCATATCAAATATAGTACTTTCCTTAGACATAAGAGGAAGCACATATCTGAGAAGACACAGGCTTGAAGCTGTTAAATTGGCAAAGAATCACAAATGTAGTGGGGCATATTCACTTGCTTATTTGTTCTACCCTGTCATCACTAGCTGCTTTGTTCACATAGCTAGATATGGTCATATGTAACAATAAGGGAAAAGGCACAGATTTGGGTCTAAATCACTGACTTTTAGTTCTCAATCCTTCTATAACTTTGGTTAGCCTTGGATATATACCTTGTTTTTTTGTGTGCTTAATGTGATAATTTGTAAAATGGACATAAGAATGCTGCCATGCTTTGCTTATCATCTCGAAGAGTCAGGTGAGATGATGGACATATAAAATCTCTATAACTGAGATATTGTGACAATTAAGTGGGAAAGATTTGTAAAACTCTTATCAAAGTCCCGTTCATAGAGTAAATACACAAAACTTAGTGTCATTAATACTAGCTCTAGTAACTTCCAAATTTATAGTTTGGGTACATGAATAGATAGTGATATCACCCACAGTAGATTTTGGGAGAGGAATGTAACATGTTGAGTTTTGGATATGCTGACTTTGAGATGGCTTTGAGACATAGAAGAGGAAATGCTCCATTTGAAGCTAGATATGTAGGTCTAATCTGAAACTATATATTGGGCCAAATATTAGACTTAGGCTATAAAATGAAATTGGTGACTTTGGTAGAGACTGCTTAGCTGCTTACCCCATGATCCATTCATTCCACTACATTTTGAATGCCCATTGCAGTTTGGCATTGTCATGAGAATAAATTATGGCCAATGATATATAAGCTAAAGTGTTGTGTAGATCTTCCATGAAGTCCCTTTAAAAGGGTAGAGGTATCCCTTTTTTTCCCACTTCCTACATCTTGCAGCCTTTGAAAAGCAGCTGTGATAGATAGAGAGCTGATAGTCGTCTTGATCCATGAGGGCAAGGACCTCACCAAAGGATGGCAGATCTGCGAGATAGAAGGGATCTGGGTCTTCAACATCATAGAGCAATGATACCAACCTTGGACTACCTACTGGCAGATTCCTTCTACAAGAAGATGAATATATTTCTACTTTGTTTCACTTACTATAACTCTTTTTTAATCTCCCTAGATATTATTCTAATTGATACAGTGAAAGCTACATTTGTTGCTATGGATAACAATCAGGGAAACTGTATAGAATGAGAAGGGAGGGTTCAGAACATGTCCCAGAGAAACATCAGGACGTAAGGGGCAGGTAGAGCAAGGAGTGTTATCAATATAGTAAGGAATTACATAGAGAGGTAAGAATAAATTCAGATAAGAGTAGTGACTTGGAAGATAAGATAGGACCAATTGCTAATACAGAAAGTGTTCAGTTAATGGCACATGGCCGACAGACAACAGGACTAAGATATGTCCAGTGGATTGAACTACAAGAGATCATTGGTGTTATTGGCAATAGTGGTTTCTGAGCAGTGGTTTGGATCAAAAGCAAAAAACAGAGGAGAGGGTAATGTGATAATAGAGAATGTGTGTTTAAGTAACAGTGACTATGAAGAAGATCCAAATGAGAATAATAACAAGAAAGGGGAAGTAAGAGACATTTGTTAACTTTGGTTGCCCAGAATCTGAACACCCTGATTAGGTCGAACAAAATCCCCAAATAAGAATGGAATCTGATGGGGAAGTTCAGTTTTTGAATCTGGAATGAGTGACAGAATTATAAGGCACTATCTAGAATTCTTTCCAGTAGCAATGACATTCTTCACCCAATGTCTGCAGTGGTAGAGTGGTCCATGGCAACATTTACATCTAGTGCATGGGGGCCAGACGTCGTGGCACATGCCTGTAATCTCAGCACTGTGGGAGGCTAAGATGAGTGGATCGCTTGAGTCCAAGAGTTGCAGATCCAATCTAGGGTATGATTTGGACTATAGTTCTTGGAGCTGAGCCTCTTTTTTGGGTTCTGCCCATTTTGAGCTGGTTTTCCATCCCTTTGTTTAGGAATGGGAACAGGTCTGTATCTTTCTCCTAAAGTCCATTTCTCCTTAAATCAACAAAAACTGGGTTCTGTGATTCACAGCTACGAACCCTGACAAGTACAGTGGAATGCATTTGGAAAGGAATGTCTGAATATGTTTATGTTGTAATCTAGGAGCTAAAAACATTCACCTGATCAGGGATAGTGAGGCAGTAGAAAAAGGGTAAAAGATATGCTTGAGTTTGTGTGCATTCAGGAGACAGAATAATTAACCGGGGCAAGATTCCTGTGAAATAAGGGATAAGGCTTTCTGCTGAATATAAGGATTATTACATATTCACCATCATAATGGTAAATGATAAATTGTTAGATTGGCAGCTTACACAAATATAGTACTTTCATTTTACAAACGATTTTTAAAAACATTTATCATAGTAGAAAGAGAGAGAGAAAATAAAATATTTTAATTCAAATTAACCTTTGTAGAAAAAATCACATTATAATAAATTTAGACTGATATTAATGGTCAAACTATGACAACATATAATTAGTAAAACAAAAGAGAATTTTAAAGGGAACATGATAATAGACTTATACATATCTAAGACATCCATTAACTATGTTAAACCAAGGTAAGGAATCAATAAAATGATCAACACATTTTTCTCTTAGGACTTTGGGTTTTCTTTTGTAAACAAAGGTAGGTCACTCACCTGTGCATACTGTGTTCTTTTTTAGGAGTGTTATGATTTGTGATTCTAACATGAAAAGCACTTTGTAAATAAATGTTTCTAATTATAAACTATGTCTCAAAGGACAGGCTTTGAGGGTAGACAATTCAAGTTTCTTCAGCAACAAGGAAAATAAATGCAGAATGCCATTTGGCCTGTTTTATTATTATTATTATTATTATTATACTGTAAGTTTTAGGGTACATGTGCACAATGTGCAGGTTTGTTACATATGTATCCATGTGCCATGTTGGTGTGCTGCACCCATTAACTCGTCATTCAGCATTAGGTATCTCCTAATGCTGTCCCTCCCCCCTCCCCCCACCCCACAACAGTCCCCGGAGTGTGATGTCCCCCTTCCTGTGTCCATGAGGGATCTAGAACTAGAAATACCATTTGACCCAGCCATCCCATTACTGGGTATATACCTAAAGGACTATAAATCATGCTGCTATAAAGACACATGCACACGTATGTTTATTGTGGCACTATTCACAATAGCAAAGACTTGGAACCAACCCAAATGTCCAACAACGATAGACTGGATTCAGAAAATGTGGCACATATACACCATGGAATACTATGCAGCCGTAAAAAATGATGAGTTCATGTCCTTTGTAGGGACATGGATGAAACTGGAAAGCATCATTCTCAGTAAACTATCGCAAGGACAGAAAACCAAACACCGCATGGCCTGTTTTTTAAAAAAATGGTACAGTCTTGGTGCAGCTGCTGTTGGGTCCAATTGACAGACAGACTTTAAATGCAATAACCTTAAAGGGAGAGTGAATTTATAGCAACCCAAGTACGGAGTCCGACTGGGGCATGTATTTCTTTGTGTTTATTTTTCATGTTATGGGCTCTGTAGCTACCCTTGTATTGACCATTTGCAGTATATTCAAATAAATACTGTATTCATACTTTAAATATACATATAGGCATCTACTCTTTCCCTAGGGTGCCCCAAATAAAAAGGGCTTATTTCTTATCTGCAATCTGTAGGATGAAATCTTTCAACTTATTTTCCTGTATGTTGTGATAGGTTTTCCCTGATTTATCCGCAATATTTTGTTTGTCAACCCTTCTGACTTGTGATAGTTTACAGTGGTACTCTGTGGCCCCATAAAGATCACCCATATTACCTTGGCTCATTTGTCACCACTAGTGCTCATCTGCCACATTGGCTTCCTGACACCTGAACTCCTTTTCCACAGCAGTGCTTAATGGTTAATGTGTACTCTGGGAATTCTGGTTTGTTTACTGGTTAGCAAATTAATGACTTGAGAAAGGTATGTTATTGAGAAGCAGTTAGTTCAGTGGAGATTGCCACCATCTCTACATTGAGAACAAAATGGCTCAGTGTCTTCAGCCCTTGTATTCCTCCTGATGTTCAGACTTACACATTCAAATGTGTGTTTTCTGATCACCTTATTTTCAATGTTCCACGATCTCCTTAAGACTATTATATGCCAAGTTGAGCTCTGTATGTCTGATTTGCTTTCCTCTTTCCATTCAGTTACTCTCCTTTGTATTTCCTATCCTAACAAAAAGCATTCCATTCAGCCAGTTCCCCCAAGCAAAAAACCTGGAAAACAGATCATCCTAGAATTGTCCCTTCATTCCCCTCATCATCCCATCTACTTAATGACTAAGTTGTTCCACTTTCATCAAGTATTTCTTGAATCTGTCATGTTTTTTAAGTTCTATTCTGCTCACTCATTGTGTCTAACTTGAGTCACCCTGCCACTAGTTTCACTCTCTTTTTTTCACTCTGAGCTTAACTATCAAAGGGACATATGAGGATGCAAATCTAAAGCATATAAAAATGTCCCAACATCCTTATATTCTACCCTGGAAAAAATTCTTTGAGATTTCAAATCTTCCAAGACCTGGTCCATCTTGACAATTTCATTTGTCATGGCGTCATTTTTCAGCCTTTCTACATATAAAAGGAAGTCCCCTTATCAAACTTGATTAGGGTAAGTGGATAGGTGGTTTTTGGAAAAATATTGTAAAATTGGAGGGATTATATAAACATGTTTACACATCTTCAAATGTTTTATTTTTCTTAGAATATAGAAGTGGTCACTCATTTACTTCTCATTTGGTATGGCGTCTGAGACTTTTCCTGGAGTAAAAGCCCACAGGTTGAAGTTAAGCATATTACTTTTTGTATAAAATACTTCTACATTTCATAATCTGTGACTTTTAGTTTGGTTTCTTTGAATTACAGTCAGATTTGGAGATGCTGGAAATAATCTGAATGCAAAATACCTCCATTTTTTGGGGATTCTATCCCTCATACCTAATCTTAAACAGTTGTCTTACCTACATCTAATTCAACAGCACCGTGTTTTTTTTTTCTCACTCTGTCACCCAGGCTGGAGTGCAATGGCATGATCTTGTCTCACTGCAACCTCAGCCTCCTGGGTTCAAGCAACTCTCCCACCTCAGACTCCCAAGTAGCTGGGACTACAGGCCTACGTCTGGCTAACTTTTGTATTTTTTTGGTAGCGATGTGGTTTCGCCATGTTGGGAAGGCTGGTCTCGAAATCCTGACCTCAGGTGATCCACCTGCCTCGGCCTCCCAAGGTGCTGGGATTACAGGTGTAAGCCACTGCACCTGGCCTTTTTTTTTTTTTTTCTAATCACATTTATCAAGTCTTCGAAAGCATTCAATTTAGTATTCATAGAAACCACATTTCTATTTCATTAGTTTTGATATTTAATTAAATAGGACAATTTTAACAATAAGAATAACTTGCACAGCCAGGTTAGGAACCACAGACTGTTGACTCTTGGAGAACATACTCGCAAATGGTGGCAGCCAAGGTAAATGGTACCAGAAAGGATACTTGAACACCTTTCAAAAACATCTATAGGTTACTAATATCCATCATTAAGTTTGGAGTGGGAATTGGGCAGTTTATATACAGAAAATAAAGAGTTTAGGGTAAGTCAATGGTGCTTGCTTAACAGAGCTTTTTTATACTGAACTGTGTATAGTCCTTCAATGTAGGCCATTTTTTCTTGCTTCAGTGATTTTACTCCTGTCACTTTTTCTCTCTGGCATGTTCATTTATTCTTCATTTGCCTCCTCTCATCCTTTAAGGCCCATCCCAGAGATCATGTTCCCTAACAAATTCTCCCTAACTCCTACTTTCCCAGGCACATAAAAGTTCATGGCAGGCCACGAATAAAGTACATTCACTTGTATATCTCCACACAGTGGTATCATCAGTACCAGCCAATGCAACAACATATTTGGTGCCAGCTAGTCAGTTTCACTAGAACTAGCCAAGTTGAAAAAATAAAATATGGCATAAAACAGTTAACAATGAAGCTAATTTTTCATAGTCTTTTGATGAAGAATTATGAATGTCCTTGAAAGCTTTTCAAGAGTCATCAGAGAACAGATGGGAAGAGACCAGCTTTTCCATAGACACCTGTGAATAATAATATCTGTATGATTCTCTCTGATCAATCTAAAAATAGCTCTTTGGTGATATGGATTGCATCTAAAACATCTTGTGGCTATATGTAGGATGAGGCTAAAACATTCAGTTTCAGGGCTAATTCCTACATAATTCACTTAAAATGTATTAGTTGAGATACAGTGATACTAGGATAAACAAATGTACAAAATGTTTGAATCAAAGAGCTGCTTTTTGCTATAACTAGCTAAATAAATTGAAGTTACTTGTCTCTTAAATGTACTAAATTCTAAAGAATACCTAAAATATTATTAACCAAACTCCTTCCATTTATTTAAGACTAGAAGGGATCAAGGTCAATTTCCAGAATTGCAAATGTATCCATGGAAATGTGATAACATGATAAAAACATAAAAATTGGTCTGGCTCTTTAGATCTATTTTTAATCTATATAATAACGTCAAGTGTAAAGATTTACATCTTCAGTTTAATCTGAATGTGAATAAAATTCTTACCATTTAAATTAAGAAAGTACTTACTGGCCATCTACAATATATCAGGCTTTCTGTTAAGTACTGTGGGTTATAGAGATAACAATAAGATAGTCCTCTGCCCTCACGAAGCTTTTAATCTTGCTAGGGAAAAAGCATATGTAAATAGGTATGATACATGATATATACATAAAATATTACATGAGTGTTATAAAAAGGGGTAAGAAAACCTTAACAGAATAAACTGCTTATGTTTGAGAAGAGCAGGTCACGTTCATTGAGGTAATAGCAGTTAAGATGAGTCTTGAGGGATGTATAAGATTTTGGGAAAAAAAATAAGGGGAAAGAGAATTCAACCAAAGGAAGCATTTTTTTGGTCTTGTTTTTTTTTCTTTTTTTTTTTTTTTTTTTTTTGCAAAAACTGAAGAACAGAAAACTTCAGGTCATTCAAAGCTTCAGACATAAACAGAAATAGTGGAAATTATGAAAAACATGGTTGGAAAGATAGGTCAGAACAGATTCTATGTTCAATTCTTTTGCTACTACGTGTGGCCATCAAAGGTAAGGGGAAGGTTGGTAGGAAGAAATTGCTAGTATATACCAGAGAATCCTGAAGGACAAAACTGGGATAAATAATGCAAAATCTGATCTAGAGTAAGGACTCTGGAGTCAGACTGCGGCACTGCATCCTGGTTCAAATACTTGCTAGCTGTGCAGTCTTGGGCAAAGAGTTTTATTAGTCTGTGCCTTCACTGCCCTCTTGTAAAATTAAAAGGAGAATAGCAACTATTTCATAGAGTTGTTATAAGTATTGAGCTACGCAAAACACTTGGAACAGTGCATGGCAATATTAAGTGTTATCACCATCACTTCCACCACCACCCTAACCATCATCATCATACAAATGTCTGTATGAGGTATCATAAAATCAAATATCTATGGAAAAGCAATTAATACAAATGAGCAAAGTGGGACAGGTGCTGCAAACTGAAGACAAAGCTTGCTTACCCAAGGCAATGCTTCTCAAACTTTAATGTGCCCATGAATCACTTGGAAATCTTATTAAAATGCTGACTGTTATTTATTAGATTCTGCATTTCTTAGCAACTCTCAGGTGATGTCTGTGCTCTGGACCAGAGACCACACTTTGAGTAGCAAGAAACTGAAACATCTGTTACTCAGTTGTAGCTGATGGTGCCAAGAGAAAATATAGTAATGAGTGCCTAGTAGCCAGATCTAAATTTTCGTAAGAAAACAGAAATCCATATTTAAAAAAAAATGAGGTCTCTCAATTTTTAAAAGTTGTCAATTATTCAAAAACAGTGGTTATGCAAAAATATTACATGCATTCAGGATTCAGCCTGTGGGTACTCAGTTTACAAACTCTGGGCTGGATGGAGAGTCAAGGTCAAAACCGGCAATGAGAAAAAAAGGAAGTTTGAGTACAGAGCAAGTGGACTGGACAGATCCCGGGGGCAAAATGTGAATGTGTGAGCAGGCTTGTAGCACTGGTTCACACGGATATACTGGGTACATTTAAAATATTGCACACGCTGTAAAGAGCCATTTGAGTCATTAAAATATTGGCTTTTAATTTGTAGGAAATAAGATGCTGAAAAGCTATGTGGTTGAAAGCTATTTGGTTAGGGGGAGTCTGAATTTGTAAGAAGCCAAAGTTAAAGAAAACTTAAGAGAAAACAGTTGTCTTACAAGAAAGCGCATAGAGCAATATGAATTGCTAATGGAGATTTTCAGGAAGAGGACCTACCAGGGCTACTTTAATGAATTGGATAAGACTCATTTCTAATCAACAGCATGTATTTGCATGCAAACAATGAGCTAAGGTCTTTAAACAATAATTTCTTCCTTTAAGTACATTTACGAATGCCTCCCATTATTTTATTTACACCATTAATTTGCATGGCAAACCAGCATAGATTATATACTGGTACATTTTGGTTTAAGAATTCAGAAGTAGAGAGGTTTAAAGGAGTAATAACTTAATGACTTTACATGAAGTCTCACACAAGAAGGGCTTTTTAACATGTCTAGACTTACTTTTAACTTCCATGTATTCTGTAAGAGATTTGTCAAGAATCCTGTCAAAAGTAATCTGAAAATATTATCTCCTTTGGGACTGCTTGCCGGAAAGGTGCACATATTCCATTGAGAAGGGGCTACTACCCAGATGTAGGTTTCTACGTACTATTCACCTCTAAAAGTAACCAGAGTTCCTCGAAAAAAATGGGTAATTCTAAATCTGGGGTAGGGAGAGTCCAAGGTGAGCCTGGGACAATTGAGCAGGAAGCTCTGGGCGAGAATAATAACTAATTCATAATAATATATTGAATAAATAAAAATTTATGAGTCCATTTTGACATAAATATAGAGGAAAAAACTTTTTTTTTTTTTAAAAAAAAACAGAAGAAAGTCAGCTGGTAAATGTAAGATCATGTCAGATTAGGAAAATCTCCATTTTGCAAGCCCCAGTGTAATAACTGAGTTAGGGAAGGATCATCAATGGATACTAAAGCCATTAGATGATTTATTAATTGCAAAGAAAAAATGTGACATTATAATGCAAGATCTGTCAGTCACCACCTGAAGCAAGTAATAAAACTTTGCAGCATTTAGTGAGACTACTTCATATGATGCATCTCCTGATGTGATGTAATACAAAATACACAGCATCTCATATGAAATATTCTCGCCAAAAATGTTTGACATGCATCTCTTGAAGTCTTATTTAGACTTAACTTCCAGTTTACTAGAAATTCAGAGAATAGAGAACAAGTTAAATAATCCCATCAGGGGAAACAAAATAAAACAAATGCTGAAAGATGAGACATTTTTTGAGGCTAGTGTCCTGGACATTTTCTAATTTCAATATCGGTGAAAAAAAATGTGGAAGTGCTATTTTAGACTAAAAAGGATAAAAAATCATAACAACCAAATGTAATGCATGAGCCATGATAAGATGTTGGTACTAACTCCCCTGCACAATATAAAAGACATTTTTGAACTATTAAGGAAATGTGAATATGGAACGGATATTAATAATAATGTAGTATTATATTTAATTTGGAGGAGAGCATAATAAACAGGCATGGTTATATGTGGCATGTGTGTATTTCAAAGTGACACATGCTGAATTATTTAGGGGTAAAGTATAATGGTATTTATAATTTATTTGCAAATATTTTAAAAAGTATGTGTGTGTGTGTGTGTGTGTGTGTGTGTGATGCCCTATATATCAGAGATACAGAGAGGGGGTAGAGAGAGAGAGAGAAAAAGCATATAGGGCAAAATGTTAATAATTGTTTAAGAATTTAGTGGGAGGAAAAGAGTGTAAATGGGCATATGTTTTGCTATTTTTTCAATTTTTCTATACGTTTGAAATTTTTCACGAAAAGACGTGGGGAAAGAAAAAATTCAAAATCATTTTCATTAAGGTAACACTTAAATTAAAACCACTATTCCTTAATGCATATTAGTAGAATAATTGCCTTATCTGTGATATGGGATAAGTAATATCAGACTTGTCTAAAAGAAGAAAGAATTATAATGTTTTGAAATCTTATTATTATTGCTAAGGGTTATGATTCAGAGGTTCCTCAATTTAGGAATTCCACTTCCCACTGCCTTGCTTCCGTCTCCCATTCAATCTTTTATCAACTGACATTATTCTAAGTAAAATCCTCTTCATTATGTTGTCAGCAATCCATTGCTTGAAAGCCTGGCTCCCCAGAACCCCTTGACTGGTACATCTTCTCCTAGAATACTCCAGAAGAAAAGGAGTGTATGAAGATAGTGACTGCACATTAAAATGACTGAAACCATAGGAAATTTGAATGGGATTCTGGGCAGATAGACATCTGGCTAGGATCATTTTTTTTATGCCTTGGACTTCTTCGGCAATCTGTTGAAGCCTGACATTCTTCAGAATGATGTTTTAAAGCCCAACAATAAGATTCTGTAGCCGATATAGTAAGTACTGCAGTTTTGAAGTATGATAAACATAAATGATATTTTGATATATTTATTATAACTCTAATGAGATATGTACATATCTGTGACTTCATAGGTACTGCTAGTATTACTGTGATTTTTTGCCTACATTCAAAATGAAAAGGAATGCTTAATTTCAGTCAGAGGTTAGTAAAGACAAATAGGTAATTTTTTTCTCCAGTGAAGAGCATGGCACCCCTTGCTATTCATGGACACTTGCTTAAAGACTTGTACACAGGCTTGGTTTCTATTAACCTATGACTTCCCCTTACAGCCGACAGGTTTTTATTTGCACATCCTTTGTGTACAAAAACAGTTTTGGTGGCTACGCCATCATTAAACTCATTACTATCATGCTTAAACCTATAGATGTTATCCAGTTCTTCTTTTACATAATTGAAGCAGTAGTGAATTGTCTATCTTAAACTGCATCGCTGACTACATTTCATACTTCATTTGCTTCCAACATAGACTAACCTTATTGGATGTCCACTATTATTTGAACTTTTACGATTTTTTTTCCTATTTCTAATATCTTAAGATTTCAAAAGACTTAAAATTATACAACTACAGGGCTCCATATAGACATCTAGCTTGAATTATACACTTTCTTTCATTGATGTCCCTGGACTAAAAAATGTTAAATGTTTCTAACCGCTGTACTTAAAGTCCATTACAAACTAAGATTACTGTTGTTAAGTTGAATAGGCATCTTATTTTTCACCTGTGCAATAAATAACTTCTATTTCCTTCTGACGTCTGCTTGCATTGCACTGAGAGTACAGTATTGATTAGCAATAGGTTCATGATTACAGCCCTTCTATAATTGTTAGGTTAACACATTACTCATAAAATATTATTTTATTAATTTTTACTTGATTTGCTACTGGATGCTTAGAAATAGCTATGAGTATATTGGTAGAACCAGCACTTATATTTTATTACATTTTTCCATTTCATAAAATTTAAATGATATAAAAATCCTGAGGAAGTATGCCACAAAAGTGATCTCAGTGGAAATTTAAATATGTTAACATTTATTTTTAAAATGTAGCGTGAAATAGACAACTTTAAAAGCTCAGCTTAAAAAAAAACTCAAGGAAGCTGAACTTGACTTTTTAAAGCACAAAAGTGCAATATTTAATGTAGGTCAACATGTTTAAATGGGAAATTTTTTTTCTAATTACAGCCAAATCCCTAGCTGTAATTAACCTAAAATTTGTATAATATTTCACAACAGACTCAGCATATACCACTTTCTTATAAAATTCGAAAGATCTAAAATTTTAGAGCTTATTTGGTGAAATAGGCATATTGCTACACCTTTGTTTATAAATTATAAAGTGGCTTTAGAGCCCAATAACAGATAGCAAGATTTTGAAAATTCAGGTGAATTAGAGTTATCAGAGGGAATATTAATACACTCTGTTCAAATACCATATGAGTAAGACATTTAAAATAGGAAACAATACTTTATATATTATAGAAAAATAATCTTCCAATCGATTTAATCCACTTTATGAATTCTCTCCATATATATATATATATATATATATATATATATATATATATATATATAAAGTACGGTATTCAATTTTTTTTAGTTTTCTCATTTCTTACAACCTTAATTTGGATAAGATTGAGCCTAGTTGAGAAATGACATTATACAGGTTTATACCTGTTCATAGTATAAGCACATCAGTTACCTAAATAATAAAATACTTCAATGATTAAGAGAAGAATTCCAATCTGGGAAAAAAGTATATGATTTACCTAAGGAAGTAGTTTAACTACAAAGTTTAGTTCTTTATTTTATCTATGTATAATAAAGAAGATTTTCAAAACCAAGACTTAATACAAAATATCTTTTGATGAGGCTATAATTCTTTAACTTTGGCAAGGTGTGTGTGTGTGTGTGTGTGTGTGTGTGTGTGTGTGTGTATTTAGGTCAACTAATGTGTTTCTTTTGTACAAAATATGAATTTATATACTTTCTGAATAATGTAACATGAATAAAGAGGGAAAGAGGAGGTGGGCAAAGACAACTGACATAATTCCAAAATCTTCTTTTTAATACATCTTAACGAAAAGACATTCACCAATGAGTTGTTCTAGCTTCCCGAATATTAAAATCCACCTATTATGTGGATGATGGGTGGGATGCAAGAGCTTGGCAAAAGAACGAAGTTTTCATTGTTCATAACAATAGTCTCATTTGGTAAATAAAGGCCAAGTCTTCCTTTATGAAACAAGACACATTAACATCAACAACTGGAAGCATAATACAAAATCCCATTTATAAACTATCTATGCTTTCCAACTGCAGCGGCACGCATTTGGCTTTCTGTGCCTTCAATACATTCCAAGGGAAATTTAAATGATGATTGAATTTGACGGTAACCTTTTTGAGGTTTTGTTTTCCCCATTAAACTTGTACATTTTTGGCTCAAGTTCCCCTTCAAGAATGTATTCACAAATGTGGTGAAACTGGAGGTAAATATCACTATCACTTTTTTTAGGTTCATAGTCATATTCATAGCTATTTTTAAAACTAAGCAAAGATCTGTCTTTCCTACAAAACAATCATTTATAATTGCTTTTTAAAATCTTCTTGAAAAACAACTGAGATTCAGCTTGTTGAAGTTAAAATATATTGAAGACATTCACCTTTAAGCAATCATGTGTGATTTTTAAAGCAAACTTTAAGTTTAAAATAGCAGAAAACCACTAACTAGCAACAAGTATATATTTTAGTATATGAAAAAAAGAAATAAAAAATTTCTTTACTGCTGTTGATTGATGGTTGATAGGTTCCTTAATGTTAGTGCCTTTCACCCTGCTTATAATCTCTCATGAAATATTTTTTAAAAGAAAGCTTAAAAAGGTCTGCTAAAATGTTATAATTCCTATTTGATCTGTCACCCTACCTCTTTTTTCTTTCTGACAGCTGTTTGCAGACCTCCTGCCACCGCAGATTCAGGCTTCCCAATTTTTCCTGTAGAATGCTGGCATCTGTTTTTGAGGATTGCTGAATTATTTCTTCCCCAGTTGCATTCAATGTTCTGACAACAGTTTGCCGCTGCCCAATGCCATCCTGGAGTTCCTGTAAGATATCAAAAAGGCAAAACAAAAATGAAGCCCCATGTCTTTTTATTTGAGAAAAGATTAAACAATGTGCTACCACATGCAGTTGTACTGGCAAAGAAAGAAATATAAAAGCTCCATGTGAAAATTTTCCTATGAAACTGACATGCCCATAATCCAAAGGATACAAGACAGAAAGACACCTTTTATGTGTCAGGGAAAAAAGCACCCTCTCGGTTAGCTCCAGTTTTTATTTTTGTAAGCTTGTCAGCTAGAGGATGTTATAATGTCCTACAAATCAATTAGTTGGAAACCTTCTCAAGAGCAAATTCGATTTCTCGTCCCCACAAGGATGTTCCATGTTTAATAGTCTATGAAATGTTGTAAAATTTAAACATGAACAAAGTGTTTGGGTTTCTTAGTGAATGTGGATATGAGAGGTGAAAAAGAACAAACATAGGTTAGTCACAGTATTAAAAAATACTCTAGAGATATTTAAATAAAATTAATTGCTATATTAGAAGAAAAGTCATTTCAAATTCTGCCTGCATCAATGTATTTTGCATTATAAGCCACATAAAACGGAGAATTAATTGCTTTCAGGAGCATCCCATCAAGATATCCCTAAGGTACAGTAATAAATTTTAAAATAATCTATAGTCACCAGAACATTTTTGTGATTGTCAAGCTTAAATATTGTTTACTTTTTTCCTGAATGAAATTTTGAGTAAAGTATCAGAAAAATAGTCCAATCAAAAAAGAGAATATTACAACCAAGTACACACAAAAACAAAATGCTTTTTACCATTAAATAAAAATGGCAATTACGTTCTATTTAACTCTTTTAAAAAGATAATCTAGATTTTGTAAGGCAATTAAAATAACATATTAACTAAATATGAACCTTAGAAAATGAAATAATATCTGAGAACTTGAGATACCTATGATATTTAAATCTAAATGACTCAAATCCTTATGTCACTGACAGAATAATGTCAATATGTAGAAAACTCTCCTAATCGATGTGATTCAAATTCTCTAATATTTTTATATTCTCCTACTCCTTGACACAATAGCAAGCTTACAGTAGACCCCAGTACATGCTTACTAAATGAAGAAATGAATGCACATTTTCTGAGACTGAGGTAAAGCTCCCTTAGACTCTCATTTCACATAAATTTCTTGGCTTTTTTTTTTTTTTTTTTTTACTACAAGCAAAATTATTTTCGAATAATGGAAATTTTGGTAGCATACTTTTAGCAATTAAAATACTCTGTAAATCAGCAAAAAAATGATAACAAGGTCATTGTTCCAGTGACACGGTGACTCACAATGAATATAAAACTATGCACAGTTACTGAACTATTCACATGCTGTCCTGGCCATACTCTCTTGAATGCCTATGAGATGTGCTCTAGTAAACATGTGATACTTCCTTGTAACTAGTTGGCTTTGCTCCATTGCTTACATCTCACTCTTTACCACCTGTTCAGATCAGCGTTGCATGTGACAGTCATTGCTTAGTAATAGAGACACCAGTCATAACAAACTGTGTCTATATATTAGGTTGGTGCAAAAGTAATCACGGTTTTTGCCATTACTTTTATATCATAAATTCTTTGAGGTCAGATATTGTGCCTTATTCATGATTGTTTCCTACTGTTTAGTACAATGTCTGGTGCATGGAAGGTTTCAATAAGCATTTGCTGAGTGAACGCATGCATTTATGAATAAGGGAAGTGGGGAAGAAGCGGAGGGAGGAAGAGAGGAAGGAATGGAGGAAGAAAAGAAGGGAGGAAAGGAGAGAGGTAGAAAGAAAGGAAGGGAGGAAGTTCAGGCTCATCATCACCGTGGTGACATTAGTATTAATACTCATTACTCATCCTCCTAGAGATTCAAATAAATAAGCACAATTTTCTAGGTCTTAGGCAGTACATAATCTAGTTGAAAAAATAAGACACCGTTGTAAGTAATAATTTGTTACACTACATCCAGTAGGATAAAAAAAGCAAGGTGATCAATAAATGGTAGGCCAGAAGAAGGATGATCTCAGTGAAAAGGTTGAGCAGAGGAGACTTCTGGGTGAATTTGGAATTTAAAGAATCATAGGACTTAGGCATATGAAGGTTAGAGGCAGTGAGAGTGTGGCAGAAGTTAAAGCCTGTGGTGTGCAATCTCCATGACGTGACCAAGAGTATAAAATTGGGCTCTATGTCACTGTATGAGAGCAGGCGTTAGGGGAGGAGTACAGCCCTTGGCGTATATTGGGGCCTGGGCAGAGAACTTGAGGCAGCGTAAATTATTAAGGCAACATGAACTATTACATGAGAATCACCATTGTTTTGGAATAAACTGGATCATGCAAGCATCAGTGACTACTGAAATGGGAAAAAAATTTTGCCTAAAACATAGATGTCAGGGAGGTATTTAGAGGGTAAAGACTATGGCTCATATTTGTTCTTTCAAGAGTGTCCAATACTTACAACTATTACTTCATACTTTTAAAAAATGCATGGGTACACATCAGATGTATACCATAGCGGTGCTTCATAGACTTCAATGCGCATAAAAATCTCCTGGAGATCTTATTAAACGGCAAGTTCTGCTTCATTGGGTCCGTGGAGGCACCAAAATTCTGTATTTCTTACAAACTTCAAAAACAAATGCCAATACTGCTGGTCCAGGAATACCTCTTTGAGTTGTAAGGTAATGGAGTAAATGCCTTTTGAGTCTTTGTTAAGCAATCAAGGAATTCCTATCGCTGCTTATAATGCTATAAACTATAGCATTATAATAGTATATAATAGTATAAAATACGCTGCAGCATTTTTATCTCAGCCTCTTTGCCTTGTAGTTTTGATCTTGGCCCTTTTGCTTCATGGCTGATGGCTACAGTGACTTTTACAACCTAATTGTAGAATCGGCAATGGTTTTATTATTCCAGTGTCCCAAATAAGAGATAGAATTGAATAGCTAAGAGTGAAGCAATAATTTAAAATTGTTAGATCTGAATCTCATTTATATAGAATCTCAAATCAGGGCTTTCAGGTTTTTTTAATTTTGTGAAAGAAGAGCTCATTAAGTAGTCTACTGCATTTGTATGAGAAGGTTTTGCAACCAGGAGAAATATTTACGGTGCATGGCCTGCTCAAGGAGTTTTCAGTGATAAAGCATAAGAAAGAAAAATAAGGGATCAAAACAGAGAGTAATAGCTTGTATGTGGTGTTTTCTGAGCTGGAAAAGATAACACTGGATTTACAAAATTAAATGTAAAATCTCAATCAACTTTATTCACATAGTGAACAACATTAATTTTAATTCTATAGCTTCTAAATATTTTAAGTACTGAATCATTCATTACCAATAAAATTTCCAAGCTTTGATATCATATTAATGTACTGTTGTCATAGGCATTCTTATCTATTTCTCTGGCAATTAACATCTAGTCTTGGTTCTGGACAAAAAGAAAATCATAATTAAATCTGTTGGATTATTCATCATAGTTAGAAAGCTTATTGTGTTTTGATTCCAATATTAAGCATTCATTCTTAATAAGAAGTGCATATCTAACTCCCGTGGGGAGCTTTTCAAAATATAAAAGCCCAGAATTCCATTCTAAGTCTACTGAATCAGAATTTCTGGGGACAAAGGTATATGAAAGAGATACACTAAAAAAGAAAGGGGAGGTTACAAACATGTGGAGAGAATAGGGAAGCAGGAAGGACATGTAGAATTACTATATTATTTTCAACTTCTCTTCTGCTTTTTAAGTCAAAAGGTATTCCTAAATTATAGAAAGTAACACTGTTACATATCTAAGTCCTTCGAGTCTGGTCAAATTGGGGGAAGGAAAGAGGAAATATAGGCAAAGAAAGAACTGCTACATTTTTATTTTTATACAGGGAAGGATATAAGATAAAGAAACCACTACCTTTTCTATGAAAACATTACATACATTTTTTTAAAGGTCTATTTGTCAAACTTTCCAAAACTGTATGAAAACACAATAGATGAAAAATAGAATGTGACAAATGAAGAAAAGGAATAAGCTAAGAAGCAGTTATAAGAAATTGTACAAGGACAGATTGGATGAATTATGTAGGAAATAAAAAATTGGCAAAAAATCACAAACTAGGGAGCAAGATAAAAAAAAACAGAAGAGATAAAATGCAATTGGAAGAAAAGATAAATACAGGGAAATAGAGGGAAGAAAAAGGAACCTTCATTGAACAAGGAGATGTTTCAAGAACCCAATACTGAGATTTACTTGTAATTTTGTTCATGAATTATTTTGAGACAGGTTAATTATTAACCGAGTTTACTGATTGGTCAAGAGAAAAGATGTAATAAAATGAAATTTGGGAGAGTTGTGAAACAGACTTTTATGGTGCAATTTCCTACAAATATAGTGCTTTATCTTGTTTTTTTATCCTAAGATCATTCTCATTGTGTCTCTTTTGTCAGTGCCAGGAATTCAGGAGTTTGAAATACAGTTTCTGATACTTTTCTCAATGATAAATAAAGCAATTTTACCAGTCATGCTAATTAGTAGAAAATACAGCCAATACTGTTTTCAGAGATTTTAATGTGCTTCAGCAAGTATCTTTCAACTTCTATCCGATGATGGATTTTTGTAAAGAAGCCAAATAAATACACAAATACTCAAGGCATATGCTAAGCACAGCAACAGGACCCATTCAACTTAGCCTGTCCATAGACTAAGGGATTCTGTCTTGGTGGAAGGTCTGATAACCTTGTGAGAGCATCTGAGGATAGTCAGAACAATTGAAAGATGGCTAAAATTGGGGAAATCTAGCAGTTAGCAAAATGGAGAGAAGGGCAAAATAGTATAGAAAAAGAGTGGAAAAATAGTATAGAAAGGCAACTAGGAAGGATAAGAAAACAGTGAAAAATGGCTGAAACAAATGGCCTTTTTTGGAGTAAAGAAAGAATGAAAGTTATAGGAGGTAAGAATCAAGGTCAAGGAGAGCTCAGAATGAGAAGGACAAGAATCCAGTCCATATATGAAGAACAAGATAATATCCAAACATGTTAGGACAACAGGGAGCATGGAAAGGACCATCCTCTTCTCCCCACTGCCTTCTCGGCTTCGTCCCCCGCCGCTTCTCCTCCTCACTCTCCAGCTTAGCTCCAATGCCCAGTAAAACTGAGTAACTTTCTACTTCCTTGACGATACTGTTAAGTCGTGTAGGACAAATTCGTTACTCATCTTTAATAGCATAAAAGAGGCCTAGGGGAACTAAGTGCCCCTCCTTTGTATAGGTATTTATAAAATATTTCTATTTGTGTCATTCTCATATGTTTTGGACTGTACAGCTGAATACTAAGCAAGGCCGAATGAGGGCTTTCTTCTCTTGAACAGAAAATACATCTCTAAATTTGAACTGCACCACAGATTCAACTTTTAACTAAGGACCTCCAGATCTTTTATTAGTCATTTGCAAGTAACTCAGTCAAATGAAGAGGTCCTGTCTTGTGCTATTCACGATAGCAAAGACATGGAATCCACCTAGCTGTGAAACAATGGTAGATTGGATAAAGA
Source organism: Symphalangus syndactylus (assembly GCF_028878055.3). Taxonomy (NCBI): domain Eukaryota; kingdom Metazoa; phylum Chordata; class Mammalia; order Primates; family Hylobatidae; genus Symphalangus; species Symphalangus syndactylus. The sequence goes on from NC_072447.2 coordinate 46,087,683, forward strand.
AAATGTGGTAGATATACACCATGAAATACTACAGTCATAAAAAGAATGAAATCATGTCCTCTGCAGAAGCATGGATGCAGTTGGAGGCCATAATCATAAGCAAATTAATGCAGGAACAGGAAAAACAAATACTATATGTTCTCACTTATAAGTGGGAGCTAAACATAGAGCATACGTGGATGTAAATATGGGAACAACAGATACTGCGGACTAGCAGAGGTGGGAAGGAGGGAGGGTGCGCATCGGTTGAAAAACTATCCATCAGGTAGGTACTATGCTCACCGTTTGGGTGATGAGATCTGTACCCCAAACCTCAGCATCATGCACTATTCCCCTGTGACAAGCCTGTACATGTACCCTCTGTATATAAAATAAAATCTGATTATTTTAAAAAGGAGCAGTCTTTACAATGAACAATCAGAAATAAAATGCACCTTTTTAGCCTCTTCTTTCTCCTGTTATCTTTTTTTTTTCATTTCAGTCAACATTTTTTGTACCTTACTAATACAAATGCTGAAACCATATAAATGTTTGCGTTCGTTTGTTACAGGAACTAGAGTCAGGAGCAGGCCTTGTTAGATTTCATTTAATACTGTCTTTTTCCTGTGAGGTATAATAGTAGATATGCTCTTGGTGCAATTTCTCATCTGCTCCTGATAATGGTTGCTATAAAAGAATAATGAGAATTCCTTCTAAAACTAGAAATAGACTGTTTCTTTTCCAAAGCAAACATCATGCCAATGAACTGAAGGAAAATTATGTACAGTAGCAATTTATTTTAATGGGACATTTACCTAATATCAAATTACAATGAAATCTCCTTTTGATGTATTTATCTTATTCATATCAGTTATATATATAGATTTGTTATTATCACTGTTATTAATGTGTATACCAAAATTAATTCATCATAAAGAGCTTTAAGTACTACATGTTTTGTAAGAGTATCTTGGGTTGTTTTTCTTTCTCTTCCAAGAAATGATGCCCTGGGCCAAAAAAAAATCATATGTTCCTCAATTTCAAGCAGAGATTCAATACAGTGTTACCTAAAGTGAGGAAAATATAAATATGTTAAGTTTTTGCCCTCTGAAACTGAGGGCTACATTTTAAATCTGGCCCCAGACATGTTTTGGCGTTAGAACTTTGTTTGATTAATGATTTGAATGCCTTTAGGTGGGGCATGAATGCATTCAATCATTCTGTAAAGGCATTTGAATTGGTGGCTCTTGCTTTAAATAAAACTGTTATTACAAAGTACAGAACTTTGCAAAGCGAATAGGTTTTAGTTTGTTAAAATAAATGTTAGTTCTCTCTACGTTCACGGATTTATTTAATCCTTCTCGCCTTCTAACTCATTCATGAGAACTTCAGGAGAAATAGAAAACATTTAAGGGCTGTGTTGTTCTCTCCATTTACTTACATTTGTTAAGAAAACAAATTGGCCTTTCTCAGATAAAAAGGCATCTTGTCCACAGCTGTATTTGTTTTCTTATTAAGTAATCCTGGTTATAGAACATGTGACTTCAGGCATAAAATTCTTTCTACATAATTACTAGCATGATTCTGAACACATTAAATGTTTCATCATGGAACATATTGCACGTAACTCAAAAAACACTGTCTCAGGACGTGATATTCGAAAGGAGGCATAGGTCATTTTAAAATTTCTAATTTCTCTTCTCTCTAGAGGTATTATCAATTTGGAGCCACATAAATAATTCTTCAAAAGCCATTTGGCGGGTAGAGGGTGATACAATATGTATGTGTGCATATAGAAAAAGACAACAAAATTGTTTTTCAAAAATAAGACAATGTGTAAGTAAACTAGATTATAGACTGTAAATATTTGATTGAAATATCTAATGTCATTGGTTCTAAAAACCCTGTAGTTCTCTACTGGTATTTGCCATGCCTATATTTTCACTCCGTAAGTCAATTATTGATTGGATACCTCCTATTAGCCAGGCACTGTGGAAGGTGCTAGTCATCATTCTCTGCTGGAGGATGAATGGATTTGGAGGAGCCCTGGAATAGAAGTAAGGAGACCAAGTAGGAGATATCATCGTAGTTTAAGTGAGGAAAGACGGTCGCTTGAATTGAGGAGGAGTCAGTGGCAGAAATGGAGAGAAGTGCATGGAACCAAGTGACATTTGGAAAGTAAATGCACAGGACTTAATGCATTGGAGATAGAAATGAACGAGAGAGTATCAATCAGACAGTTGAAGATACTGGTTTGGAACTCAGAGGAAATATTAGGACTGAAAATATAACTGAGAGCATTATTGGCAGAGCTATGTCTAAAATTTATGATGTGAGTTTTGCTCCAAATGTGTTTGAGTCCCTTATTTTTATTGAAATGATTCTGGGCAAACTCAAAGCTAGTAATCATAATCCAAACATATTTTGGGAATCCCTGAGTATCTGCATGATGACTAATTTTGTCATTATTGACATTTGCTACATCTAATATGTATTATTTTCATTTGCTGGCAGAGAGATTAATATCATAATTAGCATAATGTAGAAAATTGAGAGGCCGTATGATTCCCCACAAATTTGAAGAAAATAGAATATCGTTTTGATGAAGCTGCTTGTGTTTTCCTACCCTAACTCCCACCCACCTATTAGTAAAAAAAAAATGGTCAAAGATGATTTCAAAATGTATTTTGAGAAAGTGTTGTGCTTTAAGAGAACAGAATTAAGCTTGTTCCTTAATACACTTCTGTTCTGTGTTCACAAGAATTCCGTGGGCCTTTGCTGTGGCATAGTCTTTAAATGCTGTCTAATGTAGGTAAATTGTTCGATGCAGTAAGTGTTCTCTTTAGTGTGACTGACTCCAACAAATATTTAATTTAGGGTAACTACTAGGTGTCTGAAGTTTTACAATGATAAATAAGCTTGTATTTTCTTGTCAACACTCTCAATTTAATGGGGACAGCCTAGAAAATGCTGTGTTACAACATAACTATGGCGATTGCTTTGAGAACAAGATAGATCAATGAATTTGGCGAAACGGTAAGGAAAAGAAACAGACAAGTTGAGGTAATTATTATTATAAAGACCTTAAAGACAGTCTTTTCCCCATTTCCTGTATCACTAAGTACAGCGCTGAACACTGCTCAGCTTAATAATTGCTTAAGAAATATTTATTGATAAATTGAGCAGAAAACTAAGCAAGATATTATAATCTTCTTGATTGCTTTCTCATTCTGGAAAGGTTCGAAAGTAACTTTTTGAAATATATACAACAGCCTAGAGTGAAAAAAGAGACATTTAAAAATAATTGTGTTTTTATCAAAGTTTCATCTCCTACCACAAATAACAAGTTATTAAGGAAAGCTTTCGTTTCTCAGGCTCTTGAGAATGGGAAGGCCTAGAAATACGATAAAGAGGGATCAAAACAGATCTCTGTGTCTAACATCAATTAATTGATTTTGAGCATTTAGCTTAGATTACAGAACCCCCAAGACATCAACTAACAATCCACATCTAAGCACATATTGGGCATCACTAAGCCTTATATGTCCCTCTTGCCAAGTTATACAGGCATTAAACACAAATTACTCTTTTTTTTTCCCCCAAGCCTTAAGTTCTGAGGTTAGGTTTCTTGTTTTCCAACTCATTATCTGTTGTATGGTAATACTACCCTCCTTCATGGAATTAGATGAGAAGAGGTGATGATAAAAAAAATTGTGCATCTCTTGTTGACTGGGCATGCCCTCTGCAAATCAAAAAAAAAAATGCACAAGCATGGATTCTCTCCCCATTATCAGTACATTGTACAGTATCAATGATCTATATTTTATTGAACAATATACAAGCCAGAGGAACCTAAGGATAAAGCAAACAAATGACATAAGCAGACAAATGACATAAGCAAGTCATCTGTTAGATTTTTCTCAATCTGGTGAAAACTATAGGTTTTACTTTCTTATCAATTTAGCTTGTATGAAGGAAAAGATTAAATTATCAAATGTAAATCTTTTCTAATTTTTTTCTCTCTAGGAACGCTTCCTTCTTAAGCTACCACGTAGCATTTCAGGAACTTTTCATTCGACTGAAACCTCAAAGGAAATATTTTCAAGCCAACATCTACATCACTCCTGAAACTGGTTTCTTATATTCATTATATGATTTATTTGAATGACATCTGTATTTTCCAGTATCGATATCACCAGTTCAACTGTGTTTTGTCCCTTTTTTTTCATTCCTCCAATCCAAATTCTATTTTACTGATCCTAATTGTTATACTTCTTGCCCAGTTGATTCCATCATTATTGCTTTTCCTCCAGCCTGGTTATTCATTACCCTTCACCTATGTTATTAATACGCCCTCCTAATTGTTTCCTCTCAAACTCTTTCACTGCATAAAATTCTACACAATCTTTCCAGATTAATCCTCCAGGTGCATAGTTCTTCTGGTGGACTCCCTGCTCAAAAATTTATGCTGAATACTCAGTGCTTGCCTATTGAAGCCCAAATAGCTTATAGAACATTCAGAACCTCATAGCATCCCTGAGAGATACCTTTTTAGGCTTCTTGCAATGACTTTCTAATTCTTCATCCATGCTTTAGCACAATTAGACAACTCACAGTGATGTCCTGGTCATTCTCTAGACCTTTGACTATTCTCCATCCTCCATCATGTGTGTCTTTATCTCTACTTATGTAATCCTTTCATTCCAATTGACTAGACCATGAGATCCATGAGAGCAGGAACTATAATCTTTTCTCACTCTAGTGCCTAGTAAAGTGTTGCTTCCTGGCAGTGCTCAAAACATGTTTGTTAAATGGATAAAGATGTGCCCCAGATACTATCTCTATTGTGAATACATTTTCAAGCAAAAGTTATCTATCCCATAAATTGTGAATACATTTTCAGGCAAAAGTTATCTATCTTATAAATTGTGAATACATTTTCAAGCAAAAGTTATCTATCCTATAAAATCATACTGTACTTGAACCGTATCTACTTTACTGTTTTTCATAGTCTATAAAAATTGAATTTTGTTATTATTAGAGACAAGGACTCATTCTGTCATGCAAGTTTGAGTGCAGTGGTACAATCGTAGCTCACTGTAGCCTCCAACTCCCGAGCTCTAGTAATCCTCCACCTCAGCCTCTCGAGTAGCTGAGACCACAGGTGCACACCACCACACCCAGATAATTTTTAAATTTTTTTTGTGGAGACAGGGTCTGACTTTTTTGCTGAGGCTGGTCTTGAACTCCTGGCCTCAAACAATCCTCCCACCTTAGCTTTCCAAAGTGCTAGGATCATACGCATGAGCCACCATGCCCAGCCTAAATTTCATTATTTTGATTGAAAATTTATGATTGTCTTTAATTCAGGGACATTGTCTTCTTTACCTTCGAGGTTTCTACCATGCTCATCAGTTAATTTTTTTTTTTTTTTTTTTTTTTTTTAACTAAATGACTAAATGAGTGACTGAGTTTCTTTTACTGGTATGTGGTGAAGCTGCAGAATTTGTATGCCTGATGAAAGAATCTCTAAGAGCATAGCACATTTGGTAAAAATCATGATTAAATTCTGTTTCTGTACTTTTATTTTTTATTTTTTATTTATGTATTTTTTTTTTGAGAGGAGTCTCACTCTGTCGCCCAGGCTGGACTGCAGTGGCGCGATCTCGGCTCACTGCAAGCTCTGCCTCCTGGGTTCACGCCATTCTCCTGCCTCAGCCTCCCGAGTAGCTGGGACTACAGGCGCCCGCCACCACGCCCGGCTAATTTTTTGTATTTTTAGTAGAGACGGGGTTTCACCGTGTTAGCCAGGATGGTCTCGATCTCCTGACCTCATGATCTGCCCGCCTCGGCCTCCCAAAGTGCTGGGATTACAGGCGTGAGCCACCGCGCCCGGCCCTGTTTCTGTACTTTTAAATACCTACTATGCATCTAGCAAAAAAAAATAGTGCTGATGCTGAAGCTGGTCAAAGACAATTCAAATGTTCTGCACTTCATGTTAGTGGTGGGGATGCCACGGAACAGAGCTTTTACAAAGCTAATGCACTGCTGCTCAAGCAGCAACGCTGCATTCTAGTAAACTCTTCAGATAAAGTAAAAAGAAAAGAAACAAAACAGGAAAATGTCATTCCCAGTCTTCAAGTTATATGAATGACCTCAAAATGATACTATTTTCACTCAATAATCATAAAGGTAATAATCTTCAACAGACATAATCTATATGAATGTCCAATAAATCCATGAAAAGATGCTTAATAATGCTAGTAACCAGAGGAATATAAGTTAAAACCACAACAAGATACTACTTCATATTCTATAAAATGGCAAAAATTAAAATGACTGACAAGACCAAATATTGACAAAGATGTAGAGTAACTGGAACTCTCCATCATCACTGGTGGCATTGTAAAATGGCACAACCACTTTAGAAAACTGTTTAGGTGCTGTTTGACAATATCTCATAAAGTTAAACATTTGACCCAGCCATTCCACTTCTACAGAGTTACTCAAACTAAACGAAAATATATGCTCACAAATGGCTTGTACACAAATGTCCACAGCATCTTTACTCATAACAGCCAAAAACTGAAAACCACCTGAATGTCCATCAAAAGGAGAATAGATAAACAAATTGTGGTATATCTACACAAGAGAATATTAATCACCAATAAAGGAATGAACAACTGATACACGGATGAGTCTCAAAAGCAGTACGCTGATCAAAATAGTACATATTGTATGATTTCATTTATATAAATTTTTGAAAAGACAAACTAATCTATGGTGATATAAATCAGAAGAATAGGTGCCTATTGGGGCTGGGAATTGACTGGAAGGTAGCATGAAAAGGCTTTCTGAGGTAATGGAAATTTTTATTTTATTGAGGTGTCACTTTTTCAGTGGGACCACTTGACAAAAGTTAACAGATTGAACATTTAATATCTTTACTAACTTATACACCTGCCACAGTCACACCCAGTAAGAAAGCGTGGAAAATATATTAGATGGCAGAATCTGAATATTATACAAAGTATCTAGACAGATTGAAATTCTCAACTAAATATGACAGGTTGAAATGTTATGTAAGAACAAACTCTTCCTCCTCTCCCAAATAAGTCTGTTTCTTCTTATATAAAATTTTACCTCAATTAAGAAATAAAAACAATATCATTTTGAGCTGCTCTCCTTACTTACACAATACCTTAGCCATGCTAACAATCAGGGCATCCAACAAATCTAAGTACTTTCTCTCTCTTACTGCACACAGTACATATGGACTCTTCTTATACAAGAAAACGACTAACTGAAATAGGCTGATTGCCAAACCTCAGTCATTTGCAGACAGAATTTAAAAGAGTTCAGAAGACTAATCAGGTTATATGTGAACAGACTTCGTGAACCATCAGGGGTATTCTGCAATTCACACTTTTATCCCCACACACGATGATCAGTTTAGACAATCTATAAGACGAGTCAAGTGGCATCTGTCTTTCAGGAACACACGTGTGTATGTGGGGGCGTATGTTTATTAGATTAAAAAGGAAAAAGTGTAGAGATCCAATGATCTTGAATTTAAAGAGAAAATGGCTCAAGAAAGCCTGTAAAAGCTCTTTAGAATAAAATTTTGACAATATAATGGCAAATCATCCCAGTGAGTATAAAACAATGTGTGGTGTCTAACAAGATGTGTGCCACTGTGTGGACAACCTCAAAGGTGCTCAGATTCTAATAAAGTATGAACATGGGAAGAAATGAGGGACGGAGAACTGAGGGCAAATATTAGAAGGACAATATAGAACTGTATAAACAGCGAGGAAAAGCTGAGCTTGGAATGAATTGAGGCTTGTGATAATGTTAAAGACAACATTCAGGGCCTTTTTACTTCCATTTGGAGGAAGAAGAACCAGAAAGACGAAGGTTCACTGATTGGGGCAGAAGGGAGAAGGTTAGGGATAGAGATGACACAGAAAGCAGCAGCGTGCAGCTCCTTTTGCTTGTCTGCTCTGTCAAGGAGAATGTTCATCAGACTGGAAAAGGCATAACCGTATAAGGGAAATGAAGTCCAAAATAGGTGAGGGAATTTTAAAAGAGCACCTTGCTGCTCTAAATGAGCTAAAATCTCTGGCCCTGGGCCAATTATATTCTAGGGAAATGAGAGAACTTGCACAATACGGTCCTACCCCACTGTCAGTGGTCTTTGAGGAACTATGTTAACACTGCAGATGGGCAAATGTCATCTCGATTTTTAAAGACAGGAAGAGGTCACTGCGACTGTGCTCCATCAATTCCCGCTAAAGAGCATTTCTGGATGATGGAACAAGGAGCAAACAAACACTTGTTAACAAAGACAACGTGGTGGCAGCTAATTTGGGTTTGTATGACAACTCGTTCTTACACTAGACGTGTGCCTGTGTTTGCAGTTGAATCTCTTTTGCAGTATGAAAATTGAATTTCACATTTCTAAAGAACTTAAAAACCACTTCTTTTTTTTCCAGCTAATAAAAGTTAAATTTTCTTAAAATCAAACAACCATATAAATAATGAATTGCGCTCTATTGTACAAGGAGCAGCATGACATCCAGTTGCCCACCACCTGAAAAAGGTTGGGGTCCTCTGGCAAATAATGGACAGAGACAATGATCTCATATGTGCACCACTTTGTGTGTTTGACATGGTCACTTCGAATGTATTTTCATAATGAAGAGACATACGTTTATGATCAGAAGAAAATAACCCTATACTCATTTGGGAAATAAATTGATATAATCTTACCAAAACAAGGTATTTTTTTCTGGATTTTTTAATTCAAGGGTGAGAGAATAGATAAAATAATCTTTCCCGGTACTGTATATTAATTATTTAAATATGATATTTTAAAATAAAGTTATCATACTTTATCTAGTATGGTATCAGCACCTGTAGACATAATTTGCTACCATATTTGCATTAGTACATATTACTAAAGTTTTTCATAGATATGGCCATATATAGTGGGTAAAATACATCAAAAATCATAAATAACATTTTATTCTTTCTCAAGTAACGTTAGTCAGCAACTGTAATATAATTTCAGAGCTTTTGTTAATGGTATTTTTCTACATGCTAGTTTTGAATAAATTCATGTCTACCATGAACTATCTAGGGAGAAAGGTTGTTAAAAATGTTGTTACAAGTTCCATAAACTTAGTTTACTTGATATCCTATAAACATACTGCCTTTTGCAAAATACAGATTACTACTGAAATCAGGAAAGCTTAGAATTATTAAGACAGAGGTATTGTAGGGAAATAAGGGAAAATTGCTCTAATTTTGTTCTGACATTCAGAATATAAAGATAATAGGTACTATCATGATGTGAACATGTTCGATCAAAACTCCCATTCAACACCATTCTTTTTCCATATATACTTACTTTTTTTTTCCTTATGCTTGACCTTAATACAAAACTTAATATTTCATTTATAGTTTGAAATTTTGTTACATACTGCCCTAATCCTATGTGGATTGAAGAAGGGTATAAACCAATAAAACTTAAAACTCAATTTGCACCTTTAAGCAGTTTATATATTTTAATTAGTAAACACAAACAAATAAGGTTAGCTTTGTATTGTACATTTAAAGAAATATCACACTGTCAATGTGAAAAGAAATTTGTAAGGAAAAAAAAGAACAAAGATCAATCTGGGACATCTGCAATACATTCCAGATTCAGGAACAACAAGTTAAGTATCTACCTACCCCTCTTTTCTGGTATGATCTTTTGCTAAAACCAGGAAAGGCATTTACCATACAGAAATGTTGATTTTGTCAAACAGATCAAGACATCATTAATACTATGCCGAAGAATAATTGCAATTATCTTTTTGTGATGATTTATTGCTTTTATATACTTCATAAAGTGCTATCAGATGACTGTTCCATTTGAGATCCACGTGAAGTATGAGGTCAGAAAAATGTGTTATTATTCCTAGGGTAAAGACGAGGAATTGGGGGTCTAAATATTTGTCCAAGTTGTCCTGCAGATAAAAGTCCCAGGACCAGGCCCCAGATTGTTATCACATTTCAGTGAGATTCCCATTATTCACTACTGGCTCTTTTCTGACTCAAATACTTAGATATTAAAGAGATATGTGAGACATGAAAAGTAGAAGATACAAAACATTGGCAAATTGTACACTTTTAAATTATTGTGAAAATAATAAACCAAATACTTCATAATTATAGATGTTTTTGGTAGAAAAAAGATGATTTGACACTGACTTTTCTATTAAACATCTATTTTGTCTTTCATTTTGATAATGCTGTTATATTCAGTTAAATATAATCATTATGTGAATAAACATTGTGGATCAAAAAAGAATGAGAAATATCAACCCAGAATATGTTTGAAGCTGATTTAAAGAGGACAACAGAATCCCTAGATTAGATTACATGTTTTTGTAAAGCTGCTATATCAGAATGTCACGCTGACATGATTCTTGATAATGTATTTAATGGGTAAAGTATGCATAGTGAACATTTGTGTAGAGTTCATCACGTCTAATTTTCTGTTTTCTTCTGAAACACGAAGGTGAATGATGCAATTGTGGTATTTCTGCTGTTAAACTTAATGAAAATTCTGTCCACTATCAATCAAATAGATCTTTTCTCTTGTTTGTGGTCCAAACAAATATGTTCGAAAGTAATTCATTTTTATTGAAAAGTCTTGTACTCACATGATGAACAAAACACAAACAAGGCTTTAATTTATTTCACATGCACTTCCTTGCAAGCTATACACTGGAGAAGAGGGGAAGTTTAGTTTTATATTTATGTAATTCAGGTTATGTAGACAGACCAGGTGTTATATAAATGGACAGATTTTTAAACTAGTATGTTTCAATAAATAATATCAGCCAATCTTCAGAAATGAATATAAACATGTGGCATCCGTCTCTATAAAATACAAGGTTGAATGGGGCTCATCTGAAGTGTTGCTGCAACAGTGTGATGTCCGTCCTGGCCAAGAGTATGGGGGATGATTTATCTCAACATGTTTTTGCAGTAATAGGTCATACTGAAACAATGATGGGACAACAAATCACAATGTATGCCATATAAAGAAATGATATACAAAGAATAATTTCATTCCCAAGTATTTAAAATTGATATTCTATTTTGAAGATCACCATAGAATTAGAAACAACGTAAAAGAATAGACCTGGTAATAATAACTACAATTTCTTTCAAAAAGAGAATTCATAAAAATAGAAACCAAGGACTCAGAGAAGAACCATTTATAAACATTAAAATATTACCTTCTGCCATTCCTAATTTAGCATATGAAGGTAACTTTTTAAAATCTCTGCTGTTCATAACTGAGAGCCAGAAACAAAACTTCTGCATGATGATTAAGTGTTCTCTGTACATAGCAACATTATCCCCTTGCCAATTTTAACAATATTAAGAAAAATATGCCCTACTCTCCAGAATAAATAGTTGTGTAGAAGAAAATGCTTTGAAAAATTCATTGTCTTCTTAAAATATGAAAATCAACATTTAGGAAAATATTTATGTCGCTTCTACATAATAGCCTTTGGGTAAGTACAGATTAACTTGACAGAGGTCTTTTACGCTTAAACATCAACATTTAAATTTTGATTGACAACCAACATTAACGCTTTCGTTTTAGATATTTAAATGTACAGAAGTAACATTTGCCTGCAAGACTGAGCAAATGAATGATTTGTTCAATAAATATTTATTGAGTGCATTGCATTCTGCATCAGACAGTTCCTGACCTTAGGTATTTCATTGCAGGTATAGACAAACAATAAACAAACAAATATGTACATACACGGAATAAACACATATTGTGGTAATAGCGACAAAAGAAAATCATGGGATGCTTTCACAGAGAATAATGGAGAATAACGATAATGGAGACTAATAATGCTCAATAGTTGAGGATTTGCTAGATTATGGTGTAACTTTAGATGAAGTGACCTGGAAAGGCTTTGGAGATGAAGTTACTGAAATGGGAGATGCGCAAAGAAGAATAGAATTAACCACTTATCCAGAGGGAGAAAATAGGATGTATGAAGCTCCTGAGTCAGAAAGGAACTTTATATGTCTGAATATAAAGAAGCTGAAAGAAAACGAGAATGGTTGAAGGCCCCTGAGTGAAGGGGAGAGTGGAATGAAATCAACTTAAACATGCAGATTCATGTACAAGGACGTTCACTGCAGTGAACAAAATGTGGAAGCAGTCCAAATGCCCAATAATGGGAGAATAATTAATTATTTACAATCACACCTGGGAGTTTACCATATTGTATTGCATTTTAAAATGACATATAAAATTTAAAATAATTTTAATTATTAAATATCAATAAAATATTAAAGATGATAAATTTTTTTTGTACAATACTACTTGCTAATGGGACAAAACTCAAGAAAACATCAAAAGGTGTAAAACCTATTAAGAAGGCAATCTATGGGAGAAAGACTATAGGTGTTTTTCCGTTTGTTTGGTTTTGTATTCTGAGACAGAGTCTCGCTCTGTCGCCAGGCTGGAATACAGTGGTGTGATCTCGGCTCACTGCAACCTCTGCCTCCCGGATTCAAGCGATTCTCCTGCCTCAGCCTCCCGAGTAGCTGGGACTACAGGCACGCACCACCACGCTCAGCTAATTTTTGTATTTTTAGTAGAGACGGGATTCACCATGTTGGCCAGGATGGTCTTGATCTCTTGACCTCGTGATCCACCCACCTTGGCCTCCCGAAGTGCTGGGATTACAGGCGTGAGCCACTGTGCCCAGCTGTTTTAATTTAATACTTTTGTGCATTTTCAAACTTCTCTACACTGAGCTTTAAAAAGTAAAAGCAAAAATGAAAAACAAAGTGAAACCACCATGTTGCCTTTCTCCTGAAATATTAAAAAATAAACTAAAATGGGCACAGAACAAAAACTATAATATTCCTATAAGAAAGTTCACATTGAGAAAAATAGAAAGACAAAATTTGAATCCAAAGTTTGAATCCTGGTAACTAGGATAGAAATAGAGTGTGCCTATATGCACGTGTGTGAAGGGAAAAGTATTCTCTCTCAATTATCTATATTTATCTATTTATCATTTATCTGTCATCTATTAGTTATCTATCAGTTATCTATCTATCATCTACCTGTTTACCATCTAGCTGTATGTCATAAATAGAAGACATTTTAATTAATATTTGCTATTGATCTATTATCAAACATCACTACTGAATTGTTTACAAAACTCAGCGTGCTTTGCCAAATAATTAAGACCTTTATTTGTATTCATGAGTCTTAATTGCCAAACAATTAAGAACTTTATTTGATCAAATCAAGATAATTAGCCTATCACTTCAAACATTTACCATTTATTTGGGGTAGAAACATTCAAAACCCTCTCTTCTAGCTGTTTTGAGATATGCAATACCTTACTGTTGACAATAGTCTCCCTACTGTGCCACAGGACACCAGAACCAATTCTTCCTTTCTAATTGTGACTTTGTACCCATTGACAATCCTCTCCCCATTCTCGCCTTTCCCCTACTTTCCCCATTCTTTGGTAACCACTGTCCATTTACTGCTTCTATGAGATCAAGGTTTTTAGATTGTGCATATGAATGAGAACGAGCTGCATTTGTCTTTCTGTGTTTGGCTTGGTTAATATAACATATGAAAAAATGTTCAACATCACGATCAGGAAAATGCAAATCAAAGCCACAATGAGATATCATCTCATTCCAGTTAGAATGGCTATTATCAAAATACAAAAGATAAAAAAGTGTTGGCAAGAATATGGAGAAAAGGGAACCCTTATGCAGTGTTGGTGGGAATGTAAATGAGTACATCCATTATGGAGGACGATACGGAGGTTCCTCGAAAACTTAAAAATAGAACTACCATATGATACAGCAATTCCACTACTGGGTACAGAGACAAAGCAAATAAAATCAGTATGTCATAGAGATATCTGCATTCCCGTGTTTATTGCAGCATTATTCACAATAGCCGAGATATAGAATCAACTTAAGTGTTTAATAATGGATGAATAAAGAAAATGCTGCATATATATGCAATGGGATATTATTCAGCCATATAAAAGAATAAAATCCTGTCATTTATGACAACATGGATGAACCTAGGGATATTATGTTAAGTGTCTGAAATTTTGACTCCTGAAATGTTATAATGTCCTTGGTTTAGGATATTAGCTTGAGTAGAATGGCAACAAGGTTTGCACAAGTATTTAAAAAATGACTCACAAGAAAAAGTGCTATTTAAGCTCGGCGTGGTGGCTCATGCCTGTAATCTCAGCACTTTGGGAGGCCGAGGTGGGTGGATCATGATGTCAGGAGATCGAGACCATCCTGGCTAACACGGTGAAACTCCGTCTCTACTAAAAAAATATAAAAAATTATCCAGGTGTGGTGGCGGCCGCCTGTAGTCCCAGCTACTTGGGAGGCTGGGGCAGGAGAATGGCGTGAACCCGGGAGGCAGAGGTTGCAGTGAGCCGAGATCGTGCCACTGCACTCCAGCCTGGGCGACAGAGTGAGACTCTGTCTCAAAAAAAAAAAAAAAAAAAGTGCTATTTAAAAATAGCAACACTAAGAATAAGACAATATTAAAGTCTCATAGTATTTTAAAATACTAACTTTCAATTCAAATAACTTTCAGGACACCAGAACTAATTCTTCCTTTCTAATTTTGACTTTCATACATTAACTCTATGAAAAATTGAGGTCACCTTTTATACCAATTTTATAACTTTGAAGAGTAACTTGTGATATTTAGATAAATTATATTAGGGCACTCTCACACTCACGTTCTTGTGCTCTCATTTCTCTCTCTGTCTCTCTCTCTCTCGAAACCAGAGAGGGAGAGACTTATTGTAATAAATTGGCTCATTACAAATCTGGAGAAGTCCCAAGATTTACAGTCAGCAAGCTGGAGACCCAGGAAAGCCAGTGATGTAGTTCCAGTCTGAGTCCAAAGGCATGAGAACCAAGAAAGCCAATGATGTTAAGTTCCAGTCCCAGAATTGGAGGCTTAAGACTCAAGAAGACCCAAGGTTTCAATTCAAGCTCAAAGGCAGGAAAAGATGGGTGTTCCAGCTTTAGCTATCAGGCAGGAGTTCCTTTTAATCAGGCTTTTTGATTAGGTCTTCAACTGATTGGACTTAGGTCTTCAATTGATTGGATCAGACCCACCCACACAAGGGAGAACAATCCACTTTGCTCCTTCTACTGACTCTCAGATGTGAATCTCTCCAGAAACAGCCTCATAAACACAACCAGAATAATGTTTGACCAAATGTCTCGGTACCCTGCGGCCCAGTCAAGTTGACACATGAAATTAACCATCCCAGAAATTAAGTAATTTGTTGAAGTTAAATTGATAGAGTTGAGATTTTTATTACCAATCGGTTCCAAATTCTAGCTTGATGTGTTTTTTCCTTTTATTATATTAAATTTATTGCAAAATGTTCTTAAAGCAAATTTGGAAAAGGCTAGATTTCTTCAGGTCAGAAATTCTGCCTTATTCAATGCATGAAGAAAGCTCAAATGAATCTATTTGACAGACCTGGAGCAGTTATTTTGTCTGATGCTAAGATTTTGATTTACAAGTGCGAGAAAAAATTGTCTTTGTGCTTTCTGATTGTGGCAGCCAAGACTGAGTGGGGAAAAAGAGGAGAAAAACATGCTAATACAGGGAAAAAAACATAAAGAGAGGATTTTTGCAACTCAGAAATAAACTTATATACAATGAAGAGCCTATTTTATTCCTAAAATAATAATCTAACATTGTATTTTAAAAATGAGAAAGCTTGAGAGGTATTTATTAGATTATATATTGATTTCCTTTTTTTAATCTCTATTTTTAATTTAGACTCAGGGGTACATGTGTTGGTTTGTTACGAGGGTATATTGCATGATGCTGAGGTTTGGGCTTCTATTGATTCCATCACCCAGATAGTGAACATAGTACCCAACAGGAAGTTTTTCAGCACTTGCTCCCCTCCCTCCCCTCCTCCTTTTGGAGTGCCTAATTCTTGTTGGAAATTTGCTTTAATCTTAGGGGAACATTCATAGAAAAAACTGTACAAAGGGTTTCTTTATGCATTCTCAATGATGAAAATCATGTTGACATTGTTCTTTCATTAGAAGACATGTACAAAAATAGTTTTTGATAAACTAGCGCTTAATGTCTTCATAATGTAAGTGGAAGTGATGAAAATATACTGCAAGAAACTATTTTTCAATGTCTTTGACATTTTTACTTTTTTTTTCAACTAAACACTTCAGTCCTTTTGGGTGAGCTCTTTATATTATTTAAAATGTTCTTTTACTAGATAGTTAATGTAAATGCCTTACCCTGGAGTAACCTTTAAGGCATTATTTGGAAATAACACAGTTTCTCCTAAAGTATGTCTGTTTTTATCCACAACAGTAGAGTAGTAGGTAAGTGTGTGCTAAGAAAGGACAATATTCTGTTTGTCACTGTACATTATTGTAGTTACCATATGAGCTAAGGGACTATGCTAGTGTTAAGGTTGACTTTACAGTATGATTATACCTGTTATTTTCATTGCTTTAAGTTTGTTGGCATTTCACAAGAAATAATACGTACAAACACAAAGTTAACTTGAGCTGTGATTATGAGAAAATGGTACAATAAGTTAAGCAACACATTTAAAACAAATAGTTCAATTACTCAGTTTCATGTGGTACAGTTTTAACATTGCCAGTATGTCCTCAGATTAAATATACGAAAACATTAATAACTCATGTAAGCAATGTATAAGGCAGTTACACATCCTACCACGTGTAAAGCATGCTACTAAATCTGAATTAAAATAAATATAAAATTAAACTATTACTTTCTAGTAGGTTAACACTCCATTAGGAAACAAGATGTAAGCATATAAAAAGTTAAATAAAGTTTTAATTAATGTTCAAGAAAATAGAAGACATGCCATATGGCAATACCTGATTAATTTCCAAATTGATTATACAGATAAAATATTGTAGTTGAGAGATCTTCAAAGATGACAAACAAAAGGTCTACAGAAGAATATTTATGAGTTTTCCTGAAAACCAAACAAGTTTGGAGAGTTGATAAGACATGGTTGATGGCATGTGTAAGAAATAAAAAGTACAAGAACACAGGGGGATTTATGATGCATAATATTGAGATTACATAGGCATTGAATATCAGGATGGGTGATTTTATACCAGATCTTGTAAATAGAGGGGATCTACTAAAGGTTTTAAGGAGACAAATGATATGATAAAGTTATTTTTATGGCTGATCACAGTATTATAAATGGATTGGAATGGATAATGTGATTACAAATGGAAAGGAAAGCAGGCAGAAAGACCAGACCCGCGGCAACTACAACGTAAGGTATTATTACTTTTATCTAAGAACTTGGAAAAAAAAAAGAGGTATTGAGAAGGAAAAGTGTAGCCTGCAAAGGAGGAGCAAAAGTGGGTTTGAACCTTAATAGGTTGAAAGGAACAGGAAGTCAATTGTGGGGATGACTTTAGAGGGGAGAGCAGGGATGAATTTGCAAAGTCATATGGAAATTGCAATCATACAGAGATATCCACATGTCATATCCAGGTAGTAGTGCTAGAAATACAGGTTGGAACAGAGATAAAAAACAGGACAGCCAAAGCCAGAAGATGAGATGTAAACAAAGGTGAGGTCAGAGTGAGAAAGAGAAAACAATAAGCCTCAACTGATGATTTTGACATATGACAGGAATAAAAAACTAGGAATATTACAGAAGCTGAAGGGTTACAGAGTTTAAAAAAAAGGAAGGGGAATATCGCAGTGGTATTGAACAAGATAAAATGGCAGAGAAGCCAATGGATTTGGCAAATACATTATCGTTGATTTTGAAAGTTTATTCTACAGCTATTTAAGGAATGCCCATTATGTTCCAAGCAGTGTTCCATGTTCTAAAGATATGGCAGTGAGCTCTCTGGAGTTTATGAAGGCAACATAAAATAAACAACTAAGAAAATTGATGCATGATACAAGGTGATAAAGAATATGAAGAGACTTAAAATGCAGTGTAAGGAAGTGGAGAGTGAGAACAGCAGGGGATTACTGTGGTCATGGTAATGGGAGCTAATAGATACTCCTGAGGGAAGTTAGAGGGTAAGAACTGTGGATATCTGAAGGAAGAAGGTTGAATTTCCATAGGAGGAATCAAAACCAAATCTATAGACAGAGGATAGTGAAGGATTTATGTTGGAATGACTTATGGTTTTGTGTAGCTAATTTTTCTTAAAGAATCAACTGCCTTATCCTCTTGATAAGGAATTAGTGGTGAAAGAAGCTTTGAAGACATTTAATATTAGGAAGCAAGAAATCAGAGTTGTGAAGAGATAAGTTAAAATTAGGGCATTGCCTCCATGAGCAGGCCATTAAAACTATCTGGAAATGTTGAAAGGACTATGAAACGCACTAGATGATGATGCCACATTTCTGAAGTTATCCCTCATCATTGGCTCCAAATATGCATTGCATTTACAATTTTATTTTATAATATTTTAAAGTACACACACAAACAATTTAAAATAGCTGCAAAAATATGATCATGTATGGTCCCTCTTTTTTTCTTGGCTCACTCCTGTCCTCCTCCACCCACAACAAACCTTCCTTCACTAAAATAACCTAATTATTTATTTCTGTAATTTTGCGCTTGATATTTTTTTCAATTTATATAGTCATATATACTTTTGTACAGCAGAGGGTGAGAAGAGATGGATATAAATGAAAATGAAACCAGAAATAAAATTCTTTTCCAATGTAAAAATGAATCTTATTGGTCTTAAATGCATTGCCCTCTGTGATCACCAAAAATCTATAATACAAAGCCAGCCAATCTCTTGGGAGAGTTTGGAAAGTTTAGGGAAATGTAATTATATTTTATTTGCAGAAGGAATCAATATGGCAGTACTTCTCAAGTGCAATTCAATCACAAATGTAAAGAACAGATTTGCATTTACATCTAAGCAGAAGCATGATGGATTAAAAAGATTTCAATAAAATTTAGTCATCTCTTTGTCAAAATAGGGCATTCATTGAACATAATGACACTCAAGGCCATCCTTCCAATAAATTACCCTATAAAATTTCCATTCAAAATTTAATATGGTACAGGTTGCGGAATATAGGTAATTAAATATGTTGTAGAGGTAGAAAGAAGACCCTGGGTAAAGGAAAGGATTGTAATTAAGAGTTGAAAGAATAATACTGAAATAAATAGTTTATTTTAGGAAAATCTTATCAGTATGCTAATCACTTTAGGTCCCTTATCATAGGAAAGAATCTTAAATAGGTGCTTGGGTCAATGGTGGTCAACCCCTTAGCGTTTTCAAATGCTAGGAGTCTCCATGACACACAGGCTCTAAACCTTGATTACCTTTCTATAAGAACATTGATGCTTGTCGATCTCCAATCTTTTTAATACGCTAATGTCAGACGGAAACAAAATCGACTCCTGGATGGCAAGCAAGCTGCACTGGGATTGGGTAAGCCTAGAAGCCATCATCTGCAACACTGAGATAAGCGAGGCTGAATTCTCTGTGGCCTTTTGAGACTGTATTATGTGAAATGAAGAATTTACAAGCAGAAACAGTAGCTAAAAATCTCATTATTAATGACTTTTGAGTAGCCATGGTTTCTGGTTTTTCATGTGAATCTGTAAGAGACTTAACAAAGACAAAATGTGGGCACAAAAAATGTAGCAAATAAACAGAATCTGGGACTAAAACAGAAAAATGTAACTGTGTCTCAAAAGTGTTTATATACTGGCTGAAAGAGTGAACTGTACAGGGTTTGTTTAAACAAAAGTTATGTAAATCTTTGCTCAGCTGGTTGTTCAGGAAAATAAATGGGAGCAAACAGAGGAAAACAGACCACAGACTGGAAGAGTTTGTCAAGAATGGTAACGGGTATTGAAGCAACAAGATTTAAAATGATAGCCCAGCCTCTGTAAATAATGCAAGCTCTTCAGGATGCACTAGAGACCCAACTCGACAGCATGATAATTTTAGCTAAAAACCTGCTATTCCCTCCACAAGACTCCATAAACTAAAGAAGAAAGCTGAGGGATTTTATACACCCAAAACGCCAACTGTTAGAAGCGTGGGAAACCTGGCACCTTTAAATCTCTGATTTTATTCCTTAGTTGCCCATGACATTGCCTGGGAGATTTTGCAGCACTTAAACTGGGATAAGGAAGACAATTAAAGCATCTCAGTTTTTGTCTAACCATGCTAAATATAAGAGTGACAGGTCTGAAGCAAACATTTTGTGCCTTTGTATGCAAACAAAATTCAGTTGACAAAACGCAAAGTAAAATGACTACAAATGAGCTAAAGATACAAAATTAAGTTAGGCAAAATTCCCATGAACACTGTCCCTTCCCCCCTAAATATTTTACTTCCCCCACTGAAACCCTCTAACATCAATGAAATAAACATAAGTTGGTAGGTACAGGTGAGAAAAATCTTCTTAAGGAACTCAAACTAATAACCCTATGTATCATCTGGAAAACAGTCTGGCAAGAGGCCATCTTTTCTCATTAACCTTCTGTGGGCTCCGCACCTGACAAAGCACGGGGCTGCTCCCCCAGAACTGGGACTCCCAGTGACACAGACTAACTGGAGAAAAATTGGCCTGAAGTTGTACATCAGTCATTTGCAGAACAAGACTTGAGGATCATCAGCCTTTGGAAATGGTTTTATTCCAAGTTATACAGGAATAGGCACCTGCTTTATATCTGCCCTTAGCACTCCAGATTAACCGCACATATATAGGGAAATGAATTTCTCCCTGTTGATCTCTTCATTGCAATCTTGTGCCCACAAAATCTCAATGGAACTGCGCTAACAGGTTTAAAAGACCAAGTCAGGAAATTCACTTGTCACTTGGTTCTCAAAGTGAACTCCAAAGAAAGTGAAGAATTCAAAGGGGTCATGGATATTTCTTCAAAGCTCCAAATAGTTGTTTGGTAGAGCTGATGAATTTTGAGCCATCTGGGCAATACGAGAAGGCTCCCCTGATTATCCTTCCTTACGTGCTTAACAACTCACTTGCGGCTCTAGGGAGAGGATGGCATTTCTGAAGTTCCAAATTCTCTCTGTGTGTATCTGTGTGCTTGAGTGCATAAGTTAGTACATTTGTATTTATTTACTTAAATATTTATTCATTTACTGAAAAAGAGCAAGAGGTAGTAAAGTAAGTCCACTGAGTGAAAAATGAGTAGGCAAATTTGAAAGTCACCAGTGATTACTGTATTGGTTGAAAAGATGCATTATCATAATGAATGCATTAGAGATAGCAAACATATGTACAAGTGTCAATAGGTTTGTAGGATTATGGCTGATTTTATTTGTCTTCCGTGCAATTTCCTATATTTTTCAAATTCTGTAATTAGCATTTATTACCTTTATAATAAGAAAAAAGAAAATGCAAACAAACACTGAAAAGTTTTACATTTTGTGGATAATTTATGGCACATCTTTGGAAATTTTATGTTAGAGGCTTTCACTGGCTAATCGGAAATTGCTTTATATATTTTTCTTTGTTGAATGGAAAGAGAGGAGGAAGGCAGAGGGGAATAAGCAAGGGAGAAATAATAGGGCAAATAACTGGTTCCATTCAAGAGCAAATTAACTTTCCCTCATGGGTAGTCAGTAAATGTTAATTGATGATAATTAAGAAAAATGAGTTTTCTTTTTTGTGAACACCACCACACAATTCCATGTTTTCATATTAGCTAAAGGTTAAAGTCAAACTGATACAGTACAACTTTGCAGTTGGATGTTAACTACTTTTCATAAAAGGGGCCACATTCATGGTGAATCTAAAGACCTCATCTATTTGTTAAATGCATCTTTGCAACTATTTTCTGTTTCTCCCTATACCATTAATGACACCCACAATAGTACACAGGACATTTGATCACTATTTCTTGCATGTCTGCATTTTCTTTGCTGAGAAATAGAGAAATACATAAAGAACAAAAAAGGGCTTTAAATCTCATTCAAGAATTTACAAACGTGACTGCTGAACCCCTTAACAAAAGCATCCATGAATCGGCCATGGCCTTATAACTGCCAAGGAACAACACATACACATGGAGAGAAATTGGGAAAAAAGAAAATACTGTGAATTAGAATTTTGCCAATAGTATTAGTGCTAATGTAATCAACATGACGTAAGTATGAATCTTTGAAATACCAAAACTTCGAGTAGGTAAAGTGGTTCTCAACAGTATCTTCCTTCTCAGGGTAGTCATAGTGAATATTAGGATACATCGACAGGGAAAAGAACAGTAGGTAATTTGGGGGAATTTTGCAGCACTAATTTAGAGTCTAAACACTGATTATTTAGTGCTCATTATTCCAAACTGCAAGGGACAGTAATGAATCCAAACACTATTCAAAAGGCAAATTATTACAGAGAATGTTGCACCCTTCCTAAGCTGTGAGTGGCACAGATTTATGTAATGGCAACTGGGAACAAAAACAGCAAGGTCAATGGAAACCTACTTGTAGTACTTTATCTAGTTGAATAAAAATCCACATTTTTTTAGCACTGAATTTTCAGTAATTGAAAGCAAAAAAAGGGGGGCTCCAATTTTATATCAGCTATGATAAAAGACAGTAACTCAAAGGCTTGATACCTTAAACTTCAGGGTTGTTTCTTGTTCATTGTAATATCCTTAGCCTTACGTAGCGTTGCAGGCATATAACCCGTCCAAAACGATACAAACCATATTGAATTAATTAGTGAGTGAGTGAACAATGAATGTAGAAGTAGATAATAAGCCAGGATAATAAATGATGAACTATGTCAGAACCAAGATCAACAACAAGAAACAACCAACCTAACTACACCAATGCAATGATGTCATCTATGGGAAGGGAGGAGGAAAGGGCAGTATGCTTTCATGAATATTAATAATTTATAACTTGTAAACTGTATATCTTCCATTCCACAATGTGGGTTCAGTTCTTTTCAATTAAGCTTTTTCTTTCTGCCCATATAATGATACAATCACAGGAACCTTAGTCAAATGCTGCTGCAAAGAGTTGCCCGAATTGGGTGAACCCTAAAGAAAATTCTGATGCCTGCATTGGCAAGAATCAACAAGCCACTCTGTATACTGCATCTTATGTGAATCTTCTATCATTTGTATATTGAATCTTGAATACATCAATTTGCCCTCTTGGGTCTTACGATCTTCATCTATAAAATCAGGGTAGGTGATTGCTAGGTTCTGCAGAATATGAGGTTTACCTTAAGTCAACCTAGGTAGCACACTAGAATCACTAGGGAAGCTTTAAAAAAATTCCTATTCTCAGGTCTCGTGCCAGAAAAATCAAATCAGAATTTCTGCAGGTGGGAACTAGGCATCTCTATTTTTTTTTTTTTCAGAGCTTCCAGAGTAATTCCAACTTGTAGCTAAGATTGAAAACTAACTCTTTAAAGACTAATCGTTGTCACCTGAGTAAAATAAGGACACTTTCGGAGCCATAAATAATTTAATTTACTTTTTGTACTTTTGTATGCCTAAAGTTAGATATTTCTATAATAAAGATTTGTGCACGTATTTTTAAAGGGCATGTGGCTTGTATTTTTTTTCTTTGCAACTTAATGTGATGATTAATATTCCAAATTTGCTACCAGTTTTCATTATTACTTAGTATTTTCAGGCATGGATGGCTCCATAGTTCAGGATTTCTGCCTATTTAAAAGCAGTCGCCTAAAGCACATTTTCATCTGTCAGTAGATGTATATTCTTCCTGCTTTTAATAATGAACATTTCATTTTAAGCGATAATCCCTAAAAAGGATTTCCTGCCAGAATGGTTTATATCATAAGAGCATATGGGAGTTAAGAATAATTATGCAGAGAGTATCTTTCTCCAAAGAGCTTAAAGCACTTTACGGAATTCATCTAATTAATGTTCACACTATATCCATGAGAAGGCAGTGGACAGTGAAGCATGGCTGGGTCTGAAGTGAAGTCCCATTCCATGCCTTGAGAGGGTAAGATTAAACCTAGCAAACACAGAGTTAGTGTAGTCTACCACTGTTTGTCAGCCTGTGACAAAAACTACATTTTATTACATTAAAATAAAGAAGAAAAAACGTATAAATCAGCTGAGTTTCTTTACCCTTTGGATTTCAAGTATCCTAACACTGAAAAACACAAAAACTATCAGTTCCTTTAACAATTCCAGATGCTCTGGCATTTTAGAAATACGGTCAAAGTTTGATTAAAATGTGGAGCTTCCCTAGTAGAACAAACAGTATTTACGTTGCTTTTCATTCACACAATAAATGGTAAGCATTGTCAGTATGTGTGGGCATATTTACATCAATTCAAATGTTACCCAAATCTGACTGTGTACTTTTATCCCAGACAGGCTGACAGATGAAGTTAATTTTAATATTATCTCAAGAGAAGCATTAATTATATGCATGCCTGTTAATACATTCTGATGGAGTAAAAGAGATATGAGGATGGGATTACATAATAGTTAGAAGGGCTGATTTGTAAACAAAAATAAAAACAACCCTTCAGTACCTCTTCCCTATTTTAAATCACAGTCCATAGTTCAGCTTTTCCACTGAGATCATGTCTTAACCTGACTTGATTTCCCTAACCTGGTCAGATTTTCTTCAGAATAAAATTAATAAAGGAATTCACAGAAGGCTTACAATTTCATTAAAATAGATAAAATAGTTCCAACTTCATAAAAATGTTATTGCAAATTCAAAGACATAAAAGAGTACTTGTAAATTCTACAATGCATAATCTGTTAAATCTTTTTATTTTAAAAACAAAGTATTTAGCAAATAGCATTGTCTCTCCACATAGTCATACCATGCTGACAGAAGATAAACGTAAGTTCAGTAGGTCTTCCTCAAAGCCATCTATCCATACATTTGAGACATGATCAATTTATTTCATCACTTTCATAGTAGGGGAATAACTAGCAGATATTTTTTACATAAAAGCAGATTTGACTCTGATGATGATCAATACAAATTTAAAACATAAAGTCTATTTAGAGAAGTGCAAGCAAAGGCACCAACAAATCAATAGTAAGATTCTTTGATGCTCATCTTTTAAGATTCTCCTTTGTACTAACTCTTGACTCATTCTTTCCCATTTAAAGTAATTGTTTATTAATTTAACATTGAATTACTTGAAATTTATAATACCAGCTAATAACTAGATAAGCTCTTAAGTGTATTTCCTTACCTGTACCCAACATACAGTTGAAAATTGTAGATAATTTCATGGGAAATTTATCCTGACTGAAATTGATAGCAATGCCATACAAAACTTTCGTGAAATTTAAATATATAGCATTGCATAAAATTAAAGCAAAATAATACCATTTGAATTTAGTTTTAGCCTTTTGAGTTTGGCTAATCTTAATCACTGGATGACCATTGGCTTCAACATAGAAAAACCATATAGAAGGAAAAGTGTGCAAATTATTTTAAAGTAAATGATTGATAATTTCTTACATATCTTATAAGGACTAGTACCATACTGTTGTATCTACCTTTCTAGACATGCCTAGGGACTAATTGGATTACTTTGAAACAATCTCTTTTACTGCAAAAGGAAAGAATTTGCAAAGGCAAAGCTCTATAGCCAATGAGTTAAGAAGTTACTTACTGAATTCCAGAGAGTGTTCCATATTATACTGCGATAGTGAATGTGGCAGTGGTTGAAGTGGGTTCTTAATGGATGAAAAGTGGTTCTGAAGTCGTTTAGGGATCATAAATGGGCTAAAATTACCATGATAGCTTCATTAGCAACACCACCTGAAGTAGAAACTGTCTGTGTATAATTTCACTCAGAACCAAGTTACTTTTCAACTGGTCTCTCCCCAGGATGTGTTCCTATTAGCTGCAAATTCTTACAACACCCTTATAGAAAATGAGGATTCAAAATCCAAAAACGGAGAATTTGTTCCTCTGAAGAAAGTTAGAATTTTAAATAAATACTACAACTTCTGGAGACTTCTTAATTTAATGTGACTCCATAGTGACCACATGGGTAAAACCTCTTCAAATTGATAAATAAAATAGAATTTCCAATTGTGTATCTTGGACAATCCATGCACAATTAGAAACAGATGTAACAATGGCTTTTAGATACATGACTGAAAAACTATAAGGGCCACCGTTGCACAGTACTCTGAATCTATTATAAAGTGTACATTTTAAACACCTTAAATGCCTTCTACAGCATAAGAACAAAAATTGTTCTGGTAACTTTGATGACTTCTATTTAATCTTTGTCTTTCTGAGAACAAATAGGTTGAACATAAACGCAATGCTGTTTGATAATTTTGTTAAAATCTTCAAATAAAAAACAGTGATTAGGTCCCATCTAAAATTGCCTATTTATGTACACAATATAAAGCACGAGAAATCCAAAGGAAATCGTCATGAAATTACCTTAAATGCTAGTTTTTAACCTCCTTTGAATGAGCCAATGTGTGTTCCTTGAGAAGGAAACTTTCTCAGGTCTGTGACTATTTAAAGGATTTATTTTTCTATTATAAGTTTCCTTTTTACATAACACCAGTAACCCTGGGGATAGTAAAGCTTTAGCACTTGGTTGAACTCCTGCATTATAATGTATCATATTATCATATTGTATAGAAGGTGTACTTTCCAATAGGATAGTCATTAGCCACATGTGGCTATATAAATTTAAATTAATTAAAATTAAATAAAGTTAAAACTTCAGTTCTTCATTCCCACTAAGCACATTTCGAGTTCTCAATGGCCACATTATAGTGCATTTCTAACACTGAAGAATGTTCTATAAGATAGGGGTGATACAGAGACTGCTTCTTTGTCTATCTCTGCCACTAGTTTATCCCCGGTGAGGAGGGCAGGGGTTGAGCATAATGGGTTGCATACAACGGGCACATATAAGTGCTCAAAAATACAGTGAACCAATGAATAAATCTTGTTATTATTACCACTGATACTGCCATATATTAAATACCTTTCAGATTAAAAGTGCTTTTACCTATCAGTGGTTTCCAGGGGCTGGTGTGGGGCAGGACACTGACTGCAACGGGAGTACAAGGAAACTTTTTGAAGTGATAAATACATTCTCTATTCTGATCACGGACGTGGTTGTAAGACTGCATATGTTTGTCAAAACTCATCAAACGGTACACTTTAAAAAGGTGATTTTTTTGTGTGCATATAAATTGTACCTCAATAAAACAAAAAGGAATTGGAAAGAGAGAAAATAGGCACTTTTATGTGCATTTTAAAATTTCATCCTTGACTTTTAGAGTGAATAAACCAGATGACTACTACCAAAAAACAACAATAAAAATATTTAGAAATGTAGGATGCATCAAGTGAGTTTTGGATGTCAAGCAACTTAGGGGCACAGATTTCTAAAATTGTCATGGGTTAACATACTGCTCAGGGAAGATGCTAGCGGGTCTCACTGGGAAGACCTCTCCCCTCCAATCTCACCCCCACCCCACTGATTCTCTAATCACTTTTGATTTTACCATCTGTTCCTCCTGGCACAACAAAGGTTCAGAAAGAAAAGTGACAACTTCAATAACCTTGTCTTCAATGATATTTTTGAAATTATTAGAGGTAAAAATCAAATCTGTTGATTTAATATACTATTATTGAGTGCTTATTCATGAAATATAAATTCATGGCTATACCAGTCTGACATGATTTCACTAATATTATATGAATCTAAAACAGTGACTGAAAAAACGTGTGATCAGTTCTAATTTCCACATTGCACAAAAGTTGTTTGACAGTGATTCACTGACTGTTCTGAGAAACTTTGTGGGTTAACTAGGAATTAGGATCATGATTTCTGGATCACATTCCCTGGAAACTAAACCTTGTGATAGAATATGCCAAGCAATTTGGTATGTGCAAAGAAATGTAAGATTTCTGTAAGCCGTTCCTTTCTGGGTGTAGCAGGACCTTGATTGGGTATTTCCATTAGAAAAATCTCCTGCTAACCATGATGGTCAAAGCCTGCCCCAGCTTGTTAATCTTCGGAGCGGAATGCAATGCACAACTGTTTGCAATATCCTTTTACTTTCATAAATGCCAGTCGCTGTTACCTCTCTGGTGTCTTTTAATTCAATGTCATTACTTCATGTTTGTTCTCTATGGTGATGTTTATTACAAAGAGCACAAAGGGAACAATTTATGCACTAAAGGTATGTCTCTGCTTATCAGAATAAATTATCTGTATAAGGGTCTGCAAAAGTAATCCCATCTACTTTTCTTGGTGAATATTGAGTAAACCATTAAAAGGGCAGTGAGGCATTTGATTATCTTCTCAAGAGAATGAAGACCTTCACGGTCATCCTCCTTCTAGGACTGAGAGAAATGCTAATTTCTCCTCACCAAGGTTATGAAGGTAGCATATCATCTTTATACCTAGGATTAGCTAAGTTTCTCAATCTCAAAATTGAAGAAATGTTTCAGTTTCTTAAGCCCATGATGAAAGCTTGTCTTTTTCTCTCACATTCTAGTCTATAAGTAGCACAGCTATGTCTGGGGTCTTAGTTTTTTTTTTAGAATATGGATGATAGTTCTGTTTGTCTTCGATGAGGGCGAGAGCTCTAGGCCTCTGGATAGCAACAGACCACACAGTGGACATGATACACCTGAATTTAGTCGGCCCATGCATTCCCCTTCCTTTCATTAACCTGTCCTTGAAGAGGTAATCTGTCCTACATGTGAGGAAGGAATGAGAAAGCAGATATAAAGTACCTAGTCACTATGATCACAATATAGAATTTATAAGTGAGCGCTCTAATATCAGTAATATTGTTACTAGTATAACTCGCTGTCTTTCAACTGGTTTATTCATTTAGTTTTCTGCATATATATGGTAAGCCCCAAAGCATTTTTTTGTTCTCCTCTTTCTCAAGCCTTTCTGGTCCTATGGAAAGTGTTGGAGTTTATTGCTACAGAAATTATTTCTTTAGTTTATTGTGATCCAGAGTTTGGAAATTAAGTCTATTTTTATAGCTGTTTTTCTCCTTCAGAGCGTATTTGCAATTTAACTTAGCAAACAGGCACTGTTTTTAATTCCAAAACAAAGTAATGCATAAACAAAAACTGTAACCCCAAGAGGTTCTTGATTTAGCTCTGCTACTATGAATCCTCATCCAGATACTTAAATTTAAGAAATAGAGCTTAATGTCTTTGTCTATTAAGTGAAGCAGTTGAACTGCATGACACCTAATGTCTGCCATCTCTAAAGCTACTGTTTAGTATTCAGTGATTTTAGTTAGCCAAATAACAAAGTTTTTAAGCAATTTTAGCACCCTAGGCAAATACACCCACAGAGTGAGGATTTTGGCAAACTATTTTAATGTTATAACGGACAGTGCTGGAAAATACGGGCTCCTCAAAACAAAATCTTACCTTGCCTATTTTAGACCCAGCTTTTTGAGAGCAAAGAATCAAGTTTTACTTTTCTTAGTTTCTTCTCAAGACTTACCCCAGGGCTTTTCTTATAATAAGTGGGTGGTAAATAATTGCTGACTAAATTATGGGGAATCTTAGAGCTATAGAAAGATAGAATTTGGGATTACCTGTATTGTTTATTAGAAAAGTTTTTAAATTAACTAAATCATTTTGTGAGGATATATATGAAATCAGTTGGCCTCACATTTGCCTTGAAGTTTTATGTTCCTGCACTTAAATCAACACTGCTTTTTCTCATTACCTTCATTTCTTCAGACTTTTTCCCCCTAACACAGTTGATGAAATTCCTTCTGCCCACACCAAATCATTAAAAACACAAGAGTAGCTGGAAAAACTTGTATTTTGCTATATATGTATAATTAGTATTCTGTATAAAGATATGATCGTAGTTCTCTTGAATCCAGATGCTGAGTGGGGGTTAAATTTTACAGATTCACCCATTTGCTAAGAAAAATAAGGTCAAAATTTTAAGGTAAGAAAATAATGAGAATGATTTAAACTTGTATAGTACATTTCAGTTTATAAATTTCTAAAAGTTTCTTTCTAATATAATATTTTATTTAATTTTGACAATAAAACTGAGATGTGGATAGGTGTGCCACTTTATAGAAAAAGCTAAACAAACTAAGATTCAGGAAGCGAAGTAACATAAAAGGTCACACACCTAGTTTTTGGCAGAGACATATGTTCTGGCTTCAAGTTCAAAATCCTTTACACTATACTACAATTACCCCTACTTTACATCTAAAAACACTACCTAGAAATGCATAAGATAAAAGTAGTTTTTGTTTTATTCCTAAAATAGATTAATCATGTACATCAGAGATATTACAAGTTGAGAATTAGCAGGATAAAATTTTGACAAAACCAACAAGATGCAAACTGAGATAGTTTTATAATAACAGTATCTCTTTTAATCAATTACAGAGTGAATAGTTTATCAAATGATGGCTTAAAGCAAACTTTCAGCCAGAAGATTGAATCTGCTGTTTTATCCACAGATATGTGGTTTTTATTGATCTTCTACGTCCATTTTATTTTAAAATGTACATTTAATGTTACCATCCTGGGATCAAACTAACTTTAAATAATAGGACCTTAGGTAAATAAATCCTCCTGTTGGGATAAGGATGAACATGTCCATCAGAGTTGTCTCTTTTTCCTTTCCTTTAACTTTGTTGTTCTCTGATCCCAATTTTATTCTTTGTCACATTTCTTTTCTGCCAAACAAATGCAGTATGTTTCAACAGAAAGAGTGTTCCAAATCTGTAATCATTATGAAAAACACAGTACCTTGACCTTGTATTTTAAAGTTAAATGGAGTGGCATTATAAAAATTAAATTGGTTCTTGCTCATTTCCATAATATCCTCTAAAAAGCCTTGCCTAACCTAGAGTGGATGTCCTATTTCTTTATCTTTCTTGATGACCTCTCATGCCTGCAAGTCAGCTCGTTTTTCTTTGCTGAAGACTGCACCCCACTGCTGCATGCACTCTAAAAGTTCCATTAAAATCTAGGGCATCATCACTCATTCTTATCTGTAGCAGGCTGCTGAACAGTGCCATACCAGCAACTGCTTGCAAACTAGTCTCAAAGGACAATATTAGTTATATGCACTGTCATTCTGCAAAGAGAAGATTCCACCTGGATCTTACCTTATCTCCCAGAGCATATCTAGCCTTTCAAACATGGCTCCCAGTGTCAGCGCTATGAATGGGTCTCTCACAACAGCAAGGATTACTTAAAAAGCAATTTACCAGCAAGAAATTAGCTTTTTATAGGACACCCTTTATTAAACTTGGTGTGAGATGAGCTAGCATCCTGAATTTCCCCTTGCGCCCACTGAGACCACACAGGCCAAAAGCTGTTTCATTTTAAATACTGTACTATAAAAAATTATATGTATTCCTCTCTGATCTTGATAAATTCTTTCTTGGGACGGATGTGTTATTAGGATAATAAGGCTTGAGAGATGAACAATGGGCTAGGATTTGGCACTGCTACTGTTGTCCTGAAATGTGAAGAAATGTTGATGTAACTTAATCAATGAGATGTTCCCTAACCAGTGGGAATAGTTCACTGACTGGGGACACCAGAGGAGAACTACAGAGATGGGGGAGATTGGTGACAGAGCTGGGGTATAAAGATAAAAAAATAAAGAATATTAGCACCTTTTCCTTCTTTATTATATCAAATATCATTTTTCTAAACCAATAACAGAGTATTTCTGTGGGAATGAATAAAAAAGATAATGATAATATCAAATATCATTATTGTCAAACTTGATGACTTATTTCTCCATTTTATATAACTTGTAATACCATCATTAAGTGGTATTAAATAAGATACCCATATACATGGTACTATAAATAATTTCCTGACAAGTATTTTACTCCTTGTCTAATGAAGTGAAGTGAAGCACTTTAATGAAGTGGTGGGTGTATCAGTCTCAGAAACATTCCGAAGACTGATTTCCTAAGTCTTCCAATAAACTTTAGCTTTAGACAGTGGGTGGGGTGCAGGTGGTTAGATTGTCAGTAAAAGCACCTAAGCCCTGGGTAAATTCTCCAGATCTAGTAAGACCGACTCTGAAAGATCTTTGTTGAAAGGTGCTGGATACCACTCTGCCATATCTATGTAATAGTATCCATTCTTCCAACAAATAAATATCTAGAATCAACTTTGCAATATTTCATATAAAAGATTCTTTTTCTTAGAGATTTAGTTTCCACTGTTATTTCCTGTAGCTGTCTGGATGGTGTCAACCAAGGTGAACTTTGGTCTGAATGATTTTTCCTCAGTTATTAAGTAGTGTGAAGACAAAAAATAATAAAATAAATGTTGGGAAATTAAGAGGTATGCTGCTTCAGCTATGAAATCTATTTCACATAAAATAGTTACTCCAAGTTTAAAAATAATAATAAATCCCAAACCAAAATATCGGATTTATAGTTTTAATCCAGCAAATAAATGTTTTATAGGGCCTTTTGATTAAGAGCTCACAGTGAAACTTTTAATAATCTATAACCGTGAATACTTTCCACACTAATTTATCAGAAGCCTTTGTTACTACATTTTCCAGAATTTTCAAGGGGGATGTGGTGGGATGAATAGTTTCCCCTGAATAGTCACATGTCCCTGAAACCTTGAATGTCACCAGATTTGGAAATAGGGTCTTTGAAGATTTAATCAGTTAAAATTTCAAAATGACATCACCATGAATTTAGGGTGGGCTCTAAACCCAAAGACTGGTGTCCTTGTAAGAAAAGAGAGGACACAGAAAGACACACAAAGAAGAGGGTCATGTGAGGTCAGGAGCCGATGTTGAACTTGTGCTGCTTGAAATCAAGGAACTCCCGGTGCTACCAGAAGCTGGAAGAGGCAAGGAAGAATTCTTCCCCAGAGCCTTCAGAGGGATAATTGACCTTGATTTTGCACACCTAGCTTCCAGACTTGTGAGAGAATAAATGTCTATTAAGCCACCCAGCTTGTGGTAAATTTGTTATATCTGTGTTGGGAGACAACTGCAGGGAGTATGGTTGTTATTATCCTACATTGTCAAGTGCATATGAAATTTGGTTTAGCATCTATTGGTCTCCCAGAGACACGTCAATCTTAAAGGATGCTAAAAGCTGGCAGGCTTTAGGTCCAAAGATTGACTAGAAGTAAAGATTTCAGGCCAAATACACAGCAGCACAGGTTTTGGGGGCGTGGCGGGGGGAAATCTTTTAAAGTCAACAATCCATTGTCTAGTTACTGTCTAGTCATGCATTATAAATGACACAAACAGCTCACCCTTGAAGTCTTAACATTATGAACCTCATAAATTTTAAAAATTAGAATAAAGTCTCTGAATATTCAGCTAACAGTGAAGTCTTTAACCTAAATGGATGATTAAAATGGAGAGAATTTATGTTAGCTAGAAAATTAAGACTATCGAATACTTTTTCTTTCAGCTAGTGTTCCATATAATGGTGATATTTTGGCATATATGTAAGATAACACTTACTAAAAGAAATTATCTGATGCAGGTGAAAATTTAGAGACAGGTCATTACTACTGATCAGGATGATTTGCTACTGCCAATTTGAGAGTATAAGGGTACAGTGGACTTGGGTGTGACTATGAAGATATGCCCTCAGTAAGTAGGGCAGCTTGCATCCCTGAGAAGTAACTGAATATAGATGTGCTCTCCTCAAAAGCTTTCCCTTCCCCCAGGAGTGTTTGTAAATGTTGAGGCTAGGTGGAAAGAGTTGGAATAGGATACATTTTTGCAAAAGATATAAAGAGGGTAATATGAATATAGAATTGTGGAGCTTCGAAGAGAAAGGGAATAATGATTAGCATTTACTGAGTACTGATTTTGTGCCAAATCTTGTTGAGCGTTTTTAATACACTCATTTATTTAATTCCAACAAGAGTTCTGCAGTATGAATAGTGCCTATTTTACAAATGAGGTAATTGAGGCTCATAGGGTTAAAAAAATTACCTGAATTTACACAGTATGTGTGGTTTTAAAAAATGTGCTTTTCCATTCTCTTGTATTCTTGGACCTAAAAGACCTTACAGTGTGGTTGTATAAAGAAAATGGATAGACTTGAAAGTTTTACTATGAATAAGAGACTGTGGTATAAAAACATTGCTTCAAAGAGAATAAAATACCTAGGAATCCAACTTACAAGGGATGTGAAGGACCTCTTCAAGGAGAACTACAAACCACTGCTCAATGAAATAAAAGAGGATACAAACAAGTGGAAGAACATTCCATGTTCATGGGTTGGAAGAATCAATATCGTGAAAATAGCCATACTGCCGAAGGTAATTTATAGATTCAATGCCATCACCATCAAGCTACCAATGACGTTCTTCACAGAATTGGAAAAAACTACTTTCAAGTTCATATGGAACCAAAAAAGAGCCCGCATCGCCAAGTCAATCCTAAGCCAAAAGAACAAAGCTGGAGGCATCACGCTACCTGACTTCAAACTATACTACAAGGCTACAGTAACCAAAACAGCATGGTACTGGTACCACAACAGAGACATAGATCAATGGAACAGAACAGAGCCCTCAGAAATAATGCCACATATCTACAACTATCTGATCTTTGACAAACCTGACAAAAACAAGAAATGGGAAAAGGATTCCCTATTTAATAAATGGTGCTGGGAAAACTGGCTAGCCATATGTAGAAAGCTGAAACTGGATCCCTTCCTTACACCTTATACAAAAATTAATTCAAGATGGATTAAAGACTTACATGTTAGACCTAAAACCATAAAAACCCTAGAAGAAAACCTAGGCAATACCATTCAGGACATAGGCATGGGCAAGGACTTCATGTCTAAAACACCAAAAGCAATGGCAACAAAAGCCAAAATTGACAAATGGGATCTAATTAAACTAAAGAGCTTCTGCACAGCAAAAGAAACTACCATCAGAGTGAACAGGCAACCTACAGAATGGGAGAAAATTTTCGCAACCTACTCATCTGACAAAGGGCTAATATCCAGAATCTACAATGAACTCAAACAAATTTACAAGAAAAAAACAAACAACCCCATCAAAAAGTGGGTGAAGGATATGAACAGACGGTTCTCAAAAGAAGACGTTTATGCAGCCAAACAACATATGAAAAAATGCTCATCATCACTGGCCATCAGAGAAATGCAAATCAAAACCACACTGAGATTCCATCTCACACCAGTTAGAATGGCGATCATTCAAAAGTCAGGAAACGACAGGTGCTGGAGAGGATGTGGAGAAATAGGAACACTTTTACACTGTTGGTGGGACTGGAAACTAGTCCAACCATTGTGGAAGTCAGTGTGGCGATTCCTCAGGGATCTAGAACTAGAAATACCATTTGACCCAGCCATCCCATTACTGGGTATATACCCAAAGGACTATAAATCATGCTGCTATAAAGACACATGCACACGTATGTTTCTTGCGGCACTATTCACAATAGCAAAGACTTGGAACCAACCCAAATGTCCAACAACGATAGACTGGATTAAGAAAATGTGGCACCTATACACCATGGAATACTATGCAGCCATAAAAAAGGATGAGTTCATGTCCTTTGTAGGGACATGGATGAAACTGGAAAACATCATTCTCAGTAAACTATCACAAGGACAGAAAACCAAACACTGCATGCTCTCACTCATAGGTGGGAATTGAACAATGAGAACTCATGGACACAGGAAGGGGAACATCACACTCTGGGGACTGTTGTGGGTTGGGGGGAGGGAGGAAGGACAGCATTAGGAGATATACCTAACGTTAAATAATGAGTTAATGGGTGTAGGAAACCAACACGGCACATGGATACCTATGTAACAAACCTGCACATTGTGCACGTGTACCCTAAAACCTAAAGTATATTAATAAAAAAAATATTGCAAGGAAATATAAATAAATAGGAACAGAAAAAAACTGTAGATTTAATTAAGTCTCAAAAGTGATTAATGAAAAATAAGTGCTATAGGAGGTATGAGGTGGGAGAATCATTTAACTGTTCACAGAGGAGTGAGGTTGTGAGCTGAAGATGGAGTATTAAAAGAGAAGCAGGATATCATAGTCTATGTGGAGTCTATATAGAGGAAGAGGCAGGAGAACTTCTGGCTTGAAACATGAGCATGATGGAACCTGAGGGTTCTCCTAAGTAGGTACAAGTGGGAAAGTTGAAAAGTTTGCATGAACCCAGAATACGAAAATCAGAATATGCAGATTAACTTGAGCCTGTGAGGACTAGAAAGCCACTGATAGGTTTTGAGCTGGTAACTAATGTAATGAACCTGATATATTTCTTAGGAAGATTAATAACATAGTGGTATACTGAGAGATTGGTAATGGGGAGATGGGAAGGAAGCTAATCCTATATTCAAACACGATTATTTTTAGATACAAATAGAAACAGAGGAAATAGAAAATAACAAGAGGAAGGAAGAGATATCCACAAGATTGCACATGACTAGAAAGGCACAGGAAGAGGTCAAAGTGTCTGAAGGATAACTGAAAATAAAGGGAGTCAGTCAATCTTTTAGCTGCTATTGCTGGGGGTCTCTGGTAAATAAGTTGTTTTCCAAGTTCATGGCCTTTGAAGTACCCTTCATTACAATCAGTGCCTTTTTCTGTAACACACAACGTTATCATAATTTTGTTTTATGAGACATAGGGCAAAGAGGCAATATGCATTTTTAAATTATTGAAATTTATGCTTATCTTGAAGTTAATAGATATAATTTTTAAAATCCTTCACGATTGAATCGAAGTAATTATGTTGACTACATATTCAATGAAAATTACTTCATTATTCTCTAGAGAAAATGGACAGAGATTACTATTTTTATTTGGAGAATGAAACACTTAAGTCTATGGGCCTGAAAGGGTTAATACATTTAACGCATTTTTAAAAGTCTATGTTACTCTCAGATGATAACTAATTCACTTGAAGAACGTAGTTTAATACATTTAGAGATTCCTTGGAGTTCTTCAAAAGAGGTTGTTACAGAGTTCCAGGGTATTATAATCATTATTAATTGCACTATTTTAAAGTTCACACCAGATAAGCTTCCAAGAAAAATGACCCAAATTTATTTGAAAGGTCACATAAATTTATTTTACTTATCCAACCACATGGTGATAAAAATAGGGAAACCATGATAAAATCCAGCTCAACTAGGTAGGTAGTATGGTATAGCAGAAATGAGTCCCTGGATTTAAAATCTGAGAGCTGATTTCCTCTTTGACTCCTTCATGTACCAATTGTGTGATTTTAACTATACTGCTTAATCCTTATATGTCTTAATTTCTCAGCTGTAAAATGGGCATAATAATGTTTGTCTTACCTCAGTAAGGACAAATTTTTTTTTTTCAATGATGTAAGCCCAGCAGATAGAACTGCGTTTGGCACAGAGTAGAGGCTCAAAAATGTTTGTTAAATTAACACGTGAATGAATGAATAATGAATGTTGTGGGCATTCAGTAACATGAAGCACATGAATGTACATATATTTAAATTTTGCATCTGTATCTATTAAACACTATGGATATTTTACCTATTATATCTGGGTAATGAAAATAACTATACAATGCTGTGCTACTGCCCGTTTCTTTCCAATTCTGCATTCAATGACATCACACCGGTAGCTTGAAATTGGCTATGCTGGAGCATTTGTGCAACAAAATTTGCCAGATGCTACAAATCAGACTCTCTCTCTCCCCGCCAAGAGCCTCTTGTTAAACATTTACCAGCAAACCACTGTTCCAGGTCCTCATTATCTGGCCTCTGCTTATACTTTGCTGTCTTTTGTCTTTACAACTTTTGCTGAAGTCATTCTGAAACACTAGCAGTCACCAAAATAATCCAGGCTCTGTGGGTCACTGCACAATCTCCACCTTGCCTTGAAAATTTCCCTCCTAGAAATACGTATCATCTCTTAGCTAACACTTACTCAGATATCCTTGAAAGCAGTCTCTGACTACCCCAAGTTAGGCTTGGATCCCTCTTCCATGTGTTTGGCTATCACTCAGTGGTTATCACCATGATGGCATTATCCTAATGTATGATAATAATTGCTTGTTCACTTGTGTGCCTCCCCTGAGAGCTCTTTGAAGTACAGGGACTGTCTTATTCCTAATTAGAGTTTCTATATCTTGCTTCTACAGGAGCTACCCAATAAATGATAGTTCTATGAACAACTAAAAAACCCCAATCTGGTTTTGTACATGTTGGCAATTCAGGAAGGCTAAGTGTGTTATTAGTCCAAGAAATGTAGTGAATAGACACAACCACTCTTACACAGGCACTCTGTGCTTGACATGATTTCCTGAATGTTAGTGGGGGAATCCATTACACTAATCTACACAATTAGTCGTAATGCTGCTGGCAATTTCCCAGACATTTACAATGAAGATCATTGGCTTAATGCAAATCATTGATGCCTGTGACAGATCAAGTCAATATTAATTCCTGTCTGATACTTTTCTTGTGACATTTGAAGTCATCTCTGTTTTGTCTAAAAATCTTATTCGTAGGACAGCCACCTACAGGGCCACCCAGAATGGCTCATTAAGCCAACACATTTCTTTTGCATCTTTGTGTATGAAGGGATCTAGAGAAAAACCATACTATTCCTGTTTTTCCCTCTTGCCTCACACAGGTCAATTGTTGCACCAGTCATTATCTATTTCCCTTAAGATCACATCCTCCTGTAAACTACATTTCCCAGACTCATTTGCCAATGGACTTTTCTGGATGGAATAGGTCACTGTGTGGCACTAGCAGGGAACTAAAAGGCAGGGAAAATATGGAATTCTGGGTATTTCTCCTTCTCTCTGCTCTGGAAGGTATTCTGTGGCTTATGGCTGAATCTCCTCGTGTTCCAACTTCCTGCTCGACACATCCTCCTCCTGTGGTTGCAGGTCCTGCCAGACAGGACAGCCCCCACCTGATCTTAGCCCCCTCCAGATGACTTCAAATTCTGAAATCTCATAATGTCACCTTGTGCTTAAAGCTCCAGCCATAAGTGAGAACAGCTTCCTGAGGTTGCGAATCCCTGGGTTGTTTTGATCATTTCTTGTTTGGCTTCTCAGGTCTCTCATCATCTATGGAATTAATTTCCCCTATTAAACTCCCTCTCTTGGTACTATCTGGAGGAGTTCTTTATATTTTTTTTTAACCATTTTTTCTTCATAGTACTACTATCTTATTTGGTGATGAAAATCAAAATCAAAATCAAAATATTCTGAATTTTCTTTGGCTTCCTATTTTATCTGACTCCTCAAGTCCAAACAGTTGTCAAGCCCCCCCAGCCTTTCAACTTTCATTATCTTCTTTCATTTCTATTCTCATTTCCGGGACAACAATGTGATGGCCATTGCCTTTTCCCTGAAATATTGCAATAGCCTAATAATTGCGCCTTTGCCTTCAATCTCTTTCCCTTCTCCGTTTACTAGGAATATGGATCATAGAGTTTACTTAAGCCAGCTTGGATGGATAGAAAGATAGAAGGGATTATTGTAAGGCTTGAGGTGAGACGAAAAGGGAATCTCTGGGGAATTCAATAATAGCATCTGTCATAACTCTGAGCATGACAAAGAATGAACATACAGGTGGTCTTGGATTCAAGGCATCAGTGGAAATCTCATCAGTAAGAGTTCAAGCAATTTCGCTGCACTTATCTTCCATTATTGTGCCTCAGTCACCCCCTAGGTGTCTCCCTCATTTGGTTCTGCATCTACCTGGCTGCTACTGTTTCTTTAATTTCTTCTCCCTCGTAATTCTGACTTGTACATAGCTTTCAAGGCTACAACTCTGTCATGGTATTAAAGCTATACAGCTTCTGTATCTGTTGTGAAATTCTTGGGTTTTCCAAGGATAGAAATCTGATTGGTCAGCTAACTTTTTAATGCCAAGCTCTGGTTTCAATCAACCATGTAGTGGAGGCAGCTACGAAGGGCCTGAATGCACCCTTTTACTGGGATAGGACACAGGGCAGTTCATTTAGGAATAGAGTGATAATCTATTATCCAACCAAGGATATTTTTGAGAGCAAAAGGAGGCCCAATAAATGATTACACAGGATAAAGAAGTAGAAACTGAGATTGTTCTGAGTAACCTGCAACTTACAGTCAACATATAGAGTACTCCAGGTAGGCAAGTATTGTAAATTGAGTCTATTTCCACTTGTTAGTTTCTCTACTGCTCTTCATATATATATGTGTGTGTGTACTGAATATCTCTTTCTCAATGTAGAATGTCATTCATTCTTCCCTAACATCAGCCTGATCCTACTGCTACTTCAAGTTTGTGTTGAAATATTTTTTTCTCCGTGAAGCCTTCCTTGATTTAGCTAAGAGGAAATTAATCTTTTCTTTTATTTCTTTCTTTCTTTCTTTTTTTTTTTTGAGACAGAATCTTGCTCTGTTGCACAGGCTGGAGTGTAATGGCCAGATCTTGGCTCACTACAACCTCCATCTCCCAGGTTCAAGCAATTCTCCTGCCTCAGCCTGCTAAGTAGCTGGGATTACAGGTGCATACCACCATACCCGGCTAATTTTTGTATTTTTAGTAGAGATAGGGTTTCACCATGTTGGCGAGAATGGTCTCGAACTCCTGACCTCGTGATCTGCCCACCTTGGCCTCCCAAAGTGCTGGTATTACAGGCGTGAGCCACCGTGCCCGGCCAATTCATCTTTCTTTTTATAATAAATGTAAATTGTACTTCAACTGTGCATTCTAGGGCCTGTATTTATTTTCTATTCGACATTATAATTTTTATGCATGTACTTTGTCTAATAGGTGCAAGTTCTTAGGGAGAATGAGCCATATTTAATACATTTTTGTATACCCCACATGGCCTAGCCAGTTCTTTGCTTATAGTTGGTCGGCAATGAATATTTATTAAACGAATGATTGCTGAGTTTTCTGAAAACATCATTCTTGCTATTGTTGTCTTGAGCTCACTCAATTATTCTGGATCCTGATGCCTATGAAATGCAAAAAGATAAGATATTGATCACGTCTAAATTAGAAGAGTGGTGAGATAAACAGAAATAAGAGGATTGGAAGTTAACATATTTACATAATCTGAAGAATGTTTAACTGGAAATAAAACGGACAGAAGACATTTTGCTTCTGAAGAGATAAACAAGTAATCCTAGATAATTGAAAGAAAAGGAATACATTTATTTCTCAATGAGTATTTGTTCCATCATATATGATTTATTTAGACAAATATCTAGTTTGAATATCCCCTTGGTTTCTATAATTTATAAAATCATTTACAAGTTCAATTTAATCTATATGGAAATCATAGTGCATATCAGTTGTGCTATTTTTAAAAGTGCTTCCTAATGAAAAGTTCTGATATTTCAGAAAACATTTACATTCTTATATAAGAAGCAGTTAAATAGTAAACTTCCATTAGTAGTTAACTAAGAAGCATTATATCACTCTTCTATATTTGTTAGTGTATGTAACATGAATCAAAGCGACCTGAAGTAATTCATGGGGTCATAATGTGCACTTTTAGTGAATGATGCATGTTATTTAATTTCAATTAAAATAAAGTTTCAATTGTTCTTCACACAGGCCTTTTTCCCTTAATAATACAGATTCATTTCCCATAATACTTTAGGTAATATGTGTGATTTTATGATACATAATAGGTTTCTAGCATTTTTAATACAACTCTACATATCCAGGAATCCAAGCATTCGCAATTGACCCTTTGGGCCTCGACCAAGTCAAGTATGTGAGACCAATATGAGCCTTCGGTACAACTATAGTAGATTTATTTTACTCCAACAACTATGCTCCCTTTAGCTGTCACATATGATGACCTGGGAAAAGTTGCTAACTTCTCTATAATACAGTTTTCTCACCTGATAAGCAAGGAGGATCCTTACCTTCTACCTCCCAGAGCTGATGTGATTATTAAAAGCCAGTTAGAATCTTCACATAGTAAGTGTTCAATAAACACTTGCCATTACTATTACTAGTAACACAGGAAGAATCCTGGAAGAACATAAGTGAAGGTCAGAAGCCAAGGTGGAGACTATTATGAACATGTCTGGAAAAGTTCTAGTTGGGTCAGAGATTAAAGATTAAGACGTTTAGACACACTTAATTAAAAGACAAATTTTGACATATTAGTAGTAATAAGCCTCATATTAGTACTACTAAGCATACTCAAAATAGGTAAGACTACTGAAGGTAAAATCAAAGCAGCACCAGAATATCTG
Organism: Symphalangus syndactylus; assembly: GCF_028878055.3. Taxonomy (NCBI): domain Eukaryota; kingdom Metazoa; phylum Chordata; class Mammalia; order Primates; family Hylobatidae; genus Symphalangus; species Symphalangus syndactylus. The sequence continues at coordinate 46,129,992 of NC_072447.2, forward strand.
AGGCACATTCTTCTTTTGTGAAGGTGGTAGTTCTTAACACTCCTGTGATTTGCCTAAGATCTTAACATACTCTCAAACACATTAATCCTTTAATTCTAGAACAGTGTTTCTCAACCTTAGCTACACTCTGGGATCACTCAAGGAATATTTTAAAATACCGATGTCTGGGTCTCGCCTCCATAGATTCTGATTCACTCGGTCTAGATGTGATGTGGTCCTGGAAGCGCTCGACTGTCTCCCCAGGTGATTCAGATATGCAATCAAAGCTGAGAACCAACAGTTCGATCGATGCTTTTCAAATTTTGACATGAATAAGAATCACTTGGAGGCCTTGTGAAACCACAGTTTTCTTGGCCGTACTCCCAAAAACTCTGATTTAGTAGGCTTGGGGCGGGGCCAAGAATTTCTAGTTCTAACAAGCTTTCAGGCGATGCTGTGCATGATGGCCTGTGAGTAGCAGTGCTCTATTTCCGTGTTCTGAAACTTGAACATTTGGAGTGTCAGAACCCCCTGGAGAGCTGGTCACAACAAAGACTGCCGGGCTACACCCCTAGAGTTTTCAAGTGAGATCTGGAATGGGGCCCATGCAGGTCTAAGTTTCCAAGTGATGCTAATGCTGCTGATCCCGGGACCTCCCTTTGAGAACTACTACTCTAGATACAAAGTACTTACTCTCCGTCTGCATTTTTGAAAACATCACGTTAATAATCTATTGGCTTTCAAGACATTTTCACCACTAAACACCTTATTATAGCAGCTTCCTTGGATTGCTGTGCCCTTGGATTAGAGAAACAAGTACATAAGGCAAAGGACATATATATTCTCCCTGTCTACTTGGATGCACAGCTGCCCAGCAGCCACAAACCATCTGATACCATTCACCAAGTTGATGGATTGTGTGTTGTTCATTCTGCTCCTTATCTAATAGTTCTTTTATTTAACTAATGACTGTAATTCTCATTAGATGCTGATAGAACACTAAGATTTTGTTTGTGGAACTTGGCAAAACTACTCATGGCAGGACATCAGTTGGTGAGTATTACCTAGGCAGCAACACCCAACCCTCCAGCTGGCCTGAGCAGCAGGTACTGGTAATGTTAGTAACGTCGACATAAGGAGGCAATGGTTTCTCTGGCCATTGAAGATATGTTGTGATTTAATTCATGAATTCCTTCAGTTTAGAGGTCTATTAAATGACCTTCTGTTATGCAATCTGCAGTCATGAAATTTTAAACAAGAGAAAACACCTTTGTTCTAGCCTAATGGAGAACAATCACAAGGATCTGGGAATTCTACTATATTCTATTTCACCTTAATGTCCTCGCACTTGTTGTTCTGAAAACCCCTCCCTTTCCCTCCTGCTCCTGGGTCACTCTTACTCATCTATCACATCTACTTTAGTACCCAGACTAAGATAGTACCACCTGAGTGAAGTCTTTCTCAAATGTCCTATCTCTGGTCAAGCCGCCTAGTTCTTGGAGTGCATTTCCATCATGGTACTCATTACGCTGCATGAGAACTGGGATTATCCTACTCACCTCCCCACAAAGCACAAGCACATAGGACAGAGGCGGTATATAGCACAGCTTTTTCTCTCCAGCACTTCCTAGCAGTGCCTGGCACAGAGAAGGTACATACGTAACATCTTCCACAAGAAGATCTTTGAAGCACCAATCCTACCATCTGCTATACTTGCTAGTGTTTCCGAGATACTTCTGGATCCCTCGGTATTTCTTCCAAATGTAGTGTTTATGCCTTTGATCATCAGTGATCATTTCACAAGTGTGTGTGCTAGCCCTGACCATAAGCACCATGAGAATCTATTGTGTTCACAGTTCTATCATCAGCATTTTCAGAATATAAGGCACATGCAAGTTCTCAGTAAATATCTGCCTGATGAAACAAATAAGTTTCTGTAAAATGGGCTGTTAAAAACAGATGAAAAGTTTTTAAAAACATCAGGGCTTCAGTTAAGTAAATATTTGGGATAAGTAGCTGTAAATATTAACGTCGAGTGCAACAAATATGTCAACACAAGAAGTCATTGAGTAGAAGTATTGTCATAAAATGTGTTGGGAGCTTTTTATACTCCCATAAAATGCTTGGGGAGCAATAATTTTGCATTTAGAGACCATTTAGTATTTCTTCTGGAAACAGCCTTGTTTGAATTCCCATGCCATTTACCTGCTTTTTCCAAAGAACTTCTTCTCAGACATGTCTGGAATCTCCTTTTTACCTTTTGATTGGTTATTGTTTGGGCAAATACTCATTGTCAACTAGCAACTGATAAGTGAAGGGAAAAATACAATTACCAGTTTTTAAATAATTTTGAAGCATAAATAAAAATGAATTAAATATCACATTGCCTTCAAAAAGGGGTGAAGGTAAGGGAGATAAAAGAGGCAAATGGGAGCTTGGAAGCTCTGCTCAAAGAATTATGAACGTTTTATAATATATTTCAGGTCAACAAACATTGTCATTGTCATTGCATTTTTCAGAAAAGAATGTAAGCTGGGAAAAAAGTTTAGAGGCAAATTAAGACTTGAGAGAGAGAGAGATCTAAGGGGAAATAAGGGGGATGGGAAAAGAACCCTGTATTGAAACATCATTGATTTCCTTCTCACCCTTAAAACCTACACTCTGCTAAAATGCGTTAACTGCAGCAAAATGATTAACTCAGTGAGTCTAGCATCCCTAATTCTGTGCCTTTCCCCTCTTTAATGAAGCATACCCACATGCTGTGCCAAAAAAAAAAAAAAAAAAATGTAGAGGGTACATCCTCATGCATTTAAAACACTAAAATTTTTTAAAGAGCCTGCATTTTCACATTAATTGCCCACCACAGCACAATTTTGGCTATCTGCATCTCTCAGATACTACAGTTTTCCACATAGGTGAGGCCTAACGCTGAGTGTGTCAGCATTTTAATTTTAATTCTTGTATTAAATGAGGCTTTTCGATAAATGTGTTACATACATGGATCCAATTCCTTAAACAGAATATTTGTGTCAGTACTAAAATACTGCTTTGTACTTTTGGTGAACATTATGAAGGGGTGTCATAGATGATGATGAAGGTGTAAATGTGAGAAGTGAATGAGATATGTAATGAGGAACTGGCGTGGAGGTAGTGCCAGAAGTATATCCAAGATGACAAGATGAAGCAAGAGTACAACAACTTCCTGGGGTAGTGCCTTTCAGAAAATCTCCCTCTGTTTTGTTGCATATGACTTCTTTATCTTACTCAGTTCATTGTGTAATAAGGTAGAAGTAGAAAGAACATCCTTCAAAATTATTGGAAAGTGACAGAATGTTTGAGTGGATGGCTTTGCAAAATGTTGAAAATGTTTCATCCTCAATACCAAATGACATTTGTGCTAGCATAATGCCATGCTTTTTTCCCCCTTCTAATACTACACAATATTAGATTTTACATGGAAATTGCTCCATGCATCCATTTGACAATTTATTGAGTACCTGTTTCATGTGCTATGTACTGAGAATACGCCCACGAACATGACAGATAATATATCTGCACATAATTTACAGTCCAGTAAGAATTACAGCTTACCTTCTTCCTGTCTTACTCCAGATAAAGACCCTTTTCCCTCATTCCACTCTCTCAAGGTGCATAACTTAATAAGTCAGCATGCTTAATACTGTTAGAACTAATTGTCCTAAGAATGTCATTTTGTTCCCACCCCACCTTTTTCAAAAGCATTTAATGACTCCTTTTTGCACAGAGGTGCACATTCAAGCTCCTTAGGCTAACAACTCGTCCCACTGTAAATTTGTATTAACCATATTCTAATTGTCCTCTTCTGTCCCTCAGCATGGGCCTGCCACTCTGGTCACTGCTTGGCTGCTCAATATACCACCCACGTTCTTTGCGGGGCAGCTCAATTCATTTGTTTTTTTCTTTCCTCTGAAGACACTTTTGGGTGAAACATGGGGATCTGTATGTTTAAGCACCCAGAGTGACTCTGACAAGCCACTACTCTGTCTATAAACTCTGCTTACAACCCAAGGCCAATTCAGATCCTACTCTTTCTAGAAAACATTCATTAACTGTTACTTCTCGTCATGATTTCTTCATTCTTTAAAGCACAATAACACTTACTGTCTCATTTATTTCGGCACACGTAGTCCCAGAGCTATGTAATTATACCTATTTCATAGACAAAGGTCTTATCCCTCCAATGAGAAGACATGCTCTATAGGAGAAGCAGCTATTACCTTGGACCTGTACTGAACCTCTCAACCGCACCTAGCATGGCTCTAAGTATATTTTCAGCATACGTTGTGTACTTATTTTATTTGAATATCATGACTCTTCTAGAAACTTTTGTGAGTTGCATTTAACTTTTTCAGTCTCCGTAGTGCTTACTTCACAATAGGTCTCAATGAATGAATTAACATTTAGAGTGTCCGTTTCATCTAAAGGAGGATCGCCTGTTTTTGCAAGATCCAGCATCTAATGTTTCACCTTGAAAAATATTAACCCTAATGTAGGTAATATATTTGTAAAACTGTATTAACTTTGTTTTTCAAAGACATCATCTTTTTTCTTCTTTTTTCTCTGTGAGGGCTTTTTTTTTCTTTTATAAAGTAAAAATAATTTCAAAAATCATATTGTTCTCTTGTGAGGAGAAAGCACATTCAGAATTTTATTTGAGCAACTTGAACACACATCAAGTTGTTCCCTTTGACAAAAAGAGAAAACTACTTGTCTGGACTCACTAGATTACCATGTACTATGTCACAACGAATATATTTCTAAAGCCAAACATGAAAATTTAATTATCTTGAGCTATATAATTGTTCTTCTTTGGCTTCTAGCCTAATTTTATAATTTTTTCAATAGATCAAATTGAATTTACAAGATAATCTTTGAATTGAAAACAAAGTACATTATTTTTTAAGCCAATAAGCTACAGTTCCAATTCTAAAATATTACAGTGTACTCCCAAAGCATTGTGGTTTAGAATATTCAAAATTATATAATGATAATCTCAGTGCTTTTCAGTTTTAAGGTATTCATGTTTTAGTCAAATGTAATTATACTTTTATTCATATCTTTCTTACACATGTTTCAAAGCTTGTAAAATAATTATCTTATTTGTTCTAAAACTTCTTTATGTATGTTGTAATTTGTCCCATCTCAATGAAATTACATGCAGCAAATTTGTTGCTAAGTCTTATATTCAACACTGAGACTGTAATTCCTGACACTGTCATTCTACTTTTTGAAAATTTTACATTCAAATATAGTATCTCAACTCTTTCTATTTGTCTGTCTTCAGATAACTTAGTTTGTTAAATCTCAGAATTTTCACCCTATTCATAGGGCTAAGTTGAATTAATTCTTAAACTGTGGGGATTTGAGGAAATTATAGATATTAAAGCCGTAGCACAAATTCTGAAACATGGTGGCTTTTTTGCAAATGTTCATTTTACCTATGGATCCACCTCAAAGGTGGGTAAGGAAAGGGTTTGTGGTTCTAATGGATAAGGCTTTGAAATTTACTAGTAGATCACGATCAGTGGATTGAATCTGCTGCCTTACTATCTATGTTAAAGCCAGTTATCAGTCTTGCTGGCACATCAACAAAGCCTGTCTTTCTTTTAATTAAAAGTTGCAATTACAACTTGCTTTCTTTTAAACCTCTCATAGTGATTCAACCTACTTGTCCCCAAAGTGTATTTGATTGAAAATCATGCTGGGCCCGACCAATTTCACACTTACGAGAAATTCACCTACCCTTCTCATATCATCGGCTTATTCCCTCATCCAAAAGACATTCCCAGTAAAGTAACATTAACTGTTTAGTTAATTAAAGACCATCTTCAGAATATAGAAACTGTTATGGACCGAAGTGTGTCTCCTCAGCCCCATTCATATGTTGAAGTTTTAACCCCTGCAAGTGGAGGTAGGGACTTTAAAGCGGGTAACTAAGGTTAAATGAGTTCATATGGGTGGCACCTTAATCCAATATGTCTAATGTCCTCATAAAAGGAAGAACAGCTACAAGGGATGCACATACACAGAGGAAAGAAAGGTCATGAAGGAGAAGGTGGCTATCTGCAAGCCAATGGGGGAGGACTCACTAGAAACCAACCCTGTCATCACCTTAATCTTAGACGTTCAACTTCCAGAACTGTAAGAAATACATTTCTGTTACTTAAGCCACCCAGTGGGTGTTTACCTTGCTTAAGTCATAGATATTTTGAAATTTTTATATACAAACAAAATTAATGCTAATTAATAATTATATCTATTTAACAACTAGCTATATATTTTATATATCAAAAGTTAATCAACCTAATTGACTCAGTAAGTGTAATCTTTGCTTATTTAAACAATATAAACCCTTAGCTCATTTAGATTGGCTCCAATAAAATATTTTTTAAATTCAGTCAGTCTTAAACATGGATTACTTACACAGCAAATATGTGTGCACTACAAATTGCAGCTAATCAATCATTTCTATTTATGTGTGCATACCCTATGACCTGACAATACTACTAGTGAATACTGTTGAGAAATTTTTAAACAGGCACTATAAAACATATACAAGAATACATGTGTGTTGTGCTTTGTGATGAACAAAAACATAAAAACAACCCAAATGTCCATACGTATGTGAAATATATACATTGTGTTATATACATACAATGAGTTGCACATTGATCAACATAAATATGTAAAACACAGTATTGAGAGAGAAGAATTCACAGAGAAGATTACAGACGGGGTGGTTCCCTTAATATAAAGTTCAAATCTAGGCAAACTAAAACTAGCTACTGTTTAAAGATACAAATACAGGTGTTGAACATACGTTTTTAAAAAAATTAGCATTATTTACTAGAAATTCAAGATAATGGTTACTTTTGGCTCTGGGGGGAAGGAAGGTGATCAGCAAGGGGTAACATAGGGAGCTTCTTCCAAAATACTGACGGCGTTCTTCTTATTTGAAACTCGGATTGTTGAAACACAGATGTTCATATTATTCTTTAAACCTGTGCTGTCTAGTATGGTAGCCATTAGCCACCTGTGGCTATTGAACAATTCAAATGTGACTAATGCAAATTGCAATGTGCTATAAATGTAAAATATACACTAGATTTCAGAGACTTAGTAAAGAAAAAGGTTAAATACATAATTAGTAATTTTTATATTGATTACATATTTAAATAATTGTGATTTGGACATACTAGGCTAAAGGATCTTATTACATTAATTTCTCTGTTTCTTTTTCTAATATGGCTAATAGAAAATTGAAAACTACATATTTGACTCACATTATATTTCCATTGGACAACACTGCTTTCAACACTCCCTATACGTGTTTATATTTTGATATATTTCATAATAAAAAATAAATATGTGTTAATTGTATAATAAAATCCAGGTTTTCACCCTTAAGGATAAAAGAAGTAGTTTTTCTTTCTAAATACCATATAAACCAGTTCAATGGAACTTATAAAACTATGGACACCTTCTAAGTAAGTCATTTTTTTTAAAGTAGTAGGTATACATTACCTCAGTGATTCAAAAGCAATGAGATGTGGTTAATTTCAACACATACATAGAATCACATTTTTATAATATGCTCTAAAAATCCAGGAAAGGGGCCTGGATTTTCCCAAAGGCAAACTTGAGTGGTGAGTTGATATATTGAATCACCACTGAGAAAGAAACCAAAATTCAATGAAATCTTAATATAGCCTACATGGACAAGTATACAAAATTTGAGCATAGCAACTATACAATTTAAGGATTTTGCTCAAAACTAACTCAATAATTAGGGAAGCTACAGAATGCCTATATTAAAAATTGTCTCTCCTTTGTGGAACTCAATCTGACCATACAATTTGCAAAGCAGATAAATTATATAATTGAGTATTGAATACTTCATCTGAATAATAAGGTATGAATATCTAATGGCCTCTCTGTTTTCTAAAATCTGCTAGAGTCAGAATGTCATGTACAAGTTCTATAGAATTTTTAAGAGAAAAGGGGAATTAAAGGTTATTGAGACTTTGAAATCTATTTTTATCAGTTGACACTGGAAGAGAAACGTGGGCATAAACACATACATATATCTTCTGTCTTTATAGTTTATATAGATTCAATGGAAAATAAATTCAGAATCTGAAAATGAATTTTGATCAGGCCACAGGATGGGTGATACACAGAATGGGGAATGCAAACAGGGAAACAATATCATATATTGGAAAAAAGGATTGGTTTGGGCTTGGAATCAAAGAGAACTTGGTATAATTCTTTTTTTTTTTCTCTTTTGAGATGCAGTTTTGCTCTTGTCGCCCAGGCTGGAGTGCCACGGCGCAATGTCAACTCACTGCAAACTCCGCCTCCTGGGTTCAAGTGACTCTCCTACCTCGGCCTCCCGAGTAGCTGAGATTACAGGTGCGCGCCACCACGCCCAGCTAATTTTACCATTTTTAGGAAAGACAGGGTCTCACCATGTTGGCCAGGATGGTCTCAATCTCTTGACCTCGTGATCCGCCCGCCTCGGCCTCCCAAAGTGCTAAGATTACAGGCATGAGCTACTGCACCCGGCCAGGACTTGGTATAATTCTTCCATGCACTTTCTTTGCAAATTTGGAAAAATTTCTAACTTATGAACATCAGTTTTCTCAATTACTGTATAATCACTATGCTATCACTTTGAAGGATTCCTAGGAGCATTAAATGTAGGGTGTCTGTCCTACTGCAGGTATCTAAGAGCTGGGAAGTATTACCATCTTAGTTTATCATCAAATAATGCTAGAGAAGGAAACCAGCATTAGTTCTGCTGTTCTACCCTCTTCACTAACAGAATTTGATAATCTACATTGGAGTGAGACCTCTAAATAATAGAAGACATGCAGCTAGTCACAATATCGACATGTGTATATCTCACTCTGTCAATAAAACTGCACTTATAAAAACAGAAAAGCAAAAAATATTTTATTTATAATGTTAAAGGAAGAGAATGGTGCTCCTAAAAAGAAAAGGGACATAAATATGTTAAATTGACATAAATATGTCAAGAGGAAAATAGTGTTTCTCTCTGAATATACCAAAAAGTACATATAACATCACAGCACTATTCACAATAGCAAAGACATGCAATCAACCTAGGTGCCCATTAATGGTGGACAGGATAAAGAATGTAGCACATATACACCATGGAATACTACACAGCCATAAAAACTAACAAAATCGTGGCCTGTGCAACAACATGGACGTAATCGGAGGCCACTATCCTAAGCACATTAATGCAGGAACAGCAAACAAATACTGCATGTTCTCGCTTAAAAGTGGGAGCTGAACATTGAGTGCACATGGACATAAAGACAGGAACAATAGACACTGGGGACTACAGAGGAAGGAGGGAGGGTGGGAAAAGGCAAGGGTTGAAAAACTAGTGGTTACTATGCTCGCTACCTGGGTGGCGGGATCATTCATATACCAAACCTCACCATCACGCAATATATCCAGGGAACAAACCTGAACATGTACCCCCTGAATCTAAAATAAAAGTTGAAATTATAAAAAGAAAAAAAGAAAACCTCATACTAACATTCTTTGGAAACAGTTAAATGAAAGTATTAAAAGTATGATGATCATGCATGTGTACTTTGCTTAAAATATTAGCGTATGGGCCGGGTGTAGTGGCTCATGCATGTAATCCCAGCACTTTGGGAGGCCGAGGTGGGCAGATTGCCTGAGCTCAGGAATTTGAGACAGGCCTGGTCAACATGGTGAAACCCTGTCTCTACTGAAAATACAAAAATTAGCCAGGCATGGTGGTGGGCACCTATTATCCCAGGTACTTAGGAGGCTGAGGCAGGGGAATCACTTGAACCTGGTGGGGGCAGAGGTTGCAGCGAGCTGAGATTTCGCCACCTCACTCCAGCCTGGGCAAAAGAGCGGAACTCCCTCTCAAAAAAAAAAAACGTATGAAACAAACAAATAATATATTATTTTACTATTTTAGAAGAGAAAAGCTCTAGGATAGGCAGCATAGCATATGGTCAGAAGCAGGGACACTAGAGCCAATCTTGGCAGTATGACCTTGGGCAAGTAACTTAACCTAGTCATATCATTTGCTAGCTAAATAAGTATAATAATAAAACCTGGCCTGTGGGATTGTTGTGATGATTGCCTGAATTAATGTAGAGAAAGTAATTTGACTAATATCTGGCTCAGAAGAAGCATTACTACAACAATTAGGCATCATCGTTATTATTATCGTCATCACCATCATCATTATTACTATTGCTGAAATGAATATGAACAGAAATTAAGCCTCTAGAAAGCAGGAAAGCCCCACTTTATGAGGGATCTTGTGTCCAAGAAGAGCGGTTGCTTTCAAACATCTTTTTGGTTGCAAACTTTCTTTTTCTTCTTCAATAAGTGTAACAGGGGATCCCAATACTACAATTAAATCAGAGTGCATTTAGTTGAACCTGGTCGGTAGCTTCAAGTCCTCACGTGTGTGTTTCTTTCCACTAGGTGTTCTCTGAAGTAAGGCAATGTCAAGTAGAACAGAGGCATTTAATGTTAAAATAAAACTAAAATAAGGCAACAAAGAACATGTATAAGGATGCATGAAGATTGTCTCTGGGTTGAGAGTACTATTAAAGCAGAAATCTTGCATTTGACTTAATATCACTTAAAAGCACTTAGAAATATTTTAATTAAAAAATCCTAGTATTAAAAATAGGTTTCGTGTTTAAAGAGGTAAAATCTAATTTTCCATAACTGCACTATCTGATGACAACCACTAGCCACGTGTGGCTTTTGAAATTTAAATGTTAATTAATTTTAAATAAAAATTTAGTTCCTTAGTGTCCCTGGCCATATTAGCATTGCTCAGTAGTCACGTATATCTGGTGGCTATTGCATTGGACAGCACAGAGACAGAATATTTTTATCATCACACAAAGTTATATTGGACAGTGCTGATTTAGGACATTTTGTTACATGGAAAATTATGCTGACAATATTAGGTGTGCAGAATATTACTATAAGCAATAGCAAAATACTACATGGGTTGGGGAACACTTTTCCTTTCTTTATGCACTGCAGTTAATGAAACGATTTAAATGTAAGCCTCTGGAGGAATTTATTTTCTTAAGTACTTCTCTTAAAGTGTCTGCAATATGATTTTTACATGAGAAGTGTGGCACAGTAGGAAAAAAAAACACGGTCAGAGTTAGCACCTTTATTACCTTGAGAAGTCAAGAAGTCTCCCTAAGACCCAGCGGCTCCAGGTAAAAGGGATAATGACAGTTGTCCACCAAACCAGTTTACAGGAAGATCAAGTGAGAAAGTGAATATAAAAACCCTTTGTGAACTCTGAAATCCGAAACAAATGTTAGTTATTATAATCATTTCTACGTGTATTTTTTTCATCTGGATGAATGTGAATGAAGTGTATAATTTCTGTAGAAGTAGTCGAGCTAGTCTAAAGCAAAATGTCACAGTTAAAGCATTTGAGATACGGCACATTTGTGGTCCAAAGACTCCAGGGCTACTGATTAGAGAAAAATGCATGTCTGGTTAAATACATTTATATGATAATTACTAGATAATGTGTACTTTATAATTCAGATATAAAATATTTTGTTAAATTTGATAAAATGTTGCCTCATCTCCATTTCATCAACTGAGACGTTTATTTTGACTTTAGCTTTAGAGATAATAAGCTAAGAGCTGCCACTTAGAAGCATATTAAAACTTCAGGAAGTTTTACAACATGCTAATTTAATGCTTTATTAGCTTATTTCATTTAAGGTTACAAAGAACTCAAATGATCTTTGTGAAGTGTTGATCCAATCTCATTCCACAATGGGACTTAATTTCTGCCTAGAAGGCAAACTTAGATGTTTAAATTTGGAAATTAAAAGAAATAAACTGTTATACATCAATATTACTAAACCTTGAAGACAAAAACGTATATAGAGAATTGAAAATTAATGTAATTCAGCTGCCTGAGATTTAATATTCTGCCAAAACATAAAATATGATTCATAAAACACTTTTCAATTGAAGAGACTAAATTATTTTCCTCCTAAATATGCTTCTTTCTCCTCTTTCAACTATTAAAAAATGTATCTATTCCCCTTTGTAGCACATAGCTGTATGTATGTGTAAGAGGTTAATGCCAGTAGCTATAACAAAGATATCCCACAATTTTAGTGGCTTAAGAAAAGAAAGAATACTACAAAATGGGCATTCCCATCTGCAAACAGCATTCCACTACCCAGTAATTCAGGGACTCTGAGTCCTTCCATTTTAGGCTTTTTCATCTCTTAGGTCTTTGGAATCTTTTCCATAAGGTTAGCAAATGAGAAGTAAAGAAGATGGAAAAGGTATGCCTGCAACATAACTCCCACTCACATTCAATTGGTCACAACTAGTCACATGGCTCTAACTAGATGCCAGGGGGGCTGGGAACTGTAGTTGCTGGCTTGCAGCTGGATCCTGGCGAGAACTCTATACTATGAAAGAGGGATCATGAATTTTGATGGACACTTGTCTCTGCCACAACATATGCTTGAAAGAAAAGAAAGGTTGAGTATTATGACACACACACACACACAGACACACACACAAACACAGAAGCGGGGGAAGGGTGGGGGGAGAGAGAGAGAGAGAGACTTTCATATTTTTCATACCTTTCATCCTGTTCTCTAGCATCTAAGTAAATAAAAATGCTGCACTTCCTCTTCTGTTAACTCATTTTTCTCCCTTAAACATGTAGAAGACAAAATAAGTCCTGGCAGAGAAAAAAGGCTTGGTGTAAAGAAGAGAGGAATTCTTGAAGTTGGGGACACTAGAGATTGTTATCAGTTGTTTTTATTTTTCCCTGCATCAAACCTGGATACTTTCCTAATACTCCTTGGTTTGTAGTTCTCATTATCAGCATGAAATGAAAGAGGATGTAATTCAGGGTTATAGCCCCACCATAGGAAGCCTGAACTACAGTCTTAAGCAAGTTTAAGGCTGAACCCTTTAGCCTGTTACCTTACACAAAGCACTGTGGAGTCCCTTGAACTTGAGAGATCCCTCAGATTACTGTGGCAGCCTCTTATTTCACAAAAGTTATGTCATTTGAAATACAGAATCGATACATCCATCTTCTCTTGAGGAATAATGCGAGTGCTATCAAATGCCTATTAAAGGACTGATGTAGCTATCCTAACTGCAAAATGTCCTTCTTGATACAACAAAGAGCACATCAGACCACTCAGTATTTATACAACTTGTTCATTCATCTACCACAGATTTGCTGAGCACCTGCTATGTGTTAAGCCCTAGGCCGGAAGTTAGGGATACAAAGACAAACATCAGTGGGTCTTTAAGCAAGGGAGTTATAAGGTCATATTTGCATTAATAAAAGTCACTATGAAGAATAGAGAATAAATTGAAGGAGCAAGAAGAGAGGCAGGAGAGGGAGGGAGAACCAGTGGTGAAAAGACTGCTGCATCAATGCAGGTAGAAGGTGCAGGCTACCCAGGTAAAGAAACGACTGTTCAAATGAAAACAAGTGGATAAATTCAAAAGAGTTGATTGTAGATTCGGTAGGACCTGGTAAATGAACGTGCCTTCCTCGAGAATGGTGGTGACATTGTCTGAAACAAAAGCAAAACAAGAACCCTGCTCGATGGTAGGAGAAAGCTTATGAGCTGAGTTTTTGATCTTATAAAAATTAAAAGGTATGTGAAGTGTATGAGTGGAAGCAGTTGGATATACAAGTCTGGAAGAAAGACGATGCCAGGATGGAGGGAAAATGTAGCTGGAATCACGGAATGGATGAGGATGACCAAAGGGAAGTCTGTAATATGAAAAGTCCAGGAAAAATCCAACTTTTTGAGGAATATCACAGGGAGAGATGCCAGAAAATGGGCTCAAAAAGGAGGGATTACTAAGACTTAGACAGTACATGTTCGTTCAACAAGGAGATTCTGATACTACAGAAGCTGAATTCCCTTAAGAAGGAAGGCGTTTTCACCCACAGCATTTGCTACAGAATGCTCGAGTATAATCAGCACCGAAAAACATTTGTCAGGTTTGGCAACAAGAAAGTTGCTGCTGTCCTTCTTGAACTGAACTGAAGGAAAGGGGGAAACTGAAATTTATTGAACACAAAGGAAGTGTCTGAGGAAGTGTCTTGTTAATGAGATCCCAATGCTGCATCATAAGCAAGTGATGATGGTCTCTGCATATACCGTTTTTTTTTTGTGCAGTAGTATAATGCTATATTATCAAACAAAACACTTTCTCTTCATCCTCACATACACATTTTCGTTTTAGACAGTCAACGTGCTTTTACTTAGTATTAGTAAATATGTCTTGCCAAAAAGCTAAAATCATGTAAATCATCTAAAGTCTATAATAATAATAATTAATGCTCTGTTTTGAACACACTGAGGCCCAGGAATTGCCTTATTTCCCCCAACAACCCTGCAGCTTTTCTGAAGAGAAACCTGAGGTTCACGGATAGTAAATTATATGCCAGAGATCAAGCAGGTGGGAAGATGATAGAGATGAATTTTATCCCAGCTCTGCTGGTTCTTTCCTCCTCATTTAACATTCCACCTCCTTATTCCTTTAAGCTCCAAGTACCAATCTAGAGATTTGTATAATTAATTCCTAATGTCTGATGAAACCTGATTGACCTCATGCAAAAATATTAAAGAATACTTATTGAATAAATCAATCCAAGATACACTTGAAAACGTAATTTACTTAGGTAGAGGTCAAAATTCACAAAACAGAATCTAAGATAAATAATCAACACCATAAGCAATAAGATAGATACCTTATTGCCTCCATTTCTGCAGGGGATAAATTGGAAAATAAGGAACACCTAGGAATCAGAAATGAGGTAGAAATAATGAAATAAAAACTTGATCTAGAAGATTACAGTAAGTTCTTAAAACGTGGTCCTCCTAGGACCCAGCACAACACGCAATAAATGTTGCCTGGTTTGAATTGAACTTAAGGTAGCATTAACCAGAACTTGGGAAGTGCTGACACAAAATGGATTCTCTTATTCTAGACAATTCTTATACTGAATGAATTTAATTTCTTTCAGTTCTGGCATAGTTTGGATAAATGTTCCTCATAACCATCTGGATGTCTTCCTTCAATTCTGTGCTGCCAAACAAACTTCTGTTTTTAATTTGTTTTGCTGAGTAAACTTAGTCATGAGGAAAATGTTAGTCTATGTGGATGGTCGTGTAATATTCTCAGGTAACCTTTCCCCCATTACAAATAATCACATTGACATTGTGCTCATTATCCACTAGTTTGAACCCAGGGGGTTCAATGAAGAAATGCATTTCTATGTCTACATGCTTAGCAACCAGATCCTGGTCTCAGAGATAAAATGCCAGGAAGAAATTACTCAACAATAAATCCAAGTCTCAGAATTTGCTCTAAGCCTGAGAGGAGATGACAGAGTTATGAAGTGCTAGATGTTGAAACTCATAAGCGCAGACTTCTTGAGAATGGAGTTAAAAAATAAAAACAGAGAAAATCAAAGTCAAAGATATAAAATGTTGAGAAATCAAACACCTGACATTAGCTATGAGAAATGTTTATGGCAAACACTGATCCTCGCTTTCTCCCAGCAAGCTGTTATCTAATTGCTATTTGTTGTGTGATCTATATCCACCATTTCAATCAAAGCATGAGCAAGACTTATTTCAATAGCCATAGCATTGCTCCCAGACAAACTTATTCATTCCTCCTCCATTCATTATATTTAGCTCTGTTACAGCATAAACTGTGGAATCCTGAAATAATTCTCTTACATGTCTGCCTCCTTCACCAGATTGTGGAGTCTGTGAAGGAAATTATGTACTCTACAAATATTTATTGAACACCTAATATGGACCAGAGACTGTTTTAGATGATAAGGAGATAGCAGTGATCAAACAGTCAAAAATTTCTGTCCATGTGGATCTTACATTTCAAGAAAGGGGGGATGATGTAAATTTGGCATTGAAGAGGTTTGACTTGTAACTTGGAATCATTATTTTCTAGCTCTATGACCTTGGTGAAGTCACTCGACCAAAACTTGAGCTGTCTTATTTATAAATTGAGGATCATAATACCTTCGAGCATGGCTATAAGATTTTAATGAAATGATACCATATGGCCTAATAAAAAAGTAGCTAAGCTTTACTGTATACTTGTTTTATAGTAGCACTGTTGTGCTTTAATTCTTACAACAAGTCTTCAAGATAGGTATGATTATAGGAAGGTTAAATTACTTAGATAGTCACCAGTTAGCTAGTGGAAGAGCTAGAATTTAAACAGGCAGTTTAATTGCAACATCTGCCCTCTTATTCACTGGGCTCTACTCTGTATATTGCTTTCTTTAGTATCACTAAGTGCCTGCCATATAGAGGGCAGTTGTGACAATGAGGATGCTATTAGTTGCTCATAACATAAAGCTACACTCAAATTAATCAAAAACAGTAAACAAAGGGATTCTAACTGGTTCACGTCATTGAAAACTGCAGAAGGGGGCTGCAGGTGAAGTTCAATCAGGGGCCCTACTCCATATCTCTCAGTACTCTTAGGTCTCCCTCTTGTGTATGTCAGCCTTATTTCAGGTTACCTTCTGTCATGGTATTACAATGGCGGCAGCTCTAACTATCACGTATGAGTATTACTTAGTTCAACGCAAGAGAAAAAGAATTTCCCAGAAACCTTTGCAGTAGGTCTCCTTGGTTTTTATTAGTCCCCAATAGGTCATGAGGTCATCTTTGAACCTGTTACTGTAGATTGCACTGGTTCAGCTGGGCCTGAGGTATATGCTTTATTCCTAGAGCAATACCATTTGGGCTCCAGAGGAAGAGTTCTTACCACCACAAAAATCCACATATTCACCAAAGGAATCTGTCTCACACAGTCAATATAGTTTAGTTGAATTAATTAATGTCTCAAAAATAAATTAAGCAGTTCTCACATATTTGTAGATAGTATTTTCTAGCTACTAAACGCAATAACAAAAGTAAAAAGAAGGCAAAAGAAGAAATACTCTTTAAACAATCTCAAGTAGTAATAATATTCACTCACATAATCATTCCTGGCATATTTCCGTTTGAAATTCAGTCATCTACATGGAAACAGCAGAAGGGGAGCTCAGGACAATATGCCATTAATATTTCATACACAATCTGTTTAACACTATACAATTCATTTTTATAGGAGTTTTACTCATCTCCCACAAATTCAGATGTTTGTCTTCCTGATTTTTCATATTTAAAATTTGCTTTTCAGCTAGCATTCATTCACTAAAAAGTCTTTGTACACCTAATACTTCGAGTTCAAGTTCATGCAGAGCTATTTTATTATTTTCTAGCAGGAAGAACAGATACACAAACATTTCGTTGCAAATGTGGCAGAGTTCTATTTTTAACTCCAATATTATCTGTGTTCAATGCATTATCTCTAATGAGCCACATATTTCTGCGGGGGGATTATATTTTTTAGATGTACCTATTTAGTGTTCCAATTAGGTTAACACTGACTGAAAGATTTTATACGACTAAAATAAAAATAAATTGATTTAAGATATATTTTATTCTTTATTTTAAACAACACTTCATAAGTGATACAACTTTAGATTTACACTGTCTCCATTTCACATTTTCATTTTTAGAGTACTTTATTGTTATTTAGTCACTGAATCTTTTCCACGTCCCTCATAAGTTCAGTCTGGAATGTATATGCTAGTGATTTATTAAACATGTAAAATTAAAGTACTGACTTTTAAATATAATGTGTATATATTTATTTATATTGATATATAACAGTTGTATGTATTTGGGGGCTACATGTGATATTTTGATACTTTTTAGAATGCTTAATGATCAAATCAGGGTAATCGAGATGCTGATTTTTTATTTGTAAGAAGTAACAGAAATGGGAAAAGCAGCACATGGAAAGCGCTTAGATGTAAACTACTTTAGTGCCACTGCCTCTGGGTTAGCCCAATTTAGGCCATTTACACATAAAAGCTCGATGTGGTTATTTTAGAAAAAAAAAAATTAGACCGTAACAAGTAGGGTCCTTGCCCTTGGGCCCCATGCTTTCAAAGGCACAGCTCTGATTAGGAGTCTGTAGGACCAAGGCAGCAAGCTCACTAGAAGCCCCAGTCCCATGATCTGGCATTCAGAATCCCTCATTTCCAGGGGCAAATGTTTCAAAGTCAGTTACTGGGTATGGCTAAGGGGTAAATCTTTGCATGAGGTGAGTGGGAATAACTTGAACATGTGGGTGGGAAATGGGGTGACCAGATCTATGTGCACAGAGTTCCTCACAGTGCAGGATGGAGTAAAGGAGGTAGGGAAAAAAGGCAACAGATTCACAATAGCTAAGATGCAGAAACAAGCTAAATGCCCATTGGCAGATGAATAGATAAATGTGGTATATATACACAATGGAACACTATTCAGCCTTTTTAAAAGGAAATTCTGCAATATGAAACAATATGGATGGACCTTAAGATTATGCTAAGTGAAAAAAGGCAGACACAGAAAGACAAATACTGCATGATTCCACTTACTTGAAATAAGGTATCTAAAACAGTCAAACTCATAAAATCAAAGACTGGACTGGTGGTTGCCAGGGGCTGGGGATAGGGCGAAATAGGAAGTTACTAATCAACAGACATTACATTTCAGTTAAGTAAGATGAATTAGCTCTAGAGATGTGCTGTCCAACATTCTACCTAGAGTCAATAATAATGTATTGTACACGTAGTATTTATTAAGATGATAGATCTCATGTTAAGTGTCATTAACACAGTAAAAATTTTTTTAAAGCTTAACAAAAGCCAATGTATCCTAAATAACAGGCTTAGGGTTAGCTCTTACCAAGCTGCCTCATTCCAGTACAAAACTCTAAGGAATTTATTTTATTGTATCAAGTGGTTTGCTATTTGAGTTTTTTCCAAATTCCTTGCCAGGGAATAAACTGCTTGCACTGTTTCAAAAAAAAAAAAAAAAAAAAAGAAAGAAAGAAAGAAAAGAAAAAGAAAATGAGAGAGAGAGAATTCTAAATTGAATCTAGATGTCCATATCATTATGATGGTATAATTGTCAAGGAAAGCATATAGGATATATTTAACAGTCTGTTGACTTTATACCTTATAAATATTAAATACATGGCATGCAGGCAACCATTTGCACACTTACTATAGGCCCTGCAAAAGTTATGGGGCAGTTCTAACCTCATATGACTATGCAGAAGACTATGTGATATAGATTATCAAAAGACGACAATTTTTTAAATTCCCGGACCAGGATGGTATGAGGAGTGAGAAGGTTTTTTAGACACCAATGCATAGCTCTTACAGCTGGGATGCTCCCCGAAGGCATTATTCTTCTTTTTTCTTAAGGGAACGAAGCTAGACATAACACAAGTTATAAGTTACAAGTTAGAAGCCATGACTTGAACACATTCAAAAGCATCTCCCTGGCATACATTTCTACTGTGTGAATCTTTTGGGATCCATTTGCTTCTTTACTTCTGGCACTATAATTAAGTTTCTAACTCTAAGCTCAATAATTAAATTGATAGTTCATTAGCATTTTAGAAGAAGCACTTCAAACAACAAATTTAGCTTTAGGAAAGAATAGGTAGAATTTGTTACATTGATCACATTTTCTAAATGAATTATTTTAAATGTAATTGAACAACCTGTGTCCTATAAACATAAATTTGACTATAGAATCATAACTTTTAAACATTGAGTCTCTTCATAAATTACTACACTATACTTTTCACCGAGAGATTAAGACTATGATATTTTAGCTAAAATGTATCATTTTGAAACCCTAAACATAGATTTCACTTTTCATGTTCTTGAGATTATTTTTCCTGTAGAAAATGTATATGCTGAAAGTGGTCATTAAAATAATTATGGCTCTAAAACTGCAAAACATTGCTAACATACTAACATCTAATACAGTTTCATGGTGTCAAAAATAGAACATTTCAGAGAAGATTTAAAATGGAAATTTCATGCATTGAAATCAACTCAAACATAAATTTCACACATATTTTGCTTTTTTAACAAAAGCCAGTGTTACTTCCCAAAATGTAAATGTTCTGGTAAAGGAAGATATGTACGCTATTTTCACCAATTAATTTTCATAGAAAGAAGCCTTGTAAATATAACATAAAATAAATATTTAACATCTTAGATACAAAAAAATTAATTATCTCCCTAAGGAACTGTGACAAAAAGAAAAATGTGATTTCTTGCTTTGTAGGTCAAAATACTTTATTTGCTACTTAAATTTTCAATTCCATTCAACAACTATTTACTGACTTGTTCTTCTATGCCAGACCCTGTGTTAGAACTGTGTACACAAATTAATGTGATATTGTCCATATTCATATCCAAAGCCCAATCCATCTTAGGGAGTTTAAGAAGCACTTCATCTTAAGACTAAAGCTATTATTTTAGGTGTGTTTATAATATCTAAATCAAAATTCTTAAATACAATTATTTTGCAAAAGACGACAAAAGCATCATTTTACTCAACTGATCCTGAAGTTTTAAGGAATATTTAATTTAAAAAATTTAAAAAAGAAAGAACTGGGGTTGGGAAAGGGGAGTATAAACTGATATAAAAATTACTCAATTTAGACTCCAGTAAGGACATAAGAATTACCAAAACAGTTACTTCTCATTTAATAATTTGGGTTGTTTAAACTCTTTAGTTATTTGGGAAAGAAACGTATTGAGCACTTGCTGTCTGTTAGATATGGTGCTAGGTCCTATATGTGGATGTGTGATATGACTGATCCAGTTCTTACCCTACCGTAACTTACATTCTAGTAGGCAATTGCATGAGAGTGCCTTAAGAGCTATAATAGCAGAAAAACAGGTTTCTAAAAAACAGAAAGAAATACACCTTCTCCTCTACTAGACTGTTAGAAAAATACATATAATAATATTAAATATATACATATACCTAATCAGACTTATGGGTTTGGAAAGTGGGATAATAAGGCTAGTAAAGATTTCCTGGTACAAAAAAAATATGTAAGTCTTCAAGAGTACGTATAAGCTCAGATAAAGTAGGAATGGGAGAGATAGGCAGGGGTGGTGATGTTTAGAGCCACTGTGAATGAGTTCATGTCTCAACAACAACAACAAAAAAAACAGGAAACGTTAGGATCGCTGATTCTGGGAATTCTACAGACCTTTTTCCTTGTGTAAGCTAAGTAGTTTTTAGAGTTACAAGGAAAAGAGACGTAAGAGACTGGAGGAAGAAACATTTAAGAATCTGAAAGGACTTAAGTCCATCTGGGAAGGAAAGGGGAAAGGGAGGAATGGCAAAGGTTAGGGTGAAGTGTGTTGGGGGAGTAGACAAGTGAGAGAGTCCGTTGTCGTTAAAGAAATAGTTAATAAACTAGGTCTCAAAGTTGTTACTTTATCCCTGGAAGAACAAGTAAGAATTGCTGAAGGATTTTAGGCAGAAAATGAACATATTCAGATTTTTGTTTTTTAAAAAATTACTCTAGCTTTTGTGTAGAACTAGATTGGAGAGCAGCAAGACTGAAATTCCAGAGTCTCGGCAGGAGATAGTGTTTTGAAATCATCTAAGCAAGAGATCAGGGTCATCTGACTTTTGGCTTTGGGTGTAAAGACGGGGAAAATAAGACATTCTGGAGAGAAAATATAAGAACGTATTTAAGAAAACTTAGTGATTAATTGGAGGTATAGTTGGTGTCCAGGCTTCTGCTTTATTCAACTAAGTGGATGGTGGTCACATTAAATAAATCAGGGAGCCAGGGAGGAGAACAAGCAGAATTTGTAGAGGAGGTGATGAGCTCAGGTGAGTATTTTAAGCTTGAAGCACCTGAGGGACATCTAAATAGAGATCTACTAGACATTTGTATATTCTTGTAGCTTACTCAGAAAAATGATTTGGGCTGGAATTATAACTTAAGGGTCATCAACATAAGAATGGTAATTGCGTTCAAAGACAAGATTATCCACATAACGTCAAGTAAGAGGAAAAGAGGTCCTAGATCAAAACTATGAAGGATGTCGTCAATACTTAATGGAAGGGCAGATGAGGAATTCACAAAGGAGATAAGAGTGTAGAGTCAAATAAGCAAGGAACAGAGTGTTTTAAGCAGAATAGAGTTGACAGTGGTCCATAATAAGATGAACTAGGATAAAGACTGTAGAGGACCCACCAAATGTAGCAACAGGAGGACCACCAGTGTCCTCGATGAGGGTACCTCCCGTGAGCCTTTGCTGCTAGAAGTCAATGTGCAGTGTGTTAAAGCAGGGCTGGCAACATGATGGGGAGACAACAAATATAGATAGGTTGTTTATGATAGGGGGTTAGGGGTTATCTGTAAAGGAAGGTCAAGAGGGAAATAATCAGGGTAGCACATAGACTCCAAGGGTTGTTTTAATGGTTAAACAAAATACTAGAGAATGTTCAAATGCGCATAGAATATGGGATCAATCACTTTCTCAAAATACTGATAGGATGATGTGAAAAATCATGTCTTCATAAGCAAGCAATGTGGAGACAGTATATTCCCACAGAACATAAGTAAATGACCATCTCTAAAATCACATTTGTAAAAACTAGTGTGCTTTATTAAATCTTCACGGGCAAGATCAACTGATAGACACAGAGCATTTATTTGTACAAATGTTGAGAATTACAAATTGAGGAATAAGTATTTCTAACGATAGATTCTTAAAACTCTTATTATTAAAGATATAATACACGGAAACAATAATTTTCAGTTATAGCCTCCTCCCATTGATTCAAATGAACGACACGAAAAGTGTAACTGTGCATAAATACTGTCAAGCTTTGGGGAATATTAATTTCTGGAAATGCTCCGTTTTATTGGTACTGAGATTTTCCACAGAAATTCACTAAACACCTCTATTTGTAACTATCCCATGATACTCAATATACGTGCCATCCACACAGTCAATTTCTAGTAAATTAGAAAGTAACTATCACAATCCTATTATTTATTTAATTTCAATGATGTTATCATTGAATCTTCAGTATTCTATAAATTCTTTGTTTCCAGTGTATATTCATATATGGAATAAACTATTTATTTTAAATTTTAGCAGTTTTAGAAATAACCTCATTATACCAATTTTTCATGTTCTGCAGACATCTCATAACTGAACTTCCCAGGCTACAACTTTAATGTGGCAAACACATAACCAAACCAAAGTAGAACTGACCGGACTGTGGCAGAACACATGGTCATCTGTTCAATCACTTGGTCATTCAACAAACATCTTCTAATCAGCTAGAATATGTGCTAAGGTCTGGACTTAACATAAGAGATACAAAGAGGAATAAACTGTAAATAGTGATTGCTCTCTAGGGCAAATCTAGGGAGGAATTCAGACAAAAATAAATCCTCATATAATAATAGTAGAAAACTCAAAAGGGACACTAAGACAGATCTATTGACTGCCTTAAGCCATGATATTGGACTAGGGAGATTATACACTAGGTTTGTCTGGGAAAGGTCTGGTGTACACCTATTGTCCCGTGACCTTTCCTACCCTTTTTATTCTCAAGATAAATACATTAGCAAAGATCTTGTGAGGTGAAACAAAAGTCCAGCAGAAAAACAGGAGTTGACGGGTGGGAAATGGTACCTTAGGCAGAGAACAAAGGAAACAATAGCATGGGGTATCAGAGAAACTCTAGCAACACAGTATAGCTGGGGTGAAGAGTACCTCCGGGTGAGGTAGTCATCAGGGACAAAGTCAATTAGAAGGATAGACAGAGTTCCAAGTGTCAGGGACCTTATTGGTCAGACTAAGCAATCTGAACTATTTGGAAAGCAAACAAGGTACCCTTGGAGGATTCCTGAATTTCAATCTAGAATCACACACTATATATATATTTTTTTAATTATAATTTAGGTTTTAGGGTACATGTGCACAATGTGCAGGTTTGTTACATATGTATCCATGTGCCATGTTGATTTCCTGTACCCATTAACTTGTCATTTAGCATTAGGTATATCTCCTAATGCTGTCCCTCCCCCCTCCCACCACCCCACAACAGTCCCCGGAATGTGATGTTCCCCTTCCTGTGTCCATGAGTTCTCATTGTTCAATTCCCACCTATGAGTGAGAACATGCGGTGTTTGGTTTTTTGTCCTTGCGATAGTTTACTGAGAATGATATACTTTTTTTTTTTCAATTTTGTATGATGACTTCAGGGAAACATGCCAATGAAAAAATCAAGTTAAATCATTACATTAATAAATTTACTTAGTCTAGGATTAGGAATATTTATTGCAAGTCAAACTAACCTCTTAGTCATTGCATATAAACAGGTTGGCTAAAATCAAATTTTAAAATGTAGATATCAATAGGTAGTCTCTGCTCTCAAAGGGCTTACAGTTTCCCTGTAATTGTGTCACTTGGATCAGCTTACACAGATTATAATCAGAAGCAGAGACAGTAGAGATAACTCCTGAATACAGAAACTAGGTTAAGAATAATGGGCATAGATATGTCTGTGTGTGTATGTGTGTGTTTTAGATAAGTTACTGATCTTCTCTGAGCCTAAGTTTCTCAGATGAAAATGAGAACCATGAAGCCTTCCTTACAGGGTGAATAATGGCAATCCAATGTAAAGGAAGGGGGGATATTTATTCCAGGCAAAATGAACAAGAGAAGTAGAAACAACATATACAGTGCTTGCAGAGCGTATAATAGGCCTTCAAGAAATGAGAATTATTATGCTGTTATTCCAGTTCATGTTAAGTCTACACTCTGCCCTTCTGTTGCTGTTGGGAGGAGGATCTCTTTGCTTTTGTAAGAGATTTTAGAGAGAAAAACCTGAAACCAATGTCATATGTAAATTTGGTATGTGCAAACTGACAGGATAGTTTCAAAACCCATATTGATAGTGTGTATTACAGTTTTCAAAGCTATGTCACAGTCTGATCTCATTAGATACTCTCAATGGCCTCATGAGAAGTATGGGAAGGAATACATTTCTCCCATTTTACAGGCGAGGGCACAAAGAGAACAAAAAATCAATTATTTGCTTCAAATTATACAGCTATTTATTGGAAAAACTTGGGCTCAAAAATACCCCGTTTCCAAGTCTTTACCCTTTCTAAAATGCACAGTGTCCATGAAACATGCCAAATTGACTTTATCATCACTGAGATGAACTTATCCATAGATCCTTTTGCCCCAAAATCTCACTGTCTCAGTTCTTGGGTGCCTCAAGTCCAAGTTCCCAGGGCATCTGTCTATGAGTAGGATATTCACAGTGAGTAAAAAGGTAATGCCATAAAAATCTAGGTGTGGGTTAGTAGAATCCAAATAAAGGATATACAACATCACAACTCATATTTAAATATGTTAACTAAAGAAATGATTTCCTATTACTTAGAGTGAGGGTCTCAAAATGTTCCTGAATAGATCTCAAAATGTATTCCCTCTGTCTAGTTGAAACTTTGTAATCTTTGAACAGTAACTCTCTATTCCCTTACTCCACCTCCCAAGCCTCTGTTAACCATGATTCTAATCTATGCCTCTATGAATTCAACTTTTCTTACATTCCACATTTAAGTGATATCATGTGGTATTTGTCTTTCTGTGCCTGGGGGAAAAATGTTCATGTACCTCATAAGTAAACACATTTTAAGCATGTACCCTATATAAATATATATTCATAGATATATGTAATTTTAAATTACATTGACACTATTTAGTTTTGTAGACACAACTTACACAACATATATACTATAAAATATACACTCAACACATTAATTTCTAGAGAACAAGATAAATAAAAAATATTTTTTCTCACTACCCCAATTGTTTAGCACGCATATTATTGGGCATGCACATTCCACTTTGGTAACAACTGACCTAAATAATCAAATTCAAGGTTGTTGGAATGACAAAATCCTTCATAACTTCACTGGTGTGTGTGTGTGTGTGTGTTACGGTGTGTGTGTATATGTGTGTGTGCTTACAATCCCCGCTAGATTTTAAACTCAAAAGAGAACCAACAACGCCTTCATATTTTTTCCTCTCTCTCTTCAATCTGTGTTCCTTGAGATCCTTTTCTATTTGGTTCACTGGCCCTTTAACCCCAAAGGAGTTTCCACTCTGTGGAAGAAGGAAATAGTTTCATTACATTTTGGCTTTGGGTTGTTTCTTTATTTAAAACCGTAGCTTAAGTCCATACCAGAGAATGATTTGAAAAATATACCTTAAGAATGAGTTTTTCCTAGTACAGCAGACATAAGAACTCTCTGGATAGGGAGAGTCAGAAAGAAAGTTGGGGAGGAAGCAAGAAAATTAGATGCTTGTAGGTTTCCGAAGAGGGGGCCTGATGTGGCAGTATTTCATGAACAAGAAGGGCAAAGGCAGATTCACTAAATTTCTTGAGGCCTTAGAGTGCAGCCAGGAAGTGGCTACATTTTTCCTGTCCCTGAAAAGAGTGTGGGAGTTGACTGAGGAAAAGAGTTGGTCATAGCAAGAGATACTTAACTAAAAAGATGCATGGGCCATGCAGTGTTAAACTCAAGAAATTGAGGCCTTGAGAAGTGGACCCATGGGCAGATGCTCAAGAGTAAAGACATTCAGAACCAAGGTGCAGACAAAACTGTGCATCCATAAGATAACAATGTATACAGACATATCCCCTGAAGGCCATACATGCTTCATGAACACTTGGGAACTGCGATGCCTACACAGAAGGAAGATGGGGAGGAACAATCCTAAACGGAAACCAATGAAGAAAACCTGAAATCAATATGGTTATGTTTTCTATCTTCAAGTAGAAAGGGGTCATGTCCATCCATTCAAAAGAATGACTAAGATGAGATTAATCTTGCATTTCCTGGATGCATTTTCCCCAAGTTGGAGTGTAAGCCAGCTCTCTGGAGCTTTAGAACTAAGCATCATCTCTTCTTCCTTGCTGACATATGTTCTATTGAACATCTTTTCTCAAAATAGACCTGTTTCGCCCACATTGAAAATCTGTCAAGGCAGGTCTCTCCCCCCTTCCTGGTGATCTCCACAAGTGTTGGAAGGGATGTCCTGGCAGTCATGGACCTGCCCACTTACTGCCAGGTGGTGCCGATTCAACTGGGCGCAGAGCCCATGTGGCATCTGTGGCTTGAGACATAAGTATCATCAGCCACAGTATTCCCCAAATTCTTAAAAACCCTCTGCTTTCTGAGTTAACATTGGGCTTCTTGTCATCTAGTACTATTGAATTTATTCTAGCTGTATACTCGTATGTTTGAGTGTTTTGTTTACTGTTACCTCCTCAGTTTTTCTTTCCTGCACATCACTGTAACAGCAGCACATTCTCCACACATTGAAAGATTCATTGTCTGTCCTCGAGCATCATCTCTACTTTCAAGTGATAGCCCTCGTACACACATCCACTGCATTCATCATTGTCTCACTATTTATGTTTTGTATCTCTCATTATTATTATAGGTCTTTAGTTTCTAACACTTTCAAATTAGCACTGTCTTTGAATTAGGCATAATTAGATTTAAAATTTTAATAAAGTGCTCCACAACTAAGGAAGAACAGGGCTCCAAGTGGTTAACATTAACTGTGGTGGGGGTATGATAGGAGAGTGTTGACGAACCTGTACTTGGGGCTAGTTTTATTTCTATTGAGGCTGTTTCTCTCTCTTTTTTCCATCCTTCCCTCCCTCTCTCCCTTCCTCCCTCTCTCTCTCTCTCTGTTCATAAATATATACACACACACACACGTATGTGTATATATATATACATACATATACACACACACACACACATATACACATACACACATATATGTGCAATAAAGAACTGCCTGAGACTGGGTAATTTATAAAGGAAAGAGATTTAATTGACTCATAGTTCAGCATTGCTGGGGAGACCTCAGGAAACTTACAATCATAGTAGAAGGTGAAGGGAAAGCAAGGCACCTCCTTCACAAGGTGGCAAGAAGGAGAATGACTGAGGAGTGAAGGGGGAAGAGCCCTTTATAAAACCATCTGATCTCATGAGAACTCATTCACTATCAGGAGAACAGCATGGGGAAAACCACGCTCAAGATCCAATTACCTCCACCTGGTCTCTCCCTTGACACACAGGGATTATAATTCAAAATGAGATTTGAGTGGGGACAGAAAGCCTAACCATATCAATTTGCGTGTGTAATTCATTTCTGGTAGATGATCATGTTCATCAAAATCAACTATATAATCACAATATTAACTGAAATATCTGACTTATAAGAACTTTAAATATTTTAGAGGTTGCCTACGGCTGTAAAAGTAAATAAATTGATAGAGCACATTCTTTTAAATATAAAATGAGAGGAAATAGTCTTAATTAGATTATTACATTTTCCCCCATGGATGTTTCACAGTACATTCTAGAGGAAAAAAGTAATTTCTTATATGAAGATTGGAATAGGTATATTTAACAAGCAGGTAGTGTTTGTGGAAATGCTCTAAGATGTTAGAAAAAAAGAATAAGATCTATTGTTTCATAGCACAATAGGGATGCTATAGTCAGTAATAACTTAATGGTACATTTTAAAATAACTAACAGAGTATAATTAGATTGTTTGTAATACAAAGCACAAATACAAAGCACAAATGCTTGAAGGGACAGATACCCCATTCTCCATGATGTGACTATTTCACATTGAATGCTTGTGTTAAAACATCTCTTGTACCCCAACAATATATACACCTACCTCATTACCCCATCGATATATACACCTACCATGTACTCACAAAGATAAAAAAACCCATTGAAAGAAAAAACTTAAAAGAAAAACGGAAATGCTCTTAGAGATGACGACAGGTAATATGCTTCTTAGTGCATTTATGTATGTGTTTATTTTTGCAAGAGATAGACATAACTGTCAGGCCCTGGACACAGCTCAGTGGATAGTGACTTTTGCTAACACTTAATAGATTCCATATGTTCAATAAAAAAATCATTATGAGAAAGTTCACTGAACCTTTACACAAACTAACCATGCAAAGCTCAACTCAAAAAGGCACCTAGGAAGTGAATGCAATACTTGCATACTTCCTTTGAAATGAATAAATACAAAGGCATTTTATTTTAATTGATTTAACGCATAATAGTTTCTCTTCCATAAATAATTAAAATAGAAAGAAAAACAGCATCTAAGGAGACTTACTGATATCAGGCACTGTCCTAAGTATGTTATATACACTGAAATATCTATCAAAACAAGCCCATGAGAGACTATTATTAGATCCATTTGAGAGAAAAATTAACTGAGGCTTACGTAGGTTAACTTCCCATAGGTTATACTAATAGTGATGTAATAAACCAGGAGTTTCACCTAGGCAGTATGCCCAAAGCCCATGTATTTTAATCATTATATCAGACTTCTACATTACATACCACTGATTTTAATTTGGAAAGATAATTTTTTTTCTAGAAATGTTTCTCTATAGTATTTTGTTCTAATACAAATGTTAATACCTTTAAAATAATAAAAGTGTTAAACAAGTTGGGGGGTAATAATCTGACATTCTCCAGGTAAGGGGATTTTGAATAAGGTCTTCCTATGGCATGGCAACATTAAAGTCCTCACTAAGCAACACGTTATTTAACTTCATGACACTGGGAAGAGAGTATTTGCGAGCTTTAGAAAGCAAATGTTAAGAATCTAAACATTAGCAAGGGGACTATTTTGCTTAATTTTGAGCTTTCAACACTAAAGAAGTATATAAAGGAACATGGGTATAGTTCAATGATTACATAAGGGTCCAGGCTAATCAAGTCACCACTGAGGTGGCTATTATACACCAAACATATAATCAGAAAATTGTGGCTCATGAGAAGTTTAACTTAAGCCCTTCCTATTCAATAGGGGATGTCTTAGGACCAGGATGTTTGATGATATCCCTGAAATCACAATACCTATTAATGTTAACAGCCTAGTAAAAAAAAAAAACCTACACATATCCTTATATCATTATTATTTATTATTTATTTATTTTTTTGAGACGAAGTCTCGCTCTGTCACCCAGGTTGGAGGGCAGTAGCGCGATCTCGGCTCACTGCAAGCTCCGCCTCCCAGGTTCACGCCATTCTCCTGCCTCAGCCTCCCAAGTAGCTGGGACTGCAGTCGCCCGCCACCAGGCCCGGCTAAATTTTTGTATTTTTAGTAGAGACGGGGTTTCACCGTGTTAGCCAGGATAGTCTCAATCTCCTGACATCGTGATCCGCCTGCCTTGGCCTCCCAAAGTGCTGGGATTACCAGCGTGAGCCATCGTGCCTGGCCTATATCATTGTTATTACTATTGTTATTATTACGATTATTCCAATGGTAATATGGTACCCACTGTTTTAAAGTAGAAATGCTATTATTTCATCTTCTTGTGTTCGTATTCAATAAAGAAAAATATTAAGTATTATGACATTCAGTGATTTGGACAGGATGTTTCAAATGCAGGCATGTTGACACATAACTGGAAATGAGCCCTGATGTAGTTTGGATATTTGTCACCGCTCAAATCTCAAGTTGAAATATAATTCCCAATGTTGGTGGTGGGGCCTGGCGGGAGGTTTTTGGGTCATGGGGACAGATCCCTCATGGTTTTGTATTGTCCTCAGTGTAGTGAGTGAGTTTTCATGAGATCTGGTTTTTTTTTAAAGTGTATGGGCATCACCTTCTGCCATGAGCAAAAGCTCCCTGAGGCCTCCCCAGGAGCCAAGCAGATGCCTGTGCCACGCTTCCTGTACAGCCTGCAGAAACATCAGCCAATAAAACTTCTTTTCTTGTTGAAATATAATGCCAAGTGTTGGACTTGGGGCCTGGTGTGAGATGTTTGAGTCACAGAGGTGGATCCCTCACAGCTTGATGCTGTCCTCATGATAGCAGGTGAGTTCTTGAGAGATCTGTTTTTTTAAAAAAAATGTGTGGCAACCTCCCCCTGACTTCTGCTCTGGCCATGTGACATGCTTACTCCTGTTTCATCTTCCACTGTGAGTAAAAGCTCCCCGAGGTCTCCCCAGAAGCTAAGTAGATGCTGGTGTCATGCTTCCTGTACAACCTGCAGAATCATGAACCAATTAAAGCTCTTTTTAAAAATGCATTACCCAGTCTCAGCTATTTCTTCATAGCAATACAGGCTAACACAGGCCCACCCTCCCCATCTATCCTTGATACTCTTGTTTTTCTGCCAATTTTATTCCTATTGTATCTACTCTTTGTTTGATGTTAAGAAAGAGAAATGATCTTTGCTTCAAAAATTCAAATTATAATGCTGCAAGCTCTTTAAGTGTTCAATTTAAATTAAAAAGGCAAAACCAAAATAAGACTAACAGAAGAAAATAATATTCTTTCCCTTAGTTACCAGAGTGATGTATTTGAACATTTTAAATGCTTTCAAAAAATTAAATTTCTAAACTGTTACCTATACTTAATCCCACAGAGGTGATAAAATTATTGGCAATTGACGATCATGTGGATAGAATGACTGACAATTTCATTCATTTATTCATTCATAGTTCCTCATCGATATATGTATCACAAATGTCTCCTTTCCTTCTCTCAAAGAGGCAAGCAAAGGAAATGGAAACTGTAACAGCAAAAGCCGTATACTCTAAGGTGGACATTAGAAAGTCTCTTGGTCTACAGGTCATTTTAAATCCTAAAGACAGAATAATCTACCTATATAGAAATCATTAAAAAAATAGAAATTTTGCCTTATAAATAGTAGGAAAATACATACCTACATTTATGGCCTGAAAACCAGCATCAGCTATATTATAGTTGTCCACATAGAACTAATATAATGTAATGGGTAGAAAGTGACCATTTTTCTCCGTTTTGACCCTTGTCATCACTGGAAGAACATGGATTCCATTAAGGTTCCCACATTCATTGCCCTTCTCCTCACACAGAAATTCAAACATTGAAAAGTCTCTTTGTGGAGAGTTTTATTTTGTTTTGTTCTTGTTGCATTAAAAGTTCAGTAATATCTTCTCAAGTTTATCAAGCTGAATGAACAAATGCCCTATTATAATTGCATTTCATATTTTGGGCCCTGAAAATTTGAAATCTACATTTCCAAAGAGAAAATTAAAAACAGGGGAAAATGCTGCTCAATTATTTGATGAGCTTCATATTTGTGATGCTCTCACTTTAGTTATATTAAGGCAAAAAGCCAAAATAATAAAATCCCAAGGCTTGGAGTTTGAAACAAGTGGTGAAAGGGAAGGGAGCACTGATAAGAGAGGCAGGAAAGATAGATTTAATGGCATTTTTTTGTTTTAAATAATGCTTAAGAAGAAAAATTATGTTTATTACGCTCAGTTTATTTCCCTGTGGAAGAACAACCTTTTCCACTCCTCAGTCTGGAACTCATACTCTTTGCCACATTACCTGTGGGAAATTGACTCGAACAGATGTTTTGGTTTCATATTAAATCTACAAATTATTTTGCGTAATTCCCTAGTGCCCATCTACTATAAATTTTATAATGTCTCTACTCTTTGTTTTTTACATACTATGACAAAAGGGTCGTAAGACATAGTGCATAGTCAATGGCTCACTGAAATGCTTAGAGTTTATATATTTGTAAGACTACACAAAATGTCAAGCAGGAACCTTTCAGTTATCACAATCTTTATTAATACTTTCTTGAAGTTGACACTTTTTAGGCTTCATATGCCAAATAACATGAGAGTAATAATTGACCTTATGCTTTAGGACATGTTTCTTCTTAAATACTTCTTATTTTAATATTAGTAACAATTCCACTACTAATGATATCTATGGTTTATTGAATGTTAGTCTACATACGTGCATAGATACCTGGATATAGATGATAAATAGATGGCAGAGAAAGAGAAAGATAGAAACAGAGAAATATTTTTACTTTGAATGAAATACATTATCTCTCCCATCCTAATAACCACCTTCCAAGATAAGTTCACATCTTATTATTAGAGATGAGAAGATTTAGTTTTAACAATAGTGTTTGATTGAACTTGAAATATACAGGTGTGTAAGTATTAAAACATTCCTAAAATCTTTGCAGATAATTAGAAAGAGTCTAGCAAACATTATCTGTAATAAAAAAATAAATATATTTAATTTGGAATGTGCTTCAATTTTGTGGTATTTTGTGACCACTCTGTTCCTTGTCCCTTGCCTGTGATTAGTGAATATAGAGTGTTCATTTATTGACACTTTTATCCACTATTTCAGGAGGACAAATGTGAAGTAGTTGCCAAGACTCTACTTTAGGCAGTTCCACATATCATTAAAACAAAAATTTACAGATTATGTATTTCCATGAAACACGACATTAACAAATTGGAAGGCTGAGGGCTAATTTTACACATAATTTTACAAATCTGTTTGTTAAGAATGAGTATGCAATTTATACATTGACATTCTGGTAGTTCATCAGTTTCTAAAACTAGTGAAATGGAAGAATGCATTGAAATTTAATTATTGGTATCTTCACACATTTGCTGACTATATTAAAACAAATACATTGAACTGAGTGGTCCCACCTCCTAACAATTTATAACATCTTCAGTTTCTGCCACTAATATTTAACATTATCTTATGAACAGGTCTGTGCATTTAAATAATAATAAAAATGATAATGAAATAAGCAGACATAAATATCATTTATTAAGTGTATTATTAAGTGTATGATATAATGCCAGGCATCCTAGACATATCATCTCATTTACTCCTCACAATGAACCTATTAGGTAGATGTCCTTGGGCCTATTTTAAAAATGAGGAAGATAAAACTTATAGAAATTTAACATTTTGCCCAAGATTGCAAAGCAAACTAAATACATGAGCAAGGATTTGAACTGTGTTTTTTTTTTCATTTGGAGGCCTCTGTTCTCAAGTATGCTTTTTTATTATTTTTCTCTTGACACATATCATAAGGCTTCTTCTCCTTTTTCACATCATATCAACCAGTCTCTTTGCTGTTCCTAGAACAGCATATTCACATCTCCAGGCCTGGGCTCTTACTAGTTCCTTATCCTGACTCATTTCTTTAGATATAGCATGTTTCATCCCTTGACTTGATTTAGGTCTCTGCTCAGATGTCACACTCTCAGCCTCCTCTCCTAACCACTCTTTCTAAAATATTGCTTCCCTTTTTCCTTTACCCTGATGATTTTTTTCATAGCACTTTTAATCTGATATTTTGTCATATTTGTTAGGTTGTTTGCCTCCCCTGCTAAAATGTAAATTCTACAACAAAGGGACGTTGTTTTCTTTATGGATGAATACCTGGTACCTGCAGCAAAACCTGGCACAGGCTGATTGACAAGTATTAGTTGAATAAGAGCAAAAATGAATGACTACTGATATTTACCCTAAAATTTTCAAATATTTTGATGTGTAAAAATAGTCTATGAATGTAACCAAACTGTGTGGACAGAGGTTGATGGGGTCTCAAGTGGTGTGTGTGTGTGAAGGGTAAGACATTTTAAAAGAAGTGCCTATGCTGGATTTTGAAACTCTGAAAGGACAAACGCATGGAGGGAAGAAATAGTAGACTATGGGATACTTGAGAACAAGAAGAAACAAACAAACAAAAAATGAATGAAAGCCACTGCCATTTCTTGGAACACAGAGCTGGGAAAATGTGTTATCTATATCTGGAGAAGTACTCAAATCAGGGGAAGGAGAACAGAAGACTGGCAATGAAGGGACCTCAAAGCAAGGTCTAATTGAGATTTGAGACAACAGCATGCATCCACTTGGAGTTCTCACAAAGAGGAATACTATGTTCAACTGACTCGTACGTTTGTAATACGTCTTTTAAAAATCCCTATTGCTATTGGAAATGAGTATGGAAAGCTTTCAGAATGGAGGTTTTATCTCATTATTGGTAAGGGGTGCAATAAATTATTCATGCATGACTGTAACTGCAAGGAAATGGGCATAAAGAGGTGAGGTAAGTAGGAATAAATGCTAATGCATATATAATTACTAAATGGAAATGGTTTGACAAGTTTGATACAAAAAGGCTCTCTGGACCCCAAGTTCAAATAAAAGACCTGAAGTGATACATTTCTTCCTTATCCCTTCAGAGTCTCCACTTTCTATAAGCGACCCCCTTCCACAAACGCACCATTAAACCTGTACAATCTATGACAACAATGGGAATTTATCCAAGATGTAGACGTAGAAGTGATGGGTCAAAGTGATCCACAGTTCACATCAGATACCGTTACGTGTTTTCATAGCTCTTTACCTCCTCTAGTATAAGGACTCAAAAATATTGCTTGAATGAACCAGAAAATTGAAGGTATCAGGCTTTAGTGATACCTGACAATTAGTTGGATGAGGTTCTGCACTTGAAAGGCACTTGGTTTTTCAGGAAGAAAGATTTTTTTTTCAGTAATTTTTGTATTCTTACTGGGCTGTTCCTTACACTGTATTCCATCCCTAAGAAAATGCTATTTTCTCATTGTCAGTTGTACTGTATCTTGACATCTAATTGGCAATACACCACATTTCTCTATAAATTATCTCATTTAAACAGTTACTCTCCTAGTTAAGTGTATTTAACAACTCAGATTCTGACAGTTTTTTAATAAACATATTTTTGTACTTTTAATTAAAATCACTAGAGTATAAACAAATAGAAACACATCAAAGAAAATTATGCATTTTAATAAAACAAATGTGCAGGTCCGGAAATGTTCATAGAATCTTGATTTTATTTACCGTTAGTATTATACCAAATGTGACCAGTCATTTTTCAAATTTGAGCATGGATTATGTTTTTTTTCTGCCTATATCAAATAGTCTAGGAGTCCAAAACAGGTTTTTAGGGAGTTACTTAAGTCTACAGAAAATTATACTTTTAGAAAGTGTTGTGTTTATGCCAAGTGGGAGAAACACAATAGTAAAATACAAAGTTTACAAATTATAGTGCCTAGGTTATACAATTACTACATAATTGAAAATAAAATTTAACTGCTGTGTACATCATTTATCTAAATCAAAGTTACCTATGTGTAATTTGAAATCACTGCAATAATGCTGATAAATGAAAGAATTGAATTGGTTTCTACATTAAGATGCCCAATTAAACCTACTAAGTACACAACTGTACATTTATATGTTCATTTATTGTAGTAAGGATAGAAATTGTTGATTGCAAATGTAAACCTTATGTTCTATAAGGAATGATTTCTCAAAAAGGGAGTTAATTGCAATCAGTAATATCACACAATTTTAAAGATAATAGATGTTTTTCATCCACTTCAAAATGCTTCACCATGTGGGCTTTTTAATCCTATCTTTTAAAAGTTTTGTGTCCATTAGAAGTATGTTAGGTAAGTTTTCTAAGTTAATTGAAATAAAAACACATTGAATTTCTTAAAATCCTAGCAAAATAGTGTAAAATAACATACCTATAATCTTCTCTGGCACATCTTTATATGAATAACGTGAATCATGTATAAATATCCTTGAAATATGTCTTTCATTTACATTGCCTCAGGCTACCTTCCTCTTTTTTTTTTTTTTTTTCTAATAGAGACAGGGTCTCACTGTGTTGCCCAGGCTGGTCTTGAACTCCTGGGCTCAATTGATAATCCCACCTTGGCCTCCCAAAGTGCTGGGACTACAGGTGTGAGTCACATCACCAGACTTTCAGGCTGCCTTCTTGATCACACAATTACTGATTTTTTTTCAAATGAAAATGTATTTTCTAACACAAAGTATAGGTTAGACAAATGCACACCAAATGTTAAATTCCCTTCTGTGTTTATTTATCTCTGTAATTATGAAGAGACAAAGTTTAATAATATGAAAGCTGATGAAGAAAAAATAGCCCCATAATTTATGAATGTGCACTACCCAGAGTAAAAATGGCTCTTGGTAACTTAATTTTTAATTTCAATTATGTATTTTATATAAGGAAAAATCACAAAATAGGCTGCTTACTGTAGTGTTGAAATATAGTGTAATGATAGAATGTAATTTTA
The DNA here is from genome assembly GCF_028878055.3 of Symphalangus syndactylus. NCBI lineage: Eukaryota > Metazoa > Chordata > Mammalia > Primates > Hylobatidae > Symphalangus > Symphalangus syndactylus. The sequence continues at coordinate 46,167,069 of NC_072447.2, forward strand.
AAGAAATGTTTAAATACATAATTTAGAAAACTAAAAATGGCCTACTTTTTATGATGTTAAGTATATGGAATGCTGAATTAAGAGAGTAATTTTTTCTTGGCAAATAGTAGACACACTAGATATAGTTGAAGTGAATGAATATATAGAAAATCAGTTCCTTAAAAATTGCTCAATGATGATATTTAGAATCTAGTGATAATTGAATCTTAGTTTAAAAGTGAACTAAGATAACTAAAATATTTTCATGTGCTTATTTACATAATCAAGGCACGGGAGTTAAGGGTCTCATGTCATCGACAGCCCTAGAGAAGTTACGAAAGACAAATATGAGACTTTTAATGATATCTGACATTTTGGGGCACTGCACTGTCATCCTTTTAAGAAAACTAGATTCTCTCTCCACCACAAACAAATCTTAAGTGAGAGATGCAAGTACACCTTGTTCTTTATACTCTGGATCTTTGTATTCACAGGACAACATTCAATAAGGCCATCTGTCCATTGTAATGGTGATCATGAAATAACCTAAGTTTACTTTTTGAAGTAATTTGGGAAATGTAGAAAAATATGTTCCCAGGAATTTTAGTATTGGGTAGAAATATCTGCTTTTCTGCAAGTGCAGTATAAACGTATGAAAAATAGCATGAAGTAACAGGAAAATAAGTTTTCTTAGTTGGGCAGGTCATCTAGGCATAGAACCTGAGTAAGTAATTCCCCCAATAATTAATCTTAAGGTACACTTTTCACATAGAAGTTAAATCACGTAAAGATACACTCTTACTCCTCTAGCTATTAAACCAAGGTCCATAATTTTTTTTACTTAGTTTCCACTCCCAGGGATATGAAATTTAGATTCTTGACCCCAAATGAATCTTAATACATGGATGAAACACTTCAAAAAGTATAGTTTCTTTCCTGTTTCACCAGCCACCTGACCAAATCACCTTATCACCCCTTAATTCAAAATTGATTGTGCTCTCTAGTCCAGACTTCGAATGACCAATATTTTTTGCCATTTGTATTTTTCTTTCATTTCCTAGCCCACTTTACTGGTCTTCTCATTATATGTTCAGAATAAAAGAAAAGGACCACAAGAAGAATATCCATTATGGTACTATATGAAAACGTGGCATGAATATGACTTGACTAATCATACAAAAATCAGTAACATCACACTACTGTCCACAGATATTGGATTAGTCAGATTTCATTGGTTTAGTCAGGTCATTGAGAAACCTGCTTGAAATTAAGTGGGAAGGTGGGCACAACGATAATCAAATTTTATAACATAGCATATTGAAATAAATCTAAAGCTGACATTAATTGGAAATGAATGAGAGTAGTAGATCCAATATCTGCAGTGCCTTGGGCAGCAGGGGATGAACTGTATTTGTCATAGGCCCTTTAATTGCGCACTGAGGAACAACTCCACCAAGACATCATTGCTCCAGAATAAAAACAAACTATAAAAGGAGAGTTGCAATGCCTCTTTCTTGATGAAAGACTTTGGGAAGACTTGGGCAATAAAGAATACTCATAAACTGTGAGTTTAGTTTCCTGAAGAGTCTTTCCCCTTCTCTCTTATCTATTCCCACACCACTGCTAGATTTATCTTCCTAAAATAGTTTTAGAAACTTGCACAATTGAAAATACAAAATTGACAATCATACTAAAAGAAGGTGTAATAGTTAGGTCATGCAATCATGGATCTTAGAATGGAACATAGTGACCAATGAATCTAAGAAGCTCTCAAATACAGAATTCTCATCTAAGCAACCCTAACAGATGACAAGTCAATTTTGGCTTAGACAGTTTCAGCTCATTGCTTTGTGATGCTCAAAATACTATGGAGAATAGCTACAAGGAAGTTATCTCATACAGTATGCTGAAACATTCTTTCCTATACATTTTATCATTTGGTCCTGTTGTAGTTTACTAGATCAACACAGAATGAATTTTCCCCTCAAGAAGTATATGAATAGGGGAATGACACACATCAGAAAAGGTACATTACTTTGTTAGCTCTTGTTCACTACTTTTAGCATGGCTGGCAAAGCTCTTAATGTCATGCCTTTGTCTACTTTCCTATTACGGAGGCACTGTTGTTTTTTCTCGCCCACTCTCAAGCCACACATAGCACTCTCCAGTCCTAAATATGCCCTTGACTTTTGCCACTATGCCTTTGTTCCCTCTGTCAGAGATCTTCCATGTTCTAAATGTCTTCAAAGACTTCGCACCTGTTAAGGTTGGTTCTAATGACATCTCCCTCTGCAATCTCCTAATTGCGTCTTTGTTCGCACACACACATACGCACAAATAATATATGCTTTGTTCATAAATCACATTTTATTCTGCTTAAAATAGTTCTTTACATCTTGTCCATGTTCCTCTCCCCAGTTCTGTAAACCTTTTGAAAGTAGGATCTATACCTTAAGGTCACCTAATTTTTTTTCTCTTTTTTTTAAAAAAGACTCTATACCTAAATCAAAGGGGGGAATTAAATGCACATAGGAAAATATTGATTTTGTCCATTAGACTTCATTATTCACACATATCCTTAATCATATTGTATATGTGGGGTGTGTGTGTGTGTGTGTGTGTGTGTGTGAGAGAGAGAGAGAGAGAGAGAGAGAGACAGAGAGAGAAGAGGACTGAGGAACCAAAAAGAAAAAGGTATTTTCTTCTTTTTTTTTTAATATACTTTAGGTTTTAGGGTACATGTGCAAAATGTGCAGGTTTCTTACATATGTATACACGTGCCATGTTGGTGTGCTGCACCCATTAACCCGTCATTTAGCATTAGGTATATCTCCTAATGCTGTCCCTCCCCACTCCCCCCACCCCACAACAGTCCCCGGAGTGTGATGTTCCCCTTCCTGTGTCCATGAATTCTCATTGTTCAATTCCCACCTATGAGTGAGAACATGCGGTGTTTGGTTTTTTGTCCTTGCGATAGTTTGCTGAGAATGATGGTTTCCAGCTTCATCCATGTCCCTACAAAGTATTTTCTTTTTCTACAAAAAAATTCCAGTTGACCTGTGCACATTTTTTTCACTTTGGAGAAGTAACTTCCCCTCAAGTAAGCCATAACAAGTGTTTGCCAAAGCTAGAATTAGCTAACCACTTGCTCATTTGCTTACATATCCCCGAGGCACCATATAGGACATTGCTGATACTATGGAAATGACCTACAGACGTTTGTACATTTGGTGAGGACCATTTTTCACTTTTTTTCATTCCTTTCTCTATGTGAAAGAAATTTAATAGTATTATGTATTCTTTAATACCTTAACTCTCTCTCTAATGTGTGAGAGAGGGAAGGGAAGGGAAGGGGAGGGAAGGGAAGGGAAGGGGAGGGGAGGGGAGGGGAGGGGAGGGGAGGGGAGGGGAGGGGAGGGGAGGGGAGGGGAGGGGAGGGGAGGGGAGGAGAGAGAGATCAAAGGACAAAGAAAATAACCAGAGATACAAGGACACAAAGAGAATTTCCTTTTTCTACTTCCAAAATCTAGTTATTCTGTGCAAAAACGTTAAGAACGAACTTTGGAAGAAAACTATGCACGGTGAAAATGCTGCTGTTTAAAAACTGCAATAAAACAGCCCATCAGAGTAGAAAAAACACCGGCCTGGGAGGACAAGCGCCTGTGTTCTATCACAGAGCTAATGTTAACAAGCTGCTCACTGACGAAAATCTCTTCCCTTATATCAGACTCAATCTCCTCATTCACAAGATGAGAAATTTGGACTAAATTATCACTGAAATTCGCTCCACCTCTAAAATGACTAGGGTTCCACATTCTGGTAAATTAAACAGAGTGATTTTTTAAATTAAAGATATTATCACAGGTGTGTAATCTTGCCTGTTGAGCATAAATTAAGAATATTTTCAAAACAATGTGACATTCAATTTATAATAACAGATTCAAAAAGCGTATTTGGGAGATACACCTAATGCTAAATGACGAGTTAATGGGTGCAGGAAATCAACATGGCACATGGATACATATGTAACAAACCTGCACATTGTGCACATGTACCCTAAAACCTGAAGTATAATAAATAAATAAATAAGTGAATAAATAAATAATAAAAATACAAAAAGCGTATTTAGAAATAAATTATAGCTAGATAGGAGAAATAAGTTCTAGTGTTCTATACGACTGAATGATGACTATAGTTAGCAATAATATATAGTTTCAAATGGCTAGAAGGAGGATGTTGAATGTTCCCAACACAAATAAATGATCAATGTTTGAGATAATGGATATGCTAATTACCCTGATCTGCTCACTATACATTACATATATAAAAACATCACTAGGTTCTCCATGAATATGTACAATTATCGTTCGTCAATTAAAAAAATTCTTCAAAAGTAAACAATGTAAAATAGCAGACATGATATGAGGTATAAGGAGAACTTCCCAATCAATTTTGAAACATAAAACTTCATTTCTGAGGCAAAGGAAAAACTTGACATTTTATATAATTCCTTTGCCAGAATCCAGTGGATCTACTATTTTTCTGAAGAATGCATAAAATCACAGTATCATGATACTTTGGAATTTAGGAGGCTGCTATACTGGGTTTAGTCCTGTCTGTTTGCATCTAACAAAGAAGTCTTTCTTTTTCTCAAACCCTCAGTTTCTCCATCTTGGAAATAAGAAAGTTAGACGTAATGATAACATGAATGTCCTTACCTCTTAATCTTTCAGTTTTATGTGATCATATAAGAGTATCTTCTCTCTGATCAAGCACTCTGCTTAGTGAGTTGATAAATTAAATGATAAACTTCCACTTGCTTTGAAGTGTTTTTTTATTTTGTTTTTCTCATTATAAAAATAATTAATTTTTGAGTATTTACAGCATTATCCTTCCAACTGCTAAAGAAAGTCATGTCCTTGCCATTTTCTTCCTCAAAGAATTAGAAAAAGAAGGACAAACTAAGCCCAAAGTTAGCAGAGGGAAGGAAATATTAAGATTAGATCAGAAAAAAAGCCAAAATTGAAATAGAAAACAATAGAAAAATCAGCAAAGCTAAGAGTTTTTTTAAAAAACAAATCGATAAAATTGACAAATCTCTAGGTAGATTAAGTTAAAAAAAGGGGAAAATTCAAATAAGTAAAATCAGAAATAAAAGAGGAGACATTAAAACTGGTATCCAAAAAGAATGAAAATGATTATAAGAAGCTGCTGTAAACAATTGTATGTTAACCTAGAAAAAAATGAATAAATACCTTGAAACATACAATCTACCAACATTGAATCTTGAAGAAATAGAAAATCTGAGCAGGCCTAAACTAGTAAGGAGACTGAATCAGTAATCCAAAACCTTCCAACAAAGAAAAGCCCAGGACCAAATGGCATCACTGGTGAAATCTAATGAACAGTTAAAGAAGAATTAACACCAATCCTTCTCAAATTCTTCAGAAAAATTAAAGAGAAGAGAATACTTCTAAGCTAATTCTACAAGGGGCATCAGTATCCTGATATCAAAGTCAATAAAAGACACTAGGAGAAAAGTACAGAACAACATCGCTGATAAATATAGAAGCAAAATAACTCATTAAAATACTAGCAAACTGAATTCAACAGTATATTAAAAGGATTAAACATCATAGCCATATAGGATTTATTCTTGGAATGCAAAAATGGTTCAATTTATGAAAATTAATCAGTGTGATACACAACATTAACAGAACAAAGGCTAAAAATCTATGGTCATCTAAATAGCTGCAGAAAAAGCGCTTAACAAATTTCAACACTTTCATGATAAAAACACACAACAAACTAGGAATAGAATGAAATTACTGCAACATAATAAAAACCATGTATGAAAAACCCACAGCGAATATCATCTTTAATGGCAAAAGACTGAAAATCTTTTCCCTTAAGATCAGAAACAAACACATGAAAAAATGCTCATCATCACTGGCCATCAGAGAAATGCAAATCAAAACCACATTGAGATACTATCTCACACCAGTTAGAATGGCAATCATTCAAAAGTCAGGAAACAACAGGTGCTAGAGAGGATATGGAGAAATAGGATCACTTTTACACCGCTGGTGGGACTGTAAACTAGTTCAACCATTGTGGAAGTCAGTGTGGCGATTCCTCAGGGATCTAGAACTAGAAATACTATTTCACCCAGCCATCCCATTACTGGGTATATACCCAAAGGACTATAAATCATGCTGCTATAAAGACACATGCACACGTATGTTTATTGCGGCACTATTCACAATAGCAAAGACTTGGAACCAACCCAAATGTCCAACAACGATAGACTGGATTAAGAAAATGTGGCACATATACACCATGGAATACTATGCAGCCATAAGAAATGATGAGTTCGTATCCTTTGTAGGGACATGGATGAAACTGGAAACCATCATTCTCAGTAAACTATCGCAAGGACAAAAAACCAAACACCGCATGTTCTCACTCATAGGTGGGAATTGAACAATGAGAACACATGGACAAAGGAAGGGGAACATCACACTCCGGGGACTGTTGTGGGGTGGGGGGAGGGGGGAGGGACAGCATTAGGAGATATACCTAATGCTAAATGATGAGTTAATGGGTGCAGCAAAACAACGTGGCACATGGATACATATGTAACAAACCTGCACATTGTGCACATGTACCCTAAAACTTAAAGTATAATAATAAAATTTAAAAAAAGATCAGAAACAAGAATGCCCACTTCTGCCACTTCTTTTCAAAATCGTTCCAGAAGTACTAGCCAGAAGAATTAGATAAGAAAGACAAATAAAGTACACCAAATTTGGAAAGGAAGATGTAAAATTATATCTGTTTGCAAATTAGATGATCTGATACATAGAAAATCTTAAAAGTTACGCCACACGGAGACATAGTCAGAACCAATAAACAAATTCAGCAAAGTTGCAGGATACAAAGTCATCATTCAACAGTTGCGTTTCCATATGCTAGCAACATAAAATCAAAACAGGAAATTTAGAAAACAATCTCATTTACAATAGCAATAAAAGAATAAATAACTTAGTAAATTACCCAACCAAGAAGGTAAAAGGTGTGTGCTGAAAGCTATGAAATATTGTTGAAAGAAATTGAAGATGACAAAAATAAATGGAAATACATGTGATGTATCATTTAAAAGTCTATATATCCAAACCATCTACAGATACAGTGTAATTCCTATCATAATCCCAATCGCATTTTTTACAGAAATAAGGTAAATTTCCTAAAATTCATATGAAACCACAAACGACTCCAAATAGCGAAAACAGTCTTGAGGAAGAAGAATAAACTGGAGGCATCACACTTACTAGTTTCAAAATGAATTACAAAGCTGCCTCAGTCAAGACCGCATGATAGTGGCATAAAGGCAGACATATAGACCAATGGAACAGAATAGAGACCCCAGAAATACACCTAGCATGATCTTCAACAGGGGTGCCAAGAATACACAACTGGGAAAGGATATCCTCTTCAACAAATGGTGCTGGTAAAACTGGATATGCACATTGCAAAGAATGAAATTGGACCTTTATCTTAAGCCATACATAAAAATCAACTCAAAATGAAATGGAGTAAAGACTTAAAAATAAGATCTGAAACTATGAAACTCATAGAAGAAAACATAAGGCAAAAACTTCTTGACATTGGTCTTCACAATAATTTTTTTGGATATGACACTAAAAGGACAGCCAACAAAAACGAAACTAGACAAGCAGAAATATATGAAACTAAAAAGCTCCTACAAAGCAAAGGAAACAATCAACACAGTTAAAAGCAACCTATAGAATGAAAGAAAATGTTTGCAAACCATATATCTGGTAAGGTGTCAATATCTAAAATGTATGAGGAACATAATAACAACAACAACAAAAATTCGAACAGCCCAACATTCAAAATGAATAAAGGAATTGAATAGATATTTCTGCAAAGAAGACATTAAAATGACCAACCGTTATATGAAAAGATCACTAACAACCAGGGATTCAACATCACTAACTACCAGGGAAATGCAAATCAAAACCACAATGATATACTACCTCACGGATTAGGATAAACATTATTAAAAAAAAAAAAAAAAAGCCCCAGATCATTACATGTGTTGGTGAAGGTGTAGGGAAATTGGAGATGTAGACTGCTGGTGGAAATATAAAATTGTGCAGCTTTTGTGGAAAGCAATATGGAGTTTCCTCAAAAAAATAAAAAATATAATTACCATAAGATCTAGCAATCCTGCATCTGGATATTTATCCAAAAGAATTCAATTTAGGATCTTGAAGAGATATTTGCATTCCCATTTTTATTGTAGCATTTTTACAGTAGTCAAGAGGCATGAACAAACTAAATGTCTATTGACAGGGGAATGTATAAAGAAGCTATGTTATATACATACAATGGAATATCATTCAGCTACAAAAAGGAAATCCTATCATATGCTACAATGTGGATGAATCTTGTAGACCTTTTGCTAAATAAAATAAGCAAGTCGTGAAAGGACAAATACTGCATGCATCCACTTACATGAAGTATCTAAAGTAGTCAAAATTATAGAAACAGAAAGTACAATGGTGGTTGCTAGGGGCTGGAGGAGGGAAGAAATGGTGAGATGCTGTGCAACGGTTATAGAGTATCAGGCATGAAGGGTTAAAAAAATTATAAAGATCTGCTATGCAACATTTTGCTTATATTTAACAATACTGTATTGTACACTTAAAATTTATTAAGAGGGTGGATTTCACTAAAAAAATAAAAACAAGCGCTTCATTAAGAAAAAAAATCTTTTTTAACACATACAATTCTATATTAATGAACTTAATCATTGAATGCCAACTGGTTGGGAAATGGTATACCTGACAACATAGAAAGTCATCAGACAGCTAACATGGTATTTGCAACTTCTAGTGAGGGTGGGAGCACAATAATCACATATATGAAGAGATAATAAAAGTCCAAGGCAACAATATAAGATATAGCATAAGTGACCTCGTAATGAACTGAAATAGATATTAAGTTGATATTAAATGTTGTGTATCAACAGCAGTGTGAGATCATTGTGAACTAGAATAGTGTAGCATATCTTTCGGACTAAGGTAGATTATTCCAGGCTTTAAATTCCGAAATATTTAGAGAGTAAGAAGGACATAGAGAGATCATTCAGACAACAGTTGCAACGAAAGTAGAATTGACGGCCAGAATGAGCTCAGCATGCACAGGGATAAAACAGCAAGAGCCCAGTGCTAAGGATTCACTCAGGGGAAGGGTGGGTGAGAAGACTGGTTGCTTAAGTCAGTATAAGATAGTAAGATACCTGAAATATGAATCTGATGTTTTAGTTTTTTAAAGAATTTTATAAAACAGATTTTTAAATAGCTGTAGAGACTCAAAAGAGAAACGAAGCAGTTGTACCCAAAAGTAGGATAATAAAGATCTCTTGATTGTGTTACATTATAAATGTATACTCCATCCATAGGGTGATGCCAAAGAAGGAGGAAACAAGTAGTTTGTTATTTGTCTTCAATTTATGCTATGCTTCTTCTCTGTTTGAAGAAGTTGATCTGTCTGCTCAAAAGCCATATCCAGCAGACCCACCGATTACTTGCACAGTGATAGAATTTAAGGGTCAATTATATTCATGAACTAATTTATTTTCAGTGGGTTTACTGATGACCCTGGAAAATTTAAGCGGTGACACAGGACTGTAAATTCTTTGTTGCATTATAAAGCTCCTTCAAGAAATTAAAATGCTTAAGTGAAAATAATAATCTATCCAACTTTGAGTGGTTTCTCTACACTTTTTAGTGATCACTTTCTAGTAAGAGACCTAGAAAAAAACTGCTGAATGAATCCTCAATTTGTCAATTTTTTGGAAAACCAATACCTTCTAAAGCTATTGAAAATTCAGAGGCCAGTTTACAAGAAACTTAATCTGTATCATCCTTCCTCCAACCTTACCACAGCCACGATTTTATCTTCATTTAAAGCACGAGATTGAAAGATGCATTGTGAGAGAAGTTCCAGTTTGCTACTTCCTTCATGGTTATTTTTAATCTTTGAGATATACAATAAGCCTCATTAACCTGAAAGAAAGAACACCCCTCCAGAACACACAGTAATCAATGGCAAAGTTAATTGGAATTGAGTTCCTTTAACAATTCCACCTTAGCAATTCTACAATGTTCCGAGTGATAGACAGTTTTAATCAAAGCTTGGAGTATTTGAAAAAGAGACAAATAATGTAAGGAAGGAGATAATTTGTGACTAAAACCTAGTCTTTCCACTAAGGATTTCCTTTTCTTTAAAGTTTCAGGTTTGGAGCTGAAACACTTTTTGAGTAGAGAAGACACAGGATTGGACAGTGGTTGAAAAGAAGTTGCTCTGGGTGCAAATCCCAACTGCAGCATGTTAGCTGAGCCATCCTGGACAACTCACTTAGCCTCTCTGCGCTCCAGCTTCTTTGCCTGGAAAATGGGAGGGATAATAAAACCCACTTTTGCCTGGCACATAGTAAGCTTTCAATAAAACAATCACTATCATTTTTATGAAGAAACATAAAGCATTCTTCTTGAACCACTTCTCTTCATTTTTTTCTGAAAGGTTAGAGCTTGAGGAGAACCATAACCCCAGGCCAGGGCAGAGTAAAGACAGACATACAATTCTTCAGATCTAAGTAGTTATTTATGGATACCGCAAAATGACTGTAATATTACCAACATCCCTAAAAGAAAAGACAGGTGGGTCAGGCTAGTACGTGTTTACTTCCTACACTGAAAGCATTTTGATTGATGCTATTCTGACTCTTCCAAATTTTAATGGCTCCTGTTAACCAATCTCACATGCACACTGGGCGCCTATTTCTCATCTCAGCTGGTAAGAAATTAAAGTGTCTCAATGCAATGACAAGAAACTACTGAGCAGGCCATTCATAGTTCTGAAAACAGTATGAAACAGCTATTATCATACCTCTATAAATTAAAATGTTATTTTCTTTCTACAGTTGTGCTCTGACTACAAGCATATCAGCCAATCCTAGTGGGGTCCAATTCATTATTTCAGTAGATGTAAATAATTTTTAGTACAGGTGTTTGAAATTAGAAGGCGATTCAGCATTGGAATTGAGAATTGTCCACACCACTGCTTACAACCTCGGAATTAAGAAATGTGGAGGTGCCATTGTTCCCTGGGGTCATTTCCATCATTCTCTAATAGGTCTTTTGTTTATGTTGGGACTGTTGTATTTGCCACCTTTGGTCAAATGAATCTGAAACAATTCTATAGCTAGAGCAACACCATGAAAGATTATTTTGTCACTAAAATGATGAGCTAGAAAGGACACACATAGGAAAAACGTGCTCAGCCTTCCTATAGCTACGAAACCAATGTATGGAGGCCAGAAGAGTAGTTCAAGTTCTTCAGAAGCACATGAACTCTTTATTCTAATAAATTACAGTGTCCACATGTGGGAGATGCCTCAATGTTTAGTGAAATCATTTCACGGAATAATATAGATCAATGTTTCTCATGCTGGTTTATCCAGGTCTTAGAAATCTGAGGTTTCAGTTTTAAAATCTCCTGGAAAATATGTGCATACATATTCTGGGTCATTCAGCTCAACTGAAACTGATAGCTTATTGCAGTGTTCCTGCATTGCTGATATTTATAAGGTTTGGCTTAGTATCAAGCAGTTATGTAAAGTGTAAAGAATTGATGAGAATGAACATTATGCACCCTCCATGAAAGAAGACCAAATGACAATCAATTGTATGAAGAAATGTTAAACACAATTAGAATGGAAGAAAACAACTAGAGGAGGAGTTAGCGAATGCTACCTAAGAATGCAGACATTAACCTAGAAATATGTTCTTGAATAAGTAAGTGACAAGAGCTAGACATAGAATAAATATATCATCTAATTTCACTTCTATTTTAAAAGGAAAGTTTATATAAAATTCTATAAATGTTATAAATATATATATTAAAACATGTTCGTATGAGTACAGATAAATGTCTTGATGTGAATGGATGATTCATATGAACACTTAAAGTTAAATGGGGCAAGGCAGAAATGTATCAGCTCTTTATACAACACTATTTTTAATTTGTTTTAATGAGCATGTGTTACTTTTGTATATCGGGAATACATTTCTTAAAAAGTATAAGTAAAAAGGATTTTAGAATAAATGGAAGTTTTAAAACAAGCAGCTTGCCATATGAAGAATTCATACTAGTCTTTTTGGATGAATATTTTAAATAGGTTAACACGTTCAGTAAAGTTTAATCTGCACAAATGGCTTTGTCTTACACAGAGAGGATCTATGTGGAAAACAGAACCAAAAGCCAGTCCAAAGGAGTAAAACAGAAACTGAATGTAGAGTTGGAAATGATATTCAATTTTGTATTAGAAACTGATTATTTAAAGGAAAAAAGCACAGTAAATTCAGATCTGTTGTTTCAGTAAACCTGACACTAACTAATCTGAGTTTTTTAAAAAATTAATTCTGACAAAGCTTGAGACAATGTTTTAATAGTGAGTCACTACTAAGTAACTATTAAGTATTCAACATTCAATTGAGTAAATTCAGCTTTTGATGTTTCAGTCAGGTAAATGCTCAACATGTGTGGATATAACACATGTTATACTTTTCCATTTGTGCAGAATTTTCTACTCAAATAATGTTTTAAGTATGTCTAACACACACACAGGATTATATATCCATATCCTTCAACAAAATCGGAATATGCCTTCACTATAAATCTTTTGTTTAAGTTAGAAAAGACAATCTATCCTTTGGAGTGATCAATTGCCTATGTGTTTTGTCCCCCTCAACTGCTGCTTAGTCCATAAACTGAACCTCAGAAGTCCTGCTGGAAGCGACAGTTGAAGTCTTTCTATAATGTTCTTGTTGCCAAGACTTTACAGCTAGTCACAGAAACAAACTGCAAATGTTATTTATGCTTTACGTAGTAAAATGATAACCTGAATATAAGAGTGGGTCTCGATTATTTGTTTCATTTATTTCCACACTCCAAAAAGTCTAGACCCACAAAATGCAAACCTAGGATTCCATGCACAAAAGGGTGCAAACACAAATTTTTATGATTATCATATCTTTCATATATACTTACGAATAGTTTATTACTATGGGACAGGAATGGATGAGTGTTGATTTCTTTACTTTTTATTATTTTTTGTAGGTACATAGTATGTATATATATTTATGGGTTACTTATTGAGAATCCATTCAACAAGTATACAAAGATTGGGGATATTAAAACTGAAAAGAAAGACAACCTGGAAGTTAAAATGTTTGACATTAAGATTTACTAAATAGAAAGTTTGCAAAATTTCACAAACTGTATAAGTTCATCTGATATGATGGATGCTTCCAATTGTAGAATACAGAAATTATATTCTTGAGTTTACATTTTAAACTTGTGAGGTGTTTGGCCTAAGTGTATAAATAGCAATGACTTAAAAATTTTCATGAATAATTTAAGTGGATACTATTACAAAGCTCAAAGTGGATGTTAAAAGTTTTGACTCACTCAATTTATTCTTAACGAACGAATTATCTAACATTTCAATGTATATGAGGTAAACATGTTTATATTAGAATGACACCAATTCACTCTTTAATATAAAGCTTCAATTATGTTTAATCTATAAAACCACTAAAGTTACAGACTATTCATCACACATTCACTATAAGATAAACACTATAGAGAAATCATGCATAAATTTGTTACATTAAAATACTATTAAAAAGACAATTTCTATGTGTGTGTGCATGTGTGAAGAATCATTCGTTTCTCTATCCACTTGACTACTTGTCATTTCTCTGTTATATATAAGTGTAAAATGCAGACATACCAAAATTTTTGCATGCTGAGTATCTGGGCTTTCTAGGTGTTAAAAGTGCCTAATTATTCCAAATTGTTAGATCATTAATCATAGCCACAAAAACATCTACATTAATTTAAACCTTGGCAAAATTAAATAAGTAAATTACTAAAGTATCAACCATCATGTCCTGCTTCTCTTCCACTGTTTCTCAGCATCTTAAAGGATGTTATTTACAAAAACTTAGTAATCCCTTAAATACGTTTCTTCAATATATCTGAATCTCCTATTTGTTGTGTGTATGTGTCTGTCTGTATGCATGCATGCCCATGTGTGTGGGTATATGGTGAGCTAAAGAAGCAAACAGTATATACATTAGCTAACTACAAGTTTTCTACCCAAATTTTCCCACAGGCCACACTCAATCCATTCTTAAAATGTTGCTTAGGCATTCATCTTCTCCTTCAGGATAATGGGGGAAAATGCTTATGCTTTTTATTTGCTTCTTGTAGATAATTAAAATTTTATTATTCACCCTAGCATGCTATCGATGCTTCAGCTGATCCTTTAAACATCTGGCCTACTGTTTAAAATGCATAGAGTGAACTGATGTCAGCCCATGCTGATAATCAGAGGACCTTCAATTAAGTACCTACGAAGCAACCAATGATAAACGAGAGAAAAGACGGTGCAAGTTTGCCAAAGAATTCTTTCATAGTCTGATCCTCAAAAGCAATTAGAATCACTTCTTTTGGCCTTGGAATTAATGAATTTTCATTAAAATTTAAATTTCAAACGATTCCAAGGATATCAAACTTGAGAAATTGAGCTGATTGTCTACATAATAAATCACACCACAGGAACATGTCAAAAAGACTAATGCAAGTTCTTTGCCATCCAAAGTTTTGTTTCTCCTTGTCAGTGCTATATGAACATATATAATTGTTTTCTTTTCCTGGAAGCAGCTTACCCAAAGACCTACTGTTATTATACTCTGTATTTCTCTGTTTAGAATTTTTGAAATTATAACTCCAAGACTCATTGAAACTAGTTCAGGTCTACAAAACAAGTTTGCTGTCATAATTGAATGTGATATCATTTTTATAAATTGCTGCAGTTACATTCTTCACACTATAATTTGCTTAAATGAGGAAATAAAGTTGAACATTCTAATATCAACATATCCTGTATTTGAAAGTGACATTTAACTTAATAACACAGACATTGTCTTTACTTGACAGAAAACAAAATACATTGGATGTTTGTGTATGTTTAAAGTAAGTGTTGTATTTTGGACTGTACAGAAGTATAACCATGAAAAGAAGTAAACACTTTTGGCCAAAGAAAGCAATATGGGTGTTTTTAAATGGTAATAAAATTGAGCAATAAAGCAGAAAAATAATATTCATATAAAAGTGGTTTGTCTGTGGAAGTTAAATATTTTAATCTTGAATTAAAACAGCACAACACATAAGTACTAGGCACTCTTTTACTCATTCTGACAAAAGTATGTGCATGTTTTCAATAACAAATTTCACAGTACCTCTTTCTTTCCTCGACAAAGTGAATCTTCTTTGTTAAGAAAAAAAATTCAACAGTCTAAAGAAGAATTTTCTTAAACATGACATATCCATATCAAGCAGCCATGAAGGAATGTTTCTAGTTCTTACGATAATATTTTTCTTGCCATGCTCCTCTTCATAGGTTTACTTTGAATCAGATTGATTAGGTTATCAATGGTTTAATTGTTCAATATTTGTTCCACGTATTAATATTTTATAAAGGATTTTGGACATGGGGCAAAACCTCTGTAGTAAATTTCCCCCATCCATCTATCTTTTCCAACTCAGCACTTCAATAGAACTTAAATCACAGGGGTGCTGGCTTATAAATAAATGTATAACAATAAACAAAAATAGATGATTGTGGCTTTCAGATATGTTCAGAGAATGGAAGAAAGAGCAGAAGTCCCCAACTGACCATCAAACTGTTCTAATGTCCATTTTATTTACCCCACATAGTGTTTAAATATTTCAGTATATAGTCAGCTTGGCACCTATTGCATAGCCCTTACTACTTCACGCTTTTCTGTTACCTGACTACCCATGTGTACATTTTGTTTTGCAACACCTGCATTAGATACTGACATGTTGATTGTATTGTATTATACTGACACTGCATGCCTAGCCTCATCTTGTCCCTACTTTCACAACTGAGATCTAGAGCCCTGCTGCAAAAACGATTTAACCTCTGTAGAGAGCAGGGCGTTTTTGTCTTCTGTTTTTACTGTAGGTATCATTAAGTCCCCTTATATTTGGGTGCTGAAGATATAATAATAATGAACATACTTATGAAATAAATAAATCAGCTCATGATATGGCGACTGGAATTACTTTTGTAGGCACAAACTAATGCTGACATTTTTTGGATGTACAACATGTCAGTACATAGTTACCAACGATGGATGGATAGAAATATTGTTTTAGAAAGTCTGAGTTTTAATATAAAAATGGATGAGAGAAGGAAGTTCCGAAATTCATACAAATCACCTATAGTGGAAATTTGGATATGTAGAAATAAAATAAATTAAGCTTAATATTTAGTAATACAGTTAAAAGCAATTGCATATATAACCCATGGATTGGGATGACTTTTCAGTCTACTACTTACAATTTCAGTATTAACATGCTTTTCTCACTGAAAACATTAGAAAAATAGGTTAAAAATTTTCAGTCACATGGACAAAGAATGTTTTTATCTTTCTGAAAGATTATCAGAATATGTAATTATTAGCTCAATAAATAAAGAAGTGACTGGTCACAAAAATATAAAAGAACTCACATTGTGATCAAAGCAGAATAAGATCTCTGACATGACTTGATACAAAGAATACGCTTCCAATTCACCCAGTTTTTATTTTTATGTACAATACATTAGATACTTTCAGTGACTATCAATATTTATATGACATCTTTTTTTTTTTCAACTTTTAAGATCCAGAGGGTACATGTTCAGGTTTGTTACCTGGATATATGGCGTGATGCTGAGGTTTGGGATACAAATGTTCCCATTAACTAGGTAGTAAGCACAGTACACGATAGGCAGTTTTTCAACCCTTGTCTCCCGCTCTCCTTTCCCCTTCTATTAGTCCCTAGTTTCTATTGTTGCCATCTTTAATTCTATTAAGTACCTAACATTTAGCTCCAACTCATAAATGAGTACATGTAGTATTTGGTTTACTGTTCCTGTGTTAATTTGCTTAGGATAATGGCCTCTAGCTGCATCTATGTTGCTGCAAAGGATATGATTTTGTTCTTTTCGAGGCTGTATAGTATTTTATGGTGTATATGTACAACATTTACTTTGTCCAATCCAACATTGATGGACACCTGTGTTGATTCCATTACTTTGCTATTGTGAATAGTGCTGTGACAAACATGTGAGTGCATGTGTCTTTTTGGTAGAACAATTTGTTTTCTTTTGGATATATACTCAATAATGGTATTGCTGGATCAAACGATACTTCTATTTTAAGTTCTTTGAGAAATGTCTAAACTGCTTTCTACAATGGCTGAACTAATTTACATTCCCAACAAAAGTGTATAAGTATTCCCCTGTCTCTGCAGCCTTGCCAGCATCAGGTGTCTTTCGACTTTTTTTTTTTAATAAGTACATTATTGCTTTCTTTAATAATAAACATTCAATTCTAAATGAAGACAATTTACTACATACTGATGCAGTTTTCTTTTCATTTCATATAATCCTCCTACTCTCCTATACCTACACTATTCAGTACATTCCTGTGTTAATTATTTTATATATATATATATTTTTTGTTGTTGTTGTTGTTATACTTTAGGTTTTAGGGTACATGTGCACAATGTGCAGGTTTGTTACATATGTATCCAGGTGCCATGTTGTTTTGCTGCACCCATTAACTCGTCATTTAGCATTAGGTATATCTCCTAATGCTGTCCCTCCCCCCTCCCCCCACCCCACAACAGTCCCTGGAGTGTGATGTTCCCCTTCCTGTGTCCATGAGTGCTCATTGTTCAATTCCCATCTATGAGTGAGAACATGCGGTGTCTGGCTTTTTGTCCTTGCGATAGTTTACTGAGAATGATGGTTTCCAGTTTCATCCATGTCCCTACAAAGGACACGAACTCATCATTTCTTATGGCTGCATAGTATTCCATGGTGTATATGTGCCACATTTTCTCAATCCAGTCTATCACTGTTGGACATTTGGGATGGTTCCAAGTCTTTGCTATTGCGAATAGTGCCGCAATAAACATATGTGTGCATGTGTCTTTATAGCAGCATGATTTATAGTCCTTTGGGTATATACCCAGTAATGGGACGGCTGGGTCAAATGGTATTTCTAGTTCTAGATCCCTGAGGAATCGCCACACTGACTTCCACAATGGTTGAACTAGTTTACAGTCCCACCAACAGTGTAAAAGTGTTCCTATTTCTCCACATCCTCTCCAGCACCTGTTGTTTCCTGACTTTTGAATGATTGCCATTCTAACTGGTGTGAGATGGTATCTCACTGCGGTTTTTATTTGCATTTCTCTGATGGCCAGTGATGATGAGCATTTTTTCATGTGTTTTTTGGCTGCATATATGTCTTCTTTTGAGAAGTGTCTGTTCATGTCCTTTGCCCACTTTTACTTTATGGAACCAAAAAAGGGCCCGCATTGCCAAGTCAATCCTAAGCCAAAAGAACAAAGCTGGAGGCATCATGCTACCTGACTTCAAACTATACTACAAGGCTACAGTAACCAAAACAGCATGGTACTGGTACCACAACAGAGACATAGATCAATGGAACAGAACAGAGCCCTCAGAAATAATGCCGCATATCTACAGATATCTGATCTTTGACAAAGCTGACAAAAACAAGAAATGGGGAAAGGATTCCCTATTTAATAAATGGTGCTGGGAAAACTGGCTAGCCATATGTAGAAAGCTGAAACTGGATCCCTTCCTTACACCTTATAGAAAAATTAATTCAAGATGGATTAAAGACTTACATGTTAGACCTAAAACCATTAAAATCCTACAAGAAAACCTAGGCAATACCATTCAGGACATAGGTGTGAGCAAGGACTTCATGTCTAAAACACCAAAAGCAATGGCAACAAAAGCCAAAATTGACAAATGGGATCTAATTAAACTAAAGAGCTTCTGCTCAGCAAAAGACACTACCATCAGAGTGAACAGGCAACCTACAGAATGGGAGAAAATTTTTGCAACCTACTCATCTGCCCAAGGGCTAATTTCCAGAATCTACAATGAACTCAAACAAATTTACAAGAAAAAAAACAAACAAACCCGTCTTTTGACTTTTTAACAAAGCCAGTCTGACTGGTGTGAGATGGTATCTCCTTGTGGTTTTGATTTGCATTTCTCTGATGATTAGTGACGTGATGTATTTTTTTATGTTTATTGGCTGTGTATATATCTTCTTTTGAGAAATGTCTGTTCATGTCTTTGTCCATTTTTTAAATGATGTTTTATGATTTTTGTTTGTTCAATTGTTTAGGTTCCGTATAGATTCTGGATATTACACCATTGTCAGATGCATAATTTGCAAAAGTTTTCTCCCATTTGGTGATTGACTGTTTACTCCATTGATCACTTATTTTGCCATGCAGAAGCTCTTTATTGTAGTAAGTCCTTGCTTGTCATTTTTTTTTTTTTTGCAATTGCTTTTAAGGACTTAGTCAAAAATTCTTTCCCAAGCCAATGTCCAGAATGGTATTTCCCAGATTTTATTCTAGGATTCTTATAGCTTGAAGACTTACATTTAAATCTTTAGTCCATTTCCCAATGCTTATTTTTTTGTTGACTTTGTTGACGAACAATTGGCTGTAGGTGTGCAGTTTTATTTCTGTGTTCTCTATTCTGTTCCATTGGTCTATGTGTACATGACATCTTGGTAGGATTTTAAACCTGTTCAGTGCCCTAAAAAAATATAACTTTTAAGTGATTTGAAAAAAACTGCCTACTAAATCTAAACTTGGAAACTGCCTACTTAATTCTATAATGAGCAGGGTAACCTCAGCATAAATTTCAAAAGTTAGGCTAAACTCTATATCTACTTGACAAATAACCATGAGCTTCAATATAATTTGAGATCACCCACCATAATATAATATGGAAGTGAGGTAAGTGAGATTGGTTGGCTTGGGAATAGAGATACAATGTTATAAATTCCAAATTGGAACATATTGACCTGACAACTGGATAGAATATTTGCGATCAATATTGTTCAGATACATTTTAGTCATTTGGCCTTTCTGTAACAGAGTCATAGCCCAATCCTTATCATGAAATATCTGGGACAAAGTATCTGAAATGTTAAAAGTTTGGGGGACATAATTATGGTTTGTGGTGGTATCCTATGCATGTATCTAAAATCATGGCTGTCCTTATATTTGAAATTGTATTTACTTCCTTTTGATATGATGGCATTGAAAAGAAGACATGATAAGTGTTTGAGATGGTGGATATCCCAATTACCCTGATTTGATCGTCACACATTATACGCTTGTATCAAAATATCACTAGTATCTTAGAAATATGTACAATCTCTATGTATGAACACAAAAATAAAATAAAAGCTAAATCTAAATGTTTCTTTAGAAAAAAGGAAGAATGTCAGATTTTTAAAAAGTAATCATAATTATTTTATATGTAAAAATATTTTTCTCATATACATAATTGTGGTAGAATTGAGTGTTGAATACAATAAAATATTCTAATAACAATAGATTTGTGGGCACCATAACTTTCTAGAAGCAGCAGAGAAAGTTCTGTAAGTATCCAACCAAGTTTTATCTATGTTATATAAGGGTTTTGAGTACTTTTCTATAGCGTAGTTTGATCTTTTTTGATTTGAAGCAGTAAAAGAAATTTCAACGAAGCATTTTAAGTATGGTGATAGATTAATGACTGCATACAATTTCACTCATTTAATTTTATTCCACCAAATTAGGCTTCAAATCCTCTAGACCATCTGTGAATATCTGGTTGACTTGTCAGAGTGCATTTTGCCTGAGTTCAGGGGCGCTATGAATTTCTCACTCCAATTTAAATGTAGGACCCCTGAACACTGTTCCTCTATATTTGACATCTGATGGGAAGCCTTTGATAAGCAAAAACACATTCATTACCTGCATTCCAGAAATCAAACCATCAGCAACGTGTTGCTACATTTTCACCCTAAATTGACAAGGAGGACATTATACCACGATGGAAAAAATACGTGAGCAAATAGGCTAATTAGGTGCTATTGGTTTAGATTATCTGTCAGCAGCAGGACTGTAGGTAGCCACAGGGAGTACAGGCAGGGGAGGAAAGCAGATCTAGATTCAAACATGAAACCAGCACTCTAGAACATGATGGGTGTAATCTGGAGCAGATAAACAGAACCTGTTTCATGATAGCATTTATGATTATTTAGGCCAATCAGATGGCTAGGAAGCAGGTGCTCTCCCCACTCCGCTCAAACTGCTGAGGAAGGTGAACCACGCAGTTCATCAGAGGGCTATAAAGAGGTATCAACACTTCAGTTTACCATATGGGCATCTTGGGCTCACAAAACCAAACAGATTTTTGGTATCAAAAATAGTATTGCAGCCTCTGTGGAAACCACCCATGGGGTTTCTTATCTACGTAACACTGACATAGTAGAAACTCAGGCTGCCTAGAGCACATTCAGAGAACAAGTAAATGGGCGCAGTCTAAAAAGTAAGTCTCTGTCACTTACATCCTGCTTCCTGAGAATATCACTTGCAATTGTGAATTATGCTGCTATAAACATGTGTGTGCAAGTATCATCCCAAATGTCCATCAATCGACAAGTAGATAAAGAAACTGTGGTATGTATATATGTATGTACGTGTGTCTATATACATATGAATACTACCCAGCCACAAAAAGGAATGAATTAACAGCATTTGCAATGACCTGGATGCAATTGGAGACTATCATTGAAAGTGAAGTAACTCAGGAATGTTCTCACTGATACGTGGGAGCTAAGCTATGAGGATGCAAAGGCTTAAGAATGATACAATGGACTTTGGAGACTTGGGGGGAAGAAAAGGTGTGCTAAGGGATAAAAGACAACATATATGGTGCAGTGTATACTACTCGTGTGATGGGTTCACCAGGATCTCACAAATTACCACTAAAGAACTTACTCATTGCGATAGTTTGCAGAGAATGATGGTTTCCAGCTTCATCCATGTCCCTACAAAGGACATGAACTCTTCATTTTTTATGGCTGCATAGTATTCCATGGTGTATATGTGCCACATTTTCTCAATCCAGTCTATCATTGTTGGACATTTGGCTTGGTTCCAAGTCTTTACTATTGTGAATAGTGCCGAAATAAACATATGTGTGCATGTGTCTTTATAGCAGCATGATTTATAATCCTCTGGGTATATATGCAGTAATGGGATGGCTGGGTCAAATGGTAATTCTAGTTCTAGATCCCTGAGGAATCGCCACACTGACTTCCACAATGGTTGAACTAGTTTACAGTCCCACCAACAGTGTAAAAGTGATCCTATTTCTCCACATCCTCTCCAGCACCTGTTGTTTCCTGACTTTTTAATGATCGCCATTCTAACTGGTGTGAGATGGTAACTCACTGTGGTTTTCTCAGCAAACTATCGCGACGACAAAAAACCAAACACCGCATGTTCTCACTCATAGGTGGGAATTGAACAATGAGAACACATGGACACAGGAAGGGGAACATCACACACCAGGGCCTGTCGTGGGGTGGGGGGAGGGGGAAGGGATAGCATTAGGAGATATACCTAATGCTAAATGACGAGTTAATGGGTGCAGCACACCAACATGGCACATGTATACATAAGTAACAAACTTGCACGTTGTGCACATGTACCCTAGAACTTAAAGTATAATAAAAAAAGAAAAAATAAAGCAAATCTCAGAAATATCAAAAAGAAAGAACTTACTCATGTAACCAAATACCACCTGTACCCCACTAACTTCTAGAAAAATAAAATAATAAAAAACAAATAAAATAAAATAAAAAAGAATATCATTTGCTAGGAGAAAAAACTAAAACTTAATCTTGAAGATCATAACAACCCTAGATGAGACAGCAACTGTATTACCTGATCTTTTTATTTTCCATCCTCATTTTCTGTTCAATGATATATATGAAGAGAAATATTAATGTTAGAAAGGTAATCCAACTTGTTAGTAATTGCTCTGAAATTGATTTGTCTATTCTGTTGGCATTTATCAGAATTATTTAAATTTCAAAGCACAATCTAAGAATTCCATGCGATAAATCTAATTGTAAATGAATTATATTACCATGGGCTTGTTTATTATTTGTGAAAGTCACTTTATCTGCCTTGCTTATTATTAAATATAGTTTATGAACAAGGTGGCATATTTTCTTGTTTGATTTTTGTAAAGAACTCTGCATCTTGAGGGGTCGGGTGCTGATATATGTGCCGTGACATGTAATATTAAAAACTCTTTGCTCTCCAATGACATTCTTAGTATTTGAAGTCATTTCTTAGTGTTTCTACATTATTTTTAAAACACTGCTCTTTTGAGATTTTAAAATTGTTATTTATATTGCAATATTTTATGTAAATTAATTTATTTCTTAGGAGGAAACTATATAGTGAACAAAGACTTTTTATTTTACCTTTTCAAAAATAATATCTTCTATTTGCGGAAGAAAATGCTTTACAAAAGAGGTTCCAAAACCCAGAGGGGACCACATTCATTGTGTTCTTTCTTGACTAATGAATTCCCTGAGTGCTGTTTAAAGTACAGATCGTAGTAGCTATCAATGTCTTACCCAATTTTCCCTGTTAGTGTTTCAAATATATTTTAATTCCTTTAAAATAATCTGGGATGTGGTAACAAATTATCATATATACATTAAGAAAATTTGGTTCAGGACAAGTCCACTGATAAAGTTTCCTGGTGTGCCCGATATTCTAGTAATTCCTTAATAGAAACCTAACAGAAATTAGCTCTTTTTTGATCGTCTGAGGTAACCTGGAGAAAAAAAAAAATCACTTCAGGTACAGCATCCTTTCCTATTTTATCATTTCCTTTAAAATCTAGTTTTATTATCTTAATGCTTTGTCATTTTGTTAGTATTTTCTTAATTTCTTTTTTTTAGTGTTTTCTACTTTGCAAAGGACAGACATAGCCTGTGATGCAGGCAGGGCTGCTTCTCTTAATGTTCTTTTGACAATAAAGATTCAGAATTAGCCTATGATCAACCAACAAATAAATGAGAGGGTTGGAAATAAGTGTAATGGTTCTGGCCAAAAATAAACACGAGGCCAGTCTGCTAAATTCATATGTTGCAAAAACGTACTTACTACTTCACTTAGCCTTTAAGAAAGACATGGGATGAATTGGGATTTTTAAAGTAAGAAGGGGAAAAAAAGCAACACTCTTAGCTCCTTTATCCAGTACTCCTGACTCTGCAATGTAGATTGTTTCCTCCTCTAATTGGCAAAATGCTGCAGGTTTTCAGTCCCTCGGTGGAAGTGACTTAGGAAGGGGCATTAATTCTTTCAGTTCACTAGGGCGTCATTTGGCAAATTACTATATGTGAGCAATAAATCAAAGAGTTTGAAGATGCCTCGAGAAATTCTCCAGGATTATTCTCTTGCCTTCTGGTAAATTAGAAACATACTATATCCAATAACAAGAGTATGTATATTTTATATTATAAATATTATGGCTAAAAAATCATGGAACAACTATTATTATTTTACAACCCCCTCTTTTTAAATGTTTTCCTAAACATATATGGTATGTATGTATATTTCAAACTGTCAAAAATCCCTGGATTGCAAATAAAATTCAACTATCCCACTTGCAAAATGAATGGGTTAATTGTTCTTACTTTAGACTCATAAGTTTTCAAAGGATAATTTAAGCTGTTAAAAATTTAAAACAAATATACTTTATTTGGTGACTTAATAGATAACAGAATAGAATTAGTTGTAAAAATTTATACTAATCAAAATAATGAACTAATGTCATTTTGAATTGACACCTATATAAATTCTGATTTAAACATATTTTTACATCTCAAAAGAAAGAGCATAGCGTTAAGTATAAGAATCCATTTCAGCCATAGATTGGCATAGCAATTATCTGATCTTATAAGGTTAAAAATATGAGAACATTTTCATAATGATATTAAAGTATTAATTAGTAAAATAGTTGCTCGATTATATTCCATAAAGATAGAAAAAGAAAATTTTAAGATAAATTCCTATTAGGTAAATATTTTTCCCTCAAATAAGGGAATACATAAGGAGATGAAAAATTCTCAAACTTTTTATAAATAAGAAAAAAAAATCAACCATATAAAAACCACATGACATCAAAAGGTATAGTTCGAAATGCTAGCCATAGAAATGCATTATTATATTATGATACTATTTATCTGTTCATAAACATGACCTGCCTCCCCAGTGCAATTTTAGGACCAATGGAAAGGAGATCCTACATCCTTTTAAATTCCCCCGAACCCTAGTGCATGGGAACAATATATAGTACTTTCTCAAAATAAAAAGCAGGATGATGAAGAAATTGCATTTACTATGCAAGAGCTGAATACAAAGGGAGATTAGTGGACTATTTGGAAAAAGAGAAAGATTATTAATATTTACTTTAAGACATAAAGTCAGAAACTATAGCCTGTGTGACAATTCTCATTTGCTGCCTGTGCGTATGGCACACAAGCTAAGAATGGGTTTTACATATTAAATGGTTGGGGAGAAATCAAAAGAATAATAAAATTTTGCAACACATAAAAATTACAGGATATCCAAATTTCTCTGCGCATAAAGTTTGCTAGGAACAAAATCATGCTCGTTCAGGTATGTATTTGTCTGCTTTCATACCACAACAGCATAGTTGAGTAATTGCGACAAAGACGACAAGCCTAAAATATTTACTAACTAGCCCTTCAAAGAAAAAGGCTTTTGACTCCTGCTTTAGGAGAAAGCACATACAAGGAGGTAAAAATAAAACTTTTTTTTTTTAATTGCAATCAGATTCCAGATGAACCCTAAGACCTCAATTATGGAAGCGCAAGGGGAAAAACAGCAGCAGCAACAACAACAACAACAACAAAAAACCGAAGAGGAAAAGAGAGCTGAGTGGAAAAAGTCTTTGAAAATTTAGTCCTAAAATTTATATTTACATTCTCATGCTCTCCTGAAGTCACAGAAAGAGGGAACTTCTGCTTTAAGAGGACATTTGAATCGACTGGAGAGGAATAAAGCATTGAAGAGAGAGGAAGTGAACTCCTCAGAGAAAACTCTAATATGAGAAACATAGTTCCAGAGAGAAGTTAATGTTACTTCATTTTTCTGTCTCATTTCTTTCAAGCTCTAAGCATGAGCAAGTGTTAATGGTAAGTAAATATGTATTCTCTCTGCCATCCTAAAAACAGAAGGAGGGGGACCACTTGTAAAATTAAACACTGGCTATAAAAATAATTTATCCATATGTAGGATTTTTTTCAGTTGGAGAAAGCACCCAAGCCTACAGGGTGTGTGCCTAGGTTCTGCAATAACAATGCAATAGAAACAGTCACAATTAACATACAGGCACACAAACACAGAAACACATTTTCATGCTTTCACTATAGTTACTTATGGGAAACAATCAAATAAAATGAGGGCAATGGAAGGCAAACAAAACATGCAGATACTTATTTTTTGACAAAACTTTAATGTGAAGTATTACAACTGTCTGAAAATTTAACTCTCCAACAAGGTCTTTCTTGTGAAACCGTTGTTTATCTTGCAAGTTCCTACAGATTCTCAATTCTGTACCCATAATTTTCCTATCCCTTGAGCCCTGGTAAAGTTTTCACGGAAAAAAATGAATGTTTTTGAGATTCAACATTTAATCTCTTAATTATTCTAAGGCAATAACATCTTTCCAGTGTTACAGATTTCATACCAAAAAAAAAAAAAAAAAAAGGTTATTTAGGGCTGGGCGCAGCAGCTGACACCTGTCACCTGTAATCTCAGCACTTTGGGAGGCCGAATCGGGCAGATTGCTTGAGACCAGGAGTTCGAGACCAGCCAGGGCAACGTGGCGAAACTCCGTCTCCACTAAAGATACAAAAATTAGCCAGGCGTGGTGGCAGACACCTATAATCCCAGCTACTGGAAGACAGAGGCACGAGAATCATTTGAACCCACGACAGGGAGGTTGCAGTGAGCCGTGACCATGCCAGTGCACTGCACTCCAGCCTGGGTGACAGAGCGAGACTCTGTCTCAAAAAAAAAAAAAAAAGAGAGAGAGAGAGAAGTTATTTAGAACTAACAGTATGCAAGGCACTGTGCTGGCTGCTATGGGAGACACAAAGGAATGCAAAGTCATGACCCTCCAGAGGATTATAACCTCAGCGGAAAGACAGACAGGTGTATAAGCAACTATGATACAAGGCAAATGGAGGTAATGCTTTAAAAGAGCTAGACAGGGGAAGGAGAGATTAGCTCTGGTGGGAAATTTTGGATGACTTCATGACAATGTTGTGCTCTAGCCATAAAGGAAACATAAGACTTCTTTTTTTTTCTTTTTCTTTTTTTTTTTTTTTTGAGACAGAGTCTCACTCTGTCACCCAGGCTGGAGTGCAGTGTTCATGATCTCGGCTCACTGCAAGCTCCACCTCCCGGGTTCATACCATTTTCCTGCCTCAGCCTCCCGAGTAGCTGGGACTACAGGCGCCCGCCACCACGCCCGCATAATTTTTTATATTTTTAGTAGAGACGGGGTTTCACCGTGTTAGCCGGGATGGTCTCGATCTCCTGACCTCGTGATCCGCCCGCCTCAGCCTCCCAAGGTGCTGGGATTACAGGCGTGAGCCACCGCGCCCGGCCCATAAGATTTCTTTAATAAGAGACGCAGCAAAGAACATTGTAGGAAGACATTATTATATTATAGAGGCATGAGAGGGTATATAGTCTTGTCTGCCTCACTCTCAGATTCATAAACCATGGGAAGGGCCTAGGAATCTGCGTTATTAACAAGCTCCCTAGGAGATTCTGATGGAGGGGTTCTGCAAACTGCACTCTAAGACTGATATAAAATATCTACCAAGAAATAGAGTAGGGAAGAGCAGGAACAAGGTATAGTGTGAAAGCTATAGGCTTGATAATAGAGTGAGAAAGCAAGTCTAAGCTTGTGGCAAAGAGTCAATGAGTGCCTTACTGTGTCAATTTTATACATTTACAATTAGGTCAAATAGATCCATTTGCATAAAATTCAAAAACTGGCAAAAATAATCTATGGTATTAGAAATCACGATAATGCTTCACCATGGGGGGTAGCATGGAGAGACTGAAATGGGGCAGAAGGGGGTCTCTGAGGTATCATTAAGGTTCTGTTTTTAATCTAAGTGCTGGTTAAAGGGACGTGTTCAGTTTGTTGTGCAAATTCATCTAACTGCACCTTTATATTATGCATGCTTTTCTACCGAAGTATATTATACTTCAGTAAGAAGTTTTAAAAATTAGGCTGAGTGGGTGTATTTCAACTAAAAGAAAACATCCTATAATTGTTATCTTATTAATCTCATGAAGTTTCATGATAACTTAATACCACTTTCAATTCTCTGAAAGTTATATAAATGTGATAAAATAGAATATAAGAGAAATGTTCAAAAACATTTTTCGGATCATTCTAATGGGGAAAATAACTTCTTAAAGCTTCCTTGCTAACACTTAAATCCCATCAGATTGAAATTTCTTATTCTGAAGTTATCATCCTTGAGTCTATTATTTATCCTCACTGTCTCAGCTTGCTGTGCCCCTTCACAGTAAAACTTCTTGAAAAAGTTGTCTATAATCTTTGTATCTATTTTCCCACCTTATATTATTTACTCAACCTACTCCTCTGCACCTTCCATATCCATCATCCTGTTGAAATTGCTCTTGTCCAGATTACCAAAAAATTATATGTTACCAAATCCAATAATCACTTATCTTTTTATTATACTGAGCCCCTCATAACATGCTAGGTTATTAATTACTCCCTCCCTTCAACACTCTTTTTGTATCTTTCATATTACCACACTCTCTTGATCCCCCTCCTAATTCTGGGTATTCTATATTGGATGTCCCTCTTCTGTTCCACTTCTAAATATCTGAGTGTCTCAGGGCTTGATCTTGAGACTATTT
The DNA here is from genome assembly GCF_028878055.3 of Symphalangus syndactylus. Classification (NCBI taxonomy): domain Eukaryota; kingdom Metazoa; phylum Chordata; class Mammalia; order Primates; family Hylobatidae; genus Symphalangus; species Symphalangus syndactylus. The sequence continues at coordinate 46,196,142 of NC_072447.2, forward strand.
ATGTTCTCCTAGAGGTCTCTAGTGCCATGGGTCTAGAAAGATCCTTAATGTGTATCTCCCAGCCCTGAGCTCTTCTCTAAAATCCAAATTTATATTCAGTTTCCTAGGGTCTCTAATAAACATCCCCAAACTAGCATGTCCAAATAAAAATTCTTGAAACTTTTTGTCCAAATCTGCTCTTACTTTAATATTCTACATCTCAATAAATGGCAATATCCTCATCATAATTGTTCAAGTTAAACATTTAAGAGTTAACACTGATTTATTTTTTACTCCTACCAATTAAGCCTTGTTGACTACAAATCTGAAATCAGTCACTTCAATCTCTCCAGTACAATCGTCCTTGTCCAAGCCACTATCATCTCTCACAGGGACTACTCATTTAATGACTGGTCTTTTTATTCCACTTTCACCCCCTATATTCCATTTTCAATAAACCAGTCAAAGTGAAGCTAATACTCTCCAATCACTTGCCACCATAATTACAATAAAATCTAAACAATTTATAAAAGCGAACAAGTCTTTATATGAGCTGGCCATTGCCTACCTCTCCAACTCACTCATCCTCAATGTTTTAGCCATATTGGCTTATTGTTGTTGTTGCCCCATGAATATGTTAACTTGTCTTTACACCAAACGCTATGCATTAGTGGTACTCCTGCCTAGAATACTATTCCTTTTGATTGTTACTATAGGAGATCAATATATACCACTCCAAAATATGGCACTTTGACATAAAGATTACTTTTAGTTAGAGGCAAGTAAGAATCAATATAAGCAAAAAGAAGCCTTCCCGGTGCTTCCCTTGTCTAACTAAAAGCAGAAACATCTGAGAAATGATAACTGCTGTAAGCCTTCTCTCCTGGGAAATTGTTATGGCCATGAAGAATATGAAAAGTTGATCTCAAGACACACTTGGCATAAACAAACTATACTCCACGTTTCTCCCATATATTTACCTTCCTACAGTTTGGCAACCCTAAATACATAAACCCCTTTTTTCTTTGTTTTGTCATTTCTCTACAAGTTTACTGTTCTTTGTTCAGATGCTATATAAACCCAGCATTCTAACCACCCCTTTGAGTTACTCATCACTGAGTTTCTACCGGGTGTATGTGCACTGAATATTTTAATAAACTTCTAGGGTTTTTCTCCTCTTCATCTGTCTTTTGTCACTCTAACTTTGTAGGACTCCAGCTGGGTAGCCTAGAAGGGTAGAAGGAACATATTTTTCTTCCCCTACATCACAGAGCTGGCCCCTTCTTGTCATTCAGATCTCTGTTTAAATAATATGGCTCAGAAAAAAACGTCCTTGGTTGGGCCTGGTGGGTCACGCCTGTAATCCTAGCACTTTGGGAGGCTGAGGCGGGTGGATCACTTGAGGTCAGAAGTTTGAGACGAGCCTGGGAAACATGGTCAAACCCCATCTCTACTAAAAATACAAAAATCAGCTGGGCATGGTGGTGCATGCCTCTAGTCCCAGTTATTTCGGAGGTGGAGGCACAAGAAAAGCTTGAACATGGGGAGGCAGAGGATGCAGTCAGCTGAGATTGCACCACTGCACTGCAGCCTGGGCAACAGAGCAAGACTCCAAATGACAGAAAGAAAAAGAAAAAGAAAGAAAGAGGGAGGGAGGGGAAAACAAAAGAAAAAAATGTCCTCGATAATCCAAACCAAAGTGGTCATCCTGTCACAATCTGTGATTTTACCCTATTTTAAAGTCTCTTTATGCATATTTTTCTAGTTATTTTGTTTTCTGTCTCCTGTAAGAGAATGTAATATCCATGTCGATACAAATCATATCTTGATTGTTAATTGCTGATATCCCAGTGCGCCCAAAATTGCATGTCCTGTAATAGGTGTTTGATAAACTTTTGTTGAATTCTGAATGTTAAACCCTCTGACAAGTGACCTGACATGATGAATAAAAATTATAGGGTTTAAGATTAAAAATATTTCCATACAGAATTGTTTACTTAATTCACAATGGCTAGGACTTGCCAATGGGTATAGAGGCCACCAGAAACTGGTGAACTATTTGTTAAAATCTCATAATATAAGAGGAATCATATTATTAAATGGCCACTATTCTGAGTTTTGAAAAACACTTCACAACTTTAAAAAATGATTCAAATAAAGTGAGGAGGTGAGTAATGCAAGTAATGCCAAGTATGACTTGTGTTTATCTAATAATGGTCTTTGTTACTTACAGCCACATGGAATTTTAGGGCTGCAAACAACAAGGAGAGGGACCTCCTTCTGTAATCACAGTGTTGCTATAATTACAGATAAAGGTTTGTCAGCATTTCCATTAAAAGAACTTAACTAAGCTGTTAAATGTCCATTAGCCTAATATATGGCTTATAATATCTTAGCTAACTGCCTATTAAAAACAGCTAATTAAAAACGGATGGATTTTTAAATAAAATTATGTAAATACCCAGAAGAAATCAACCCTTTAAGTGTGCACATTTCTATAACAATTGTAAGTGCAAGCTTTTTTTCCCAATATTTGAATTGTCTATTTGGATGCATTATTTGTAAAACTCAACCTAAAATGTTCTGGAAAGGGATTACATAACAATAAGCTCAATGGTGTCATAAGAAGGAAGAATGAACGGCTTGACTATTGTGGTGAACGCTGATGAACTACTCAGATTTCCCTTCAATAGAGAGCTTGTCCCAGCAGGTGGAAGGGCTGGTGGCAGACAGCCTTCAGCTCTCAGCTTTAGGGGTTGTCCCAGCCATGAAGACCCCCTTGCAAAAGGTCATGACTTATTTCTGAGAAGGCTATCATCCAGTGACTGATTAAGGCAGGAGTAGTAAGGCTCACTGTTCTTAGGACTACTCTGAAGGGTCATTTGAAGTTCTGAAGCTTCCCATATGTTTGGTCAATTGGGAAACAGCTCTATGGAGGTGCCCAATGATATTGAAAGTATCCACGTAGGCCACATACACAAAGTTCAACTGCAGATTGACCCATGTCTTGACAAATGCTCGGTGATCCTTCCAACATGCGGAGATAGGAAGTCTCGAGAGGAAGTCTACCAAGGCAATATTCCACCCACCTCTGTGTCTTTAGGGAAGTCCCTTACCTTGTGGGAGGTGGCGATAGAACATTTCTAATCTGCCTTTCTGGTTATGGTGAGACATATAATGTTCCATCTCAGCTCCCCTTAAAGTACAGCTGCAGAGTATAAAACAGAGTGCACACTACTTGTGTTGCATGTCATCTGGTCTCTTTAATCTTGGTATCATACTGTGGGACAAGTGACACAGGAAACTGACACCATGCTGATCATACTTTTGATGCCTATAAAACTGTTTGGGTTGACTGTCTCCTTAACTGCTGAATCTGTCAGGCTGCTTAACACTAAGGCTGTTATCGGGCCTGCATTACAGCTCAACTTCTCTTTCTGTCCAATCCTGCTTCTAAGCCCTCTCTTGAATATGTATTGTTCCAGTGGGCATTCCCTGATAAGTATTCTGCATATTAAACTTTATTTTGGAGTCTGGCCGGGCGTAGTGGCTCACGCCTGTAATCCCAGCACTTTGGGAGGCAGAGGTGGGTGGATCATCTGAGGTAGGGTGTTTGAGACCAGCCTGACCAACATGATGAAACCCCGTCTCTACTAAAAATACAAAATTAGCCAGGCGTGGTAGTACTTGCCTGTAATCCCAGCTACTTGGGAGTTTGAGGCAGAAGAATCACTTGAACCCATAAGGCAGAAATTACAGTGAGACGAGATGGTGCCATTGCACTCCAGCCTGGGCAACGAGAGCAAAATTCTGTCTCAAATAATAATAATAATAATAATAAATAAAAATAAAAATGTTTTAGAGTCTGTTTCCCAGAGAACCCAACCTGTAACACCTACTTAGTATGTCAAAGCAACCAAGGAAGTCAAGGGCTGTATTATTTCTCTTTTTATTTGGCTGTCAGGAGTTGTGTTTATTACTCCATCTGAGGAGCCCAGAGTGATTTTATGTACACTATGTCTTTTTGCAGTTTCATATTACATGTTCTTAGTTGCTTTACTAGATGACTGCTGAGCAGGCATCTAGGCCACCTCCACTGAAGTCGTGCAACCTCTTCCAATACAACTCCAGCAGGCAGCCAGGTTTGGAAGTACTCTATTCCATTACATCTGAAAAGTATGCCTTTTGTTTTCGAGACAGGATCTCACTCTGTCACCCAGGCTGGAGTGCAGTGGCAGGAGGGAGCATAGCTCACCATAGACTGGACCTCATGGGCTCAAATGATTCTCCCATCTCAGCTTCCTGAGTAGCCAGGGCTACAGGTGCACACCACCTCGCCCAGCTGGCTCTCTATCTATCTATCTGTTTTGTAGAGATGAGGCCTATTTTACTCAGGCTGGTCTTGAACTCCTAGCCTGAAGCGATCCTCACACCACAGCCTCCCAGTGTTGGGATTACTAGTGTGAGGCACTGCACCTGGCCACTATTTCCTTTTATTATTTCCACTCATTTGTTTTATTGCTCCCTTTCTGAGCAAAGATGATGCTTTAACATCCTTTGTAAAAAACAGCCTTTGAGGTTAACATACATCTACTTCTCAGTTTTCCTGCAACAAGATTTTTCTACCCCATGGAAAAATAGTCTCAATTACAACTAGTCCTAAGATCAGCTCTTTGGGGCTATTTGATTATTCAAAAGTCCTATGTAAATTGAAGACCTAAAGGATAAAAAGATCCCTCCCAACCATACCTCCCCTACATGTGCGATGAAAGCTTCAGCTGAGCTAGATGGCCCCTTTAATGGTGTTTTTAATTTATACCTGCTCTTGATGGCAGAGAAAATAAAGGAGCTCTCCGAAGGGATTTAGGTGTGGGAGTCAACATTAGATCCAAAGCAAGGGTCATTCTGTTCCTGTGTCTCTAAGGGCTTTCTCATTTACTCAATCTAATATTTTTTAAGCACCTCTTATTGTCCTAACTACCACGCTGGATGAAATGGTCAGAAAGCACTACATGTATTTGACCTCAGAAAAGTAACAGAAAGCCTATTCTGACTTTTTAAATAACATTTTAAGAAGTCCTGCATAACTCCTTTCTATTATTTTATGAACATAGTCCATGGAGGCCTCCAACTAGCAGCCCGTGAACTTAACCTAAGGCTTCTATTTAATGAGTCTGATAGCCACCTGAATCAAAAGTCTTTTTTTTTTTTTTTTTTTTTTTTTGAGACGGAGTCTGGCTCTGTCGCCCAGGCTGGAGTGCAGTGGCACGATCTCGGCTACCAGGTTCAAGTGATTCCCCTGCCTCAGCCTCCCGAGTAGCCAGGACTACCAGCGCATGCCACCATGCCTGGCTGATTTTTTGTATTTTTAGCAGAGACGGGTTTTCACTGTGTTAGCCAGGATGGTCTCTATCACCTCACCTCATGATCCGCCTGCCTCGGCCTCCCAAAGTGCTGGGATTACAGGTGTGAGCCACCGTTCCTGGCCCTGAATCAAAAATCTTTTGCATATATAAGGAAAAAAAATCAACAGTGTTGTGTAAGGGGCTCATAGGCACTTCATGGATTGAGGTAGCTTACAAAGCAAAATAACAGGGATGTGCCACAAAACAATTCAATACACTACTGGATTCTTTGAACCGAAACCTTGAAAACAGCACAAATCTGTTCCAATACTTGGGAGATCAACCATTTAAAAGTAACATGTCATTTACCACTTCTGCCTGCTCTTCTGTTCTAACCTGCTCTTCTGTGGCTGTTCATCGCAGCCACATTTGTAGGTTTAAATGTTCAGGTTGCCTAGAAAGCTTTGCATATGCAAATATATGCATAATCATCTGGTTATGCTTTCTATCAGACTCATAAAGCTGCTTTATTCTCTCCAACATTCTTCTTCTAATATTTCATAAATAGGGCTGTAACCTCAACCTTAAATTCCAAATATTCTGAATTTTCTTTTTGTCTATAATTGTATTTTGTCAAGTTTTTTTTTTACTAATATTTAAAATGAACTTTAAAGGTTTCTGAATTTTAATATTGAAACCTCAAATTCTTGCACACTCACCTTAGGTAAGTAAAAAAGCTTTGGAGCTCGAGTTAATAAGGACTTAGTCAAGGAAAGAGACAATACAGAGAGTGAGAGTGTGTTTGTGTATGTGCATGTGTGTGTGTTGAGGGGTTGTTAGTGCACTGCATATGACATCGAGAAGTGAGGGATGTGAAAACCAAGATGTTTCCATCCCAAGGCCGTGTGACCTGATTCAGAGCTGCATCTCATTCACCTCTTAGGTCCCTGGTTGGAGTGCCTTTTTCAAATGTCTCTGCCCAAAGTGAGGGACATCTTCTTATTAAACCATCCAGTCAAAACGAGTGATCTTTCTAATACATACGAAGACTCAGGATATGCCAAATGCAGATATGCAAATGACCAAGGCCTATTTTCAAGGATTATTACTAAGATAATTATTTGGGATAAAACTTAATAAACACAAGTAGTATCCGCTTTATAGATAGATTATGGTGTCAAATTGAATATGAATATCAGTTGTTTGCAATAGGGAACATATTTTCCACATAAGCATTGGATACTTAGTAGCTCAGTTGCCAAGTACACTGCTGAATCTAACTTAAGCTATTTAATGAGGAGAACAGACCTGCTATTGGGATTATGGAATTCAGAAAACAGTAAATTCACTCTGAGAGCAACTGAGATCCTCTGAAATGGGGTCTTGGAAGGCGGGGAATTAATAACAGGGCCTTTGAGTATGGCCTCACAAGTTGTAAACTGCTTCCAGAGGCACTCAGCTGAGAGGCACAGAGAAGCTGAAATCTTCAAGCCACGAAACCTGGCCCTGGGCTCTGTCTGCCCAGTAAAAGGACCACTGTTTTCTTTCTCTCAAGGGATCCACATGGGCTAGCACGTGTCTTAAGTGTTTGGGTTATCATGCTGACTATACACTCCTGAAAGGCAAGCCAAATTATTCCTTCCTAGACAAAAGCAAAAAATCTATGAAGAAAAATAAACAACTTGAGAGGTGAGATACTTGCCACAAGTTTGGATGGACAAAACTTGTAAATTGAGCATTCACTGCAGAATCCATGCTTATTTTAAGTGTAAGTTATATACACACACACACATATGTATATGCATAGATATGCATGCATACATATACACATATTTATCTATATTTAAATAATGTTTTATTTGTATGAATGTAAGCGGTACAAGTGCAATTTTATTACGTGAGCATGTTGGATAGTGGTGAACTTAGGATTTTTAGTGTATCCGTCACCCCAATTATGTACATTGTACCCATTAATTTACCATTGATCCCCTTGCACACCCCCACACTTGAGTCTCCAATGCTTAGCACTACACACTCTATGTCCATGTGTATATGTATATACATTATTTGTCTTTCACTTATAAGTGAGAACATGGGATATCCTTCTGCTTCTGAGTTGTTTCATATATATATATATATATATATATATATATATACACATACACTGATATTGATGGCTTTTCTCTAGAAAAAGCATAAATCTCTATATTTATCAAACTATGCACTTATGATATCTGGCAATATCTTATCTACTAAAACAAAATGTGTACAATGTGCCCCAATATCTAGCAATCTCACTTCTGGGTATACACCCATGTGAAATGTGTAAATTTTTATACCAAAAGACATATAATAGAATATATGTCTGCAGCAGCACTATTTATAACAGCTAAGTTATCAATAAAACTGTTATAATTACCGTATGGAATATTATGCAGCCCATAAAATCATTGTTTAATAACTACACACAAGAGAATGGCTGATACACAAATACAATGCATTAAGAAGCCAGACATTAAAGAGCATATATTGTATAATTCAGCAAAAATATAGTAGGGCAAAACCAATCTATGCTGTCACAAATCAGATCAGTGATTACTCTTGGGAGACTAATGATTGCAAAGAGGAACCGGGGTGCTGTTTTGTTTTCTTAATGTGGATGCTGATTACATGACTGTCTTTAGATTTTGAGGTATATACTTGTGATAGGTGCACTTTTTATTGTATATGCACTTTAATAAAATTATTTAAAATAGAGTACAGATCTCTAAAATGTTAGAATACCACAGTTTTCATCTTTTTGCTATTGCTATGAACCACATCCAGAGTAAGGTGTTTCGTGTATATTATCTTTAATTCATACCATATGGATTGTATGGCCTGTCTGGTCAGGATGATTACCCTCATTGCACAAGTGATCCAGCCTTTGATGCAAAAACTGAATACATTAATTGGCATTCATCCTTTGTTGTTGGGTGGGGGGGAAGAAGCACAATCATCATCATTGTGGATGTGTTCATGATATGAATTGTCACTCCAAGTTTCCTTGATGCTTTTGGAGTACAAAGATGATGTAGCTGCTTGAGGCCACTCATCCTAGAAGCACTCTGGAGAGGCATGTGACAGTAGATGCTAACTGACATGCTTATTTGTCTGTGTCAACAATCTAATTAAGGTTTTTTCCTGCCTAGTAGATTGGTCTAATTTTAATTCACAGTACCAAAAAAGAAAGACTTCCGGGTAAATAGAACAAAAAAAGTCTTCAGAAGAAACAAAAAAAGTACAAAAACCAACTTAAATGGCCTGTAGCTCCAGAAGTACTTTGTTGACAAAGAATTCTGTGAACACATCATATATATTATTGACTAAAAAACCTTCAAAGTTCAGCACAATGCTCTGATCCCTAGATATTTTATTTTATAGTCTACACACTGTTAAGGTTTTTGATGTTAAGAATTGAAATGAGAGTAGTATCCTTATAAAGCATTCTTGCCTATCTTAACCACCACTCCCTTTCTAATGACTAGGAAAGAGTATAATGTAAAATAAAAAATTGATTCAAAATTTTTGAGCATGAAAAAATTATCATGAGGGAATTCTTCTCCTTAACTTATCCACTGATGTAGAAATGTACGTGTAATTGTTAGAGAAAAATAATAAAATGGATGTTGACGATATTTCCCAGAAGAATTAAAAAATTTGAAATTAAGTTAGTAAAGCTGTTATTCAGTCATTATTTCAGGGTCTTTTTTCAAACCTCTGAAGTACATGTGGAAAAACGCTACATAAACTTAGCAGAAACGTTAATTTCTGCAACTTATTAACTTAGTTATTAGCCTATAATTCAAGATTCTTGAGTATCATTAAAGGACCCACACAGGTACATCATTTTAATGATATATGTGAGACAATAGATATATAAAAGTAGGAACACGATCTGGACATTAAGAAATAATTTTGAGGTTCTCCTTACTGATACATCATGTTGTGTGTTGGAATTTTTGCCCTGATATTCACCCCCTAGTCTGAGTCAATCAGACCTGGAATTCTCCTGATGACTGGTTCTAGACTAAGACCAGTCTCATGTCCTAAATTGGCTCAACTGGATTGAAGAGACATATTCCAACGAGGTGGAAGAGGTTTTCTCTCTCTTCAACTTGTAGCTTAAAAGCCAATTTATGACTATAGGAGGAATAAAACTTAGGAATTCATGAGCATAAAGAGTAAGGCCAGTAATCAAAGCATCCCTATACTTGGCAAACCTGGCCACTCTGAGACTTCTCTTTGGAGGATTCCACCTCTGCTACATCTAGACAATGACTCAGTGTTATTCCTGGATATAAGGCACTGCTGGGAATACACAGATGAATCTGACATGAATTCTATAATGAGTTTCTAAGGAGAATAATGAATTTTGGTAATGGGAAATGAAAGTGGGGAAATGTACTATATTTTATGGACTTGACCTTAGTCTATAATATGGGTGTCTGCCACTCGTTCTACAATCCATTAGCAAATCATTTAACTTAAAAATATTTTATCCATATGTTAAATTGGGCTACTAAAACATATAATGAAAGGGCATATAGAGATATGGGCTTCTTTAAGGAAATACAATAACAGCTAATATTCCTAGGAGCTTTATGCATATCAGGCACTGTGCTAAACACTGAATAAGCAATTTCTTAATCTTCACATGAACCCCATGAGATAGACATGGTTTTCCCACATTTTACAGTTGACGAAATAGAAGAGATTTCAGCCACTTGTTCAAGGTCATTTGTTCAAGGTCAGACAGGTTTCATAGTGAAACCTGGAAAGTAATCTCAGATAGTTTCTCAAATTGAAGCTCTCAACCAGGAACTCTTTTTACCTCCAACATATATTCAGACATGGCATAAGCAGAGGACAGAGGCTGTTCTATGAAGCGATGACTAAAAAAAAAAAAGTACAAATATTTATTTTAGCCATTGTGAGCTAAAAAAGTGGGCTTTCCTAAGCAGTTGCGTAATAGGAGAAAAGCTGATGAATAATGAGACAGACGGGTTGGTTTTGAGGCAGAGGGTCTTTGGAGACAAAAGCAAATACTTAAATGAGAAGAACTCTGAAGTGTGTGTGTGTGTGTGTGTCTGTGTGGGTGTGTGTATGTGTGTGTGTGTGTGTGTATGAAAACAGAAGTTCCATAATTAATAATCTACTATGTGACAAATACTGCTATGCACAATCACTACAAAAGTGAAAGGCCTTGATCCTTTCCTTTTACTACAGAGAATGACACATATAAATAAACCATGTCAATCTGCTACAACAAGTGCTAAGATTGAAGTTCATTGAGGGTTCAGCCAGAGCCCTAAAAGAAACTACTGATTGCCACATGTATGTAAAGGCAAGCAAGACAAGGTTTCCTGGATGAGATGAGGCCTGGGCTGAAACATGAACAGAAAAATGTGTTTTTCTGGAAATCCATTCAATATGCAATATTTAGGTATCCCTTTGCTTAAAGACAAAGTATTTGTTATTTGAATTTATGTATAGTAAAATCCGCTCCATTTGAAGTAAAGTTCTATGAGTTCTGACAAGGGCTTAGTCGTGTAGCCATCATCACAGGCAAGACACAGCTTCATCACCCCGCAGAACTCTCTTGTGCTGTCCTTACCCCCATCTCACCTCCTCAGAACCAATCTCTTGTAACCTTTCTACTCTGCGGTGTATTGTTCTGAAAATGACATATGTTTATTTTATAACTTTTAAATTAGGTTCAGGGGTACACGTGCAGGTTTGCTATATAGGTGAACTGCATTTTGCGGGGGTTTGGTGTAAAGGTTATTTTCTCACACAGGTACTAAACATAGTACCCAGTAATTATTTTTCCTGATCTTCTCCCTCCACTTGCATTCCACCCTCCAGTAGGCCCCAGTGTGTGTTACTCCCCTCTTTGTGTCCATATGTTCTCATAATTTAGCTTCCACTTATAAGTGAGAACACGCAGTATTTGGTTTTCTGTTCCTATATAAGTTTGCTAAGGATAATGGCCACTGGCTCCATCCGTGTCCCTGCAAAGGACATGATCTCATCCTTTTTAATGGCTGCATAGTATTCCATGGTGTATATGTACCACATTTTCTTTATTCAGTCTGTTCATTGATAGGCATTTAAGTTGATTCCATGTCTTTGCTATTGTGAGTAGTGTTGCAATGAACATACACAACATGCATATGTCTTTATGGTAGAATGATTTCTATTCCTTTGGGTAAATGCCCAATAATGGGATTGCTGGGTCAAATGGTAATTCTTTTGTAAGTTAAATCACCACACTGCTTTCAACGACTGAACTAATTTACATTCCCACCAGCAGTGCGTTAAGTGTTCCTATTAAGAGATTATTAAATCCCTATCCTTCAAGGAAGTTATCTGAAGTAGTCAAGAACTACACAGAGATCACTGAGTCAAATATTTGAAGAACAAGTGGAATCTTACAGCTAGCTACTATCAGAAATAACAACCCGTCCTAAATATTATGGAGTTAATAATTTTCTACTTACATTATGTTAAATGAGTCCTCATCAAGAAATCATGAGTAACATAAAGTTAATAAAAAGAGATGACATGATAGAATCTCCAAGAAGTTGAATCACAGATTACCTTCAAAGTTTACCTGAACAAATCAACAGAAATTGCATAGAAATAGAAAGCTCTAGAAGTCCATTAGGAGGGGAGTTAGAACACCTTCAGAGAAAAACAAACAGGAAAAGTGAAATTTAACTATCCAAGGAAAACGTGTGAAAGACATATTTAAATCCCTGTCACTAACAAAGCTGAAGGAAGAGTGTCTTCCGATTACAGGTGTTTCTTCTACCTACATGAAAAACTGGGAAATGGGCAAGTGAAGAGCCCAGATGTATCTCTGAAGAAAGAACCCTCCCACCTTACAGCTACTAGAGTGGACAACCCACTTGTAAGGTGGGGATTATTCATCAGCGTTGTCCACAGCCTCAGGGAAATACTCCTCAGAGACATCTCATTCCTTGCTCCATTGCTTCTGATCATGAAGTCCATTTCGTGATCATTGCTCTCTAATTCTAAAACTTCTAACCATGAGATAAGTTTCTAAGTTACCCTCACACACTCAGGTATCCAGTTTCTGAAAAGGTAGTACAAGTAATGTGAATGAAAGAGTATTCTGGTCTGGATGTGATTTTGAATTTTAGTTTTTTTTTTTTTGTTTTGTTTTGTTTTGTTTTTCTGCTGGGACAATCCAATCTAGGTGAGCCAACCCAAAGGTGAGGGACAGACCCTGGTTAAAGGAGATGCTTCAACACAGGCCATCCTATGAGGTGCTGTCTGAGAGGCCAGTCACCCTCTCTGAAAGCTCTGCTCATATGTTTAATTTTCAGCAACAGATATTGCAAGAGAAAAGCATGCTCTGTCATTTTCCTATGATTAGACAACTAATAAATAAGCCAGCTCTGGCTTAAATGTAGCGCTTTTAACTCAGGCCATGCCCATTTTTTTATGCCACACATCTTCTCAGGCACAGCGGGAACACACTTGCGGCTTAGCAGCAGCAGATGATTTTTTCAAAGAAGAGAAGAGAAGACACCTTTGGCAAAACGGTGCTGATAAACTAATAGTCAGGAGCTTTGACAGAATGTTAAAGAAAAGCTGATTTTCTTAGATTTTTTTTTTCAGGACAACATCTCTGTTATCCTTGAATTGAATTCTTATTCCACATGTCAAAATCCATATCTAAGAAACACCAGAGAATTCTTCCAGATACATAGAAACCCATATATTTTTTTCAGTGATAAGCAGTTTGATTATAAAAGATATAAAACATGACTCATAAAAAAGCATGGGCCGGGCGCGGTGGCTCACGCCTGTAATCTCAGCACTTTGGGAGGCCGAGGCGGGCGAATCACGAGGTCAGGAGATCGAGACCATCCTGGCTAACACGGTGAAACCCCGTCTCCACTAAAAACACAAAAAATTAGCCAGGCGTGGTGGCGGGCGCCTGTAGTCCCAGGTACTCGGGAGGCTGAGGCAGGAGAATGGCGTGAACCCGGGAGGTGGAGCTTGCAGTGAGCCGAGATGGTGCCACTGCATTCCAGCCTGGGTGAAGAGTGAGACTCCATCTCAAATTAAAAAAAAAAAAAAAAAAAAAAAAAAAAAAGCATGGCTTAGATGTCGAGTAAATATTGTAGCTAAATCCTGAAAGCTCAACATCAATAAATAATGGAAGCTTTAGAAATCAATTCTCTGGAAAACATCCTTAATTTAGAATACTCAAAGGGCTGCTGAAGCTATTTTTTTGGCAGTTCCAATCTCCACAGGTGATCTATAGCCTGAACTAAACCTAAAGCCATCAGATTTTCCAAATTTAAAACATTTTAAAATGGTCACATCTAATCCACAGGTTTTTAAAGTTACAGTTAATAATCATGTTACCAAAAACATACACTAGAAGAAATGTTATCAAAACATTAATTAAAAGTCATGTTAAAATATATACAAGACATACACTAGAATTTTTAAAAATATTCACATATTAAGAAAATGAAAGTAAGGAAATAATACAATAATTACAAGAACTTCAAGAATTTCTGATAGCGAGTAGTGAACATACTGATCAGTACAAGGGCTTGGGGTTTTATTAATATTTCTGAGGCATAACTGTCTTAAAAAGAGCCAAAAGTAAAATCTGATAATTTATCAGATTGTCTAAGAAAATGTTAATATTCATCGTCTATAAAATGACTAACTTTTCTTTGGTGCGCATGATTTTCAAGAAAACGTGATTCATTATTTCAACATTTAAAATTTGCCTGGAGAGCAGCAGCATCCCTGACAGACTGGCTCATGCTATGATTCGGTGTCAAGATGAAAACGCTGTCTTACAGACATGTTCTGGGTTCAATTTCCAGCGGTTTAAAAGATTTCTTGGAATTAGATTGTGCATGATAATGTGCCTCAATCTAGAAGAGGCACAGGCAACTCCCAGCATGCAAGCAGAGCTCCTGGGTAACATCTGAAAGTATTCACCCACACCGTAATCCGCTGGTTTATTCCACCTTTATGAAACTCCTAATACACTTGTTCACCGTCTGCTTAAGCAGCAACAGCTTAAATGAGGGACACTTCAGACAAGGCCCCTTCTGGGTCTCTTTCTCTTTCAGTACCACAGAGAAAAAGATACAATAGCAGCAACAGCAGTAGATGGAATTTTTATTTGAAACACCACTAAATAGCTTTCAGATGAGGAATACAATTCTTTGGTATTTCTGTTTTAAATAGTGCAGGGGCGGCCGGGCGCGGTGGCTCACGCTTGTAATCCCAGCACTTTGGGAGGCCGAGGCGGGCGGATCACGAGGTCAGGAGATCGAGACCACAGTGAAACCCCGTCTCTACTAAAAAATACAAAAAAAAATTAGCCGGGCGTGGTGGCGGGCGCCTGTAGTCCCAGCTACTCAGAGAGGCTGAGGCAGGAGAATGGCGTTAACCCGGGAGGCGGAGCTTGCAGTGAGCCGAGATCGCGCCACTGCACTCCAGCCTGGGCGAAAGAGCGAGACTCCATCTCAAAAAAATAAATAAATAAATAAATAAATAGTGCAGGGGCTGGGCTATGAGATTTTCATATGCTATCTCATTTATTTCATTTATCTATACATGTTTAATTTAGAGTGATAATGTAACATTGGATGTGGAGACTCCAGAGCTGAATAATGTAATATATCAAGACAATACCTGCAGAAACAGCTATGCAGTGGAGTATTTTGGTTTTATACTTCCTCAAAAATGTTCATCACGTTATTTTCACTTTTTTTTTTTTTTTTTTTTTTTAAAGAAACACAGGACTGGCTTTGGAGTTATTTAGGGGAAGAGCGCCTTTGGTCTTTAGAGAAAGCTTCCTGGACAATTCTTGTAACAAATAAAATATCAAGGTGTAATTATATAATATCACTATTAAAAAGCAACTTATTTGTACTATATTTTAGCTGTTTTAACACTAAGTGACCTTACACTCATTCATTGTTTCTATTGCTCCCTGCTATTGTTCCTTTCTAGAAGAATGTTCTCCCTTATATACTGTACTATCACCACTACTTAATTAGTTTTTGTATTCAATAGTCTTGCTCATTGGCGCTAACATTAAACTATGAAATAAGTTAAATATAATGGAAAAAAATAATTTCTTACTTTAATAGTCACTTTAGTCTTCACAATAGGATTCTTTAAATCTATAACTCAATAGTTAACAGCTGAGAAGGATATGAGTGTGTTTAATATAAATTAAAGCATCAATTTCTGTTTTATACCACATTTTCTTTTCCATTCATCGATTGATGAACGTTTAGGTTGATTCCATATCATGGCTAGTGTGAAAAGTGCTGCAATAAACATGGGAACGCAGATATCTCTTCAAATATTCTGATTTCCTTTTCTTTGGATAAATACCCAGTAGTGGGATTGCTGGATGATCTGGTAGCAATTCATGTTTTACTAAGAAAGCGTTTACAACACAGATGCTCAAAAACCTTCAGCTATCTCTATACAATGCCATTTTAAACACCTTTGGAAGATTATTAAAATATGTTAATTATTTTGTCAGAAAACTAAATATTTAAAAAGCAAGACAGGTCAACAAATGCCAGATTAGAAATTACCATCAATTATTAAAGTCATAAAACATATTGAAATCTTTGGGATGTAATTTAACACATGAGATTTATGACTAATCAAGAAGCATATTATGTAGTATGTCACTTTTGTGCTTTCAGCAAGGAACATAATTTGATTCCTCTATTTCAGTGGGATGAAAACAGCTTGTGCCTCTAGAATTAAGACAATGGCCCACAGAATTAACAGTATGATAATGAATTAAATTCTCTATATTTCACAGAAAATAACAAATAAATTTTTTATGACTGTCAATAAAACCCTCAGATAGTTCAACTCTGTATAACTAACAAGAAAAATTAGTTTAAAATGTCATTTTAACTCTCCTTTAAAAAAAAAGCTTATCTAAATTTACTGGAGATATCAATGAGGTTATGGAGAATTATTTTAAGAAATGTAGAAAGAAACCACAATGGTTCTTTGCTCATTAACATAATGCTACATAATTACAAGAGATGGTTTATAATTACAAGAGGTTAATCATGCTTTGCAAGTTGTAAAATTTACTCTCTTAGGAAATAATTTCAAGAGTCCTACTGATTGTTAACAGGTTAAAAAACCTTCAATGTTTGTTAACACATTAAAAAGTCTTTATATATTTGGCCTTTACCAAAGTAGGCAGTAGTGACTACGGTCAACTATACTTTAATAGTTTTTAGAACAACTTATAAGTAGTTCTTGAAATGGCAATAAGAATAAGTGGCAATAATAAATAAAACATTTATGAACACAAAATATTGTTAAAACTCCAGTATTCACTTAGATATGTAATCTATGTAACAATATTGCATAATTGAAGAGTTTGCCAAGATAATTACTAGTGTATATATATTTCTCTGTATTTACAAATATTCATGGCAAATATGTAATATCAATAATGCCCAAATGTTTAATTATTTTTGTGAGATATCTCAATACACAAAAATGATAATACAAATATAAATTAATGTTTGTTAGAGTCTATTTATTTTAGATACACATCTCTTCCTTCAACAGCATTAAGAAATACACAATCTCCAGTGTAGGACCTCCTTATAGAAAAACATTCTATCACTTTGCATAGGGTTATTCAGATGTGCAGGAAAGAACCAAGAAATAATTACTGGTTATCTATTATACTAAAAATCATAGGCCTGAAGGGTACATCAAACAAGGAAGATAGCCAAGAAATGGTGTTCATATTCAAGTATCTTTACTCAAGCTAAGTCTGTAAGTCATGTATTCATAAAACGAGGCTTAGTAGCTGGTGGCAGTACACTGTAAATACCAAATGAGCTGTATAGGACTTTCAGGAAATGATGGTTTTTGAGAGTAGGTGTGGCAGGTCTTCATGGGGGCAATGGGACTTGAGAAAGTGTCTTGTGATGACGGGTGTAATTTGTACCTTGCATGAGGGTAAATGGCAAACAGGAGAGCATGAGGCTAGAAAAACATGAGACAAATCAGAGAACAGTTAATGGTGGCATTTAGAAGATATGCTGGAGGTGAATTACCGAAAGAGTTTGAAAGGGCTTGTAGATTATTCCTCATTTCAGAGGTGAAGAAACAGGCCCAGAGTCGTTGCATAACTTGATCAAATAATAGGGCTCTGTGTTTTTCAATCATCGTCCACTGCCTCGAGCTACTTCCATGTCCTCTATTCTTCTACTAGTTAAAATGTACCTTTTCACTTTGTGAAAATGATGTGAGTGAGAGTAATATAAAATATCTTGTTATCCATAGTTTCAAGCCTAGATTTGTGGAAGTCAGAATGACAGTTTCTTTTAATATAACAAGTTTTCATTGATAAAATTATTTTCAAAAAATTCTCTAAGTACTCTTGAGTGGTTTAAAGTCCTTATTTCCCTCCCCCAAGAAAATCTTAAATTCCTCAAGACCAGGTCTGTATATGAATCATCTGAAATCCTCCCGAAAGGGATGGATAATGCCTTTGTCTAAATGTAGGTGCTTAGTAAATTATGGATAAAAGTTGAACAGCACTGGCAACAATAATTTACATCAAAGTACATTCTAGTTCTCTATATCACATAGAAATAAAGAATTTCTTATAAATTTTGTAAATGTGAAAGAAAATATAACCAATTTAGAAAATAAATGTCGATCTTTCATTTTAATTCTTGCTTCTTTCACATTAATTTTACAAAACCTTGCTTCTGATTTGATTTTCTCTGGATTAAAAGCATTTTTATGCAGTTGGAAGCTCATTGTTAATCATGATAACTGTAGTGGCTGCTAGTATGAATTAAGCACATATACCATGAGCCTGGCTAAATGGCAAGCCGTTTAGATCTCTTTCTACTACAGTTGATTATAAGTTTTTTTTTTATTATACTTTAAGTTTTAGGGTACATGTGCACAACATGCAGGTTAGTTACATACATATACATGTGCCATGTTGGTGTGCTGCACCCATTAACTCGTCATTTAACATTAGGTAAGTTTTTAAGAGTCAGGGATGATATCTTAGCCATCTTTCTATCCAAAATGCATAGCATGATCCCTGACATGTGTCATGTGTAATCAAAATTTAAAAATCATAAATCCCCTACCAAATACATTTTCATTAAATATTTCGCATGAGTTATCTGGTTTAATCATCCCCCAAACCTCACTCTACAAATGGAGAAACAAAAGTTTCACAAATGTAACATGCCCAATGCCCCACAGATAGAAAGTGGTGGAGCCAAGATTTGAACTGAGGCTCTTTGACTCCAGAGCCCCTGCCAGAAAATACAACTCTATGCTGCCTTGACATAGCTCTTAAAATAAAGAGCCATTCAATTATGCTCAATGATCTCCATAACAGTTTCCAGAACTCTAGCCATGAGAAAAATAATGGTTACTAATTTGAATAACGTAAGAATTATATTACCAAGAAAAAAGGGGAGGCCACGCTTAGGAGACACTGTGATAACAGTAGAAAGCTCAAATAAATAATTTTTTTTAAAGTTCCAAGGTATCCATTCGAAAAATACAAAAAAAAAAAAAGTCCATTTCTAATATTTTATTAACAGTGACGGGCCTGAGCATAACATAAACTGAAGGCTCTTACCGTGTTAGAAAATAAACTTAAAGTAGACATTTCACTGGAGAGCTGAGGTCCCAGGTAGGTGAGGTTCTGAGTACATCTAACAGAGGTGTTATTAGCCACATCATTCAATCACTTAAAATAAGATTATATACGCACAGCATTAGCGAGTCAACCATCATTAAGACAAGTGGATTTTTCGGAGACTTTAGTGTGAGTCCAGATGACCAAACTCCTCTGCTCTGCAGATGCCATACGTAACACAGATTTGCATATTTCTAATGTATTCAGGTATTACTGTTTAAAATCTACTAGAATAACGACAGCTTTAATAAAATTGAGTTTGAATGGCTTCAATAGCAAAGAAAATTCTTAAAGATTCAAGGGTTCAAGAATAGTCTACTTAGAAATAATCATTTAACTCCCGTTAATGAACATTTTTTTTGGATCAGTATCTACAGTTCTTTTTTTAAAGTTTTTTAAATTTTAAGTTCTGGGATCCATGTGCAGAACGTGCAGATTTGTTACATAGGTACACATGTGCCATAGTGGTTTGCTAGACCTATCAACCCGTCATTTAGGTTTTAAGCCCCGCATGCATTAGGTATTTGTCCTAATGCTCTCCCTCCCCTTTCCCCCTACCCCGATACAGGCCCCGGTGTGTGATGTTCCCCTCCCTGTGTCCATGTGTTCTCATTGTTCAACTCCCAATTATGAGTGAGAAAATGCGGTGTTTGTTTTTCCATTCCTGTGTTAGTTTGCTGAGAATGATGGCTTCCAGCTTTATCCATGTCCCTTCAAAGGACATGAACTCGTTCTTTTTTATGGATTCATAGTATTCCATGGTGTATATGTGCCACCTTTTCTTTATCCAGTCCATCATTGATGGGCATTTGAGTTGATAAACATATATAAAGATCACTTTCTTATCCTAAGGAAAACTAGATACTTGTATAATGGGACCAGATATATAAAGTGACTTAGTTAAAATACAAATCAACCCTAAGTATAAAATCAAAGGGAATTCTAAATACAACATGTATATGGAAATACCTATAATAACTAAATTCCTAATGTTGACAAAGCATTTGACAGTTTACAATTTTTTTTACTGTATCATATCATTTAATAATGTTAATGAGGTCTGTCAGGTAGGCATTTTGCATGTTTCACAGTTCAGAAAATATTTTCTTCCAGTAAATCTCAGCTAAAAACTGCTGAAGCTAGGGCTTGAACATCTGTCTTATTCCCATATTTAACATGGACTATGTTACATTTTCATCTACTTTTTTTGACTAATAAAGTTAATATGAAAGTCAGTCTAGATTCAGGCTTTGTACATCTTCTTTACAATGCTAGCGAGTTTGGGGCAACCAGATAAACACCAAAAGCACTCAAAGAACATGACCATAAATTAAAAATAAATCCATAATAAATTCAGATACTATGCTCTTCAAGGAATTTTTTGCCAGAAATTATGCTTTATTGTTTCTCTGAAATGGTACTATAGATTTATATTTATTTCTATATATTTATATGATTTTTACATATATGTGCATTTATATGTATACACATCCATAAACTATATACATATATACACATAAATTACAAATATGTGTACCTACATACATAAATATGCATATATCACACAAATACAGGCACATTTTCAATACCCCTTTTTGATTTTTTTCCTTGAAGAGCATAGTATCTGAATTTATTAATTAATGTTTCTAACTCATTCTAGATATTTCATTCTCTCTTTCTACCCATGTAATTTTGGCATTGCTTGCTCCTAGCACAATGTTTGGCACATACTTGTTGCTTAATACAAGTTCTTTAACCCAAACAATATAACCATCTCAGTAAATTCAGTGCCATACCCATACTTTACCTTCTCTTATTCTCCCTGGGCTAAATATGATCACTTCAATCAGAATACTCATAAAACAAAATCATCTGATTAATTTAACTTATGTTTTCCTGAAGTTTAAATCAAAATCATTTTGTTTGTTTTATCTCTTCATTTTAAAACCCTTTTAAAATAGATTAGTCTACTTTATTGCCTTGGTAAATACAGAATGTTGAATATTAATTTTAATCATTGCTAATGATTGGGGCCATTAAAAAGTTCCAGAATCATCATCTTTACAAATAGTCTCTGAGTATATTGCTGTGCATGTTGAGGGCTTAGGCCTTTAAATTTGTGAGGCACATCTATGGCCTACAGTGTGCCCTATGAAAATTGCTTTTAGGAATAAATTGATGTTAAGAACGTATCCTACCATGATGTGTCTTTTTCCTAGAACTGGCATAAAATAAACTAATCTGGCTAATAGACAATTTCAGTTTATCCTCATTTTATCACCATCTGACCTCGTGCATAACTAAATATTATCTACTTTTATGTTACTTCTGGATTCAATGCATTTGCCTCTCTCTGAGATCTATTTGTAATCAAATTTGTTAATTCCATCCTGAAAGTGAGAAGTAAAAAGGAAAAAAACTTAACATCTTTCTAACATTTCAACTTTTAACTACCCCATCCCCAGAAGGAATTGCTATTAAAGATAAGTTTTGAAAACTACACAAGGGCCTTACATTGCCTTGAACATATATATTATTTACAAGATCACCTAACTTTCTTCCTCATTTAACTGAAAAGCTTTCAGATAGCCTACTTTTTTCTCACGTAAGTAGATGAAAAAGAGAAAAAAAATCATTGTCTATTATTTTCTCAGATATATATATATATATATATATATATATATATATATTTGGCTACTACAGAAAATGTA
Organism: Symphalangus syndactylus; assembly: GCF_028878055.3. Lineage (NCBI taxonomy): Eukaryota > Metazoa > Chordata > Mammalia > Primates > Hylobatidae > Symphalangus > Symphalangus syndactylus. Next base: position 46,217,963 of record NC_072447.2, read on the forward strand.
AATGCATTTATCTCACAAGGAAGTTTAAAGCCTTGGAGCCATGTTTTCTGTATTAACACGTATTTTCATCGCTTCTTCCTTTACAATTGCTTTTTAGATTTTTGCTTTTTCAAAGCATAAATAACCCCAGTTTGTCTTCAGCTGCAATGAGAAAACATAGCATGGTATATATCTCTTGCTATCTGTCAATTTGCCTATTAAAATATTGTTCACCTTTTCTTTGGAGGGTTTTTCTTTGCCTCCTCTTTCCTGACTAAAGTTTCTTGCATCCCGTACATCCTTCAAAGGCTTAGCTTTCTGTATTGTTTGTTCAAGGCCTGCCTTTTGGGAGCTTGGACCCATCTTTGCTTCCCTGCTGCTATCATCTCCTTCTAAGCAACCTGTTTTTAGCTTCACATCTCCCTTTGCCATGCTTCTTTTGCTTAGAACAATAACCCAGCAGCAAGTACATAATTGCTTTAGGAGGATTTTATCTTGTACTCAGTTCCATGTTCCTATTCATTCATTTGTCTTTATTTTTTAAGTTTCTCGAGGCAAATATTTAGTGTTAAAGATCTATGCCTATGAGCTGATGTCTGCTTGCCAGAATTTTATCAGATACATGCACAGTTCATCACAGACAATGAGATTAACACTTCTCTATGAATTACGTAAAATGTTTATATCACAGTCTTTTTATAGTAAAGATATTAGTGATATTATGTATAAGTGTTTATATACCTTATATTTTGTTATATTTTGTTGCATAACATTTTCTGAGTTTTCTTCTTTTCACCTAGATTTGGAGTTTTAATATGGAGAAGCAGTGGTGGTTTAAAAGACCACAGAATGATATCAGACAGGCCAGAATTCAAATACAGGTTTTACTACTCTATGGCTCTATGAGCGTGAGCAAGTTACCCTAGCCTCTCTCCAGCTCAACTTAGGATTACTATGAAGGAGCTTGGAAACCTCATACAGGGAGAAGTCATGTAGTGGGCATAGCACAATTAGAACTATAACACACCCTCAATTAACGTTGATACCTGCTCTTATTCTCATCGACACCATTGCTATTGTAACTATTTTCTCCCCTTGCAATTGGTTCCCAGAATTTCACATAAACTATGAATCCAGTTTGTACTTAATATTTATTGAATTATTTTCTTCTAAACATTTCTAATTTTCCCATTTCTTGAAAAGAACTTTTACCAGATGTTATTCATATTGAATTATAAATTTAAAACTATTATAATAAGCTGAAATGTATCCCTTAGTTAGAGGAATTAACACTTTACCAACATAACAATTATAATCAATAAGAACATTGCTTCTATATAACATTTTATTACAATTCTGCTATAGTTTAAATGTGTACCCCAAATTTCATGTGTTGGAAACTTAATCCCCAATGTGGCAGCACCGGGAGATTGTGCCTTTAGGAGGTGATTGGATCATGAGGGTTCTGCCCTTATGAATGGATTCATCCATTCATAAATTAATAGGTTAATGGGTTATCAAGGGAGTAGGATTCATGATTTTATAAGAAAAGGAAGAGAGACATGAACACATTAGAATACTCAGCCTTCTTGCCATGTAATGTCCTGCACTGCCTCAGGGCTCTGCTGTGTCCCCATGAGCAAAAAGGCTCTAACAAGTCTACAGCCACACCAGCCTAAACGCGCCCACTCTTATCTGATCTTGGAAGCTAAGTGAGGTTCGGCCTGGTTAGTACTTGGATGGGAGAAGGCTTTGACCAGATGTGGCCCCTCAACCTTGGACTTCTCAGCCTCCATAACTGTAAGAAGTAAACTCCTTTTCTTTATACATTACCCATTTTCAGGTATTCTGTTACAAGCAACAGCAAATGGACTGAGACGAATTCTTTCAAAGTATAAGATTTTATTGACACATAGTGTGTTGAATAAATAACAGAATGATTTCATTTTTTTAATCAAAATTAAGTTTGTATTAGTTTCCTGTATTGTTCTTAACTCATTCAAAGATCAGGTGGATGAAGGACAGACTGGAAAATTTTAATGACTTTACTTAAATAAGTCATTTACTTATTTAAAAAGTCACATATTTAAATGAATAATTTGGTTGTATAACATAGTTACTTTAGAATAAAAATATTATATCTATAATATTTTAAAGTAATAAATAGGACCATAGGCTATTTATGAAATATAACATGACATGAATTTAGAATTTCAATGCATACTTTGTCTATATTTATTTAAATGAGCAATATGGTTTGAGAACAGTTGATATGAAACACGATGATGAACCCATCTTCTGATGAAAAAGAAAAATACTCAATTGGCAATGGAGCTGATGATGTATTCATTAAAATTAAATTGGCTTTAAGTTGTACTAGTCTTCCTATGCAACGAGTCCCTCCTTATTTTGATGAAAATTCCCCAATTTATAACTAAGACTGGATCTTGTTATTTTGATCAGAGATGCAAATGTCTTTGGAAAAAAAGTTGGGGTTCTTAAGCACATGACTTATCACTGAGAATTTATAAAAACATTTTATCCCCTTGTAGAAATGGATCTCAAACTTACGGAACATATAATTTAGACGAACTATTTTTAGTCCAACTGAGCTGCATTTAGGTTAATCCCTGTGATTACTTTTGAACTTGGTAGCACTCTTCTTGGTTAGCACTGTTGTTTTGAGACAATATCATACGAGGTTTATCTTGTAGGACATGTTCAGTAATTTCCTGGATAGTGTTCAAATTATTAATAGCTAATCATTATTCCAGTGAATATACAGTGTACTTTAAAAGTCACCATTATATATATGCTAATGATAAATGAAAAATAATCATATGCAGATATGAGAACTATAATGTTGGAATAAAGTGCTTCATTGCTGCCCCACACTCGTTAGCACTTGAATAAATGTGGATATAAAGTAGAAAGAAAGATTAAATATCAAGTGTTATTCCAACCATTAAATGATTTTTACTAAGAGAAGAATCTTTCTTCACATGATGACTCTATAACTTAGCTGAAAACAAAAGCACATAAATGGCCTCTCCTGAAGCTATGTCTTACACTCCTTCTGAAGACATTTCAATTATAAGCTGAAGCTCCAGAAAACAATCGATTCCTAAAGGTCTAACAATTGATCACTCCGTACACTGAAGTGCCTCTAATGACTACTGTTTATAAATGTTTTGCTTTAAAAAATAAGGCACACTATTAATAGTTTGCTTTAATAGAACAAATGCAAGTTTTCAAAATATTTATCAGACCACGACTCTTCCTGACTCAGATTGGCTTCAGATGTATGTATAAGGAAGGCCTATTATATTCATAAACACTGCTAAGTTGAGAGACCTGTTTCTAGATCCCAGTAAATGGCTAAGAGAAATTCACGTCATTGATCTGGTTGCATCAGTTTCACACAGTGCACAATCTTATATAACTTTTTTTGCCCCCCAGTGGCTGTTCATTTAGGATATCCTTCAGAACAAAAGAATAGGATTGAGTGTCATTTAGCAGAAAGAAGGGAGCTAAGCTGACAGGCATAGTGTTCTGTTGCAGTATTTTGTGTTTTCATCATTGGACAGCAATGACTACAGAATCGGCCACGGCAGCAACCCCTGAGAGTTAGGGGCTGGGGAGTGGGATGGACAACAACTGAGGAGGCAGACAGATAACTGCTTAGCAAAAAGGAAGAAGAAATCAATAATGATTATCTTCCTTCCTTGGGCTACTGCAATTCTGTTTAGGCATGATTTTTGTACTACATATTCTTTGAATTGGAAAATATATTGTTGATGTATTTCGGGAGGTAATACATAATACTTCTGATAAGCAATATTTGTTGAGCATTTTATTTGCTCTAATTATGTCAGGTGCTTTGCTACTTCACAGTAACCCCATGATAGAGCACTATGAATAGCCCTAGCTTAGAAATAAAAGTAAAAACCAGAGAGGTAAAGCAACCCACCCAACATCATATACATAGTGAAGAAGCTGCCAGGACTGGAGGCCAGATTTGCCTGTGTCCTTTAATGCTAAAAGTGCACAGGGCTTAGAGCTGTTCTGAATTCTGCAATACCCAATGTCTCCCTTTTTAGAATCAACATTTAGTAACATCCTCATTTACCGCCCTGAAATGAAATGAATTGATCTCATAAACTTGTCTGCACAGTGCTCTAACAATCATATAAAAAGAAAGAAAATAATTCATAACACAACAATATTTATTTTAAAATACTTTGAAACGTGAGAATGTTTTCATGGTCACACCAGAAGACCTATCGAAGATGCCAGACACTTGCACCTATGTTTAGAATCTACTTTATTGTAGAATTTTTCAAATGTCCCCTGAATATAGGTGAGATGTATGGAACACTCAAGTACCATGAGTCGCAAGGCTATTAAGAACTAGTTTTCTGCTATGGAAAAGAGCTCCTAGGAAACTTCTAGAAATTATCGCTGCATTCTTGAAAAATTCAGCAACTATCAAAACTGCATTTTCTCTCCTGTCCCCCTGCTCCAATAAAAAACATCCACACAAAACATTCTTTGTGTTTATATGTTAAATGGATTTACATTCTAGGGGAAATTAACTATAAACAAGGTTTTCCTCTATTTGAATGTGCAGGGGTATGAGGAAACACTGCTCACGCATCATGAAGAGTCTAGTCGCTTACCAACACGTTAGTGCCAGTAATGTCCACCTGTCATCATAACAACCAAAAATGCCTCCCTTGTTCAATTCAGAGAGACCATATTCCAGCAGAAACAGAAATGCCTCAGGTAAGAAGTGTAACATTAAGAGAACATATGCAAAGATCTCAGTGCAGTACTTTTGCACTCAGCAAGCACTAAATAAATGGTAGCTATTATTGAATAATGAAAATTCTATATTTATACAGAATTGCTCTTACAAAGCTTCTATTAACAGCTTAAACAGAAATTGTAACATTTATAGCTTAAAATTAATAAAGCTATTTGTGATACATTAAATGATTTAAATTTTAAAAACTGTAAGAATTAATGTGGAAAGCTAGTTTTAATTTTAGTTTTTTGACATATACAAATGTTTGCCCTTATACACATTTTATTGCCTACAAGATAGATGTAGACTTTCTTCTAAAACAATCATATTAATGATTTAAACAAAAACGTGAGTTTAATATGCTTTATTATTCATGCTTCATAATAATCACCTGATCTCTTCAAATTTAACTGTCACTCAAAGCTCAGTTCCTTTTCATGGCTATAAATTACATTTCAGAACTTTGTGTCTTTATACTGCTAATAAGTCAGATTTTATAATCCAGCATATAATAAAAGGATAGTGTACAACATTAATTATAAGGTCAGTTAGATGTCAAAGTAGAAACTCATTGAATAGTATTTTTGTGGAAGTAGCTAGACTCTATTATGTTTAAACTTCACTGTAATGAATAATTTGTATCAGACTTAATTCACAAGAGAAAAATGAAAGTTCTGTGGCAAAGTGGCTTTTTCTCCCGAAATAATGTTAATAATTGAAGGCTTTCAAAATTTTTTCCTGCAAATTTCAGATGTGATTAAATGTTGACTTTATAAAGGCTGGAAACGTCAAACACTTTAAAGTAAAATTATGTTTTCATCTTAATTTAATGATGAAAAACATACTTATGCTGTCTAATAGATCTAACCAAGAATTTCTGGTTCATTTGAATGGTCTACCTGGAAAATAATAAAATTAATAAAGGAGAGTATAAAATGCATATTCTGTAGTACATAAATGATGTGTCTTTTAAAATGTCAACTGCAATAATATTTTTTTAAATGAAGCCATTTAAAAATGATTTTTAGTGTAAATAAGATGCCAGAAGATGGACAGGTATAAAATTAACCTCTACCCATAACGATAATTTCATAGTAGTTAATGAGCTCAACTCAAGAAAAGGATAGAAGTCTAGTCAGGAAAAGGGTAATGCAAAGTGAAACATTAAAGTTAAATTATTTCCCTCATTTTTGGTAACAGGTTATTAAAATAGACTTAAATGGGTTTTTCAATATGAAACACTAGAATGAGCTTTCTGTGCTTCAGTTTCTTCATCTGAAGGAGAGGCTGTCTGATTAGGGGACCATAGGAATCCACTTCAGCTTTTGTAGTCTATGATGTATCTGCATTTTTATCAGGCATTTATTATTATTCCCATGTAGCAGGGAATGTTCTGCTCCCTCCCTTGAGCAAGGAAGTACAATTTGTATCAGGATCTCGAATTATGTTTTGCTCCATCTAATCCCAGTCATTTCTCTACATATCTGTATTTTTCACCATACTTAATAAAATTACAGGGATTTCTTCTTGTTCTACCACTTCACTTCAAGGTCTCCACTTGAGTAATGCAATCAGTTGGCAGGTACAATTACCATGAGGCAGAGGGAAATGTTTCTTAGGACCCAGGCAAAACTGATTTATTTTCCTTTGTGCCAAACCTTACGTGTACTTTTACACCAAGTTGACCTGCTTAGGCAAAGAGAGGAGCCGTCTTTTTCAAGCTCTGCAATGATCCTTGAGAAAGCAGAAGTCAATGCGATCTAATATTTTTATGGTGTGAGTTCCATCTGGGGACATTTGTATGGGGTTGAAGAGGAATGCATTTGATGAGACAGTGACTGTTTGGTTTAAATACCTCGTGGTCTGATCTTAGACAGGTATCACGTTCCTCAGTATATGCGAGTGTAAAGTTTCATGAACAAATTATTTTTAGTTGGGCAAAATGGCTATGAGTTGATAATTAATGATTAGGAAAAAGAGCCAGGATGGAGGATTATGCTCGTGGCCTTGAAGATCTCTAAGGTAGTAGAAAGAGTAATAAGAAGTATATTAGGGTTCCTTAGAGAAACAAAAGGAAGAAGAGAATATGTATAAACACACACAGGGAGACATATATATATAAATTGTGTGTGTGTGTGTGTGTGTGTGTGTGTGTGTGTGTGTGTGTGTGGTAAGAAATTGGCTCATGCAATTACGGAGGCAACTATGGAGACTGACAACTCCCAAGGTATACAGGGTGAACAAGGAAGCTGGAGACCCGAGAGAGCTGATAGTGTAGTTCCAATCTGAAGTACAGCAGACTTGAGATACAAGAAGAGCTAATATTGCGGTTCAAGTCTGAAGGCAGGAAAAAGCCCATGTCCCAGTTTGAAGGCAGTCAGGCAGAACGATTCCCTTTTACTCAGGGGAGGGTCAGTGTTTTTGCTCTATTCAGGCCTTTAATTAATTAGATGAAGTCTGCTCACATTAGGAAGGGCAATCTACTTTACTCAGTCTACCAATTTAAGAGTTAATCTCATCTGATAACACTTGCACAGAATCACCCAGAATAATGTTTGACCAAATATCTGGGCACCTTGTAGCCCAGTCAAGTTGATGCACAAAATTAACCGTTATAGGCAGTGTTGACAAATCAAAGCAGTGGCAACAGTAGGTGCAAAATGAACAACAGTATCATTAGAATGTCCAGGGACTTTTTCAATTCCAGGAACATATTGACTGGGTTTGATGCCCCATAACTTTACAAGTAACCCCTGTTCCACATGATACTCAATGCTCATATAACTGCCTTGGAGGAATAGTTGACATTCTCTACCCCCTGTCCCAAACTTTAAAAACATTTTGTGTACTGAAATGACTTAGGATGAACTGTGACCAGAAAGAAGAAAATAGTAACTCACAGGGTCCAAGCAAGATGATAGCCAACTTTTTGTTTTTTGTTTTGTTTTAGATTCTTAACACTTTAGTCAAGTTGGATCCACATTTTGATCATTGCAAATATTAGAAACAACTTACATGTTCAACAAGGTAAGATTGGTTAAACAAATATAAGCACAAATACAACAAAATAGAATCAGGTCATTTAAAAATGTGAAAGAATGAAATTTAAGAGCAAAGAAGAATCTCATGCTACAGAGATTTCTCTTACTAAGAAAGTCATCTAAATTCTCATGGATAGAATGCAATAGATTAATTAGGAAACAGTATTTATAGAAACAGGATTGTTACTCGTTAAATTGCCATAAAATTAGAACAAGAACAAACACTAGCTTAAAAGAGAAAAGTGCCTTTTCCTGAGGACATGTGATAAAATGATGGCATTTACAGAAAAATGAGTTAATGATACTGAGGGACTGACAGAAAGAAGGACATTTTCATGGAACCAAGGAAAACTATATTCGAAGGTGGTATCTTTTCTCTGCTATTGGTTTTATAATCATATACCTATAGCTACTCTTAAAAATTAAAATGCTTACAGAAAATATAACTTTGATATTGATAGTCTGAAACTCTCTACCGCAACCTCTTCTCTTAATTGATAATTATTTTTAAGATGGTTTTTTAAATAACATGAGATTTTTTATTAGTTAAGAACACAAGGAGCATGTTAGAACACACCGCACGTTGTGAAGTTCAGAAAGCCTGTTATAAAAGAGCAGTATTTTATCGCATTTTCATAAACATATGAATGTTTAAAATTCATATTTATATAACAGGAAAAAAGACTATTAGGAAATGTTTGAACATGAAAATGTATCAAAATGTTAAAAGTGGTTTGCTGAGGAAAGTGATATTAAAGAAGATATTTATAATTTTTTCTCTATGCTCGTCTATCAGACTATACATTTTTCATAATAAACCAGTATTATTTGCATATTCTGAAAAAAGTGTTATTTACTTGTTAGCTAAAATTTCATGTTATTTGATTCAGACTGTGTTTCTTCTGCTCAGTTTTTGGAATTCTCTCTCTCTACACTCAATCTATCTGAGAAGAATCAACAGCTACAATACAATTTTTTTTTTGCGTTTAGAGACTCTGTGCACCCAGAATAATTCTATGACACGTATTTCTGTTTATCTAAAAGTCTATATAGACAAGGGGCTCTGATACATGCTTTCTTCTTTAAGCCGCCATCCAATATGCTGCATTAAAGTTAATCATGGGGATATCCAACAGAGACCTGTATCAATAACATAAGAAAATGGGAAATTCATCTGATACTTTTATTTCCTAGGGTGAAAAAGAAATTAGAGCCAGGTAATATCTGGTATAAAAATAGGTAAGATCATACAAAATTCATTAAAGAAAATGTGCGTGCGGAAATTACCAAATCACAGAGTATTAGAGCTGGAAAAGACATTGTACAGATACAGAAATTTGAAAAAAAAAAATACAGAGATGAAGTGATCATTCTGCTGTCCTCACAGAAATGCCTGCTACTTCTATTGAATTTTCCTCTCGTCTTCCTTTAAGCATTTCTGGAGTGCGTGGTGTGTGTAATCATAAAGTTTTGTGTTAAATACCAAAAAGGAGGAAATTATAAAAGAGCAGTGTAATTTTTCTATTATATTTTGATAGTCCTGCCCTCTGCATAATTATTTTGTTTCTAATGTCTCCAACATAATCTCTTAAACATTTCTTAAAATATTTTTTATCCTAAATGTGAGCCGACTAAGGCAACTTCTTGACAAACACACGTCAAATAACACCGACATCAAAATCTAACCATTCATATCCATGAGGTAAAGAAAACAAAATTAACCACAGTAATTACTTTTCAATGACTATGACTTTTATAATATCACAGCTTAGTTTCTATGCATCCTCCTTTATTCTGAGATTCAGCATTATACATTTTCAATTTGATTTTGCCAATCAAATTTCATTTGTTCTTGTTTGATTGGCTGGGGTTTACCCACTAGGTGCTGCCTTCAATTCATTTTTACATTCTCTGGGGAGACAAACTGCACACGTAGGTTTTGCCAATTTCAATGTTTAATTCTGCAACATGTTGCAGAGCAAAATCTTCCTCGATTTATCCTATAGAAGTTTCCTTCGACAATGCAAGTGAAAAACCAAAACTCAAAGTGTGGAAAGTTGGAGCTAAGGCTGATTCTGGAATCAACTAGTTCCACATTAAAAAAAGAATGAGAATGAGACATAGATTCCCTACTTAAATCCAACAGAGGTAGTTTTCATTCTGTTATCATGCAACAGTGTGTGATAGTCAATGTTGAAGTCATATAAACAAGTTATTTGGTTTTAGAATTTAAAATAAAGGAGTTCTATCAATTTGTGGTAAACACAACTACCCATATTGTTCTCTTCCTTTAGACTCTAACTGGAGAAGAGAGTATATTTTCTGCCTCTTTTCCCAGGTAGTAGCATTTATAGGATGAGGAGCTGGCTAATGGCTTCAGTTCCACATGGCTAGCTACACTAGGGGGAAAAAAAAAGCTTAATGCTGCAAGCAAAATTCCAATGTAGTCACAAGAAGGACATTCTATTTCCTTTTGAAAAAATGTGTTTCAGGTTCTTGGGTAAATCTGGTGGTAGAAAGTTTACCACCTATAATTCTGTAATGTGATCCTCCTTTATAAAATTGCTATTACTTGTGGCAAGAAAAGAGGAAGCAGATGGTACCGTGTCAGATGCTGAAAAAGAAAGTGAGCATCTCCTAGAATATTACAGTGGAAGTATCCAAAATTGAAGGCAGATCTCACGAATACAAATTCAGAAGTAAATAAAATAGACATTCTACAAACAGTGACCAAATAAATGTCTGGACTGTGAAATAGTTTATCCATTGTTTATATAAGAAATAATGCTGATTATATTGCATAGCTAGTATGTACCCCAAACCAACAAATATATTTTAAAGGTCCATCAAACAGCCCAATAAGGTTCCATTTTCACATACACATGCAGCATTTTATAACAATCCTAGGATATGTATATATACAAAGGGATGGAAAAAATACAGTTTTCAAAGACAGAAATTTACCCTATATTTTATTGCTATCTGGGCAGAAACACACATTCCAATCTTTTCGTTTCTCCATGGCTTCTCCCAAAGAGAAATAGGCCTGTTTCTTTAAACAATTTTTTTTATAAGAGCTATCCCATCTTGAAGTTGAGTATTTCATAACAATATTTCTAAAATATTTTTCGTAAGGATAACAGTAGAATAAAGAACAATGAGCCACTTTGTTACAGAGATAAGCCATGTCATTCTTTTGGTTTATACTGTATTTGCCCAAAAGTATTATGTGGCTAGCTGATAGCTGCATAGATTAACTATAGCTTTTTACTATTTGTGATACACCAGGTTCCCTTTAATCAAACTTCAGTTATCTGTATCTATATTCTCCTTAGCATAAGCCTAGATTGTCTAAATTTAGAGAGCTTGCTACCACCCCAGACATTCTTTCTTTTTGGTTATCATATCAAGTCCCAACTGTGCCGTCTGGAATTCAATGTCAACTACTTTCCACACTTCACACAATCCCTGTGATTCCATCAGCTCTGACCGAATCATAATAAACAACAGTTTATTATGATTTTTTTCAACTCCCATCTCTGCAGCAAATGCTTATCCAGGTGATTTAATCACCAATAATCTTTTTAAAATCTGAAACCCCGGTCCCATTTTTGCCCATTGAGCAGAGGCTAGGATTTATTATACAGAGGATATTGTTTTATTGTCTATGGCAATAAATTATTCTCTTGTTACTCTATAGTTATATATTATATTCTGCAAACAAATTTCAGATACCTCAAGGGCATAAACAATATATTTGATTAGCTGATTTATTGGCACAGAAAGCATTTCTCGAGCTTTAATTATGGGCCAAAAAGTGTACTATGCCCTGAAGTCAGAAAGATGACAAAGAAATGTTCTTGTCTTTCAAGGAGATTCCGTCCCTCTAATTCATTCTAGTAATTTTTAGAAGAGAGTTATAAAAGAATGCTCTAGACCAATGGTTCTCAAACTTCAGTGTGCATCAAATCACCTAGAGGGCTGATTAAAATACAGGCTGCTCATCTCCACTCTCCAATGTTTCTGATCAAGCAGGTCCGAGATGAGGCCTGAGGATCTATATTTCTAATGAATTCCCAGATGGTACTGATGTTGCTGGTCCAGCGAAAGAGTGATTTAGAGAATGGAAAGGCAATTAAATAGGCAATGCGAAGACACAACGAGGTAGAGGGCCAACTGTATTCAAGTAGCAGCAGGAAGGTAATATGGTGGGTTTAGAGGGTGCATAGGGTGACCACAACATGGCACTTGGAGATGAATAGATTTTAATAGATTTTGAACATCATGGTAATGATAAGGAATGTAGATATTAGAAGAATCATCATCATCAGAAATTTGTAAATAAGGGAGGGATGTGATCACACCTGGGCTTTAGCTTTTAGAAAGCAAACAATAGGGCAGAGGACATGTCTACACAGAGGATTCTATCATACTGATATTTAGACCACGAAGATGAGATTTGATTTTCTTTCAACACTGAGGGCTAGGTACCATGATTCATATCTATGGTCTGTCTCAGCTTTCCTCACCTGGCCAATTTTAACAACCTCCTAGGGAAATCACAGCCTCCAGTCAACCTCCTCTCTCCCTCCCATAATGGCAAGTAGATATCTGGAATCCCACGATTAAACAGCATCAACATCTGAATTCATGTGTTTCACCGATTTCTCAGGCTATTATAGCAGGATAAACTCGTGTTGTAATTTTACTTATCAGGAATTTGAAAGCCAAATTAGTTAAGTAAATTAAAGTAACCCAAAAAGTTAACAGCAGAGTCAAAACTAGAGCTCAACTATCTAAATATTACGTTTATTACTATAATAAATGCATATAAATAAATGTAACTATTTAATTAATTGACAATATGAATAGTTACGCTTGCACCTGCACAGGCAATAATAACTAATGCACAGCTGTGACACCATCACCTGTGAGACACATCTGTTTTCAGAAATATTAAAAAGAATGTGCATCCAGTAGGGTGATGATAGTTAATGACAATCTATTTTATATTTCAAAATAGCTCTAATAAAATACGTGAAATGTTCCCAACACAAAGCAATGGTAAATGTTTGAGGTGATGGATACAGAAATATCCTTATTTGATAATTATATATGGTATGCATGCATCAAAATATCACATGTATCCCATAAATATGTACAATTATTATGTATCAATTTAAAAATGTACATCTTAGTTGCAATAAAATACAGCAAACACAAGGTGACTTTTCAGGGCCTCTGTTTTGTTCATGGGAAGAATGAAAGATGACATGACTCTGATGACTTTTTCCATGCCCTATTTCCAGGCAACAGAGTGTCCTTCTAAACCAGAAGAGTTCAGCTCTAACACAGAAGACTATTATAAAAGTTAGACTCCTTTGAGAGCATTGGCTGTTCTTTATTTTTCTGTATATCCTTTCCTTTCTAGATTTCACAAGCAACTCCTGATAATTCTAGGAATTTATTGTCCAATTTTAATTTCCTGATCATAGTTATAGCTTTGAAGGTCATTATCAAACTTTGACCTCATGCCCTCATTCCTACCTCTCAGACACAAATTATATTATTACAGGGATATATATTAATATTTCAACATTTCTGCCTTTACTAAATCCAAATAAAACAATAGAATATTGAATTAAATTATTACGATAATTTATCCTTGTTTCTAATATTTTCTTGTTTTTTCTGAGAATGTAGTTATTGAATAGAGACTACTTTTTTGATTATGCAAGGCTCAATGTCAACATTTTGTTGCTAAATTATAACAGAAAGTGATCCAGATCACACAATATTTTTCTTTAGCTAAGAAACATGTTTAACTTCCAGCTACAACATTTTCTCACAGAATAAGAATTACATTGTTTGTATTTATCTTTAGCTTCAGCACTGATTGCAGTTATAAAATATGTTAATATCATGGGCATAACAATTGAAAGTGTACTTAATTATTCCACCTTGAGGACCACATAATCTACCTCAGATTTCTATGGGTTTTTCATGTCTCTGGTTATGATTGGGCCTTTCCAATTTGTCTCTGTGCCTCAACTCTCTCTCTCCCCTTATCCATCCTATGTAGCCCTTCTAAAAAGAATCTTTGAACATATATTTTTACTCACTTTATTATTGCCTGTTCCTCCAGCTAGCTTCTCTTTGACCTCATTGACTCAATTCACCTTATGCCTTTCCCCTAATATCTTGTGTCTAATCACGTGAGACTTCTTAATATTTCTAGGACAGACCATCCTTTTTTGTCCTTTCATGATTATTCAAGCTGTTGTCCACACTTCTGATGTTCTCCCTTTATAATGACAAGCTTCTACTCAGCCTCCCAGATGAGCTAATCTACCACCTTCTCCGTGAAGCTGGGTCTTACACTCTGTTGGAGAAGAGACTACTCTGATTCCTTCACAGATTTCACTGTACCTGTCTTGGGATACTGTAATGATTTTGATATTGTTCTACCTGACTAAACCCAGCTGTTACTATTTAGCAATGCATACAACATAGTAGATACTCAACAAATGTCTTTTAATTAGTGCATGAGCAGCAGTATCTGTACAGTGAAAGTCACTGTCTTTATATCCTCACCTCCTACTACATTTTAACCTACCACAAACAGTTTTTTGATGCATGCTTCCAGTGAAAATGTCTTTTATCAAGGTCAAGTATGGGCTCCATATTGCAAAACCCAATGGTCTATTCTTTTGTGTTTGTCTAATTGTATTTTCAACATTTGACGCTGTTTTTGATTCTATCATGAAGGACTTTCTTCATCACATTTGCCTGGTTTTCTCTATAAATCACAGATGTTGCTTTTTAGTCTCCTTTGAGTATTTTTTTTCTTCCTCCTGTTTTGAAAGGTGCAGTCAATTTTCAGGCTCTTTTCCCAAACTCTCCTCCTAGAAGACCTCATCCAGTCCCACGTCTTTAAAAACCATCTAAGAGTCTATGACTGCCATATTATTTATTTATTTATTTTGAGACAGGGTCTCACTCTGTTGCCCAGGCTGGAGGGCAGCGGTGTGATCACGGCTCACTGCAGCCTTGACTTCCCAGGCTCAGGTGATCCTTCTGCCTCAGCCTCCTGAGTATATGGGACTATAGGCATGTGCCACCACACCCGATTAATTTTTGTGCGTGTGTGTGCGTGCGTGTGTGTGTGTGTGTGTGTATGTGTGTGTGTAGAGGAGAAGTCTTACTATGTTACCCAGGCTGGTCTTGAACTCCTGGGCTCAAGTAATTCTCCTATCCTGGCCTCCCAAAGTGCTGGGATTATAGGAGTGAGCCACTGTGTCCGGCCAACTCTTACATTATTATTCCACTCACAGTATCTGTCTTCAGCTTCACACTGATCTACCCAACTTTCTTTCCAGCATTTCCACTTGGATATCTAATGAGACTCTGATAGTAAGAAAGACTCTTGATTTCGTCACTCCTTGTACCCTAACTTTTTCCGCCTCCACTTTTCCCCAGCAAAGAACTTAGAAATAATTCTCAATTATTCTCATACTTTACATCTAATTCATCCCAGCAAATCCCGTCAGCTTTGTCTTTAAAATGTATCCTAAATACAAGCTCTCTAGCTGACCCCACTGCTCTACTCTAGTCTGGACCACCTCTGATGTGGACTAGTAATGTGGCTTCCAGTGCTATCTCCCTGTATTCACTATTGCTTCCATTTCAGTCTAATCTCTACCCAGCAATGAGGAATGAACTCTTTGAAGAAAACAGATCAGGTATCTTCACTCTATTTTTCTAAATTCTCCAATGATGTCCTGTCAGAATTATAGAAAGAGTTAAATTCTTTTATCATGACCTGCAAGATCCCGTGTGATCTTGCCCTTGCCCATGCTTGCACCTCCTTCCTTCCCCACCTTCTCTTACGCTGGAATCCTTGCTATTTGTTGCATAGGTCAAGTCTCTTTTGAACTCAGTGCCCTTGCCCCCTTGTTGTTTCCTCTGCCTGGAATGTTTTTGCCCAAATTGGAGAATATCTGCTCTCATATCTGCTCAAATATTGCCCCTTAGAGAAGCCATGCCAATCACCCAGTCTAAACAAGTCTACCTTCAATATCATTTTCTATTCCCTTAACCAGCTTCATTTCCAATGTGGATCACTATCTGAAATCATATGTGTATGCATATAATAAACAATATCATTTATTCTCTAGCTCACTACTAGAGTGTAAGTTCTATGAGACTAGGGACATACTTTTGTATTCTTGTATCCCAAGTACCTGGCATATATCATGTACTTGACAAATATCTGTTGAATAAATGAACACATTGAAGAGATCTACATTATACCATCATGATGTAAAAATTGTTTTGAGCTAAAGCCATTTGAGGATCAACAGATACAGGAAGGGGCTTTTCCTGTACTCTCCCTATCTGCCTAAAAGCAAAGATTTCTGAAATAATTCAACTGTTCTAAATCCTCCTTTAAGGAAAGTTTCTTGCAGCAGGGGTAAAGAGTGACTCCTGTCACCAGAGATGAGAAGTTGTCTCTGGGAAAAGAAAATTACATAAACAGACTTTACTAAAACAAACATTACCTTTCATTAGTTTCTCTCATATTTCCCAACTTTGTTGCTTGAAATTCTAACTCTTCTTTACAAAACCCTTGTTAAAATAGTAGATAAGCCCCAAATTCTAACAACTTCATTGAGCTACATCTTTTGTGAGCTCCCACATACTTCTATGAATAAACTTTGTCTTTTCTTTTGCCAATCTATCTTTCATCAGTTTAATTTGCAGCCCCCCAAGTAATGAACCTAAGAGGGGAGTGGAAAAGTTTTTCTTCCCTGACAACATAAATGGACACATCAATAAATGGATAGCTTGAGTAAATGTCCTAATGTTTCTAAGCCTCAATCCATTACATTTTTATTGATCACACCACCAGTGCCAGACAAGAAATGAGAATTCTTAAGAGAAAGGGCATTAGAAGTGTTAAAAGGCAACCACAGAGAGCTGTCACATGGAGAAATGGTCCATGCCCTCTTCCTTTGATCTCACTCCTAGTTGGGAGTGACCAGAATGGGGAATGGAGATATCTTTCTGCAAGGAGGTCCCAGTGATATGATTAATAAAAATATGTCAAAAGACACATGAGAACAGAAGTTCATTTGATACAAGCAAAGGTTATTGTTTATTCTACTAATACGGTTCCACAGAATCCAGGTCCCAGCAGTGCCCCCTCTTAGAAGGACAAGCCTCCCTAGTTTTCAAGTCTTCACAAATGTGGCTAGCTGACAAAATACCATCTGATCACGTCATAATCCTCTCAGATCCTTCATACATCTTCTTACTGCCATGCTCATGTTTTTAACCCCTTCCAACCTCTTCAAGCTGACATTAAGTAGCTTCTTTTAAAAACCAGCAGAAGGTTCATGAATGCATATGGGAGAAGAGTGAATTTTAGGTCAAATTCCCAGGCTATGATTTAACCTTATCTCAATTCGTACTCTCCCAAATCAGAGAGGAAGCCTGCCTACAGGGCACTTAGAATCTAAGAAAGTGCCTTCGGTGGAGAAAATACTTAACTAATAGGTTTGTTTGGGGGATGGTTTGGATAGTGATCTTCCATATGGACCTAGAAGGATTATCATCAGAGACAAAGAGTATGTGAACTTTCTGTTAATGCCTAGAGATGTGACAACCAGAGAGGCTGGGCAGAACAGAATCTCAGAGGGCATGTGGAGCAACCGAGAAGACGATAAAGGCATTCTGTTTTCTTACCTCAAGTTCACGTAAGGCTTATAACGGTAAAATCATCTATTTTTGGATTATCCACGAAATTCTCAATCCTAGGCTAGAAGTTATCTGCAACTTACAAGCCCATGCCTCTCCTACATTCAAAGGTTTCCACTGACATTACGCCCAGGGACAAGAAGCATATTATTTTATTGGCCTGTGAGGTGGGGGAAGGGGACAAAATTTATATAATAAAGTATCCTATTTTACACAGTAAAGTTTATTGTTTTACTTTATTAAACGCTGATCACTGATGATCTGTTCTATAGCTTTCCCCAAACCCTGTGTTTCTGGATTTTCAATTATGCAGAGAAAAAAGTGAAATCTCCTGAGCTGGCAGCTCTTCCCCTCCATCATCGTTCGAAAGGTGACAGGGAATAACAGCCTACAAAGTGAACAGAACATAACTCTCTGAACCATGGTTAAGCTCCAGCAATTTTGGTGGTCGCAGTAAACACTGGGCTAAACTCAAGGAACTTCTCCACCCCTATGTGGCTAGAGAATTGGTTATCAAAGCAATATCAGCATGACCTGGGAACTTATTAGAAAACTAAATTCTGGGGTCTCACCCCACAGCTACCTTATCAGAATTTCTAGGAGAGGGGCACAAGCAATCGGTATTTTAATAAGTCACCTGGAAATTCTGATGCAGGATCAAATGTGAAAACCATTGCCCTATAGCAGCAATCGCCAAACTTTTTGGCACCAGAGACTGGTTTAGAGGAAGACAATTTTTCCATGGATCAGGGGTGGGTGGGGTTGTGGGGAGAGCTGCATGGGAGGCGATGGTTTGGGGATAAAACTGTTCCACCTCAGATCTTCAGGCATTAGCTTCTCATAAGGAGCACACAACCTAGATCCCTCATGTGCACAATTCACAATAGGGTTTGTGATCCTATGAGAATCTAATACTGCTGCTGATCTGATAGAAGGTGGAGCTCAAGTGGTAATGCTGGCTGCCCTGCAGCTCACCTGCTGATGTGGGGCCTCGGTTCCTAACAGGTCACTGACCTGTACTGGTCTGTGGCCCCGGGGCTGGGGACCCTTGCTCTATAGTATTAAAAGCCAAAGGGAAGCAGGCAGATCACTTGAGGTCAGGAGTTTGAGACCAGTCTGGGCAACGTGGTGAAACCCTGTCTCTACTAAAAATGCAAAGCTTAGCAGGGCATGGTGGCGCCAGAGCACCTGTAATCCCAGCTACTTGGGAGGCTGTGGCATGAGAATCACCTGAACCTGGGAGGAGGAGGTTTCAGTGAGCTTAGATCATCCCAGGGCACTTCACCTGGACGACAGAGTGAGACTCTTTAAAAAGAAAAAAAGCCAAATGGATTAGAGCATAGAGGATTGGCGGTCTTGAGAACTAAGGTAACCCTATTTGCAAGGTGACAGTATGTATATCGAACTGTATCAGGTCCACAATGCAGCCTTTCATATAACTAGGCTCCTAGTGCGGTTGTATGCTAATCCTAGTCCTAAAACCAAGATTAGGCAAAAACAGAGTTGAGATTCACTTGAGTCAAGGTCCCATTACTCAGTAACTCCTGAGATGAACGCAATGCCCATATATAACTAGGATCTCTGGTGTACCCTCATCTTCTGATACTGCCTCCTTCTCATTTGCCTTGTCCACTGTGATGTGGCCCTTTCTGTCTTCCACGTATATGCATAAAGCCCTATACCAAGCACTGCAAACATATAGCTGAGAAGATCCTCAGCCTCCAGAAACTTAGTTTTGTCTTAACCACATCTGATTGATGTTTATCTATGGGTCTTTATACAAACTGCTTCTTCTTTCTGAATTACCCTTCCCTGCTTTCATTCTTCATTTTGGGACTGATTCCACGGCCCTGGGTGGCCATCACACCCTGTGGTCACCCTTTTCAGAGCACAGCCTTGCAATTACTTGATTATACAGCTGACTCACTGCCTCAACTAGGAGCTGGTTGAAGGGAGGGGCTGTGTCTTTCATGTCTTTATCACCAGCATATTGCACAGTTCCTACCTATAGTTGATAGTTGATAACTTTTGATGAATGAACGAATGAGAATCAGACATTAAATTTTGAGAAGGAAAAAAAAGTTTATCCTTAAACAAATGTGTTGGGATTCAGAAGAATCATTTTCCCTTGGACTTTATGCTCACAAATGTGTTGGGATTCAGAAGAATTCCAACCTTTTCATTTGCCTTGTCCATGTTATATGGTTTCCTATAGCGTAGACGAAGCAGTGGTTTTCAAAGCACGATCAAGGCCAGCAGCATCAGCATCACCTGGTAACTTGCTAGAAATGCAAATTCTGGACCTGCACCAAAGTTACTGGACCAGCAGCTCTGAAGGCTAGCCTAGCAATCTGTGGTATAGCAAACCCTCCAGCTGATTCTTATGTGAGTACTACTGGCCTCGAGTTGCTTCTAAGACTTTGGTACAATTACCAGTCAGAATCTAGGTCTTCAGACACTGACACTGATTCAGTAGATTTGGGATGAAGGGTAGGAGTCTACAGCTTTTATCAAGCTGCCCAGATGATTCTGAAAGGTGTTTTATGGATTCAGAAGAGTCTCAACACATTCGTGAGCATCAAGTTGAAGGGAAAAAATGTTTAATGAATTCACCTGGGGTTTTGTTACTTCTTCCACTCCTAACTTCATTTATAATCAAGGCCCTAAGCAGCTTGTTTCCACTTAACCTTACCAAACTCATACAAATTCCGTTGGAATTATTTACAATCTCCAGGGTTGCTTGCAGTTGTATACTGAGTCTCCAAGGTGGTTAATGAGCCACTTTGGATGATAACAACCACCTTGGCTGATAACTAAAAATTGATAGGTAAGCAATGTATTCTAATAGCAACCAAACCCTTGCTTTTCTGATGTACTGACCTGTCACAATTATGGACCAAACCAAATTTCTGAAATTCTGGCTGCTCAAATCCCAATTGCAACCTGATTGAGGCATTATTAATATTGGAGTTTGAAGTAAATAATACAAATGCATCGACTGAATAGGTAGAGAACAAGCCTGGAAGTGCAAATGTTTGTTAGAAGTTACTGATTTGTGCAGAACTCTGAGTGGCTTGGGCAGTCACTTCTCTCTGTCAAGTATACATACAAAACGTTTGCTCCTTCCAACTGCGATAGTATCCATGGTAGTTATGTGCAATGCATTTGAAAATAATAACGAGATCGAAAGAAAAAAAATGAATACGCTAAGGAAGTGTGGCAGTAACAAAGAGGAATTTATCTAGTTCTTAATCAGGGCAGACCTGAATATTCACAATTTTAGCACAAAAACCAAAAGGGAGGGCTGGAATTTAAAAGTCCCTTCATCTTGGTGAGGCTCTGTGGGGAGTTCTCCCTGCAGCTGGTGGGCTGCTTCCTGCTTCTGAAGTCTCCACCTGCAGGTGGTGGCGCTGGCCCCTGACCTCCTGAAATAAGCCTGTTGATCTTCTCCCACGTTGTTCCTGCTGCCTGTGGACTGCTGACAGGAAGTTAGGGGATGACAAAAAGTCCCTCAGTAAAAGACTTGATTAAGCAGCTAAATAATGTTTGCTCTGAAAGCTTTCTTTTCATATAAGGTTTTCAAAATATGTGTGCATATATATATATATATATATATATTCGGTTTTATTCAGAACGCAGAAGTGTATCTGTGGGGAGCAGAAGGGCATTGGAAGGAGTAAAAAAAATGTGTGTGTGTGTGTGTGTACCCACACTCACTATATGCCAAAAAGAAAAGCAAACAGGAGAAAAAGATGTGTTGAAATCTTGACAGAGCACAGACAACAGTGGCATATTTGAGTTAGAAAATAAACAAGGGTGTGCATTTTAGAATTCTCAGATTTATTTGATTTTTGTCCAACCACTACAAAGTAAGGAGTAAATGTGAATGTGAGGGGGTAAGAGAAAATAAGTTGATTTAATGGTGAACTAGGGATAAAGTCCTAGTGTTTTGCATTTGCTCTGTGACCTAGGTCTTGAGCACCTTTCCTTGACAAGTCAGGATGATTTTTAACTAGCTCTTAACTAGCTTTCTTGTGTTAGTTCTGTTTTCTTCGAATCTATAGGCCAAGCTGCAGAAGGGGGCTTTCTAAAATTCAGGCCTATTAAGTCACTGGCCACTATAAAAGCCTTATATGGTTTCCTATAGCGTAGATAAAGCAGTGGTTTTCAAAGCACGATCAAGGCCAGCAGCATCAGCATCACCTGGTAACTTGCTGGAAATGCAAAATCTGGACCTGCACCAAAGTTACTGGACCAGCAGCTCTGAAGGCTACCCTGGCAATCTGTGGCGTAGCAAACCCTCCAGCTGATTCTGATGTGAGTATTACGGGCCTAGAGTTGCTTCTAAGACTTTGGTATAATTACCAGTCAGAATCTAGGTCTTCACACACAGACACTGATTCAATAGGTTTGGGATGAAGGGTAGGAGTCTACAGCTTTGTTCAAGCTGCCCAGATGATTCCGAAAGGTGTTTCCTGGATTGCGTTTAGAGAAATGCTGGCCACAGTCTAAATAGTATCTGAACCGCTAAATACATCTATCTGTGCCCCCTGCCCACCTCATCTGTGAAATTTTTTGAGATCATCTTGAGCTCCCAGTCATAGCACAGTGCCTGCAACAGAACTGACACATTCCTCTCTAAATGTTTCTGAATAAATAAACTGCACTTTGGCAGACAAATTGCAATCCCTAATGTGAACTATTTTTCTCTTATCTAGACAAATGAGGCAAAACTACTCTGACAGACTTGAGTGGTAGTTTTTAAATTGTTGTTATTTAAGGAATACAATACTCATAAGGACTTTTCTCCTCACATTGAACATTACAAGATAAATTAAAATAATTTTATCTAAGTAAATGTCCTGACACTAAGTTTAGCCAGACTCCACCCCTTAATCGGTTTTCTAAAACACAAAAAGAAAAAAAATGACATCTACGTGGAAATTCTACTTTTGAAAAGCAGTGAAAGCAAGCAGTGAAGATGCTTTGACCTTGAGTAAGATTACAGCCTCTGGTCCCCAAATGAGACACGTGTAGTCTTACCTTGTCTCAGGTAAATGTGTGTTCATCTTGCATACATGAATACAGGAAGGGGAATACTAAAACCTAGTAAGTTGAATGGTTTTGTGAGAATGCATATATATATATATATATATATATATATATGATCAAAATTGATACTAATGAAAAAAATCTGTCTCGTTACAGAATGCACCTTTCTTCCCGTGGTTCTTTAACTTGAGTGTGCATTAGAATTGCCTACAGGGCTTGTTCACAGATGGCCGGGCTCCACTCTCCAAGAATTTCTGTTTCAGTAGGTCTGTTGTGAGGCTCAAGAATGGGCATTTCTAACCATCCCCATGTGATGCTGATCTGGGACCCACACTTTGAAAACAACTGCTCTACTCCATAGGGGGAAATGAATGTGTCAGGAAAAAGGTACTCTGTTTCTGAAGAAAGAAAAACATGAAAGGTTAGACAAAGAATGTAAAGGTAACTGAAATCCTCCAAGTAAAGTAAATTCCACCTCTTAACTATACTTATAATCCTTTGTTTCACAGGACAGCCTAAATTTACCACTTTATCTTATAGAGTTGTCCGTGTGAATCCGCTTTCTTATGATATAGTGAGCTCCTTTAAAAATCGTGGCATGGTTTATTCATCTTTATGTCTGTCAAAGATTAGAAGTAGTAAATGTTCAATAAACATTTGTTGCGTTAAAAGACTTATAAAGGAAATAGACTGTACACTTTATTCTCAGTAGGTAGAAATTTTATGGTGTAATCCTAAGGTAAGGTACACTATTGATTTCAATGTTTGAATTTTTCATTTCATTTTCTATCTAAAACAATTCACATCTGTAATGAATTGAACATCTGTCTTTTGTGAGATGATACTTAAAAAAAACTTAGAGACACTTAAATAAGGAGTATAATGCTACATAGATACCCTATATAGAATCTATTCAATTTAACAAAACTTTATATTGAGCTTCTACCACATGCCTGATAGTATACTCAATGCTGGAAATATCTAATATAATAAGGTTCAGAGCTTCAATTTATTGATTAGTTAGCATACGACAGGCAATCTGCAAGGTGTTTACAGCAAATTATGCTTATTTACTCATCACAATATCTCTATGGAGTTGGCTTTATTAGCATCTCCAGTTTAAGGAAGAGGAAATCAAAGGTTTAAAACATTAATTTATTCTAAATCACACAGCTAAGAAATGACAGAACCATGATTTGGACCAAGGTTGTCCGAAGGTAGAGTCTGCTTTCAACAGCTCTGCTATATTGACTCATTCCAGAGAGAGGGTCAGCCCTTAGGAAAGCCACACGCAAAAGAGACCCAACTACTTTCTACTGTTTAAACCTGAGTGAAACTAGGGTTAAGTTTACCTAGGTCCAAAATTCTAATAGACCCCAAAGGGGAGCTCTTTTTTGGATACATGTCAGGAACACGTTAAGGTACAAATTTTCATTCATCAATTCAATAAATTTCTCTTGAATATTTGTTGTGTACAATTACTGTGGTTCTATGGATTCAGTGGTGAGTAAGCAAAGAATGCCCAATATCTGGTGGGTGACACAGATAATAATCAAAACCTCACACAAATAACATGTAATTACAAACTGGAT
This sequence comes from Symphalangus syndactylus, assembly GCF_028878055.3. Classification (NCBI taxonomy): domain Eukaryota; kingdom Metazoa; phylum Chordata; class Mammalia; order Primates; family Hylobatidae; genus Symphalangus; species Symphalangus syndactylus. The sequence continues at coordinate 46,242,193 of NC_072447.2, forward strand.
TAAGGATGAGGAGAGGAAAATAAAGAGCACTAGGAGAGCATGTAGCAAGAGGACTTCATTCAATTTGTGGAGGGGGTAACCAGGGAAACCTTCCTGAGCAAGTGACAACCGATTAAGACCGGTAAGATGGGTGGGAAAACGTGAGTGTGTGGAGTGGGTGGATGCAGTGAGCATATTCCCTGACAAACGGAATAGCACGTGCAAAGGAAAAAGAAATTACAGCACTGTAGTTAGAAAAATCTAAAAAACAAAAAAGTTAGTGTAGTTGCAGTACAGAGAATGAGAAGATGAGAGGGATAGTAAATAATACTGCCAACATAGCAAAGGACAGACTATGCAAGGCCTTGCATGCCATTTTAAGGCTAAAATTAATGCGAACATTTTGAAGAACAGTGCCAAGGCTAGATTTATCTTTATTAAATATCACAATACCTGTAGGCAGAACAGTCTGGTGGGTAGGGGGTTACTGTGTTAATTCCAATGAGAGACGATGGTAGCTTGCACTAGGATAATAATGGGCATAAAGAAAAACTGTAGAGATATTGAGAAGGTTTAATCAGTAGGACTGGGTGACAGATTTAATATGGTAGTTGACGGACAGTGAGGAAGAGTGAGGAAAAAAAAAATCCAGACTTTTGGCTTGCTTAACTGGATAGTGTCATTCACTGGGATGGAGGAACCTGGATGTGTATCGGGTTTGAATTGAAGGACAAGATTGAACATTCGATTTGGTCCTTGCTGAGTCTGAGTTGCCTCTGATACATTTAAGTGGAGATGTCAATTAGGCAGGTGGGTATGTATATAAGACTAGCATTCAAGTGAGAGTTTCAGGGCTGGAGAAGCTTTGCAGGAACATTAGTTAAGGTAAATCAGGAACATAGATAAGATTACCCAGGGACAGAAGACAAAGTGAAGAAATGAAAGGAGATATTATTCCTTCTTTGGAACCTTCTGTAGTGAATCAGAATCAAACCCTGTTTAATTTTAAATTACAAAGCCAATCTAACCACTCACTGTATAGATAAAGAGAACTGAAGTCCTGTGAGTTTTATCCATTTTGCTAGATTGTAAAAGTCAAGCTGGGGCAAGAACTCAAGTCTTCTGAACCGCAGTTTAATTCTCCACCTTTATCGATATTTCTTAAAATGTGGTCCTGGAACCAGCAGCATCAGCATCACTTATACACTTAAAAATGCACATATTTAGGCCCCATCCCAGATCTACTGAATCAGAAGCTCTATGGCTAGGACTCAGATGCACGTTCAGGTCAGAGAGCTCCTGCTCTATTTTGTGTAATCCCCTTCTGAGTGTTAGCAAAGTGATGGGTTCACACTTACGGGTAGAGAGGTAGCAGGAGGAAAGTGAGGCTGTTCTTGACTCTGTGCCAGAGGAGATTACAGAAACTGACCCTCTCGAACTCAACAGAAGCTGTAGACCACATTGGTACATGTGTTTTATAAACGACAATTATGCATGCCGTTTCTGTGCTTTGCAAAAGAGACAGATAGTGGTGCCAGGGGAAATGACACTAGAATTCCAAGTTGATTAGGTAAAATGGTCTGATACAGTGAGGCAAAAGTTGATTTGGTAAAACTTGACATAGGCGGCACTTTCAACCATCAGTATCCACTTAATAGGTATAAACAGCTATTTTCACGACACAAACACCCACACTCACATCTTTAGAACGGTCTTAGCAATTCTGTATGCTTGACAGATAAACCTCTGCTGCAAATTATCCTCCAGCCATGAGATTTAAAACCAAGAGTTTCTAGTGTTAAGTTCCTTTGAAATATGTAACCTTAACCTTAGATGTTTATACCCTGGGTCTCAAAATCTAATTGAATAGTTCACTTGATGTGTTTGCACAATTAAGAAACTCTCCTTCCTTAATAGGGGAAGAGGGGCAAATTGATATGTTTAATTTTCAAAAACACAGAGAGTTCTCTGCTCTACAACAGTCTATCAGCTAGAAATTTCTATTAACTGTCTCTTCTCTACTTCATGAGCACAAAGATAAGTTGTGGTTTTAATGATCCTTTGGGGATATTAAGAGATCCTGAGGTAAATGCTAAACCAAACAGTTTAGTTTGTATTCAGGACAGTAGACACATTTCATATACTATCATCCTACTTTAAAATTAATTATATTAAAAAATTCTTCTTTTAACTGGGCTATCTAATTAATAAGGACACCACCATTCCTTGACCAATATGCTTGTATAAGCTTAGTTTATTTTTGTGTATAGGATTCATATATTCAATTTTACTGATGAAAAAAGTATCAGCAGCTTCTGATCTTCCTTTGCGACAGAGAGAAATACAGAACTCTCAGCACATAACAACTCTCTCCAAACCCTTGCACTAATACTTGACTAAATTCTAGTATGGTTTCTAGCCCCATAAGGCCATGTCCCTAGGATGACCCTAGCTTTCCTTTAAGTGCCTGCTTGAGAAACCTCAGTATTGCCAGAAAAATTTAGTATTTGTTCTAGCCAATACACATCTGATGATAGGACTCTTACCTCCGTTTCTTAGAGCATTTACTCAAAAGGGCTTACAATTGTGAACATGTAGCTCTTGGAAATCAGAAGTGTCTCTCACTCAAGGACCTGAAAGCCATTCTTTTCAAATGACATCATCAAGAAGGATAAGTCCTCTGTCTCCTATTCTCTGTGGAAAGATAGAATCCTAACTTCGATAACTTCCAGCTAACACAGCTGGCCTAATCACATTTACACTGACCAGCCCTTTGTACTTTTTTACTTCTCTAACTCGAATGAACCCCCACTCATCCTCCCTCCTTCTTCCCTTAAAACAACCAAGTCGCCACTGCACAAATTAGAATGGATCTCAGCTCCCCCCTAATTTCACTAGGTATTGAATAAAACCTGTTTTTACCACTTTAATATCCGGCTGTGTTTCTCTCTGACAACATATATGCTCTCAAAAACATTCTGATAAATAAATTTTCCTTAATGATCAAGCATAATAAAATACATCAGCTTTGTTAAATCACCTAAATACTCAAACAACTCTACCATTAGTATTTGAGGTAGCTTTGAAAGTATTTCTACTTTTTCTTTCTCTTTAATATGCTACAAGAAGGGAAAAGGCATTTATTTGAAGCTTCAATTATATGCTATCATAGTAAGAAGATGATTGGACCATAAATGAAAAGACATGTATTTGCAATTGCATTGCTCAAGAATGCCAGTTATGTCCATTATCCATCCCTTCAATGGAAACAAAGACCATCCATTTTCTTCTAGAGGTAATCACTACCGTCCAATGCAAGACACAGAAAATAGGCAATTTGGAAGTATAGTAACTAGTTAGCAATATTCTTTTAACTTTCTATATGGGTGTACTTTTTACATGCATTAATTTCACTGTAAAACAAGTAAAATTATATGATTAAAAAGAAAACTAGCTTCTAAAATTTTGAGAATGCATTGCATACAGTGGTCAATGTTAATCTAGTCAACAAAGAAATGTTCAATAAAACATGTTTGTTTATAAAATCGGTAGAAGACTTCCTTAGAAATATTTTATGTAACAAATGCCTGGTGTGGGCTGAAGAGAAAAATCCAGTAAAATGGTATTTCAAAATTTATATTTTCCTTTACATGCCTCTAATTTAAAATAAATATCTGATATTTTTAATAGATTTAGTTTGTAGTACAAAATCATGAATTAAATCCTAATGATTTGAACTATAATTAAAAAAATTATATTCCAAATAGCAAGCCAATGAATTGACATTTACAATCTTCTGAAAAATGCAAAGTACCAATTCCCTAAACATAGCGTTTTATGGTTACTTTTTCAAAATAACCACATCATTCAAAACTATTGAGTTGCCTGTAAGACCTAAATTGCTTGAACATTAGTTCTGGAGAAATTTTCATGATGCCTTTAAACTCTCAGTGTCAAATTCAACATTTAGGCTTTAAAGCGTACGGGTGGTATTTATCACCATTCAACACTCACATCTATCACGTAAGGAAAATATATTTAAGAAAGAAAAACTGAAATAGGAACTCAGGGTTTAAAACATTTCTACTTAGAACCTGTGTCGTTCCTCCTTGTGTAAAGTCTATGACCTGCTGATTGGAAAGACACCAGGTATGGAGAAGATTTTGAAATGCCCAAATCTTTATAACAAAGCATCGAACAGAGGGTCTGAAAGAAAGAGCACAACAGAAACTCAATGAAATATCTAGCTTATCACTCTGACAATTAATCATATCTAAGGCCCCACCTCTAATCTCGGTACCTTAGCCAAAAATTAAATACCAAGGACAGTTACAGTTTGCTATAGATACCTAGGGGAAAGACAGCCTCCTTTTCCTTATCTTTTCCATACTAAAAATTTATATTGTACCTTTCAGATTAATACATCAGCTAAAATTTTGTTATTTCAATGAACCATTTTTGCAGCATAACTCTTCACTGCAAATAAAAGTATATATACTGACAATCCTCAAATTTTGTGTTTCAGCTTTGCTTAATCAGATTACTAGAATGAGGCAGTGTCATGTATTGATTCAATAAAATTTACAAAGTCACCTAATAGAAGTACATTTTATGATGAGAAAACAAGACCAAAAAATAGTTACCAATGCTTGACACCTCTTGAGATGTGGACATATTAGAGGCCAATTTGACAGTCAGAAGAGTATGAGTAATGTTTTTCAAAAGTTTCATGAGGACAAAATTAAAATCCTACAATGTAATACCAGCTTCTATCCCTACTTAAAGGAGATCATAATGATTGAATCAGGATTACATTCAAATAAGCCAATGACAAATGTGAAATGAAAGAGTTATTTTCACCAATAATCGTTGCATACTAAAAGCAAATGAAAAACTGCTATAAGGGACTTCTCAATCAGTCCCTATACGTAGGAAATGGTGGTTCCTACGGAAAATATATATATATTATATATATAATATATATATATATATAATATATATATATATATAATATATATATATATAAATATATATATATAATATACACATAAAGAGAGAGAGAGAGAGAGAGAGAGAAAACTGGCAGTTCTACAGAAAACATTATGTCCAAGGTTTTTTCTTTGGCTTCTGATTTCGAAGCCAATGAGTTTGGGTCATTTTAAACGGCAGACATCAGCAAGTGCCTGCAGTGACAAATACTTATTAGCTATAACACAATATCTTTTATTTCCAAAGGTTGGCCAGATTGACCAAAGGAGAATCTTTTCTTCTATCCTTCCTTTCTCATTTTTCAAAGACTTTTTTTTTTTTTTTTGTTGGTCCCAGAAACCTTTAAGTTTTTTTAAGCTGGCTTTCTTCCCCCTTACGCTTTAGCTTTACTCTTTTCTTTGAGGTCTCAGTGACATACAGGTCAGGGACGTCTTTACCAATGTAATATTAGTGGAGAGTTATAACAAGGGGGTGAGGACACTGAAGGCTGACACAGATGCCTGAACAATTTTCCTTATCACTCCGCACTGGTCCAAGTGGTGCAGAAATAAGAGCAGATTATGGGTTTTGCTACATATACTTTTGGATTTACAGATCAAATGTAGGTTTTCAGAAAGTTTGAGTATTACATACAATTATTACCACCATACCCACTATTATCAATGCCAGAATTATCAATGGATAAAATTTGTTTTTATTATTTTCTATTTACACTGAGTAATATATATATGTGTGTGTGTGTGTGTGTGTGTATGTGTGTGTGTGAAATCTTTTTTTCTGTATAAACTCCCATAATGCAAGCTCCATCCAAGAACAAATATAATTTAACTATACATCATATCACATAACTCCTCTGGTTAAAAACCCCAGTGGCTTGACATTTAATTTATAAACAAAAAAAGCCCAACTGTTTACAACGTCCCGGAAGACTGCACATCATCTGATGCATGCCAGATCTCTCCCCTCATCTCCTGGCACTTACTTCTCCATCACGAAAATCCACTCACACTTTTCCTCAAGTAGGCTAAGTTGACTATGCAATTGCACGCTTTTTGTTTCCTTTGTCTGGAACGTATTCTTTACATAACTGCTGCTGTCACTATTCAGGATCCTTTTCAAATGTCATTTCCTCAAACAAAAGTCCTTTCTCTGACTTCTCTGTCTGGTGTTACGTCTCAACTCACATTCCAGTTACACTCTACTACGCTGCTCACTTTTCTGTATAAGACATATTCATATTTAAAAATTGTTATTTTTTTTTTTAATCCCAGGCGCAGTGGCTCATGCCTGTAATCCCAGCACTTTGGGACGCCGTGGCAGGCAGATCACCTGAGGTCAAGAGTTCGAGACCAGCATGGCCAACATGGTGAAACCCCATCTCTACTAAAAATACAAAAATTAGCCGGGCATGGTGGCACATGCCTGTAATTCCAGCTACTCAGGAAGCTGAGGCAGGAGAATCATTTGAACCCGGGAGGCGGAGGTTGCAGTGAGCAGAGACTGTGCCAATGCACTGCAGCCTGGGTGACAGAGTGAGACTCTGTCTCAATAAAATAAAATAAAATGAAATAAAAATTGTTATTTTTTAACATCTATTTCATTAGAATATAAGATCTTTGAGAGTAAGAACTTTTTGCTTCTGATTCATTCCTGTAATTCAGCACCTAGAACAACATTGGCATATAGAAGATAATCAATAGATAGGTGATTGAACAAACAGCTCTTTGAAACAGGTATTAGTTTTCTTGTTTTAAGGATAAAAAATTCCTGAAGTTTAGAAGGTGTAAGTGACAAGCTCTAGATCACATAGCATCCAGCAGAGCCAACCATTGAAATGAAGACTACATGCCCGTCTAGCCAAATAAAATGAATTTGGACACATTGTGATGGAACTAGGGGTTGTCAAGATCATGTATAGACATCCTAACATTCTTGTCACATTGGAAAACACAGATATTATCATGTATTATGGAATAATTTCTTAGTCAGGGATGGTCATTAGTGATGAAGAAAAAACCCTTTAAAACTAAGATAACTTCAAGAAAATGGGTCATTTAATCCTTTGTTCTACTGCTGCTGTTTTAGACCACATTCTCCTCTAGGTATTACGTATTCAGTGGAAAATATTTAATGCTTGTAGTAAAGTAAGCCAATGGCCACATTGTGAAGTATAGTGCTCTACACTGGATGTCAGAAGACCTCAATGCCAGACCCTGCTTCTTCACAGAGTAGTTGGAGGGTACAGTCATCTGAGAGTGTCAGTTCCATAATTTTCAAATAGAAAAAGCATATCTGTCATATCAACCTCAAGGAATTGAGAGATCAGTGGAGATCATGGCTATAAAAGCGTATTTTAAATGCCAGAGGGATATAAAAATGGAAGGTCCCATCATTGTTATTTAGGAATGAAGGCTTTTTAACCTATAGGCGTTCAGTAACATATACTGCATGAGTAAATAGGAGAATGATGAATATTATAAAATAATACGAAAATACATTAATAGATAAAATGCATACCTATAAGGTCAATTTGTTTTGATCTAAATTTAGATTAGGCAACATGTTGCATAAATGGGTGGGTCAGTAACGGAAATGTCAGTCTAAAAAATGTGCAAGGAAGCAACTGTCCATCGTGGTCAAATTACTTCAGATGCCATGAATTCATGAATAAAACCCTCCATCGAATTTTATGCATCTCAAGCACTTCTCACACATTTAAATTCACAACATCCTAGTGAGGTAGGGAAGGAGGAATATTTCATTTTTCTTATTTGGTGAAATGAGGATAATGAGGCACAAGGAGGTTAATGATAGATTTGAAGTTAATGCAATCAGTCAGCAGCAAAACCATAGTTGGAATTTAGGTTCCCTGAATTCCACTTAGGGTTCTTTTCAACATACTATGTTAACTACATTTCATTGTTGGAGGAATTTAATTCAGTCGTGTAGATACAGATGCTCACAACATTTTTTTAATCCTACTAAGGAATCTTGCTGCTAATTCAACCACTGAGACAAATAATACGTGGACTTGCACTGGAGATATAGCTTCGGTGTTCATTCAAGTCATTTCCTGAGCTAACTTCTGTTCCTTTCTCTATGAATACTATATTTTTTCACATTATACCACTGAATTATTCAGATTCATTGAATACCCTTAGAGTTATTAACATGATATATCTAAAAAAAATACTGCTTTCTCCTTTTGGTTATATAGCTAGAAAGTGAGGATATAGTAAAAGGAGACCCAAAATGTAGGTTTTGAAAATAGAAGGCAGTTTTTCAGGACACCACACACTTTTGTTTTCCTTCCCACTTCATTGATCACTCCTTTTCTTTTCTTTCCTTTTTTTTAGATGAAGTCTCGCTCCATCGCCCAGGTTGGAGTGCTGTGGCACAATCTTTTGGCTCACTGCAACCTCCGTCTCCTGGGTACAAGCAATTCTTCGGCCTCAGCCTCCTGAGCAGCTGGGACTACAGGTGTGTGCCACCACACCCAGCTAACTTTGTATTTCTAGTAGAGACAGGGTTTCACCATGTTGGCCAGGCTGGTCTCCAACTCCTGACCTCGTGATCCGCCCGCCTCGGCCTCTCAAAGTACTAGGATTACAGGTGTGAGCCACTGTGCCTGGCTGATCACTCCTTTTCATTATCCTGTGCTGTTTTCTCCTTTTTCAATCCACCTCTTAATGTTAGAGTCCTTAGTCACGTTGTCATTTCTATCTATATTCTTCCTTAGTGATACAATCTGATATCACAGCTTTAAATGTTATCTTATACCAACAACTCCGAAATTTAAATGTCCAACCTGGACCTTTTTTGCTGAACTCTAAAGGTATATATTCAATTGCCTATTCAATATGTCTGGTGATATGTCTAACAGATATCCAAATTTAATGCCTCCCTAATCACCCCATTCTATCTATCGTCCTTATTATTTCAGTTGAGGGCAACTTTATCCCTTCCAGTGAATTAGAGCAAAAACGTTGGAGCCATTCGTGACTCCATTTGTCTCCCATGCCCCTTATCCAATTCATCCAGAAATACTTGTTGGCCCCACTTCCAAACACATTCAGAATATGACTATTTCTTATCACCCTGGTCTCAGTCAGCATCATCTTTACATGTATTACAGTAGTAGCCTTCTAACTTGTCTCCTTGTGTTGAGCACTGCCCACCTCCAGCATCCACGTTAATTCTTTTAAAACAAATGGCAAATCCATTAGCTCTTCACACACTCAGAAAGAAAAAGAACGTCCTTACAATGGCTTCAAATGTCTACCCTCACCTCACTAACATCCTCTCCTAAACCTCTCTCACTTACTTCACTCTAGCCACACTGCAGATTACCTGCCCAAAACAGCAGATAAACCGATGCCTTAGGAATTCTGCACTGACTGTTCACTAAACCCAAAATGAGTTTACTGCTGATATCTACATGATTCAACCCCATGCCTCATTCAGATCTTTGCTCAAATGTCATCTTCTCAATGAAGAATACCTTGATACCCTATTTAAAATTGGAATGTACTCCAGCATGAGCCATCTCTTACTTTACCCTTCCTCTTCTTTTTCACAGCACTTATCACTTTTGAACATACTATACAGTACACTTATTGTATCTGTCTTTCACTATTTGAGGCCCCCAAGAATCCAGAGGGCATACATCTTTTCTGCTTTGTTCACTGACACGTTCAAAACATCTACAGTAGTGGCTGACACATGGTGGTGGCTCAATAAGTATTTTTCAAATTAACCTGATGCTAAGTCAAGAACTTTCAACTACCCAGTCACAGAGCTAGCTTCAGGGCATTCAAAGAACTGAACAAACAGATAATGGAAGTGGGTTCATGTAGACTGAGAAGAAATTAAAAGAAGGAAGAGAAATACATGAGAAGACAATGGGGAATAGGGATACACATGTCCTTTTTTTTTCTACTGCAGGCAAGGCACAGAGGCAGGGATGTAAACAAAGGAGACATCTGTAAAGATGCTAATATAGGTTTTCACTATTTAAAAAAAAAGATAAAATAAATTACGTGTTTAACTGTGACATGGTTTTAAAGAGTTGCTGAATGATCAAACTCCCTTTCCTTTTCTTTCTTCCAGCATTATATTATTTCAAAGGGTCACTGGTAACTTCATGGGAACCAGAGGTTGTTATTGCCACTTGTGTAATTCAGATGAATAAAGAGAAATTCTTGATAAATGAGGTATACTTTTAAGACAAAATATTCAGAAAATAGGGTATATGTGAGAAAAAGGTACATGTGAGATGAAAAAGTATCCTCAGAGATGAAAGGATTTGCCAAAAACTGATATAAATTCCATGGGTGCAAACAGAGTTCTAAGCCTACTGCAATAAGATTGGACTTTATTGGATTATCTATGAAATATATTATTGTAGTAGGGGTCTATTTTTATGGCCACATCTGGCCTAGACTTCACAAAAGAATTACAATGGGAATATACTCTACCAAGATGCCAAAAAACACATATCTGTTAATTCCTGAAAGATATTGCCCAGACTTTCTAAATCTGAAAATTAACAAGGATTCTGTAATTACTTAATTTTCATCTACATTTCCCCAAACAAAAAGGTATCCTAGATTATTTGAGCTATAGATGTGTTTTTATGTACAGCTTTTCAAATTAGTAGTCCACTAGCTCTATCAGTTACAGCAGTAATAAAAAAACTTTTATGGAAAGTTCTCTGAGACTAAAAGTGATTTACATGCAAATATATGGAAATGATTCCCTTCTTAAAACAGTAATAAAAGGTGTGTTTGCTTTGGATGAATAAATGATTTTCACATAATCATTCGAGTAAGTTGTTTATTTTTATTGACATGCATCTTTTATTAGCTATTTAATGGTGGTTCACAGGGGTGAGTACAGTGGATCACGCCTGTAATCCCAGCATTTTGGGAGGCCAAGTTGGGCAGATTGCTTGAGCTCAGGAGTTTGAGACCAGTCTGGCAACATGGTGAAACACCATCTCTACAAAAAATACAAAAAATTAGCTGGGCATGATGGCATGCGCCAGTAGCCTCAGCTACCTGGGAGGCTGAGGTGGGAGGATCACCTGAGCCTGGATGGTTGAGGCAGTGAGCCATGATTGCATCACTGCACTCAAGCCTGGGCAGCAGAGCAAGACTTTGTCTCAAAAAAATGTGATCCACAAAAAACAAATTTAAGTTGTTGAATATTTTAGGTTAGCTCAAATACTTAACTTTAATTTTCTATTAAAATATATAACTTATTTAATGATAATGATATCTAATTTGCAGCTACCGTTACTATACACATAAACTGCAGAAATCAAAATAAATAGAAAACAAATATTAATAAAATTTAGTCATTAACCCTTCTGGATGACATGTTATAATTAGGATATTAATTGGAATTGGCATTATAAAACCATTTAGAATTCATTGTATTAAAAAAATCTGATTCCATAAATCACAGGGAATTTTTTATTTTAATGCCCCATGTATTAGACTTATAGAAAATTGCAGACTTTAAGTAATGTTTTATTAAAATGTTCTGCTATTTGATTTGTCATATTTAAAAATAGCAAAAATAATAGTTTTAATTTTAGTAATATTTTTCATTGTGTTCTAAGTAACCCAACCCCTAAACATCAAATGCTTTCTTTTGGGATATGCCTTTTCAACTTCTGGTTCCCTCAAGTTTGATCCATTGACATTCTAGGCACTGTCAGTCTGTCCCACCTAGTATATGCCAGCCAGGCCTTCTATATCATGCCCACTGGGCAAAGAAACACTGATTCCATTTATATTAGAATAATATCATTGTTGTCACTACTTATTACCTAGGAAATTGGTCACACTCTACTCCCTTCTTATGTTACTTTCATTAAGGCATATGTTCCTTTATGAAAAACATTCCATTCCTGGCAGCTGAAGTCAATCTACAAATAGCCAGGTAGCAAATCAATGCAGATTACAAGAGAAAGTGAAAAAGCAACAGAGATTAAAAAAAAAAATGTTAGAGATTGTGGCTTGAATGTGGCACAGCCTAGTAACTTGTTCTGCCTTGTCCTTCAAAACACAGGGTCATTATTTTGTGAGATTCAAACTGGTTTTGAAAATTAATCATCTCATGGTATACAAATTCTAATCCACTGATGGATGAAGTAGAACTTTCCATGTTTCTTCCACTGCCACTTAGAAAATAATATTTTATTATGTACAGCATGCATTATCAGCACAGATAACATAAAACTTTTTTAAAACATGTGGGTTTATTCTAGATTTTTAAATATATTAGGCTTATTTAGAATGCTGAGTTAAACTATACAAGTTAATCTTGAAGAACCAGATATTGGAATTGCTGCTCTCATTAATTCCTCCCACCTGATTTGTGTATGTCATCGCCAGCAAACCACATATTTGATGCCTCCTTTACAAAAAAAGTTGTGCTAGGAGAAAAGCATAAATTACAAGGTCAGAGGAATACCTTCAAGAATCTGAAACCCATTTGAACAGTACAGAAAGGTAGGGATGGAAAAAACTCTAATAGAAGAAAACTACAAGAACCAAAGGGGTAAGCCAGTACAACCTCTGCAAAGGTAATCTTACTCCATCCACTAAACACAGCATTATATGTTTAGTCACTCACACACAAAGATAGTGAGTGACTGATAAGGAGAACCTGGCCATGCATTAACAGGGGATGGCCTTTCATGAGTAAAAGATATTCCTTCCAGGTTAGAGCTGGTAAAGCCAAAGAGAACTGTATTCAAATGAAAGTATAGTTTTTTTTTCATCTTTAATTTTGGACTGGGGAGTACATATGCAGGATTGTTACATGGGTATACTGCATGATGAAAAGCAAAGGTTTTGATTTCAGGTTTTTGGAGAAACAAGATTGCCTCAGAGCTGTCCATGGTGCTGCATTAGACCAGGCCTTCATTCTGCAGAATTCCTGCCTCTTGAAAATTCTCTAGTTAATGGGTGCAGGAAATCAACATGGCACATGGATACATATATAACAAACCTGCACATTGTGCACATGTACCCTAAAACCCTAAAGTATAATAAAAAAAAAAAAAAAATTCTCTAGGCCCTGACTTACAACCCTGTTTGCTGCATGGTTAACCTGCCAACTCTGATATGTCCCCTATAAGTGATTATTTAACATAATCTATAATTTCAGTCCTAAATATTTAATGACTAATTACAACAGCTCTCTATGATTCCCTGGGTGATATCACCACATATTCCAATTTGGCAGATCTTGGTGGGCCCAGGAATTTGTATGCAACTGTACATCCTCAAATAATTCTTCTGAGGGACTAAAGTCCTGCTTAGACTCTAGTCTTCCCAAGGTCACCCACCTTAATCCCGAGCCAACTCGTCCCCAGTTGGAGACAAGAGCAAAAATTCTGATTCCACAAAGCTGTTTGATTAGGCTTCACATACATCATTTGGAATCACACAACAGAAACATCATTTATGACACTGCTACAGTGTACCAATTCCTTTCCCTATATATTTTTTCTTTTTTTCAAATCCTATTTATCCTACTTCAAATCTCTATAGCACCATATTTGGAGTCATTCAGATCTTGATTTGAATCAATAACTACATTGAAACAACTCACTTAACCCTATATTCAAGCCTTCATGAATTCACCTGTCAAATGAAAAAAATAACATCTACAACTTTGCAGAATTATTTTCAGAGTAATATGAGACATGGTTTCTAAGTCAGCTAGCACATTATCTCATACACAGTTGGTCTACTTGCATGTGAGTTCTGTTTCCTTTCCTTCTCTAAATCTTTTTTTAAATTCTTGCAGCATTTATTCCTTTATTTTATCTAATGAACTCTTGTTTCTATCATTTGTCTCATCAACTAGCTTTTCAGATCCTTGACTAATAAAAAATAGCTACTGCATACTAAGTGTGTGGTGGATGCTTGCCAAGACCTGTACAGAGCACTTTACATATTTTGGCCAAGAGGACTCAAATATTGAGAGGCAGAGTTGGAATTCTGAATCTCAAGCTACAGCTCCTGTTATTCCATACTGCAGTCTATTTCCATTCCATTTCCTCCAACGGTGCCTAAGCCAAGTGCCTGGTATGTGGATTAACTGCTATCAGAGTCTTTTTTACTGTAATGGAGTAGATGCGTTGTCTATGTCCTATTTGCTGAATACACATAATTATCAGTCCATTCAAAAAGCATAGCCAATTGCTCCATCACTTAGTAAATGACTAACTTAGACCACTGGACGGAACGTTTTTAGAAACCAAAAGAACACAGCTCCTAAACTGCTGTACCTGCTCTCCTCAGATTATATGTGCTGGAAAATCTGAGACGATTATTCATTCTCATACACTTCACATTTTCCAGAAGGGAAAATTAAGTAGCAAAGGCAGATGTCCCCTGTTGGGGCAACGATTGAGCTGGATATAGAAGACTCATATCCTGTTTGCTAAACTGGGCTGTTCTTACTATTCTCAACATGTTCACATCATCATAATAAAACAAGCGCCCCTTAAGACACCATAAATATTACAATCTCAGTCAATATATTTATAGAGTCAGGAAGAGTTGGATATTCTCATATTCATCAACTGTAATTCATCAGGATTATTATAGTTAGGGAGGGAAACCCAAAGTTATGACACTGAAAGACATGATCAGTGAGTTTTAATAACTCAAAACATACTTGCTATATAACACAGGAATTGCTTTTGACACATTTGTCATTACTTTATAAAAATAATCCTTTAAGTTACTTTGTGGTGATGAAACAGTTCTGTATCTTGATGGTGGTAGTGATTATCAAAATCTATAGACATGGTTAATGTCATAGAATAATAGATAATGACTCACAGTAAAAGAGCATGTGCAAAAACAGGTGAAATCCAAGTAAGGTCTACAGTCTAGTTAATTGCACTGTGCCAATGTCAGTTTATTGAGTTTGATAATATACTGTATTTAGTTAATATGTAACTGGGGAAAGTTGGGTTATGTATACACAGGAAATCGCTGTACTGCTTTTGCAACTCCTTGTGAGTCTATGAATATTTCACAAAAAAAAAAACTGAAAACATTCTTAAAACTTATGGAAATTTTGCCTGCCTTCAAAGAGACAGTAAGGGAAAATAGAGAAAGAAGAGAGAAAATTAAAATGTCTGGCTAATTCCTAATAGGAAGTTTTCTTTATTTTTATACAAGAAACGGAAAACATAGTTGCTATATCAACAGGATTTTAGTCTATTTTCTTCACAAAGCTTAAGAAGGTGTGAATGACTTTTCTCTGTGCAAGTGAATAATATACTAAAATTACTTATTCCACCCTTGTTTTTGTCTTGTTTACATCCTACTTCCATAAACCTGCCAATATTTAGTCACTAATCTTATGACAGAATTTAAAACAGAGTCAATGATATGATTTGAATTCACCTTATGTAATGTATTGTAAAGCCATATGACGCCACAACACACATCTAGAAAACTGTGTCTTCTCTCAAATGGAACTGAATTGTTCCTAAGATGTTTAACTAAAGTGATTAAATGGGCTGAATTATAACATATTGATTTTTAAATGGTCTAGCCACATTTGCATTAATTTTTTACAAGATTGCACCATAGATATAAATCACTGACAAAATATTTTAAAAGTAGCATACAAAAATCATCAACATTGGGATAAAATTTAACTTTCAAAATTAAAATAATCTTAGAAAATTCAGTTATCCAAAGGCGTTAAGCAACGACTTTTCAAAGTTGATAAGGATATAGTTTCTATTGTGAAAGTCTATTAGACAAGTACTGTTCAAAATTATATAGGTTATTGTATTAGTCTGTTTTCATGCTGTGATAAAGACATACCTGAGACTGGGAAGAAAAAGTGGTTTAATTGAACTTATAGTTCCACATGACTGGGGAAGCCTCAGAATCATGGTGGGAGGTGAAAGGCACTTCTTACATGGAAGCAGAAGAGAAAATGTGGAGACGCAAGAGCAGAAACCCCTGATAAAACCAACAGATCTCGTGAGACTTATTCACTATCACGAGAACAGTATGGGGGAAACCGCCCCCATGATTCAAATTACCTCCCACTGGATCCCTCCCACAACAAGTAGGAATTATGGGAGTACAATTCAAGATGAGATTTGGGTGGGGACACAGCCAAACTGTATCAGTTATTGAAGGAAAAATGGAAGCAAGGCATTTTCACCACCAAATTTTGCTCATACAAGGCAGATATAACCTGCAGCTGCAGAACAATTGGGTTTATGTTTTTGAAAAGTTTATAGTTAAAAACATTTGATATATCGCTCTGCATGGTACATAGGAGTTTTGGTCACCTCATTGTTAAGCCCTTTACTCCCTATGCGGTAACATTTAATATTTTTAAATGAATAAAAATAAGGTCAGGTGTGGTGGATCACACCTGTAATCCCAACACTTTGGGAGGCCGAGTCGGGTGGATCACTTGAGGCCAGGAGTTAGAGACCAGCCTGGCCAACGTGGTGAAACCCCATCTCTACTAAAAATACAAAAAAAAAAAAAAAAAAATAGCCTGGCGTGGTGGTGGGCGCCTATAATCCCAGCTGCTTAGGAGGCCGAGGCACAAGAATCACTTGAACCCGGGAGGCGGAGGTTGCAGTGAGCTCAGATCATGCCACTGCACTCCAGCCTGGGTGACAGAGCAAGACTCCATCTCAAAAAAAAACAAAACAAAACACTTTAATTCTCTTCTAAATGGCCTCAGTGTGCTCTGTTTACTCAGTGGCAATTAGTATGCACAATCCCAAACCTGCAATTGTTAATTTCCTTTGCTCTCTGTGCCTCCTAAAACATCTTATTCCTATTTTTAAAGAACTATTTTTAAAAATTTTATTTATAAGAAAAAATCCAGAATTCAATATAGTATAGAGAGCAACACACACACACACACACACACACACACAAACACACACACACATGATCTTGCATGGTTTCTCAAATAATGGACACTCAGGTAGAAAGCCTTAATTTTAATTAAAAAATTAACACTCTGGAAGTTACACAAGAAATGATGGGCCTTGGGGTCTTTTGTGAAAATGGCAAGATAACAAGGCAGGACAAGAGAGATGGAGATAAGAGACACAATGAATATGTATCAGATTTCGTTGATGTGTTCATTCTTTTTTCTACAAATAGACATTGAGGGCTCACTATATCCCTTGTGCTGTTACACACGGGGGATACGCTGATGCAAAAACTGGCAACATACCTTCCTTCATGGTGCTTACATCATAATTGGAGACTCAGACTAAAACAAGGCAGAAAACAGAAACAAGGAGCTGAGCTATAGAATAATGTTAGAGGATGGTGCAAGTGGAGGACACAGCCCTCTCCAGGACTCTCCTTGGAGAGGATTACCTACCCAAAGCCCTGAGGCTATATAGAAGACACGACTGCAGAGGAGAATGTCCACTCCAGAGAGACCCTCTGCAAATTGTATTAAAACTTCCCACATCAAGGGGGATTTGCTGACTCTCCTTTTGTTTGAATATTGTCAGAAGACCACATAGGAAATGGTCCATCCTTCCTTACCAACCTTTACTGCCCTTCCATCCTCTGAGAAAAAGAGAGGTTTTGACAAAGGGCTTTAAAGTTTCATTGTTTTACTTGCACTTGCTGAGTTCCCTTGGGGATTTTATCTACACTATCTATCTCACAGAAAAGTCGAGAACATTAAGCAAAGTAACGGTTAAGAATATGCATTGAATATCATCCCTTCTTCATTAACACAAGAAATTAAAATTTTCAAAAATCTGACTAAGTCCATGATAATATGGAACCATTCCTATCCTTCTCTGCACAAAGGAGAAGAAATATCTGTACAGTCTTTGAACTTAGTTAGATATGGGGCTGCATTTCAGATACTTCACTCCATGCTATGACCTTGCAAAACTTACCTAAATTCTGAACCCCAGTATCCTCATGGATACATTAAAGTAAAAGCTCTGTGCATGCTTGTTAGAATAGCACACTGTACATTTACCAAATGGCAAAGTGCCTGGCATGGAGAATGATAGTTATAGTCATAAACACTAGCATCATCATAATTTAAGAAATTACTGTCCATGGGATCTAGTCAATCACTGAGTATTCACTCAGCATTCAAAACTGATATTTTATCTGAATTCCACAAATCACCCTTCACTCAACACGGTTTTCTTATCATCATCCTTCAGGTAGAGCCCCCTCCATCCTATCTCTGGATTTGCATACAGTTTGGAATATCTTTACCATTTTCTTTTCATCAGATTTTGACAACTTTTGTAGGTCTACTAGATCATGAAATCAAGGGTTATGTTCATGTATTACTTGTTTTTTGTTCTATCCTCAGCACCCACCACAAGGCCCTGTATTTTTAAAGGAGCTCAATATAAATATATTGAATGGAATTAAATGCCATCGCTAAAGTTTTCCCCCTCATGTTAATCTTTTCCTATGTAAAAGAAACTACCCTGTACCTAGTTACACAACTTCATAATAATTTATTACTCTGAATTTTCATAAGAATTTTTGACTTAACCACTCATTTAAAAAAAAAATCTGCAGATAATCCTGTAATATATTTCTCCAGCACAGTTCACCCTCATGAAGCAGGCAGTATTGAGCAAGAGGCTAGGCTCACTGGTTAGACAAGTAATTGATCCCTCACATTAAATCCATGCAATCAAAATAGTGAATACTAATTGTATGCTGTAGGCTGCCAGGGTCTCTCGCTCTAGTTAAAAGTACAAATACATTTTATTTTTTTTTGAGATGGAGTCTCCCTCTATCGCCCGGGCTGGAGTGCAGTGGCCTGATCTCGGCTCACTGCACGCTCTGCCTCCCGGGTGCACGCCATTCTCCTGCCTCAGCCTCCTGAGTAGCTGGGACCACAGGCACCCGCCACCAAGCACGGCTGATTTTTTTTGTTGTTGTTGTATTTTTTAGTAGAGACGAGGTTTCACCGTGTTAGCCAGAATGGTTTCGGTCTCCTGACCTCGTGATCTGCCCGCCTCAGCCTCCTAAAGTGCTGGGATTACAGGCGTGAGCCATCGTGCCCGGCCACAAATACATCTTTATATGTTTAGTGTCTACCAGATACTGAAGACTGTCGTTCACTAATTGGTCACTGTGTATAACTCAATCCTTGTATTTCAATGTGATCATGAGGCCCAAGAAAATATATTTCGTTCTCGGTACCTAACAAACTCTTAAGACTTGCCTATCTCCCACAAACTGTAGGCAAATAATTCTTCTAATCTGCTTTTATTTCTTTATTAAGATAAAGCATTTGAGGTCACAATGTTCTATGGAAATCTAGAAATTCCTAAGGCAAAATCTAGGTGACACAATTATAGAAGATGCTGCAACTGATTTCCCTCAAGCACATTTCTGTTGCCATAGAATCATCTCAAATCTGCCAACTTTGAAGCTGAACTGCTCTCCATTCCACTCATATGGATTCTCACATGGGTTTTAGTAGAAAAATTTAAACTATTAGAACATGGACTGATTTTCTCTGGATTATTAAATGAGAAGAGTCTGGATTCCCCATTACTTTTCTAATTAAAATAGTATCAAAGGCAAAGACAAACCAGTCCTCAGCATGTATATTACAGAGAACCTGTTATAGAGACATTATCAAGGCCATATTTTTGGTAAAATAACTTAAAATCTGATTGAATAAAAGTTGCTTCTAATTCATTTATATTAATAGCACTTTAAAGTAATACATACGGATACAACTTTAAAAAGTTGGGATTTATCTTATTATTATGTCCTGTTAAACTATGCTCATAAGGAAGACCAAAAGAGTACACTGATGAGGATCTTTGAGAAAATTAAAAATGAAAACAATAATAAATAAAATTGTCATGGCTAAAAAGCATATTTAGTCTTCATGATGTTAAACTATATATGCAATTAGGCAAGGACATTCTTGTCTTTCAAAAATAAAATTCACGGGCTGGGCACGGTGGCTCATGCCTGTAATTCCAGCACTTTGGGAAGCTGAGGAGGGTGGATCACCTGAGGTCAGGAGTTCGAGGCCAGCCTGGCCAACACGGTGGAACCCTGTCTCTACTAAAAATACAAAAAACTAGCCTGGCGTGGTGGTGCACATCTGTAATCCCAGCTACTAGGGAGGTTGAGGCAAGAGAATCGCTTGAACCTGGGTGGTAGAGGTTGCAGTGAGCTGAGATTGCACCATCGCACTCCAGCCTGGGCAACAAGAGTGAAACACCGTCTCAGTCAATCAGTCAATCAATCAATCAAATTCACATTTTGAAATCTATTTTTTAAAAGTATATAATCATAAATGAAAACCAAACAAAACCCTCACTGGCTAAAACAACATGCTGGAAACATAAAAGTGACAAAGTTTAAGACCCATGACACATGTGTGTAAGTTATTTAAAAATAGATCACTGTTAGAAATTCGCTGGAAGTGGTTTTGTTACTGTGAATAATAATACAATTTTTGTAATTTGCAATACATCATAGATAAGGAATATACACATATAAACACTGTGAATAGTGGTAACACTTTTAGTTATTGGGGCTTTCACTGTAATATGCCTGGGTGTGCCTCCAACAGATGCTAAATTTAGTGCATTTGAAGTCTCTTGGAAAAAAACAGTCCCAAGGAGTTTGAAAGGGAAGGTGTTTTAAGTTCAGCACAGCATGCTCCTTGCAGCAGCAAATGTGTCTGAAAGCTTCTTGCTCTGTTGCACTGTGAGAGAACTATATTAAAATGTGTTAATAGTAGAAAGAATAAGTTCACCTCAAATACTATATTTCCTTGATTTTCAAGACAACAGTGATTTCCTGTATGTTAAAAATTATAGAGAGCAAAATACAGCCATTTCACACTAATTTATTATCTCCATGTGAATGTGCATTTACATTTTAGATAATATATAGATTACTTGTGAATTGTAATCCTTAAAATGAATTCAAGCACGTCAGTAGGAAGAAGCTACCATATTACAGATTCTTGAAAATCACAAATTGAAATTACCTAATGATATGATTATAATTTAATACTAGTATCAAAGGTATTATTCCTACTATTTTATTTTACTAATTACTGTAAACTATCGGTAGGATAATAAGAGCAAGACATCAGGATATTTATTAACCATACTAATTTTTGATTGGAAGCCATATTAAATTTAACCTGTAAAATGAGAAAAATAAAAATAGTAACTTCATAGATTGTGGTTAAGAGTCAAATGAAATAACTTACATGAAATTGCTTTGTACGTTTTATAGGGCTGCCATGTTTTGATTGTATGATACTATGTATCCCTACTGTTTAGGACATCTCTTCCTGTTTAGGACATCTCTTTCATATGTGCATAGACCTGTGTTTATTGCTTTTTTATTCACAGTGTGGTCTTTTGTTAACATAAGTTAATGAAAATATTTTTCAGTCTTGTAATTCATAAAATGTTGGTGTTATTAAAAACTATACATAGATGACAAAGAGAGATAGATAGATGATAGATAGACTGATTGATCAATAGACAGATAAGTAAAGGAGAGTGACAGAGACAGGGAGAGGGAGAGGGAAAGGGAAAGGGATGGTGGGAGAGAGAGAAGTAACTGAGTGGATGGATGGGTAGATGAATAAGTGGATGGATGGATGGAAGGAGACAGGTAGACAGCCAGATGGGTATATATGGATAGATAGCATATGATCTTTGGCCTATTATTTAACTTCCCTTGCTTCAATTTTATCAGATATAAAATAGGATAATAAGAGTACCTATCTTATAGGATTGCTATGAGCATTAAGGTTAATCCTGACACATACTAAGAGCTCAGTAAGTGTTAAGTATTTTTTATTGTAGTTGGTATTTGGCTCTTAAACAATCTGTCACATATTTCTATATAGTTTTTAAATTCATAGATTAGATGTAGCCTAATAATGAGAGCAATCATCCATTGAGCACCCTCTATGTGTCTAAACACAGATGTTTTACATACTGTAAGTCATATAACATGCGAATAAACCTTTAAGGCATTTATTGCTCTCCTCATTTTACAGACGAGACAACCAAGACTTAAAGCATTGCCCAAGGTCTTAGAGCTGGTAACTTGCAAAGGCAACAACAATGACCACAAAACCAGAACAAATGACGGCAGACTATCTGTTCCAGCTCCAATAATTACTGGCTATATAAGTTCTGTGGGTCCCTTCAGGATGGTACCTATACCTCTATAGTTTAAAAATAAATTATCGTTTAATTTTTGCATAAACTCTATGATGTAAGTCAATAATAATTCCGCTTCTTTCTTAACTCACTATGTAAATTTGTAGATATATACAAAAGTAAACAGCACACTATAATAAACTTCCATATACCCACCATGCAGATCCAGCAATTATAAACTCAAGGGCCAATATGGTTTCACCTGCATCCCCCCAAGCTCAACCCACCCCTAAACCTAGCTTTGTATTATTTTGCAAGTGTCCTAAGCAATCCTTCTTTTGCTGCTTGAAATACCAAGTTAATGAGTTATTTCATGTGAGATACCTAATAAATCACAAAGCTGTTGCTTGAAAATATGTGTCCCAATATTGCTGTGTTTCATTTTCATTCGATTATAGGTAGCATTTTTATGATATAAGTAATTGGCAGCAAAAAATTATATACTTTACTGATTGACATATGACTTCTGGTGAACCCTTAAATACTTGATTTTTTGTTTTTATATACATATGTATGTATGTATAAGCAAAGATCATCCCATATTCCTATTAAATAGATAAGTTGATGTTTGACAAACACATAGACTTTAGAAAAAATATGAAATCAAATATAAAATAATACAGCTGCGTATGCTACATTGTGATGTTAACATAAAAGAAGTAGTGAATGGGAATTTGTGTATGTGTGTATTTTTGTATGTCATATATGTTTGTTAGCATAGAAAAAGCAGCCAGAAAGTTACACACCAAAATGTTAATTCTGGTTTCCAACTGGCACTTAGATTTTCTAGTATGCTTAGGTTTTCATACTAGCATACTGATAAGAAAGGTATCCTTGAGTCTTACTGTTTCGGTCTGAATTCCCATTTTGCCATTTTCTAACTGTAAAGACTCAAAAAATTTCTTTTTTTTTTTTTTTGAGATGGAGTCTCGCTCTGTCGCCCAGGCTGGAGTGCAGTGACGCGATCTCGGCTCACTGCAACCTCCGCCTCCCGGGTTAACACCATTCTCCTGCTTCAGCCTCCCGAGTAGCTGGGACTACAGGCGCCCGCCACCATGCCTGGCTAATTTTTTGTATTTTCAGTAGAGATGGGGTTTCACCGTGTTAGCCAGGATGGTCTCAATCTCCAGACCTCGTGATCCGCCCGCCTCAGCCTCCCAAAGTGCTGGGATTACAGGCATGAGCCACAACGCCCGGCCGAAAAATTTCTTATTTATACCTCTACTTCCTCATTTCTCATATAGAAGTAATAGTGCCATCTACCTTACTATTTAGAAGACTCAATTAATCCATGTAAATTACTTAGACCTGTCATTTTAGATTTTATTATGACTACATCAGAAGATATTACGTTAGTAATAAGAAGAACATTGTTAAAGAATTTGAAAATAAGAAAACGAGATTTGTTAAGGTATTTTGAAAATTAATTTTAAATTATTATTTTGTTAGTAGTGTCTTAAAATCCTTCATATCACCTCCAATAAGCTTCTGAGAAATAAATAAATATAAGACTCTACATATACCATTTCAGGGATGACTTACAGAATGACTTAACAAAAATGCAGAATAAAGTATTGTTTTTGTTTTGTTTTGTTTTCCCAGAATATCTCCCCTTTGATTAAAAAAAATAAGATTATTATAAAAGATGATGCTATAAGTCTCCTTTACACTGGCAGGCCGTAGACATTCATAAATAAATTCCTACAAAATGAAATAGGAATTAATCCTTGTACAAATACTATAGCTAACTAAGTATAGTTTCTAGAAGTATATTTTTAAATGAAATTTATGTATACCACTGGTGATAACTTGTACTCATTTAAATGCTTCTGAAGCATTCTCTTCAGAAGTTAATAACTTTTCTAAAATAAGTCAAATCATGCAATTTGATGAATATAAATTGCAGCAATTTTACCATTGCTAAAATAGTTTCTGAGCATTACAAGAAGAGTTCACTTGGCTACTGTCTTTACACTGAATACTTTGATGAGGTTACAATAATAAAGTGACAAAGTAATATGCATTTTCTTTTATACCATTTTCTTTAAAAAAAGGAGTGCTTAATTTTTACTAAGAACTACAAAATATGAAATTAGAAAAGGCAGCTATGACTGAATACATTTCAAGCAAAATGTCATTCATCTTTCTTAAATTGATCTGCTGAGTCTAGCAGAAACGTCTCCAAGGTTTTCTCGTGATGAGCCAAGGCTAAAGGGATACACAGAGCCAGCAGTTAGAGGCATCTAGTGGGGCACCAGTTAATTAACTTTTTCTTCTATGCTTCAAGTTTCAATGCCTATACCAATACCTTTTGTTCTTTGCATAGGATATTATACACTGAAAATGAAACAATACTCATAAAAACAGCTAATATTTAATGAGCATGAGTAATTGCCAATTATGAGTCTCAACACTTGGCATATATCATTTCATTCATTTTTAAGTCTACTCTATGAGGTAAGTAGCATTATTGTGCTGATTTCACAGATGAAAAAACTGTGGCCCAGAGAAGTCAATAGAATTTCAGGTGTACAGATATAAAATATTCATCAATGAAAATTAACCGTAATATCCTAACTATGGTATAAATATAATATGCCATAAAATAGGCACGTGATAAGTGTTTGTTGACTAAAGATTGAAGAATGTGTTGTAATGGAGTCTATTAATTAAAGACAGGGAATTTGGACACAGAAAGATTTGGCTTGGTCTTATATTGGCCATCTACTAAGACAGTTTGGAAATTTTATCAATAAAGTTTCTATTTTAGAGAATATCTTAGTTTGGGTTCCCTAAATGGAGGTTCTGAGATGAAGCTTCATGCAAAAATGATATAATGGGACGTGTTTTCAAGAAACACTGGTAAGGGAAAATGAAGTGAGATTGGGAAGGGAAACAGACCAAACACATACATGGCATAAAAGCCCTGGGTGGCAGTGCCATTCACACTTCTGAATTTCTCAGTTGGGAACAAGAAAGCTCATGTTATTTATGTGTCTGCAACCAGCAGTCATTGATTAAGGGCTTCCCACACACGGACATAAATTCCAGGATAGATCCATCTCTCTCTTTACACAGAACAAATAGGCTCCGGCAGCCTCAAGGCCACCCTCCAACAGAGCGATTAGGGAGCTAGTTGTTGGGAGTAAAAGCACACCAGGGAAAATGTTAAACGGATGTGAAAGGATATGAGTGGATCAATGACAGCATCTCTACAGAAAACTTGTTTCTTCATTCAGGAATAAAAATAACATAGAAAGTTATGAGGATAAAACAGGGTAATGTGTTCAAAGCCCTTAGCCTAGGCACTGGCACACAGCAACACTCACTGGCACTCTCTTGTTGTGAGGATGGAATGTAATACTGTGAAGAACTGGCAGCGCCTGGCACATGAAAACATCAGATAGCTGGCATTGCCAATCATTTTTCCTATTGCAGTTGCTGGTGCCGCTGGTGGTAGCACACCTAAATTAGAATAACACTGCTATATTTAACTCCAAAGCCTGTAAAATGCTTGAATACCTGCCACTGTTTGTGGAGGTAAGGGTGCTTGTTCAGGACCTGAAGCAATTTTCTCACCATCTTTATTGCTACCATGGTATTAGGTAAGAACCTCAGGACGCAAGAACAAAAGGCAGCACCTTTTTGCTATCACATATGAGATGCTGAATTTATTGATAACAGTATTAAGGAGAATGGCAGCTGAAAGGAAATTTCTGATATTTCTTTCATGATCCTCCTAGATTTTGACATTCCTTTCAAAATTATTAGTGAGAGCAATCAGTAAGTGTCTTCTGCTACCAAAAATGTAAGCCCTTGCTCGAAACATCTTTAGGTAAGTAAAGTCAGCCCCTAGGAAAGCACTTAAGCAAAAGGCTAGGGAAAGAGAGCTATGTCATGTCTACACTACCTTGCTGCTACTCCTCACTCTTGGAAGAAAATTTAGGCTTTTGCGATGAAAATTAATGTAGAAGCACATGGCACCTAAATGTTACTATTAAGGGAGGGGATAGGGAGAATATATTTCTCTACGTAACTCCATCCTGTTTCGTTTGTTCTAGTGAGTACATACTACTATTATACTTTATGTTTAAGATAAAGTTAAAAAAGAAAAATTGAAGTTATTTTAGAACAGATCAAACTGCTTATGAGAGGCTTACCACCTTTTAAAATATTATTTTGATTAAACTAAAAATAAATTTTTAAAAACCCAGCCAAGGTAAGAAAAGAAAATAGTTTTCCTTCTCATGCTCCCAAATTAAGAGTATACATAAATTGGCTAAGAAACAGATAGGATGACTCCCCTTTTTCCAGGGATAAGAGTGGCTTTAGGAGATAATCTAGTTCTCTAGTTATATACTTTTTTTAAAACCAGATGAGGAGATCACTTCCTCACCCGCCTTTTGCCTCTAGAGGCAAAAGGTATGGTCAGAGTTCAGTGACAAAGTGACAATCATCAAGGGAGTTTAGTCAGCTGAGGTTATGTTTCTCTAGGCATTCTTATACAGTCAGACCATGAAACAAGGCTACTCGTTCCAGGAAATGCCACAATACCTCCTTATTATTTACATTTCTATGAGCAAAGGGAGCAGAATTTAGCCACGGGAGTCCTCTCTAATGTCTTCTCTAGTACAGGTAGTTCCTGAACATTACTCCAAATCCATGGAGACCCTTATTGACAGATATTACAGAGAAACTCACCAACATGCCAGCGAAACATGGTTTATTTTGTTTTTGTTTTTTATTGGCTATTGTAGCTTTACTTATCCTCATCTATTTTATTAGGCTCTTGTTGAGTCTTCACTATCGTGAGTACCTCAGTATTCCTTGTCTCCAGAAAGAAAATGTCTTGAGGTTAGAAATTGTATGTAATTAATTAATTTTCTCTTCCATCTTTAAAAAGGTGGCTGTTAATTCTATACTGACATAGTATCTAATAACGGCTTCTTTATATCTTGGAGATTTTCCCTGACATATTCAAATAGATAGCTGTTTAAATAGCCCTGGCCTGTAAGTATATATGCCCTTGTACACATTAATGTATATGTAGACGTGCAAAGACACAAAGTGATAAATACAATGTGAAAGGCTAATTGTTAATATATTTTAACTCATTCAGTGGAAGAAAGAAAGCAGGATAATTTCCTTCACAATTTCAAGTTTTCTCCAAGATGCATACCATGTATGGGCTACATTACAATGTTTCCTCAAGGTAGCAAATATGTTCAATTTTAAAGTAGACAACTGTCGGAAATTGATTTTTTAAAGATGGCAGGGTGGGGGTTGAGTAAATCCATTATGCTTGTATATTGCAAATGCTGTAACTATTATTTTTTAAAAGACTTGACTTTCACTAACAACAAGTTTTCTTCCTTATATGAATATACTGATCTCCCATCGGATCACAGTGTTGGACAGTTCCTAATGTACCTTGAGATAAGAGATGCTCAAGGGCTTCATTAGACTTTCAGAAAGAGTAAAAGCCAGACTGAAAATGTTCCTGGATTCTGTATTTGTCTCTTCACTTATCTTTTTAAATAACACTCACACATACACACATTTTTATACTCAACTTCAAATAAAAGTATGCCCTGCCTTTTCTTTTGCTGATAATAAATATGTGGATGTTATAGTCTCCAGAGAGCGCAAGTGCCCTTAAACATTTGCTTTAAGATCATATCAACTACTGTTATTTTTAAAGTAGAAAAATCCATGAATATTGAAATTGTAAAATCAAGGGAAAAGAAAATAGTTTTAAATATTTTGGACAAAATCTTCTTAAGAAAAAGAATGTCCTATTTCCAATGACTCTGGTACGTTCAAACACAGGAAAGAATTAGAAAACAACTTTAGTATATTTTGGACTCTTTAAAATTTAAGTAAAACATTAAGACGTATTTTCTATCTTTACTTTGAATATGTGATAAATCTCCTTTACTCCATAGAATACAAAAACTCTGCAAATATCATTATTTTAAAAATGTATTTGTATATATGTGTTAAATTGAATCTTTCTAATGAGGAAAGTTGCGTTCACTCTCAGGTTGTTCTTATCAGATGAGTTTGTAGGTGTATTGTGAAGAAACAACAGATTCCTTGCTGATGTCTCTATTAGCTTAGTTATTTCAGTTGAGAACAAGGGAAAATATAAGAATGGTAGTATTGGAGTGTACTGCTATACTTTTTATTCATATCACAGTGTTTTATATTTCTCTTTTTTTAAGTTTGTACATAGACAATATCTCTGGAATTATTTTTATTAAGGGATATTTAATGATTAAATAAGCACTCTTAGCGAAGACCTTTAAGTGTTATTTTTTACCAAATCGTATATAGCTTCCACATACAATGCAAACATTCCAGTACTGCAGATAATATACAGGGGTACACAGGTTTCAAGTAGTGGAGAAAATGATGGACCATAAGCCATAAATCTTTTTAAAAAATCACCAAAATCTCAGCTATAATCTTGATCATACGAAATAAAAAGAGGAGCTCTAAAGAAATAAAGCAAAAAAAAATTTATAATCCACATTACTGCAATCATCTAGTTCATGAAAGAAGAGTGTATATTTTAAATTAAATCCTTAATGATTTGATATTTTGTTTTTGGAACTTCACAACTAAGACTATCCTAAGGAATTCAGAGCTTTCCTCACAAGACCAAAGCAACAGTGCATGAAATTGAACTCAAAAAGAGCCACCATTCTGTGTGACTTCTTGGCTGACACAATTTAGATATTTATAGCTTTACGGATGGGCCACTGGAGAAGAACTTGAAGCTTTCTCTAGCCAGGAAGGATTAATGAACGTGCGCACCTGGTAATTACACCACTCCATCTTCCTGAAAGCCCTCACGCTGCCTCCATGGCAGAAACTATAATGAAAATGCATTGAAAAATATCAATCTGCAATTCTACAATTTAGTCTAAATAATAAAACTTGGTATCTTTTCTCCCCACACATTCCAGATGTGATAAAACACAGACAGCATTTAAATTTAAAACATAGAAGCTGAATGTCAGCCTATTTTTGAGCATGCCTCATTTCCAAAGTAAACCTCACAAGAGAAAAAAGAGGTTATTAAATACAGCAAAAAATCACAACATTCAAATGTGCAACAGAGAACCCATAACTGTTTCCCCTTTATTAAAACACAGCATACACCATAAGTAATGCATTTACTTCAAAGCAGAGGCATTTCAATGATTAAATCACAACCCAAGTGTACAAAGGTAAAATTTAGAAGTGTAAAGGTATCTTTATCTTCCAAGTCCAGTTACTTGTTCTGGCTATTTTTTCTAAACTCTTACTGAAAGTAAAACCTCACTTAATAACTTTTAAAAATATAAATAAAAAATAAATCATTATCTTCTTTACCTAACTGTATGTTAATTGCAAAATTACTTGAAATAAAGAGATATACAATGACATAGTATGCAACTCAAATAACTTGTTACAAAGAAATTTTCATCCTAAAACTTGAACAAATCAAACTTTTTGCAGTAGTATTTTTCTCAGATAAAACACAGTATAGAGGTTCAACCTAGTGTTTCTTAATGTGACACAAAACAATTTGATATTCTAAGGAAGGCAGCTATGTATATATAAACTGAGAAGGCTGCTTTCAAAAAACATCAAGGTGCTCTAAGCAAAGCAGGGTTTTATGATAAAGTTTCATGGTACTCACACTGAATTTTAATGACTGCTTTAGTAAAGCAGAAAGAGAGAAAATTTAATGTAAGCACTGATACTAAAAGTTAATTGCCGTCTTAACACACAGGCACCAATATTCCCCTAGCAGGAGTCTCTTAAAAAACACCTTTAAACGCAGAAGAGGGCACAAGCTTTCAAAAAAAAAATTGCCTGTTACTGTTAAACTCTATTGTTCCCTGATGGAGTACAGAAGAAAGAAATGCTCCAGGAGAGGGAAGTGGATATGAATTGCCCCCTCCAGAGGAGCCAAACAAATTGGCTGTAGGAAGACTTCAAAAGCTGGACGAACAGAGAAGCTCAAAGACCTTACAGATTTGGGCTACTCGCCCTTGCCGTTTTTTTTTTTTTTAATTTCCCCTAAAATGAATATGGTTTAACTTGAGAGGAAATAATGGAAGGATGCATTTTTAAATGCTTTGATTCCCAGCTTTTTATTCTGCCTCTAACTAGCTATTACAATACCACTTAATCCGGACCTCAGCATTCCAAGTACCAAAGCATCTCCTCCCACCCACTGCTCACACGCTCCTGCATCAGAATAGAAGACTTACAGAAAAGCTGCCAGACCCACAGAAGAGCACTTTCCTCTCAACAGATGTCTTCCAGCTTTTAAGCACACACACACTCAGACACACTTGCCTACCTTAATAAGGTGTGCAAAAACCTCTTTCGGTCCCCACGGATGCTTTTAGTTCAGAGCAGCCAGCAATGCCTCCGCACAAAGCTTTGCCATTGCTAGTGTGAAGAGAAAGAGCTGCTGGGATGCTGAATGGCACATCAGCCAACTTTGTGTGTAGCAAAGGCTCTAAAGAAATCCTGGGCTGAAACTCTGCTGGATCATGGATTGGACTCAATTTCACTCCACAAACAGCCTGCATTACCTGATGGAGATTATTTCTGGAAGCACTTAGGGCATGTTTGTCTACATAAAGAGAGGGCCTTTTTCTTTCCTTAACAATTTGAAAACTATGGTAACAAACCAGAGACCTGACACTTTAAGGAAGATCATTTATTGTGAGCTCGATGAGGGCCTCAATGGTCTCTTTCGAAATTGCAGCCCCAGCATCTAGAACACAGTCAGCACTTGATAAATATTTGGCTAAATATTAAATGTTCAATTGATATCAGGTTCAAATTAGAATTTGCTAAATTATTTACACATTGTAATGAAAGTAAAAAATGCAAGGCTTGCTGAACAGCTCCAGAGGGTTAATAAGAGTGTGTGTGTGTGTGTGTGTGTGTGTGTGTGTGAGTGTATCCTTTTGTCATTCAACACACACATACACACCTGTATAACTGATGATAAATATACATTATATCAATGAGTTAAAATGAAGTGTGCTATTCATTCACTGAGCAATGGGCTGTTGCCTGGGTGTGGTGGCTCACACCTGTAAACCCAGCACTTTGGGAGGCTGAGGCAGGTGGATCACAAGGTCAAGAGATGGAGACTGTCCTGGCCAACATGGTGAAAACCCGTCTCTATTAAAAATACAAAAATTAGCTGGGCATGTTGGTGCACACCTGTAATCTCAGCTTCTCAGGAGGCTGAGGTAGGGGAACCTTTTGAACCCGGGAGGCGGAGGTTGCAGTGAGCTGAGAATGCGCCACTGCACTCCAGCCTGGCGACAGAGTGAGACTTCATCTCAAAAAAATAAATAAATTTTTTAAAAAAGATTTAAGCAAACCCACTGATAACAATACTTAGAAAGTTTGATGAAAACAGTATGTATTATTTGCTTATTGCCCTGGCAACTTCTAATATCATAATAGTTCATTATGATAGCCCATTCCTCAGTGAATGAACAGCACACTTCATTTTAACGCATCGATGTAATGTATACTTATCATCAGCTGTACAGGTGTGTGTGTATACAAATCCTTTTGAATGACAAAAGGATACACACACACACACACACACACACACAAATTATTAACCCTCTGGAGCTGTTCACCAAGCCTTGCATTAAACCTGGATTGAATAAAAGACTCCCATTCCTCAAGGAAATTTTACTTCTTCTATGAGGACTTCTCAATAACACTAAATTCACAGGCATATTCTTTACATGTTACTGTCCCAAAGCAAAATGCAAGCTGGCATGGAACCAAGCCCAGAGGTTAATTCCTGAAGCCAGAGGAAAAGGTTCCAAAGTGCCCTACATCCCAAGGTCGCCCAGCAGATCCACACCTGGAAGCAGTCCCCAGCAAGCGCCTGTTTACAGGCACAGGTGTGTGCCTATCCGGACAGCTGAGGAACACACCTAATTTGATAGATGACATTCTGATGTGGCAGGCTTTATGGGGCTGTTTATGACAATATCTGCAGATTACGATGTGCTTGCTTAATAAACAGAGTAATTAAGCACGCCCAAAACAAAACAGGAAGTTAATACCTAAGCGGTGCTGACGTGTTTATGTACCACAACTGACTAGTGTATTCTTTACTGCCTATTACTCCACTTCTTAATATCCACTGAAGGAATCCTCAGTCTGTATACACACATCTCCAAGTTATGAACATCAATTTCACGCATATCCTCAGAAAGACCTACTTACACCTGCAGCCTCGCCACATAAATCTACACCCTTAACAGGTATTCAAGAAATACTTGTCAAATGATCAGATAAATGATAAATGAAGGAGAAACATACCAATATTTATATTTTCAAGATTGCTACTATGGGCATATAATTTTACAGGAGTTGCTACTTGGATTGTCTATCTTTTCAGTCTACATTTTTTCTCTAAAATATAATTGGCAGTTGCCTTATGGATAGATTAAATTTGATAGAGCCTGATACTTGAGGTGCTATTTCAGCACCATTTCTGTAATTCTGGAACTAGTTATCAGGCTTGGCAGATGCAAATGTATGCAGTTTTGATCTTCTTCCCGACTCTCTAACTGCAGATTTTACAGTTGAAGAAAGCAAGGGGAACTTTTATTTATAAATAATCAATACAATTTGTAAATAGAAATCCTTTCCCTCTGAGCAGCTCACAGCCAGCCAGCTCTGAGACGAAGGTAGGTCAGCTCTCTCTTGACTAATGGTGTGGTCTACATCACAGAGGTTACCAGACATTCCTTGGCAGAATGCAAATCAAACATCTTGAATGGCAAAAGGATCAAAGCACGGCATCTAAACATTGCTCAGACCTGCTGTTCATATTTTCATGCATCAGAAAACTTGAAAAAGAAATTCCAATTGAAAGATAATGTACCTTCCAAAGTGTATAATATTGAGATTTTTAGCATATTTTTCCCTCTGGGATTAGTATATTTTATTCCATTGTAGGGCAGCGGCTGAGTAGGGGTTTGTGGAGGCAGAACACTTGAGAGCCTCTTGGCTCAACTACCTATAAGCTGTTTGACCTTGTACAAGTCATTTAAACTTTCGGGCTTCAACTTCCACATCCGTAAGTGGAATTAATAATACCTCATCAAGTGATGATAACTGAATAGATATTAAAGCACTGCTCAAAATTTAATGTGATACAAGCCAGGTGTGGTGGCTCACATCTGTGACCCCAGCTACTTAGGAGGCTGAGGTGGGAGGATCATTTGAGCAAAGGAGTTTGTGACCAGACTGGGCAAAACAGCAAGACCCCATCTCAAAAACAAAAAACCAAAAAGAAAAATGCATCAAAAGTACAGAAAAAAGAAAAAAAAACAATAATTCAATACAAATGACATTAAAAATGCAGAGTTTAATTCATTGGACCTGCAGTGATGCCTGAGAGTCTCCATTTCCAATAAGCTTCCAAGTGGTACTGCTGCTCTGTGGACCCCACTGTGTGTAGCACATATCAGTGGAAAACACTGTTATTCTTCCAAATGATAGTGAATTTCCGTCCTACTGCCATTTTTATTTGGTGCATGTTTTCCCTCACTATCTACTCAACTGACAATTACTAGATGCTTGTCTATGGCAGGTGATGTGCAGGACATAGATATTTTAAAGTTTACAAAGACATTGCCCTGTCCTCAGGAAGCTTTCAATCTGTGTGAGAATGAAGATCACTTACCACTACAAACAGTTTGGACATGGAGGACCAAAGCTACCTACCCCTTACCATCACATAGCTTGCTGTCCACATTAACATGGTTTACCATTCCATTGTCTTCATTAGCATAACTTTCGTATCACAGATAACTCTTGGCCAGGCAAATAATTTGACTATTCACTAAAGTAACTTCCCCAAACTCCCATCAACTCTTCAACAAAAAACATCAATAGAGTTCACACCTTAATACTCTCTGAGCCTCTTGGCTAGAAATCTTCACCGTGCTGTTTCCACCAAACATAAGTTGTAATATCATGATCCTTACCCAATCCTAACTGTGCCCCCACAGTGAAAGATCAATCTTAAACCAAGCTTCATACTCCCAATAAAATCCAACCTCGATTGGTGGAGCCAAGATGGCCGAATAGGAACAGCTCCGGTCTCCAGCTCCCAGCCCGAGCGACACAGAAGACTGGTGATTTCTGCATTTCTGCTTGAGGTACCTGTTTCATCTCACTAGGGAGTGCCTAACAGTGGGTGCAGGACAGTCGGTGAAGCGCACTGTGCGCGAGCCGAAGCAGGGCGAGGCATTGCCTCACTCGGGAAGCGCAAGGGGTCAGGGAGTTCCCTTTCCTAGTCAAAGAAAGGGGAAACAGACGGCACCTGGAATATCGGGTCAGTCCCACCCTCATACTGCGCTTTCCCAACGGGCCTGGAAAACAGCACACTAGGAGATTGTGTCCCGCACCTGGCTCGGAGGGTCCTATGCCCACAGAGTCTTGCTGATTGCTAGCACAGCAGTCTGAGATCACGCTGCAAGGCGGCAGCGAGGCTGGGGGAGGGGCGCCCACCATTGCCCAGGCTTGCTTAGGTAAACAAAGCAGCCAGGAAGCTCGAACTGGGTGGAGCCCACCACAGCTCAAGGAGGCCTGCCTGCCTCTGTAGGCTCCACCTCTGGGGGCAGGGCACAGACAAACAAAAAGTCAGCAGGAATCTCCAGAGACTTAAATGTCCCTGTCTGACTGACAGCTTTGAAGAGAGTAGTGGTTCTCCCAGCACACAGCTGGAGATCTGAGAACGGACAGACTGCCTCCTAAAGTGGGTCCCTCACCACTGAGCAGCCTAACTGGGAGGCACCCCCCCAGTAGGGACAGACTGACACCTCACTGGGCCGGGTACTCCTCTGAGACAAAACTTCCAGAGGAACTATCAGACAGCTGAATTTGTGGTCTCACGAAAATCTGCTGTTCTGCAGCCCCCACTG
The DNA here is from genome assembly GCF_028878055.3 of Symphalangus syndactylus. Classification (NCBI taxonomy): domain Eukaryota; kingdom Metazoa; phylum Chordata; class Mammalia; order Primates; family Hylobatidae; genus Symphalangus; species Symphalangus syndactylus. The sequence continues at coordinate 46,277,392 of NC_072447.2, forward strand.
TTGACACCCAGCCAAACAGGGTCTGGAGTGGACCTCTAGTAAACTCCAACAGACCTGCAGCTAAGGGTCCTGTCTGGTAGAAGGAAAACTAACAAACAGAAAGGACATCCACACCAAAAACCCATCTGTACATCACCATCATCAAAGACAAAAAGTAGATAAAACCACAAAGATGGGGAAAAAACAGAGCAGAAAAACTGGAAACTCTAAAAAGCAGAGCACCTCTCCTCCTCCAAAGGAACGCAGTTCCTCACCAGCAACGGAACAAAGCTGGATGGAGGATGACTTTGACGAGTTGAGAGAAGAAGGCTTCAGACGATCAAACTACTCTGAGCTATGGGAGGAAATTCAAAACAATAGCAAAGAAGTTAAAAACTTTGAAAAAAAATTAGAAGAATGGATAACTAGAATAACCAATGGAGAGAAGGGCTTAAAGGAGATGATGGAGCTGAAAGCCAAGTTTCGAGAACTACGTGAAGATTGCAGAAGCCTCAGTAGCAGATGCGATCAACTGGAAGAAAGGGTATCGCTGATGGAAGATGAAATGAATGAAATGAAGCGAGAAGGGAAGTCTAGAGAAAAAAGAATAAAAAGAAATGAACAAAGCCTCCAAGAAATTTGGGACCACGTGAAACGACCAAACCTACGTCTGATTGGTGTACCTGAAAATGTCGGGGAGAATGGAACCAAGTTGGAAAACACTCTGCAAGATATTATCCAGGAGAACTTCCCCAATATAGCAAGGCAGGCCAACATTCAGATTCAGGAAATACAGAGAACGCCACAAAGATACTCCTCGAGAAGAGCAACTCCAAGACACATAATTGTCAGATTCACCAAAGTTGAAATGAAGGAAAAAATGTTAAGGGCAGCCAGAGAGAAAGGTCGGGTTACCCACAAAGGGAAGCCCATCAGACTAACAGCTGAACTCTCCGCAGAAACTCTACAAGCCAGAAGAGAGTGGGGGCCGATATTCAACATTCTTAAAGAAAAGAATTTTCAACCCAGAATTTCCTATCCCGCCAAACTAAGCTTCATAAGTGAAGGAGAAATAAAATACTTTACAGACAAACAAACGCTGAGTGATTTTGTCACCACCAGGCCTGCCCTAAAAGAGCTCCTGAAGGAAGCACTAAACATGGAAAGGAACAACCGGTACCAGCCACTGCAAAAACATGCCAAATTGTAAAGACCATCGAGGCTAGGAAGAAACTGCATCAACTAAAGAGCAAAATAACCAACTAACATCATAATGACAGGATCAGATTCACACATAACAATATTAACGTTAAATGTAAATGGGCTAAATGCTCCAATTAAAAGACACAGACTGGCAAACTGGATAAGGAGTCAGGACCCATCAGGGTGCTGTATTCAGGAAACTCATCTCACGTGCAGAGACACACATAGACTCAAAATAAAGGGATGGAGGAAGATCTATCAAGCAACTGGAAAACAAAAAAAGGCAGGGGTTGCAATCCTAGTCTCTGATAAAATAGACTTTAAACCAACAAAGATCAAAAGGGACAAAGAAGGCCATTACATAATGGTAAAGGGATCAATTCAACAAGAAGAGCTAACTATCCTAAATATATATGCACCCAATACAGGAGCACCCAGATTCATAAAGCAAGTCCTGAGTGACCTACAAAGGGACTTAAACTCCCACACAATAATAATGGGAGATTTTAACACCCCACTGTCAACATTAGACAGATCATCGAGACAGAAAGTTAACAAGGATATCCAGGAATTGAACTCAGCTCTAAACAAAGTGGACCTAATAGACATCTACAGAACTCTCCACCCCAAATCAACAGAATATACATTCTTTTCAGCACCACACCACACCTATTCCAAAATTGACCACATAGTTGGAAGTAAAGCTCTCCTCAGCAAATGTAAAAGAACAGAAATTATAACAAACAGTCTCTCAGACCACAGTGCAATCAAACTAGAACTCAGGATTAAAAAACTCACTCAAAACTGCTCAACTACATGGAAACTGAACAACCTGCTCCTGAATGACTATTGGGTACATAATGAAATGAAGGCAGAAATAAAGATGTTCTTTGAAACCAACGAGAACAAAGACACAACATACCAGAATCTCTGGGACACATTCAAAGCAGTGTGTAGAGGGAAATTTATAGCACTAAATGCCCACAAGAGAAAGCAGGAAAGATCCAAAATTGACACCCTAACTTCACAATTAAAAGAACTAGAAAAGCAAGAGCAAACACATTCAAAAGCTAGCAGAAGGCTAGAAATAACTAAAATCAGAGCAGAACTGAAGGAAATAGAGACACAAAAAACCCTTCAAAAAATTAATGAATCCAGGAGCTGGTTTTTTGAAAAGATCAACAAAATTGATAGACTGCTAGCAAGACTAATAAAGAAGAAAAGAGAGAAGAATCAAATAGATGCAATAAAAAATGAAAAAGGGGATATCACCACTGATCCCACAGAAATACAATCTACCATCAGAGAATACTACAAACACCTCTATGCAAATAAACTAGAAAATCTAGAAGAAATGGATAAATTCCTCGACAAATACACTTTCCCAAGACTAAACCAGGAAGAAGTTGAATCTCTGAATAGACCAATAACAGGTTCTGAAATTGTGGCAATAATCAATAGCTTACCAACAAAAAGAGTCCAGGACCTGATGGATTCACAGCTGAATTCTACCAGACGTACAAGAAGGAACTGGTACCATTCCTTCTGAAACTATTCCAATCGATAGAAAAAGAGGGAATCCTCCCTAACACATTTTATGAAGCCAGCATCGTCCTGATACCAAAGCCGGGCAGAGACACAACCAAAAAAGAGAATTTCAGACCAATATCCTTGATGAACATTGATGCAAAAATCCTCAATAAAATACTGGCAAACCGAATCCAGCAGCACAGCAAAAAGCTTATCCACCACGATCAAGTGGGCTTCATCCCTGGGATGCAAGGCTGGTTCAACATATGCAAATCAATAAATGTAATCCAGCATATAAACAGAACCAAAGACAAAAACCACATGATTATCTCAATAGATGCAGAAAAGGCCTTTGACAAAATTCAACAACCCTTCATGCTAAAAACTCTCAATAAATTAGGTATTGATGGGACGTATCTCAAAATAATAAGAGCTATATACGAAAAACCCACAGCCAATATCATACTGAATGGGCAAAAACTGGAAGCATTCCCTCTGAAAACTGGCACAAGACAGGGATGCCCTCTCTCACCACTCCTATTCAACATAGTGCTGGAAGTTCTGGCCAGAGCAATCAGGCAGGAGAAGGAAATAAAGGGTATTCAATTAGGAAAAGAGGAAGTCAAACTGTCCCTGTTTGCAGATGACATGATTGTATATCTAGAAAATCCCATCGTCTCAGCCCAAAATCTCCTTAAGCTGATTAGCAACTTCAGCAAAGTCTCAGGATACAAAATCAATGTACAAAAATCACAAGCATTCTTGTACACCAATCACAGACAAACAGAGAGCCAAATCATGAGTGAACTCCCATTCACAATTGCTTCAAAGAGAATAAAATACCTAGGAATCCAACTTACAAGGGATGTGAAGGACCTGTTCAAGGAGAACTACAAACCACTTCTCAATGAAATAAAAGAGGATACAAACAAATGGAAGAACATTCCATGCTCATGGGTTGGAAGAATCAATATCGTGAAAACGGCCATACTGCCCAAGGTAATTTATAGATTCAATGCCACCCCCATCAAGCTACCAATGACTTTCTTCACAGAATTGGAAAAAACTACTTTAAAGTTCATATGGAACCAAAAAAGAGCCCGCATCGCCAAGTCAATCCTAAGCCAAAAGAACAAAGCTGGAGGCATCACGCTACCTGACTTCAAACTATACTACAAGGCTACAGTAACCAAAACAGCATGGTACTGGTACCACAATAGAGACATAGATCAATGGAACAGAACAGAGCCCTCAGAAATGATGCTGCATATCTACAACTATCTGATCTTTGACAAACCTGACAAAAACAAGAAATGGGGAAAGGATTCCCTATTTAATAAATGGTGCTGGGAAAACTGGCTAGCCATATGTAGAAAGCTGAAACTGGATCCCTTCCTTACACCTTATACAAAAATTAATTCAAGATGGATTGAAGACTTACATGTTAGACCTAAAACCATTCAAATCCTACAAGAAAACCTAGGCAATACCATTCAGGCCATAGGTGTGGGCAAGGACTTCATGTCTAAAACACCAAAAGCAATGGCAACAAAAGCCATAATTGACAAATGGGATCTAATTAAACTAAAGAGCTTCTGCACAGCAAAAGAAACTACCATCAGAGTGAACAGGCAACCTACAGAATGGGAGAAAATTTTTGCAACCTACTCATCTGACAAAGGGCTAATATCCAGAATCTACAATGAACTCAAACAAATTTACAAGAAAAAAACAAACAACCCCATCAAAAAGTGGGCAAAGGACATGAACAGACACTTCTCAAAAGAAGACATTTATGCAGCCAAAAAACACATGAAGAAATGCTCATCAACACTGGCCATCAGAGAAATACAAATCAAAACCACAGTGAGATATCATCTCACACCAGTTAGAATGGCCATCATTAAAAAATCAGGAAACAACAGGTGCTGGAGAGGATGTGGAGAAATAGGAACACTTTTATACTGTTGGTGGGACTGTAAACTAGTTCAACCATTGTGGAAGTCAGTGTGGCGATTCCTCAGGGATCTAGAACTAGAAATACCATTTGACCCAGCCATCCCATTACTGGGTGTATACCCAAAGGTCTATAAATCATGCTGCTATAAAGACACATGCACACGTATGTTTATTGCGGCACTATTCACAATAGCAAAGAGTTGGAACCAACCCAAATGTCCAACAACGATAGACTGGATTAAGAAAATGTGGCACATATACACCATGGAATACTATGCAGCCATAAAAAATGATGAGTTCATGTCCTTTGTAGGGACATGGATGAAACTGGAAAACATCATTCTCAGTAAACTATCGCAAGGACAAAAAACCAAACACCGCATGTTCTCACTCACAGGTGGGAATTGAACAATGAGAACTCATGGACACAGGAAGGGGAACATCACATTCCGGGGACTGTTGTGGGGTGGGGGGAAGGGGGAGGGACAGCATTAGGAGATATACCTAATGCTAAATGATGAGTTAATGGGTGCAGGAAATCAACATGGCACATGGATACATATGTAACAGACCTGCACATTGTGCACATGTACCCTAAAATCTAAAGTATAAAAAAAAAAAAAAAAAACCCAACCTCACTTTTCTCCTTATGAAATACTACCAAAGCTTTGTCCAGGCTGTGGTCTTTCTTACCATAGTAAGCAATAAATTTAACTTTGTCTTATCAACAGGTTGTATTGGTGATGTTTAGGAAGCTGAAATTTCCCATATGGAAGAAATAGACATGGGAATCAACCGTATGTTACAAGGAGATAAGCAGTGGTGCCAAGGGGTGGATTAAAAGACTCTGGCTCCTTTTTTGTTGTAACAAATAAATATCCAATTTAATTATAATCAGTACATTTTTCTCTGCAAGCTGAGTTTAACAACAAGTCCCCTATTCTCTTATTTACTCACCCAGGCATTTGGATGTTATCACTGGTGCCATCATTGATCGTGATGAAATATTTGATAAGTTTTATGTCCTCAATGCTTCATTGACAGCATAATACATGACAGTGACATTAACCCAGATTAAGGGAGAAGGGGAAATCTTTCGGTGGTTGTGATGTCAAAGCTAAAACTAGATGGAGGCCCAGAATTAGGGAAAATCCAGCATCCAGACAGACAATGTAAGATCATGGTATTTTCAGGGAAAAACATAAATTGGAGCAAAAGCTCAAACTGGGGAAAGAGTGAGAAACAAACTAAGGGTCTAAACAGACTTTTATGTCACGTTAAGTAGCTTATGTCTCTGCTACCCAAAGTATGGTCTGCAGGCAAAAATCATTGCTATAACCCTGAGCACTTGCTAAAAATGCAGAATCTCAGACAATACCCCAGACCTACTGAATCAGCATCAGTTAATTAAGAAAATCCCCAGGTGATTTTGATGCACATCAAAGTTTGAGAAGCACTATTCAAAATAATATGCTGGAGGCTATGGGAAGCTACTGAAGGATTTTAAGAAGGGAAGTGACATAATTGAATTTGCATTTTAGAAAAAAAAATACTCTGTGTCCATTCATTCCTTCAGGATATATATGCCAAGCATTGACCTTAGAGCTGGAAATTCAGCACTCTTTAGAGCGGATTAGCTGAAACTCCCTATTCAGTATTCATTCAACAAACATTTATTGCATGCCAACTTTTTTTGTTTGCTTATTTGTTTTTTGCTTTTTTGAAACAGGGTCTCACTCTGCCATGCAGGCTGGAGTGCAGTGGCACGATCCCGGCTCACTGCAACCTCCGCCTCCTGAGTTCAAGTGATTCTTGTGCCTCAGCATCCTGAGTAGCTGGGATTACAGGCATGCACCACCACAGCCAGCTAATTTTTTTATTTTTAGTAGAGACGGGGTTTTACCACGTTGGCCAGGCTGGTCTCGAACTCCTGACCTCAGGTTATCCACCTGCCTCGGCATCCCAAAGTGCTGAGATTACAGGCATGAACCACCGCACCCTGCCTGCTTGCCAACTTTCATTTGACTTTTCCAAAAGCTTGATTTGGAAATAATCCCACACTGATGGCTATGTTTTTAATGGAGTCAACCTTTGTTGTCCAGGACAAATAACTGTTAAGAATCTTCTGGCATACTGTACTCAAAGTCCTTAGCACTATCAGGCTGTTGGCTCAAACAGGAAAGGTTTTTTTGATGTAGTTTTGTAGAATTTTTATTGCAATGGTATTTGCTGTATTGGAATTTGACCCACAGTACAAGTTATAGTACAAGATACCAATCAATATTCTTTTTGTTAATGAACATAAGATGTACAGTGTGCCAAATCTAAACTTCAATATTAGAGATTATAGGATCAGTACCATTTTTTGCTAAGATATGCAGAGGATTGTCCTTTGGTGACTGAAAAGGAAAACAATAAATTCTGAGTATGTGGAGTCTCTGTCTTTTTCATAATAGTCAGTGTCTTATTGGAACTCACAAAGACTTGGTGTGAAGAGCTCTGACAAGCTAGTTAGCCTATTTTATGCTGGTTTTATTCTTGCTTCCTATATGCAAACATAGTGAAGGACAGTGGGCAATGAGCTCGCACTTCTATTTTAGCGATTCTGGGTTACTTGGGCTGTCTCTAATCTACCAAACCAGGATTATTATAAGGAAAATAACCAATGTAGCTAAATATAAAGTCATCACTTCCCTAACTCAGTTCCTTTGTAGCTGCAGGAACATTAAATTTCATTCAGAATTCTAACTCCCAAAAACCTGGGTACTCTAAGACCCTTAATGGTTTTCTTATAGCCTCGTAGGGTTTGGCAGGTGCCCTGGACATCTGGCAGATTCCCTGAGAGAACAAAAACTCAGAAGCTACCAAAGATTCAAATACTCCCTTCAATACCCACTAACTAGGGAAGTTTAAACAAGACCGTGGGTTTCTTTATACTTTGTTTTTTTATTTACATAATAGCAATGATAATATCTTTGTTGTAGAATTATTTGGAGGATTAAATACAATAAAATATTTACAGTACCTAGCACTTAATAAACTCACAATATATATTAGTTTATTTTCCCCACTCCCTTCTGGGTTATTAAGACCCCTACAAAACGCAAATTTATTTACATCACAGTAGCCACTAATATTTTTGAACAGTTGAGTTAATTGAATTAGGAGGCCTGTTATAAAGAGTAAGCCCTGAGTAAAGAGGATGTTTATTATGTTCTCTAAAGTATGTGAAGTGTGCGAAAAAAAGGTCCAAAAAAGGAGGGCTTGCTTGAGATGACTGATATCCAAGAAGACAGTACATCCTGGTTCTCAGAACCATTGAATGTAAGGGCTGAAGATATCATAAAACTATCCATTTGGCAGATGAGGACACTGAGGCTAAGTTCGGTGAAATAACTTGCCTAGGCCTTAGAGTTAGAACACTAGCAAGGCAGGATTGAAACCTAGTGAATGAGAGGCTTCAAAAAGAAAGAAAACAATGTGGACACAGGGAAAAGGGGAGGGAGAGCATTAGGACAAATACCTAATGCATCTAGGGCTTAAAACCTAGATGATGGCTTGATGGGTGCAGCAAACCACCACGGCAAATGTATACCTATGTAACAAACCTGTACATTCTGCATGTGTATCCCAGAACTTAAAGAATAATAATAAAAAAGAAAGAAAGAAAACAATGTGAAGAATGAAAGCAGGATAGGGAATGAGGGAGAGCTACAGCTCAGGGTGAAGTCTTGTATCCCCTTTGCCTCTGTCCCCTTAGTAGTAAATATTCCTTGGGGTAAACCAGTAACATCCCTCAGCCTGTCATACAGAAGTGCCAGAGTGTGATCAGGCTATTCTGCCATTAAACATTCAAGATCCTCTACAACATGAACATAGAAGAATGATTTATCCTTATGCTCTTGCTGTATCAAAGACTCTCAGAGATTTTCAGAGACATGCCTTTTCCATACTGATCAATGAAGATGTGTCACCAGAAACATCGCAGTCAAAGTGACAGTTTTTGTACTGCCTTCCTAGATAATTTTACAAGCTGACATGAATTTGAAGCAACAAGCTTGTTTTTTTTTTGTTTTTTTTTTTTTGAGGCGGAGTTTTGCTCCTGTTGCCCAGGCTGGAGTGCAATGGCACGACCTTGGCTCAATTCTCCTGCCTCAGCCTCCCAAGCACCTGGGATTATAGGCATGGGCCACCACGCCCAGCTAATTTTTTTTTTTTTTGTATTTTTAGTAGAGATGGAGTTTCACCAAGTTGATCAGGCTGGTCTCAAACTCCTGACCTAAAGTGTTCCACCCACCTCAGCCTCCCAAAGTGCTGGGATTACAGGCATGCAACAAGCATTTTTATGAAGAACCTGCCTGAATAGCCATTCACTCCAAGGGGATTGAATTTGAATAATTTCTCCACACAGATGCCTCTCAAATCTGCATCTCTAGCAGATGTGTAACAAGCTTTCAAACCTAACAATTCCAAAACAAAATTATTGCTTCCACCTTTACCCCTCTACCATCTAACTTGATCCTTCTACCATTTTCTCAATTCTATTCACCTTATCCACCTTGGACTCACCCTGGGCTCTTCTCTTTCTTTCCCACCCTATACCCCATTCATCAGCAAACCTGGTAGTGCTACCTTCCAAAAATACCCAGAATCCATGTACCTCTCATTGTTTTCACTGAAAGCTTCCTGGTTTAGAATTACCATTATTTCTCATTTGACTTATTGCAATGACTCCCTCTGCTTCAATAGGTACTCTACTCTCTGTTCTCCACTCAGTGGCTAGAACAATTCATCTCCTTTCTTTCCCCAAATGAGTTGACTTAGAAAACTATCTTGAAAAGACAAAATCATAGAGATGGAGAACAGATTAGTGGTTGCTAGTGATTCAGGAAGTAGAATGGGAGATTGGATGGGTGTGACAATAAAAGGGTGGCTTAAGATAGTTCCTTTGTGATGCTGGAACTATTCAGTACCATGTATCAAGATGGGGTAGTTGTTATGTGACTCTAAACATGGTATAAAATTGCATAGAATGACAGACACATATAAGTGCATGTAAAAGCTGGTGAGATCTGAATAAGGCATAGATTGTATTAATATCAATTTTCTGGTTTTGATATTGTATATAGTTACGTAAGATGTGAGATCTGAATAAAGCATAGATTGTATCAACATCAATTTCCTAGTTTTGATGTTACATATAATTATGTAAGATGTAACCATTAGCTGAAGATGAGTGAAGGGTACTCATGACCTTTCTTTTTTTTTTTTTTTTTTTTTTTTTTTTTTTTTTTTTTTGAGACGGAGTCTTGCTCTGTCGCCCAGGCTGGAGTGCAGTTGCCCGACCTCAGCTCACTGCAAGCTCCGCCTCCTGGGTTCACGGACCTTTCTTAATACTTTTTGCAACTTCCTGTAAATGTATATATATTTCAAAATAACAAGTTTTAAAAATACTGCATATACACGGCATTCCTCAAGACTATGCATTTTCTATTTCTTCTACCTGGAATGCTCTTTGCTCAAATATGTAAATGGATAATTTCTCTCCTTCCTTGAGATTTCTGTTCAAATGTCACCTCATAGAGGTCCACCCAGAGTGTCATACATAAAATATCAATTTTGGCTGGGCACGATGGACCATGTCTGTAATTTCAGCACTTTGGGGGGTGGAGGCAGGCAGATCGCTTGAGCACAGGAGTTCAAGACCAGTGGTACTGAGGTAGTGAGGTACTGCTATAAAGATACTTGAAAATGTGGAAGCAACTTTGGAACTGGGTAATAGGCAGGGGTTGGAATAGTTAGGAGGCTCAGAAGAAGATACGAAAATGTGGAAAAGTCTGGAACTTCCTAGAGACTTATTGAATGGTTTTGACCAAAATGCTGACAGTGATACGGACACTGAAGTCCAGGCTGAGGTGGTCTCAGATGGAGATGAAGAACTTATTGGTAACTGGAGTAAAGGTCATTCTTGCTATGACTAACAAAGACACTGACATCATTTTGACCCTGATCTAGAGATCTGTGGAACATTGAACTTGAGAGATGATTTAAGCTAACTGACAGAAGAAATTTCTAAGCAGTGAAGTATTCAAGAGGTCACAGAGCATAAAAGTTTGAAAAATTTGCAGCCTGACAATGCAGTAGAAAAGAAAAACCCATTTTCTGGAGAGGCTGGCTGCAGAAATTTGCATATTTAACAAGGAGCCCAATGTTAATAGGCAAGACAAGGGGGAAAATGTCTCCAGGGCAAGTCAAAGACCTTCACTGCAGCTCCTCCCATCACAGACCCAGAGGTCTAGGAGGGAAAAATGGTTTCGTGGACCAGGTCCACCACTGTGTGCAGCATCAGGACTTGGTGCCTTGTGTACCAGCCACTCCAGTCATGGATAAAAGTGGCCAAGGTACAGTTTGGACCATTGCTTCAGAGGGTGCAAGTCCCAAGCCTTGGCAACTGCCACTTGGTGTTGAGCCTGTGAATACACAGAATTCAAGAATTGAGGTTTGGGAATCTCAGCCTAGATTTCAGAGGATGTATGGAAACTCCTGGATGTCCAGGCAGAAGTCTGCTACAGGAATGAAGCCCTCATGGAGAGCCTCTGCTAAGACAGTGTGTAAGGGAAATGTGGGGTTGCAGCCCCAACAGAGTCCCCACTGGGGCACTGCCTAGTGGAGCTATGAGAAGAGGGCTACCATCCACCAGACCCCACAATGGCAGAGCAATCAACAGCTTGCACCATGTGCCTGGGAAAGCGGCAGACACTCAATGCCAGCCTGTAAAAGCAGCCAGGAAAGGAGCTCTACCCTGCAAAGCCACAGGGGTGGAGCATACCAAGACTATGGGAACCCACCTCTTGCATCAGTGTTACCTGGATGTGAGAAATGGAGTCAAAGGAGATAACTTCAGAGCTTTAAGATTTGACTGCCCTGATAGATTTTGGACTGGCATGGGGCCTGTAGCCCCTTCATTTTGGCTAATTTCTCCCATTTGTAATGCGTATATTTACCCAATGCCTGTGCCTGCATTTTATCTAGGAGGTAACTAACTTGCTTTTGATTTTACAAGCTCACAGGCAGAACTGACTTGCCTTGTCTCAGATGCGACTTTGGACTTGGACTTTTGGGTTAATTCTGAAATGAATTAATACTTTGGAGTACTGTTGTCAAGGCATGATTGGTTTTGAAATGTGAAAGGGACATGACATATGGGAGGGGCCAGGAGAAAATGATATGTTTAGGCTTTGTGTCCCCACCCAAATCTCATCTTGAATTGTAATCCTTATAATCCCCATAATCCCCACGTATCAAGGGAGAGACCAGGTGGAGGTAATTGAATCATGGGGTTGGCTTCCCCCATGCTGTTCTCATGACAGTGAGCAAATGCTCACAAAATCTGATGGTTTTATAAGGGTCTCTTCCCCCTTTCCTCAGTACCTCTCCTTCCTGCCACCTTGTGAAGAAGGTGCCTCACCTCCCCTTCATTTTCTGCCATAATTTTAAGTTTCCTGAGGCCTCCTCAGCCATATTGAACTGTGAGTCAATTAAACCTCTTTCCTTTATAAATTACCCAATCTCAGGCAGTTCTTTATAGCATTATGAAAACGGACTAATACACTCCCTCTCTTGAGATTTCTGTTCAAATGTCACATCATAGAGGTATGCCCAGACTGCTATATATAAAACATCAATTTTGGCTGGGCATGGTGTTTCATGCCTATAATTCCAGCACCTTAGGAGGTAGATGTGGGTGGACTGCTTGAGCCCAGGAGTTCAAGAGCAGCCTGGGCAACATAGTGAGACTCTGTCTCTATAAGAAAAGAAAAAAATATTAGCTGGGTATGGTGGTACATGCCTGTAGACCCGGCTACTTGGGAGGCTGATGTGGGAGGATCATCTGAGCCCAGGGAGGTCAAGGCTGCGGTGAGCCATGATCATGTCACTGCACTCCAGCTTAGGCAACAGAATGAGACCCTGTCTCAAAAAAATAAATAAATAAAAAATAAAACATCATGTTCCTATCACTTTTTCCCTATCTTGTTAGTTTCTCTTTTCTTCTTAACACTTTAATACTTTCATTTGAAATACCACATATTTATTGTCTCCTTTCCTAACTTCCCATTACTATATGAGCTCCTTGAAAGGAGAACGTTTGTCTGTTTTTGGTTATCCTTCTACCTATATTAGTACATGGCACACAATAGTCACTCAACAAATATTTGATGAATTAATAAATGAGTGAACAGGTAAAGCTACTAGAAGGAACAGTCATGCAGATTGGCTTAACAGGAAAGGCAAGTCTGACCAAATCACATTCCTTGGCAGTATTTAAAAAAACTGGGAAGGAAAAAGAAAACTTGCTCTTGCTGCTTCTGTGATACAAAGAGAAACCTCATTATGAGCAGATTTTTTTTAATAATACACTTGAGCATTACCATGTAGAATGGTATTACAGACAGAACACACATATATGTATAAAAATAAGTAACTTCCCTGAGAAGAATCAATACAGATAGTCCCCAGATTACAAATGAGTTGTGTTCTGCACATTTGAAAGACAGCTGCTTAATGATCTGCTAGATGCTTTCTGAACTTTCTGACTGGGTTCACTTCACCCCTACCTGTGCATTCAGTCATACTCTATTCCCTGGAATCATCAAACCTGTACCTAACAGAGGAATTCGATGTAGTTAGATTTCATAGGTTAGTCCACAAAATAATAGTTCACTTATAAACGAGCTGAAGTATAGTGTAAATAATGCTGGTCTTACTCTGCACATTGTAAGTAATTCAAATGCTTAGACTTGTGGCACATTTAATGGCATATTTACCTGACAAAGGCAATATTAAACATGCAAGGAAATGTGGGCCTTGAAGTCAAGTACACTTTGAAATCAAACTGTCACTCTGATACTACCTTTGTGATGTTGGTCCAGTTTCTTGACTTCTCGAAGCCTTAATTTCCTCAACTGTAACTTGGAGATGATCATTGAGACTACCCACCAGGATTGTTTTAGGATTAAAGGAGATAAGTCTTCAGCACAGACTTAGTGTTCCGTAACATTACATCTTATTATATTGAGCTCTTCCAGTTAGTCTGAGTAACAAATGATATTTTATACATCATCGTAAACCAACAGTCTAACAAAGTCCCTGATACGCTGTTAAGGCTAAATATGTCTGGTGAATGAATATTTAATAAGTACATTGATTCACATCCTGGAGAGGGATGAATAGGCATGAAGGACAGGCACGAAGCCTTTAATGTCTGTGAGCCTATCCATCTATGATGTTTTCCTTTTACCTTCCACCCATTACCTTCTAATTCTCTACTCACAGGATTGCTGAAGGATCTCTCTTCCACCACCACTCCTTGTGCCCACAGTGAGAGGAGCATGAGGGAAATTCAAAAATAAATACCATTTATTTAGCATTTTTTAGTTGGAATTTTAGGGTCAATATTTAGTTTTAAAATGTGTTAAATGTACATTTTCATTAAAAAGAAAAGAAAACATGATTTATACAAGATAAGCATGACTTCTTCACTGCTGCATCTTTATGATCTTAGTTTATAGAATCTCAACTGCAGCCTGGGGCCTGCCCCACCTCCGAAGACCCTGCTGCCCCAACGATGAGGATGTGAAGTACGCTGCTAAAGTAATTCATTGGCATGACTACTTGGTTTGTCCTGGATTAATCATCTCTCTCAAGGAGATTTTAGTCCATTGGCCCATTCCTGTGCAAGATGCCTAACCTGATTCCTAGGCTCCCAAGCTAGAATGAAGATATTAGCTACAAGTCCTCCCCAATGCTAGACTAACATACAATTTTGATCTCTGGAATTCTAGTCAGTGATCCTACCAATTTGAGCTCTACCTCTTCATGGCCCCTAAACGCTGATATCTGCTTTCAGCCTTACCATATAATGCTCTTATCCTCTTCCTCTTGAAACAAATGTTAAGAATGACCAATCTTACCTTTGAAAGAGTTTAAGCAGTTTTCATAATCTCTTTAAAAACTTCGACTGGCATCAAATCAAGCTCTGACCAATTACAGTTATGAAAAAAACCAAAAACTAAATTCCCTCAGAGAAAACAGAAAAGTATGGGAGCAACTTTAAGAAAACAGTTGGAATAATAACAGACTGTTACTTAATATTTAACCTACCTTTTCCTCGATGGGCTCAAGCTGATTATTTTCTTGCTTTTGACGGCTAGTAAATTAATTGGTTCCTCTCTTTTTTATCACCTCCTTGAACTATTAAGTTTTCCCTTGATGTTTTCTCATGCATGAATATGCCAGTACTACTTACACAGGTCTTTTAAATAAGTTTCAAAAGCTGTTAGACCCACATAAATTACACAAAGTATGTTTCAGTCCATACCAAATTTCCCAAAGCCATAGTTCCTCTGTCCACATCAACCCATTCCCTTCTTTTATTATCCCTGCTTTAGCTACCTTGTCACTCAAACTGTGTAATTCACACCTGCTTTGAGCTGATCGGTTGATCTGTCCTTGATTGTCCCAGGTGGATTTATTCTCCTTTAACCTTCAGGTATGAATCCTGCAGGTTCTTACCTGGAGAAGGAGATAAACCTAGGCCTTAAATGCAATATTCATTAATGGATAAATTCATAACTGGCCATGGTACCAAGAGTTACAGCATCTTCCTCTATTAAAAGCAGAGAAGCTATGGGATGGCCAAGTCCTTGAAGGTGACAGGGGTTTGACAAAAATGGAGGGTATGAATGGGCTATATTATAGTTAATGATTTGAAATCGTTGTTTAGAAATAATTGCCTAGACAAGATAACTGATCTCTACAGACTTGCATTACATATATTTCTCATCACTAGACATAATTTTTATTATAGATTTGTCCCTCGAGGTCCTGAAGAACAAAGCATTCTCATAGTCTCCCAACAGGCAGCTTTCTTTAAGAGCCAAAGCAAGGCAATAAAAGGTGGGTATTTTATTTACTGCCCAATTCACATCATTTCTATCTTGATTCTGAGACATGTAAATTCATAACAGGAGGTTTCTAGACATACATATATTAGGTGATGGTGGCGATCCAAAAGGTATTGACAATTGATAAAGAAATACTGAAGGAGGCATCAGTGATACTAGAAGTAAAAGTTTTAACAATAACAATAAATGAGGCCTCTCTCTGGGTCCATCTGTCCACAATCCCATGCCATCTGCCCCTTATCTGGATTTGCCATGGAAGAGAAAGTTCCGCTACTTCAGTTACGTAATTTCTATTTGGAGGAAAGATGGGGGTCTTTTTTTTAATTGAAGAGTGTCGTGAGATTTTTTTCCTTGCATTGTTTCATTTCATTTCTACTTATATTTTTTCCCACTTATAATGTGCATATTATTTTTGACATCAAGATAATGACAACAAAGAAAAAAAACTATCTCCTCAATTTTAAAAGAAAAAATAGCAAGGAAAAATGATCAACCAAAAGATTTAATTTTAATATTGCGATAAGCTATTTTTCTTAATGATTTTCCTCATAATCTGCGCTTTAGCAAAGATCTTCTCTTTTTTTCTAGTTTCCATCTGAGATTAGATAATGGGCTGTACCCATTGATGTGCATGCTGTAGCTCCACCACATCTGTTACTCTTGACATACTTTTATATTTCTCAGTAATTAAAAAACTAAGAATGGGCCAGGCGTGGTGGCTCATGCCTGTAATCCCAACACTTTGGGAGGCTGAGGTGGATGGATCATCTGAGGTCAGGAGTTCGAGACCAGCCTGACCAACATGGTGAAACCCCGTTTCTACCAAAAATACAAAAAATTAACTGGGAATGGTGGTGCACACCTGTAATCCCAGCTATTCAGGAGGCTGAGGCAGGAGAATCGCTTGAATTCGGGAGGCAGAGGTTGAAGTGAGTCGAGATTGTACCATTGTACTCCAGCCCGGGCAACAGAGCGAAACTCCATCTCAAATAATATAATAATAATAATAATTATTATTATTATTATAAGAATAAATGGTAGCTTATTTTTACCTAAAGGTAGTAGTGGCTTCATGCCACAGTTGCTAATCTCTGAGCCATCTCACTATCCTTTGTTCAGCTTGTTAAATGTCTCTATACTTTTGTAACTAGCTCCTCATAGTAAATTCCTTCTTCCAGACCAGTGTTTCCCAACCTCACCACAATTGACATTTTGGACAGAATAATTCTTTGTTGTAGGAGACTTTCCTGTGTCCTGTACAGTGTCTACCAACATCTCTGTCTCTACCAAATAAATACCAGTAACACTCCTGCAATTGTCACAACCAAAAATGTCTCCAGAAATTGCCAATTTATCCCTGAGCATGCAGCAGAATCACCCCTGGTTGAGAACCACTGTATTAGACTAGAAGATCTTTATTTTTCTGACTGACTCCTAAGTGATATACTCCTTTCAAGTGCATATTTGTACCTGTTATATGTTAAAATAAGATTGGAATAAAATAAAATCTATATATGTCCCTATAAAATTAGTCATATTGTGGTGATATCTACATCTCTATAAAACTAGTCATATTGGTAAAAAATAAAAGCTTATTCGGCAAATGAATGAATATATTAATATGAAAAGAACTGCAAAACCTTGATCTACTTATTCCAAAGTTAATATTTTATATGGTCCAGCTAATATTTAATATATTTTTATTTAATTAGCCATCATAGGGCCTTTGAAATACTTCATACATTGTGATGCCTTATATACTAAAGTAAGCAAAATTAAACATCTGTTAATATGGCTGACACAGAAAAACATAGTCAGATAGGCAGTTTTAGAGAGGAGAAATATACAATAATAGTTCTTCTTTTTCCCACCTCACATTATGAACAGGGAATTTTTTTCCTTAGCACTGACATCTCAGCAATACATAAAGATATCACATCCCTTATTTTGTATTTATTAATCCTTCTTTTAGTGCTTCTGTTGCTAATTTTTTAATTGATTTGCCTTTACCGAATACTAGTGATAGGATTTATAAAGGATAATTAAGTCGTGCACTAATTTAAAATTTGTCAAACTCATATAACAGTGAGTTTCAATGAAATCACACCAAGAATTCTCTGTATGCTTTGTTCCAGCTATAAGAAAACAATACCGAATTTCATCTAACAGATGAAAAATAAAGTATGTGAAGACAGTCATATTCAATAGTTACTATATTATGATAATTTGCATATGTAGATATCCTTGAAATGTACATGGACCTTTATTCAAGATCTTTCCCTTATAATTCATAATTCATTTTTACCGTTCATACATTTGATAAACATATTTTAAGTGTAATATTTATCTTATCAATACATAATGCATACTTAACAATGTGTAATATTGATCTTATCAATGTTACTGTACCAAAATTAAAAGTAGACCATTAAAGAAAAAAATCAGATTCCTCTTAATGTCATAGAAAAACATTCTTCTCTATTAAGATAAAGGACAACTTAATAAATCTAATATTTTCATAGCTCATATAAAGAAATATAGATAGGATTAGACAAATAGAAGGAACAAATGAAAGCCCAGTAGATTACCAGTGTTTTGAGCCTTAATTTAGGGAGTTATCAAATATGTACTTATTCATTTCAGGGAATTGTATGGTTTCAGAAATAAGAACAGCGACAACAAACGGTCAAACTTACCTGAATGATTGGTCGACTTTGGTCATTCTAAACTTAATAATCCTTTACTAATTCGGCAAAGTCTTTTAAAAAAATTATCAGGTCATTGTTCATAATGATATGAGCAAAAAGGAAATGGAAATAGATCACAGGTCATATAATGGATTTCATTCAAATGTTATAAGGCATTTTGTGTTAAATATTTATCATTCATATTACATAGAAATATAATTTACATAGAGGAATGTAATAAACATTACTCTTTTTAAAAACATCAGTTTCTGAATATGCCACAGAGTCTTAATTTGACTGAAATGCCCTCCCTCTCCCTTCTCTAAACAGTGAGCCTTATTTTGTGTTCAATAGCAACTAAATGTTTCCAGCACTGTGAAGCCTTTCTCAAGTCCAACAACTGGAGTTGTATCTGTCACCTATGATCCCACACCACCCTCTTCATCCTCTATTATAAAATACTACCATTTTAGACTTATACTCTATAGTGTTCTGATTTTGCCTATATGCCTAACTCACACATGAGATCACTAAGGCCAGAAATCATATGTTATTCAATTTTCTGTTTATGTGGCCAGTTCCTTACAACCTTGCTTATATAAAGAGGACATTCACAACGTGTTTATAAAACTGAATTCAACTGAAAATTTTTAATGAGTTTGCACTGAGGAATGAGATAAAACTTGGAGGTATTTGCATGATAACTGAAAAGCTGTGGATCAAACCAAAAATCATAGAGGTATCTTGGAATACACCACAGTTTGGAGGTATCAGAATGATTTGGCTAAGTATTTGTTACAGTATAGGATTTTGTTTTAAGGACATTAACTGTTCAATTAAAAAAATTGGACTTAATTTTATTTTCAGGTTGTGATACCTGATTTTGGGGTGTGTGTGTGTGTGTGTGTACTTTTACATTTTCAGCAGCATGTGGCATGTGGCTTTTTAGGGTACACTATTCCTGTGACCTGTTGACATGACAAAGAGGTCACTGGAGAAAAAAATCACTCCTCATGAGTACAGTAGTATCCCAAGAGAGGCAGGTCACACTCACACATGACATAAGAATCAAGTTTTACTGAAAAACCATAGAGGTGTTTTTAGTAAAGCAATTAAGAAAATAATCTTTTCTTATATATTTCTGATGCCTCCTAAAAATTATTATTATTATTATTATTATTGAGACGGAGTCTAGCTCTATCACCAGGCTGGAGTGCAGTGGCGCGATCTCGGCTCACTGCAACCTCCGCCTCACAGGTTCAGGTGATTCTCCTGCCTCAGCCTCCCGAGTAGCTGGGATTACAGGCACGTGCCGCCATGCCCAGCTATGTTTTGTATTTTTAGTAGAGACAGAGTTTTACCAGCCAGGATGGTCTCGATCTGAGACTATCGAAGGTCTTAGTCAGGATGTTAGCCAGGATGGTTAGCCAGGATGGTCTCGATCTCCTGACCTCATGATCTGCCCACGATGGCCTCCCAAAGTGCTGGGATTACAGGCGTGAGCCACTGCAACCAGCCTCCTAAAAATGATCTTATAGATCAGACTAAACAATTAGAATATTTTTAAGACATTTTTCTTCTAACTATAATTCCAAATATTTATATGTATGCTTTAGGAAATTCAGTTTTTAAGTGATATATTAAAGACATCTCATTATCCTGTTACTTGATTAATGTTCATTCAACCTGTTGCTATATTGTTCCATTTTTATAAGATATACCATAAGAGGCTATGTGTGAATAAGGCAACATACATGATGCAGCATTATTTTGTATTCACATTTTCAAGGTGTACAGAAAATTTTTAAAAATATGTTAAAAAGGTAAATAAGTTCATTGTTAATTGTTATAGAAAGAGTGGACAAGAGAAAAGACTGAGTCAACATTTTGGCAAAAAGTCTTAATAAAAATTAGAAAATTGGTGAGTAAGTCAATGAAACATTGTCAAAGTCACAAACAAAAGGTGACTCCACATTATTATAATTCCCCTGTCAGAAAGTAGATATGGCAAACTTATGACTTCATCCTCTGAAAATGAGGATCACAGAGGAGAAATAAGACTGGACAACAGGCTTCCAGCTGTGTTTCTAACCAGTATAATTACACTGGTTGGACATTAACTACATTTCTAATTCTTCTCATAATCCAAAAAAATGAGAGAGAAAAAGGAAGGGATAATTCTTTTTGGTGTTACAGTATCTCATTGTAGGTTTCCAAAAAGAAGTGACTCCTGACAACAATTGTTAGCTCTAAAGTGAGAGTCTGCAAACTGCAGCCCTCAAGCTGTATCTAGCCCATTCCCATTTTTGTAAATAAAGTTTTATTGGATCACAATGACACATCTTCATTTCTCTACTGTCTATGACTGCTTCAAAATTCTAACAGCAAAGTTCAATAGTTGCAACAAAGCCTAAAATATTTCCTCTCTGGCCCTTTACATTTACATTACAGAAAACACTTGCTAACCCCTACTATAAAACAATGTTGCCTTTGGAGTCTGTGGTAAATTAAAAACAGAATAAAACTATTGCTCACATATATTTTATTTTCAAAGTAAAATTACTTTTCCCCTTCCATAGATATTTTTTTTTTCCTGGAAGGAGCTTCCAATTTCAAGCAAGAACAGAAGCAGAAGCACTCCAATAAGTGTGCTTGGTTACATGAATAACTTGTGATGGTTTGGATATACTTCCTGGCAACATGCAATGTTAGAAACCTAGAAATATGTCTGCCTGGTACTTTTAAGGGGAATATATAGAGAGCCTCTTTTGAAACTTTGAAAAGATTTATTTTCTATTCTGGAGATACTTTAGTATGGAGAGTTGAAGGTTGCATAAAATATAGCAACTAAGATAGATGGAATATTTATTCTCTAGGGAAACATTTGGCCCTAAGACAAGACATGTTGGAAACCTATAAACAAGCAAATGAAATTGGCCAATATAAGTTTTGATTCATATATACTCATTAAACTATATTCTTAACGCTATTGAGAGGTGAGGCCAGCTGGACTTCCTGGGTCGAGTGGGGACTTGGGGAACTTTCCTGTCTTACAAGAGGATTGTAAAATGCACCAATCAGCGTTCTGTAAAACGCACCAATCAGCACTCTGTAAAATGCACTAATCAGTAGGATTCTAAAAGTAGCCAATCGCGGGGAGGATTGAAAAAAGGGCACTCTGACAGGACAGAAACGGAACATGGGAGGGGACAATAAGGGAATAAAAGCTGGCCACCCCAGCCAGCAGCGGCAACCAGCTTGGGTCCCCTTCCACGTTGTGGAAACTTTGTTCTTTTGCTCTTCATGATAAATCTTGCTGCTGTTTGCTGTTTGGGTCTGTGCCACCTTTAAGAGCCGTAACAGTCACCGCAAAGGTCCTTGGCTTCGTTCTTGAAGTCAGCGAGACCACGAACTCACCAGCAGGAACCAACTCTGGACACACTATGACCTTAAGCAAGTCTATCTTCATGGATCCTAGATATATCCTAGCCTTTATATCTTCCTTAAAGGTTACTTTCAGGTGCTTTTGAAGTTGTTATGACCACATGTACAGCCCTTACCTTTTATACATGAAACTCAACTTTTGATTCCTATTTTATGTTTCCATTACATGGCTACATATGTAAACAAAAAAAGTTTTTGTGACACTAAGGCATTACAACAGAGGGAGGTGAATGTTCATTAAGACATTTATCTCAAATATTGCATCCAGAAGAATGCCACTAAGAATAAACTCAATTGAAGTATGAGATAGTGTGCTTCAAAGACTGAGGGACTAAATAACTCATCCTCTTCCTAACTACCTTATAGATACTTAGTTCTCTTTATCCTTCTCCGACATACAAAGCTAGTTCATTTTTAAGGTCTTTGCATAAGCTGTCCCTTGTGCCTGGAATGCTTTGCCCCTACATCATTACATGGCTGACTCTAGTTTGGCCACCAGTTCTTCTTCAAAATCGCCTTCCAAGTGAGGTATTGAAGACTTTTTCAAGATTTTTCTCTTTTTTATTAATTCTATTCATAACATTTCCCACTTTCTAAAGTTTTCCCTTTCTCAGTTTGTATCCTATCCCTGCTTACTAAAATTACAGTTTCATGAGCACACAGGACCTATGCTTCCTTGTATGTAGTGTGCAGGATATTACTTGGAATACAGTGGGCACTCAATACATTAATGAATACAATCATTGTAGACAGTTAAATCCACAGTGGTCCAGATGTGGTGTTAAGCATGAACCTAAATCTTCTACCTTCAAGGTGCTCCTAATACGGTTGGGTTGATGATCACATACAAATCAGATAATTATACCACTTGAGGAACATTAGGTTGTGAGTCACTTGTGACATGAAGCTGCATGACATGCTTAGAGGAAGACATATAGTTCATCATGGTCACCTTTCTTCCTGACATCCACATTCATTTCTCTGACTACTCAACCCCTCACTTGGATTTTTCAAAGGTATCTCAAAATTAACATATCCAAAATACGTTTACTCTCTTTCTCTGCAACTCTTTTCCTCTCCCCTTATGCATTTAATGATTCATTATTTTATCCAATACATAATTACTGATCACTTACTATATTCCCATTTCAAAAGAAATAGCAGTGTTATCTCCAGAGGTGTATGACATCAGAAACTGGGAATGATATATGACTCTTTCCTCAAACTAACTCAACTCTACAATCGTTCAACTTAACACTAACCCCTGTCAATTACGTCTCCTGTGTTTTTCTCAGATTTGTTGTCACATTCTCACTAGAACTATTTTAGTCAAGACCACCATCACTTCTTGCCAAGATTACAATAATAACCTCTTTTGTCCATTCCGATTTCCTTGTCTGAACCATTCTCCACGCTTCAGCAAAAGAAGTCTCTGAATCGCAGCTCTAATCACGACTCTTTCCTGACAGCCACGTGACAAAGCCCTTCTGGGCAGAGAAAAAACTTCCAACAGGACCCAAAAGACCCTCCAGGTTCTGGCCCCATCTCCTCTTTAGCTTGGTCTCTTGAACATCTTTCTTCCAAACATAATCTGCTGTCACATTCTTTCTGTTCCTTTATCTCTGACACTCTCAGGCTTAGCTCTTTAAATGTGGTACTCTGCATAGAAAAATTTCCACCACCTTCACGGTAGTTTTGTGTGGCCAAGTCTATATCACTTCTTCACAGAAGCTTTTTCTGACCCAGATACTAATTCAAATTTCTAACTCGGACACCAGTGGTTCCCATTTCTCTCTCTCTCTCTCTCAATCTCTCTCTCTCAGAATCTCATGAGATTCATCACGGTTGATTACTTGCATAAAGTCTGATATCCCTGCTGGGATTATGTCTGTCATGTTCACTTATATATCCTCAGCATCTAGTTATAATTAATAATAATAATACTAATTACTGAGGGAGCTAAATACTTATTTGTTGGATGAGTGATTGCGGTAAAAGTGAAAATGAAATGATGTAAAATAGTGGAATGATAAAAGAGAGTGTTGAAAATGTTGATGAGAGCCAGATTATAAATGCTTTGAGAAGTATTTCAGAGGCTGTGCTGACAGGATTTTGGTAGAGATTTGGGCAATAAAGAGCCAGAATGGATAGGGATATATGATAACTTCAGGGTTTTTCTGAGAAAGTGAATTATAATTCCGTCAGTCAATATAAGAAATGCAGAAAGAAAAACAATGTTGTGGATGTTAGAAAGGATTGAGAGATTCTGAAGTGATGGGATGTTCAGGAAATCGAAGTTAAAATATCTAGTAGGCAAATAGAAATCTACCTTATGACCAGAACATTCTCTGACCCAAAAGACTCAAGACCATTTTTTTTTTACAACTAATGTCAATAAATTACTTTTCATGTACACTAGAAATGATAGTGTGAAATATATTAACGAGGTTAACGATTGTTAAAAATCAGAATATGCATTCCTAATATGTGTTTGTAAAATAAATTTTATTGTATATATTTAAGGGATACCACATAATGGTATAAGATCCATAGATATTGATATATATAGTGTAAAATAGTTACCACTGTGGAGAACATTATCATGTCTATCATTTCACAGTTACCCATTTTTCACTCTGTGGCAAGAACAGCTATAATCTATTCATTCAGCAAAAATCTTGAATACACACGATTATTAACTATAGTCCTCATGATGTATATCTTTTAATATATTAATATATTTTACTAATTGGTATCCTATGACCTACATTGCCCCATTTCCTTCCGGCTACCCTGACCGTGGTAACCACTGTTTTATTAACTACCTGATATATTTGACCTTTTTTTAAAAAAATGATTCCATATATAAGTGAGATCATACAATATTTTTCTTTCTTGGTCTGGCTTATTTCATTTAGCATAAGGTCCTCCAGGTCCATCCATGTTGGGGCAAATGACAGATCTTTTCCTTTTTAAGGCTGAAAAATATTCCAGGGTATGTGTATGTCTCTGTGTGTGTGTGTGTGTGTGTGTGTGTGTGTGTGTGTACACACGATTCTTGGACCATATTTCTTTGTAAACTATTTACTACATATTCTTAGCCCTTCCATAGAAACCCCAGAAACTCTTCTCTCTCTCTCTCCCTCTCTCTCTCTCCCTCTCTCCTCCTGCTCCTCCTCCTCCTGCCTACATCTCTCTCTCCCTTCCTCTTAAAGTAACTCTAAAATATAATTGTAAATATTCTTATTTTGTCTGGTGCCAGACTGTTTTGGCCACTAGCCATAAAATATTTTTAGCTGTATTCATTTAAGCTACCATACAAGCCAGGCACTACATCTACAGCAGAACACCTTTCTTTTTAGTTTGTAAGTTCTTTTATAATATTGGATGTGGTGATGAGACAAAGAAAAGAGTGAGGTATAATGGTCTTCCTAGGTATCAGAATTTTCTTTTTGAGTAACTGTTTTTATTCCTTTAGTAACGAAAACAAGAGCCAAGGTAATGATCTGAGTTCTGATAATGAGTGTGTTTTGGCACAAACTGTCACATGAATCAAAGGTAACTTGAACATGTATAAATTAACATTACACAGCCAGAAAATATTTAGATTCACTAAATCTGTTACTCTAAGCAAAATTCAGGAGTTAAGTTAATGATAGATGGCCATTTTGGTGCCTGAATCTTAGAAGAAAATAGGACCATAAGAAATAAACACTGTCCTTACAAAGAAATAAACTTTTGTCCTGGAGTTAAATGTTAAAAAGGATGCCCCCTCAAGGGAGCACACCTTGATAATACTGATCATCCAAATAGGATGATATGGTTTGGCTGTGTCCCCATCCAAATCTCATCTTGAATTGTAGCTCCCATAATCCCCATGTGTCACAGGAGTGACCTGGTGGGAGGTAATTGAATCAAGGGGATGGTTCTGTGCTGAGGGAGCCAAATACTTGTGCTATTCTTATGGCAGTGAATAATTCTCAGGAGATCTGATAGTTTTATAAAGGGCAATTTTCCTGCACATGCTCTTGCCTGCCACCATGTAAACCATGTCTTTGCTACTCCTTCACCTTCCACCAAGATGGTGAGGCCTCCCTAGCCATGTGAGACCGTGAGTCCATTAAGCCTCTTTTTATTTATAAATTACCCAGTCTTGGGTATTTCTTCATAGCAGTAGGAAAATGAACTAATACATAGGATTATTGAGAAATATACATCAAATATAAAATGTGATTTTTAATGATTTTTTTCTTGATTGATGTCTGATGCAGACTAAGTGCTTAATATCAAAACAGAACTCATGGTGTTTTATTCTGGGGAAAGCAAGTTAATGTAGTCCGGGCTTGTAACTTGCTGGTATAAGAAAAGATCCTAGACTTTCCAAAGGGAAAAATGGACAAAAGGATACATTGTAGGGTCAGCAGTTTCTTAGATGTGGTCATCTCGTTATAGTATTACTCTGAAATGTTACCTCCTTCTAGGTTTTTGATAGGAGTGGGATTGCAGACAATTTGAAGCTCAACTTTATGATGAAAGCCTGGTGAGCTCTAATTGAGAAACACAGACCTGGTTTGGATACTAAATGAGTAGGTGTTTATTAACACACTGTTTGTTAGGAAAATTGAGAATTCTGGCAGGTGTTAGTGCTCAAAGTAAAACCTTTCCTGTTTACAGAGAGAGGTGGGCTTGGAGAGACCCTTCAGAATGAGTTGGGACCTTCCTGAAGAAGGAGCTCTGGATCTGCTCCAGCGTCACTGTGACTTCTGAGAGACACGTCTCTATTAGTCCATTTTCACACTGCTATAAAGAACTGCCTGAGACTGGGTAATTTATAAAAGAAAGAGGTTTAATTGACTCACAGTTCAGCATGGCTGGGGAGGCCTCAGGAAACTTACCATCACGGCATAAGGTGAGAAGGAGCAAGCCACCTTCTTCACAGGTGGCAGGAAGAAGTGCCCAGTGAAGCAGGAAGAGCCCCTTATAAAACCATCAGATCGAGTGAGAACTCACTCACTATCACGAGAACAGCATGGGGGAAATTGCCCCCACAATTCAATGATTCAATTACCTCCGCCTGGTCTCTCCCTTTGACATGTGGGGATTATGGGGATTACAATTCAAAATGAGATTTGGGTGGGGACACAAAGCCAAACCATAGGATCCATCAAATCCCAGGATGATGGTTCTCCATCCCTACAATGTGTGCAATATTTTAGGAGTCTTTTGTTACTCATAATAGCTCAAGTACAGATCTTTGCAAGTAGTTTCATCTTCTATGAATGAAAGCAGATTCAAACAAAAACATTACTCTCACCTGCATCATACATTTTCGAGAGTGAGCAGTGTGCTGGAAATTGCCCTAACCCATGCTGTTTTATGTAAGCCCTAGTCCTTAGTGTGTAGGTACTCAGAGAAGAGCAGGTACTTTTTTTGTGCTAGGAAGAAACATGGCCAAGCAATACTGCTATCTAACAGGGAAGCTGTTTTTCTTTAACCTGGACCGTTTTCAGAGTAGGCATTTTAAAAGTTGCCTGATGAGAACCTTTTGAAAATGTAGCAAAGCATCCATGGACATTCTGATTGGATATATCATTGCTTCCTGCTCAGCTTGCTAAGATAACTTGAAAACAGAAAATCCTTTTGTCTGGAGTAGGTATTTACTAAACCAAATTTTAAGTATTGTGTATTTTTTCAGTTGCTTAAGTGGAAAGACATTATTACTTGAATATAGTTTTTTTTTTTATAAACAACCCAGAATATTACTGGCTTTAAAGGTCATTGGTTTATTACTTAACCTAAAAATAATTGCTTTGACATATATGGAATATTGTATATCTCATTATTTTTTGAAGACTTCAGAGGAGCTAATGTAATAGGAGGCAGATCTAAAGTGGAATAGGTAATTCAGAATTTATGTTCTAACAGAAAAGGATACAGTAACATGACAAGGAAATTCCTAAAAATGTAGTATATTTTGCATGTGAAAATATATTTCCAGACCAATTTCAAAAGAATGATAGCTTAGATTCCTCTCTGCTGCAGTAAGCTATATCCCCCACTTGAAATACATCCCACCTTGCCTATAATTACCTCTTCCACCAGAATTGCAGTTATACAATTCTTTTAATCTTTTACTTTTCAAAAATAATGGAAATTTAAATTGGGAATTAAGTTGCATTTAATTTCCAGTTTAGCATTTTAATCTTTGAAAATAGCCTAGCCACAGGCAAGGTACAGCTGAAAGCTTCAATGACAGCACACCTAAAATGGGAGGCCTGTCAGCTTTGAAATATGAAGTGGTGGTTTGGCTTCCAGCAAAGCTTTGTCCATTATACTCCCTCTCTTGTTCACCTCTCCCTCTAGCTTTTCTTCCACTGTCAGAGAACTGAAATGCTAATAATTCTACTCCAGGAAACATATTTCACATAATTTCTATAACACCAAATGAAAAGCCTTTAGACTATATTATCATAGAAGCTAGTCTTTATTTAACACAAGACTTTATTGGATATGTAATTTTATATACATATTGTATTATATACCTCTATCTAAATACAGAAATACTTTACAGCCTTATTATGTGTAATAAAAAATCTAACATCTTCTCCAGCCACATTGCAGTTTGTAGTATTATCTGGATGGTGCCTCATGAACAAACTTCAAAAGGAAATGTTGATGTGAGAAGATTCCTATGGTTCTGGTAAGACTCTACATCCCCCTCCCCCCAGGTCTGTGGAATAATGTATATGCATATAAACAGTACATGCAAGGCATCAATTGTTATAACCATATATATGTGTGTATGTGTTTAAATTGTATTAAGATTTTTTATATACTCAGCACCTAACACAGTGTCTAACACAGTTTATATCTTCCAATAAATGAATGAAGCAAATGAAAACATCAGTAAACAGAAAAAAATAGGCATTGTATTCAGTTTACTTTAATTTGAGTGGTGTTTGGTTGTAATATCTGACAAAAGTTAGTGATATTTAATGGTTTAAAATAATTTCATGTGTAGTTTTCCCCTTTAAGTTTTGCCTTGTATCTTTTGCTATGGTCTGTCAGCTATAATTTGTTCAATCTTTTGTGTAGCTTTCTTACAAGCCTTACAAGTCTAATTGAGGAAAGTAAGGGAATTAACCATTATCAAAATCTATTCTTTTTCTAAACATTCACATATCTTTGAATCTCTACAAGAATCCTGGAAAAGAGGATCATTTTGCAGAAAAAAAACATAGGCTAGAGTTTCTGAACAACTTGTCCCAAAGGTACAGCCAGAGTTTGAATCCAAGTCAGTCTAATTCCAAACATAGATCTTTTCCTCAAACCATAACATTTTCAAGAACTGTATTTTATCATTTCTTATGAACCCTGCCAACTTACTCACAATATTATCAGTAGCCTGGACATTCACTAAATGCCAGCTGTGAAGATGTGAAGCCTTTAAGACTTGGATGGTGTTGAAGTTCCCTGGTGTGATATTTCAGTTTACTCAGTACCCACCTGAATGAATGCTTTGAAGAAAATAAACAAGTGAAGCTTAATCAGCTAAGTAAATGTTTGGATAAAAAAATGAAGCTTGTTTAAATAAGGGAAAGCCCTTATTCTTCTGATCTACTCATTTAAGTCAAACAATTACCATAAAACTAATTCTCAAAATTATGTTTTCTTTAATTATTGAATTGGGTTAGTACTGTCCTTTGACCCATTAGTCCAAATACACACATGCACAGCTACACAAATATATATATATATATATTTATATATATACACACACACACACATACATGGAGAGAATCTAAAATATACTCTTACTGACAAGATGGAGATGACACTAATTTATGCATATATCAGGGCAATTTCAATTTCTGCATTTTAATAGCTTATCTCTGATATTTGCAAACTAAGAGCTTCATTTACAGACTGTACTTGTATGATGAGTTCCCAAATGACAAATGTTTAAATGTCTTTTTAAACTGAGTGTGCATGAATGTTTTTTTATCAGAAGCATTATTTAAAATAGTTACTATATCTTTTAAGTAGCATCAAGCTGTTGGAATTTGCTAGGAACTACCAACAAATACCTTCTCTTAAAGATACTGATCAGGGAACTTCAAACATTCTTGCTTATGTATCCCCTAAAAAGACTCTTGAAAAATGAGTCAACCCTTACAGATTTAAAATCTGCATTCAAAATGTACTTTTCATTCTTAAATGACTGAAAATAATATAATTTGAGGGACACTGTAAATATCGATATTTTAAAACTAAGATATATGTTTATGCTTGAAAAATCTTATTGATTACCTATTATACTTTTCTTAAACAGTATGTTTATACAATGAGTGTTTTTTTCTGTTACTATAAGTCCTAAATGTAAAAAACAAACCTTTTCAATTGAGGTATTGTTACAATTATTAATGTGGAATTGACCAAAACAATATATGTATATTATAAAATTTGATAAACATAAAAATAAAATTTTATTGAAAATACATCTCTTAATAAAATGGATGGGTATTTAACAATTTATACACCTTCAGAAGAATATAAATTATTTCTAGAATTGGAAAGCTTTCAGCATCAATTCCATCCCTAATTTTTGTCTGTATAGATGTAAATGATGAAAAATCATATTCAAATAAGTGAGTAGAAGGAAACAGAAGGAATTGTATTATAGTAGCATTGCTTAATCCTTTGTGTTCCTGCTATGTCATATGCTAAAAGTACATGATGATTGTTTACCAAAATGTATTTTTAATGATCTATCAGCTGACAACTTACCAGGTCTTCTCTTTGGGTTCAGTTGAAAGCAAAGAGTTAGCAGCCACTCTTCTTGCAAAAAGCTATGTTGCCCTGTCATGAAAGTCATTCATGCTTCTTTTGTTTGAAGCCTTAGTAAGATCAGAGTTGGATGAAATATAAGCCTTTTTTTCTTAAATTGAGAGAAGTGGTTAGAAAGGGGAAGTGGTTAGAAAGGAGAAACAGCCTGAGGCCTTGACTACAGACGTCTTTTTTTTTTTTTTTCAGGCAATTCAGTTTTCAGGAAGCTTACAAAATAAAGTAGAAGATCTAGAAATAAATTCCCTTAAAACTATCTGTGCCTACTCCTTGGAATGCCTTCATGTATTCCCAGCTTACTCCACTGTGAGGACAGCTGTTTTAAGAAATTCGGAATCATTACCTATGACAAGAAATAAAAACTGGCACATCAGAATCACCTGATAACTTGTGTGTCCACTTCCTCAGTTGTACCTCACAGCTAAATAGTTATCGGTTAAACCAAGAGAAGTTGCAGTTCTGGCGGAAATAGCCTTATTGGTATTTGTGCCTAAATATAATTCTGAACTCCCTCTTTTCTACCTTCTAGGCTTCGAGTTCATTTATTTCAGCAGCAAAAGATGTCAGGAGCAAGAGACAGTCCCACATAGTGTAGATTCATTGAATAGGGGAGCCAAACTGTGATTTAGAAACAGCACTGCCAGTAACTATCTGATTAGCCTTAGGCAAGTTTCTCAACCTTCCTGAATCTGTTTCTTCACAATAATTCCCAGTCTGGCTGCACCTTCGACTCACACAAAGATCGTTAAAGAAATACCCTTGTCCAAGCATCACCCCCAGGAATATGGATTTGATTCTCTGCTTAATTCTAATGTGAAGGCAAAACTGGAAAAGTCAAAGTGAGAATCATTATCCATATAGTCTTTCAACAAATATATAATAAGTGCCTATCATGAGCAGTGTTGCAAGTTTTCTGTGTTAAAATATCTACAAATTATACTTCTAAAGAAAAATTGAATGCTACTTGAATAAAATAAATGATACATCTGAGCTCATCAGTCTTGAAAATCCTTTGTTCAAAAATGATGCAAAGTAGAGAGGGCAATATTGTCTACAAAAACTTCTTAAAAAAAAAACCGAATAAATAGCACAGACACATGCAAAAAGTGTATAGCATGGAAAAATTCAATAATGTATAGCACAGAGACACCCCCAGATTTGTGTTGTTTATCATGTTGCATCATGGTCTTCATTCCACATTTCATGTAGCAGAATGTATCCCTTCATTTTGAGATCCAGAAGGACAAAAGGGTTGCACAGTTACCCTTTTTCTGCCTCTGGGAGATCTTAAAAAGCAGTGATAAACAATTAATTCTACCCAGGATACCAATGAAAATCTATTTTCTTTTCTTTTTCCCAAAGAACAACTTCAGAAGGAAAGTAAACTGACCTTTTAAATGAACAAGATCTGACATGATTGAGCTAACCCAAGAAAGAAAATTCCCCTCTGAGGTGAATAATTTTTTAATTAAAAGGTGAAATCTGACACATCACACTGGTTTTGTTATTACTGTTGTTTTCTTCCATTACTCTCACACTCATAAGAAAAAAAAATGAGTATATTATATATGACTGTGTTTTATAGATGCATATATTCTACTCTATCCATTTCAGTCCATCTTTTCTTAATGCATTTGTCCTGTCACTTTTACTCACTGTAATTCAATTTTGTTAGGAAATTTAACTCGCTGTTTTATGCTTTATATATTTCACCTGATGCAAAATGGACTACCTGATCGATTCTGCATTTTTAGTCCACCTTTTAATTTATAGGTAAAGATCAACAATTAACTTTAAGCATTATGGTAAAAACATCTTAGCCAGAAGAGTTGCTTCCTGAAAATGATTTAACTTGTATTCTTCTTAAATATAATAAAATGCCCTGATAAGAAGTAATCAACAATTTTGATTCTAGTTTTCCATTTGATTTGAACATGTAAATTATTTCAGCACGGTGGATGATACATAAATAACTACAGCTTGAAATACGTGCATTGGGGAGGTTTTGTTGAATGCTAGATTGCTGTTTTGCTATAGTTTGATTTATTTGTGTGAGTTATTAGCTTGATATTGGAAAGTAACTAAAATTTGAATATATGATATCTTTGCTTCTGAAATAAATATAGCGATTGAAAATGGACCTTTTATGAATGTTGAGTGGGGCAATTTCTGGCAGGTGGGGAAGAGAGTAAAGAAGATTCATTGTATAAAAGCAAAGCAAATACACATAAAACTTGTAATTTAATGGAACATATCAGCAGATCTGCTTCTCAGAATGACACTTACATTTTCATTAGTGACTATCTAAAACGAATAAGACAGCACTATGAACTTTTTCAAAATTAAAAGTTTTTTTAAAATAAAGAAATTCAGATTTTAGCATCAACTGACCAAAGCATAAGGGGCCATCCAAGAAAAAAATAATCTGAAGCACTTTCATAAAACGATGTCACAGATCAATATTTTAGGCGCTTTGAAGATCATCTCCTTGCTTTTCGACATTCACACTTCTGAGACACGGGATATATATGTTTATATCATCTCTTTTTCTAAAATAAATCATTTCTGATTTAGCATCTCTTACAGAAGAGCCCACTGCAAATGTCAATTTTTATAAGTGACCAGACCATACTTGTGGGAAAAATGAAGGGACAAGAGTAGGAATGTCACTCAGGGTCACTGAATACATTTCTATCACAGGAAAGTATTACATCTTTTGCACTTTATTTCTTCAAGCCATTCTCTTCCAACATCTCATACCCCTTTCCCCCAAGAAAGTTGGAGTCACAGGTGACACAGCTGGGAAAACTTTCTTTTTAAAAAGATTAACACGTGTTTTAAAAAGAAATACATATGTATGTCAAAATTATTCCAGAACACTGTTCTCGGAAGGGCAGTAACTGCAACCAAGTTAGTTTCTGCTATTAAAACAAAATGTGAAGCTCATGGGGAAATTTAATCACAATATGCTGTCTATGAATCAAAAATCCATTTAATATAAAGCCTCCAAGAAACAAAGAAAACTTGTTTTTTTAATAGAAGACAATGTACAACTTTTTAACCCCTAACCTAATTTTTTAAACCAAAACCAGAATTATTATTTTTTTCTTTTTAGCTTTCAATCAAGCACAATCAAATTCCTGGAGAAAAGATGGGAAAACGGCATAAAACAAAGCACAAACACGATATTTAAATCTAAGTTTGCCACAAAATGTAAATGTATTTCAGTAAATGTTCTATAGGATTCATAAACAATTGAAAAGCGGTTATTTCTTTTACAACTGCAACATAATAAATATTATTATAATATGCCTTTCTGGTAATGATATAGAATTTTTTACTTGGGGACAAATAGTTCTGCCAAAAGACAGATAAAGTAAATCAAATGCAGGGATAACATCTATATTATGTAAATGTGTGTAGTTGTTACTAGTGGAGATTAATATGATTTATTATGCTTATAGGTCATTTGACCTTTATAGTAAAATGCCATTTCATATCCTTTTTACATATTTTTATTATTAACCACCATTACTCATATATTTTTGTAAATACCTTCTCTAAATCCATTATATATTTTAAAACTTGGTTTATGATTTATTTTGCTCTATGGAAGCTTTAAACTATCAGTTAATTCAGTCTGCCAATTTTACGTTTTAAGTCTTCCAGGCTTCTTGACTTACCAAAAATCTGTCTCCCATGAAGCTTATAAAGTCCAACATTTTCCTTTATTGTTTATATGAATTTATATTTCTAGTTAGCTCCATAATCTAGAGGACTTTTTTTTGGTCTATAGTTAAACTTATAGGTCCATGAATAGTCAATTATGAGACACTATTTATTAAGTGAAATAGGCTATCCACACAGAACTAAAATATCCTATCTTATTTGGATGTCGTCCTGGACTGTCACTTTTAAACCACTAACCCATTTCTCTAGCCTTATGCCAGCACACTATGGTTTTGATCACAATTACTTCAAAGTATAGTCGAAATCTGGAAGTGTAAGTTGCTGCCATAATATGCTTATTAGTAAAGTTATCTCCAATTTATACACACACACACACAATTTTCTTCTATATAAACTTTAAATTACATCATTGCTTATTTCCTTTGAAATTATATTGCCCCCAAACACATCAAAAGCATTCTGATTAGAACTGTATTAAATTCAAATGTTAATTTGGCAGGTATTGCAAGTTTAATGACAATAAATCTTAAATCCTAAAACAATCCTACGCAGTCAATTTTTGCTTTTTCTTATGTATATTTTTATGCTTTTGACCTATAGGGTCTACAATTTTTTTAACTTTATTCCTCCTTAATTTATACACTGTCAGCAGTGTGAATGAAAATATCTCCATTTGCATTTATAGTCATTATGAATAAAAGCTATTGAGCTTTTTATATTGTATCTATTCATAAAGTATTTTTAAAATTACTTCACAGGTTTTAAAATTGAGTCTCCTAGGTTTTCTCAGTGCACAATAATCCTATTTAACAACAATCTTTCTTCTTTAAAAATATTTCTTTTCCTTTTGAGGTTATTATTATTATTATTTTAGAGGTGGAGGTCTTGCTACTTTTGACTTATTTCATGAGCTAGACCAAGCAAAGCAAATTTGAAAACTTTTAAAAATAAAAATTTGATCAATTTCAATGTTGACAGTGGTGCTTCTTCACTAGGGTGTCAGCAAACTACAAAAAAAAAAAAAAACAACTTTGTTTTGCAAGCTTTGTATTTATAAAGTTTTATTGAAAGCACAGGCACACTCACTAATTTAAGTATTGTCCATAGCTGCTTTCACTGCCACAACTGCAGAATCAAGTAAATGTGACAGAGACTATTTGGCCCACAAAACTTAAAATATTTACTATCTGCCCCATTACAGAAGAAAAAATGCAGATTTCTCTTTATCCTTCTCCTTCCTTTTATTATGCAGCAGGCATACTTCTAGGATTTTTTTTTTCCTATATAACCACATATTATTTCCCCAACGAAGTAGATGGGACTTTCCAGCCCCATTTTACATCGGATAAAACCGAGGCATGAATAAGCTAAGTCACTTGCCAAAGGTCACTTGGCTGGCAAATATCTTCAGCAAAATTTTGACTCCAAAAGCCTAACTATGAGTTCATACTTGTGCAGTAGAACCCTTTCATCTTTGGTCCCATAGCACTTATCATACTGTATTGTTTTGTTTGTATGTTTTTATGTTTGTATGTTTTTATGTTTATATGTATTGTTTTGTTACATGTTTTTTTTTTTATTATACTTTAAGTTCTAGGGTACATGTGCACAACGTGCAGGTTAGTTACGTATGTATACATGTTGAATAGCCTGTAGCTATATGTAAACATACCAGCTTTCTTAGATGTTACTTCCTCATAAAGACCTCCCCCTAGACCAGTGGTTTTCAACTAGGGATGATTTTGCTTCCCAAGGGACATTTGGAAATGTCTGGGACAAATTTGTGACTAAAGAAGAGAGTTCTACGGGCATCTAATGGGCAGAGGTCAGTTGTGATGCCAAACATCCTATAGTGGACAGGGCAGTCCACCACAACAAAGATGTATTTGGCTCAAAACGTCAGAGATTGAGGAAGCATCGCCGTAGATCAACTGTCATCTTCTGAACTTTGAAGTTTACACATGCAACTAATTGTACAGTTATTTAATATCTGTACGCCCATTCACTGCTTTCACCACTAGACTGAAAAACTCCATCAGAGATCGCGTATGTTTTGTGCAATGCTATACTGCCTGTGCCTTCCGCAATAAGTGACACAGTAGACACTCATTAAGTATAAGCTTAGTGGGTGAATAGTGGATAACTTAAAGTTTTATAGTGTATACATGGGACTGTCAAGAGTCTCTGTGTTTAATAAACATTGTTGTCATATTCTAGCTAACCATATTTAAAATAATTGAGATTATATATATATATATATATATATATATATATATATATTTCACCACAAGATTTTTATGGTGGTGCTTTTATCCACAGTTATAAGTTCTTTAAGAGATATTTTCTATCATTAAAAAATAAATTTATGCCTATTTACTGAAGTATTTGTGAAAAAAGTTTAACTGACGAGTAGGTTAGAACATTCAAAATCTTCAGGTTTTGACAGTTTTGTTTTACATCGGTGTTAAAGATTTTTAACTGGCTCTTCAATGTTCTCTACGTAGGCAGGGCTGGCTCTAGGCAAGCACCTGAAGTATGGAGTTAGCTTCAGGTCTGCCTTCCTTTTCTCACCTTTAGGATTTCCTGATATCTTTATCCTATTTCTCCCAATCCCACCTTCTGCTCTGTACCTCTCTTGTTGGGAAATAAGACTCAGAATCACAGACTCTTAGAACACAACAGGACTTTAAGGTCACCTCTCCTAATCACCCAACTGATACATAAATTCCCATGTATAACTCCCAGGTCCCAATTTTTCCTTATCTTGCCTATGATCAGGTATCATAAGTGCTAGAAAACACACTATTAGTTGAGGCACCAGTTCCTGCTTTTGAAAGTTCTGATATTTAGATGGCTTTTTATTCAGTCAAGTGTCACCCCCCACTTTAGCTTCTATCGAGAGACCGTGTACCTCTTGGAATTATTCAACACAAGTTTAAATTTTTGGGTCCATACAGTCCTTCAAACATTTGAAGACAACTATCATCTCTCTTCTTCTCCCTGCTAAACTTCCCTAGATCTTTCATTACCTAGATGACACAGCATCGAGGCTTCTCAATGTATGAACAACTAACTAACTTCCAACTTTTCTCTGACTGGTTTAAAATCCCTTGTAAGATTTGACTGTTTATTCATTACATGAAGGAACACTGAGAATAAGGGGATATGGTTCCCTCTCTTCTTTCCTCAATGCGTATTTGTTGAATATTCTTTCCCAGGAGCTATGCTAGGTCCTGGAAACACAATTTTGGGCAAAATAGACAGATTCCTTTCCCTCTTGCTGCTTATAATACAATTGTCCCTCAGTATCCATGGGGAATTGGTTCCAGGATCCCCACGGATAGCAAATCCACAAATGTTCAAGTGACATATAAAATGATGTAATATTTCCATACAACCTATGCACATCCTCCTATATACTTTAAGACATCTCTAGATTACTTATAATACTTAATACAATGTAAATGCTATATAAATACTCATTACATTGTATTGTTTAGGGAATAATGACAAGAAAAACACCTATACATCATCAGTACAGAGGTAGGCATTCATTGTTTTTCTGAATATTTTTGATGCATGGTTGAATTCACAGATGTGTAATCCAAGAATATGAAGAGCCCCTGTACCAGGTAAGAGGGACATTGATGGAAACATTACAGTTAAAACTGAGGTTACAAATATGACAAGTGTTGCCTGAAACTATGAGAGCATATAATAAGGGGGCCTATATTTAAAAGTATCATCTCACATAATCCTAACAATGACCCAAACATTTATTTTCACCTTAAATATCAGGAAGCAAAATTACACAGGTGTTCTTAATGTGGATGCAGGGTCTGGGCCTCAAGAAGAATCCCTGGTTCCCTCACTCTATGAGGGAGGTATGATACCCAAGACTCAAAGCGAAGTATGCACAGTCTTAACTCATAGTTCCTTCTGACACCATGCTTCCTACCACAGGCTAGGATTCAAAGTCAGCCATAAAGATCCAGAAATGAATAAAACATACATCTAGTTAAGGGGAGAAGGCTTAATTGCTCTCTAGGTTGCCAATAAGAAATGAAAAAGAATGGCTAACCACATCTCTCAGCATTGTCAAAATAGCCAATGAACAGAGAGAGTATTGCAAAGACCCCCAACTCAATTCAGACTCCATTTCTACCTATGTGGAATTGCTGCAGCCAGAAATTTAAGTAAATATTACTTAAATTTAAGAGACATGTACCTAACTCTTAAATGGATGTCCTCAAATGTAAATATCCATTTAAAATATACAAGAATTACTGTGATATAAAGTAAGAATTGCTATGTAACTTTTACTTTTGTTGTCCAGTGGCCTTTAGACTCTGGATATATGTTAACTGGCATGGCTACTTCGGAATATTTACTCATATATGTAAACCATAATGGCCTTAAGGACTACAGATAAAGCTTCTTTCATGTTAATCAACTATCTTTCAAAATGTGTACCGCAGGCTGTTCTCGGAATGGAGCTAGATTTGGGCCACTAGCAAAGGTCTACAAAGTAAAATCACTGTTACTGTTAACTTTTAGTTTTCTGATTAAACATGGATATCGTTTGGATATGTGTCCCCGCTCAAATCTCATCTTGAAATATAATTCCCAGTGTTGGAGGTGGGGCCTGGTGGGAGGTGACTGGATCATGTGTGTGAATTTCTCATGAATGGTTTAAAACCATCCTCTTGGTGTCATCCTCAGGATGATGAGTGAGTTCTCTGAGATCTGGCTGTTTACATGTGTGTGGTACTTCATTCTGTCTCTCTTGCTCCTGCTCTAGCCAGGTGATGTGCCTGCTCCCGTTTTGCCTTCTGCCACGATTAGAAGCTTCCTGAAGCCTCCCCAGAAGGAGACACTGCTATGCTTCTGGTACAACCTGCAGAACTGTGAGCCAAGTAACTGTCTTTTCTCATCCATTACCCAGTCTCAGCTATTTCTTTATAGCAATGCAAGAAAAGATTAATATAACACAACACACAGACACATGAATAAACTCATAATACACTAATTAAAACAATATTTTGAACATTATGAAAATATGCCAATGTAATTTTATGTCTTTTGTATATCCTTTCAGAGATTAGACGTTCTTTGTAACATACCTCTTATATTTTCTGCATTAATTTAAAAAATAAAGGCTTTATGGCTTCACCTCTGCCTGTGTATTGATGGTGCTTTTAGTGTTTCACCTTTGCTGTTCTGCTAACATATCCTCAAAAAATCGATCCCAAGTGCCAGAAAGCAAATAACCCTTTATTTTTTGCACATTTAGAATGTTTCCCCCAAAAAACGAGAGAGACGGCAGATATTAGACAGTGCCTAAAGTGTGGTGGTCAATCACAATAGGCCCTTCAATTAATATTTATTCATTTTGACATCCCAACTTGTTCTAGTCTGCGATGGGGTCTTTAACCTGGCATCTGTGGATGGGATTAAGGGAGGTCCCAGGATCGCAGGAATTATATAATGTAAATACCTTTGCTTTGTGAGTCACATGTTACATTCTATTTTACAGTGGAAGATTATTGAGATCCAGCAACATACCCACGTCATTGATAATTGGTAGACATGGGGTTGTATACCAGCCCTGTGTTACTCTAAAACACGTGCTTGCTTCGACATGCCACACTGCCTTCTTACAGAGCTGTGAAGAAGTTGAAATCGCAAAAACTATCAAAGATCAAGGCAGATAAACTTCATATTATGCAGCCTTCTTGTGAGTAGAACTTCCAATTATCTCCAATAACCTTAACTACATACAAAACTATCATACATCAATGATGGATACGGAATTAATCTCATTTGAATCCAATCTTTAAAAGAATTTCAACTGTTGATATAATTTTGAAAACAAACTTTTTTCAATTGAGGCACAATTTGCATATAATAAAGTGCAAAAGTCTTAAGTGTTTGGATGCACGTGTTTTGACAATTGAATGTATCTATGTATTCACCACCTGAGCAAAATAGACAACACTTCCGTTACCCCGAAAAAGTCACTAATGCCTCTGTCCATTCAATTCCAACCCTCACCCAGAGGTAACCACTTTCTTAATTCTATTACCATAAATGAGTTTTGCTGTGCTTTAACTTCATGTAAATACCCATATTTGTGTCTATGACTTTTTGCTCAGCATAATATTTTTGAGATTCATTCATATTGTTGCTTTTATCATTGGTTTTTCCTCTATTCACTGCCGAGTAAAATTCCATTAATGGTTTAACAGAGGCATCAACTTTTTGTGAGGTAGTGAGGGAAGGAGGAGGGAATGACTGCATTTCATGTGATACGTAAATGGAAAGAAGCATCTAGCTACACAAAGAGAAAAGGAAGAGCATTCTAGGTCTAAGAACAGAGAAACATGTGCAAAGGCCCTGAGATGTATTAGAAAGTGAAGAAGCACTAATATGATTATACTATACGGATTGAGAAAGGTTGACTTAAGAAGAAAATGGTAAAGATAGAAATATAATATATTCATTATGCGTTGTAATTCATTGTATTCTAAGCCATAATAAAGAGTTGGGTGTTCATCCTAATAAGATAAATCCATGAGGACCTTAAGCACAGAAATGCCTTTATCTAGCTGACATTTTGAGAAGATCCGTTTTGCTGTGGTGTAGGATTGAATAGGAAGAGAATAACAACAGTAGTAAGAGAATGTGACCTAATCTGGCGAGAGGGCAGAGGTGACCTGGCCTAAGATGGGGGAGACGCAGAGGAAGAGAAGGCAAAGTCAAAATCAATTTATGGAGATAGAAGTTGCATTGCATTACTTGCTTATAGATTAGACATAAAACGGGAGATAAATGATGGAATCACGTGGACTCAGCTTACCAATTAAGTAAATAAGAAGAAGATACTAATGTGAAATAGATGAGGGCTGGGGAAGAGGAAAGATTTTAAATAAAATGTCAAAGCTGCATGTACGGCAGCCAATGAATTGTGTCATATGCTCAGGTGAACAAGCAGGTTTGGAATCAAGAGAAATCTGCGATGGAGAGATAGAGGAGTTATTCAACTAAAGATGGCATTTAAGTCCGTACAAATGGATGCTGTCACCTAGGAGGAGAGCGAAACCAGAAACCCTAGGATTGAAGGTATAGTCTCAAACTGTGACATACATACCTCTGAGGAATTTGAAACAACTCACTGGGACACAAAAGAAAACTGTGAATGGTTCTATTTGTGTTTGCATTTGTATTTATTGATTTCTATTTTCGCATATGTTTACATGCTTAGTCATATTCATATATGATTTACAAATAAATGTACATTTTTTGGGAAGAAATGTGCTTATAAGTTTTGTTTCAATTAGAAAGCAGTCTTGAAATTTTGAAGACCATTGCCTTAGAGGTCAAGAGGCGGAGGAGGAGCTAGCAGAAACAGCTGAAAAGAAGAAGCCAGTGAGCTTCAACAGAAGTTATTGTTTTAAGAAGAAAGGGAGTATTCCGTTGTTCCCTCTTTCTATCTGTGCAGTTGTGGGAAATGTGAACTCATAGTTTGTCTCGTGTGGTCCCATTCCAAATGCCATACTTGCTGGAAATAGAGTGCAGAGCATCCATAAGACAGTCTATAAGACTAAGCATATATAAGGCTGACAAAGAAGTCATTTGTTACTATCTTCCCATTCATTTTCTCAAGTCTAGTTCTTCTGCTGGCCTGTGGTTAGGGTGTTTATTCTGAATATTTTCCTGTGTCTTTAAAACTTCACATTTATATTTGATGGTATTCTATGAAATCATTAGGTTACTTGTCAGGTTTCAAATATTACATAAACCATTTTGAAAAAAAATGTATATTTCAGGCACATTTCCAGTCCTAAACAATATAAATTATAGCCAAGTATGGCATTTAGCCATTAATGCTGTCTTTCACTTCAGTAATGTAAAGAAATAATAGGCTTATGACAACTTGGATAATACTTTTAAGCTTCTACATTATTGCTCCAGATATAAAAAAATTTTTTACTTCACAGTGGTTCTACCTTGAGGAAAGAAAACCAGGCTCCAGATATAAGCCTGAAACTTTTCTGAGTTTCTGACTTTTGCAAGCCATTTCATCACACTAACAACATAAACCTTAAATAGTTAAAACAAATGTAAGGCATTTATGTTATATATTCAAATGGATATACCATGGAAAATAGAACCTATTACTAAATATTTAGTTTGCTTCAGGCTTCACAATCATTGTAGATTCCACATTTAATGTATATGTGCTGATTGAGTTGTCTTCATTATTTCTTATAAAATATCTCCAATGTTCAATCTATTGATCATGTTGAAAGAAAAAGGGTTTAGATGAGCTATACACATACTTACATACTCTCAGAATCATGATAAAACAAGACAGGTGGCCTGGCACGGTGGCTCACGCCTGTAATCCCAGCACTTTGGGAGGCCAAGGTGGGCAGATCACGAGGTCAGGAGATCGAGACCATCCTGGCTAACATGGTGAAACCCCGTCTCTACTAAAAATACAAAAAAATTAGCGGGGCGTGGTAGCCAGCGCCTGTAATCCCAGCTACTCGGGAGGCTGAGGCAGGAGAATGGCATAAACCCGGGAGGCAGAGCTTGCAGTGAGCCGAGATCGTGCCACTGTACTCCAGCCTGGGTGACAGAGCGAGACTCCATCTCAAAAACAAACAAACAAAAAAGAAAAAACAAGACAGGTGACTTTGAATTTTAATGAACAAGTTAGAACCCTCCCCCAACATCTGGTTTTAAATGCTATTACTTTCGGTATGTATTGCTTATCTTAATAAGTATGATAAGCTTAAATATTAGCTTATCTTCGGGTCCCTCTCTTTTTTATTTTAATTCTTGTGG
The DNA here is from genome assembly GCF_028878055.3 of Symphalangus syndactylus. Taxonomy (NCBI): domain Eukaryota; kingdom Metazoa; phylum Chordata; class Mammalia; order Primates; family Hylobatidae; genus Symphalangus; species Symphalangus syndactylus. The sequence goes on from NC_072447.2 coordinate 46,320,545, forward strand.
GTACGCAGTAGGAGTATATATTTATAGGGTACATGAGATGTTTTGACACAGGCATGCAATGTGTAACAATCACGTCATGGAGAATGGGGTATCCATCCCTTCAAGCATTTCTCCTTTGTGTTACAAACAATCCAATCACACTCCTCTAGTTATTTTTAAATGTACAATTAACTCGTTATTAACCATAATCATCCTGTTGTTTGATCAGATCAAATAGTATGTCTTATTTTCCCTGTAGAATTATTTGGAAATTTTCTGTTTGTGTTTTCACGAGCTTTGGGATTTGGGGAAGAATTTCAGCATTTTTGACTTAAGATATAGTTGGTTCACTTAGCCCAGCAGTGAACTTCAGGGGGTCAATAGCATGCAAGTATGTATTTAAATATTAAACATTTTTGTTTCTGTTAACATCAAAAATTTATTGGACATTGAATCTTTTAACAGAAAATATTTCATGGTTTCATATGAAAAGTGGATGTTCTTCGCATTTTATTTATTTCAAATAATTTACATTTATTTTTACTTATTTGAATTGGAAAATATAAGTTGTATATATCACGTATTATACAACATGTTGTATTGAAAAATGTGGAATAGCTAAAATGAGCTAATTAACATATGTATTACCTCACATACTCTTCTTCTGAGGTGAGAACACTTAAAATCGACTCTCTTAGTAATTTTCGATAATGTATTGTTATTAATTATAGTCACTGTGTTGTACAAAAGATCTCATGAACTTATTTCTCCTATCTAACTGAAATTTTGTATCCTTTGACCAACACAGTTCTTTTGTATCCTTTGATTTTAAAAAAGACATTGTTTAATTTTAACAGTGTCAAGACTTTTAATGATACCAGGTCCTGAAAGTGTGAGACTGTGTTTCCCATACAGTTTCTTTAACATGAAAGGGGTTGTATGCATTTGAAACATAGTAGTTGATGAACATCTTTCAGATTTTTCAGTAGAATTAAAACTGGATGATAAAAATTCAGCACATATCAACTATATTTCAAAAATCAATAAAAGTGCCTAGGAGAAACATTTAAAAACTTAAGAAAATTAAGAAAATGGATAAGAGAATAAGATAATTTAAGAAAAATTATCCAAAACGTAGAAGTAAAAAAAAGATTGTGTGTGTTTCAAAATAATGGTAGCGTTGTTTTCTAACAAACTCCTCACACCCTCACAAGAGCTTCAATATTTTCAGAGTAAAGCAACTCTTACTGTTTACTATTAATTTTGGCCCACACATGTTATAACGCTATGAAGTTCAATGCAAATTTTAGAAAACTGATATGATGTAAATGACTTTTTACCCAGTAGAGGATATAACCCCAAAGGCTGTAGGGTATCAACCAGTTTAGCATCTTATTCACTAATCTTATTCCAGAATACTTTTTAAAAAATTCACTGATTATAGAAGCATTTGTTTCTTGTATTCTCTTTTGAACCAGTTTTGTCTTCCTACCGGCTCTCCAATTACTGTATTAAATAAAACCTACCATGAGTTCACTATGGTTTACATGAAAATTATGTTTCTTCATAACATTTCACTTTGCTGATAGGTGGTAGAATTATGAATTTTCTTTGTACTTTTCTCTATTATTCAAAATGTCCCCAGTATACTCTGAACAAAATTAAACATTTAATTGGAAAAAATACATGCTATATGAAAATCGATTTAGTTTCGTGTTGCCTTATGTATGCAAGATGTTACATATCATACAAACAAAATCTAAGCGACTAAAGATAAAACAGTTTTGCAATCAATAGTGTTTTTCCTTTTCCATCAGCAGCACAGTGATGTACAATAAGGAAATAAAGTAAACTTTAGAAATATGAAAAGTGTATACGTATTGACATGTGCTTATTGTGAATGCGATGAGAAAGGCAAGTCAGGACAGTGAGAGTTCGGTTCATTACACTGCATTCTCACACTATAAATGAAAGAGTAGCAAGTATTGGCTAAAATTCAATAACTTCCATGGCCAAGATACATACTATAATTTGAACATTGATTCCCTTTGAGAACCTTTCTCCTCAGGCACCATCAAGACAGATACCAATAATTAGTAGTTCAGCTAGGAGTTGGACCACAAACATCAACTTGAACAAACTACAGAACACCCTCCACATTTGCTTCAGCACTGACAGTTTTGAACACTCCCTGGTGGCCAGACTGACTTGTTTTCACCTTTGAAATGAGTCAGTTTTCACTGAGTGCTGTTGGGAACTGAGCCACTAGTAGAAGTAAGGATGTGCGGTCTGATGACTCACAGTTGCATGCCACTAAATACTGCCAATTCCACACATTTTTCCCCTTGCAAACTTTTGGGGAAGGGGGAGGGGTGTGAAGGAAGAGGGGTGTGAGCAGCTGCATATAAGGAGTGCCTATACTTTCTTCCTTTTTTTTTTTTTTTTTTTTTTTGAGACAGTCTTACTCTGCCTCCCAGGTTGGAGTGCAGTGGTGCTATTTCAGCTCACTGCAACCTCTGCCTCCCAGGTACAAGCAATCTTTCCGCTTCAGCCTCCTGAGTAGCTGGGACTATTGGCAAGCGCCACCACGCAAGGCTGTGTGTGTGTGTGTGTGTGTGTGTGTGTGTGTGTGTGTGTGTTTTAGTAGAGGTGGCGTCTCACCCTGCTGGCCAGGCTAGACTCAAACTTCTGGCCTCAAGCAATACTCTCGCCCCAGCTTCCCAAAGTGCTGGGATTACAGGCTTGAAGCACCATGCTTGGCCAGGAGCACCTATAGTTTTTACCTCAAAAACATAGCCCCCTACACCTTTCCACAGATAATATTGTTACTTTTGATATTGAACTTCTTTTCACTCTAAAAGCCTGGAGAAAATTTAAGGCTGTTTATATATCTGTTTTCTAAATCAGCACACCAACTGTGAACTCTGCACTTCTGAATTGGGATGACAGAATGGAAAGAAAAAAGGTTGGGAGAGGAGCGGAGCTGGGAAAGAAAGGTGATCTCTAGTCCTTTTTCTTCCCCTCCCTGCTCCAGCTCACTTTTCCAATCAGTTTTTATAATAAGCATTATTTATTCTCCTACAAAAGTCTCAAAGTTTACGAATTATAAGAACCTCATGATGCTTTATTAAATAGGGTGTTTGACTTTGTAAAGCAATAATAACAAAATATGTAATTTGTAATTTTCAAAATATACACATATGTAATTTGAAATTACACATAATTTCATATTATGCATGTGTGTAATACAAGCACATATGTAACATGTAACAATACATACGTAACATGTTATATATACAACATGTTACATATGTGTTGCACACATGTACGTGTTGGGTAATGTGTTTTACACATGTAACATGTAACAATCAATGACACGTGTAACATATCAATTACATATGTGAAAACACACATATGTAATCACACATCTATATAATTGGAAATTTTTTTTTTTTTTTGAGACGGAGTCTCGCTCTGTCACCCAGGCTAGAGTGCGGTAGTGCGATCTCGGCTCACTGCAAGCTCTGCCTCCCGGGTTCATGCGATTCTCCTGCCTCAGCCTCCCAAATAGGTGGGAGTACAGGTGCCCGCCACCACGCCCAGCTAATTTTTTTTTTGTATTTTTAGTAGAGAAGGGGTTTCACCGTGTTAGCCAGGATGGTCTTGATCTCCTGACCTCGTGATCCACCCGCCTCAGCCTCCCAAAGTGCTGAGATTACAGGCGTGAGCCACCACACCCGGCCCCTAATTTGAAATTTTTAATAGCCACATTTTTAAAAGCAAAATGAAGTCAATTTAATTGTATATTTTATTTAATCAAATATAATAAAACCATAATTTTAACATGCAATAAATGAGCGTTTACTTCCTTTTTGGTTCTAAGTATTCAAACCCCGGCATGTGTGTTATACTCAGTGCCCATCTCAATTAGTACTAGCCACATTTTAAGAGCTCAGTATCTTATGTGGCTAGTGGGCACTGAACTGGACATTGCAGCTCCAAAGAGAGACCTCACATTGTGATTTTTATTGTCAGGCAAATTTGAAAATTATTTCTCTGCTTGGATGAGGCACCACGTCTCACTCCTTGCAAATACATCTCTCTCACTAACAAATCCAGGATTAGTTCAGTGTTGATGTCATGCTGCTATGAGCTCACAACACCTTTAGCAGTCACACAAATAGGATACAGTGGTTTACCCCTTATCTGTAGGGGATACATTCCAAGACTCCCAGTGGACGTCTGAAACTGCCGACAGTACTGAGCCCTATATAAACTATATGTACTTACGATAAATTTTAATTTATAAATTTCGCGCAGTTAAGAGATTAAAAATCATGAATAAAAATAGAACAATTATAACAATACATTGCAATGAAAATCATGTGAATGTGATCTTTCTCTCTCTTAAAATATCTTATTGTATTGTACTCACCTATTTTCAGACGGCAGTTGACCACGGGTCACTGAAACTGGGGAAAGCAAAACTGTGGATGTTTTGTTCCACCATTGTGGAGATGTACATTATGACCACATCATTACCACCATCTGTGGTTTTCCTTTAAGGGTGAGACTATTTATATGCAAATTCAACCCCCCCCAACCAGGAGGCCATATTTAGATAACCTCCTGGAAAGTTACTTAACTCTCTGGAATTTGAATTTAAATAAAGAGTAGACTTCTTATTTCATTTTGGGTTTTGAGAACTATATCAAGAGCTCAGTATCCTGTGAATGAAATACTGATCATGAAAACACAGCCAAAGATTGTCTAGGGAAAATGCTGAAGGGAACTTTCCAAATCCACTGTAGTTCTTCTTTCTTACCATTCCATTTATGGGCTGTCCACTTATTCCCTGGCATCTGTCCTGTGCCCCTTTCTGATTGTAAGTACGGTCAACAATGATACAGGCAAAGTCATTCGCTTATCTGTTTCTTTAAGACTCCAGTGCAATGATACGATTAGACTTCCAAATTCTCGTAAGTCAAAAGGTACAAATCCCTGAAAACTGCTGAATTAGTATTGAAGTGTTGGCAGTTATAGCTTATGATAGAATTTTTATTTTCAAAAGAGAAATTTAATTCAGGGATATCACTATACATATATCCTTTTATTTCCTTTTTGTGAACTCTATAAGAAGTCATACTTGTTTCACTGCTGGATCTCTTATTTCCCGGAATAATACTTGTCACACAGTAGGTCAACAAATATTTGTTTAATTTATATATTGAGAGAATTGCTTGGCACAATTCAACCCTCTCAAAGTTTATGCAGGTTAGCACCGTGCAGTATAGTCTCCTTTGGCAGCAAGAGCTTAATATCTGATTTTGAGAGAGCTGAGAATGATATGCAAAACAGCATTAGTTTCTTCCCTATATTTTTAATTAGAGTAATGCTGTCTTTTAAAAAAAGACTCCTGAGTACTTTATGATCATAGTAAATCCATCTTAATCGCATTCACTGCTTTATTTTCTTTTTTTTTTTTTTTGAGACAGAGTGAGGTGATGGAAGAATTTCCTCCCTCTGTCGCCAGGCTGGAGTGCAGTGGCACGATCTTGGCTCACTGCAACCTCTGCCTGTCGGGTTCAAGCGATACTCCTGCCTCAGCCTCCCAAGTAGCTGGGACGACTCTAGGCATGCACCACCACGCCTGGCTAATTTCCATATTTTTAGTAGAGATGGGGTTTCACCATGTTGGAGAGGATGGTCTCAATTTCTTGACCTAGTGATCTGCCCGCCTCGGCCTCCCAAAGTGCTGGGATTACAAGCGTGAGCTACTGCGCCTGGCCCACTGCTTTATTTTCAAGCAGAAAACATATACAACACCTACAGATGGATGCTAAAGTAGAAATAAACCGTTTCAAAATGACTGTCATGTGGTATGTCTGAGAAGAAAATAAGCATCACAGGATCACAAAATCTGTTAAATATCTGTCTCCAATCATGACTTGAAGTTGCACTCTTTCGAGTATGCTAAACTGCAGTTTTCCTTTAAAGTTCACACCATAATTATAATGTAAAAACCTAGGAAGTGTACAGCAAACCATAAGCATCCTAAACAAACTTAAATCTTGAAAAGTGCAAATCTCATCCCCAAATGCCTTTGCTCAAACACATTCTGCAACTGTGGTTTATAGGCTAAAACACAGACTTGTCTGTACCATGTAATGTCCTTTGCGAAGTGTTCCCCACCTACCTGTCTAACCCATGCTATCACCCTCCATCTGGGGGCCTGGGCTCCCAAAGCTTTTGCCACTTAATATTGGTTGCCATTCTCCAAGCTGGCTTTTCCAGACTCAGGTCATTAACTCTTCTGTTTCTATAAAACTGTTTAAATACAGTTATTATGGAATTTTAAAACTATTATGCTATATCATAACTTTGAGGTTTATGCTTCTATCTCTCCCTGCATTAGACTGGCTTTCTTGAGTTTTGGAAATATGATTGATTCCTTATTCCTTCACATAAAGGCAGGCATCTGCCTCCCTGACTGAGGTAGGGTCACTGCACAAGTAGTATTGTTTTCCTCAATGTTGAAACTCTTGGTCTGCAGCACTGCCCTGAAACTTAAGAAAACTATGTTGAATGAGCCAAAGAAGGCTGATATTCACGGAACTGTAATTTTAAGGAAAAGCAGTTTTGCCTGTAGGGAACCATGTCTTACGGTGGGGTTCTCTCTTGAGGGTGTTCTGAAAGGGAGGCAATTACTAGATCCTTGGCTATGATCTTCAAAGGGCTTCTGTCCTGTGGAAACCAAGAGGCTTTCTTCAAGACCATCAGCCCTTGCTATACACAATCCAATGCTCATGTCCTCCATTTGAAAGCTGCTTGCTAAATTCTTCCGTCACCTCAGTAACCTATGTCTTAGACTGACAAAGAATCCTCCAAATCTATATATCAAAAGGAGATTACCATGAGAGCAACAATGTAATTGAAGGCACTTCTTAAATTATAAAGTGCCTTGTTATGTATGACTACTGTTATTATCATAAACAACCCTAACATCATCTCTAGTAACAACAACTCCTTTTAACGTCCTTCTTTTAATACACTATGGGTCAAATTATAATTATATTAATAAATGTTATGTCTCAACTTTACTGATGATAACATAAGTTTAATTAGAGTTCCACTCATAACTAAATAACATTTTTATGAATAAAGAAGTTTCATCTTCATCACTTAATATATTTAAGGTCTCTTAGGAAGACCTTGTCCTGTAGTCAGTGGTATTATTCTTTTTATTAGTTTCCTCAAGATTTATTAGGCAGAGCAGTGACTTTATGTTTTTGGCTTAACATTTCTAACTTCTAGCTGGTGAACAGTAAAAAAATATGGTGTTTGAATCCCAGAGTCTTCATTGATTAGCTTTATAATTTGGGATAAAGCATTTAAACATCCCGAAATTTTTGTCTAAGAGTTATAAGAATACCTTTTCTACATATCTTGCTGGGAATATTTGAAAATCACATGAAGTCATATTCTTGGTAATTTTTAAAACAGCATGCAAAAGCAAGGCACTAAACAAACTTTATAAATTATTGCAATTAAATAAATCTTGTATTACATCTTTCTGTGTATATTCTTGTAAAGTTAATTTTGTACTATTTCCCAAAAGTATTAGTTTTCTGAACTGGCTTCTTAATTTTCTAAAACTTATACTTCCTTCCACTCACCATATTACAACCTTGTGACACTCAACCAGAAATCACACAACACACATATACACATACAACTGTATTAGTCCCTTCTTGCATTGCTATAAAGAAATACCTGAAACTGGGTAATTTAAAAAGAAAAGGGGTTTTCTTTTGACTTACGGTTCTGCAGGCTGTAGAGGAAGCATGTCACTGGCATCTACTTCTGGTGAGAGCCTCAGGAAGTTTACAACCATGGTGGAAGGCAAAGGGGAGAGCAGGAAAGAGGTGGGAGTTGAGGTCTCATAGTCTTTTAAACAACCAGATCTAGCATGAACTAACTTGTCACCAAAGGGATCATTAATGAAGGATCCACCCACATGATCCAATCACACCTACCAGGCCCTGTCTCCTACACTGGAAATCACATTTCAATATGAGATTTGGAGGTGATAAACATCTAAACCATCTCTCTCTTTCTCTCTCTCTCTCTCACACACATATACACACACACATACACTCACAATTAAAACAAAATTCTATGAAACATCTATTTGTGATGAATGCTGATATTTTCTATTTTGTTTCACTAAAAATCAAAGGCTGGTGTTGATCCACAAAGTGAGTTTATGATTCACAGTTTGGAAAATGAACACTAGCATACTAGATTTAAAAAATGAAATTAACCAAAACAAAACCAACAATAAAATAAAAAATGACCTCGGCATTATTTTTTGCAACTTCTTTCCATGCCTCCACATGCTTACCAAGAGTTCCTCTCATCTTGTCATTGTCATACCATACGTTTTTCTGACACCATCACTTTTGAACGTTTCCTCATTTTCCTGGATTTACAATTCTCTCACTTATTTTCATATCACCCTCTCTGTGAAGCTTTCCCAATTCTTCTAGCTAGTTACTCTTTGGGTTACCTCTGTTCTGACTCGTCAATGGTGTAGTGACCTCTATTGTATCTATTAAATGCTATTTTTATGGCTTAAATGTCCATTTGCTAATTATACCACTTAAATGTTTCAATTGTTTAAATGTCCATCAATTTCAGCAAACCTTGGATTATATGTGAATAGATTAGGATTGTATCAATTTCAGTATCCTAAGCACCTAGCATAGAGCCTGACACAGAGCAGCTCCAAAAGTAAAAGTCTGCTGAATAAATGTGTTGATTTTAAGGGTTATGTGAAATGTAGAGAAGTGTCAAAGTACAAAACATGTTCAGGTTTTCTAAGATAAAGGTAATCTCCCTGGTGTGATTCCGTCCTGCACAGCTGTTCTCTTGAGCAGTGGTCGTTTATCTCCATCTGCCTTGTCTCCCACCTAAGTGCATCCTGCCACCCGATGGACGATGATGGACATGAGCCCCCTGACGCCCCAGAACTATCTTTTTGGTTGTGAACTAAAGGCCGACAAAGATGATCACTTTAAGGTGGATAATAATGAAAATGAGCAACAGTTATCTTTAAGAATGGTCAGTTCAGGGGCTGGTGCAAAGGATAAACTGCAAATTGTTGAAGCAGAGGCAATGAGTTACGAAGGCAGTCCAATTAAAGTAACATTGGTAGCTTTGAAAATGTCTGTACAGCCCATGGTTTTCTTTGGGGGCTTTGAAATAACACCATCAGTGGTCTTACGGTTGAAGTGTGGTTCAGGGCCAGTGCATGTTAGTGGACAGCATTTAGTAACTGGCGAGGAAGATACAGAGTCAGAAGATGAAGAGAAGGAGGATGTGAAACTCGTAAGTATATCTGGAAAGCGATCTGCCCCTGGAGGTGGTAGCAAGTTTCCACAGAAAAAAGTAAAACTTGCTGCTGAGGAAGATGATGATTTTGATGATGATGATGATTTTGATGATGAGGAAACTGAAGAAAAAGCGCCAGTGAAGAAATCTATATGAGATACTCCAACCAAAAATGCACAAAAGTCAAATCAGAATGGAAAAGACTCAAAACCATCAACACCAACATCAAAAGGACAAGAATCTTTCAAAACCGGAAAAAACTCCTAAAACACCCAAAGGACCTAGTTCTGTAGAAGACATTAAAGCAAAAATGCAAGCAAGTATGGAAAAAGGTGGTTCTCTTCCTAAAGTGGAAGCCAAATTCATGAATTATGTGAAGAATTGCTTCCAGACGACTGACCAGAGGCTATTCAAGATCTCTGGCAGTGGAGGAAGTCTCTTTAAGAAAATCGTTTAAACAATTTGTTAAAAATTTTCCATGTGATTTCATTTCTGTAACTGTTGATATCTGGCTGTCCTTTTTATAATGCAGAGTGAGACTTCCCTACCATGTTTGATAAATGTTGTCCAGATTCCAATGCCAAGAATGTGTTGTCCAAAATGCCTGTTTAGTTTTTAAAGACGGAACTCCACTCTTTGCTTGGTTGTAAGTATGTATGGAATGTTATGCTAGTTATAGTAGTAGCAGTGGTCAGACATGGAAACGGTGGGTAGACAAAAATATACATGTAAAATAAAAGTATTTTAATAAAGTAAAAAAATGATAAAGGTAATCACATAAGAAGATTCATCTCTTGGGTGCAACAGCTAGGGTAGCCTCCCAAGCCCTGTGTGGTAGTAGTCAGTATCACTACTATGGTTTGGATGTTTTTCCCTCCAAAACTGATGTTGAAATTTAATTGCCATTGTGACAGTATTAAGGGGTGGGACCTTTAGGTGGTGATTAGGATTGAGGGCTCCAGCCTCACGAGTGGGTTTGGTTCCCTTATAAAAGTGGGAGTTCAGCCCCCTTTTGATCTTTCTTGCCCTCTAATCGTCCATCATGTGATGACACATCAAGCAGGCCCTCGCCAGAGGCTGACACCTTAATGTCAGACTTCCTAGTCTCCAGAACTGTGAGCCAATACATTTTTGTTCATTACAAATTATTACCTAGTCTTAGGTACTTTGTTATAGCAGCACAAAACGTATTAAGAGAGTTACCTACTTATCTTTTCTGAACATCATTACAATTCTATTTCAAAATTTCTGCTCTTAATAATATCCCAAGGAGACTATAAAATATTTCAATAGTTCAGCCACTTTTCAATGAAATTATCTTGGGTGGTCATGTACTCGTTAAATTGCCCTGACCATTCTTTGAAGGATAGCACTTGTTATGAGATTAAATTTGAAAGTTCCTACGAACCATCAGTTGAATGAATTTGCTTATTATAGCATATATCTTAATCATATGTTCATAAGCCTCCATTAAGCCAGGCTGCACAGTTTATTTTTTAATAATTGCATGGTTTTAAAGTTACAGTTGTTTCAGCAATCCATTACGAGTATTTAAAAGTACACACATTGTCCTTTTGTAAATACATACAACAGCCATAAATTATTAAAAAAATAGAAATTCGAGGATAAAATGTTTGAAAAATGTGTTATTTAAGATTAACAGTAAAATTGGATTTTCAAATAAATCCATGTTAACTGGGATTTACAATACAAGCCTGTACTATTAGTTGTAAAGCCAGGATTTTGAGAACTATGCTGCCACATTAAATTTATTCATTTTCACAGCCTGCAGACATTTTAATGTCTGAGTAGCAATAACAACAAATTACCAAAAAAACTTTTAATAGGGTAGAATAAATTAAGACTGAATGGTAATGCAAACGTGGGTACAACGGGACAAAATTATGAATCTCAAATAATGATCCAACAACACTTAGAGTGTGGAAACCACGTTGGTATTCTGGGATATACGACCACAGTTGATCCTAATTGTTTTTCTCTTGTCGAATAGAAATTGCACATGAATCTCAAACTATTACAAACTGTTCATTACATGCAAATGGTTATGTTCTGCAGGCTCTCCAAGGGGACTCAACCTTCTTTACAAAAGGAGCCAGGCTAGAAGCAGAGTTTCTCTAATGACAGTATGTATCCATTAGAGTTCCTCATTTATAAGCAACAGAGACTGCCTCTGATTCCCAAAGTCAGGTTTTCCCAAGTGAGGCTGGGTATCCCAGAGGTGTAATGGAGGACTGTCGATTAGGGGGCAGGAAAAATAATAGCTGGAAAAACAACCCACCATTTGTCCTAGGCCAGATCCAGTACTTTCTGCAGTGTTTACTTGCTGCACTTTGCTTTAGACGTTGTGCCTTAAGATGCTGAACTCATGAGACTGTGAGCTCATAAAGAGAAAAGGAGCTCTTAGTCAGCTCTGTATTCCTAGCAGCAAGCAGTACCTGCTTTGCGCACAGTAGGATCACAATATATGTTTGTTACATGGGTTCTGGTATTTAACATATGCTCCAAAGGGTAAGAGAACGGCACCATCATATTGTTAAAGTATCAGACAATGTGAAAATTTTAAGTGCTCTGTACACAGAAGAGGTGAAGGAAGCTCAATGTAAGAGAGAATGTTTTGGCTATGAAAAGCAAGAAGGACAAATGGGGATCATTTGTCTCAGGTAATACAATAAAAGTATGATTTTTAAATTTATTTATGTATTTATTCATTCTACTGAATATTACATTTTCAATATATGAATCAAGTTTTCTATGTACCGAGGTATATTGGTGATCAAGAAAGACCAAGTACCCAAAATATTTTCATTATAATGGAAAAAATAATAAACATGAAAACACATACTACAGTTTCAGCAAGTGACAGTGTTATAAAGAAGGTTAAGCAGATCTCCCAGAAAGAGTTCAATTTTGTGTGTATGCATGTGTGTGTATGTGTGTGTTTTCTTTGAGATGAGGGAGTTACAAAAGGCATATCTGTGAATAAAAAATTAGAACACTAAAGTATATAAAGGGAAGTGTACAAAAATTCTGAGAGGGAGCAGACTGGGACGTGGTGAGAAACTGGAGATAGGGTAGAACCCTCTGGTAGAGAGAAAAGCAAATTTAAAGGTAGAAACAAGCATTTGAGGGAATGGTAAGAAGGTATGTGAGAAGAGAACACCAAGATCAATATAGCTGGAACATCCTCCTTGCAAAGTATTATTTCGTGAAAATTACTTCTATTAACTTTAATCTTATATTTCATTAAATGACAATTTCTCCTTCTCATTGCTTCTATAACGATGGTGAGCAGTTTTGTTCTTCTTTTTTCTATTTGGAATTTGCAATCAGTATTCTTCTCCTTTTTTGTAGGCTCTTACTCTCTTGATAACTTCATGCTCTAAGAATGGGAATCCCTTAGGGATGACATGTTTATCATGCATTTTAAGCAGTTCTTTACTGTGGTTATTACAGTAAGTTATGTTTTTTCTTCTTGCTTCTTTCCAATAATGTATAAAAATCTGTCATCTTCTTAATCATGCCATGCTGGACAACGGATCTCTAATAACAAGCCACTGAAATTATCCAATTATTTTAATATACTTATTTCTTAAAGATACACTTGATGGGCAAGGATTTAAATCCCCTCTCTGAATTTCTGCCTGGTACCACACTCCCAGTAAATCTGTTATTTACTACTTCTGAAAAGATATATAGGAGCCAAAAAGTTGCAGAGGAGTTTCTAAGCAGCAATAAAACGGTAACAATATTTACGCAAGGATGAAGTATCCAACTGTTTAACTGTATTAAGAGACTTAACTCTCATGCCACTACCAGCTAATAACTTTGAAAAGCTCATTTTAAAATGTATTCCCACACTTATACATTGCTGTAACCTTAAAGTAAGTGACTAGAGACAAATTCTCTTAGCAGTAAATTTTCCCGCTGATTCCCTTATGCTAGTGTACGTCTTCTAGTTACAGAAACCAGGATAGCTTTGTGACCACAAAACAAAATCTTCTGAAATTTTATTACTGCTGGGGAAATATAAAAGACAAACAATGGTATGAATTATTCTCAACATTAGGTCCCAGTGAAGGGCAAAAGATGGTAGAAATATTTACTCAAGTGATTTTTCCATCAAAGTTTCTATCAGCATTTGAATCTCAGCAGTGTGGCTGTTAAGAAGCCGTCAAACTCAGCAGCCAGCTGGTGAAATCAACAATGTAAAAACTGACTATACAGAAAATATACTTGTATCTGATTTTTTTACATCATATGCCTTTTTCTAGCTATCCTTTAATTCAATCTGTATTAATATAAATTCACTTACCTCCTATAGAGTTCTTTCAGGCAGTAGATTGCCATGTAGGTGTATCCTAACAAAAATACGAAAACTCATTCTCTGTAGCAGACACTGTCAGTGACCTATGCACATCTATTCAGCTCTCATCATTTTTGTACAAGTCAATGACCTTTCAACGGCAGTACCTGTTAGACAAGGGCTTTCTGGGCTGTGAGTGCTGAAAGCAAGGCGAGAAGAATGAGAAAATCTGGGTATTTCCATTAAGAGGAGGACAGTCTTTTCATGTACTGGCTTGTCTCAAACTTTTGAGCAGGAGTCACTCCAACTCCATTGTGCTCTGTGAATCTAAACTCTTCAGAATTGGGTCCTTTAAAAAGCGCTTTAGAATTTTCTTCAATCACTAATAACCGTGGTAAGGCAGAGCTGAAGAGCAGCTAAAGGGAGAGCTGAAGAGCAGCTAAACTTGTCTTTGACATTTTTGTACTCTTTTTTTGCCTTCTCTCAACTCCAAAGCACCAGTGCGCTCTTTCGTTCTCCCTTTTGTTCCCCATCTGAGAGATCACAGCAGGATCCCCATGCTATAACTACATGCTTTATATGTAATTTTCCATTCTCTCTGGACATTTCACATTTGAGAAAAGGGAGTATATTTTTCTTAAATAGAATATGACTTTAAACTATAAGTTGTTCAACATTTGATGGTGGGACCATGTGAACATTAAAATATGACATATGTAATCCATATTTACTTCTGTATGCTCAATGACAATGAATAAATTTTTACTTTTATATCACAAAGTAAACAGTTTTTAATTACATTTCTTTACAGCAACATATATAAATATATTGCACATTTACCATATAACATACGTTATGGAGCAGTAAAACACAGTAACATTGCAAAAGATACCAGAAAACCAATTAGCTTAACCTTAACAAGACAATATTTTTTCCCTAAAAACAGCAGTTTATTCATGTCAAAATAACACACTGGTGTTTCGCTCCCCATGCTTGCTTAACATTTGTTGATTTAAAGCGTAAAAAATTTCATCTAAACAATACCACTACGGTTAATGTATTAAGGTCGATTTCAAATGGAATACCTTAAGATTTTAGGGTCTCATGCTTGTATGTCTGTGACAACGTTCTTTAGGAAATACTGGTCATTTTTAATATGGTTCATTCAGCAGCATTATTTCATAAAACAGATGCCATTTCCATTAGTAAAAATATTCGGCTGGTTTAAATACTTAATCTAATGGTAATTGTTATTGCTTCTACTGGCAACTACAAACATTTTGCATCTCATTCTATTATAGTCCATGTTTGCAAACTTATTTTTTTCCTAGTCTACAAGAATATGCTAGACTTAAATGTTAGGGCATTTTATAATTTCTACTTTCCTATTTTCACTGAAGGTACTTGAAAGCACACAAATTCACCCTGTCACTATATGAGCTAACATTATTTGTGTCACTTTCCTTCATGGTGTTCAGTTTTTCCTTTGAAAACTCCCATTAGCATTTCTT
Source organism: Symphalangus syndactylus (assembly GCF_028878055.3). Lineage (NCBI taxonomy): Eukaryota > Metazoa > Chordata > Mammalia > Primates > Hylobatidae > Symphalangus > Symphalangus syndactylus. Next base: position 46,335,752 of record NC_072447.2, read on the forward strand.
CTTGTTAGTTAGGAAATGAGTAGGCAGAAGTGTCAGCTATCTGAAACAGATGCATTTGGCTGAACTGGAATTTTCCTCAATTCCTAATCCAAGAGCCCTTATGCTTTGAGAAGAAATTATACTACATAAAAATAAGGTTTTATGAAATTTCCAGGTTGGTTTTTCAGCATTGTGGATGTTTAGAGACAATAATTCAGTAAATAAGTTTTAGTTTGTATTGATATGAACTAATCACTTATAAAGAGTGATTAGTTATAATAGGGGCTTACACTTAATGAGTAATTATTTTGTGCAAAATGCTATTTGAAGTGGCTTTATACACATCTCATATTTCCATCTTAGAGAAGAGAAATCAGAGACATGAAAAGAATTAAGATATTTTCACAAGATTCTACAACTATTAAGCTGAAGGACCTGGGATTTGAATCCAATCTTTCTGAGCCCGGCGTTTAACCTCTTAAACCCCTTTCTAAACTTCTATTAGAGCCTAATGTGGATTGTCACTATTTTGCTGGATGATAAAACTTGGTATATGCACTCAATTACTGCTTGTTTAGTGAATGCATTAAGAGATGCTGATATCATTCAATGAATTTAATAAACCAATTTGAGTGGCATATAACATGATCAATATTTTTCTCAGGTAAAAAATGTGATATTTTTAGAGAGGTTCTCCATAGTGGCATGGTATATTGCTTTGGAATATCTTCAAAAAGCACTAATTCATATATTTAATTTTGTCTTCTACTTGTGACAGAGGAAAAAAAATAGAGTTGCATGGAACCAGATCATCTTTCTGCTGCTATTGGCAGTCAGTATATTTTGAATGACAACTCTAAGTCTCAGTTAAAGCACTAAATTCTCTTTTTTAAAGTGAAAAAAATATGATGCAATTTGATCAAAATATATAGGGACAAGTTTACAACATATACCTATTTGTTTATTTCATATATAAAAGTTATTTCTTTACTGAAAATTGTACATATGAGGCTTCAAACTCCAATGTGCTTCTGCGTGTGTTTGCTTAACATATGGGCTGCTTGGTTGATTTTTTTCACGGTAACCATTACTGGCTCATGCCAAACAATTGTCTGCTAACAGCCACTGTCTACATCCTGTTTTCTAAAATAATTTCATAGTAAATATTTAAACGCATTCTCTTATTCATTATTAGTCAATCAATAATGGCCAAGATAGCAGAAATTACCAAAGCTTTGATTTGCCTTATCGATGAAGGTATCTTACAGGGTTGATTTTGCCCATTTTAAGATAATTACTCAGAATGGAAAGATAACCTAAGGTACATTATGTGCGTGTATACGTATTCATGTGTGTGTGCATGCTCACGTCTGTGCATGTGTGTGTGCACATGTTCATATTCATGATTTTGGACATAAAATAACCAGGAAAGAAATACCTTAACGGTTTGGGGGGTTTGTGATATCATTCACAGCTCTTTTCTGAAAGAATTTTTCCTTGGACATCTAGAATGATTTTTCTTATTTCATCTATAGATTGAGAAAAAAAAAGACTAAATAAAATAGTCTTTTTAAAATTATCCAGTTGGCCGGGCATGGTGGCTCACGTCTGTAATCCCAGCACTTTGGGAGGCTGAGACAGGCAGATTACCTGAGGTTGGAGATCTAGACCAGCCTGACCAACATGGTGAAATCTCGTCTCTACTAAAAATACGAAAATTAGCCAGGCGTGGTGGTGGGCACCTGTAATCCCAGCTACTCGGGAGGCTGAGGCAGGAGAATTGCTTGAAGCCTGGAGGCAGAGGTTGCAGTGAGCTGAAATCATGCCACTCCAGCCTGGGCGACAAGAGCAAAATTCCATCTCAAAAAAAAAAAATTATCCAATTGAGGGGAAAAGTTTTGATAAAATGTTCATCAATTTCAACTAAACCACACTGTCAAGAAATGGGGACCATTAGACATTCTCTGAAAATTTAAAATTATGATATATTCACAAAATTGTGTAATATTAATGTATTAAAAGATCAAATTACATCAAAATAGTTTGTTTTGGACTTGTTTTCAAGTTGGAGTAAAGGAGGCTGAACTTAATCTCCTGCCTGAAACACCTGAAACACTTAAAAAAAAAAAGACAAAATATATACTACAATGATTTTCAACACATTGAACATCAGACATTGAAGGACAGTGATCCCTGCCAGGAGGCTTTTGTTAAAAGATGAAGCTGAGAGTTTCGGCAGCCCAAGGTTGACTAGTGATCACAGGGCAAAATACCAGAGAGGTGATATATACGCAGAGGAAATTTTGGAGATTTGCAGAGAGCTTTATTTTATTCTTCAGCTGAGTCTTGATCAGTTCATGTATGCAAGAAAACCACTCAAAGCTAAGGAAAGAACTTCACAGAAGAATTAAAGGGAACAATCACCAGAGCTCACACGTGGCTAAGAATACCACCTGTTCCCACAAGCACCAGGGAAAAATTTTATCATTCATAGGGCATCAGAGAGAGTACTCAGAAGGGCTTTGCCTCAGTAGTGGGGAAAAAAGTAGCCCTAAACTTACACTGTTCTGGTCATAACAAACCATAAAAGGAAGATTCTCAAAAGATCAAATTGTTTCCAAGTAAATTAACTGTGTTCCAGAACAAGGGTTGAGAATATTTATTTCAATATATTTGAATTTATTTGAAGTATCAAGCACTCACTAAGTTAAAATTCACAACGTCTGGCATATAGTCAAAAATTACCAGTCATCCAAAGAAGCAGTAAAACAACACCCTTAATGAGGAGAAAAATAAATCAATTTAAATTAACCCAGAATAGACACAGATGATAAAATTAGTAGAGAAGAATATTCTAACAGTTATCATATCTGTATTCCATATAATGAAGAAAGTAAAGACTGAACATGTTGAGTAGACACATGGAAGAAATAAAAAGACCCAAATTATACTTCTAAGAGATGAAAATATCTGATGTTAAAAATATATACTACATGGGATTAGCCATAGATTAGACTTTGAAAAAGATTAGTCAATTTCACAATAGAGATTCTATAAAATGAATTATAGAGAAAAGAGACTAAACAGAAAATGAACATAACATCAGTGAGTAGTGGGGCAGCTTTAAGGAGCCTAATAAATGTACAAGTGGAGTTCCATTTTTTTTAAAAAAAATGGCTGAAAGGTTTCTAAATTTGATGAAATGTTAAATGCACAGATTCAAGAGCTTAACTGACTTCAAGAAGCAGAAACATGAAGAAAACTACACCAAGTTACATCAAAACAAATTGCTTATTCATAAAAGTACTCCCTAATAAACCTTCTACATACAAATCTCCATTTTACAATGGCTTTCCAAGAAACCCAGCCTGAAATATGTAACAAAATCAATACTGAACAACTATCCTCCAAAGAGTAGAATGGAGGTACTTTTACAAATTTCTATGTTACTTGATTTTTTTCACAATAAGTACTAATTTTATCATAAAATATAAACAAAAATATATAACTACCTTGGGTTGGATATCATTGAAAATGGCAAGTGGTTTCTATATCTCCCCCAAAACAATTTATATAACTCTAATATATTTCTGCCTCTCAGGCAGAGACCCCATTATGCTACATTAGCCCAAAATTCATGTCAGTGCTATTTTAAAAATGTATCTTCTATATTAAAGCAGATTGGGAATATATACATTTCCTCTCTATACAAATGCCAACGCTTGTGTGCATACAAGTTTGATTGAGATACGTATAATTACACACAATTTTAAAAATATTCATTTTCTGTGTTTAAATAGCTTATCATATACATAGGTGTTTAAATGTTTAACTCCTTAATATCAAAAGGCATATTCACTATGGAAACATATTTGAGAATGAAGACTTGTAAAGTCAAATGTGATATTGCTTTTGTGAATCCAGCATTTTGAAATATCTAAACTATTTAATAAACTACTGGGTGTTTTTTGCCCTCATCTGTCTTAATCAGCATTTTCTGGCATTAAAAATCGGCTACAATTCAAATCCACTTGATTGACTATTGCAACATGAACAATTTGAGCTAAAAAAGATGCAAAAATAATTAAGCCTTTGCGTAATAAACACAATGTTTCTTATGCCTAAACTATATATTTTAGCAACCAAATTATATCCTGGACACTCCAATCTATCTTTACCTGCATATTCAAAGGACACCACAAGTTGAAATTAAACTATACACTGGTTATCATCCATATGTTGCTTCCCTATTAACATAAACCATAAAAAAGTCAATAAGTACCAACAATTAACTCTGCATTGTTTTGGCCTCTGGACTATTTCAGAAGGCGTTTTGTCAATAGAATATATAGAAATATTGCTATATCACTACAAATTGTCTTTAGGGAAACAGAACTATAATTTTATCATGATGGATATTTCTAGCAACTTCATTTTAGCTAAGTATGCCACAAGTTCTCCTTCTGGAAAGGTTCCAACATAAGGCCAAAATACACACTGCCCCAAAGCCACAAAACACCTTGCTGTTACAATGCCTCCCTTTGTCGCAGATTCAATTATATTTTGCAGTTTATCAGATAAACCAGCTCCGTCCAGGCAAACTCTCTCATCCTGACACAAAAAGTCCATAGCACAGTTCTCTAAAATTATCATTACGATAATTTTCTTTCTAGTAAGTATAATGATGACAACAAAAGTCAAAAGTGGCAATTTCCATCATCCTTCACAACCTGAACTCAAAGAAGTTAAACAATCCAGATGTGCTGAAGATAAATACAATTTAGGAAAAACAAATCAAAGACTTACCTTAAGATACCATTTGTATTTAGCATGTTCCCAATTCTCAGGAATTTGTGTCTTTCTGAGAAACTGTTCAGCTTCTGTTAGCCACTGATTAAATATCTTTATATCATAATGAAAACGCCGCCATTTCTCAACAGATCTGTCAAATCTCCTGCAGGTAAAAAATACAGATCAAGAAAAATAAATGGATTATGTAAAACAGATTATAGAGATATAGCATATATTTTTTGGTTATACTGACAAAGATATCACTCTGATAGTTTCTTGCATTTGTAGAGTTCAGTTTCAAGTAACAAATAAAAATTAATATATACACCTAGCATGTACCCACATTTAAAAAAAATACTCAATATAAAAGATGATTTTTAAATTGAAGGTTGCAATTTTTCCCTTTAAAATGAATATATTTATTGATAGAAAGATAAAGCAACTATTTTGGATTATTAGCATTTTCTTTCCTAAAAATATATTTTTTTAATTCTAGAAATTTACAAATATCTTAACATTGTAATAAATTATTTGGAAGCAATATATTGAATTTCAAAATATTTTTGGATAAAAATTAAATTACTTCATAAATTCTATCACTTTCAATATTATTCTTGATCCAAAACTGTCTATTCATCAACTGAAAGGAGTAATAAGTTCTAGTGTTCTATTGCATAGTAAGATGAACAAAGCTACCAATATTGTGCTTTATATTTCAAAATAGTGAAAGAGAATTTTAAATTTTCTCACTACAGAGAAATTATAAATGTTTGAGGCTATGGATATGCTAAGAAACCTGATTTGATCATTACACAATGAAACACTACACTGAAACATCACACTGTACCCCATAAATACATATAGTTATTACAAATAAAACTTTAAAAATATAACTAAAATACCATTATCACACCAATAAATCAATAATTTGTCACTATCATTAAAGATTCTGTCAATATTTAAAATAAGATGACAGATGTCATTCATATTGTAGGCTCACATGTAAGCATTTAACTGATACACTAAACTATGGGATGCCTTCTTTAATCCTTCTTATTTTATTGTAGCCACTAAAATTTTAGATTGGAATACTGCAGGAAGTTAGTACAAGTCAAATGTGTTAATATTGCACATGGAAAGAATATTAGGAAACAAGTATTTGGTCACCTTCCAGTCATAAAAGAGACTGAGGCAGAAATAATATGAACCAGGGCTATATGTTTACCTAAGACAGTTGCACATAAGAATCAACTGGGGCATTTAAAACACAGCAACAACAATAACCAAACAGTGATCCTGGGGCTCCACTCCAGACCAACTTAATCAGTATTTCTGGAGGTTGGACAATGACATTGTTATTTTTCAAAGCATCCAGGTGATTTCGATGTACAGTCAAGGTAAAAAACACTGCTATAAAGTAAGATTTGAAATCTTATTGTGCTTACATTCTACCAGATTTCCTGGGGCCTGTCCAAGCAAGCATTTGTGAGCACTAAACCAATAGCCATCCTAAAGATTACCGGCTATGGTACAGCCTCAGAGTACAGGAATCTGTCAAGCTTTTCTGAACTCTGTTCTTAAGAAGCAATGGATCATACTTTTGAATACCATGATATCTTTTCAGTCCTCTACCTTCATTCAGGAATTGAAAGTAACACTAGAATTTTTAAATTGCTACATCTGCCTACTGATGTACTGGGCAGAGAAAGGAATTAACATTTATTAAACAGTTATTAATAGCCAGGCACCGGTCTCTGTGCTTTTATAGTGCCAGATATATCATTTCATTGACACCTACAATAACCCTGCAGCATAGCAATTATTATTCCCATTTTCCATTGGAGAAAACAGAGGCCAAGTAATTTGCCAAAAGGTGAAAATGGTATTAAATTGTAGAGAGAGGCTTCTAACCCAAATATCTCTTGTTTCAATGGCACCTTTCTACCAGCGCATATGCTCTCTCGTGAAATTATTTTTCCAAGATGAAGCTTCACCTTATCAGTTAAACAATTAAAAGTGATAATTCTAAAGGTTTTTTCCCCTTATTTTTATTAGCTACCTAAAATTTAATAATGTATCTACATGTACATTGCATACATGTACATTGCATTCAGACATTGTATTTAATGAATAATTATATGCTTAACCTTTAAAATCATGTAAAACAGACAGCATTTTGGTAGCATAAAAAAGGCAACCGAAGGTAGCCAAAGAGGTATTCTCTAAGTATAGTTAGTGAAAAATAAGACTGTTGCCTTTGATGATTTATGGTATTCTAGAGTTATTCAGATACAATGTATCCATCCTTCCACAACAAAATGATCTTGGGAATGTTTTTGCATGTTTATTAATAATTTAGCATTCATATATTTTCAGTGGTATATAACACACAATAAATGACCTATGAACATATCGTAAGAGTTTATTCCCTTTAAAAATGAATTGCACATTGCATATGTTACATGCATTTGCATCACTGGAGTCAAAGAGTTGCTTTTGAATGTGAATCTAAAAATCTATGCAACATAGGTAGCATTGTTCCATACTGGTGAGACTATATTTATTTTAATTTTATTGTATAATTTTTCTATATTTTTCAATTTGTCTACAATGTGCTTTTCATATTTTGAGAGTCAGAAAAATGAAATAATTTAAAAATTTTTTTAAATGGCAGTCTCATATGCTAATGACTGCTAACTCCAACCCTCCTCCTGCTACCACAGTCTGAGAAACAGTCAGCAGCTAACCAGAGCACGGACAAGTACCAGTTGGTCACGGCTTACCACTCCACCTTTGTAGCAACCATCAGTCTCCACTCTTGGTTTGCTGTTTTTCCTACCCAATCACTTGAACTATACTTTTGCCAACACTTTTAGCTACTAGGAGGTGACTGTTTCTCCGACACACTGCTATAAATGCCCATTCTTCATTTCAGGATCCTGTATACTTCAAAGATTTTCGATTTCAAACCTGTTGCACAGACTTGTTTCTCAATCACTCATCATATTGGTAATTGCCATCCTCTACCAAATTCAACAAATCCGCCTCTCACCCTGAATTCTTTTCCTTTTTACAAGTCATCTATAAGCTATCTTTTCTTTACATTCTCCCAAGAGAAGAAAACCATAAGGGTTCATACACTTGATCATGGTACCCGTAGCTCTGTAAGATAGAGCTGGAGGTAGGAAGAGAAGGGGAACAGGCCTTCCATTTACAGCATTGTTCCAGGCCCACAAGAGGGAGGCAGGACAGACTTTCTGCCCAACTCCTGCTACTGCCTTAGGACTTGTGAATTTGCGTATCGGTAGCATATTTCTGAAATGCCCTTCTTCCCTTTTTCTCTCGTCTCCTCGTATAATCCAAACTTTTGCATCCTCAAGGACCTAATAAAAATGACTTACGCTGTCACTTTATAAATATATAAATATGAAGTATGTATTACAGCATGCAACTGCTAAACCTTTGAAAATTGTAAAGTTGATTTAATTTTATTATTGAAATTACTGTTGAAATAAGTAACTATTCAAACAAAATATTAAAGAATAAAATCATGGGCTTTACATGTGATGACATTATTAATGTGAGTAATAATACTTTAGACTCCATTTCAAGCCTCACATAAAATTTTAAAATACACTTTTCAGTATTTAATAGGTGCTGTTAATAGCAGAGTCTAAATCTATTCTTGAATTTACTATGTAAAATTACATTTTTTATCATGACTACTTATAAACTTAAACTCTTTTCCACCAAGGAAAATTCCAAATGAAAAAATATATATATATTTTTTTCTGGTTTTACAATGTTAGATTTACCAATTTAATATCTAATTAGTCACTGTGTTCCCTAAATTTGTCTCGCTCCATTAATTGGACTGCCCATGAATGAAGCAAATGGTAACAACTAGAAGCAAGCAGAGACATCAAAAATAGCATTCAGGGAAACAAATATAATTTTTGCCTTCTGTAGTATTTCTAGGAAAAAAAAAAAAGTTTTTTTTTCTTGGCAGTAAGAAGAAATATGGATGGAACTTAATAAAGGGCAAAAAATGTCAGTATAAACATATGGATAATAAATCAAGTGATTTTAGAATTTTGCAAATATTAAAATTCTCATTCACTATGCAAACGGTATTTAAAATTACACTGCTGCTTCGTTTATGTGCAGCATAACTTATTTTCTGATGTTCTAAATCATGTTAGTCAGATTATTCTCAAGCATAAATTACATTTAGGGAGTAATTCGGTACTCTGGGACATACTTTAACACTTTCAGGCCATTAAGGTGGTAGTAAATTCCATGAAATAGATTTAAATAAGTAACACCCTAGTAGCCTTCTGACATATCTATTGTTGCTTTATACTTAGGTCTGCAAACTCAGCATTGGATTGCTGATTATTTCACCCCACATATTTCAACTTTGATTAGGTGAGGAGGAGGGACCTTGGCTAGTGTCTCATGGTCCAAACTGTATGTGCCAATAAATAAAAGTTATCTGCCCCAAATCATAGTACCTTGCTACTTCTCCCCACCCCTCAACTTCCCAAGTAATACAAATATTAAGGTTAATTGTGGGAGCTCAATGAGTATATATAAATTTCTTTTTTTACATCTTTTATTTGATTAATGTTTTTAAAAAATTCAAATTCAATAGCCTTTGGAATACAAGTGATTTTTGGTTACATGAATGAATTGTATAGAAGTAAAATCAGATATTTTAGTGCACGTGTCACCCAAGTAGTGTACATTACACCCAAAAGGTAATTTTTTATCCCTCACTCCCTTCCCACTCTGCTCCTTCTGAGTCTTCAAAGTCCATTCTACTACTCTGTCTGCCTTTGTGTACCTACAGCGTAGCTCCCACTTATAAGTGAGAACATACAGTATTTGGTTTTCCATTCCTGAATTACTTCACTTAGAATAATGGCATCCAGCTCCATCAAAGTTGCTGCAAAAGACATTGTTTCATTATTTTCTACGGCTGAGTAGTATTGCATGGTATGTGGCTGAGTAGTATTTCATGGCATATGAAAATATATGCCACATTTTCTTTATCCACTCATTGGTCGACTGGCACTTAGGTTGGTTCCATATCTTTGCAACTGTGAATTGTGCTGCTATAAACATATGCGTGCAAGTGTCTTTTTGATATAATGACTTCTCTTCCTCTAGGTACACAGTCGGTAGTGAGATTTCTGAATCAAATGTTAGATCTACTTTCAGTTCTTTAAGAAATCTTCATACTGTTTTCCATATAGGTTGTACTAATTTACAATCACCAGCAGTGTACAAGTGTTCCGTTTTCACCACATTCGCAACAGCATCTATTCAAAACCTCTGGGATACAGCAAAAGCAGGGCTAAGAGGAAATTTTCTAGCACTAAATGCCTACATCAAAAATCCTGAAAGTTCACAGTCTGACTACGTAATATCACACCTCAAGGAACTAGAGAATCAACAACAAAGCAAACACAAAGCTCCAGAAGAAAAGAAATAACAAAGATCAGAGCAGAACTAAATGAAATTGAAACAAAAATATAAAAGATCAATGAAACAAAATGTTTATTCTTTGAAAAGATAAATAAAATTGATAAACCACTAGTTAGATTAACCAAGAAAAAAAGAGAGAAGATTCAAGTAAGCTCAGCTACAAAAGAAAATGCAAATTTCTTACAACAGTGTCTGGCAGTGTTCAACAAGTATGAGTAGTAGTAGTTGTTGTCATTATTAGTCTACCTCTATTTGGCTTAAGACTTTAAATGCAAATAAAATGACCAACATAGAATCTGAGCCATGCTAGTGTCTCTCTGGTGGGGAACAGACCCATAAATTAGAAATTCCTTCTTAAGAAATTACCTTCTTTAATTTCAGGACTTAAAGTATTTAAGTAGGCTATGTCATTAGCCTGCTGATGTAATCTGCATCATTATTTCAGCATAGAATCCATGGTTGGTCATGCCTATCTCTGAGTACATTACAAATATTTACTTTTTAAACGCTTTTTGTTGTGAAACATAATATAGGGAACAATTCATATAAACTCATGGTGACCATCACCCAGACCAAGAAATAAAACTTTCAGCAGCCAAATGGAACACTCCATATCATAGTTTCAAGATTAATCTACATCTTTGCTTATTAGTTGTTGATTAATTTCTCACTGTATGATTGTCTTAGTCTGTTTGTGCTGTTATAACAAAATGCCTGAGACTGGGTAATTTACAAATAATACAAATGTATTCGCTCACAGTTCTGGAGGCTGGGAAGTCCAAGATAAAGGCTCTGGCATTTGGTGTCTGCTGAGGGCCTTCCTGCTGTATCTTCACACGGCAGAAGGTAGAAGGGCAAGAGAGCAAGCTAACTGAATGCTGCGTGAAGCCTTGTTTATAAGGGTCTTAGTTTTATTAACGAAGAAGGAGCCCTCATGGCCTAATCACCACTTAAACACCCTACCTCTTAGTACTAGCACATTATCGACACCTGAATTTGGAAAGAGACACATTCAAACCATAGCACATTTTACTATTAATAAATACTGAAGTAGTTTTGGTTTGGGGCTATTACTTTGCTGCTATGACATTCCCAAACATGTCTGCTGGAATATGAACACATGCATTTCTGTAGAGTGTATATATAGAAGTGAAATTGATGGGCTATAGGTTATGTACATCTCTTTGAATTTACTAAATAGTGCCAAATGGATTTCACTCCAAGAAGCAGTAGTGTAAGTTTACACTTCTATTTACAATTCACAGACCAAGTAACATTGTGTGAAATTTCTAATTGCTGTATATTCTCACCACTACATGGAATTGTCAGACTTATAAATTTCAATGATTCTGGTTGGTAAGCAGTGATATTTCATTTTAGTTTTAATTTGAATGGCCTGGACCATTAATGGGACTTAGAAATTCTTTATATATTTACTGGCCATTTGGATTTCTTATTTTGTAAAGATGACAAAAATCTTAATGTTACTATGATGCATAAAACGCATTAGTTATTTACTATAAAATGATCACTTTAAAAATGCCATCGAGGTCAAGATATAGAATATTGCCAGCAGGCCACAAGCCCTTTTTGTGCCATGGTTAACTTTTCAAGAACTTCTCCCATTTTTCTATTGGATTATCTGTTCTTTTCTGAAAGATTTGTAGGAATTCTTTATAATTATGAATACACACACTTCATCCATTATGTGTGTATTCCAAATTATTTATCCTACTCTGTGGGTTTCATTTTTACTCTCTCAGTGCTGTCTTTTGATGTATAGATGTTATTAATATACAATGTAGTCCAATTTATTATTTTTATTCATGATCAGTGCTTCATCATTTGTGTAAGCAATTTTTTTCTCACCCAATATTAATTAACATATTCTCCTCTATTTTACTGTAAAAGCTTTACCGATTTGTTTTTTTCTCATGTTGGTTTTTAATCATCTGGGATTTTAGTTTTGTATATGGTTTGAAACAGAATATATACTTTTTTCTAAGCAGGAGACTCCATTTTAATTTTTTAGGTAAAACGTGTACACTGTACAAGATAATGCGTGAACAGCAGAAAAATAAAAGTATGTGCAGTGAAAAGCATCTGTCCCAATTTTGATCTGTTCACTCTGGTAGTTCTGCTCTCACTGTTAATAAAAATTTTATAATTTGAAATACTTATAAAACAAGGCAAAGAAATAAACACAGTGCTATAAAATGATAGCCTTCTCATTCAGTTTTACTGCTTTCAATATATTCACTGCTGATATTTTTATAGCTCTGGATTGACATTTTACTTTGTAACACTCTATTTTATGGGTCCCTAATCCTCCCTAGGTTGTGAGCCTTGTTCTCAGGCTTCAAATACGTTTGGAGTCATCCTTTGATTTTAAGTTTCTCGCAGTGTTTATAATACTTGAGTTTAGGAACTCATTCTCATGCCTTTATCCCCTCTTCGCTGTTGAAATTCTACACATTTTTTCCCTTACTTCTCATAACTTCACTTATTGCATTCTGAATAAACAGCAAAGATAAATTTTCTTTGACCTGTACCACCAACATCAACACCTACTGTGACCTCTTTCCAATTATAGGGGACTCTTCTACTGTGCTTAATGGAGACTAGGATATGTTCCCCTTAAAGGAATTCTAGTTTTTATAGGTAAACTTGTTAAATGTGTTGTATGGACATTGCCTTATGAAACCCCATTTGCTTTCAAAGGTTCAACTAACATCTACAGCAGGGATTGGCAAACTTTATAGATAAAGATCTTGAGAATAAATATTTTAGGCTTTGTGGGCCATATGGTTTTTGTCACAACTACTCAACTCTGCCTTGAAGTTCAAAAAAAGGTATACATGGAGCATAAGCAAATGGATATGGCTGGGATTCAATACTACTTTACAAAAACAAGTGGTGGGTGGAATTGGCCCATGGGCAGGAGATTATTGACTCTTAATCTAGGCTGATTATGACATAGCTCCAAATTTCAGCCCTTATCTGAGCTATATAGCCAACTGTTTCTTGGACTATCCTCATCAGAACATTTGATGTGAACCCCAAAGATGTCAACAATTCCTTATTTTCCCATGCAAGTCTTTGATATGATTTGGATGTGTCCCCACCCAAATCTCATATTAAATTGTAATTCCCAATGTTGGAGGTGGGGCCTGGTGGGAGGTGACTGGATCATCAGGGCGATTTCTCATGGTTAATACCATCCTCTTGGTACTGTACTGTCCTCATGAAAATGAATGAGTTCTCCAAGATCTGGTTGTTTAAAAGTATGTAGACACCCACCCCCACCACCAACTCTCTCTCTCTGCTTTCGCCATGTGAAATGCCTACACATGCTCTGCCTTCTACCATGAGTAAAAGCTCCCTGAGGCCTCCCCAGAAACAGATGTTGCTATACTTCCTGTAGAGCCTGCAGAACCGTCAGCCAATTAAACCTCTTTACTTTATAAACACCCAGTCTCAGGTATTTCTTTATAGCAATGCAAGAATGGCCTAATCCAGTCCTTAGTTTTAATTTTAGTCAATGATTTCCAAGCTAGAAATCTTGAAGCCATCGTTTACTTCTCGATTTCTTTCTTATCATGCTTGTCACTATATTTTACCAATTCTAAACCAGAAATGACTCTTTAATTTAGCCTCTTCTCTCTAGCCCCACTGTCATGGCCTTTCTTGAAAACTCCTAATAACTTTTCCTCAGCATATTGCAACTCATCTCTCCCTATTTTCAGTTTCTCAGCACTCTCTAACAGATAACCTCACTTCCTACTTTGGTCCCTATACAAACATTCACATAGCCCACCATGTATACTGTACTGAAAACATAGAAAATCTAAAAATTTTCATAACAACCAAAATTCCTTTTTTACTGTGGGCCTTTTGCTATATTTTAGAATGCCACCCTATCTAAAACGTCACTATTCCGTAAGGCTTGTCTCCCTTGAAATTAGTTACTTCATAAGACAAGCTCCCACAGCTTTGTGAAAACCTCTATTAACATACTACTTCATGTTCTAATTGTGTATTTACAAGGCTGTTTGTTCCAGTGCACTATGTACCTCTTAGAATAAGGAAGATGTTTTATGCACCTTTGAATTCCCGGTACTAAGCACTGTTCCTGGTACATGATAAATGTTGAATACATTTTAATAACTGAATGAATGAATAAAAAAGTCCATGAGTAATTTCACAAACCCCTTATATCTTCCATTTAAGAGCCATGAATGCTTGGATACATTATTTTACCTCTGAGTCTCAGTTATCTCACACATAAACCAAGAATAATATTGCCTATCTCATTCAACTTTTTGAGGAGGATGAAAGTACACTACAAGTTATAAATAGCAATAAAATTTAGTATTATCAATATTAATACAGCTAGTAATCTATAAATTTCTAATACTGATACAGAATTTAGAATAAAAAATCAATCTACATCAGAAATCATTTTCCAAATATGTCAGCAATCACATAATTGTTGTTTTCGTTAATAAAAGACACAAAACGATGATTCTTAAAGATAAATAATTTAGCAAGTTCAACACCAACCTAAAAAGAATACACTTTGCACAAATTTACTGAGACCTAATTTAAATATGAGGATGCATATTTTAGGGACTGTGACTCTTTTAAGGTGAGTGTTTTAAACCAAAACAATATTGATAAAATTCACCTTTCATTAAAGAAGTCAATAGCGTTATTTAAAAACAGACGATTGGATAAAGAATATGTGGAGATAATATCTCCACATATTCTTTATATTTATATATGTGTGAATGAATGTATTCCATTGTATAGTATTCCATTGTGTATCTATCCTAGCTTCTAAGTCTTAGCATAAATACACACACACACACACACACACAAATTGCGTATGGAATAAACAATTTCATATACACAATGGAATACTACAAAGCCATAGTAAAGAATGAAATCATGCCTTTTGCAGCAACATGGATGGAACTGGTGGTCATTTTAAGTGGAATAATTCAAAATCAGAAAGGCAAATACTGCATGTTCTCACTTACAAGTGGGAGCTAAATAATGTGTACGCATGCGCACAGGATGCGGAATAATAGACACTGGAGACTCAGAAGGGCGAGAAGGTGGGATGGGGGTGAAGGATAGGAAATTGCTTAATGGAGAAAAGGTACATCATTTGCATGATGGGTACACAAAAAGACCAGACTTCGCTACTCTGCAATATATCCATGTAACAAAATTGTACTTGTATACCTTAAATTTATACAAACAAAAAAATAATAAAATTATTTAAATGTTGATTGCATTATTTGTAAGAACTCACAAACGATTCAGGTTATCACTAAGACTATTAAAATAAATCTTAAAATTCTTTAGATTTCTAAAGTGTTGTTTAAACTTTGCTGGACTCTTATTGTCCAGCAGGTCTGTGGAGGAGGAGGATGTAACAGAAAAGCCTCACCAATAAGCTGAAATCGCTTTAGATAAATAAGGACTTTTTGATCTGAAAGTGCACACAAACATATGTATACTTTAATACGTATATAAGTATACACACATATGAGAAACTTGACCTAAGTGGTTTCTGGGGGGCTAAGGGGACCTTAATTAAGCACTCTATTTTGGCTTAGGGGAAAACACCATAAACATCCTTGAGGTAAATTGATAAGTACTCAAATAGTTATTCATTTCTTTACCTATGCTTGCTATCTGATTATTTAACTCATTAGTTATAACAAAGAAAGCAAAAGTGTCCCTGATATTACTATTGTCTAGAACTCCACAAATTTTCTTTGCCCTTCTCTTTTATAAATATCTTCGACAAAATATAATGTCCCAGCAGACAACTGACAATGTAAAGGTTGTGATATTTGAAAATTCCATCATGATGGAAAAATATTCAGGGTGTACTATTCCTGCACTGCTTCTGAAAAAATATGTAGGATTATGCTAATATTAACCTAAAATTATGCAATTTCAATGTCTCGATTTGGCACAATTAGCACCCTGTAAAAATACCCAAAGTAGCAGAAATAGTTTGCTATTAGTGATCTGTAATGCTACTTTTAATATCAAGACCTTTTGGAGAAATCAACTATAGAAACTGACTCAGCAGACTAAGTTAAATAATTTAAATTTCTTAATAAGTTTAAACTAACAGACTCTCTGAGGATTTGCTATATTCAAGGGTCTCCTTTATAAAATGTGAGCATTTAATTGAGTCTTAATTTACATATCTTCTACTATGTAGTCCACATGAAGAGGATATGGTGTTAGACATCCTTGCTTCTAAGTCTTAGCTTTCATTTGTTGGCTAGAGGGGATATTTGAAATAATGATGCCTTTCTCTTCATTCAAACACAAAACATATGTAATAGATGTAGGAACTTTTACCCAGAAATAGGAGCAAAAGCAACCACAAATATATGCTGTGCACTCTAATTAAAACTTCAGATTAAGTACATGATTAAATATACTCCACAGTACCTTGGGGTAGGTACTATTATTTTATTCATTTTGCAAATGAGAAAACTGAGACTTTGGGAGTCTAACTTGTATGTTTCTAATCAGGAATGCAAGACAATAACATAGTTGAATGAGGATAGCTTATAGTGTATGTGTTTTTTGTTTCTTGTTTTTTTAAGTGTCATTTGAATCAGTAAACACTATATTAGCTTGTGAAAGAGAAAAAAATCCTACTTCTCCTATAATATACTATCCTCTTGGAAATAAATCATGTTGTTATTGGACAGTTACCCTTGTATGTTTCTGATTATCATGAAATTTATATTTCAAAGGAATGAATTAATAAATAACCTAACCTTTCTAAGCAGCATTTTCTCAAAATAATGTATTTCTAGACACTTCTCATTATATATCACAAGTACTTCATACTCTCAAATCAAAATGGAATTTCTCTTGATTTTTCATAAACATCCTTGAGGGTTCTTCATCTTTTGGTTTATTTTTGTTTATATTATTCCTTTTCTTAAAGTATTGTTGCTTATATAGTCCTAAATTTTTCTCTACCTTCCTCCATGAGAACTTTTCTGATACTACCAATTAGAAGTAGTCCCTCCCCTCTTTAATATACAATAACACTCTTTTTATTAGGGTGATTATTTTTCTGGATTCTTTTTTGTAACCACCTTTATGAAGTATGATTGACATACAAAAAGCTGTACATATATATATATCTCAAAGAGTTTCATAAAATATATATATATGTATATAATCAAAGAGTTTGGGGATAAGTATACACCCACAAAACCATCGCCACCATGAAGGCTGTAAACATATCTGTCATCACTCAAAATTTCCTCTTGTCCCCTTTATTATTATTGTTATTGGTGGTAAGAACACAACATAAGATTTCTTAGGAAATGTTAAGTGTCCGAAACAGCATTATTAGCTAAAGGCACTATGCTGTATAATAGATCTCCAGAATTTTATCATCCATAACCGAAACTTTGTACTCTTTAATGCTCCTTTTGTCCTGCTTTAAAGAATTCATTCTACTCTAATTTACATTAGTGTCATTACGTCTAAACCACACTAAATGCTCCCTAAGGGTAGAAACTATATTGAATCACCATTTTTACCTCCTATAACAGGTGCCAAAAAATAATGTTGCACGTAATTTTTGCAGATTCAAATTCATCCATAAGTAATTTTAATACAAATAATTGGTATCCACTTCAAATTAGTATACCTTCTGAAAAAAACATGTTTTTGTTTTGTGGTTTTTTTTTGAGATGGAGTCTCGCTCTGTCGCCCAGGCTGGATGGAGTGCAGCGGCGCGATCTCAGCTCACTGCAAGCTCCGCCTCCCGGGTTCATGCCATTCTCCTGCCTCAGCCTCCCGAGTAGCTGGGACTACAGGCGCCCGCCACCACGCCCGGCTAATTTTTTGTATTTTTTAGTAGAGAAGGGGTTTCACCGTGTTGGTCAGGACGGTCTCGATCTCCTGACCTCGTGATCCGCCCACCTCGGCCTCCCAAAGTGCTGGGATTACAGGCGTGAGCCACCGCGTCCGGCCAAAAACATGTTCTTTAGAACTTCCAAAGTATCTTCTTTTAGTATGAAGATTTGTTTTGAAATTAAGAACAAGTAGTAAAACAATCAGGTTGTACAGCATATAAAATTTGAAGACAGGCAAACATGAGTTTGAAATTCTGTTTTATTGCCTAACAGCGCTTTGTAAACTTTAGCAAGTGATTTAATTTCCTGATTTCAGAGTTCTCATTTGTGAAATAGGCATGATATATATTTCACAGGGTTGTTATAAGAATTAAAAATAATAGAGTGAAGTTTTCTGAGCCTATAGTAAGTGCTCAATGGTGGCAATAACAATAATCATAATACCCTAATATATATACAGTATATAATTTCTGTTATTTAGAAAATATTAAATTATCAAATACATATACATATATATGAATATTTTCAATATCAATGAATGAGGAAAATATGTATAACTGATTTTATACATTTCCTCATTGGCACATGAAAGTTGTATATCTTCAGCTAAATTTAGTCTTCTTGTCCTTTAAGGCTCAAATATTTCACTATGTGTAAATGATTTTACTGCTATTGTAATTGGGCAAACCAAAACAATTACAGTAAATGGAATCATATGTCTTTGTTTCTTTCACAATGAGGGAGGAACAGTACACTTAACACAGCTACAAAAAATTTAACTTACTTTTTTCTGCTAAAGGAAAATGAGATGAAAAAGCCATTTTATTTTAAAATGAAGGGCAAACAGATTTTGATTTCAAGGCAAGTAAGGCATTTTCGTGTTATCTTCCCAAAATATGGTGAAAATACAAATTCCAAATACACAGAGTATGAATAAAAAATAGAAAGGTATGACATTTTTCTTCTTAGGCTGCTAAAATGATATTTCTTCCATAGGCTGCTGCGGCAAATCAAAATACACCACCTGAGATCAGCTTACGAAAATGTCCCTTTTACATGGGACTCATTTTCTTTGGCCATAAAAAATTAAAGATAAAGATCTCTGTCTATCTTTGAATATATATGGCATGAGAGCACACTTACAAATATATAAATAAAACTGAAACAATTCACTTTTTACTTAGCTTTATTCTAAATGGGAAATTCTATTTTCTCTCTTATACAGATTCACTGGCACCATTACCTTCCACAAGACTGTTTTTCCTATGAAGGTAGTTATAATTAATAAGAGCCTATGCACACATAAAACTTTTCATTTACCATATTAATGAACATATCAAGCTATCATTTTTCTTAACGTTTACTAAGTTTTACTTTATTGAAACCAATCTCAAAGGTTGCAGCATTAAAAAAAGTGACATTTATAATTCTTAATTAATTATAAGATTATTTTCCAAAGAAAGAAAAAAATTCCAATTTTACTTTTATAAGTTGGAATTTACTATATATACACACACAAATATAGTATGATTTGTGTATGTTTGGAACATACAAATACAGTGTTATTGAAAAAGGAGGAATCTAGATGTTCCAAGTGGCATTAACAGAAAATTAGTTCTGAAATTATGCCCGATTAGCATTTCAACTAGAAATAGCAAGGCAAAATATCTAGGCTATAAGAGGTCATAAGTAGTAAAGAAAATAAGAACTATTTTCAGGAGACACGACGTATTCTGTCGGGAGTTGCACCCATAAGGCAGAGGGAACGGGTCCAAAACATTTTCTTATAAAAATAGAGATACAGTAATTAATTTCAAGGCAGATTTCAGTTTATGTATTTTTGATAAATTTGTTAGATGAATTAAATATGCCAGGGGCCCCTTATTAGGAGTATGGCTGTAATGCTAATTTTAGTTTGAATCTACTGCCACCATAAACATTAAGAGGATTTCTCCCCCTCCTACCCACTCCCTAGCCTGTATGTAACTGTGGGAGCAGGGAAGTTCCAGTATGACACCATGTTAGAAAGACAACATCACTGCAAATTTACTGAACTGAAATCTGACCCAAGTATAGCAGCTCTAAGTCAAAGAAAATTTCATCACATCTGACTTATTACCTTATGAGTAAATATCATCACAAAAGTCAGGCCCCTTTTGCTATTTTATATTCTATCTTATTAAAACACAGGTGCACGAGGGAAATGTCCTTGGCATAAAACTACTATATTCATTAAATTTTTTCTTTCCCACACCTGAAGGCACATGTCTAAACCTGTAGGGGTTACTTTATTATTTAATTAGAGCAGATTCTTTTCTATCATTTTAGGTGTTTCATCTGAAGTTTGATTAACATCAGTATATGCTGTGCTCTCAGGCAAGTAAATATAGCTGCTGTAGAGAGAGAAATAAGCAGAAGAAACATTTTAAAAAATAAAGAATAACATGAACATGGAAAGAAAAAGAACCTATAAGAAATAAAATATCAACAAAGCTCACTAGAAATGCTTCCTAAATGTGTATGAAGCATATGTGTTTGTACATTTTATTTCACCATTGATTCATTTACTCATTCTTTTGATAAACATCTATTGAGTGCTTAGTCCTGAGGCTAGCAGTGTGTTGAATTCGGAAGGGGTAAAGCTGAAAAAGATACTATCTCTATCAATGGCAAATTGACAGTTTAGTTGTGCAGTATTTTAAGGAGGGTATGTACTGAAGCTGTAGCACGTGCTGTACTTGCTCCATGCACTTCCCCTTGCCTATCCATTTCAAAATACACTGGTTTGACTTACAAATACCAGCATTTGGATTTCATTTCTATGGAATCTTACTGGTTGCAGAGGTCTGATGCTGATGTTACTGGGGTGGGGAGCATATTTTTCAACCAGTGGCATGGAAGGAATGGCCCAAGGGCTAGTTGGGCAAGATGTACTAGATCAATATTATGAAGGCTCATGAATATCTTTAAAGTTTTTGAGCTCATTTATGCAAAAGTAGTTCATTGCAAAAGAGTAACAAACAAAATAAATACCTGCAGATCTTTCACAATATAATAAATTAAAAAATTTCTTGGAGGGGGAGAATATATAGAGCATTCCCAATCCACTTCCTGGTACAATTTCTTTTTTTTTTGAGATGAAGCTTCGCTCTTGTTGCCCCGGCTGGAGTGCAACGGCTCGATCTTCTCTCACTGCAACCTACGCCTCCAGGGTGGAAGGGATTCTCTTGCCTCAGGCTCCTGAGTAGCTGGGATTACAGGCATGCGCCACCATGCCTGGCTAATCTTGTATTTTAAGTAGAGAGGGTTTCTCCATGTTGCTCAGTCTGGTCTCGAACTCCGGACCTCAGGTGATCTGCACACCTTGGTCTCTCAAAGTGCTGGGATTACAGGCGTGAGTCACCACACCCAGCACGGTACAATTTCTTAGGTTTTATTTTGTGCCAAAATTGTATATATATGTAAGCTATACTTCACCATGTTTTCCATTAACTCTACAACTGCGATTTCGACAGCTTCATGCTTCTCACGGGCCATGGTATGGGTCACAGTAAAACTGGCTGGTCCACCAGATAGACAGCAGGGACAGCAGTGGTGAATAGTCCCGTGACCACGAGATACCAGAAAGAATTAGTTGTCTATAGCTACTCTTGTCTGTGAGATTATATTTCATTTTCACCTTGAAAGGAAGGTTTTAGTTATGTTGGGTCAGGAAAAGACAGATGGGTTATTATTTATTGCCTATCAGTTTTAACCATGTGCAAATGAATGTTATGCAAGATGAGAGCACAGGAGAAGCTAGAAGTCTAATCAGTTCTTGAAGAAGGAAAGTGAAATTGTGACATTTGACATTTAAAAATATAATTTTGTAAGCTATAAAGAAGGGGGTGGTGAGAAGTTAGAATAGTGGTTTGCAACCTTGCTGTACATTGGAGTCATCCAAGGATCTTAAAAAAAAGTACACCAGAGATTCTGATTCAACAGATTTGGGACATGGCCAGGGCATCAGAATTTTCACCCAATATTTTAACATAACAAATTTCAAACATGCAATAACATTTTTAAAAATTACAAGTGATATCTATATATCTAGATTCCACCAGGAACATTTTACTATACTCGTTTTGATCACATATCTTTCCCTTCCTCCCGTCCATCCATCAATCAATCATATTTTTGATGCATATCCAGGTAAACTGCTGACATCAGTATCATTCACCTTAAATACCTCAATATGGATATCATTGAATAGAATTCATAAGGATTCTTTATTACTATGTTATTATTCACTGTATTTGGTGTCCTCTTTACCTTATGGCGAATTCAAGTAATAACTCTGCAAGGTAGTTATTACTTAGAAGAAAAAAAAGATTCAGAGACATTACGTCATTTTTTAATGTTCACATGGGAAGTAAAAGGGAGAGTTGGAGTCAAATCCAACTTTCACTTATCCCATAAAACAGTGGTCCCTGACCATTTTGGCACCAGGAACTGGTTTTGTGGAAGACAATTTTTCCATGGACCGGGTTGGGGGATGGTTTCCATATGATTCAAGTGCATTACAGTTATTACACACATTATATTATTATCACATTATAATACATAATGAAATAATTATACAACACTCCATAATGTAGATTCAGTGGGAGCCTTGAGCTTGCTTTCCTGCAACCAGATGGTCCCATCTGGGGGTGATGGGAGACAGTGACGGATCATCCGGCATTAGATTCTCATAAGGAGCATGCAACCTAGATCCCATGCATGAGTAGTTCACAATAGGGTTTGTGCTCCTATGAGAATTTAATGTAGCTGCTGATCTGACAGGAGGTGGAGCTCAGGCAGAAATGGAGTGATGAGGAGCAGCTGTAAATACAGATGAAGCTTCCTTCCCTAGCCCGCTGCTGCTCACCTACTGCTTTGCGATTCAGGTCCCTAACAGGCAATGGATTGGTACGGGTCTGTGGCCCGGGGATTGAGGTCCCCTGCCATAAAAGACTATATTTTTATCATTTTTCCACGTGTCTCTAATGCTATGAGGGTGGAAGTGGAAAGGAGTCGAATTAGATGTTTAATCTGAAGTCTACCCATTACAATTTTGGAAGCTGAGAGGCCAAAAGCGGGTGTATCTTGTTTAATTTTTCCAACTTTTTCTAACGTCACAACTATTGAAAAATAAGTATCATGTACAAAAGGTAAATAAAAGTGGCCTTCACTTTGTTTTCATTTGGAGTATTTATTCATCTTATAATGCCTTAACGTGGATTTTTAACTTAATGAAATCGCCCTTCAATTTGTCATTAACAGACTATTGTTTTAGTTTGTGTTTTTTAACTATAAAAATATTGTCATTGTATTAAAAAATAAGAATTTCCAAGTTACAAAATGACAGAGAAAAAAAATCAGCCATAC
Source organism: Symphalangus syndactylus (assembly GCF_028878055.3). NCBI lineage: Eukaryota > Metazoa > Chordata > Mammalia > Primates > Hylobatidae > Symphalangus > Symphalangus syndactylus. The sequence goes on from NC_072447.2 coordinate 46,359,337, forward strand.
GATTCCACCCTCACATAACAGCTATCAGGATGAAGAATCATTTTTCTCTTTATCATTTATTAGTTCTCTAACCTAAATTTTTAAGGAATTCATTTAATATGAAGGTAAAATGAAAATATAACTAATAAGATAGTATTTGAGGTGATAGGCTTTCCTCCTCAGCAATGAAAATCTTACATAATCATTTAAAGACTGGCGAGTGCTGAAAATCAGACAAAATTTCAATGTTAAAATCATCAAGAGGAAACAAGTCTATTTTAAAGGAATGCCAATTAGACTGACAACTTACTTTTCAAGAGAAAATATGGAAGCCTGAGAACAATCATGCTATCTTCAATGTGATTAACTGGAATACTGTTTGGTAGGACATGCCATCCTCAGTTTAACTAGATTATTGCTAAATTACACTCTAAATTGGTTGTACCAACTTAAAATTTCTACGAGAATGAGAGTTTGTGACCTTTCACAATCTTATTTTATTTTTTACTTGTTCCAGTCTGATGGGAGTACGTTATCTCACTTAGAACGATATGGTTTGGCAGTGTCCCCACTCAAATCTCATCTTGAATACCTACATGTTGTGGGAAGGACCTCGTGGGAGGTAATTGAATCATGGGGGCAGATCTTTCCCATGCTGTTCTCGTGATAGTAAATTAGTCTCATGAGATATGATGGTTTTATAAAGGGGACTTTCTTTGCCTTCTGCCATTCATGTAAGATGTGACTTGCTCCTCCTTGCCTTCTGCCATGATTGTGAGGCCTCCCCAGCTGTGTGGAACTGTAAATCTATTAAATCCTTTTTCCTGTATAAATGACCCAGTCTCATGTATGTCTTTATCAGCAGCATGAAAACCGACTAATACAAAGTAATTTTTCCAATAATAAATAAGAGTTAGCATCTATTCATAGGTGTATTTGACATTCAGATGTTCTGTGAATTGTCTACTTTTAAACTTTAAAAATGTTTTCCTATTAGGTTATTTTTATTTTGTTCTGTTGATAGGTAAATATTTTTCTTAAATTATGACATAAATCCTTTATTGTTTTAGTATTGCAAATATACTATCTGAGCCTATGTCTTTTCTTTGTTTATAAAGTCTTTGCATTGTACAGGTTTTTAATTAAAATGATCACATATATATCTTTTTCTTTATAATTTTTGCTTTGTGCTGTTGCTTAAGGGACACCTCTTTTGCCCTAGATGCCCCAAAATATTTTTATATTTTTTAATGCTTTGCCTTTTATGTTTAGGCAATCTATCACTTTACCAATTTTATATTTATGTACAGTGTGAGATAGGGATCTAATTCTTATGTTTAATAAAATTTTCAATGCTACTTCTGTCATACATTTCATATATTATACTCTTACACAATAAAAATACCACCTCTCAATACATTCAAATACATTAGTTTTTTTTTTCTTGGTAACAAAATTCCTAGAGCACTATTTTCTTCTCCAATCTGTACAGGTTTCTCTCTAGACCTGTTATACAGCTGTTGTTAAAAGATCTTCTCCACCATCTTTCTGGCACCACTTTGCATCTTCCTCCCACGTTTGATTCTCTGTTTTCTGGATCCTATGCTTTGCAGGTAATACTAATGCTTCAATATTTTCCTAATTCTTTTACCTCTCTTAAAAGTATTAGTGATTATAATCCCCTGTCCCCTCAAAGTCAGGCATGACCATGTGACTTCCTTTGGATGATGAAGTGAAATGAAAATGACATCTATCACTCCTACATAGAGGCATGTAAGAGTCAGTTTAAAATTTTCCATGCATTTTTGACTGACATGGTGAATGCTAAAGCTTCTTGTTGTTATGGTAGAATGATAGAATACTAGAGAGTCAATCAGCTTAGATTCCTGTGTGACTACAATGATCAGAACCCTTGACTGACTTGTGTTAGATATGTTGCAAAGATGAAAAATCAACCTTTGTGTTTCTAGCCACTAATATTTTGGAATTGCTTATTATTGCAGCATAACAAGGCAAATCACGCCTAAAACACTCTCCTTCTGATCTTCAATCACAACTAAACATTCTTTGTCTTTCTTAGTTCCTTTCTTCACTTGGTAGTGTATATTTTTAAAATAGATTTCTGGGGAAAAAAGGTTTAGGGGAGTACATAAGGCTTTCTCTGAAAATTATTTTCTCTGCACAATTTATAGTTTATCAGGGTGTACAATTTATCTATTGTTGAATAACAAATCATTCCAAACTTTAGCAGCTTAAAAACAAAAATGTTTATTATTTGGCAGTTTCTGAAGGTCAAGAATCTGAGAGTGGCTTAGCAGGATGGGACTGGCATAGGTTATTTTATGAGGTTGTAGTTAAGCTATTGTCTATGCTTGCAGCCTCTGAAGATTTGACTGGTGTTAAATGATGCACTTCTAAGCTCATTCTTGTGGCTCTTTGCAGGAGGCCTTAGTTTCTCAGCATACGTGCATCTCCATAGGGCTGCTCATGCCATGTGTTCCCACAGAAGAAGCAAGGCATGAGAGAGAGAGAGAGAGAGAGAGAGAGAGGGGTGTGGAGGGAGAACAGAAGACATAAACCACAGTCTTTCTATAACCTACACTTGGAAATGACATATCATCACAAGAGAGTCACTGAATCTAGTCCACACTCAGAGGGACATTTAGCTGTAACTCTTGAATGGAAGAGCATCAAAGAATTTGTGAACATAATTTCATATAGGATATGAAATCAAAGCCAAAGTTAATTATTACTAGAAGTTTAAAGGAAGTGTTCCTTTTTGCCACTTTCCATGGCTATTGTTGAAAAGTCCAAAGCCATTCTGATTTCTGATCTGTGAACTTCTCTTTGTCCTTGTTTTTGTAAAAATTTATGATGATGAGCCTTGGTGTATATTTTTAGTTTATTTGCTGTGCTGGCCATTTAGTAAGCCCTTTAAACCTGGACACTTATTTTCTTTAGTTCTAAGAAAATTGATCTTGTCATTTCTTTGATAATTTTCTCTCCACAGTTGCCTATCTTCTGTTTTATTTTTAACATCTATTATTTGAATGTTGGATTACATAGAACAAGGTTTCTAAACATAAACACTATTGACACTTTGAAATGAGTAGTTCTTGCTTGTGGATGGCTGTATGGTGCATTCCTCTTGCGTCACTCTTCATAAGAGGCCAGTAGTACATCCTTTCCTGATTTGTGACAACGAAAAAGGTCTCCGTACGTTGTCAAATGTCCTCTGTAGGACAAAATCACCGCTAGTTGTGAAACACTTACCTAGAATGATCTTCTAAGATTCTTATACTCTCTTTCCCATTTTCCATGCTTTTGCCTATTTATACTGCTTTATGAGATATTTCTTCAAATTCATCTTCTTCTTTTGAACTTTTATTTCTGCTATTCATTTTTTAATAGACTTGATTTTTTAGAGCAGTTTTACATTTAGAGCAAAATCGAGGGCAAAGTACAGAGATTTCCCATATACTCCCTGGCCCCCTTCCTCATTACACACAGCCTACCCCAATATCAACATCCCACACCAGAGTGGTACATTTAATTGACTTACCTACATCGATATATCATGAACACCCAAAGTCAATAGTTTACATTAGAGTTTGCTTGTGATGTCTCTTCTATGGGTTTGGACAAACATATAATGAAAGGTATCCACCATTATAGTATCATACAGAGTAGTTTCATTGCTCTAAAACTGCTATACATACTTAGTATGTTATTCCAGTGGTGGATACACTAAAAGCTCTGCCTTCACCACTATAAAATATATTCATATAACAAAATTACACTGGTAACCCATAAATTTATACAATTAAAAATTTAAAAAATTAATCTGCTATACTATTAAATAACCCTTCTCTTTCCTGGAAATACCACCTTCTATAGTCTCTTGTTCTTTCTTATGAATACAGTGACTAGTCTCACTCTGAGATAGTAATTTTATGGCTATCTTTAAAAAGCTTTCTTAGGGTCTATGCCTTGTCTCTCTTTCTGCAGAGATTTCTGTTTCATTTATGTGGCTATTGTTTTTTTCCCAATATTTCTGCTTTTTGTTTTTTGTTAGTTTCTGTCTCCCATCTTTGAGACATGTTCAAATATCTGGAAATCCTTGATTGTCTCTTAAAACTGAGGCATTAAATGCTTTTGGAAATTCCTTGTGCATATATAGGGCTTATACTTGGTGGGCTTCAATATATGGTCATTAGGCACAGATCTGGCTATTTCACCGGTGGATCATTACATATCATTAATTGTAGGTTACTATGATCTGAGTGTTTGTGTTCTTGCAAAATTCATATGTTGAAATCCTCACCCTCAAGATGATGATATTAGGAAGTGGGGCCTTTGGAAGGTAATTAGGTCATAAGGCCAAAGCCATCCTGAATGAGAATAGTACCCTTATAAAAGAGGCCCAACCCAGTTCCCTTGGACCTTCTGCCTTGTGAGGTTACAGTGAGAAGACAGGAAATGAGCCTTCATCAGACACCAAACCTGCCAGTGCCTTGATGTTGAACTTCCCAGTCTCCAGAACTGTGAGAAATAAAGATCTGTTGTTTATAAGGCATCCAGTCTATGGTATTTTGTTATAGCAATAAAACTTGACTAAAAATAGTTTTCGTATTGCAATTAGGCTCTCAGGAGAATAAATTTATAATCTACTGCCCAGAGGATAGAAACTTAAGTGCCAAGAAGGTGAAGAGGGACTGTTGGTCTCACCATTAAATATGCTGACTTTAACTTTAATCCTGTATTTTCAGTATGGTGGCTCTCTCTTCCATCAACTCATCCTGTGGTCCACATGCCAAAAGTTGTTTCAGCCTCACCAGAAAGCAAACCACTCACTCACGTCTGCTGGGATGAGAGACGAGTAGTGTCTAATTAACTACCCTGAGCTGGGGACATGAAATGTAATTGCCCCTTTTAAGGGATTCAAAACAACCCCTTTATTTCCAGCCCCACTTGGGAATATATGGCCTTCTAAAAAACCTAGCGTCTTCAATCCACAAGTCTTCCTGGGATCCTGAAAAACAAATTGGCTTACTTGTCCTAATTTTCATCTTGTTGACTTGATATGTCTGTGCAGATGTCTCTTCTTCCATTTTATTTGTCATTTTATGACTGTATTGTTTTTATTCCCTTAGTGTAATCTTTGAACAATTTGGAAGAGACAGAAGATAAATGTATGTTTTTGATTGTCATTTCTATTGGAGGTCCATGTTCACGTTTGTGTCTTGTTCTCCCTCCTCACGTATCCTCATCTAGCATTTTGTAGTTGCATCTGCATTGCGTCCCGTGGTCTCCAGCCACCCCTTTAAGGTTTAAAGTTCTTGCACTGCAATGTTACTGGGGATAATTTCAATCCATTCATCAAGCAAGAGAACAGATGCAACACAGTTCCCAGCTGCAAGGCTGTGTCTTTATTCTTACACCTACATAGACCCATAAGTTTATGCAAGCTGTAGCCTCAGGCTATAGCCTGAAGCAGCACTTTTTCCCCAGGTTTTCTTTCATGAATGGAAGCACCACAGCCCAGCCTCTGGTTCTGAACACTGAGCTTGTCTCCAGTTCCACAACTTGCTTGAAACAATTTTAATCCCAATTATCCCACAGCATCCAAATTCCTGGCTTCCACTGTTGCTTTGTGGTTCAATGTCAAGCCTGGCAGGGACTTCTGCCCCATTCTCTGCTTTACATTTCTGTAAATATATTTCTTAAATACATATCATGATTTGATATGTATTTGATTATCTTGTCATCAATATATATTTCTGTAAATACAGTTCTGTAAATATATCCTTTTTTATTTTGTATTTTTTCATTGCCGTATTTTGGGAGCAGATGAGGATGACACTTGGATCAGAAATCTCTAATCATTTTGCATTGGTTTTTATAATAGGTACCAGCATAACATATACTTTTCCATAAGGCATATACCCAATAGAGGGACCACTATTTTATAGCCTTAAGTGGAAGCTCTGTTATGAGACATATGTGTCTCAACCCAGCCTGTTCTATACAGTTTACAAGACCAGGTAGATCTTCATGCTCCCCAGAGAGACCCAAGATAAGATAATTAGGGTTATTCTTCTAGCACATAAAATAGACGACCTTTTCTGACATGAAGACCTGAATCCTAACCAAATTTCCTTGGTAACTGCAATAAGAACTGGCTACATATTGTTCCAATTCCACCTTCAGTTCTTCAGGGAACAGTGTCTGGTGTGTGGCCTATGTAACATTACACAGCACTCTGGAGATTCCACAGCTCTGCAGGCCTAGTAACAGAAATAGAAGTTCAACTAACTAATCAACTAACAAGGATCACTCTGGGCCACATAAGTCCAGTTACAGAAGACAAAGTAATGATCAGTCTCATTATTCCCCTTCTTTAAACTTCAATGTCCTTGGTACTAATAACACTCATGTTGGAAATAAAGCCAATAGAATCATTCTGCATATGCTTTATTACCTGAAATATCACCTTTAACATTACCCTCTTATGACTTTTTAACAGTTAACTTCAATGTCTAGCACTTTGCTATATGTCTATTTTTTTTCAATAATGGAAGCACTAGGAGGGAAATGGCATTATTACGTACATGAAAGGTTTATATACAAAGAGTATGTAACTTATTTTATTTGTTACTACTTTTGCTACTTTTCCAAATAAGAAAAGGTAAAACATGCACCCTATAAAATCACATGGAACGTTTTGGTTAAAAATGCTTCCATGTGTTCTAAAATATTCTAATACTTCATTTCTTGGGGGTTGGATTATCTTATCATCAATAATAATATCATTTAGTTAGAATGCATTGGCATAGATAATCATTTTATAGGTCCGAGAAATGAGGATAGAATTGGGAGGTCACAATTTTTGTAGCAATATTTTTGTTGTTGTTATTTTTCTTATGGCACTAAAAAGGCAAAAACAGCTATTCCTGAAAACAAGTGGGCTATTAAAAATGACCGTAGAATAGGGATCACAGGACCTCAGTGATAATTCAGCTTTGCTGCTAATTAACAATGGAACTCTGGGTAAATATTTACCATCTTACCTTTAAGCTCCATTTTCTCCATTTCTAAGTTCATGAAGTAGATATAGATCAATGTTCTATTTTGAGATGTTATACTGCTATGTACTTATTTCACTTTTAATTAAAATTTATTAAAGATTATCTGTAAGAAATGATTTGGTCTCTAAAGCTATCTTCTAGTTGGAAACAAGTGGTTTTGAAACTATGGCTAGAAAACAAGAAGGATTTTAAATTATTAAATTAAGCAAAGTAAAGTCTTTTAATGAAAGCTTTGCATTTAATAAAAGATAGTAAGGAATATGTACATTATGAAAGCTAGTTAAGGCGGGGTGCAGTGACTTACGCCTGTGATCCTAGTACTTTGGAAGGCTCAAGCGGGAGGGTCACTGGAGGCAAGGAGTCTGAGACAAGCCCGGGCAACATGGCAAAACCCCGCCTCTACCAAAAATACAAAATAGTAGCTGGGTGTGGTGGTGCGTGTCTGTAGTCACAGCAACATGGGAGCCTGAGGTGGGGGAATCACTTGAACCTTGGAGGTGGAGGTTGCGGTGAGCCAAAGATCGCACCGCTGCACTCCAGCCTGGGTGACAGAACCAGACACTGAGAAAGAAAAGAAAAGAAAAGAAAAGAAAAGAAAAGAAAAGAAAAGAAAAGAAAAGAAAAGAAAAGAAAAGAGGAGAGGAGAGGAGAGGTGAGTAGAGGAAGAAAGAAAAGAAAGCAAGCAAAGAAAGCAAGGAAAGCAAAGGAATGCAAAGGAAAAGGAAAAGGAAAGAAAGGAAAGGAAGAAGGAAGGAAGGAAGAAAGGAAAGGAAAGGAAAGCAAAAGTAAAGAAAGAGAAAAAGAAAGAGAAAAAGAAAAAGGAAGCAAGCAAGGAGGCAGACAGGCAGGCAAGCAAGCTAGTTAAGATTTTAGGCCGGGCGCGGTGGCTCACGCCTGTAATCCCAGCACTTTGGGAGGCCGAGACGGGCGGATCACGAGGTCAGGAGATTGAGACCATCCTGGCTAACACGGTGAAACCCCGTCTCTACTAAAAATACAAAAAATTAGCCGGGCGTGGTGGCGGGCGCTGTAGTCCCAGCTACGCGGGAGGCTGAGGCAGGAGAATGGCGTGAACCCCGGGGGGCGGAGCTTGCAGTGAGCCGAGATTGTGCCACTGCACTCCAGCCTGGGTGAAAGAGGGGACTCCGTCTCAAAAAAAAAAAAAAAAAAAAAAAAAAAGATTTTAGTTAAAGAAATAAATAGGAATAAATAGGAGATGAAATTATATGATCCTGGGTCTAGGGTAAAGAAAAGAGTAAAAAGGCCATAAAATCTTTCTGTAGCGTAATAATAAAAATAACTTCAAAAGTGCTTGGGTTGATGATAGCCTGACAAGGATTAGCTTGGGTACATATCAGTTAAAGACAGCCGGTCTAGAAGCTGGTTTCACATGACGCTACAGTAAACTGGTAAAGCAAGTATTAAAACCTAAGGAACAAACTCTCCTGTGATATTTACTGGCTCAACATCTTATGGATAAAAGACAATTATATGTTGTTAATTAAGACAGTGCTATGCTGGTAAATGTCTAACAACCAGATTCCCTGAGAGGAAGGACATATTTGAATATTCCCAGTATGTTTAATTTTAAGCTATCAATATAATATCACCAAACATGAAGCTGGTACTACACCATTATATAGTCATTCCATTATACAGGTAACAAACCCATAGATAATAGTGAAATATAATAAAAGAATTAGGTAGTGATGAGTTTTGTGCATCTAGTACATTTGTGAACAATATATTTCACTTAATGTAAGTTACCATAATTTAATTTTTGATAATGGTTGTGTTTAACAGATCTCAAAATTCTTGAAAATTTAACAAGTATTTCCGGCACATCGAGTCAAGTTAAACATTAGTTTATCACAATGTACATAAAAGAAGAGGTTCTTATCAGTACCTATCCCATAAATCATTAATTCTTCCTATTCTTCTAAGGTATTAGTTTATATAAAAGTTTATTTTCTCTTTGAAAATAAAGAGTCTTGCATTTGTATGAAAATTCTAACAAAAGGAATGAACTTCTGTTAACTCCACAAGTCAAACCTGAAATCATGTCTCACAACCAGCACCACCTAATGTCAGGCATTGGAATTGCATATGTAGAACCCAGAATTGGTTTTCCGTGTACTTCAGAGTCAAATGTGAAGCTAAATGCACACACACCCACACACACTACAGATATGGCCAGGACCCACCCCAGACCAACTAAACGAGGATATCTAATTTATTTTTATAGCCATGTAGGTAATTTAAATTCAGTTGTTGAACCAAGTTTGAAAATGATTGGCAAAGAAAGAGGTATTACTGTAATTCTGATTTTTAAAATTTACATCATGAAAATCTTCAAAGACATATATAAGTAAACAGAACAGTATATTATGGACCCCCATGCACCTGTCACCACCTTGAGCAATTATCAACATTTGCCAATCTTGTTTAATCTTCCTCCATGGCTCTTTACATTAAAAATAATTTCCTTGGAAGTTTGTCAAAACAAAACCCACAAATCACATTACTTTACCTGAAAATACTTCAGCATCTATCTAGAATTTCTCTTTAAATAGCACAATCTATTATAGTAGCAATAAATGCCAAAAATCATTAAATATTTCTTTTAGTAAATATTGAGCCAGATATGATGGCAGTTGCTGCAGATGTGAAAAACCTTAGTGACAATTTTTTTTTTAATTTTATCTTACATAAAGCCAGTTAGATTCAGAGATACATTTGGTCAAACTTTGTCCTTGACATATAAATAGTGTTTCTTTCCTAAACTTTCTATTATCTGGTTAATTTCTTCTAAACTTTCCATTATCTGGATAATTCCTCCTCATTTTTTAGAACTCAATTCAAGCATCATCTCACCCAGTTCCTTCTAGACTGAGACCCCCAAACTGTGTTAGACAGTCCTACTTTTGTATATGCACAGCTCTCAATGCAGACATGAACTGAGGACTTGTCAATGTGCATTAAAACTGTGAGTTCATAATTCCTTTCTGTATATATAAATACAGAAATCAGGGTTTATATTTTATTCAGTTTTATATTTCTAGCCCTCAGAATCATAGTAGGGTCACACTAATCTTTGTTGAATGAATAATGAGTCTATGAATGACCAGTTTGACAGAGTTTAAGTGTGGATGTCAAGGATAAATGAAGAAATTAGCCAAGTCTGCAAATATGAAGATGTATATTTAAATGACAAGATTTTATAATCTTACACTTTCATAACTATGACCACATTGATTTGAAGGTTTTATGAAGAGAAAGAGGTTATACTAATTATTTTAGCTGTTTCTTTTCATAAGTGATTGTGGTCAGCCAAAATTAAACAATGATGCTATGAAGAAAGATTAAAGAAGGATATTATCAAACATCCCCAAACCTGCCAGTCCTTTATGATTTCACTGTAAATGCACATGTACAGCCAATATTTATATATTAATTTTAATAATCAATATTTCATGAAAATGCTGTTCTTAAATTTATCTTATACTTGTGGTAGAGAAGATTTACAAAAAAGGCAATGTTAACATTAGTTAAAACACTTATACAACTGTTGTTAAATAAAACTTCTGAAGTCATATAGTGATTGATTTAGTTGTATAAACCATATTATCATATTCTTTTTTTGAACTGTTTACAAATCTTTTAATCTCTGAACTAAGAAATTAAAATTGTATTTGACAACAATCAGTGACTCAAATTATAATTAAAATATATGTTGTTACACATCTTGACAAGCAAGCACCCAGAAACCCACTTTATATTCTGTTTCTATTAGGATACTAATTATGGCACTATTCCAAAAAAGAAAAAAAAGAAAAGAAACAAAGTAATTAACTCATTGCAAACACGATACTATTAATTTTAACTCCTTGGTTCTCAATAAAATTTGAGTTAGTAACCACATAATTAATTATTAATTAAATTGCTCAGGGCACTCCACTATGCCAAGTTAATTATCAAGAATAACTTGGTGTGACTTTTATTATGAATGGATAATTACAACTTTGTTTTTCTAGAATTGTCAGGATTTTAAACATGAAAATAATAATGAAGGTAAAGATACAGGCATTGCTCTTAGATATGCTGATATGCTAATCATTATGAAATAATAGGATGTTCATTTTTATAATAGTATGATTCTTATATAGGGACCAAGATAGGATAGAAAAGTACTTAGAAAGTACTAAGCTTAACAAATAAGTTAACAAAGGATTAATCTTTTATATATAATGATACATATTCGTGAAGTGAAAGGCCAATTCTTATTTAGACATTAATTTTATTCCAGCCTAGGAGAATTTTCATTTATTCCCATGCTCTTCTACCATAAGAACTACAAATATCTAAGTACATGTACGTATAAACATTTGCTAAACCTATTTTGGTTATGCATTAAATAATCTTTAAATTTGAACACAACAGTAAAACACATTTTGTTTTCATCAATTTTATTTTAGTTACTAAGTCAGAACTACCCCACAGAATAAAGTTTTGTTAACATATAGCTTTATAGTTCCTTAAATCTAAATCTACTCTAATTTTCAAAGCATAAAAAAATATAAAGCTTATCAAATATCCTACTAAACTGTTCCTTTGAATCTTGGTCTCCTATTTATTTGGTGATCAAGAGCTACTGTTCATAATTTCAAAGAATCTTGAAATAACAAAGTGGAAAAGTGCTTGAGGAAGAGACCAGGATACACTGACAAGTAGCTCAGAGTGCTAATGGTAAGGGTCAAAAATCATAGCTGTATTATGCCTATTTTACTAATGAGAAAATTGAGGCTCAGCTAAAACCTCCCAAAAATTCACACAGTCAGAGATTGACGGAGCCACCATTCAAACTCAGGTCAGTTTAATTCCAAGGCCAAGCTCTTCACTGTGTCTGAGACTCACTTATCCCTGGAAAAGCTACAAATCTGGCTTTCTCCTGTCAATATTCGACACAAAATGAAGGCAACCTTTATACAAGTGGCTTTTATTTCTTTCTATTCTTGTCCTTTGTTCAAGGATCAAACACTCAAGGAGACCTAAATATTTTGGAATGGGAGCCAGGATAACATGTCCTCAGAGATGCTTCCTTGGCTGCATCACCTAGCCATAAGTACTCCCTTTTTGCAGGAAAACTTGCAGCCCTAGAGCCACACCAAACTTCCTTCATTTTCTGATTAAAACTATTTTATATATAATGTCCAACTTTTTTGCATCACAAATGCCTGGAACCATTAAGTACACAAGTATATCACTGGGAAGATGAATTAAGCTCTTCCTCTTGTTCTTAGAAACTGTGTGTTTATTTTTTGATAACAGAAATAATAATACTTTATAGTTCTATAGAATCTTCTAAATGGAGGATTTATAACAGCTTCACATGTATATTACTGATTGTGGAGTGTTTTTATTGCATATATCTCAGTGGGAGTATTGGAAATGGGTTTTTCAACATTTAAATATATGCCATTTAAAAAATCCCACTTCCTCTTCTGCTTACAATCTCTTCTCTGTCTTCAAAGTGATAATATTCGCTTAATGTCAACTTCAGAAACACATAATAAAAATGGTAAATGTGGATTTTCCTCACTCTCTTTTTAGCTAATATTATGGCAAATGTCTTCTTCCCTTTGTAAGAAATATTTTTCTCTCTTTTCTATTAAGCTTTATTTGCCTAGTTTAGCAGGTTTTATTTTTCTCCTGCTTATCGTATTCCTATTCATGTGGGTCAAAAGGAAATTAATGAGCTCTTGTTTCCTCTGACATAAAACATTTTTCTTGGTACATAGTTCTACCTCCCCAGTGTTTTCACTCTGGACATGATGGAAACAGTGAAAAGCAATAGGAGATAGGAGAAGGCATTGCATTCGCAATCAACATATGGTCAGCCACTTTCAATGAGTTTTCAGCACTGATGGACACTATCACTCCTGTCTTAAGCTTATGCTGGTGTCCATTACTGTCCACTGGCTGCTTTGTGAAACTACATCTCCTGGCTTTCTTCACACCTCGATGGTTTTTGTGCTCCTTTTCAGGGTTATTCCTTACCCAGTCACTAAATGCATTAAAAGTTCCTCATAAAGAAGGATGAGTTCACGTCCTTTGCAGGGACATGGATGAAGCTGGAAACAATCATTCTCAGCAAACTAACACAGGAACAGAAAACCAAACACCGCATGTTCTTACTCGTAAGTGGGAGTGGAACAGTGAGAACACATGGACACAGGGAGGGGAACATCACACACTGGTGCCTGTTGGGGGTGGGGGGCTAGGGAAGGGATAGCATTAGGAGAAATACCTAATGTAGATGACGGGTTGATGGGTGCAGCAAACCACCATGGCACATGTATACCTATGTAACAAACCTGCACGTTCTGTACCTGTATCCCAGAACGTAAAGTACAATAATTAAAAAAAAAACTTCCTCAAAGATTTGTCCTGATCAATCTTCTACCTACAGTCTCTCTTTAGGTTATTGCACCCACTCACAAAATTTTAAATATTATTTACATTCCTAGGTATCCCACATATGTATCTTGGTCACAGATATTTCATCCACATTTCATGTAGATGTTTCAGATGTATCTCAAACTGAATATAAATCTAGAAATGTCTCCACCTCCAAATCTGCCCCTTCTTTTCTGTTCTCCAGCTCAGTATTATCTAATATGATCAGGGATCATCCCTGACACTTCACTGTCTTTCAACTCCACTTTCAAATCTGTCAAAAGTTGCTAGTAATAGCTGCATTAAAGTAAGTATCAAAGACATGTTTATTTCCATTTCCTTTGCCATCTCAAGGCTTGGTCTATGCTTTGGTATTCTAAGTGGCCATCCCATTTTCAGGGAGGTTCCCCAAAGTACATTGTTTTCAGCAAAAACAATGATTATGTCACTACCTTGCTGGGTGAGGTGGCTCATGTCTATAATCCCACCATTTTAAGAGGATGAGGTGGGAGGACTGCTTGGGCCCAGTAGTCCAAAATCAGCCTTAGAAACAAAACAAGACCCTGTCTCTTCAAAATAATTGTTTAAAGTTAGCCAGGCATAGTGGCACATGCCTGTAGTAGTCCCAGGTACTCAGGAAGCTGAGGCAGGAAGGTGATATGGGAGGATTGCTTGAGCCCAGGAGTTCAAGGCTGCAGTGAGCTGTGATCATGTCACTGCACTACAGCCTGGGCAACAGAGTGAGACTGTGTCTTGAAATAAATAAATAAAGAGGTGGAGCCAAGATGGTCGAATAGGAACAGCTCTGGTCTACAGCTCCCAGCATAAGGGACGCAGAAGATGGGTGATTTCTGCATTTCCATCTGAGGTACCGAGTTCATCTCACTAGGGAGTGCCAGACAGTGGGCGCAGGACAATGGGTGCAGCGCACTGTGCACGAGCCAAAGCAGGGCGAGGCACTGCCTCACTCGGGTTGCGCAAGGGGTCAGGGAGTTCCCTTTCCTAGTCAAAGAAAGGGGTGACAGACGGCACCTGGAAAATCGGGTCACTCCCACCCTAATACTGCACTTTTCTGATGGGCTTAAAAAATGGCAAACCAGGAGATTGTGTCCCGCACCTGGCTCGGAGGGTCCTATGCCCACGGAGTCTGGCTGATTGCTAGCACAGCAGTCTGCGATTAAACTGCAAGGTGGCAGTGAGGCTGGAGAAGGGGCGCCCAACATTGCCCAGGCTTGATTAGGTAAACAAAGCAGCCCAGAAGCTCAAACGAGGTGGAGCCCACCACAGCTCAAGGAGGCCTGCCTGCCTCTGTAGGCTCCACCTCTGGGGACAGGGCACAGACAAACAAAAAGTCAGCAGTAACCTCTGCAGACTTAAATGTCCCTGTCTGACAGCTTTGAAGAGACTAGTGGTTCTCCCAGCACGCAGCTGGAGATTGGAGAACGGACAGACTGCCTCCTAAAGTGGGTCCCTGACTCCTGAGCAGCCTAACTGAGAGGCACCCCCCAGTAGGGGCAGACTGACACCTCACACGGCCGGGTACTCCTCTGAGACAAAACTTCCAGAGGAACGATCAGACAGCAGCATTTGCAGTTCATGAAAATCTGCTGTTCTGCAGCCACCACTGCTGACACCCAGGCAAACGGGGTCTGGAGTGGACCTCTAGCAAACTCCAACAGACTTGCAGCTGAGGGTCCTGTCTGTTAGAAGGAAAACTAACAAACAGAAAGGAAATCCACACCAAAAACCCATCTGTACATCACCATCATCAAAGACCAAAAGTAAATAAAACCACAAAGATGGGGGAAAAAACAGAGAAGAAAAACTGGAAACTCTAAAAAGCAGAGTGCCTCTCCTCCTCCAAAGGAACACAGTTTCTCACCAGCAACGGAACAAAGCTGGACGGAGGATGACTTTGACAAGTTGAGAGAAGAAGGCTTCAGATGATCAAACTACTCCGAGCTACAGGAGGAAATTCAAGACAAAGGCAAAGAAGTTAAAAACTTTGAAAAAGAATTAGACGAATGTATAACTAGAATAACCAATACAGAGAAGTGCTTAAAGGAGCTGATGGAGCTGAAAGCCAAGGCTAGAGAACTACGTGAAGAATGCAGAAGCCTCAAGAGCCGACGCGATCAACTGGAAGAAAGGGTATCAGTGATGGAAGATGAAATGAATGAAATGAAGTGAGAAGGGAAGTCTAGAGAAAAAAGAATAAGAAGAAACGAAGCCTCCAAGAAATATGGGACTATGTGAAAAGACCAAATCTACATCTGATTGGTGTAAGTGAAAGTGACGGGGAGAATGGAAACAAGTTGGAAAACACTCTGCAGGATATTATCCAGGAGAACTTCCCCAGTCTAGCAAGGCAGGCCAACATTCAGATTCAGGAAATATAGAGAATGCCAAAAAGATACTCCTCGAGAAGAGCAACTCCAAGACACATAATTGTCAGATTCACCAAAGTTGAGATGAAGGAAAAAACGTTAAGAGCAGCCAGAGAGAAAGGTCAGGTTACCCACAAAGGGAAGCCCATCAGACTAACAGCAGATCTCTTGGCAGAAACTCTACAAGCCAAAAGAGAGTGGAGCCAATATTCAACATTCTTAAAGAAAAGAATTTTCAACACAGAATTTCATATCCAGCCAAACTAAGCTTCATAAGTGAAGGAGAAATAAAATCCTTTACAAACAAGCAAATGCTGAGAGGTTTTGTCACCACCAGGCCTGCCCTAAAAGAGCTCCTGAAGGAGGCACTGAACATGGAAAGGAACAACTGGTACCAGCCACTGCAAAATCATGCCAAATTGTAAAGACCATCAAGGCCAGGAAGAAACTGCATCAACTAACGAGCAAAATAACCAGCTAACATCATAATGACAGGATCAGATTCACACATAACAATATTAACTTTAAATATAAATGGAATAATGCTCCAATTAAAAGAGACAGACTGGCAAATTGGATAAAGAGTCAGGACCCATCAGTGTGCTGTATTCAGGAAACCCATCTCACGTGCAGAGACACACATAGGCTCAAAATAAAAGGATGGAGGAAGATCTACCAAGCAAATGGAAAACAAAAAATGGCAGGGGTTGCAATCCTAGTCTCTGACAAAACACTTTAAACCAACAAAGATCAAAAGAGACAAAGAAGGCCATTACATAATGGTAAAGGGATCAATTCAACAAGAAGAGCTAACTATCCTAAATATATATGCACCCAATACAGGAGCACCCAGATTCATAAAGCAAGTCCTGAGTGACCTACAAAGAGACTTAGACTCCCACACAATAATAATGGGAGACATTAACACCCCACTGTCAACATTAGACAGATCAATGAGACAGAAAGTTAACAAGGATACCCAGGAATTGAACTCAGCTCTGCACCAAGCAGACCTAATAGACATCTACAGAACTCTCCACCCCAAACCAACAGAATATACATTTTTTTCAGTACCACACCACACCTATTCCAAAATTGACCACATAGTTGGAAGTAAAGCTGTCCTCAGCAGATGTAAAAGAACAGAAATTATAACAAACTGGCTCTCAGACCACAGTGCAATCAAACTAGAACTCAGGATTAAGAAACTCACTCAAAATTGCTCAACTACATGGAAACTGAACAACCTGCTCCTGAATGACTACTGGGTACATAACGAAATGAAGGCAGAAATAAAGATGTTTTTTGAAACCAAAGAAAACAAAGACACAACATGCCAGAATCTGCGGGACACATTCAAAGCAGTGTGTAGAGGGAAATATATAGCACTAAATGCCCACAAGAGAAAGCAGGAAAGATCTAAAATTGACACCCTAACATCACAATTAAAAGAACTAGAGAAGCAGGAGCAAATACATTTTATATATATATATAAAATATATTTATATATCTCTCTATATATCTATGTACATTGATATATGATACATATATATAAATATAAATATGTATAAATATATACAAATATATATAAATATACATAAATATATAAATATATATAAAAATAAATATATATAATATATACATGTGTTTGTGTGTATATATATATTTTTATTCAACGGTAAATGGTTTATAAAACTTTCCCGACTGGTTAAGTATTGGTATGGAGTCAGAGAAGTGAGGGAAAACAGTTTTGTCTACCATCTTTGAGGTATCATGATGAGATTTAAGGATACAGAGATTAAATATATTGTCCAGGTCTTTAAGAACCTCATAGACAGAGTTTATGTGTGACTCTAAAAAATAGATGAAGATAAGAAGAGAAGCAGTCACTGACTCTGACCTTTATTTAAATGAAAAAATTGAGGAGGCCAAGGGTTTGGGGAGCTTATGACTGTTTTTAACCCTATTGACACTAAGAGAATAGAAGTTGCTTACTAACTGGTCGCTTAGCTGACTGAAGCAGCTTCTCTCTTTGTTGGAATTTAAGTTCCACAATTACTCAATGACAAAAAATACGGTGTGCTATTCAAATTTCTGAAGGATGAAAAGATATATAGGGCATATGGAAGAACGATGTAAAGTGCAGAATATGCTTAGCTGAAGATAGTCCTAAAGCTCTTGGGAGATGTATATTTGGTGACAGTCACATTAACTTTATATTTTCAGCCCTTTGTTATATCATTCTTACTCATTTGGGTCTGATCCTTCCTTTAATTGCACTTAGGGAATTATTTATATCAATCTAAAATTGATTTAATCTTTTTTTTTTATTTTGAGATGTAGTCATCTGTCACCCAGGCTGGAGTGCAGTGGTGTGATCTTGGCTGACTGCAAACTCTGCCTGCTGGGTTCAAGAGATTCTTCTGCCTCAGCCTCCCAAGTAGGTGGGACTACAGGTGCGCACCACCAAGCGTGACTAATTTTTGTATTTTTAGTAGAGACAGGGTTTCACCATGTTGGCTAGGCTGTTCTCGAACTCCTGACCTCATGATCTGCCTGCCTCAGCCTCCCAAAGTGCTGGGATTAGAGGCGTGAGCCACCACGCATGGCCAATTGATTTTTGTCTTACACAATTTTCTCTTAGGGGCATCACTATCCTTCATTCTCATCTTCTTTTTCCTCTATATTTAAAAATGAAAACTCTTCTGCGAAAGAGTTTATTAAAGATTAATTATTCTTTTTTTTATTTTTGAGACAGGGTCTTGCTCTGTTGCCCAGGCTGGAGGGCAGTGGCATGATCTTAGCTCACTGCAACCTCCGCCTCCTGGGTTCCAATGATTCTCCTTCCTCAGCCTCCCAAGTAGCTGGGATTACAAGCATGTGCCACCACGCCTGACTAATTTTTGTATTTTTAGTAGAGATGGGGTTTCACCATGTTGGCTGGGCTGGACTCTAACTCCTGGCCTCAAGTGATCTGCCCACCTCGGCCTCCCAAAGTGCTGGGATTACAGGCGTGGGCCACCACACCTGGCCTATTCTTTTTTGTTTTATGTAAGAAGTGTAGCATATAATAATGTGTGGTGGTGTGGTAGAGATAAGAAGTGGTTTTTGAAAAGGAAAATGATCACACTCATCACAAATCACAGAGTTATTTTATACATTATTCACCTGCTAGTTATGCTTACTGAGTATCTACTTGGCCAAACAATGAACCGAGTAACGAAAATGTAACTGTCATTCTTAAGAAGTTCACAGTGTGTGTGTTTGTACATGTATAGTCATAGAGGTGAGAGAGATGGAGAAAAGGGATTTGTTTTAATAAGTACACAAATAACAAATAACATGATTCATAATGTGAAGGGCGTTCATATCCACAATGGAGATGGAAATTGGTGAGTACCAATGTTTATTAGATGCTACCCACCATTGCATTACATGCAATTGTTCCACCATCGCATTACATGCAATTGTTCCACCATCTTAACCATATAAGCTGCACTAAACATGGCTCATTACTGATCACTTTTATGAATATAGATTGATATCAGCAATTTGGGCACATGGGCTTGTCTTTTTTACCTGTGGGAAAATATACAAAATATTTCAACCATTTTAAGTGTATACAGGTCAGTGGCATTAGATACATTCACGTGGATATGTAACCAACACCACCATCTATCTCCAAAACTCTTCATCTTTCTAAACTGAAACTCTATACCAATGACACAAGAACTGCTCATTTCCCCTACCCCTCCCTGGTCCCTGGCAACCATTCAACTTTTTGTCTAAGAATTTAACTACTCTAGGTGGAATATCTCCAAACTTCATCCCTACTTTAGCGTGTGACAGAATTTCATTCCTTTTTAAAGCAGAATACTGTTCTGCTGTATGGATACACCACGTTTTGTTTCTCCATTCGGGGTCAGTGTACACAGTGTACATTTGTTTCTACCTTTTGACTACAGTAAAATATGCTGCTATGAACCTGGGTGTACAAATATCTGTGTGAATACCTGTTTTCAATTCTTTTGGGTATATACCCAGAAGTGGAATTATTGGATCATATAATAGTTCTTTGTTAAATTTTATTTTAGGAACTAATCTCGTAGTTTAAAAATAAAGTTTTATTGGAATATAATCACACTCATTCATTTACATATTGTCTATGGTTGCTTTTGCAAAAAAAAAATGGCAGAGTTTAATAGCTGTGAGATAGACCATATGGCCCACAAAGCCTAAAATATTTACTATCTTGTTCCTTACAGAATAAGTTTGCTAACTCCTGTCTTACAAAATTGCAGTAGCAATTCCTTGGTTTCACATGAAACATATGACTTCAAACAGTTAAAAGACCTTTCATGTTGGGAAATAGAAAGAGGATAATTTTATTCTCAGCCTACAGATAAGAAACCAAGGAAAGTGCTGAATGCCACATGGAAGT
Organism: Symphalangus syndactylus; assembly: GCF_028878055.3. NCBI lineage: Eukaryota > Metazoa > Chordata > Mammalia > Primates > Hylobatidae > Symphalangus > Symphalangus syndactylus. The sequence goes on from NC_072447.2 coordinate 46,379,688, forward strand.
TGCAATCTCAAAGGAAGTTAATCCAATATTAATATCCAGACCTCATTATTGCAGCTAAATCTACCTCATCACAAATCACAGAGTTATTTTACTTCTTTATATGCTATATAGAAAACTCAGATATGCATTCCCTATATCAATGCAATGTTTTATGCTTTCTTCTTTTATTGAAGATAGGGTGGGAATACTGCACCAAGTGACAGTACTTGAGTCTGGGAGAGGCTGAGTTGTATAACTGTGAAATCATTTGTCCTCCAAAAGCTCGGATTTAAAATATGTCAGATTCATGTGCTATGTATGACTGAAAACATACTTCTCTGGAATGTTAAAGATCAGGGTAATTTTCTGTCTCGTTGATCTAATATTGACAGTGGAGTGTAAAAGTCTCTCACTATTATTGTGTGGGAGTCTAAGACTCTTTGTAGGTCTCTAAGAACTTGCTTTAGGAATCTGGGTGCTCCTGTATTGGGTGCATATATATTTAGAATAGTTAGCTTTTCTTGTTGCGCTGATCCCTTTACCATTATGTAATGTAATGCCCTTCTGTGTGTTTTTTGATCTTTGTTGGTTGAAAGACTGTTTTATCAGAGACTAGGATTGCAACCCCTGTTTCTTTAATTTTTTTTTAATTTTTTTTTTTTTTGCTTTCCATTTGCTTGGAGAATATTCCGCCATCCCTTTGTTTTGAGCCTATGTGTGTGTTTGCATGTGAGATGGGTCTCCTGAATACACCACACCGATGGTCCTGACTCTTTATCCAATTTGCCAGTCTGTGTCTTTTAATTGGGGCATTTAGCCCATTTACATTTAAAGTTAATATTGTCATGTGTGAATGTGATCCTGTAATTATGATGTTGGTTAGTTATTTTGCCTGTTAGTTGATGCAGTTTCTTCATATTGTCGATGGTCTTTACAATTTGGTATGTTTCTCTCAGTGGCTGGTACCGGTTTTTCCTTTCCATATTTAGTGATTCCTTCAGGAGCTCTTGTAAGCCAGGCCTGGTGGTGACAAAACCTCTCAGCATTTGCTTGTCTGTAAAGGATTTTATTTCTCCTTTGCTTATGAAACTTAGTTTGGCTGGATATGAAATTCTGGGTTGAAAATTCTCTTATTGAAGAATGTTGAATATTGGCCGCCACTCTCTTCTAGCTTGTAGGGTTTCTGCAGAGTGATCCACTGTTAGTCTGATGGGCTTCCCTTTGTGGGTAACCCAACCATTCACTCTGGCTGCCCTTAACATTACAAGCAACTTCAGCCAAGTCTCAGAATACAAAATCAATGTGCAAAGATCACAAGCATTCCTATACACCAATAATAGACAAACAGAGAGCCAAATCGTGGGTGAACTCCTATTCACAATTGCTACAAAGAGAATAAAGTACCTAGGAATCCAACTTGCAAGGGATGTGAAGGACCTCTTCAAGGAGAACTACAAACCACTGCTCAAGAAAATAAGAAAGGACGCAAACAAATGGAAAAAACATTCCATGCTGGTGGTTAGGAAGAATCAGTGAGTGAAAATGGCCATACTGCCCAAAGTAATTTATAGATTCAATGCTATCCCCAACAAGCTACCACTGACTTTCTTTACAGAATTAGGAAAAATTACTTTACATTTCAGATGGAACCAAAAAAGAGCTTGTATAGCCAAGACAATCCTAAGTAAAACGAACAAAGGTGGAGGTATCATGCTACCTGACTTCAAACTATACTACAAGGCTACAGTAACCAAAACAGACTGCTACTGGTAGCAAAACAGATATATAGACCAATGGAACAGAACAGAGGCCACAGAAATAACGCCACACATCTACAAGCATCTGATCTTTGACAAACCTGACAAAAACAAACAACGGGGAAAGGATTCCCTATTTAATAAATGGTGTTGGGAAAACTGGCTAGCCATATGCAGAAAACGGAAACTGGACCACTTCCTTACCCCTTATACAAAAATCAACTCAAGATGCATTAAAGACTTAAACCTAAAACCTAAAACCATCAAAACCCTAGACGAAAACCAAGGCAATACCATTCAGAACACAAGTATGGGGAAAGACTTCATGACTAAAACACCAAAAGCAACAGCAACAAAAGCTAAAATTGACAAATGGGATCTAATTAAACTAAAGAGCTTCTATATAGCAAAAGAAACTATCATGAGAGTGAACAGGCAACCTACAGAATGGGAGATAATTTTTGCAATCTATCCATCTGACAAAGGGCTAATATCCAGAATCTATAAGGAACTTAAACAAATTTACAAGAAAAAAAAAAACCCATCAGAAAGTGGGCTAAGGATATGAACAGGCACATCTCAAAACAAGACATTTATGCAGCCAACAAACATATCAAAAAAAGCTCGTTATCACTGGTCATTAGAGAAATGCAAATCGAAACCACAATGAGATACCATCTTGCACCAGTTAGAATGGCGATCATTAAAAAGTCAGGCAACAACAGATGCTGGAGAGGATGTGGAGAAATAGGAACACTTTTACGCTGTTGGTGGGACTGTAAACTAGTTCAACCATTGTGGAAGTCAGTGTGGCGATTCCTCAAGGATACAGAACCAGAAATACCATTTGACCCAGCTATCCCATTACTGCATATATACCCAAAGTATTATAAATCATTCTACTATAAAGACACGTGCACACATATGTTTATTGCAGCACTATTTACAATAGCAAACACTTGGAACCGACCCAAATGCCCATCAATGATAGACTGGATAAAGAAAATTGGCACATATACACCATGGAATACTATGCAGCCATAAAAAAGAATGAGTTCATGTCTTTTGCACGGAGATGGATGAAGCTGGAAACCATCATTCTCAGCAAACTAACACAGGAACAGAAAACTAAACGCCACATATTCTAACCCGTAAGTGGGAGTTGAACAATGAGAACACATAGACACAGGGCAGGGAACATCACACACCGGGGCCTCTCGGGGATGGGGGTCTGGGGAGGGATAGCATTAGGAGAAATACCTAATATAGATGATGGGTTGAGGTGTGCAGCAAACCACCATGGCACGTGTATGCCTATACAACAAACCTGCACGTTCTGCACGTGTATCCCAGAACTTAAAGTTTAATAATGAAAAAAAGATCAGGGTAAAATATATTTTCTCATTGTTTTGAACATAGCCATAGGTAGGATCATAAAATGGCACAACTTAAATGGAAAAATAAATGATTCAGAATCAGGTCTCAGGTACAAACAGCCAAAATAATTCAATGAAATTATTTCTCTATACTACAAATTGTGGACGCACATGGCATCATATTTGATATAAATAATAGTTTATTTTAAATGAATATAGACAGAAGTGGCTGGAAACTAAAAGCATGTATTTCTTCTCTGTAAGATGAAAGAGGATTTAGAATACACTTAAGTTAACATAGTAAATCTTGTTTTGCCAGTGTAGCTTCTGCTTGGCATTTAAATATGTTACTTAACAGAAACATTCAATTTTGGACCCTAAAATATCACACAATATTATTCATTATAATTATACCTATTCAAATCTGTCTATTCATATCACATAGCGACTGATATTTTTAGATCAAACCCACAAGTGCGAAATATTTTTTATTTTAAAGACTCTTTTACATTTAATATGTATTCATGCTAACTTTTTAAATTTAAAGCACCTTCTATGAAATGTATTTTAATACAAATACCCTATATTGTATAATTTACTTCAATGTTGTAAATTTGCTATGACTATGTATATCATTCACAAATAATATGAAATATAAAAATTTATTTAAATATATATAAAATTATTGGTATATGTACTCTGTACTAAATATAATGGGATTTGATATTATTATATTAAATTTATATTCATGATGAATATAAGTAAACATTGAGTAAGAAATGTTTTAAGAAATTTGCTATCTGCATGAATGACTATTCAATACATTTTTATTGAACATCCATCAAGTTCGTTGTGATGAATACAGTTTTAGAAAAAATACTAATACTCTGGCTTCAAAGATTGCTATATATTGAAAGTCTACAATGCTTTGAATGCTGTAGGAAGAAAAGATAAATTGGGACTTTTGATCACTGTCCCATAAAAGCTTACAATTTGTCTAATAAGGAATAGCCAACAATTATTACAATAGGAGACAGTAAAAGTAAGTAGAATACAATGTACCAGATGTTCAGAGGAGTTGGAGATCATCTCCTTATGGGTTGGTCAAGACAGCCTTGATGGAAAATGTAGCATCTGAGCAGGGCATTGAAGGATCATTTAATGGATATTCTTCCCTCCCATAATTTTTTGTCTGTCAAATATCCCTTCTGTGGTGAAGAAAATTAGTACTCTTTGGATATCTTGGTATTGATTTCATTATGTTTCTCGTGTTCCCTTGAGGTTTCATGAGGGCAAGTGTGATTGAATCCTGGAAAATGGGAACGTGTAGGAAATGATGCATCACTTCTTGCCTGAGGCATGTAATAGTTAGTGTCAATTTCTCAGCTCTCCTTTGTCAATACATGCGAAGTTTCAATGTTGATATGGCAGAGCCACAAGATGAAAGCAATTTAGGTCCCTGAGTCACTGTGAAGGAATGCTACCTGATTTATATCAGACTTTATATGAGCAATAAATAAGCATTCATTAGGCCACTGAGATTTCAGGGTTAGTTTTTTGTGGCATCTAACATTAATTGTTCTGAATAAATATCTCCACTCTTTGGTGAATGGTGCCCTGCTTTACCTTGGATGAGATTACTCTTCCCTCATTCTGCGTGATCTTGGGGAACCTATAATCATAGTGCTCTGTAAACTCTATAAACTGGTGGGACAAGTTCCTAATTTATGCCAATTAGATTTAGAAATTTGAATCTAGAATTGAGAAAAGTAGAGTCAGTACAATTTGAAGCTGAACCATTTTAATGACAGCATCCAAAAAGTAACTTCCCTGGAGTTCCTGACTCTCAGTGCTGCCGTACCTGTGCCACAGTTGCCTTCTTTTCCTTCATTTCCAAGAACTATACATTATCCCTCCAGTAAGTTTCATTTCACTTCAGTTAAATGGAGATGGCTTCTGCTTCTTAGAATCAAAGCTTCCTAATGGTTATAAGTGGTGAGGACTTTTATATATAAAATTACACTCCAAAGAAGTATGGAATAAGGGTATTTTAGATAAATAAGTACATTTTGCTGTAGAGTTGCATAGAGATACAAGTTACAGAAGCTAAGTTAGGGTTTATAAGTGCCAGACTATGAATTCTGGATGTTAGCCTCTGGCCTAGGAGGTCAGAAAATCAAATGCCTTCAGGGAACACGTGAGACATATAAAATTGTAAAGCCTTAGAAAGTACAGCAGTAAGTGCCAAACTGATGGTGTTGATCAGTCCAGTCTCTGCCCTGTTTCGTTGCCTTTTAATGTTCCTTGCAGATCAAACAAAACAGCCAAGCAAAACATATCCTTCAGCTCTATTTTCTCCTGGGGCTACCAGTTTGAAATCAAAGCTATCAATAGAGAAACACTGAAGATTCCTGTGCTGGGAAATGTGAAGCAGGAAGTGCTGCTTCAGAAAGGCTAACTCTTTCAAAATGAACAGTGTTTGGGTGGAGAGAGATCACTTACAAAGTATCTATTGACTTGCGATTGATGTCCAGGAGAATGAAAAGGGAGGGCATGAAAACCTAAAAAGTGTACAGAATCCAGTAAATGGCAAAATATTCAATTAAAGTGCAGGGAGGTATAAAGAAAGGACAATACATGTTTTAATCTGAGGACATTATAAGAAATAATGGTGGTATGTTCTTGGAATTGAGAAGCCTAAGTTACAGGTTATAGGAATCAAAGTGATGGTGCTATTGACTTGGTAAATTTAAGAGAACTTTATAAAATTTGTGAATTTGTTATTTCTTTATCTTAAATGCAATAGCACTAACACCTCAAAAGAACCTACAAATGTCTACCCACAGAAGTTATACAGGCTATTTTGTTTTAATGAATGGCTGGTCCAAGAAAATGGTTGCACTCAAGAGAGAATGTTCGTGATTGTTTTTGGAAATTCTTCTGTGGGGTGAGTAATAATACACTCAAGAGACATGTTTGTGATTTTTCTGGGAAATTTTTTCGTGGAGTGGGTAATAAATAGAGCCGAATATTAGGTGAGAAATACTCAATTTCAGGACTAGTTATTTTAAACTGTTATAAATTATAATATTAAATTATAAAATTTAAACATTGTGAATATGTTCTTTTTCTGTACTCAGGTATTAAATCAAATATTTTTAGGTAATTAGTGGAAAGTGAGCTTATAAAAAGATTGATAGCAAATAAAACAGTAACTGCCTAAACTCCAGGGTTACTTGATACCTAAGGGCTAATCCTAACATGATGGTATCTTTAAATACATAATGCAGACCCATAAACTAGTATCAGAATCAAATTACAATGTTTTTATTGACTTTCTTAATGTGTGTACTCACACGGAGATCATATTATTCACAAAACGAAAGTTAGTAGTTTGTGAGTGAAAGAAGATAGACCAGAAATAAGGTACATACTTGATGATTCCACTTTTATAAAATTCTAGAAAACGCAAACTTATCTATAATGCCAGTCAGCATCAGTGATAACCTGGGAATGAAGGGAGGGGCAGGAGAGAGTGATTACCATAAACAGACTTGTGAGGATGTTGGATATGTTCATTATCTTGACTGTGGTAATAGTTTCACTGGTATTTGCATATGTCAAAACTTATCAAATTGTACTATTTAAATGTGTAGTTTATTGTATATCATTTATACCACAATGAAATTGTTTCCAAAAAGGACTAGCTTGGCCAAAACACTACCTAAATGCGTTACTAGGTATACAAGTTTTACTTAAAAACAATATATGTCTCAATAAGGATAAAGATTACTATAGTGAACACTGTGGTGTGCCACCGAGATTCACCAACTACAAATCAAGCATTCAATTCTCCCAGTTGCTGGGATTCTTATCTACTAACAGATCATACCTAAGCTCTTCCAAGAAATTGCTCTCAGCAGACAGGCACTTCTTTGACCAAGATGATATTGCCCGGAAGCAGGTAGTTGGGAGGCTCACATCTAATGACTAACGGATTAGGGATACAACGGTCCACCTTCCTTGCTTCATATAGTAATACTCTAAATGGTCATCCCAACCCCACAAGGGACCAAATAAGATCTTCCATTTCACTGCATCATTATTCAACTCCTCTCTCTCCTCAATCCTGCTTCTTTTATTCCCTCCCAGGCATTTTTCTTTAAAGCACTCACCAAGAAACCATCTGCATGGAAATCTCTGTCTTAGAGTCTATTTCTTAGAAAGTCCAATCTAAGATAACAACCTAATATGTTGAGAAGTTAAAATGTAGAAAACAGAAATGCATATCTGAAGTAATCATTTAAATAACATTATGAAAATGTATATCAGTATTTATAAATATCCATTATATACAATGATATAATTTTATCATTTCTTCAATTTACTGCTAGATTTCTGGGAAAAATACAGGATACAAGTGCTTAAAGAAAGCTCAAGAAGGAGATATGGCTGATTGCATAACAGAATATTTTGCAGACTGTCAACTATTGAGGACGCTGGCATGTTTGGAAGAATAACTGTTTTAGAACATAAAGGTACAACATATTGTTACCAATCTTAATAAATTCATTCAGGATTTCAGAATGATATGAAAATATGACAATAGAAATTCCATTTTACTATTGTTACTATCAAGAACTTGGCAAAATTTGGTCTTCTACTCTGTGAATGTATAATATGATACAGGTAACATATATGGAATTAACTATATGCTAACTGTAGCAGGTTTCACTTTTCAATAAATGAAATAGCCATGATAATTCTTTCTTTAGGATGAAGAGAGAGGATTTTCCATGAAAATCTGAATTGATTCTCACTATCTAAAGACATGAAACACATGTGCTAGCTCTGGAAGACAAAAGAAGAGGAAAATGTCCTCTATAGAAAGGCCATCCAGGATGTTGAATGGTAAGAGACAACTTCCATCTAATTATAGACACATTAAAACATGGTCCGTTAACTACAACACCTAACCTTTCCCTTTCTACCAACCCTCATTTATCCCTCAGCCATTGATTTTAAAAATTATTTTATATATTTGACACCCAAAGGAAAACATGTAAATGGAACTCACTTCCAAGAGACTACTGCTCTCAGCAGACCGAAAAGAGAATAAAAATCAAATGTCTACAAATTTCTTTAATGTAGAAAAACAATTCATAGATCTTAAAGGCAGTGATAGGGTTTGGCTGTGTCCCCACACAAATCCCGTCTTCAATTATAGTTCCCATAATCCCCAGATGTCATGGGAGGGATCCAGTGGAAGACTATTGAATCATCGGGGTGGTTACCCCCGTGCTGCTATTCTTATGATACTGAGTTCTCATGAGAGCTGATGGTTTTATAAGGGGCTTTTCCTCCTTTGCTCAACACTTCTCCTTCTTGCCATCATGTGACAAAGGATGTGTTTACTTCGGCTTCCACAGTGATTGTAAGTTTCCTGAGGCCTCCCCAGCCATGCAAAACAGTGAGCCAATTAAACCTCTTTCCTTTATAAATTACCCAGTCTCAGGTAGTTCTTTATAGCAGCATCAGAACAGACTAATACAGTAAATTGGTGCCACAGAGAGTGGGATACTGCCATAAAGAAACCCAAAAATGTGGAAGCAACTTTGGAACTGGGTAACAGGCAGAGGTTGAAACAGATAGGAGGACTCAGAAGAAGACAGGAAAGTACGGGAAACTTGGGAACTTCCTAGAGAATTGGAGGCGTCAGAAGACAGGAAGATGTGGGAAAGTTTGGAACTTCCTAGAGACTTGTTGAATGGCTTTGACCCAAATGCTGATAGTGATATGGACAATGAAGTCCAGACTGAGGTGGTCTCCGATGGAGATGAGAAACTTCTTGGTAACTGTAGTAAAGGTCACTTTTGCTACGTTTTAGCAAAGAGACTGGTGGCTTTTTGCCCCTGTCCTAGAGATCTGTGGAATCTTGAACTTCAGAGCGATGATTTAGGGTACCTGGTGGAAGGAATTTCTAAACAGCAAAGTGTTCAAGATGTGACTTGGGTGCTGTTAAAAGCATTCAGTTTTATGTATCCACAAAGATGTGGTTTGGAATTGGAAATTATGTTTAAAAGGAAAGCAGAGCATAAAAGTTCAGAAAATTTGCAGCCTGAAGATGCGATAGAAAAGAAAAACCCATTTTCTGAGGAGAAATTCAAGCCAACTACAGAAATTTGCATATGTAACGAGGAGCCAAATGTTAATCACCAAGACAAAGGGAAAATTGTCTCCAGGAAAGGTCAGAGGTTTTCATGGCAGCCCCTCCCATCATGGGACCAGAGGTCTAGGAAGAAAAAATGGTTTCCTGGGCCAGGCCCAGAGACCACTGCTATGTGCAGCCTAGGGACTAGGTGCCCTGCATCCCAGCCACTCCAGCCATGGCTAAAAGGAGCCAAGATAGAGCTCAGCCCATGGCTACAGAGGGTGCAAGCCCCAAGACTTGGCAGCTTCCATGTGGTGTTGAGCCTGTGGGTATACAGAAGTCAAAAACTGAGCTTTGGGAACTTCTACCTAGATTGCAGAGGATATATGGAAATATCTGGATGTCCAGACAGAAGTCTGCTGCAAAGATGGGGCCCTCAGAGAGAACCTCTACTAGGTCAGTGCAGAAGAGAAATGTGGGGTTGGAGCCCCCACATAGAGTCCCCACTGGGGCACTGCCTAGTGGAGCTGTGAGAAGAGGGCTTGATCCACCGTGTGCATGGGACAGCCACAGACACTCAGTGCTAGCCTGTGAAAGGAGCCAGAAAGGGGCTGTACCCTGCAAAGCCACAGGAGTGGAGCAACCCAAGGCTGTGGGAGCCCACCTTGCATCAGTGTGACCTGGATGTGAGACACAGAGTCAAAGGAGATTATCTTGGAGCTTTAAGATTTAATTACTGCCTCATTGGATTTGACTTCCATGGATACTGAAGCCCCTTTTTTTGGGCCAATTTCTCCCATCTGGAATGGGTGTATTTACCCAATGCTGGTAACTCCATTGTACCTAGGAAGTAACTAACTTGCTTTTGATTTTATGGCTCCTAGGCAGAAGTGACTTGCCTTGTCTCAGATGAGACTTTGGACTTGGACTTCTGGGTTAATGCTAGAGTGAGTTAAGACTTTGAGTGACTGTTGGGAAGGCATTATTGTGTTTTGAAATGTGAAGACATGCCATTTGGGAGGGGCCAGGGATGAAATGATATGGTTTGGCTATGTCCCCACCCAAATCTCATTTTGAATTGTAGTTCCCGTAATCCCCATGTGTCATGTGAGGGACCCAGCTGGAGGTAACTGAATTACGGGGACGGTTATCCCCATGGTGCTGTTCTTGTGACAGTGAGTTCTCATGAGATCCAATGGTTTTACAAGGGGCTTTTCCCCCTTTGCTCAGCACTTCTCCTTTCTGCCACCATATGAAGAAGGATGTGTTTGCTTCCCCTTCGGGCATTGTTGTAAGTTTTCCCTGAGGCCTCCCCAACCATGTGGAACTGTGAGTCAATTAAACCTCTACCCTTTATAAATTACTCAGTATGGGGCAGTTCTTTAGAGCAGCATGAGAACAGACTAATACAGACAGTATGATCAACATATTTTACTTTCTGAGTTTACTTATTAGTGCTAAACTGTATTTTTACCTTTTTACTTTTTTTTTTTTTTTTTTTTGAGACGAAGTCTCGCTCTGTCACCCAGGCTGGAGTACAGTGGCACAATCTTCACTCACTGCAAGCTCCATCTCCTGGGTTCACACCATTCTCCTGCCTCAGCCTCCTGAGTAGCTGGGACTACAGGCACCCGCCACCACGCCCGGCTAATTTTTTATATTTTTAGTAGAGACGGGGTTTCACCGTGTTAGCCAGGATGGTCTCAATCTACTGACCTCGTGATCCGCCTGCCTCAGCCTCCCAAAGTGCTGGGATTACAGGCGTGAGCCACCGTGCCCAGCCACCATTTTACTTTTGAATGCCATTGTCATAATATGAGAATTTTTTTGACCAAAGTATTTTAAGTTCTGTACACTTGTAGTTTTTGATCTACAGATTTACACATCATGGACAGAAATGTTATGAAAATCATTTAGAGAATTATTTAATGGAAAACATTTCATATTTAATATATTTTCATATGTTGTACATATAAGAAATCTGATTATATGGCCATTGATAAGAGTGATAATGGCAGCCTTCATATAAGATACATCTCTGTCTTTTTATTTTTTTATTATACCTGCAAGAAGACACATGGCCCTATGCAGCCAATAAGTAGTTGTATAATAATAAAGTTATGATAATAAATGTTTATACCTTTCATGTTTTACATACACAACCAAATGCAAAGGAACTATGAAGCAGTTTGCACTCAGACCAGTTAAAACCTAAATTCTCCCCTTTAGCTATGCGGTGATCTATTTCCTGCTACATACAAAATGCTGAAAAAATGAGGCTGGAAGTAATTCCAGTGCTTTTAAACCCAATCTACAATTTAATTTCCTTTGTGACCTTTGAAACATCACTGTTATAAAAGTTCCACCATTCCTAATGCCCCAGATTTGCCACTGTTGTTTCCTTATTAAGAAGCAAAACAAAGTAAAACAAAAACCTTCACACAATTTTCAGTTCTCTTTCTTCTCAGTAAAGGAAGGATTTTCACTTAACTTCACTTATCTCATTTTTCTGTGCTCTTCAACCTTAAAGTACGTCCAGCCTTGTTCATGTCTCTCTTAAACTTTCTTCTTTATACATTTCAAAAGCTTTGCTCTTTCTTTTTCTGTCATCTAACTGGGTCGTCTAGATCTCTATTCATATTACTCTTTATGTTACCACCTATAAACCAAAATATTTTCATGTGGCAAAGAATTCTGATCGTGAGGCAAAATGGACTAATGAGAAAAATTTGTCTTCATTTCTAGCGAAAACTAATTTATTCTTGCTTTCTCTAGGGATATTTCAAGAATTGTACTTTTGGTCTTTTAGGACTTTGAAAATGTTGGAATTAGTAGTGAATTTCTAACCAACACTGTGCATAAAGTCAGCTGGTTCAAGCAAGTCATAGAAGCCTCCAGCAATTCTGTGACCAAAGAGAAGTAATCCTAATATTAACTTTTCCTTTGACTTTAAAGACAATCATTTGAATAATTTCCAGGAGACTTGAAAAAATCTTCGCACAAAAATAAAATTTTGTTAAATCAATACTTTGAGAAATACCCCCAAATTATTTCTATATTGGTGATAGTAAAAGACAAATTCAAGTATTATATGTCGTTCAAGAAATTGGCTTATGTAGGATTGTGTATGTGACCTTTAATTTCCATTTCTAATTTTGTCACTAACTGTTATGAATCACACTTAAAAAACAAACCATGGCTATGATCTTTTTAAAGTTGTAAAGCAAGACTCAATAATTCACAGAGCTAACCAAAGGTGAGTACATAGGAATAACAAACGTAAACATTAGCAAAAGATTAAACAAGTAAGTCAATAAGGAAGAAATAGAAAGACACAGCCACACAAGCCTCAGAATACAAAAGCTTATGGTGAATCAGAATTCAGAGGAATGCAGGAGTCAAAAAAGTAACACAAATAAGCAGAAGAGTGACCAGCTGGGTAGTGAAGTGCAGTGGCCCTTGCTAGGGTAATAATGCCCCTCCCTCACATTGCCATAGATCCAGGTGGAGCTCACCCATTATCTTGGGTCTGGACACTCCAGGGTACTCTGGTTGATGTCCTACAGCCAGAAACTGCATGCCTTAGCCTAAAGTCTATCTTTGAAGCAGAAAAAGTAGCTACAACCACATGCAAAAACAGGCTGGAAGTAGTTGCAAAAGGAAATTAATACCCTGATACCCTGAGCGGCCCTTTAAAAGTGACGAATAAGAGTTGAAATATAAACACCTCAGCTCTTGCACCTTGTCTAAGATAACTCTGAGACAAGTGTTTTATGCTTTCCCAGACGTTCTCCAGGGAATTAAGCCCTAGTTCTCACAGCGGTGTTTGGCTTGATAACATACTCTTTACAGGTTGCTTTCTCTTACCTTTCTCACAACTCCACCATCCTGCCACAGCTTCCTGGAATCACTGCCCAAAGAAACTATTTGAACTCACATCCTTGTCTCAGGATTTGCTTATGTAAGAACCCAAAGTGAGACACTCACAATGCAAGAATTTATATTATTAAGACCAGAATCAATCCTTAAGCATGGCTAGTTTGACCCTCTACATAGAGGTAAGGAAAAGCACTTAACTGGAGAGGAAAATTCACTCATTCTCTTGAAAAATGAATAATGTACTCTTTTTTGTAATAGAGAGTGAGTGTAATGGGATACTGATATACCTAATAGGGTAGCTAGTCAGATATGAGCAGGGTAGGAGACCCCCCGTCCTCAACCAGGAATGTCAGGCAACCATCAAGTGATGGTCAGGTGGTTATTAAACTGTGTCTTTAAAATAATAATTGGACACAGCCAGTACCAGGGAAAGGCAGTCTCCAAATAGATAAAAACACCTGAAACTGGTGATCAGTAGCTTCCCGATAAGATCGCAGGAGTTGGGCAAATGGGCTCCCGCGTGCGCACTAAGAGGCAAAATGTCATAGTGTGACTGGTATATGACCTTACTCTGGGAACACTCGACTGCTAAGGGAACACCTCTTGAATACAACTCCAGTAAACACACAGTGCATGCTCCCCTCCCAAGTGTCAGCAGACCACTGTGCATGCAGATAGCCCCCTACCCCAAGGGAAGAACCAGGGGAGAAAGTATATAAGACCATGGAAGTATGCCAAAATACAAAACCATAAATCAAAATTCAAACAGGATACTTAATCTCTCAAGTCGCCCATTTGGCCCTTTTCCAGATGTACTTTATTTCTTTTCATTTCTGCTCTAAAGTTTTTAAATAAACTTTCATTCCTGCGCTAACACTTGCCTCAGTCTCTTCTTCTGCCTTATGGCTCCTTGGTCGAATTCTTTCTTCTGAGGAGGCATGAATTAAGGCTGCGGAAGACCCGTATGGATTCACCACCAGTAACAGGAGGAGAGAGAGTTATTCAACGAATTATTATATACCGACTATATAGTAAGTGACCTTACTCATTCTGGCTCACCATCACAATACGAGTATTAGGGTTCAAAGGATAAGCTTTTATGAAATGTAAATCTCTACATATAAATAATTAAAATAATATCCAAGTTTTGGATTCTAAATAAATGCTTTTAAAACTAGTTATTACAAGAAGACTGTATCTAATCACAAACAGGTTTTTATTTTGTTTTGTTTTTCTCATAATCTCAAGCTGTTGAAACAAATTTAATGGAGTCCTTCCCTCATCACTGAATTCTGTAGATTTTTCTTTCAGTTGTAAGAAAATAATGCTTTCCTTTTGAAGATGTTGGCTTGGATTAGAAAAATGCTTTATTATGAGTACTGCAAAGCTACTTATTTACCACAGCTAGACAGAGACTCTTTCTTACTTTGTCATGCAGCTGCTTGTTTTTAAACAAATTTTGCCAAGAGACATAAACCAGATGGTCTTCTTCAAGGGTATCCTGTGAGCTGTGATAGTCAGCTTATGGTAGTTTTGAGCAGCAGACAGCTGGGTATGGAAAGTCATGATGCTATTTGGAAATCCAACTACCAAGTGTGCTGAAGCACAAGGAGATTCTCAAGTTGGTAAAAAAAATTGTGACTTAAAGTTTGTTTCAGTATTCTATTTTTACAGGGGGCATTAACTTTATGCTTCATAATATTACTTTTCTGGGTAAAATAAAAGTACCCCAACACATTGAATTAGAAAGAAAACTTGTGAAAAAATGGATTCAGAATACATTTGGAAGTGGGATCAACAAATTGTAAGTTGGGCTTTCTAACAGAGTTGTATGTGTTTTATCAAAAATGTTTAATTAATACTGTAATAAAATTCTACTAGAATAGTGTGGTATTTCAAGTTGCAAGTCTCAGTTCTGTTTTGTAGTAGTGTTATACATCCACATTCTTGAAATGGGTTCACTAACTGCCGAGTGTATTTCTCTACCCCTGATCTTTGGATATGCCATGTGACTTCCTTTGACAATTGACTATGGATGGAAGAGAGTACGCTAGTTATAAATCTAGGTCTTAAGAACCATCATGTGTTTCTGCTTACCCTTCTGAGATCTTTAGAACTCGGCCATGGAGGAATGTGCCCCAAGTATCTACTGCCATTCCAGGTTGAGCCCCAGAATGAGACACATAGATCAGACATGCTTGGTCAACCTACAGTCAGATTCTGAATCAGAGATTACTCAAAGTAGCCCTGTGAATATGAGGATAATTGCTTATTGTTCTTTTGGGGTATGCTTGTCACGCGGCATTATTGTGGTTGTAGCTGACTAATATTGATTGACTTTGGTAAGGGCCCAATAAACAGCTACCTTGGGTCACTCCTACATTACTGAGAGATAGGGGAAAGAATATGAGATAAAAATAAAGGTTAGCACCTACGTCCTTATCAGGATGCTACTATTTTATGGAAGGTACCCATAGAAATTACAGAATTATATCTCTGATGATCCCAAAATTCCTTCAAACCAAAGGACACAGAATGGACCATCCTTGGTTTTCAAGTACTATGCTATAATTTTGAATATTAAAGAAAGACAAACGAAAGACTGAAGAAAAAAATAAAAAAGCATTTCAAGACAGACAAAATTTGCCTTTTTATGAACAAAGATAGTTTAAATTTATTCAAACATATAAATTACTCAAAGGCTAAGAATTTTTAAATACGCATCTAAATTGTCATTTCTTACAAGTATCTAGCCATACTAGGAAACTACAAAGAATATTTTAAAACTTGTATTTCAGGCAGAAATCTCTCAAAAACCACATCGTTGGCTTGTAATGGGCAGTTTTCTCTTGAGAACACTGATATTTTCAAGAGGAATTTGAGACTATCCACGGATAAACTAAAGCTAATATGAAAATAATTCTTGTGAAAATTGCCTTACAGGCAAGAATTTGCAAATTTCACAGAGTAAACAGATTTTTAAAGTGTGAGAATTTCATAATTGTGACAAACATCCTCCTAGAATAGAAGATAAAACAAGCAAGTAAGCAGACAAGCAAGAAAGCAAACCTTTCACCAGAATGTTACACTGACTTTAGTGACTAATGGATATATTTTTCTCTATGAGAGACTGCTCATGTATCTCCAATTCCCTAATTAGAAAAACATATCCAGGTCTTACATTATTTTATATATTGCTGTATCCACACCTAAAAGTCATGATTTGACCTTATTATAGCAAAATTAAATATGAGGAAATTTACCCTGCATTAATAATTTATTGAATATACTATGATGGAAATGGAGACTCTGTTAACCAAAGAGTTTCTCAAGAAACTTATTCATTCTAGAATTTTACAGCTTTGAGTGAGAAGCTTATTATACACATTTAAGGGCTCATCAATAAAATATTAACATGTATTGAACATCTAACATGAAACCACACTGCATTTCGCTTAGGGATGACAAAAGATATATAGTACAGCTTCTACCCTGTAGGAAAGAATACTCCACTGAATGGTAACGTGTTGCAAACAGCTATGTAAGATATATAAACTCACGATAATAACCTGTAAGATAAATAGGTAAACAGAGAGTTCTATGAATCCAGATAATGGAATAATTGTTCAAGAACAGACAAGGATTCCAAGAGGTGGTAGTTGCACTGAGTGCTGAATGGTGAGTAGGAATTTGCTAAAGAGCAAGTCAGGACTCCTCAAGCACATCAGAAAATCTTTTACCACTTGGCTTTGCTAAGCATCTTGTAATCAATTAAAATCCATTTCTGCTACTGATCTTGAACATAAAGATATCAACTTCAAAAATTTAAACATCTTTTTAAAGTACTTTGGTTTTGTATATGAGAGTTTAAAAAGTCATTATACATATTTGTGTTATTTCTACTGATGTCTATAGATCTGGAAGGAAGAACATAATCCTTGAGCATAAGAAATCCTATGTGAAATGCCATGGAGGCAGGCTACTTGGCAGAAAAGAATTCATAACTGGGGTCACAACATAGACTCTGGCACATACTTCATGTGTCAGCTTAAGAAAATTATTTATTGTAAAACTCAACTTATTCATCTCTAAAATAAGGTTCTCTTGAGAATGAAATGATATATGTAAGGCTCTGAACCCATGCCTGGCATATACGTGTGCCTAAAAATAAGCTCTTTTATCTTATGCAGGACCATCTTACTCGTCCAGAAAAAGTAATGTCTTGAAATTTCAGTACATTGTCATAACTTCAGCTTTAAACTTAGGTCCTTGTTTTATAGTGGTTAGTCAGTGAATTAGTAAGCAAAACTTGCTAATTAACTTTAGGTAACTTATATAGCTTAGGATCCAACTTTAGTAAAACTTAGGAAAGCATTAGTCCTCTAAGTAGGAGCACTATGACAACCAAATTCTCCATTTCTCACATTTCCTAAGCAGTAGCTTAAATCTAAGTCAGACAAAAGTTGATGAACAAGAAATTACTTTGAGAATATGGAGAAACAGAAAAGTAGGTACCTAAGGAAATGATGAAAACTTCTACTTTTATATTGGCAGAATTTAGTAAGCCAGAGTAAGATGCGGGCTGAATCAGAGTTCATAAAATTATGAAAGGAAAAAAAAAAAAAACAGGAAGGGTTAACCGAAGACAAAGTTGCCCTTTTTACACTCTTCTTATGGCTCCTTAAATAAAACAAAACAAAACAAAACAGGAGCCGGGTGCAGTGGTATGCATCTGTAATCCCATCTACTTAGGAGGCTGAGGTGGGAGGATTACTTCATCCAGGGAGTTCGAGACCAGTCCCAGCAACCTTCTCGCTCAAAAAAAAAAAAAAAAAAAAAAAAAAAAACAGTAAAAGAAAAAAAAGAAATAAAACACTCTTTTTAAATATACATGTTGAAGACTGTTAGTTCTCTTGCAATATTTTTTTTTCATGACTGAACAGTTTTAAGCAGAGCACATGTGAAATAAACACAACATTTCCCAGCCCCACTTGCAGCTTAGATGTGGCCATGTGACTGACTTCTGGCCAATGAAGTGTAAGTGGAAATATAACATGGTAGCTCCCAGGAAACTTCCCTAAAAGACAATTGGTATGCACCCTTCTTCTGGCCTTCTTACATCCTTCTTGTACTGTGGATGTCATGAGAGCTCCATCTTGCAACATGTGGATGAAATTCCACCATGTAAAGATAACTCGGTAGAAAACAGAAATGAGTGGGGCCATCATATCTGCCTTGGCTGCAAACTTCCAGGGTTTTTCAGGAGAAATAAAAATGCTTCTCTTTTATTTAAGTCATTTCTACCTTGAGCTTCTGTAACACTTAGCCAAAGCAAATTATAATTGGTAAAGTAAACAGAGTTTCTGGGAAAAGTACATTTAGCACAGTTTTATTTTACAGTAATGTCTTTTAAAACTCATCTATTCCAGGTAGAGAAAAAATGCATATTTAGAGAAGGGAAATTTGTGAAATGACAAAACCAAGAAATACACAATGAATAAAGTCAAATATTAATATCAGCCTCCAATATGAGGCTAGTCCTATGGACACAAAATTTCTTTCTGTATTAGAGTCTTTTTCCTTTGACAATAATAAAAATATTTATTTAGATAACAAGCAGGCAAATACAGTCCCCTCATATACTGAAGAACAAGAATCATCTATGGTGGGGATGAAAATGCTTGTATACAACTATCCTGACAAAAATGTTCAATTACTTTGAGAAAAAGACTGGGGATATTGATCTATGGCTAACTCTGAGATTACGTGAATTTTGTATCTAGTCAATTTCTTAATCTGAAGAAAGTTTTAAACTAACCGCTAAGTGAACTATGAAGATTTATAAGAATCTGAAAATGTTGAAGATATAAGGCAAATGATCCTGGATGAAGTGGTCATCATAAAAAGCAAATCACTCTGCAACTCTTAAGTGCTTTGAACTATAAATAGGAATATGCAGAAGATAAGCTGATAGGCAGAAACAAACTTCTATTTAGTGCATTTCAAAAAGCTCTTTCACTTAATAACCGATTTTCTTCTTTAAATTCTTTCACCACCTGTTCTTAACAACTAAGAATTCAGAAGAAAATATATTTAAAACTAAACAAGGAAATGTACATCAAGGCTAGTTTAGATATCTAATTTAGATGGTATACTGTGCTGAATGGTTCATGTTTTAAAGAGTTTCAATAAGTCACAATAAGATAAGAATATTATTCATTGATAATTGGTTTGTTGTAAGGAGACCCTTTGATAGTCCAACATACATTAAATACCTCATGACAGCAACGATATGGGGTTAATCATTTGCAGTTTAAAGCTTTGCCTCTGGTAGTAAAACTTCCATGTAACTGGCATCAATAGTCAAATCATACAATTCATTTTGGGTTGCTGGGTGGAAACAAAAGCTCTTCTATTTGGCTCACAATCACTCTCTCAGTGGTGTGCAAAATGCAATGACTGGCCAGTGAATGATATTTACAATAGCTAGGGATTATCTTAGATTATACAGCCTTCAGCAGAAACATAAACACTTGTACAGAGCAGTGTGAAATAGAAGATAGTGTGTGGGAGGAGGCAAGCTCTAATCTGAAATACACAAGAATAAACTTACATATGGCAAAAAAGACAGTATATAGAGGCTACGCTTGATGGAGGGAGATTATAATAAATGACAGAATAATGAGACTTGTTTTTCTTGAAGTTTATTTCTGGCATGTATGCCAAGTTGATGCTATCAAATTATACTGTTCATTACCATTATTATCATTAAGTACTATTGATGATCAATGTGCACTCTACTGGGCATTATATATACAAGCAAAATTCAGGTGGTTTCTGACATTCAACAACCAATAAAATAAATCAGACCAAACATTGTAGACATATGTAAGAGAGCGTATAGTGAACAAGATACTCAAATGGAGAAAAACTTAAAGGTTAAAAATAAATTTTTAAATACTTTCAGTGTTTAGGTGAACTGGTAAGTGTTTTGGTGCATCAGTTTATAAGAATGTTGCTTGCTATAACTAAGGGAACAACTTATTCATTATTTTCTTAAAAATGAATTCTATCAAACTAGTTACTTAGTAAATCATGATTTTCAAAGAAGATCTTGAGGGTAAAAACCAAAATAGAACCTTTCCCCATAAACCATGGTTTCAACAATTCAAAAAAGTGGGACAGGGTGGTGCAAGATGGCAGAATAGAAGCATATACAACTCATCTCCCTCACTGAAACATCAAATTTTAACAACTATGTGCAGACAGAAAAGCACTGTCACCAGAACCAAAAACGAGGTAAGGAATCATAGTACCTGGTTTTAACTTCATCTTGCTAAAACAGGCATTGAGGAAAGGCAGGAGAGACAGTCTTGAATCGCCAACACCACCCCTTCCCAATCACCCAGCACTGGACGTACAGTGCAGAGATGGAATCTTTGCACTTTTGGAAGGGACAGTACAGCTACTGGGGGACTTTACACTGAACTAAGTGCTGTGCTGTCACAGTAGAGAAAAAAGCCACGCTGGCCTCAGCCAGTGCCTGTGCACAGAAGGAATATTTGAACTAGCCCCAGCCAGAAGGGAATCGCCCATCCCAGCAGTCAGAACTCAAGTTTTTTGGCAAGCCTCACCATTGTGGGCCCAAGTGCTCTGGAGTCCCAGGTAAACTTGAGAGGCAGTCTGGGACAAACGAACTGCAATTCCTAGATAACTCCTAGTCATAGCCTGGGCTAAGAGCCACAGGACTAGGGTGGCATGTGACCTAGGGAGACACGAGCTGGCATGACTAAGGGAGTGCTTGCACCCTTCCTCCCCCACCTCAAGCAGTGCAGCCCACAGTAACAAAAGTGACTCCTTACTTTTGCTTAAGGAGAGGAGAGTGAAAAGTAAAGAGGATTTTGTCTTGCATCTTGGATACAGGCTTACTCACAGTAGGATAGGGCACTGGACAGAGTTGTGAGGACCCATTTCTAGGCTCAGCTCCTGGACAACACTCTCCAATCAAAAGAGACACAGTGTCTCGACCAGGCATGGTGGCTCACGCCTGTAATCCTAGCACTTTGGGAGGCCAAAGTAGGTGGATCACTTGAGGTCAGGAGTTCGAGACCAACCTGGCCAACATGATGAAACCCCATCTCTACTAAAAATACAAAAATTAGCCACGCATGATGGTGGGTGACTGTAATCTCAGCCTCTTGGGGGGCTAAGACACAAGAATCTCCTGAACCTAGGAGGCGGAGGTTGCAGCGAACTGAGATCCTGTCACAGCACTCCAGCCTGGGCAACAGAGCGAGATGCTGTCTCAAAAAAGAAAAGAAAAGAAAGAAAGATAGAAAAAAAAGAAAGAGAGAAAAGAAAAGAAAAGAAAAGAGAAGAAAAATAGATACAGTGTCTGAATGGATGAAAAAATAAGACCCAATTTTGTGTTGACCTCAAGAAGCACTCTTCATCTATAAAGATACACACAGACTGGAAATAAAGGGATGGAGAAAGATATTCCATGCCAATGGAAACCCAAACATAGCTGGAGTAGCTATACTTATATCAGACAAAATCGGTATCAGGATAAAAACTGTAAGAAGAGACAAAGAAGGTCATTATATAATGACAAAAGGGTCAATACAGCAATAGGATATAACAATTATAAATATATATGCACTCAACACTGTAGTACCCAGATATATAAAGCAAATATTATTAGAGCTCAGGAGAGAGATAGACCTCAATACAATAACAGCAGGAGCCTTCAAAACCCCCACTTTCAACATTGGGCAGATCTCCCAGACAGAAGCTCAACCAAAGTAACATTGGACTTAATCTGCACTATAGAATAAATGGACCTAATAGATATTTACAGAACATTTAATTCAATGAGTGTAGAATACACATTCTTCTCCTTAGCACACAGATTATTGTCAAAGATAGACCACACAGTAGGTCACAAAACAAGTCTTAAAAATTCAATAAAAATGAAATAATATCAAGCATCTTCTCTGACCACAATGGAATAAGACTAGAAATCAACAATGAGGAATTTTGGAAGCTATACAAACACATGGAAGTTAAACAATATGCTACTAAATGACCACTGGGTCTGTGAAGAAATTAAGAAGGAAATTAAAACATGTCTTTAAAAAATGAAGGAAACACCACATACCAAAACCTATGGGATACAGCAAAACTAGTACTAAGAGGGAAATTTATAGCTGTAGGTGCTTCCATCAAAAAAGAAAAAAACTTCAAACAAATCACCTAACAATGCAACTTAAAGACCCAGACAAGCAAGAGCAAATCGAACCCAAAATTAGTGGAAGAAAGAAATAATAAAGATCAGAGCAGAAATAAATGACTTTGTAATAAAGAAAACATACAAAAAGTCAACAAAACAAAAAGTTGGTTTATTGAAAAGGTAAACAAAATTGACAAATCTTTAGCCAGACTAATGAAGAAAAAAGGGAGAAGATCCAAATAAATAAAATCAGAAATGAGAAAGGAGATATTACTATTAATACCAGATAAATTCAGAGGCTTATTAGTGGCTACTATGAGCAACTATATGCCAACAAATTGAAAAATCTAGAGGTAATGGATAAATTCCTAGACACATACAACCTACCAAGATTAAACCATAAAGAAAACCAAAACCTGAATGGACCAGTAACAAGTAACACAAGTGAAGCCTTAGTAAAGTCTCTCAGTAAAAAAAGCTTGGGACCCGATGGCTGTACTGCTGAACTCTACCATGTGATGAATATTGATGCAAAATTCCTCAAAAAATACTAGCAAACTGAATTCAACAATACATTAAAAAGACCATTCATCATGAGCAAGTGGGATTTATCCCAGGGATACAACCATGGTTCAACATACGCAAATCAATCATGTGATACATCCCATCAACAAAATTGAAAGACAAAGCCATATGGTCATTTCAATTGATGCTGAAAAAGCTTTTAAAATTCAACGTTGCTTTATGATAAAAAGTCTCAAAACTCTCGGTATAAAAGGAACATACCTCAACATAATAAAAGCCATATATGACAGACCCACAGCTAGTATCATACTGAATGGGGAGAAACTGAAGGCCTTTCCTCTAAGATCTGGAACATCACAAGAATGCCCACCTTCAACACTGTTATTCAACATAGTACTGTAAGTCCTGGATAGAGGAATTAGACAAGACAGAGCAGAGGGTATCCAAACTGGAAAGGAAGAAGTCAAATGATCCTTGTTTGCTGATGATACGATCTTATATTTGGAAAAGGCTAAGGACTCCACCAAAAACTGATTAGAACTGATGAACAAATTCAGTAAAGTTGCAGGATACAAGATCAACATACAAAAATCAGTAGCATTTCTATATGCCAACCATGAACAACCTGATCTAAATAAGATATAAAAAAGTAACTCCATTTACAGTAGCCACAAATAAAATGAAATACTTAGGCGTTTCCTTAACCAAAGAAGTGAAAGATCTCTGCAATGAAAACTATGAAACACTAATGAAAGAAATTGAAGAAGATACACAAAAAATCACTATATTACATGTTCATGGATTGGAAGAATCAATATTTTTAAAATATCCACACTACCCAAAGCAATCTACAGAATCAATGCAATCCCTATCAAAATGCTAATGGAATTCATCACAGAAATAATAAAAACAATGTTAAAGTTTATATTGAACCACAAAAGACCCAGAATATACACCTACAGTGACCTTGTTTTTGACAAAGTTTCCAAGAACGCACATTGAAGAAAGGACAGTTTCTTCAATAAATGGAACAGGGAAAACTGTATATCCCCATGCAGAAGAATGAAGCTGGACCCCTATCTCTTGCCATATACAAAAGTCAAATCAAAATGGATTAAAGACTAAAATCTAAGACCTCAAACTATGAAACTACTACAAGGAAACCTTGGAGAAACTCTCCAGGACATTTGTCTGGGTAAAACAAATTTTGAGTAATATCCTATAAGCACAGGCAACAAAAGCAAAAATAGACGAATGGGATCACATCAAGTTAAAAAGCTCCTCCACAGTGAAACAATCAATAAAGTGAAGAGACAACCAACAGAAAGGGAGAAAATATTTGCAAATTACCCATCTCACAAGAGATTAATAACCAGAATATATAAGGAGTTAAAACAACTCTATGGGAAAAAGTCTAATAATTAGATCAGAAAATAGACAAAAGATTCGAATAGGCATTTCTCACAAGAAGACATACAAATGGCAAACAGGTGTATGAAAATATGCTCAGCATCACTGATCATCAGAGAAATGCAAAGCAAAACTGCAATGAGATATTCTCTCGCCCCAATTAAAATGACTTATATCCAAAAGACAGGCAATTACAAATGCTGGAGAGAGTGTGAAGAAAAGGGGACTCCTGTACACTGTTGGTAGGAATGTAAATTAGTACAACCAAAATGGAGAATAGTTTGGAGATTCCTCAAAAACTAAAAATAGGGCTACATATGATCCAGCAATCCCACTTCTGGGTATACATCCAACAGAAAGCAAATCAGTATATCAAAGAGATACCTGTACTCCCACGTTTGTTGAAGCACTGTTTATAATAGCCAAGTTTGGAAGCAACCTAAGCGTCCATCAACAGATGAATTGACAAAGAAAATGTGATACGTATACATAATAGAGTACTATTCAGCCATAAAAAGAAGGACATCCTGTCGTTTGCAACATCATGGATTGAACTGGAGGTCATTGTGTTAAATGAAATAAGCCAGGCACAGAAAGACGAACATCACATGTTCTCACTTATTTGTGGGAGGTAAAAATCAAAACGATTGAACACATAGAGATAGAGGGTGGAAGGATGGTTACCAGAGGCTGTGAAGGGTAGTGGGGGGATTGAGGGGAAGGTTTAAATGGTTAATTGGTACAAAAAAATAGTTAGAAAGTGTGAACACCACCTAGTATCTGCTAGCACAACAGGGTGAGTATAGTCAAAACAATTTAATTGTACATTTTTAAATAACTAAAAAAATACAATTTTACTGTTTGTAAGACAAAGAATAATTGCTTGAACGGATGAACATCCCATTGTCCATACTTGCATGCCTGTATCAAAACGTCTCATGTATCCCATATATATATGTATATATATACATATATATACACAGTAAATATATATTTATATATATATTTATATATATACTATATATATAAATAGTATATATTATATATAGTATATATATAGTATATAAATATATATAGTATATATATAAATATATAGTATATGTTTATATATAGTATATATATAAATATAGTATATGTTTATATATAGTAGCTGCATGTGTATATATATAGTATATGCTTATATATACAGTATATATATATATACTATGTACCCACAAGCGTTAAAAATAACATTTAAAGATAAAAAATTTTGAAAAGTGGAACATAAATAGAAATTTGTACTTCTCCGTCAGTCTACTGTATCTTCTGCATTGTTCCCATGACTGAATCCATGGGATTCCTTTCTTCCAGTCAGTAAAACAGTGGCCATGGAATAGGGTATGAACAACTTTCTTAAGTTCAGGACTTGCTTATTTTTTTACCCCTTACTTCCTAATTCTACCAAGCTCAGAAACCAACAGTAAGTATTTTGTATTGGCACATATACCCATACCTGGGATGTGGAATGAAGATCGAGTCTTTCATAAAAATCTTCAAATATGGTAGAGATTAATTCTAAGACTGCAATGATAATCCTTCCTGAGTTGTCAGCATCCTGTATGTGCTTATCATGTATCTTCCCAACTACATATGGCATTGTGACAAATAGAAGAGGCTGCTAATGCTGCTATAGCTGAATGTCTCATTTAGGAACAAACAATTCTGGAAAAGCTCCCAGATTATGCATCTGTCCCTCTAGCTTCCACTTTAAAAGATAAAATTGTATGGTGATAATGTGAGGATTAGTATACTATTCTTTCCTTATATGGGTAATGTGAGGTTATTTCCTTACCTTGACATGAAAGAAAAATATTTATTGAATGTCTCAGTAGAAAGATTACAACTGAGATAGCAAATTCTTATCAGAAACTTACATTAGGAATGGGCTTGCAGAATTGCATGCTCATTCCCTACTGTCTGAATACAGAGATGATTAGGGACTTTCTCTTCAAATCTGATTTATTTGGTTTCTACTCCTGTTTTCTCTCCTTTCATTTCTTTCATTGTCTCGTTTTTCTTCATGTAGCACAAATGGCAGCCAGAGCCAGAGCCTGTGAGTGCTTTAATGCTGCAGGCTTACTGCTATAAAAACTGAACAATGGAGAAATCCCAGGGGAAGCAGCTTCCAACTGTCCCACCCTCAGCATCCTAATGACCTCTGGAACTGTGGTTACAGAATGGTGGTGATAAATTTGGAAAATACTTTCTTTAAAGCAGTAGTGCCCACATATTTATCTGACAGGCTGTACTGGGCAATTATAAAATGTTCAGGGGTCCATGGTGAAATGCCAAAAATAAAACAATGTAGTATACTTTTCCTAATGCTACACCTTCTTTATTAAAACAATTATGATTTACGTCCCTCCTGTACTTAAAGTACATATTTATTATTTTTAAAATGTAAGTATAAATTTTAGTTCAGTCCAGCATTCACATAGAAATGTGTACACATCACAAGTGTATGGTTCCATCAACTTCCCTAAAGGAAACACATCAATGCAAGTAGCATCCAGATCAAGAAACAAAACATTACCCAGTCCCTAGACGCTGCTTCAGCCCTTGCTAATCACAACTCACAAAGGTAACTCCTATCTGACCGCTAAACTCCAAAGTGCCTAATTTTTTAGTTTCATATAATAGATTCATACAGCAAGTGTTCTCTTATTTCTGACTTACTTTATACAACACTGTGTTCATATTTTATTTTTCAACATTTCATTATTTTATGAAACATTATTAATAAGAACATTGGATTAATTAAATGCCCTTATACTGCTTTCTCTAATTTTTTAGAGGTTTCTTTTTTTGCTATAGAAATGTAATGATATAGAAATAAATACTCTTAGTCTCGTCTATTTTACATCATATCTAAAGCTCAGAACCATCTTGAATTTAACGACTTATATGGGTGGGTAAGTCAGCCCAACATATCTGACTAAGTAGAATTCCAAGAAGGAAATACTGATTTTAAGACATTACTTTCTTGATGTTTGACAGGGACCTTGTTGTTACACAATAATGCCATCTTATGGCTGTACAGCAATTTGTAGTCTAGAAACTGCTTTCATTTAGATGATATAATTTGAACTGTTCTATCCTCTCAGTCTTTGGGAAGTCATTTTCTAAAAGTGGGAAACATTCACTAATGGCTTACAGGATAGTAAAGATGGTATCAGGAAGAAACTAACGACACCAGAGTATAGCATCTGGCATTTAGTAGGCCATTCTTAAGTGTTCGTTGAAAGAAGAAAAGAGCTTTGTTTCTCTAATCCTAGATAGATCTTACGTAAATTCTTTGTTTTTACATGTTTCCTACAGGTATATTTTATAAGCAGTTAGTTACCCACCCAAAAATCAATGAAAACTGAATTTAGCAGTAATATTAATTTCCCAAAAAGTTAACTAGTAATCTTACATATAGGCATATCTATCCATATGTTCATGGTGCTTGTGGATTTACAGTTGACTGTTTGTGAACAATCAGAATGTCCATGAAAATAAGGCTTTTAATACTTTGATGATGTGTAACTTGTTGAGATACATCTTGAAATTCTATTTGCTGAAAGACAATGTATGGAAGCAGGTATGTTAGATAATGAATGAGCAGTCATAAATTAGTATGGCTTTTTAAATATCTTCCTGTTCTCATCTAAAGAGTAATGTCTGTTTTACTTTATGAAATTTAATAGAGATGACTGAATGAGAAATATGCAGATGTACTATTTAGTATGTGCTTAGGCAAGTCACATAACATTCTTAAAACATAGTTTTCTCCCTTATAAAATAATGAAGCAGGGCAAAAACACTAAGGCATTTTCTAGCTGTTGAACAATCCTGTTATAAATTATAAACTATCTCTAATAATTTGAATTACGGTTCAGCAAATATTAACATCTCTCCCCCCTTCCACTGTAGGAAGAGTCTACTTTCTCATTCTACTGATGTCAGATTTGGCAATGTAATTTACTTTGGCCAATCAAATGTCAGTGAACTTCACAGGAGCAGAAGCCATGAGTGTTCCTGGGAAGTTAGGTTTATACTTTGGTGACTTGTCATGAAAATATGTCACTGACCCTTCATCTTAGGTCCAGAGCAAAGACATATATAGCAGACCTTAATCCAACATGCACCATGGAGCCTAGCTCAAATAACCCACATCTTGAAGAAGAGCTTCCCCGCCAAGCCCAGCTGAGTCAGTCAAGGTACAAGTAACCTGAACAGCCAGAAATGCCTGTTGTTTTCAGTCAGCAAGTTCTAGGGTGTTTTGCCTCACAGCATTATTGTGGTCATAGCTAATACTACCATACATGTACCATTTAAGAAACATACTAATATAGCCCTTCTTACTAACTCAAATTTATTTTGATTTAACCCAAGTTGACTTATGAAAAAATTCAGCAGATTTTTGTTGAGAACACCACATGAAGGCTATACCGAATATTTGTGTATTTATGAATGCATAGCTTCTAAATCTCTCCAAGGATTCAAGAATCTACCATTGTATGGGACTTAGTAGGACACAAGGCGTTGACTGCCACTACAATGAAGAACAAATTCAGCTATTTATTTTCCCTGACCTCTGGCAATAAGAACCTAGTTCTGTGACCTAAACCTGTATTATAACAGCAGTCATCAATTTATGGCCCATCAGCAAAATCCAGTCTGCCATCTGTCTTGGTAAATAAAGTTTTATTTGAACACAACGTGCCCATCCATTTATATATATGGTTTTTTTCACCCTAAAACGCAGAGTTGTGTAGTTGTGACGGAGACTACAGGACCCGCAGGGACAAAAATATTGACTAACTTCCCCTTTACAGAAAAAAAATCCATCCTCTGACTTATCAGATGCTTCTGCCAGAGACTCTAGTTGTGGAATGAGCGACACACAACAAGAATAAATAATTTAGGTACTGTTTTTTGGCAGTGACGATAGCAAGCAATGTCCAGTGCAACGGTGCTCGTGGTAAAGCAGTGGACTCTGGCATGACAACAAAATAATTCAGATTTACCTCATAGCTTGATACTGGATATATTCTGGATGCCTAGCCTGCTCTTCCTTTATAGTTTCTGCCCATTGTTAAACCTGGCTCTCAGGATTTCCTATTGATTCCATGAGGTATCTGATATCCTTCTAATAATTTATATAATTCTACCTAAAGTAACTAGAGTCACTTTCTGTTAGTTGTAACTCAGAATCTTGAATTGTCTATAGACATTGACTTATTCCTAATTCTTAGTAAGATGTTTTCATTCCATTCCCCAGGGATCTTGTTCTTACCCTCTTCTACAGCTCCAATCTATCAACCCTTATTTTACTGGCTGGTTGTCCCTTTTCTCTCCAAGACTGTGAAGCTCTTCAAAGCAAGAACTGAGTCTAATTCTACTCTCTGTAGTTCTGAAGGAAATTTGAAAGCGTGTAAGAATGACTTAACAGATGTCATGACTATCAGAACCATAAGATCACCATTTTCATCATCGAAATTGCCAACCTTAACTGAGCCATTATCGTGTTTAAGCAATCCACTAAGCTCCCCACATATATTGTGTCAGATAATCCGCATAACAACCCTGTGACATAGACACTATTCTTATCCTGTTTTATACATAAGAAATGTATGGAGCAGAAGATTTAAGAGACTTGCTCAAGGGCACATAGATAGTCAGCAGCAAAGCCACAATTCCAAAACAGGTTGGAACTCTAGAGCCTGTGCTTATAAGCAATTACTTAAAACAGTTTTTATGAGATTGTACAAAAAGTCATAGGAAATTTAACAGCTCCTGACCAATTCCTATAGAATGTCAATGGAAGTACAATTTCAACCTCTGGATAAGGAAAGGGTGGATCTATTGGGATTAGAGAAACTCTATCCTTTGTCAAAACCAGAAAAGTCCTCAGAGTTGGGGTGAGATTTCAGCTACCCTCCCTGTGGAATGACATTTTTGTTTCTGTTTAAGTCTAGGGTGAAGGTAAACTGAAAGCGAAATGTCCATATGACACAGTGAGAAGGGAATACCGGGATCATTTGCCAAAAATTACTTAAAAGTAAAGTGGAGGAGAAACCTCAAAAAGCAGAAAGCATTATTTCTTCTTTAGTGCAAAACTGGTAGGTGTGTATAGAAGCACAGTAATCACTGGCTATCCAAGAAACCTCAAAGGTCCTTAGGGGATGGTGTGGGTGGCCTAGAATGCTTGGAGAAAACACTGACTATAAGAAGATAAACCAGAGGGGGAAGAACTTCCTAACAGTGGAATGAACATCCCAAAAGATGGTAATGAAACTGACATCATTGGAGTAGCCTGCAGTGTCTCATAATGACTCAATGTGAAATGCTGGGAGAAAGTACACCATGGTGGCGATATAAGTTTATTCAAATATTTTTGTTTATTTATTTTAGAGACAGTCTGTTACTCAGGCTAGAGTACAGTGGCACAATCACGGCTCGTGGCAGCCTTGAATTCCTGGGCTCAAGTGACCCTCCTGCCTCAGCCTCCCAAAGCACTGGGATTACAGGCATGAACCACCATTTTATAAGTTTAAGTTTGTATTTGTAGCCTATACACAGAGTGGCTGAGTTTCTCTTCCTTTATTGAGCCTGGCTTTGGATACTGTCGGACCAGCTATTTTCAAGGAAGTTTAGATAAATCTCTTTTTTTGTTTTGTTTTGTTTTGTTTGAGACGGAGCCTTGCTCTGTCACCCAGGCTGGAATGCAGTGGTGGATTTGGGCTCACTGCAGCCTCTGCCTCCTGGGTTCAAGGGATCCTCCTGCCTCAGCCTCCCAAGTAACTAGGACTACAAGTGCATGCCACCAAGCACAGGTAATTGTTGTATTTTTCATGGAGACAAGGTTTCACCATGTTGGCCAGGCTGGTCTGGGACTCCTGACCTCAAATGATCTGCCCACCTTGGACTCCCAAAGTGCTGGGATTACAGACATGAGCCACTGCACCTGCCCTGGAAGTTGAGATAAATCTGTTAGACTATCCAAAGGGGAAATATTCTCAGGTTTCTGAGAGGAGGCTTGAGTCCAGACACATTGAACACCCACTTTGTGCTCAGCACTATATCAGTCCTGAGCATATAACACAAATAAAACATAGCCCTTTTCTATAAGGAGCTTGTGCGTGAGGCAGAAAAGTAAACAAATTGATTACTATGTGTTAGGTTTTAGGAGTAGGCACATCAGATCATATATTCTACAGGGTAGCCACCAAGTCTGGAAAATTTACAAATACATAAATGATTTATTGACATTATATTACATTAAATGATGAAACAATATCCAAGTTTCCAGATGTTATAAGCAACTACTAGTTTTAGGATTTCTAGAACAAGACAACATCTGAAGTGAGACCTGAAGAACAGGCAGGTCAAAGGGAGCATAAAACACTTGGGCATCTGCAAATTGATTTAATATCGCTAGAACATAATTTGGAGGGGCTTGCTGTAGGGCAGGCACGAAGAAATAAACAGTGAGGCTGACCAGATAATTATGCGCAATTAAGGAATGAGGGTTTCATTCTCAAGGGAATGAGATTATAGTACCAAAGCTCTTACACTTTAGAAAAATGATGGCCACTGAAAGATCATTGAGAACAAAGTGGAGATAATCACTTGAGACAACTGAGATTAATGCTAGAAATCTCTCTTTAGGTGCCTGATGTAGTAAACCAAGAACTAAAATAGGAGTAAAGATGGTTAGAAATGGACAGATGTAAGAGATACCATGGAGGTTCCCTATAATTATTAGATGAATGATTTGATTTCCTCTGAGAATAATTAAGAAGCCTACCTTGAGGATAAAGAACTCTGAAATGAATCATTTTAAGCTGTTAGAGAACTTTATTACTTTTAATCTAAAAATGTAAAAGAAAGAGTAATCCACTTCTTGTGATGTGAGGCTAAATAATGCAATTGAATTTCTGCTCCCCCCCCCAAGTCAACAGCTAAATATTTCACTAAATATTTCAATTAAGATAAAAAGAAACACGATTTTAAATCAACAAATTCCCCGTGGCAAAAAAAAAAATGTGGGGGAGGGTTATGCAAAGTGTAAAGTGTCACCCTCCAAATTATAAATAAATGAAAATCAATTTGTTATTGATAGGTTATATTTTAAACTTGTTAATCTAAGTATCAAATTCCTATAAATTTTTAGACACAGATTTGACTAAAGGTAATATGTTATATCGAACAACTGTTTATAGCACCTCAATGACCCAATCTGATTTACAATTACCTGAAATTTTAGAAGATATAATGCTTCAACATAATGCTAAATTTAATACTGAATAATTTCTACAATTCAGCTCATTTGTCTGAATTGTTCATCATTATTTGTTCTCATTTTACTTACCATTTTCCAGTGAGAGTGATACTTCTTTATCCCTGTCTTTTTTCCATGGAGGGTACTGAAATAAATTCTACAGTTCCCTGAAAACAAATCATTTCTGCAAGTATCAAGCAAAATATATGTGTTACCTACCCTTGTCGGTCCTTGTACATTTTGTTAACTTTTTCCCATTGGAAATCAAGCTGGGAGAGAGCTTCCTGTAGCTTCACCCTTTCCACAGGCGTTGCACTTTGCAGTGCTGCTGTCTTCTTGCTATGAATAATGTCAATCCGACCTGAGCTTTGCTGTAGACTATCTTTTATATTCTGTAATACAAAAATTTTAAGACAAGTAAAAAAATGAATTAGCTGTCTATAGATAGAGAAAAAAAAAATATATATATATATATATAAATCCCAAAGGTAGCAAATGGTGTTGCCATTCTTACTTATTGACTTTTTAAAGTTAATAACCATGAAGTCCAGTGACTTTGACAGGCTCAAATTCAATAGGTAAATCACAGACCTCATCCTGAGAGAGTGGATCACTCCCTACATCTTAAAACTGCCTTCATTTGGCTTCTGTATCCTGACCTCTTCCGGTTTTTCTTCTACCTTTATGTCCACTGCTTCTCAGTTTCCTTTGCTGGATCCTCCTCGTCCTGATCTTAGAGTACTCTGACTCAGTGTTTGCACTTCTTTTCTTCTCTGTCCATAATCCCTCCCATTTGTTCTCATAATTTTAAATATCCTGTATAAGACAATGACACTCAAATGTGTATCTCAAGCCCGGGCCTCTCCTCCGAACTCCAGTCTAACAAATGCTAATTTCTCAACACTTAGAGGTCTCACGAGACTTACAAACTTAATATGATGCAAACAAAATTCTGAACTGCATTTCCTAAACCTTCTCCTCCCATAGATTCCCTCATTTCAGTAAATGGCAATTACTGATTTCAATTGAATTAAAGTAATTCAATTAACAATTACTCAGATTGACAACTTTGGAGCCATCCTTAATTTTTTCAGTCACCAGTATTCAAATTATTGGGCAATTGTTTTGGCTTAACTTTCAGGACATATCCAGAAATGGACCACTTCTCACTACCTTTCTTGCTACAGATCTGATATAAGCTATTATTGTCTCTCATCTGGGTTATAGAAATACCTATCTAAATTGTCCTCTTGCTTCCAGTCTTTCCCCCCTACTGAATAATTCTCCACACAAGAGCCGATAAGATTCTTTTAAAACATAATTGGGATCATATCACTCCTCTACTCAAAATCTTCCAGTGGCTCTTCATCACAGAGTTTGATCACAGCCAATTTCAAAAGCCTACATGAAAAATAATTATTCTTGCTGCACTTTATACAAATAATCAGGCCAAGTATAATAAAGCAAATCAGTCCTATGATGATCTGTCTTTAGTAAAAATGGGAGACTGGAGAGAGAAAAAAATTATGTTTTAAGAACTATGGTACACCTGTTATTAGTCTCGTCTGTTGTTTTTGAGTTTTTTCCTGCAATATAGACTGATCCTGCTTATTCCTGTGAACCTGCCAGTGATCTCTGACTGTACCTCAGAAGAAACAAGAAGATTGAGTAATATAAAAACCTGGATCAGTATTCTAATTCTGGACATGTATTGGAATCAGCTAGCAACCCCACATCACTTTGGTTCCAACAGTTGCCCAGTTCATGGAAAGCCTTCTAATTTAGTTTACTTGGGATAATTTTACTTATTTTGTTTTACTGTTGTGGAATATATTTGCTGTTGTACTTTTTGTATAGGAATGAAGAATAAGCTTATTCAATGTTTACTTAGATTGAAAACTTACTAATCTTCCAGATATCACCATTTATCAGTTATGAATGGCCCTCACCAAGCTGATGCTTGCTGACTGAGCTCCTCTCTACCCTGAAGACAAGAGACCCTAATAGTTAGGCAGAAATATCATCACCCATATTCAGCCTGAAGAAGTTACAGAAGATGTATTACCCTTCTACTACTTAATCCTAAGGGTACCTCTACTACCCTTAGGATTAAGGCTTCCCTTGTAAAAGAAAGAGGGGAAATATGTCAGGCATTTGAATCAGAGCAACTCCATCTTGAATAGGGGCTGTGTAAAATAAGGCTGAGACCTACTGGGCTGCATTCCCAGGAAGGTAGGCATTCAAAGTCACAGGATGAGATAGGACGCCAGAACAAGGTATGGGTCACAAAGACCTTGCTGATAAAGCAGGTTGCTGTAAATAAGCCAGTCGAAACCCACCAAAACCAAGATGGCGAAAAAAGTGGCCTCTGGTCGTTCTCACTGCTCATTATACACTAATTATAATGCATTAGCAGGCTAAAAGGCACTCCTACCAGTGCCATGACAGTTTACAAATGCATGGCAATGTCAAGAAGTTACCCAATATGGTCTAAAATGGGAGAAACCCTCAGTTCTAGAAATGGCTGACTCCTTTTCCCAGAAAACTCATGAATAATCCACCCCTTGTTTAGCATATAATCAAGAAATAACTATACGTATCCTGAGTCGAGCAGCCCATGCCACTGCACTGCCAATGGAGTGGCCATTCTTTATTCCTTTACTTTCATAATAAACTTGCTTTTACTTTTTTAAAAAAAGCATAATCTTTACTATGACCTATAAATCTCTACATGACTTGGTTGTATACTACCTACCATTCCAACCTCATCTCTTCCCAGTCTCTTCGTAGTCCACAACACTTCACCCTCATTAGCTTTATTGCATTACTTGAGTATAACAACTACATTCTTGCTTCAAGATTTCTGCCTTTGCTGTTCTACCTGCCAAAAATAGTTTTCCTAACCAACATTTCTATCAGTGGTTCCCTTACTTCTTTTTCATGTGAAAGGGGCCTTCTCTACTACTCTATTTTAAATAGCTTCAGCAATCACTCCTTATTCCCTGCATTACTCTTCCATTTTCTTTATAGTACTTATTACTAACATTTAAATATATTATCAAGTAGCCTGTATATACCACTAGACTGAAATCTATGAGTACAGGGATGTTGTTATCTGTTGGGCTTCCAAAGCTCAAATCTGTGCTTGGCACATGATAGATGGCAAATGCTTTTTTGTTGAATAAATGAATAGATGGTCCCATAAATTGAATCCATAATGTTTTATTTATATTCCATTTAATGGAAAAATCACAAACCACAAATGGTTTATATAGGAAGAAAGAAAAATCTAAACATATTTATTCTCAAATAAATTTGCTAAAAACTATATGCTGGCTATTCTTCCTAGTATGAATTTTGTTATTTTGATCATCTAAATTGTACATAAGGTCCACTGAGCAAAATTTATTGAGTTCTTCCCATGTGTAAGGAGTAATATAGCAGAAACAAAGGTGGGTGAAACACAGTTTAGTTTGCTTTTACGAAGTTTTAAGTGGGTTTTATTGTAGTAGTAAGAAAGGGTATGGTTTGAAGAATTGAAGAAAAAAATCCAAGTATAGAAGCCTTAGCTAGATGAGAAGAAGGAATAGATGAGTGTTCCAAGTGGCACCAAACATTTTCTAGAAGTTCATAGAAAAAAATGTATCATATATTTGGTCATAGGCTCAGGAAAGAATTCATGAAGAAGGTGCAAATTGCAGTAGACATATCTGAGTAGTAGAAGTGGGAAGAACATTAGAGCTAGTAGGTAACACACAGGCAAAGCTAGGTAACAAGCGCAGTCATATTTGGCTGCCCTTTTAGTAACATAGAAGTTTAGGGGAAGATGGACCAGGAAACAGAGGCTGAGGATGTTCAATAATGTGCTTTGAATCTCAACAGAAAATTCTGCCTGTACTTCAGTAGCTAATGGGGAAATATGGTTTTTAAAATTTATCATTATGTAAGATTTCAAATATATATGAAAGTAGGAAAATAATACAAATAGCTCCCATAACCCTATAATCCAGTGCCAACTGTTATGACTCCATGGACAATCTTATTTTATGTATCACCCCACCCACTCACCTCTTCAACTAGATTATTCTGAAACAAATCAATATACTATTTTATCCATAAATACTTCAGCATTTTTCTCTTGCTGAAATATTCTCTCATGAGAATTTTTTTTCGGAAATTACATATAATACCATTACCACACCTACAATATTAACAAAAGTTCATTAATTGAATCAAGTATCTAGTTGCTATTCACATTTGAGTTGAAGTGGGAAGGAAGTTTAGGAAAACAGCTCAGCAGAATTCAGTGACTGTGTGTTGGGTGAAGAAGAGGAAGAACTTGAATGACTCTTAGGTACCTGGCCTGGGCATCCACATGATTTGTGGTGTCATTGGGTAACAGGATTTCAGATGGATGAACAGGTTCCATGGTTACATGCTTGTGTATGTGTGCATAAGTGATGAGTTCAGTTTTGGACATGGTCATTCGGAAAAGCCTTTGAGGCATCAAACTGTAGATGTTCCAGAGGCAGTTGAAATCAGATTTTGAGAAGAGGAGTAAGACGGCAAGGATTGCTGAGCCATTCATATTTTCACATTTGGATATATGGACTAGGCTTTCTGAGCAAAGAGTTCTGGTAACTGACTTAAAGGATGACTGAATGGCAAGCGTACCTTGGAGTTTAGTGCATTGCTCTGGAGAGATTTAAAACCTTTTATCTCCAAGAGCCCTTTGATTACATTTCAACTTATATTCCAAAAATAATAGATGTAGATCGTTGGTTTATATCCCAGAGCAAAGTCTCTGTCTTTCTGTATGTCTGTCTCTCTCGCTTTCTCTCCTCCGGATACATCAGGTGCTCTATATAAGCTCTGAGATCCACAACTTTGGTGTTTCTCTCCTGTACTACAACCCCTGCACTCACAGAAAAACATCCTGCCCTGAGATGCTTTTGAGTAATTAATAATGTATTCTCTCATCCAGAGATCTTATGTTTCCTGACTAGATAAATACAAATTTTTAACAAATATCAACAAATGGAATATTCTTTTTTTTTTTTTTTTTTTTTTGAGACGGAGTCTCGCTCTGTCACCCAGGCTGGAGTGCAGTGGCGTGATCTAGGCTCACTGCAAGCTCCACCTCCCGGGTTTACTTACACCATTCTCCTGCCTCAGCCTCCCGAGTATCTGGGACTACAGGCGCCCACCACCACACCAGGCTAATTTTTTGTATTTTTAGTAGAGACAGGGTTTCACCATGTTAGCCAGGATGGTCTCGATCTCCTGACCTCGTGATCCGCCCGCCTCAGCCTCCCAAAACAAAGGGAATATTTTTGCCTATTTTCAGTCAAAATTGGGAAGGATTTTAATCATTTGTAAGTTGGAGACTGGGTTAGATAGCGAGTGACTGCTGCTGATCGTACAGCTTTCCAGTTGACGGGCTCTGAAGAAAACTTCACAATCAGAGAGGGAAACAGGAAAGAAGTTAACAGTAAAACTTAGAGGGTTTTCTGCCTTATTCTAAGATTTCACGTTTATGGTGCAAGATGACTTGCCTTGAGCAAGAACTAAGCTGAAGAGGCAGGTGAGACTATAGATAATGTCAGCTGTAAAAGGTAAAAGTCAATGCTTACAATGGGAACCTTAAAAAAAGCAACTGTGTTCTCATGTCTTATATATCAGCTCAGCAATAGGATAAGATACAGTGGTTATGGGTGATGTGAGTGAATTTCAGAGAAAGAAGGTTTTTTTAAAATAAAATTTCAAGGCATTCTCTTCAAGTCTATGTACGCCTTGTGATGGAAAGCTTTCATTATTTCTTTTGTATAGCACCTCAATTTAACTCTGTGGAAAAAGTACTTATTTGACAGGTCAGGTATTACCATACAAAAGAAAGAACAAGCCAACCCAGAAACAATCTGAGAATTTACTTATCTGGAGGAATGCAGGTTAAAACTGTCTTTTAGCAATTTCACATAGAGAATTGATAGTCATTGGAATGTGTGTGATGTTGAATAAGACTAGGGATGGTCAGATTGCTCAGGAAAGGCGTTTAGAGTGAAAAGAGTGAGAAGAAAGGTGGCATAAAGATGAACCTCTGTGGAAAGCATGGGCAGAGGAAGCAGATGAGTATCCCTAAAGAATAATAGTCATCAGACCCAGGAAGAGAACCAGAAGGAGGGAGAGAGTTGTCAACAAGTCAGATGTAGCCAGGACCAGGAGGGAAAAGTAAACTTGGGCAATTTAGGAGGTCACTGGTGATCTTATCGAGAGCAACAACAGCATGTTGGAAGTGGAAAACATCAATGTAGGCAGACCAGACTGTCTTTTGCTGTCATCCTCTTTCACTATAAAATAGAAAATACCTTTGTACGACATTGCAGTATGCTGTATTTGACATCAGAGGATTGCTTATTGAAGAAAAGTTTAATATTGATAAAAACAAAACTCATAACAAAACAAAAACTGTTGCATACTATGCTCACTGCCTGGGTGATGGGGTCATTCATATCCCAAATCTCAGCATCAAACAATATATCCATGTAACAAACCTGCACATGTATTCTTGAATCTAAAATACAGTTGAAATTATAATAAAAGAGACACAATGGATGTAATACCTATTATTAATGCCCTAAAAGCCATTGAACTCAAGCATATCTCTAGTATTATTTCTTTACTTTTATTTACCTGGTAGAATTTTACTACCATCTTCTGACGGCTCCAAGCCTGGAGTCTTGGGTGCAATGTTTAGGGTTATTCCACTAGCCTGATTAGGTCAGGTGCCAGAGACATGCACCAACATATCTTCTTGGCTGCTTCTGTTAACTTGCCTGACCTGGGCAGCCTGATTTCACAAGTACTTGATTCAACTCTGAATTCTTTAAGTCACTGACTCCATCATTCTTGCTTGGCTGCCAGTCCAATGGCAAAGATCCATAACTCTGCCAAGTTTTCCACTTGATACCAAGACGCCAGCTGAATGAAAGGCTGATTACTTAAATTAACATTGGGCAACCAGTCACATTTGTTAGTACATAGCGGGCCCAAACCCTTTAAATGCATAGCTGTAAGCACCCATGGAGAAAAAATTCAAGGGAAGAGGTAAAGGATCTTCTCCATCAGCATATAAAAGTTATCCAGTTATGGCTTTGATATGGTATGTGTGTGTTTGTGTGTGTGTGTGTATGTATACTCTCTGAGGATTTGAGCTTGCAAAGCTTCCTGATTTTAATCTGAGTCTCTAGGGAGCTACCAGTTCTTTGGAATGCTGTAGAATTGCTCAGCATCAAGTTATGAATGGTTTTAGCAATGCTGTACAGCATGTTACTAACGCGGGAAAACTTTCTATCTTAAATGTGAAAAGCAAAAATCAAAAACTGGGGCAGGGGATGTCACACTCCCTGGATATCTAGATAATAGCTCCTTGGTGCATTCTCAGAGAATGCTGTCAAAATTGGCTGGAGTCCAGGAAATAAATCCTTTTTAAAGTCCCTGCACATATTCCTGTCCTCAAGGCATTGCACACAGAAAAACGGTATGTTCACCAAAGAAAATTTTGTAGCACTTTCCATAAAGTCAGAGATGAGATCTCTGATAGCATTTTACTATTTCGGTTTGTCTAGAAATGTGATCTTTATGCTTTCTGACCCTCTAAAAATGAAGCCGTAGTCCCTTGTAGTTGCTATGGTGATATAAAAATCCCTAGAATCACTATAGAATACAGCATTTCTATTTCTCTCCCTGAATAGTTCCTTATCTTATCTGAAAATATGATGTCAAAATGTTAAAGTACCAACTTTTTAGTCAAGTCCCTTCTTAATTTTGACATAACCCTATGAATTGACCACTTCACTATTCCACTGAAATTCTCTAAGATGTTTATTTATACCCACTCTTTCTGCAAAAGGAAAGTCTAAATATACATACAAATGAAATTTTAATTTCTGAAAGGCATCAGTACATGAATTTATACAACTCGAGTCCTTAATATTTTAAAATAGGATATTTGCATCTCTGGTTCACAGTCTTCAATAAGCTAAATAAGACCCTGATTATACACTGTGAATAGAGAAAAATTAGACAGCACAGTAACTTTTACAACTGGCAGATGAAATCCAGATACCACAAGTAAGGAAAAGCAAAAATCTATAAGCCATGTGGCTTCAATTCATTTATCTATTTGAAAAGCTTATCGTTTAAATAAGTGTTTATTGATAACACAGACATAATATCAGCCTCAAATTTGAGATATGAAAATAAAGACTTTAAAATGTGAGTCTCTCCCTTAAGAAGATAATCGGTTTTTAAAGGAGACACATACAGAAATAATTTGAACATAAAAATGCTTTGTTTATTCAGGTGCTGTGGAGTATGTGTCTTTAACAGGATAAAAGGAGAAGCCAGAGAATACAGATAATTTATCTAGGAAACAAACAAGGGACCTATTTGCCAACTAATCAGTTTATGATAAAGGTCTCAAGCAACCCTTAACTATGCTCCATTCTTTATCACAAGGGATAGACTTCTACTGTTTAGTTTTTCTTCCACTAAATGTAAAGTGACAACTACTCCCTTGCTGTCAGAGATTTTCATTACAGAGCCTGCCTTTACCATCTAAATCGTAAACTTATGTGTATAAATGTCAAAGTAGATATTGCAGAACCTGAAGAGAACTAGAGTAGGGGAGAGTAATATCTGACAAATTGAACTTACTGTTAATCACTTTTGATGAAAGTAAACTTAAAATAATTTACTGAAGTTTTAAATACATTTTTTTACCTATAGCAAAGCTCGTTGCTTCCCAAATACTGTGAAAAGTGCCAAAGTTCTATTATTTAAAATAGCGGCCGGGCACGGTGGCTCACGCCTGTAATCCCAGCACTTTGGGAGGCCGAGGTAGGTGGATCAATTTAGGTCAGGAGTTTGAGACCAGCCTGACCAACATGTGAAACCCTGTCTCTACTAAAAATACAGACATTCACCAGGTGTGGCGGTGGGCGCCTGTAATCCCAGCTACTTGGGAGGCTGAGGTAGGAGAATCACTTGAATCCAGGAAGCAGCGGTTGCAGTGACCCGAGACTGTGCCACTGCACTCCAGCCTGGGCAACAAGAGTGAAACTCTGTCTCAATAAATAAATAAACAAACAAACATCATTTCCTCTGTCCCGTCTCTGTGGTCATTCAATTCAGCCATTTCTTCATCTTCAACATCCAATTACTAAATGAGGATGTCTATAATTTACAAGTCTCTTTGCTCCTTTACTTCTTACCTAGAAATAAGCTCAAATATACCTTCACAAATCTACAACTCTTTCCAAGATTTTAAATAATATGTCAACTGTGGGATGTACATACAAACATTAATTGGCTAATTTGTCTTCTGTTTAAAAGTTTTTCCTCAGTAATAAAACTTTACATCAGAAGCTGTCAGTGTTCTCTCAGTTAAAAATTTCAATTAGAAAAAAGTCTCCAAATGAAATAAAATTTCAAATATATAAAAGCATAAGTTAAAATATAATATGAAATTGTTGTTTCAGTGCATTTTCCCCTGAAAATGACTTCAGTATTTCAATGATATTCTGGTTTGAAATATATTGAACTTTATTTTTTAAAAGAAATGATAAAATTGCTTTCTAATGATTTCTCAGTTTTCATTTCTCTGAAGGACTAACATTAGCAGACAGCTGGAAGCACTTATAATTCACATTTTTAACCATATTTATTTCCTGAAGGAAATTCCTATTCATTCATTTAGTAATAGCTTCCCCATTTCATCTTTCCCTCCTTGGCAGGATTCAGTACAGTTAGGCACAGTTTTCATCATACAGCCCTAGCCTCTCTAGTTTTAACTAGTAATACTATCTTCTAGGTTTCTCTCTCTGTGTCTGAGAGCTACATCTCTGTATTCATTCATTAACTCAAGAAATATTTGTTGAAAACCTACCATGAGACAGTCGTATTTTATTTATTTATTTTTGAGACAGAGTCTCACTCTGTCACCCAGGCTGGAGTGCAGTGGCGCAATCTCTGTTCACTGCAACCTCCGCCTCCCAGGTTCAAGCAATTCTCCTGCCTCAGCCTCCCGAGTAGCTGGGATTACAGGCACCAGCCACGATGCCCGGCTAATTTTTTGTATTTTTAGTAGAGATAGGGTTTCACTACGTTGGCCAGGATGGTATTGAACTCCCGACCCTGTGGTCACCCGCCTTGGCCTCCCAAAGTGCTGGGATTACAGGCGTGCGCCACCGCGCCCAGCCTGAGACAGTCATATTTTATATGTAGGGGATATAGTAGTGATCCGGAAAGCAAAACTCCCACTCTCTGGAATCTCACCTTCTATAGGAGAATAAAGTAAACAAAACAGAGAAATGGCTAAACTGTATACTCAGTTAGATAGTGGTTAAGTGCTGAGGAGCAAAACTAAAGCAGGGAAGGAAGAAATGAAGGATAAAGTGGGGGTCAGAATTTTAGGTAGGAGGGGTCAGGGAAGACCTTACCAAGAAGGCAGTT
Organism: Symphalangus syndactylus; assembly: GCF_028878055.3. NCBI lineage: Eukaryota > Metazoa > Chordata > Mammalia > Primates > Hylobatidae > Symphalangus > Symphalangus syndactylus. The sequence goes on from NC_072447.2 coordinate 46,422,817, forward strand.
TTTAAGTAAAGATCTGAAGGAAATGCGGAAATGAACCATTTAAGGAAAAATCATGAGAATAATATTCCAGACAGGTAAATCAGGTATAAGGGCCCTGACACTGGAATGTGCCTGGGAGGAGTGGTAAAGGAAGATGGAGGAAGTGATTACGGCTGGAGTGTATGAGCTAGCGACTACCAGAGAAATATCAGAGAGAATGGGGCGGGTAACCCATGAAGGTACTTATGAACATAAGGACTTCCCTGTTTGAGGGGGATGGGGAGCATTGGGGGTTTTGAACAGAAGGTGGGGGGATATAATCTGCCTTTTCATTTAAATAGGTATCTCTTGCTAGTATGTTGAGAGCAGAGTCTACATGGGAGAAGGCAAGGAGGGGGAAACTTGTTAAGAGGCAATTGCAATGATCCATGCTGGAAATGATGGTGGTTTGGATCAGAGTGGAGGCAGGGTTGAATTCTGGATACACTGTAAAGGCAGAATCCTTAGGATTTGGTGGTCAATTATATGTGTGTTGGTAGAGAAAGGATTTAAGGATAACATGAAGAATTTTGGCACAGACAAGTGGAATAATGGAGTTGCCATTAACTATAATGTGGAAAATTGCAGGAGGATAAGGTTAGGGTGTAAGATTTTGACATGCTAAATTTAAGATGTTTATTATACTTCTAAGTGAATATATAAAATGTATATATATGTCATGATTCAGGAGAGAAATCTTGACTAGAGATATAAATTTGAGAGTCACTAGGGGTAATTTTTAATCTCTTCCAAACTTGCTCAGAAAATACTGGTATTTTGCTATATTCCCTTTCCAGACCTCTTTTCTTCCAAACCCAATCCTGTAGACAAACTTAGCCATTTCTATCACTTAAATAAAACTTTGACACAAAGGAATTTTATTTGGCGGAGGTGGGAAAGGGGATAAGAAACACGTCAAGATGGGAGCACAGATTCACTGCTGCTGGGGCCCAACAGAGAAGGCACCCAGCAGGAGGAGGGAGTTAGCCCTTTGATGGTTGATTCTGCTTAAGGCTACATCAAGGTGTTTTGGGGATAACAGAAATAGAAGGCGCTAGAAGAAAGTACAGGGAAAAAATTTAAGTCTACAGGTTGGTAGCCAGTCAGAGACTCTTGGTTCTGTTGCCATGGTGGGATTATATACACCTTCCAGAAAACCTTTCTTCAACCAATCAGAGTATTTATTTAACCAGATAGAAATAAATCTGGAAATCCAGTCCACATTTTGCACTAACACACGAAAATGGGTGATCTAGGATGTTGGGCATCTCCTGAGTGAACTTTAATAATGAGAGTCCTGGTACAGCTACTGAATCAAGGGTATGGTTTCTAAATTGGTCCAGCTATGCTGAACGCAAATATCTCCTTACTTATTTTTTATCTCTTTATTTTTTCTTGTGTCCAATTTATCCTGCCATTTTAAGGATTATCCCTGACCAAAATCCATCTATGATGACATATAGCTTTTTGGACACTTTCAAGCCCATCTTTTAGCCCATCTTTTTTCCAGGAAAAAAAAAGAAAAAACTAGATTCACAGTTTTTATCCAACTTGATTTCCTAGTGCATTGCCAGCAGAGACACTTGAAAGGATAATCAAAGTGAAAAACAAAGTGAAGCATAATCTCTGTTATTCTTCAGACACATCCTTCTGATACAATTTTTTTTTTACCCTTACTTTATATCTTTAACTTTGAAAACATTTTCTTCATCAAGAAACCGTATAGTGTAGTGCTTAAGAGCAGAAACTCTGCAGCTTGAACATCCAGAGTCGGACTTCAACTATGATATTTAAGCAAATTTCTAACATTTATAAATGCAGTACTTGGGCCGAGCGCGGTGGCTCATGCCTGTAATCCCAGCACTTTGGGAGGCCGAGGTGGGCGGATCACGAGGTCAGGAGATCCAGACCATCCTGGCTAACACGGTGAAACCCTGTCTCTACTAAAAAAAAAAAAAAAAAAAAAAAAAAACCACACACACACAAAATTAGCCAGGCGTGATGGCAGGCGCCTGTAGTCCCAGCTACTGAGGAGGCTGAGGCAGGGGAATGGCGTGAACCCGGGAGGCGGAGGTTGCAGTGAGCCGAGACCGTGCCACTGCACTCCAGCCTGGGCGACAGAGCAAGCCTCCATCTCAAAAAAAGAAAAAAAAAAAAAAAAAAAAAAAAGCAGTGCTTGGTGTCTCCCATCCAACCTCAATGATTACCAAATCCTGGCTGATACAGTTTGGCTCTGTGTCCCCACTCAAATCTCATGTTTCATTGTAATCCCCAGTTTTGGAGAAGAGACCTGGTGGGAGGTGATTGAATCATGGGGGCTGATTTCACCCTTGCTATTCTCATGACAGTGAATGAGTTCTCACGAGATCTGGTTGTTTGAAAGTGTGTAGTACTTCCCCCTTCACTCTTTCTCTCTCGATGCTCTAGCCCTGTGACACATGCCTGCTTCCCCTTCACCTTCCACCATGATTGTAAGTTTCCTGAGCACCCCCAGCCATGCTTCCTGTAATAGCCTGTGGAACCGTGAGCCAATTAAACCTCTTTTCTTTCTAAATTAAAAAAAAAAAAATTGTCTCACCTGAGCAAGTCACTTAACTGATCAGGATCTCCATTTCACTATCTGAGTATGGGTATAGTAATATAGCCTTCCTCGTAGGGCTGTTATGATGACCATACAAGTTACTCTAAGTGTCTAGAATGTGTCCTGGCACAAAAATAGTAACTGTCAGCAATTAGATTCAAGGTTAGTCCAGATTCCAATTATATTCATACCTCAAGCTAAGGATTCCTCCTCTATAAAATTCTTCCTAGTTTCTGCTTTTTGTGCTGCTTTCTTCTTTTCATGATTTCAGTTACACTCATGTCTTATATATTTTTGCTTGGATTATGTCCTTAATGTCTTTATTACTTTCTAAATGGTTTGTATAACTATAATATGTATATTCAATAATGTTATAAACTACCAGAGTACAAGGATTATTCCTTAATATTTCTTTATCTTTTAGAATGTTAAGCATAGCACTTGTGGCATTAATAAATATCTGTTGACTTGAAGTAAAAAGTTGAGTTGAACTTGCTTATGAAAACCCAGTTTCAATTGAATCATTGAACCTCTAAGATCTGTTACTCTGTTCAGCCATTGTAGACAGGTATTCAGGTATGGTCAGACGTGAGCTATTCAGGTAATTCCTTGTTTATTCTACTTTACTTTTACTGGTCATTAGCTGTTAAACAGTGGAATAGAAGTCCATGTGCATTTCCTGGCTGAGTTTCCTTATGGTTTCCTCACAGCACATTAGATATCTAACAAAAAACTCCTTTATTCAGAATTATGTCTGCCCATTTCTTCGGATGCCACAGAGCATCAGCAAGAACAAAAAGAACAACAAAAGAACCCTGCACTTTACTGATCCAAGTGTTTCTCAGATAAAATGATTCTAGTCCATCAGCACTAAGTGAATTGAAAACAATTTTACCAGTCCTTTTATGATACATACATTTTGTGTTAAGTTGTACACATAAACTAAATCATTTTACAGAAAATCCAAATAGAAAAATTGACTCACACGCATGGCAAAGGGGGTTGTATAGAAGTAAGTACTTTTCTCTTAGTTCAAAATATATGGCATTCTATGATCTCAAATTTCTTAGAGTCAGCATATGCTTTTAGTGTTGTGTGACTCAGCAGAGGAGGGGCAGGTAGGTTTTATGGAGGAAAAATTCCAAAGCAATACAACAATCCAAGAAAACCTCACAAATTGATTATCACCAATGAATGGAATATGCTTTTTTAAAATTCATGTTATACTTTTTAATTCTATTTAAATATGCAATCATGAGCATCTTATTATTTTGATAAATGAAAATTTAGTATAAATGATTAAGCAACTTCATAGGTAGCTAGCATACATGATAAAATATAATCAAACCTACAAAAATTAATATTGATGACAATAAACTATTTTGGTAAAACAGAAAACATATTTGGTAATATTATGCCCGTTTTATATATAACTAATACTACTGATGTTGGGGAAATGTGCTTTCCATCATATTGTTTTACATGGGGGACAGAAAAGCAAAATCGCTCTTTCACACAATTGTTCAGTACGCAAATGCATACATCTAAGAAAAAAAAAAAAGAAATAGAAAAACACGATATGGGAGCAGGAAGCTAACACTCTACTCAATTTTTTTACCTTTTTGGAAGCTCCATAGATTTCCTTATTGATAATACTTTTTAATCTTTTGCCTGTGGTTTGGCAAATTAAATTTGGGAATTGGTGTCTGTTAATCATACGTAATTTACAACAAAAAGTTCTTGATTTTTTTCCCTCAGGATGTTTAATGATATATATTAATATTCAGAAATAAGCAGACTTGGGTACAAGTAATTATATTAAACTATAAGATATTGCCAATATTTAACTATTTTGAAAGACTTGATGACAATTCATAAGGTTCAATGGAATAGTATTATAATTTTAAGATGTTCATGGTTACAAATTTAACCAGGAAAAAATAAATACAAACTAGCTTTTTTAAATGGCAAAGGAAAGACAACAAAAAATAAACAACAAAAGCAAATTTCAAGATTCCAAAGAAAAAAGAGAAAAAAATACTACTGATTAAATCATTCTTCACCTAGAGTTGCAACATTTTTCAATAGTTTTTATCATGGTTCTGAACTCACAATTAGAACAACGGGTTTTAAGTTACTGAAATAGAAATGGAAAAAATAAACCAACATATTTCATAAAAAAACTAAAGCCCAAAATAAAACAACAATGAAAAACAAGCTAGAAAACAGCATCCTCTTCTTGGTAAAAGTTATGGTACACAGAATCTTGGAATAATTTACAGTTGCATTTCTGTACCTCAAGATAAATATACACTAAAATGAGTTATTTGTTTTATACCTTAAATAAATAGAAGAATAAAAAAATTACTCCTGAATAAGTAACAACTAGCCTTGGAAAAACACACGGTCTCCATCTTATAATGGTTCTACTTAATGATTTTTCAACTTTAGGGTGGTGCGAAAGTGATATACAATCATTAGGAACCATACTTCAGTATAGTATTCCTTAAATTGAATGAGATATGCAACACTTTACTATAAAATAGGTCTTGTGTTCTATGACTTTGCGCAACTGTAGGTTAACATTGGTGTTCAGAGCACGTTTAAGGTAAGCTAGGCTAAACCACGATATTTGGTGGGTTAAGTGTATTGAATGCATTTCCGCACACGAAATTCTCAACTCACAATGGGTTTATCTGGATATAACCCCATCATAAGTCAAGGAAAATCTGTACAATAAAAAGAATATGATCAAAAGTTTGTAAGATCCTCTAACGAAGATTTTGTCAAAAGCAAACGTGTTTTAACTTGTATGTATTCTCTTATTTTGAAGTTTTTTTAGCTTTAGAATATTTGCCAAATCTGGAAATAACTTTATGTATATTTTATGTGGTTAACATTTTATTTACAGTTTTTTAATTATAAATATGCAATTTTATAATGTTTAACACATTCTTAAATGTAATTTGTTTTTAGGATACTTTACATGGAAATTTATAACTTTCTTAGAATTTGGGATGTTTGATGAAACAATAAGCATTTTACAAATCTTGAAATTTATATAAACATACATTTTAACAGGAATTTTCCTACATAGTCGTACATGATTTCACCGTATCTTCACAATAGTACAGTTGAGTAGGCAGGGGCAGTTATTATCACTGATTTAATTTCAACGTTAAAAAACAGGCCTAAATATTTTATGTTACTTGCCCAAGGGCACAACTATCAACAATCAGGTTAAATCTTTCTAAGCTTTTTAGGTTCCAATACAGTACTTTGCTGAACTCTTTACTCTACTGCTTATCATAACCACATAATGAAAGCTCAATAATGTGGAAAAATGTTAGTAATGTCTCAATTATATGTGGGTTCCCTGTCGCACATTTTCATAAATGATTGTTTTAGATTCAGTATATACAAATCTAGAACAATTTCTTCATGCTTATATGTGTATAGATTTGTAGAATTCACATGTCTAGATGATTTAACTCAGTGAGTTAGGATACAATACAAAAAGAAGTAAATTTGGTTTTCTCTTTCAGTACCGTCACCAATTAACATTGCCCTGTCTTCTTCTATCTCAGAGTCCACACCTACATGTATCAGACCATCACTCACTAATTCAACAGATGTACATTCAGTACCTATTAAGTGCTAGGTGCTGTTCCAGGAGTTCTAGACACAGTGGTGGAGAAAAAAAAAAAACAACAAACAAGATACTATTTTTTCTTCCTGGTGGCTGCGTGTATGTATCACCTTCTTGAAAAATGTAGCACTGCAGTTAAATGGGTTATACACATACTTAAATGCATGTATAGTGTTTATAGACTTATAAAACCCTAGGCACTATTGTCGTCATATTTTGGGAAGGTGAAAATAATAGCTTTAAGCAGTTTTAGGTATCAGAAATGCCTTGAGACACTTTGTAACTTGGTTAAAAGAGGAGCACATAACTTTTATTTCTAAGAAAAAAGGATTAGAAAAACCCATTAGTACCTGTTGTGACAGCAGCCGTTGGGGAGTAGATCTATCTTAAAATTGAAAAAGAGAAATAAGAGAACCAAAGACTCAAACTCCAGTTCATTTTCACTCTCTGGAATTTGTCTTTATCTGACAGATAAAGGCAACACCCTATATAAATCTAATTCTTACACTCTTTACATCCCATCCAGCTACCAGGCACTACATTAATGACATATCGAATTGGGAACTGTGTTCAATCAAAAGGCATTAAAGTACTTATTAACTAGGTTTTACGGAGCTTCCAAAACAAGTTAAAAAGTTATTTTTGGTGGCTCTATGGTAAGTTGACTTTTTAATTTTTTCTTCATGGTTTATTGTCCCCATGTCCGAAAACACTTCCTAAACACAGCTATTTATTTGGACCAACATATTCTTCATAGGATGATGCATTGTCTTTGCATAAATAACGAATCAGTAATTATATATCACACATAAAAAAATGACATAATTGGTCGAAGCACAGCTTCAATCGTTTGTGAATAAAAGGAAAACGTCCCCAAAACTTAATTGCAACTTCAAAATTTCTACCAGCCTCATGATTTGTAAGTTTTAAAACGGAAGTTTCTGCTTTCTACAATTTACACGATGGGAATTATGAAAATAGTGTTGCTGGGAGAATGGAAGGAGTAGGAGTGCGTTCTTAAAGTACATTTTACCAGAGTTGGGAGTAACTTGCAGCATAATAGTCAAGGTAGGACAATTGCCAGGCTTGATAAAATAATGGTTGGGGATAAAGAATGGATAATTACCTACAAAAGAGAGATTTGTATAAAATATAAAAGAAAACTGTGCCAAAGCACGTATAAATATGAGCTGGGCATGACTGAAATGCAGTAAATATCTATAATCTCTTCTCTATAATACAAATGTTTTCATATAATACAAATGAAAAATAATGTACTATAGAAATAATTTAAGCATGATTTAAACTACAGTTAATGATTAATATTTGAAAATACACACATTTATATATAGCAAATCAATCAAATAAATCCCAAGTCATATAAGCTGTTGAAGAAACAAATTATATTTATAACCGAATAAATGTGTTGAAAAGCTGAATTTTTCTAAGAGAAACAACTGATCACATTATTGCAAATGTTTATGTATAGTCCAAAAGATCAATTTCTACAAAGTCACAATATATTAATACAAATCATCTTTTTCATGCATTAAACTGCTAGAACTATTAAACTATTAGAAAATTCAAGTAGAATTCAAAAAGCATTTGCAAACAAATTTTGCTTTGAAATTTTATATGATCCATGATTATTTAGAGTCATTGCAATATTCTTTTATTCCAATATTATTAAATGCCCCTGTATTACAATATGCATATAAACAATCCTTCTTTTATTTTCCTTCAGATATTTAGTTTGGATTTGTATATATGATGCCTCTTACTATTAACTAATTCTCCTAATACCAGAATAGAAAAGCAGTCACTGTGCTCATGGCATAATTTTGCCTTCATTTAACTAATTAGGATTATTAAATTTGTGCTTAAGTGCTATGAAACAGATTCCACAGGAGAAAGATCTTAACCAGTGTATTAAAAGTCTCTGTTGCCAGTACTTTTGTCCCTACTTCGAGGCAAGATTGAAGTATCAAAGACTAAAATATGAGAAGAAATCGTACATCTCTCAGGGGATCTTCTGCTAAGTTTTACGATACCAAAATTCTAACTCAGCCCCAAGTCTGCTGAGAATGGGTTTTCATAGACGCATGCTTAAGTTTCTCTGTGACCAGAGAAATAAATCTGCTATCTCTAATTTCAAAATATTTCCAGAATCTGACATTCTGTCACTACCAACTGAGTCCAAGCCACCAGCATCTCTTTTTCAACTCTTGTTGCTTCTGTTACTGGTCCCCTACAGTTCTACTCTCAACCCAGAAGCCAGTGTGATCCTTTTAAAACATGATTGAGATCATGCCACTCAACTGCTCAAAAACTTACAATTGCTCTCACCTCATTTAGAGTCTTCTTTACAATGGACCCAAAGGCCCTCCACAATCTGGACACTCACAACTCCCATAACCTCATCTCTTTCTACCCTTCCGCTGGCTTGTTTTGCTTCAGCCGCTTTGGCCTTCTTGTTGGTGTTTGATTAAGATAAGCTCAGTCCCACATTTGGGCCTTTACTCTATTTTCTCTACTCAGACTCCATGGCTGACTCCCTTACCTTCTTCCGATCTTTGCTCAAAGGTCATTTCTACCCTATTTGAAATTGCAATCCTGCCACTTTCAATTTTACCTACATCTACCCCTGTAGTGGTCCTGTATCCCCTTAATAGCTTCTGGTTTTTTTTTCCAAAATACTTATCACCTAGCAACACACAATATTTACTTATCATTTTTGTTTGCTTGCTTCTATTCTGTCTCCCAATGTTATAATAAAAGCTGTATGAGGGCAAAGATTCATTAGTCTTTTTCACTGTTTTATAAGCACTTAGAATAGTGTGTGGTACATACCAAGAGCTTAATAAATATTTTTGGAATATACGAATCCACATTCCTTAGGTTTACTTGTCCTAACAATTTTTTATTTCTCAAGAGCAATGCAAAAAACCTGAACTCAAGAGGACTTGAACGACTTTGCTTCACACTATCTTTGGCTTATAAGCTCACTACTAGCTTTCCCTTGTGGTCTCGAAATGGAACAAGGGTTGTCTCTATTTCTTGTTCCTGTTTAAAATCTACATTAGGACCACCACGTCTCCTACCTGTGAGCTTTCTTCATACGGCCACATTTTTCATCATCCTCTTGGTTACCCAAAGTATAGCACATTTTATTCACTCCAAACAAGGCATCTGTACTATAATTGGATTGGATGAGACAATTGATATGATGTGTGCCTGCTATTTTTTCTTTCCTTCCATTTATTTCCTCCTTCTTTTTCTCCTTATTTCTTTTCTTCAATTCTCCCTCCCTCCTTTCCTCACTCTCTTTCTTCCTTACTTCCTCCCTTCCTTCCTCCTCCTTTCAGTGATTTGAAACTCCAGTGCAATGTTGAATATTGAAGGGATGTGGGCAGATATGCTTGTCTTGTTCATGATCTCTGGGTGAAAACATTCTGCTCTACCATAAAGAATAATATTAGCTGTAAATTGATTCTCATTATTGCAAAAGGTAAAGCAAAGTTGTCATTCTTATTATAAGCTATGTTCTTATTTTTGTCCTAAAAATTCACATTTATTGATATCAAGGCCTAATTGAATAGCTAAGAACTAACGATTCCCCGAATGAGGGAGCAGCAGAATGACTTGAAGAATTCCACTCCAAAGGCATGAACTATTTCTAAGAATTTCTCTACATAAATGCTAACTACACAGTAAATATGTCATTATTTATTTCAAAAATGTCCTAGATAGAATTCCCCTATAAGCAGGTTCAAAAACAAGGGATGTATTTGGGAATGATCCAAGGAGGTGCTAGTAAACTGTGTGTAAGGTAGGACAGGGAGCAAGTAAAAAGTATCCTATGAGGCAGGTTTTTACTGTGTGCGATGGGGTCTTCAACCTGGAACCTGGGTCAGAGCATAAATCATGCTTCAGAGTTACCCTAACTGAAGAATGAGTGAGTAGTGGTATTTATCCACCAAAAGTTATTTGTTATTGGTTGAGGTTTGCTGGGGAACATGGGGGATGCAGAGCGTTAACTACCTGACACTCATGAGCTTTGATTACTAGAGAGAGCCCTAAGGCAAACAGTCAGAGACACGTGGATCTGGCAGCTGCCAGTCAGAGTACAAGGCATGCTGAGTCAGGAAATGATATGGGTGACATCCCAAGAGTGTTTCATCCTCCAATAAAACTGATGCTTTCAGTAAAATCAGGTATATGGACACATGATGATAAATCCTTTCAGTTAAGTCTTTTAAGTGGATCACTTCTGCTTTTAGGATAAGCTTTCAAATATTTAACTCTCTCAAGAGAAAACCTTTTGGTAACTTAAAACTTATGATGCTAAGAAATTCTACGTTCATGCTTTCATATGAGATACTTTAAAGTAGGATTTGACAGTTTAACACGTAATTATATTTTGGAAAATTTTATCATGAAAATGATTTTTTCTTAAAACTAAAATGCAAGTTAATATTGTTCTAAACTTTCAAAAATTGCAATTCTTCTAAAATTATGTACTCTTGTCTGTTATGAGTATTATTAACTTTGTACATACAAGCAATCACAATCAATTAACTGCTAATATAGGCTCATAAATCAGAAAGAGAATATTACTTATGTGTATGTTTCTCATTCTTCTCTAGCTCTGCCTTAGCTAGTGTTTTTGCTATGAAATGCAGATTTCCATATATATATGTATATGTGTATGTATATGTATATATGTGTATATATATATATATACATATATATGTTGGTGTTTATCTGCATAGTCGCTGTCAACATGATTAGGTAGCTTTCCAATTCAATACATCTATTGAAACCATACGTGCTATTTTAGTTGTATTTTGTTTAGAAAGTAATTCTTTTAACATATTACGTATTACTTGTGTTATACCGCACTTTCAAAAGAGTATGGATGTTAACGCACAGCAATACCTATTATAGTTCTGTAATTTGATTCATGCATATCTGTCAGGAATAAAATCAACCACAATTTGAAACCTTCCCAACCAGCAGCTGTATAATTTATGCACTGCTTTTCTATTTTTACTACCGGATAATGACAATGATGAATGCCTTTAACAGGAAATACATATTCATTGAAAAGACTGAGCTCAAAACTATCCCCCTTCAAAAAGTCGACGAAGGTAGGAAGCCCATTCACCTGCTGGAGATTTGTTGGGAGAGAGAAGGAATCATGCCCACAACTGCACCTTATGGGGATTCAACCATTTAGCTAAATTAAACCTACAATAATACCATATTATAAACCACAGTAATCAATACTATTACGACTGATGTCAGCTATAATAATATTAAATAGATCAGGATGAACAAGTAATTCACTCTAAGTGTAGCCAAGGGTCTAACATTCTGAGTATGCCAGGCTAAGAGGTATGGAGACAGAGTTATTCAATGGGCAACTTAATAAGATCAGGGTCACTACTCTCCTGAACCAAATGTCCATGAGCCTGGGAAGGAATGAATATTAGCCCATTAGCAATAATTTACATGTTGAATGACAATGATGAACTTACAAACTGTGCTGCCATGAGAACTTAGTTAATAAAAATAATGACAGGAATTCTGGCACATCAGCTTTATTTTATTAACTGATTAGGTTTTTTTTCTTCATTGTATCAATAAGTGATTTGACTTTTACTTCAAACAGAATAAGAAACAGTGGCATGCTGACATGGATGGAACAGTTCCAGAGATCTGTGAAGCTCTTATTTTACTGTGTAATTTTATAGCTTATTTGATATAATGTAAGATATTAAAGTCAAGTCACTGAAGATACTGCAACACCGATTTCCAAAACAAACAAATAGCTTTATCTATTTGTATATTCATACAGGCAAATGTGTGATATAGAATGAGCTTCCAGGAAACCATTTGAGTATAAAATACTTTAGCTAATATGTGCTGCTGATAGCAAACTCATCTTTTGCCTATAATCGCATGCTGTTTGCATTGAAAAATACCAAGCTCTGGGTATACTATAATATTTCATTTTGAGCGTAAAATGTACGATCATGAAAATTATCTGGAGACACATTATTATGAACATTTTCTTGATCCTACATTCATTTATCTTCAGACACTGCCTTCTAAAATTCATAGCCTATTTCCTTATCATGATTTGTCTTACTTCAGAATTCAGTAACTTGCTGTTGGTGGTTTGAAGCCGGATTTTGTTGGTAGCCTTTAGCTGGCAGTTATAAAGAAAATATTTTATTGAATTCTACTCAATTTTATTCCATATGTTATAGCACAGGTATTGACATTAATTTGAAATTGAATATGTATACATAAAAAATATAAAACAAAAACAATATACATTAGATACAATTGAAAAATCTAACTACCGTTTCTGGAAAATGAAACGAAAGTCATCCATTAGCTAGGAATAAACTGTTCCTCCATCAAACTTTATTTTCTGGTGGTTCCTTTCTGTCCCTACTGCATGTAAAAATGATCATTTTTCTGCGTTTCTTCATTTTATGATGTCTCTCCACGCTAAATATTGTAAAATACATCTTCTAACTTATGTCTTTCTACCCTAGATTCCTGAAGCTAACCACACTATCAAGTATTTTTAAGAATTCCAGGTGTAAGTCAAAATGCCATCATGATGTATACGATTTAAGTCAATTGTTCTGGCACTATGAATGATCAGTATGATCACCTTGTAACATCTGAATGAAAGTGCTTTGGTTTTACCTTCAGAGACTCCTCTTGCTTAAAGAGATCTTCAAAGTCCTTAGCACAGAGGTCAGGAGCATTGAGAAGTTGTTCCACTTCTGATAGGGCTTGTGAGACATGAGTGATTTCAGTCAGATAAGTAGAAGGCACATAAGAAATTTCCAAAGGCATGTCTTCAGTCATCACCATCATCGTTTCTTCACGGACAGTGTGCTGGTATAGATACACAAAAGAACAACTTTTTTTAGCTTCCTAACAGTGAAACCTCCTCCATTAAGTTTATATAGGTCTCATTCTACAGCTGACAAGTGAATCTACAAACTGGGCTGAAACTGGATTCAAAATCTCATGATGGGAAGTCTAGTAAAAAGGTTACTTATTAATTATATACCTACTTTTTCCAAAAAGTGTTAAAAGCATTTCATAATAAGCAACACAAACATATTAGCACCATAAATATAAGATGAAAGACCATGAGGTCATAAGGAGAGTAGTTTTATCCTAAGAAAAAGATGATTTTTGCAACCGACATTTAAATTTCTAATTCTAATTTGCAACTGGCATTTAAAATTCTAATTTTCCTGGAAATCTACATATGGGATTGGGTGAGGGGGGTTCAAATCTGTTTTATTCCTAACACAGGCAACTTTCCTATACATTTTCCCCCTAATCTTCACTGAGATACAACAGATACGAAGTAGTTAGGCTGGTATGTAACTTTGTATTAAGCCCTCTTCTCCTCCAAATTCTACACATTAGCGCCTGTTTTTGTTGCTAGTCTCTTGCTAAGTTAAGCTGCTAATTAAGCTGCTATATAAGCAGAACTGACTGTGGAATTCATATTTTAAAAACAACTCCAGAATATCCTGAGATATAAGGAAGCACTAGCCTCCTCTCTTGCACCTACACTTTTCTGACTGGGATCCAAGTGCTAGAGATGATGAGAACTTCCAGCTCCAGAGTCCTTCTGGAGTTTCCCAGTAATACCTCTTTCCCTATTCTTTATAAGAGCAAAAAATAAATACTACTTGGCACGCAAATTCAGAAAGATGGATGACCACTGCTCTCTTCTGTCTACACTATAGGCAGCAAAATTCTTGTAATTGAAATTATTCTCCCAGTAACATTGTCTAGAATTGATCAACTGCCACCTGCCTGTTGATGAGGTCACCTGAGGGTTTCAGTGGTAGGGTCTCTGGGGAAGTACAGATGATAAGCATGCTAACATAGCCGTATATTACTGCACAGCCTTTTATGACAACACAATACTTATTTTTGCAGTAATGTAATAAATTGGACTTTGGGGATACTAGACTGAACCCCACACAAAGAGGGGTAAAATTTATAAGCTGGTCACTTTATGTTTTCTTTTTCATTTCTCTGACCTAGGATTTTTATACTCAATTCTTACATGATATAAAAAATGAAATAATTCTAATTTAGATATCTCATCTAGTTGCCATATAACAAATTCACAGAATTGCACAAATTAGCTTTTAAATAATTATACCTTTTACAACATTTGTTTTATTGTGTATATCTTAACGAAATCCATGGCACATATTCCTTGATGATCAATGGAATAAAGTACATATATTTCTCATTTACATTTAAAAGGTATTAGAAACTTGGGCCAGAGTTTGATAAAAAAAATTCAGAATTTAACAGATTTCTAAAGAAATTCTTAATTTCACTATTTCATCATAAGCATTTTACACACTTAAAAGAAAAATAACTAAGCAGGCTATTTGAATGTGAAGTTTTCACTGACTCATTAAACACTTAGTAGAATCAACAGCACAAGTAACAAAAGCTTGTGTTTTGCACGCATTACATTCGTTGGTGACCATTATGTTGTTCTTAATAAAATTCACAAGTTAATAAGCTCGTCTTTCTTATTCGCATTAGTTGCTTTAAACCCTGCAGTAAAGATAGCTTCACGTCATCGAAAGGAAGCATATTTCTTATAATACTCATTTAATGATGCAATTATATCTGCCTTTAATGATACATTTTACACCTGTAAGTTTCCGGAAAACAACGATTTTTGTTATCAGGAACAGAGTAAGTAGAAGACAAGTTGTAGTTTTTAATTTATTTATTTATTTAGTTAGTTAGTTGTTTAATCAAGGGAGTTGTTTCAGAATTGGACATATCTTAAAAATATTTAGAAAAAAAATCTGGGTGGCCTTAAAAAAAAGCAGTAGGAATTCAAAAAAGTTTTGATGCATGTCCTCATCACTTTTTCTTAACAGAAAAATAATTCTAAGATCTTTATATCTATTTTCTGATTCTTCTTTGATATGTAGTTTTCTCAATCTTCATTACTTTGAGATGCTCTCAGCTATCTTAAATTCATGTTGGTGCTTAATAAATATAGTAATTGTGGATCATAGCTAGCAAGAAACTTAGCTGTGTGGTCAAATACAATGAAGAAAAAGACACTCAAAATATACTGACTTTTGTCTGCTAAATTGTATTTAACTTCCTTAAAAGAAATTTCAAACCCAAATTTTGACTATTTTGGTATTTGCATAAAGGAACTTTAAATATAAATGAGATTTGCCAATGAATCCAGGAGCTGGTTTTTTGAAAAGATTAACAAAATAGATAGGACCACTAGCCAGAGTAATAAAGAAGAAAAGAGAAAAGAATCAAAGAGACACAATAAAAAATGATAAAGGGAATATCACCACCGATCCCACAGAAATACAAACTACCATCAGAGAATACTATAAACACCTCTACACAAATAAACTAGAAAATCTAGAAAAAATGAACACATTCCTGGACACATACACCCTCCCAAGACTAAACCAGGAAGAAGTTAAATCCCTGAATAGACCAATAACAAGTTCTGAAATTGAGGCAGTAATAGCCTACCGACCAAAAAAAAAAAAAACTCAGGACCAGACAGATTCACAGCTGAATTCTACCAGAGATACAAAGAGGCACTGGTACCATTCCTTCTAAAACTGTTACAAGCAATACAAAAGAAAAGAAATTATTCCCTAACTCTTTTTATGAGGCCAGCAGCATCCTGATACCAAACCCTGGCAAAGACACAACAAAAAAGAAAATCCTCAATAAAATACTGGCAAAACAAATCCAGTAGCACATTAAAAAGCATATCCACCACAATCAAGTAGGCTTCATCCCTGGGATGCAAAGCCGGTACAACATACACAAATCAATAAATGTAATCCATCACATCAACAGAACCAATGACAAAAAAAAAACCCACATGATTATCTCAATAGATGCAGAAAAGGTGTTCGATAAATTCAACACCCCTTCATGTAAAAAACACTCAATAAACTAGTTATTGATGGAGCAAATCTCAAAATATTAAGAGCTATTTATGAAAAACCCACAGCCAATATCATACTGAATGGGCAAAAGCTAGAAGCATTCTCACCTGACCCCATGTGTCTGCCATAGATTATTATATACCGATTTAACAAATATTCTTCAGAACATTAGACTAAAAACCATTTTCACCTATCTTTCAATGAAAGTCTCTTTTAGAAGAATGCTATGTGGCATCTATTTAAATTGCCAATTTTTCTGGTAACCATCCTTTTACTCTGTGTACAACAGTTCAATTTTTAAGAAAATGTTAGATCCCAAAATAAGTGACAAATAATTGTAATTCTATATCTGGTTCTAGAAATAATTTTTTTTACGAACTTTTTAATAATGAAGAAGCTTTTATTAACCTGATTGAAATACTCTTCAAAGAAATATTAGCCATTGAACTTCAGGTTGCGAATGCTCTAATAATATGCATATTGTGATTATTTTCAAGATTGTCACAAATAAGCCATAGAGCAATCAGTGTCAATACATGGAAATAATCCCTCCATGCTCAGCCATGGCATGAACACATTTTCTACAACACTTAGAAATATTAAAATTCTTACGGATGAACATAATCAATAAAAAGGCATAGTTTATTGCTTTAGAAAAATCTGAATGAGAAAAATCATTTCTATCCTAAACTACTGATAATTAAGTAATCTTTTAAAAATTTTTCTTTCCATTACAAAGATATATTAGAATACCTGTAATTTCTGATATGCTTCTGATTACAATTACCTATGGGCAACAATTCAGCTATATGTTATAAAGTCTAAAAGGTTGTTATACTTTAAATATATTTAATGAAGACAGATCTATTGACGGATTTACTATCTTGATACATAGTATCTAGTCATCATAGATAACATATACTAAGTGGTACAGATCAACTGACTAGAGAAAATTAAGGGTTGATCTTGTGATCTTTCGTGAGAAATAGAAATATTCCAAAACAACTTTTCGACACCACTGGGAAACTGTGAACTCATTTTCTAGAAAATCTCGTTTTATTAAGTTTGAATATTCTCATTTATTATAGCATTCTGATATATACAATAATGTTTAATACATAGAATTTTTTGTAATTTTCGTATACAAGAAACTACCAGACATTGAATCAAAAGAGAGCCAGACATTTGGAGATCTAGTTTACTATCTATTCCTTAAAAGTATTGCATTCCTATTGGCACAGTCGTGCGAATCTATAATGAGTAAACTACATCCATTGAATGACTTTCAGTTTGGTTTAATAAAAATTTCAGACAGTTATTTAAAAATCAGTGTAATTGGAAATATCATGTTCATTTTCTCTTCTTTATGCAAAATGCAGGTACTTGTTCAGATTAATCCTTTTCATTTGAATTTCATTAACTCTGCCTTGAATAATTATATCCTTCTGAGTTCTGATGTGTACAAATCCTGTCTAACCTTTTGAAAATCAACTTGCTTTTGTTAATGTTCTTTACCACCTTATATCATTATAGATACTCATGTATCATTAGCAAGGAAATGCTATAATCTGATTAATTCATTTTATTTCTTTGTCTTTATTTTCATTTTTAACCATATATACCACAAAGAATATACTACCCTCATTTTCTAGAAACAAAAAGATATGTGAAAGAAACCATAAAATGCCTATTTTTATTTAAAAATGAAAAGTTGGATCAATGCTTAATGACTATTATAGAACAAAATTATGATTTGTATGATCTAAACTTAAAGTCAAAACAGTTTTGAGATTTTGAGCTGTGTAAGTAGGCACAGGTATCATTCACAAAGTTTTGAATAAACTTTCATTTATCTGAAATCCAGTTATCACATTCTTTTCATTACATAAAATTTGTTTCTTGAAGGGCCATAACTCCACAGGATAAAAGCAATCCTGTTTTGAAACAAATGGTGCATTACGTCTAGGTTTTTAAACAAAATCTTTTCCTCCATGATTTAAAAGACTTCTCTCTCCTTTAAATGCATTGGGGTTACTGGCCCATTTATGAGTTATGAGGTCAAAGAAACTGAAGAAGAAAAATGTGCTATATGACATATTATGATGACATATGCCACAAAACAACTATATATCTCATATAAATATGGCACATGAAAAATACATCAATGCATCAAAAGTCTAACAAAAATAGACTATTATCTTGATCAAAAACAGTAAAATAGTGATGGAGCCATTTTTTTAAAATTCATTGGTGTTAATGAAGATGAAAATAAGCAAATCCTCAAAGTAAGATTTATTAATGATTTACTGTGGGCTATAACATGAAAATCTACGAGCCATAATATGAAAGTATGTCAGTTTATATGTGATTACCTTTCCTCAAAAGGACATTCTTAAATATTATGGATTATTTAAAAGTAATAACACAATGATGTGTCAATCCAAAATAGGACTGCAGGCTTTAAGTAGGTTCTGATGGATCATAAATGAAAAGGCAATGGGAAAGACTTAAGTCTTAGACAAGTAGCTCTGTCTCTTAGCCTGACAAGTCTTCAGAGGAAGACAAGATTCCTTCTAGGACTCATTACAGTAATAAAGAAAGTTGAGAGATTTTTTATTTATTTCTCCTGGATAATTATAATAGACATTATAAGCATAAAAATGCAAATCACAAACAAATTAGGCAAAAACATTGTATCGGTCCAGGGTGATTAAAAAATCCCAAACAATAAAGCATAAAAACAAAAGACCATGATGCAGATGAGATGGGTATGGTTTTAATCTGCGTTGTCATTGTTTTGGATACATATAATGGCATGACAATAACAGCATTCTGACAGTACTTCGTTTTGTATGTTTTAGTCAAGTCACTGGGTAGAAAGACCTTGAATAATCGATCTAATGAGTCTAAGCATATTGGTTATGACCCTGCATAGAAAAAATAGCAATGAGAGAGTGTTTGCTCTTATGTGATTTCCCCCTTCCTATTGCATCATTTATAAAATTGCTTATGTGAAGCTATGTAACCAAAAAAAGGGCATGTCCACCTCAGAATAATTATTAAGAATCGACCAACAATTTACCCCCTTTGTTTAAAAAGAATAAAACTCACTAACATACATAAAATAATCAAGGTAAAATATGAAAGAAAATCATCCTTTATACCCATATTGTTTAATTTCTAAAATTAGAATTTTTAAAGCAGGGCAGGCTGTCAGTGAAAAAGATATGCAGATGATGCTGGATTTGCCAGTCTTTAAATACACCCTACTTCTAGAAGGCCAGGTATAAATAGTGTCCTATATAAAAGGTCTGGACAGACCTGCTCATTGACCTGCCTCATGTGGATTCTGACTTTCTACACCATGAAATTTACCTAATTCCTCAGGGCCAAGCTCAATTACTACGTAATTAAGCTGATAAACTGAATCTGGAAAATGTGTTAATGGCTTATAGTGGTTTAAAGTCTTTTGTTTCAAAGGACAACATTTGCATTTTTATACAGAATTTCAAAGAATTAAAATAAATTAGTAACTTGAAAAAATTTTAGTCACTAAGTATGGCCTGTGAGAGAAGAGAAAGAAAAGGGCTTTGGTTGCCACCAAGATAAGTATCAACACATAAGCAGCAATATATAAGCACCAACAATCGTGGCCTGCCTTGTAACACCATCTCCAAAAAATAACCTATAAATTAATAGATAAAGTTACATACCCTAGCCAACTTATAAGGCAGCAAAAAATAAATGCAGCAAAGACTCACGCCTAGTACCTAGCATACGGTATGTTATCAAAAATATTTGTTAGATAAATTAATGAAGAAACAAGTATCAACTTAACAGGATAATTATAAGATAGATATGTGGCCGAATTGCCGGGATCTACATTTATAATTTATATTTAGGAATATTCAGAATTAAAACAGGAATATTTTCTTCATTTCATAATGCAATCTTTATTGTCATAGATTTAAAAGGTATATCAGATTTCACTATGTTGCATTTCTACAATTCATAGCACATTAGCTACATGCTATTGTACACGCATGTTTAGGTCCTTAAGTTGCATTTTAGGTATTAATGTAACTCATTAAACATGAATACAAACATAAGCAATTATTTGAGATAATGATATATAGACAATATTAAGATATACTAATTTTAGCTTCTCCATGGGTGTCATAATGTCTATTAGCAAATTGAAGGCTATGAGAAGACTTGTATTCAAAAAATCATTTTAATCTTTGATAACTCGTCCCAAACTCTTCTCATAAAAGTTTTCATTTATATATCTAGTACATATTTTTTATTTTAAGCTATTCCAAAATGTCAGCTTGGGAATACTTGTTATACCAATCTTTTTGTATGTTGACAAGCAAATCGAACCCTCCCTCCACCTCACACACATACTTATACTTAATTCAGTGTGAAAATAAAAGTAACACAAGAAAAAATAAGTATGGAAAGACCTTAAATACTGCAGTTATATTTCAACCTACTATATCACTTTTAACTTCTGTTGCCTTGTGGATCTGTCAAATTGAGTAGATTTTTCAGAGTAAACTCACACTTTTATTTCTATATTACATTTGTCACACCCCTCAGAAAATGTGGACACTATCTGTAGATTAATGCGGCAACTCAGTATCTATGTCTAAATATGCATGTGTCATAATTATGTTTTTCAATAAAGTATTCTGTTTATTAGAAATGCAAGTGATTGTAAAGATGCCTATAATTACACTATCGAGTATGGTAGTCATTAGCAACACTTGACTAAAGAAATGTAAATCAAAATTATTTAAAAGCAAATACAATTAAAAATTTAGTACATCTGTTTTTGCTAGCCATGTTTTAAGTTCTCAGTTGCCTCAATAGCTACTTTATTGGACAGTGTAGATATAGAACATTGCCATCATCTCAGAAAGTTCTATTGGACAGTGCTAATCTAGAGAATGACAACACATTTTATCTATAGATAAGGTTAATACCAAAGTATGTTCTGTAATGGTTTTCTGTTCTACTCCGTCTCTGTCCAAAGGGCTGTCTAGTACTTAATGTGGTTAAAGTTACCTAATGAGCACTCAATTAATATTCTTTTATAATGGCAATCATACAAGAAACATTTCTTTTTCAAATTGCTTATTAAAAATATAACAATGTGTTCTATTTTAAATAATGTGAAAACTAAGATTATATGAATAATTCTAATGCTAGTATTATATCTATCAGAAAATACTTGTAGCCTAGTTTTTTCACAAAGGTAATTTAGACAGGCTACTAAATCCAAACTAAAATGTCACAAGGTGAAAACTCAACCAATTTATTATTATTCTATATCCGATTGATTTTTCTGAATTGCTAATACACTGTATTTTGTTTTCAGGTAGACACAACCTAAATCTGTAAGTAATCTCACTCAACTTTGAAGATAATTAATTTAAAAACCTATTATTGTGAATTATACATAATTTGCATTATTTATCTGCTCAAAGCTTATTAATTATATATATGCACATGTATGTATGTATGTGTCTGTGCAAATACAGACACACAAAATAGAAAGGTTGAGAATGGGTAAATCACATTGTAGATATATTTTCTGTTTTGCTTTGAGCTGAGTACATGCAACTTCAAGATATTAACAACTAAATGCTAGAATTTAGAAGAATATATGTATCAGGACCTCAAATTATGGAAAAAAATGCAGGTGAAGAATGATGATGAACTGGTGGTATTTCAAAGATACGTGTATCTTGGCACGAACTGAGACATAAATTATGGATCTGATAGTTTTCAAGTATATATGTGGAATGATTTGGTGGAGACCATTGATTTAAGGAGATCTGTTTGACTTAAGAAGGGTGACAGTACCTGCTAGTTTATTTCATGCAGGCATTACTGGAGAGTGGCTGTACTACATGGCTGAGGACAGCCTTACTTCCACCCCTTGTCCATGAGATCACAGATGTTTTCCCGTATATAAATTTTGTGAATAGGTTTCAGCTTGTTAAATAATTCTTCATCAGATCAAAACAACAACAACAACAAAACTTCCAGTATCCATGTTGCTTCTCAATCAATCACTATGGATCAAAATGTCAAAACCTTAACTGCATTTGTGCCAAGACATTTTACATTCTTTGACTAAGGCATGAGAGAAAATAAAGCAAAGGCTTCTTCAGAAGACACAAGGGGTTGGAGAGAAAGACAAAGCTGAGAGTCCATACAAGTAGTATACTAGAAGATATGGAAGACACATTTAATAAAAATAAAATTAGAAACATTAAAAGGTTATCATTAGAGCACAGAAAGCCTGTTACCTAGTTTTTAAATAATAGACAATTTAGAAAAGAGAATGGTCACGGGTAAAAATAAAATATGGATTCTTTACAGTCAACCAGAAGAAGTATGTCACAACTTAAAAACAAATAGAAATAAACTGACATTAATAGTGAAAAAATAAGAGACTTAGAGAATAGATCTAAGATACCTATTAAGCAATGATAAGTACCACAATGAGAAAAAAAGAAGAGATGGACGATTTGTAATAATTAAAACAATCATCATAGAAAATTTTCCAGAGCTAAAGAAGTTATTAATATTAATTGGTTATTTAAAATGTTACCCAAGTGCAAAAAAGAATTAAAGAATAAGTGGCGGCTCACAACTGTAATCCCAGCACTTTAAGAGGCTGAGGTGAGAACATAACTTGATTCCAGGAGTTCAAGACCAGCCTGGGCCACATAATGAGACATCATCTCTACAAACAAATGTTTTAAAAATTAGCCAGTCATGGTACTGATGGCCAGTAGTCCCAGCCACTCAGGAGGCTGAGGCAATAGGATCTCTTGAGCCTAGGAGTTGGTGGCTGCAGTGAGCTATGATTGCATCGCTGCACTCCAGCTTGCGCAATAGCAAGACCCTGTCTCAAAAATAAAACAAAATAAAATAAAATAATAAATAGGGACACATATTTAGAAACATTTTAAATTATATCCTAATGAAATTTCTGTACTTCAATGGGTGGGGCAGAGAGCATCTTTAGAGTTTGAGAGAAAGAAAAAAGGTTCAATACAAATAAATGATACTTGGACTAGAATCAGACTTTACACTGGAAACAATAGTAGTTTGAAGACAGTTGAAACAAGAAAACAATGGAAACTGGAAGACAATTGTTCATAACCTACAGAGACTACTAAAAAAAGAGGAGAGATATTAAAGAATGTTACTATCCAATAAATCCATCACGATGACTGCAAAGTAAAGATCAATTCGAAAATGCAAGGTTTACAAAGTTTACATCCTTTATGTTTTTATGAGGACACTTCTCATGTGTTCCAACCAAATTTAAAATGAAGTACAGTTGGCCCTCTGTATCCATGGGTTCCACATTTGTGGATTTAACCAATCATGGATCAAACATATTTGCAAAAATACATGGATGGCTGTGTCTGCACTGGACATGTACAGACATTTTTATTGCCATTATTCCCTAAGCAATACTGCATAACAACTATTTACATAGCATTTACATTATACTGGGTACGATAAATAATCTAGAGATGATTTGAAGTGTTCAGGAGGGTGTCCATAGTTACATGCAAACACTACACCATTTTATATAAATAATTTGAGCGTTCTTGAATTTTGATATCTGTGGGGCAGTCCTGAAACCAGTGCCCCACAGACACTGAAGGATGGCTGTATAATAAAGATTTCAAAACAATGAGAAATAAAGGGTACAAAAAAAAGTGATAGGAAATAAATCTTGTGTGGTTTTTCGTCAAATTTTATGAAGTGATAGTGTAATTTAAGTAATAACATGACGTCTTGAGCTAGGTATGTGATACTACAAGTGAAAACAATAGTAGCCAGGAATTAAAATTATAAATTACTTGTTTTTAAAGGATTTTGCCTTTGATTGAAAATAATGAGGAGTTGACTAAGTAAATCATCTTGGTGATGAGAGCATTGTTCTTATTTAATTTTGGCGCAACACTACAGAAACATAGGCATAAAATTGTTGTTTAAAATAGGAAACAGGACTAGTAAAATGAAAGTACAAAGTATAACTTACAAATAACCTTTAAGTTCGGGAAGAGATGCTGTAGACTGCAGTGAAGAAGATGATGAATTATAAAATTATAGAAAATGGATAAGAGTAAATAATGACCATCAGTATGACAAGAATTAAAACAGATACAGTTGTAAGAGTTATACTAAAAATGAAGTTGGTTAAAACGTCTCATCTAAAGATGAAATATCTATCATTCTACTTTATATCTTCATAACATCAAGGACGTATTAGTAAGAACGTGTGATACTTGTTTTTATAGATACCAGAGGCTGGGAAGAGTGTAGGTGGACAGAATGGGTGAAGAGAGATTGGTTACTGGGTACAAACATACAGTTGCATAGAAAGAGTAAGTGCTAATGTTTGACAGAAAAGTAGGGTGACTATAATCAACAACAATATATTTTATCTCTCAAAATACCTAGAACAGAGGAATTGAACTATTTCCAACACATAGAAATGACAAATACTTGAAATGATGGATACCCTAAGTATTCTGACTTAATCATTATACATTCTATGCATGTAGCAAAATCTTACATATACCCTATAAAGATGTAAAAATATTTATATAAGTAAAAAGACAAAATAGTTTAAAATGCACAATCCATCTATAGCCTGTTTACAAGAAACATAAAGATACAAGGTCACAATGCTGCATTAATGACAGGTGATTTAGAAAACCATTTTTTGAAAAGTGAAAGTCAAAGTAATAGCATCAAATGAAGCATAGTTCAAGGCCGAAAAGCACTAAATGGGTCTCTGAGAACAATTGTAATGATAAAAATCATACTTCTTCCTGAAGCACAGCAGTCATTAATTGCTATGCCCCAAACACTTGGCTGCGTTCTACATAAGGTAAAAATTACTAGAAATAAAAGGAGAATATGATAAAATCATAGATGCAGCTGGTACCTTGCATCATACAACTCTTTCGCAATTTGTTAGATTAAAATAGACAAAAATAAAAAAAAAAACAAGAATAGAGGTGGTTTTAAACCGACAAGCTAAATTTAATCCGTATTTTGTGCACACTGGAAAAAGCATATTCTCCTATTTTACTGGGACATTAAAAATTATATAGAGAGGAAAATTTTAAAGGGAACAAAAATAAAGATTTGATAGGCTACCTTTTCTAATCAAAATATAATAATCCAGAAATGTAGAAGAACAATAGAATACATTTTGATTCAATATCTAAGACTTTCACAAAGAATGTATAAGATCTATATACATTACATGGGAACATGTTTCTGATTGACTGTTATATTTAAAATAATACACAGAACAAAGCAATATTTTTAAGAAAAGTAAAATATATCTATATATACTATTCATTGGTAAGAATGAATAGTATATGGAATATAGTACAAAGAGATAAGACTAAACTGTAGACTGCTAAAGACTAAATTGTAGACTTTTTTTTTTTTTGCTTCAGTGGGGAAAGAATCAGCAGAATGAAGAAATGAAGAGTAGTAAAGTTTCCTTAATCTACCTTTGTATTAATTTAACTATTAAACTAATACTGTAATACATTTTAAATAATCGTACACAGCTCTGAACTAGCACTAAAGAGTAGATGCAAAAAGATACAAATTTCAAGGTAAATTGAGTCTTTACATATTTATCAGTAGGCATGGCCCCTTCTAATTGACTTCATTGTTCATAATAGACTTCACTTCTATTCAAGCTGCAGGAAGGCATGTACTACTAATTGGCTCCCAATATTATGGAAGCATAGACTAAGACAAAATTCATAAGGGAGAATGAAAGTATTTTGAAACAATTTCACATCATCACCTAAAACCATATTGGTGCCCCTCATTGTGTGCCCAATTGACAGAAGACTCGTGGCAAAGACTAGTGGCGGCTGTTGCCCATGAAGTAAAGAGAATTATTTTTAGGTTTCTGAGTTTCCTGGAGATGAGGGAATTTAACAGTCAATGGCTAATAGCACTCTTATGTGACGGCATCCAATACTCGATATATTTTAACTGATCTTAAGTACTCAATTTTTTTTTTTTTTGAGACGGAGTCTCGCTCTGTTGCCCAGGCTGGAGTGCAGTGGCACGATCTCGGCTAACTGCAAACTACACTTCCCAGGTTCAATGTATAAGCAACTAATTAAATAAATATTACTAATGAGAAAAATACCCAAGCCAAAGTAAACATTTAGCTAAGGATATTGTAATCCATAAAAATACAGCTTTTTGTTTGCATTTGAAATGACTGCTTCAATTCTCCCCAGGTATTTGAAGTCACTTTGTTAAGCTGAAAAGTTTTCCTCCTTGGCCTGACACATTAGACCATCTTTATTTACATGCCCTTAACTTGAAGGGACACTAATGACATTGTGATATATTGATAATAGCATTTACAAAATTACCTGACCTAATTCCAAATAACAAGTTTGAGAGTTACCATGCATTCTATTCTCCTTTGAAATATTCACAATAATTTCATATACCTGCAATAAAAAGCAGGCAGTTAAAAACACAACTTTAGGAACTCTACTAAAAGATGGAGAATAACCTACAAAAATCATAATCTTGATGAGTTCAGCAGGCATTTTTTTCAAAGCCAAAGGGCATATTTTGCAAAGTAACTTAATAGATGTAAATAGCATATAACATATAGCATAGCTATATAAATAAGCATATGTGTAACATATATGAATACATTTATGTGTGCCTAAGCACCCTCAGATGTAAATATAGAGATAAAAGTTAGCTGGCAGCAGTGGTATGTGATTTAGGAAGCTAATATGCCATATGGCATTATGTATTAAACAATTTTGCACATAGCAGGTAAGATATTAAAGATCCTTGGGCTGGGCGCCATGGCTCACACCTATAATCCCAGCACTTTGGGAGGCCGAGGCAGGCAGATCATTTGAGGTCAGGAGTTGGAGACAAGCCTGGCCAACATGGTGAAACCCTGTCTGTACTAAAAAAATACAAAAATTAGCCAGGCGTGATGGCGGGTGCCTGTAATCCCAGCAACTCGGGAGGTTGAGGCAGGAGAACCTGGGAGACAGAGGTCGCAGTGAGCCGAGGTCATGCCACTGCACTCCAGCCTGGGTGACAGGGTGAGAATCTGTCTCAAAAAAAAAAAAAAAAAAAAAAAGTCTTTACCTAAATATATGAATAAACTATTGAAATAATTAAATTATCCATAAGCATAAAATGAAATTAAATAATAAACACTAATTATTTGTTCTCCCTCTCTGTCTCCCTTCCTCCATCCCTCCCATCTCTCATCTGTGTTGCCCTGTGCTAAACTGTTTCACCAAACCATGTGTCCTTATGTATACGTTCTTTTTCACCTTACTCCCAGGCTGCAGCTATTATCTCCTATTTCAGTCATTAATTCCTTCTGTCCCATTTTGGCTTCAAAGCTACTACGGGCAAAAAAAGAAGATAATTAAGTTTATTAGAATTACCTCTTTAGTCAGAGCAAAATTTTAAAAAAATCTCCAAAAAAGGATTTGGAAATTCATTTCATAATGAAATATAAGTAAGCTTTGGACTTCATGAACCTTAAAAAATCAATTTTGGGAATCCAGAGGTCTTTTATTCTACTCCGTTCCTGATTCTTGGCTGTGTTGCAGGTAAATTAAAATGATGACCATCTGACCTCTGAATAAATAAAGTGCCACTGTGTGTATAGAAATTGTTGTATTTAATATTTTCCCAAAATAATATATTTTGCCAGGTTATAACTTTGCAAAATATGATAATAGTCACTGAAGAAAACCATTTTTCTCTTACCAAAGATTGCACTCAATTCTTTCTTAAAAGTTTTGTGAATTTAATGACACCTTAGGCTTAATGTGCTCTACTTAACAATCAAGATCGTTTCACCTACAATAGCTTGTTCTCTGTCAATGTTCCAGGAAATAATAGTCATTGTACTATCCCATGGCAAGGATTCCAATATAAAATTGTACTGTTCTGTCCAGCAAATTTACAAGTTTTAACTCTAAAAACTCATATTCACACAATCAATTTTAACTCCATTTTAGATCATGTATTTTGAAAAGGTAATTAACTGAGAACTTGGATATATCTGTTCCTCCCCACAATCTCCTTGAATACAGATTTAATTTGCTTATTTTGTATCCAGACAAATAATTTTTTAAATAATAATTAACTAAAATGATGAACGTTAGTCTTTTGTCAATGACAAATAATTATGTTAATTATTAGTCATTATGATTATTGGGAAATAAAGAATGTGAAAAAAGCATGCATAATAACGTTAACGCATTGTATTTGTTAAGTTTTTAATCTCGATGCATTGTTTTCAACTATGAAAAGGACGGAAAATGTAATACTTCTGTTTTGAAGTAATTAATTTATAGATTCCAAATATCATCAAGAAATGATAGTATTATGAGTTCTTTATATCACCAAAACAAACAAAAATAGATTCAAATCCAGAGGATGAAAATATTTATTCACAAGAAAATACCATTTTGGTACCTTATTTATAAGTGTTAATGTTGAATAATATTAGACAAATGTTGTGATACCCTAATTCTACTCTTTTTGTGTAATTTTTATTGTTTTTGCTCCTCACATGTGACAAAATAAATTCAAGAATGTTATTCCCATGTATAATTGTTATGGGGCCAGTACTGCTTGCCCAACAGGCCATACAAATAGGAGATGATAGTTTTCATGCTTTCTCGTCCTCATTCTGAAACTTCAAGCAACCAATATAGAAACTTAGCAGGAATGGTATTCCTTCATGTAAATAAGTTTATCTAAGTAGGTGGTTTACGGACATTGTATTTCATCGGTCACTAACAATATTATAAAAAAGACTATTAGGGAACATCACAAAAGCTCTGCACTTTACTTTTTCTAGTAAAGGACATTGGAACAAAATGAGAAGAAAAGGAAAGACCATTTTAATACCTCCAAAACCGCTGAAACTCATAATTTTGAAAGAAAGGACAATTCTTGCATTAAAAAACGTTGATTTATGAAAAGCTAAAAAAAATTGCTCTTTTTTTTCTTTTCCTAATGGACCATTGAAAACTTCTGGACCATGACAGACTGGCATTAGGATGCTACTGACATAAAAATACAGAACAACCAACTCTGAAACTGCAGGGATTTCCACAGGAAGATGTTATACGTTCATTCATTCATTCATTCCACATGATTTCATTTAAATACCTGCTCTGTGATAGACTCTATGTCTTGGGGAAATAGTGATTAACAAGACAGAATAGGCTCCTGTCTTCATCAAGCCTACATTCTAATGATAGCAGAGAAATTATAAACAAGCAAACATACTAAGATAACATTTTCAGATTGCAGTAAATATTACAAGGGAAATGTCTAGCTGATGTTCTAGAGCATGATGATAAGGATAGAATGGATGTTGTGAACGACGTAAAATAGGTTGTTGAAGGAAGGCCACCTGTGGAGATAATGTTCACTCTGCATCTTGCAATGTGACGGGAGACCAGCAAGGAAATATACAGAAATAGATGCCCATGTCAAAGGAAACATAATTGCAATGACCTGAGGTAGAAGACATCTTGGCAAGTTTAAATAAGAGGTAGGGCTTTGTAGCAGTTTAAAGAGATCATTTCCCATTAGGGAGGCCAATAAATGAAGAGGACTAGATCTCTCAATTGTCCACATATGAAATACTCGAGTGTATCTATGAAGCAAGAAATGAAAATACAGTGATTGATACTATTCATGTTTTATGTGTGTTTATGATTGTCTAGATACTAATCACTTAACACATTTTGAGCTTTATACAGGCCATAGATGGAGTTATATGTTACAGATAACTCTATTTGTTAGGTAATTCATTTATTTTTCATCACCCAGATATTCAATTAACTAAGAAAGCACTAATTATTATGGAAAATTATGGATCTTCTAGAACTTTCCCCAGTTATTCTGGCAAGAAGTGCCCATGCACTGACATCGAGAAAAAGTTAACAATGCCTCCAAATTATCTGAACATCTTAAGTTTGTACAGATATAGGCACTTGGATTATATTTAATCCATGCATCTTTCATCCATGGATTAGTCACCACTAAATATAGCTTTCCTCTGTTTTACATGTGTTAAAATAGCTATTTAAGAATTTTAAAAACTGCTCATGTTATAGCATATGGTGCTAAATTTGAGAATGCAATCAATTCGGACTTCCATTTAGTTCTCTTGGCTGTTACTAAATGGGTGCTAAACTATACTCAAAAGATTTAAAAAAGGGTAAAAATGATAGAATGTTTTTAAGCAAATTTATGTTATATAATAATGGCTACGTGAATTTGTATTATTCATAAAACTAAATTTTAAACATACTGTAATAGTTCAAAAGCAACTGGATCATAAAGGAGGGCGGGAGAATTATCAGATAACTTAGCAAACTTGAAAATATTATAACCCTTTTTATTTTGTGAAAATCAAAGTGGAAAACAATATACACTTGAATTGATTTTATTCTTCTATTCTCAGAATATGTTCCATACAATGAGAGTCTTAAGTAATCATTGAAGAATCAGAATGATTCACAGATGGTGCAAGCGATTTAATTATTTTTAACCAGTTGTTCTGGACATGCTCAGAAGGATATTTCCAACCCCACTGCAGAAGCCATCTGAGCTCCCTTCCAGCTGGTGTTCCATATTTTCAAAGCAAATTTAGATTGCAGAAAATTACACTTTTTATTGTTGTGTTGCAAACGGAGGTCAAATTGCTGTGTATAAATTCTTGTTCTTTTTTTTCTTCATTGTATGAGTTATATTTATCAAATATCACGTCTTTTGTATGATTGCTATGGATTTGCCAATGTTATTTTACGTTTTGTGTTGTCTGGCACTTAGGAGGCACTAGATAAATGTTTATTCAATGAAAGAAATACCAATTCAGTGTATTCAAAATAAAACCTGAATTTACTTCTAGACTCACAGTAAGTGTATGGAGTTACCATTTAACTGCATCCTCACCATTATTGGGAGGTTCCCATTAAAAATGAACAAAAAAAGGAAGAAATCAATGTAATAAAACAATACCACGATCACTACCCCCACCACCAAAAAAACATCATCAACAAAACTCTGGGTTAATTCAATAAGTAAAACTACATCTTGATGCTGGAACCCTTGCCCCTAATTTTGTGGGATCTTAGGAAAGCTGCTTGACAAATTTTCATCATTTTAGGCTCTCATAAGGATAAGAGATACCCTTTGTAAAAATTTACTCTTACATAATTCATAATGCGGAATGACTGTAATATCAGGCAAGAAACATAACTGATATCTGTAATCATTTCCACTATGCTAAGAAAAGGGAATGTAATATGGACATCTCATTAATGTCCACAGTCACAATGAGAAGTAAAAAACTGTTCCCAAATAGTTCTATCAAACGTAATAATTTTTCAAGGTTGTAGCATTCAAATGAAGATAATACTAATTTTAGTGAACCAAGTCACTTCATCTGATGCCAAAAATGAGTTATATTTATTTTATAAGTAACATTATATGATAGCAAAACTGCACATATCAACAATTCATCATTTAATTTTGTATTTATATCCAATATTTCTGAAAAATATATAAATAATAGATTTTGCCATCAATATTTCCTAAAGAATGTGCTAAATTTCCACTTGATAGAAAAATTTGACATAGTATATTACTATGCTTTTTTTTGTTTATTATTATATTTGACAACACATTGCATGATGACTGTAGTCTATTACTGTAACTTTAATTCAGAAGATAAGCAAATATAAAATGTTTCCTCTAACACAGCCATAATCTAACTGTAAAATAATTGTGAATAGTGAGTGAAGCTTGACACATTTATTCTACTATTTTAATTTAACGTGCTACTTGAAGCCAGTCATTTGAGACAATATTCAAGAAGTAATATGTTGTATAAATCACGTATAAATGGTAAATTTGCTTAAACTTGCAAGAATATTAAATTTTAATTAACATCTTATTTTATACATAGTGATGGCTTTGGACTAGAGATATTCAGAAAACACAACATCCTATGTTCATATAGTTACTTACTACCCTTGATGAATTCAATTAATGTTCTTAAGCCTCAGTTTTCTATTTGGATTATTTGCTTTAACTTAATAGCTTATGTCTTTATTTTTCCCTCTATTATTCAAAAATTATATACTTCTATCGATTTAATGATTACTATAAAATTCTTAACATGCACAAGAAATTTTGCAAGTTTTCATTCTAAGCACTAAGAGAATCTTAAAATTGCTTTATTCATTATTGATTAATTACTTATCTTATGAATTAAACAAATATATATTGTGTACCTAGCCACTGATTTGGGTGTTGAGGACACAGCAGTGTGAAAAAAAGACAATTTTTTTTGCATTGTTGGGTTGGAGCTCTACTTCTAGGTAGGGAAATAAACACTCAAGAAGATAAAGAAGGAAAATATTGAGAACTTTCCTGATCGTGCACTTTACTGAGAAAAATAAATGGGGAAAGCATGGATAAAAACTGCGTGTGGGGGGTGGGGTGTATGTGCACACATGAGAGAGATTGAGAAAAACACTTTTGCGTAAAGAAGTTAAGGAAGAAATGAAAAGAGACACATGGATAAATGGGGGAGGTTTATTTTAGGCAGAGGTAGCACACAATGCAATGGGTGCATGTCAGATATGTACAAATAGCAGCAAAGGGGTCAATGTAGGTGAAGCAGAGGTAAAATATTAAGAGATAAGGCCTGAGTTAAGAAGTGGGCTATCCAGGTCAGATACCCCTTGAAATCCATGAAGGGTTTTGGATTTCACTTAAAAATAGATGGGAATTCATTGAAGGGTTATGATCAGATTTAAAAATGATTTATATTTTTCCAATGTTGTCCCTGTTTATTGCATAGAAATAGGCTAAAGAAAGCATGCGTAGATTTTTTTTTTCTCTGAAAATTTGAAAGAATGGTGCTTCCACTGCATTAGAGGGGAAAAGAATAATTTTGTTTTAATAAAGTCAAGACGCTGGATGAAAACAGCAAGACATACATGGAATAAATAAAAATGTCAAGTGCCCAAGGACCGAGCACTGAGGCATTTCAGCATTAGAGTAGGTACTACCTATGGAAACCGAGAAACAATACATAGAAAGGTAGGAGGTAAACTGGATGAAAAACTTAACCACCTTCTCAAGTTTCATCGATGTCCAGCATTTTAGTTCTGTTTTTTAATAGACACTTTTATACACAGTAAATGTTTAAGACTTTTCCATTTTTTTTTACCATTTTCTTTGCACATCATTCTCTTTTGCAGCTTCAATCTTCCATCTTGAATCATTCTCCTGCTTAAAGACCAATCTTGACGTCCTCTATAAAGAATTTTATGCTAGTAAACAGTTTCTGTGGGTCTGAAAAGGTCTTTATTTCAATGTTATTCCTGAAAGAGAGTTTCTATCAATACACAATTCTAGGTTCCTATGTGGATGTTCTTTCACTGTTTTTGAAAATATTATTCTACCATCTTCTGGCTTCTATCACTGATCTAAAACCAGGTACCATTTTAAGTGTCATTACTTTCTAAGGAAATATAGCAGTACTTAAAATTATTTTTTTTTTGATTCATCAGATTCATCATTTCATAGTGATGATCTATACTTACATTTCTTTTTTTAAATCTGAGTATTGCGATTTCTATTAAGTTTTGAAAATCCTAAGTTATTATCACTATAGATATTGACTTTTCTCCATTATGGGTAGGATTTATTTATTCCCCTTTACAGCTGAGAGAAGCCCTTGAAAGTTCTGAACTGAAGCAGGGGTTTTATTTTCACCACTATATTACGTGTTGTTGAAGGTCACATATTTTGTCCTAAAAAGTCTTGAAAACTTCTTCCTAGCCATTAGGCTCTCAATCCAGGTTCAGTTTCACATAAGATGATTTGATCATTCATGGCACATAGAGAGAAGAGAGGTTCCACCATAGCCCAGCTGTGTATTTAAAACTTTTAAAAATTGAATTTTATTCAGAATTTCCATACATTTGAAATGAGGGGTGAGGGATTAAGTTAGTCTGTCATCTTTCTGGAAGCTGATCCTCGCTAAACATGCCTCTACTTAAACAACCATTAAACTGATTATGCTACACAACTAGACACTAGAACAAAAAAATTCCGTACAAACAGTTATAACCATTATGATCATCAACAATCTAGAAAAACATAAAATGTTAGCTAATTTCTTTTTTAATCCTTGTAATATGTTAATTACAAAATTCAGCTGAGAGGAGAAAAATTCTACAAACAGCTACATCCTGGTTCAAGATTTCCCTTAACAACCATTATTAGTCTTTTATATTCACAACTCCATTTACTAAAGAACATTCTGCCTCTAAATAAGAAAATCATTTATCTTCCCAAATTCTCCAAGGATGTTGCACTGGCAGCTGAAAATCTTTGTTGTTATTTCAAGGCAAAGAAGAATATCTATGTGGCAATTATGCAAAGAAAATATATTTCCCCTAATTTTATTCTCAAAATGAGTTGCTTTTGTTACCTGATAGGAGACAATATAAAAACTGTGTAGCAGAGTATTAAATCTAGGCTCAGACATTATTTTACATAAGGTGGTGGCAAACAGCTCTGTTATTACTTTTCTTGTACATCTCTGCTTAAATTTAAGGAAATCCCAAACAACAGAAGAAAGATACAGTGATGTTCTTCCCATTTTTTTCTAAAGAATATTCTTTATTCACCATCACTCAAACAAGAAACCTTTCATCAATCTAAAATGAAATTTCCCTTTTCTACTGCAACTGCCCAGATGTTAAAGTCTATAGAATCTAACCCCTTCATAAAAAGTCATAATCTCATTAGCATATCAAATACACTAGAAAGTTATAGAGTAAGGAAAGTTTGCTTCATCTACTGTCTACCAAAATTGTTTAAACACTGAAACTTTTTCCTTTTTTATTAATAACTCCCACCATGTTTTGGAAAGCAGTGAGTTCAAGTTTGGCGTCTTCCATTTCTCAGATGTGTCCTTGGACAAATCTCTTAACCTCATTTATGCTTATTTTTCTTACAGTAAAATGACAATGAAAATGATGCTTGAGAGGGTCATTACTGTGATCAAACTAGATGCATGTGAAGACTCTTTGTGAATGTAAAATACTATTCAGATTCAAATAATTTTAAAAAGCTAGTGGAAGAATATTCACAATATATAGGTGTTTATTTTACAAATTTCTTCACTTAAGGACTATTTTTTTTTTTCTTGAGGCGGGGTCTCACTCTGCTGACCAGGCTGTAGTGCAGTGGTGTGATCCCTGCTAACTGTAACCTCTGCCTCCCAGGTTCAAGGAATTCTCATGCCTCAGCCTCTGAGAAGCTTGGATTACAAGCAACTGCCACCAAGCCTGGCTAATTTCATATATAAAACATATATATTATATATATAAAACATACATATATATAACATGTATATCTATATATACATGTGTATATATATAACATAACGTGTATATATATCATAACACGTATAGATATCACGTATATACATATATAATCACGTATATACATATATATCACGTATATACATATACACATATATATATACATATATATATGTTAGCCAGGCTGATCTGGAACTCCTGACCTCAAGTGATCCGCCTACCATGGCCTCGCAAAGAGCTGGGATTACAGTTGTGAGCCACCATGCCCAGCCAAGGACTATTTTAAATAACACATTTATTGCGGCATTTAGTCTACAAACAAGGTTAATTTTCTATCAGCCTTCCAAGAGCATGTATATTTTGGAAATGTGTACTTTAATTTTGTTAAAATATCCTATTACAATTACTCTGCTGTAGGACAAGCTATCCATTGCAATACAATATTGTAACCCTCTTCATATTCACCTTTTACCACCTCACTGTTAGGTTCCACAAGCTTTGTCTTTCCTTAGTATGCCTACTTCTAGAAGTAACCGTAAGAGAAAATGATGTTCTGAACAGCAGTCTTAAACTCCCAATTTGCATACATACGTATACGGAATATAAAATATTTATAACAGAAAATACTACATTACATAAAGAGATTATACCTCAAACTTCTATTAAATATTCATTGTTCCTAAATGAAAGGATATCTAAATAAGTTATAGCACCTATGCAAAATTCTAGGTGAAAAATATTCCATTAAAAAAATATGTTCAAAGGTACTGATATGGAAATGAAATTGGTTGTGTTCAGGTATAGAAAAGAAACCTTTAGGCCTCTATGTTAGCAGAATAGCAAAAAGGGAGATAAAGTGTGAGTAACAGAAGTGATAGCAAGGGGCTACATCACATAGCAGATCACAGGATTTCATTTAAAGAGTAATGGGCAGGAGGGGCCTGATATGATCTTATTAACACCTTAGAAGGAGCTCCCTTGCCTTCACCAGGAGAAATATGGTGCTAAGTGGGGAAAGACTGGAAGAAGAGGTTAGAGGTTGTTGAAGTAATCCAGATGACAGATAATAATCTTGTATATTAGCACTTCCATAACAGATACTGACGAGTGATTTGATGCATTTTGCAGGTATATCCAACAAGAGTTAAAATAATTTACATGGTAATGTAAGAGAAAAGAATCGTGAAGGATGTCTATGTTTCTGACTTAAGTAAATAATAGTGCAATTTAATAACATCTGGAGATGTTGGTAGATGCCAATAAATGTAGAAGGGGGTTGGATCATTTATTTTTCACTTGGCTATTGAATGTTTGAGGTGCTCATTAGGCATCCAAGATAAGAGCTTGTTGGATATAAAATGTTAAACATCAAGATCAAATACTTGGTATTTGATGTCATAACATGTTCAGCTCAAGTGGAAATGTATTTAGAAAATGGACATTTCTTTTTCTTCACTGAGGTGGGCTTTTTTTGTATTTTTTTGCTCCTCTTCGTGGAAAGGTCATGTATGCATACATATTTCAGAGGTTTAGCACTTTTTTGCTATCTAGAAACATTATAATTGGTAATAATTTATATAGAACACATTATGCACAAGCCTTAAATTTGTTGACATTATCTAGAATAAGTCTTATATTTATCTCCCTTTACATAGGCTATGTAATACATAGGATACGCAATAAGTCTTGAATTTGTTTTATCTCTCTTTACATACGATCAGTCAAATACTGCATTCTCCTAGTATTCTGTGTTTTCCTTGGTGGCACTGACCAAATTTTAGGATTATAAGCTTTTTTTTATAAATGTTCTTATTTACAGAGAAAACAATTTTATACAACTTTACATAGCTGTCTCCTTCCTTCTAGTTTCATTTTATTTTACACAAGTATATTGCTTAGTAATTATTTAATAAAAATCTATATCCAAGAAATTCTTAGTTTTTGTTTAGTTGTAACTAACTGTATGTCTGAAAATATTTTGCCTTAATTCTTGAATCATATTTTACCTGGTATTTGAAAATGTGCCTAACATTTTGAAGATATTATTCCACTGTCTTCTAAAATCTATTCTTGATGAAAAGTCTGCAGTCAATATTGTCACCCTGTAAATGTTCTTTTGTCTTTAGTAGCCTTTATGATACCTTTTTGGTTATTTATGCTCTGAGTTTCATTCAGAGCTAGCTGGTAGACTTGTTTTTATTTTTTCCACATTGGTTGACCTTCATTGAATTTGAGGATTCATTACAATTTAAATTTATTCCATTTTATTAAATTTCATTAATATGAAATATTGTCTCTTCCCCATAATCCCCATTTTTTCAACTTGAATCTTATTTCATGCAGATGTCTGAGCGATTAATTATATTTTCATTTCTAGACTTTGTTTTTTCAAATCTTTGTCATCACTTTATATAATGGCCTATTCTTACTGGAAAAAAATCCATTAAATTTTTATTTTTGTACATTAAACATTACTTAATATCCTTTGGTGATTATCCTCTTATCTCTATTTTCTTCAGGTATACATTCGCCTTTTAACGTTTGGCATCTGCTAACATTGCTTATAAATTTTTCCATAATAATCATAATTTTAGTTTGTAAGCTTATCTTCCTTAGGAGTTTCACATGAGCCTTGGGGGTTGTAGTGGTATCTTCATTATATAACTTTGTGTTTGCAAATGCCTGGGCACTCTGAGGTTATTTTCCAAATGCTACAATGAAGCATAAAAAAGTAGAAACAATTGTCTACTGTGGAGTTTCCAGTGCCTTTAGGTAGAAGAATCCAGATAGAGATCTGTGGGGCAGTTTATGGAAAATCATGCCCTTTCTTGGCAGTCATCAGATTTGTGTGATATTTCCTGTGTTTATTCTGTGAATCTAGAGAAAAGTATCTGCTTATATATTATGGAATCGAATTTGAAATTTTCATTGAACGAGATCTCTGTTCTTAACATTTTAAACAAATGGTGCATACTTAATTCTCTTAATGACTTATGAAAATATTTTAAAAATTAAAGATTATGTCTATTTTCCAATGTTAATGTATATACAGAAAGGAGAAGAAGAAAACTTTCATGCATTGAGCCTACATAACGCAGTAGGTGTTTGACAAATATTACCTTATTTAATCCTCAGAAACATCCTTATCTCCATTGTACAGATGAAGTAAATGAGACTCAGTTTATCCATGATCATACAGCACTCAAAGTCACTGGGATTCATATTCAAGGCTGTTTATCCAGGAGTTAATTTTACTAGACCACACTGCTGTGATAATACATCCTATAGGAATATCCCTTTTCCTCAATTTACAGTCCGTGCTTGGTCTTAACTAAGGAACCCAGTTTCTAAACCAACAGGAAATATATTAGAAATGTTTGGAATTCTTAACTAAGGCAGGAGTTTTCTCATTGTGAATATCTGGTAAAATTTTTTACCTGCTTCCTCCCAGTCTCCTGCCTCTTCTTTATCATCTCCAGGTTTGCCCTGAGGACCACAATTTGCAGATACCCTCTACTATGCTTTGGTCTGCATTCCTGTGTGGCTGGGCGCTACCTCATGATTGTTCCCTCAAAGTCTCAGTCCTTTTCTGACCTTTATTACTACCGTATATAGCTCTGACACGGACAGAGTCCCCTAAATGCCTTAATTTTACACTGGTTAGCACTTCTCTGAGTCTTTATTTGTGAAATAAGGAAAATTAATTTTTCATTTTAAACTCACTCAGCTCTCATATTCTAAGCACTTTAAGAGTACCACTTACTATTTCAACTTGTTGCTGTAAAGACATGAAAGATGAACTTTAAGCCTAGAGTTTATATCTAGAAAAAACAAAAAGGGACAGTTAGGAAAAATAAAAATCAAACAATTAGAGAAGGAGAATATAGGGGGAGGTAAGAAATTCTGAAGCTATGGCATATGCTGCATCAGAGCCATTGTAAGTTTATATCAAATACTACTGTTCATTCAGCTGCTTACTGTGACTACCACAAATGACTCTAGTGCATAAGAATTGGGAAAGATTAATCAGTGGCCACAGTGAAATTAGTTTTAAAATGCACTGACAATTGGTGAAGTATAAAGATACGTCTTGAATATTTCTACATCCAACTGTCTATCTATCTACCTAGCAACCTATATACCTACTTATCATCCACTAATTGTCCTTCAGTTCTAATTAAAATCCAATGCCAAATATAACTGCAATATTAAATTGATTATTCTTCATACAGATTGTGATTACTTTATTATCATGGATAATTAAGAGTTAAGACAGAAATAGCCCCCTTCACATTCAGAATTTTGGATCTTTAATATATAAAATTTAAGAATAAATCGTTTATGAGGAAAATATATCCTAGAATTTTACTACAATTTTTAAAAAAATATATACTGGTTCACATATGCTTCCTTTATTTATTATTTGTTAAGAGCCTACTATGAATAGGGACATAATGGCATTTTAAGTAAGTGATTTATGGAGATTT
Organism: Symphalangus syndactylus; assembly: GCF_028878055.3. Lineage (NCBI taxonomy): Eukaryota > Metazoa > Chordata > Mammalia > Primates > Hylobatidae > Symphalangus > Symphalangus syndactylus. Next base: position 46,463,082 of record NC_072447.2, read on the forward strand.
TTGATCCTGTGCCTATTTAGCCATAAACCATTAGCAACTTGATTAGTTTGTAACGAATTTTAAACCTGCCTATTGGGTGTGTCAAGACCTGGGGAAAATTGGAACGGAGAAATGAGTTACTAGTCAGATAATTCAAAGCAAAGGACTTCCCCTTGAATGATCTATTAAATTGAGGTGAAACTATTTTACTAGAATTTTCTTTTTGATTGCCTTAATCTTTTGCTTCATTTTGCATCTGCAGACACAGGCTTGCTGGTTAGTGTAAGGTTATTTAGGACACATTACATTCATAACATCTAATATGAAGGATAATAGGCTGAAACATTCAGCCAGGTGGAATTAGACTTCATCTGCAATACAGTTTCACTATTTCTTGTATTCTTCCAATTGCTCAGAATATTCCCCTGCTATTAAACTTTAGGGTATTAGATTTAACAGAAAACGGTGTATTTATGAATTTTCTTGAAGTATTAAAAGAAGTCACAATAATATGCAACATACTTCCCTTATATGTTTATAAAATAAAGTTATGGTAATTGCCTTTGACATTTAAAAAATATACACCAAATTAAATGGAACTGACATTATCACAGAAGAAGTTCCCAAGAAGTCTCATGCATGGGCTGAACCCTATGCAGTTGTTATTTACATAGGGCAAAATGGTTGAGTATCTGTTTGACTCATATAATTCAACCTAATTTAACTATAAAGACTTAGTTTCCAGACTTTGACATCCTGGTTTTGTTAGGAGTACTTTCTTCTATAATTACAGATGTCGATCATTCCTCTTCAGCTTACAAGCGTTAATAATAGGAACAAAAATGTACCTGTCAGATAACCTCTATGGTTTATACCTATTACAAATAAAGAAGTGAGACCAAGCTAACAATTCTGAATTGCCTTTTTAAAGAGAGAACCATACACTTTCCATTCAGTTGTTTGAAACAAGAGCAGTCACTCCTTTTTGTTTTGGCTGGTAACATTTCAGTAATAACATTATCTGATATTGTTCAATCTGCAATCGATTACCAACCATCTTTCTAGGCATCCAGTCCTTTTATGATCATTGTAACCCATTAAGTACTTAAACCAGGTGTGAGGACTAAGTTATTATTCTTCAAGTCAATGAGATAATGGCTTATGCAGGCTGATGTAAGATGTACCACAAAATATTTATTATTTATCATGTATACATTAAGAAAGTAAAATCAGCATGGGATGATCTCAGGAAAGCAATACATATTTCTTGGATTAGACATTGAAGTAAAGTGAATGTATGATAAATTGACAAATTAACATTGCCAATGTTATGAAAAATGATGTAGCAAAAAAAATTAAGATGTATTTTCATTTTTGATAAGGGGTTTTCCCTGTTATCTGTTAATTTCTTGTGTCTTTAATTGGCAAAATTAAGCACTAGTGTTACAGAAGCCCAAAGTGAGGGAAACTACTCACTTTCAGAATGTACATTAGAAGTTTAAAATTGCACCCAGATTTTTTTGTCTCTTTTTTGTTAGCAGGCCTCTGTTAATAGAGTAGTAGTTGCAAACACATATGTGGGTTTGCCAGTAACAACTCACAATTTGTGCAAAGTTGAGTCTTCGAAACTGAGCAAATTTGCTCTCAATTTCCCGCCAGCGCTTGCTGAGCTGGATCTGAGTTGGCTCCACTGCCATTGCGGCCCCATCCTCAGACAAGCCCTCAGCTTGCCTACGCACTGCATTCAGCTCCTCTTTCTTCTTCTGCAATTCCCGATCAATTTCCTATTGAGCAAAACCAATACAGGGCCCAGGGCAGTTAGCTAACCACATCAACCGACTTGCGAGCAGCAAATACTTCTCTCAGAAATTTCAAAGGCTGTTGTCCCTTTATTGTCATCCTTCGAAATTTACAAATATGAAAGGCATGACTGTCATCCTCGCTCAATAATCCAAACATTATTTCAGTTATCCTTTGAATGCTTGGTTTTAGATATTCTAATTAAGTAAATATTTAAATTGGTCTAACATTTTCTTCTAAATTCCTCTGGTGTCTTGGGATTTGAATCAATTTGGAGGGATAACTCATTATTTATTAGGGACCATCCATATAGAATATAATTTAGAGGGTAAGTGAGTAAGTTATTTATTTCCTTTTTAAAGGTTTGAGGAACTCAACAGAGAATGAAGCAAAATAAAAAGTGTAAAATAATAACAAAAAACATATTCAGACAATATGCAAATAAATCTATAGAGATTTAACACTGATGTGTGAAGATGCTCTGATGAAATGAATGTGCTAACATGAGTAAGAAGTCGTCCATATACCGATAAGTCATTAGTTCATCTGGAACAAAGATACACAAAGTCAATTACAATTTTACCAGAAAACACATCACATTTCTTAAATCATTTTACATAGTCTAAAAGCAAAACATTTTATTCATTCAACATTACGTCAATTGAATAACACTTAATACATTTACTGAAAACAACACACAATACACGGAAATGCATCAAATCAAAGAGAACGTTAATAGAAACAAGCACATCAACATTTTAAATATGATCTTCACAGGTTAATTAAACTGTATAATAAAATCTGGTATTGACATTCTAAAACAACATTACCTTTATTTTCCTTTCATCTCTGGGTTCAGGTAGGCTGGCTAATTTTTTTTCAATGTCATCCAAGCATTTCAGGAGATCATCAGCCTGCCTCTTGTACTGATACCACTGATGAGAAATTTCTAGAGCCTTTTTTCTTCTTTGAGACCTCAAATCCTGTTCATGGTGCAGACATTATTAAAATATCAATATATATGTATACTGCACTTCTGGCTGCAGTTATTTATCAAAATAATTTGCGTTACTCATCTTTTTGTACAACTTAGGTTAAATTCATATTTAAATGCAAAATATACAAAGACATAATTAAATTGTGTATTCATGAGGCAGGACCCATGTATAGGAAGCTAAGAAACCTGAATAACACACTTAAAGCATTTTCTCTTAGCATGTTCAAACGTGCTTAAAAATTTTGTCACATTTAACTGACTCTTAATGAGCTAACTGTTGTGTAGTTTATGTGAAAGAGTTTAATATACGAATACAATTGACTTAACTAGATACAAACCCACAAACCTAGTAAGTTTGTATTTGACTTAAAATAGGTAAAATTCTAAAATGTGTATCTTTAGCCTTGGGGCTCATCAACAAAACTTTATGTACTCAACCAATATACATTCATGTTTTTAGAAATGCCTACATAAGATTTTCATAGGCCATTAATATTTTATGATTAGAAATATAAAGCCATATTAGTTGTCTTATAAACTGTTCCAAGCTGTATGTGTAGAAGTGTCACCATTGTTTGTATATTTGTGAACATAATAAAAAATTATATTAGACAAATGCTTCTCCTTCCAAGGCTTGCATAGCCAAATTTATCTTACTATATCCAATCATGCTCTAAATGCAAAACAATTAACTATTTGAAAAAAGAAAACAGCAAGTGCATGCTTTCAAATCGATGTGATAAGACTAATTTAATAAATCAACAATGGGGGGAAATCAGTCATCATGCTCTTTACGAGCACACCCAATATCTTCTGTGATTAATAGAATTAGTCAAAATGCCATTTTATAATTCATGGGAACATAAGCTCTGCATGCAGCTTTCATTTCTACAGAAAGTAGCAATTAGGGTTTTATTCACAGGTTTAATTCGAGCTAAAAAATAATAAACATCAGAGAATTTCTAAAAATTCATTGCATTGGAAAGCTTTGACCTTCTCTAAAATATTTCATAAGGACCAGAATTGGAGCTATTTGACAGGTTGAAAAAGTTATTCAATATGTTGGTATACATTGGTTTGGCGAGTAGGGTTCACGATTTTGATTAATCAACTTATAGCCTATATTTGCAAGAATGAACTACATTCCATTATCCAGTTTGTTTAAAATTCGGAATTTAAAACTTGCTGTACTTTATGTTTCATGTTGAATTTTCAAACCTTCTGATGAGTCAGATCGAATGCTGCTTTTTTCAAAGGTAACAAGATACAGCCACGTGAATTAGAGTTGAGCCATGCCTTATTTGTGACGTAACTCACATCCTTGCCAAGAGAAGGGGTTTGGTGGTCATAAATCTGAAACATCTTTCATTTCCTAAGCACAAAGTGATGTATAATATGTAAAATATTCAGAGATGTCATGTAGATTTCTTTAGAGGAATGCCAGATAACCATTAAACACTGCTATTCAGTAGGACACATACCATCACACGATCAGTGTAGATAGTTCTGAAAGCTTGCTCACAGTTGGAAGGGTGTGAGTTACATAGCGTTCCGATTTTCTAGACACATTATGGTGTGCTTTTGCACTCCCTCGAGGAAGAGGCCTTTTCTGTTTACTATATTTATCAGCAGTTACCTTCAGAACACCTGCTAGCCAATTAGACTTTCCTTGTGGATTCCTTGCAGGCACAATATTGTGTAATTACATTCTCAGCAGTGTTTATTTGGTTGACTATAGGAGAAAAGGTTTTATTCTCTTATTTGCATGTAGAAAGCAGACTCCATCTACCTACTAGGTGGATCCACCTTCATAACTACATAGCTCCAAAGAGTGATTTACAAGGAAAGCTCAGCAATTAACAGTATTAGAAAATCAGCCATGCATGCAAATAGTGATTATTGCAAAGCATATACAAAAAAAAGTTTCTTTCACAAAACTTTCCACATGTCTAGTCTCAAGAACTTCCTAGATATTATTATAGAAAAATTAAGTTTATCCTGCTCCTCCTGCACAATCCGGATGAGTCACGTGGGGACTTGAAGCCATACACTACACTGCTTAATATGAAAGTGACAGTTCTTATTAAAGGACACTAAGATTATTTTTTAGGATTCCCATATAAATGAAATTTGACTTTTGTAGATAGTTGCAAAGAGTGACTTTCTTAAAGGCATAATAAAATTTTAAAAATAAATAAATGAAAAGAATCTAGGGCTTATTAAACAAGTATCAAATTACCAAAAAATTGGACCTAATGCAAGTAAAATCAATTAAGTAAAGAAAGCAGGAATAATGGATACATGTAGATCGGTTATTCTGGCAGTTAGGCAGGTTTTTTTCAATATAAAGTAGCTGATAAAAATAAAGCACATTAGAAAATTAAATGTGTAAGTACTACGAATGCATTTCCTTCTTTCAATTACTACTTAGAAAAATGTCTTTAAAAAGCCATAACTTTTAAGCAACACATCTTTCAAAATCAAATACCACTCAAAAATGTTAAATAAAGCACACACATTGCACAGAAAAAGTGAGTTTCTGATGACTAAGAGTCTTAAGCAGATTTTATTAATGCACATTATATTTTACCCTATATATTGAAAAAACCACAGGCAAGGTATATTATAATTTTAGCTCTAATACCTTGAGAGCATTATGTTTTGTCTGTAACAGCTGCTGTTTTATCTTTATTTCCTCTCGCTTTCTCTCATCTGTGATTCTTTGTTGTAAGTTGTCTCCTCTTTGCAACAATTCTTTTACAGTACCCTCATTGTCTTCATTCTGATTAAAAACAACAAGTACAGTCTTCATTTTGGTTTTTAAAAAGCTGTACATTGTTAAGAGATAATAAGACATGTTATTTAAACACACAAAAAAATCCAATTTAAAACTTTCATGGAATGTTATTATAAGATACTGTGCTCATAGCCTTTCTTTTACATTTTGTACTATAGGTTTTAAAATAAATTTCCTCCCATCTAGTTGTAAAGAACACATTTTTAGGGGCACCTGTAGAAAGATGGGGGAGTGTGGTACTTCATCATGTCAGACAAGTCATGAGTTACTGTGAAAGTATTCTTTTGGCTTTTTTAGTGTAGTTCTAGAAATTAAAAAATTAGAGAAATGAGCTAATGTTATCATTTATAATGTTAACTGATCCATAAAGGAATACAGATGTGTATTTGTGACTGAGATAACAGCAAATCTGAAAATATTAACTACATGAAAATATTTTGTTTTAAATGTACACTAATTCCTAATAACTCCTGCTTCATTTCTGAAACATAAATGCTCAATATTAATAGGAGAAATATCAGGATATTAATAAAAATCATGTGCTAAGATACCATCAAATAATTTCTAAAATATGTCATATATGCATGTTAATTTTAAATACGATCAATATTAAAATATGGATTGGAAAATGGATTTAAACATTTTCAATGGGTATTTTATTCCTTCAGACTGCAAGAACAATATCTTAATTTTCTTTACTTAGAAATAAAATGTTCTGAATAAATGCTGGTCTAATAAAGTCGCATACATGACCATGTGATTTTTCATCTTTAGTGTTAACTCAGAATGTGAAAACTTTATATCAAGTTGTCTCACATTGTAATGGTACTCAAGGTACACTGAAGACATAAGGAAAACAAATAATAAATGTCAAAAGTCACACGTATTTGTATGTGGGTATTACAATTCAAGGAATTAGATATTATATATTTAAATTTATAATGCATAAACTACAACTCACAACTGAGGACTTATTCATTTTGTATGGGGCAATGTGATTATTTTTGTCAGAGACTGGTCAATCATCTAAAGAAATGTACAGCATAATATAGACACATTATATACTCGTTATAATATAGACACATTATATACTTATAGGCTGTAAAAGACTTTATTTTAAAATGTGTTGTAAAAGTCTGTAGCATTTTCTAGGGCTGAGGTAAAAAAAAAAAAAAATTAAAAAACCCACTTCACTTTCCCTATACCAGTTGAGGACTCTAGGGCAGAGTTGGGGTCAGCCCAAGAGGTAATCAGTACTTTTTTCATCTTGGTGCCCTCTAGTTTCTTCTTTGACCTGAAGTAGAGATTGTTGTAACTCAGCAACTTGGAAAGCCTCTTCTGTCTTTCTTTCCACAAGCTGAGTTGGCAAGGCCACCAAACCCCATAAATGGGGAGTATTGACTGAGGCAGCTCCAGGAAGTGGGAACTAAGATTGGCGGAAATAGTTCTCCTATTGCTTCACACACTTATTACCTAAAATTTACATATTGTCTTCTGATGTCACTTTCAAGCATTGTCTGAGAAGGCTCTAGAACTTGTAATTGTAAAGGTTAAGAATGCCACAGAGGTGATGGCAGTGAAAGAGGGGAAAAAATTGTGAAAAAGAGGATGAGGAGAGAAAAAAAGTCAGTTAATAAGGACGTGATGTAAAAATATTCAAGCCAGAGAGAAATGTAGTAGATATTTTGAAATTAGTTGGGATTCAAGGAGAATATTCTGAGGTTGGGAAGAGCCCACATGGTCATATTTCTTTACTCCCATGAAATAAGCAGCATGAATTTATATACATTTTAGACATATAATGTACTAACTAATTAACTATTTGGTAAAACCACTTTGTGGGAAGTTATAATAAATAATGTTCATATTATGCATTATTCTCTCTTCATTGAAATAAATGTTATACTATCAAAAACATTGCTGATACAAAATGTCAAAAATCTATGATAGTTGAGTATTTTATTAAATTTTTAGTTTATTTTATGATTTGACTCTTTTTTCCAATTACATTTTGCCCTTGATAAGTTCAAAAGTAGGACAGGTCAAAAGAAAATTGCTGGGCTATTTATTAGAAACTGTAAGTGCTCCTATATTACCATACCATAGTAATTCAGCATTTGTAATAAAAGGTCAAGAATATTCCGCATTTATAAAAATCATTAGAATCATAAAATGTGTAATATGTGTTCTGAAAATTCAGTTGGAGACTTATCTAAGTTCTTTCCAAATATTTATTTCCACTCCTAGTTCATTCACACTTTTATCACAACCAATTTACCATATCTTTATTGAAGTCTTCCTCTTTCAGATTCACCCCCTGCTGAATTTCAGCCTCCAGTGGTTCAAGCAATTTTTGTATATCTGAGTTAAACTGCTCCAATTCCTTCAAAGGAATGGAGGCCTAAAAAAAAAGATAGTGCTAATTTAAATCAAAATTAATTTTTATTAGAAACATAAACCAAAAGAAATACATTTATTCAACCTCCTGTTGCTAAACTAATCACATGCATTAGGTTTCCATATTATGTTTTATGAACGGTTTTGAGATACAACTGGAAAAGTACCTGAGGTTGCAAATAAGGAGAAACATTTAACATCACCAGAGCTAAACACACATGCAAGATAGTACAATTCATCATTTGGTGATATCAACAACAGTCAATTTACAGATACGTTTGAATGGGCTAATTTTTAATATTCTAAAGTCAAATTTGATCTTATTTTAAATATTCTGATACAAATACATTTGGGTAAATATGTCTCATCAGAAATTCCCTCATTCATCAAATAACAGTAACCTCAGGTAGAAATGCAGAATTGTCATCTTATCCTTAGAAAACCTACCTGGCAATCTGCTCAGATGTTTTAAATGACATTTTTAGCACAGCAAAATTGACAGGCATGCTCTTCTAAGACAAACAATGCCATTAGCTTGCCTTAGGAACAGTTTTGTTGGTGATGCAAACAAATTCAAACGAATAAACCTAATATATTTCACATAAAGAATCTATTCTTTTCAACCTTGTAAACATCAGTTTCTTTACTTTTGAATTCATAATGACCGCAGTCTCACAAAACTTTAAAATCTCTTGACTTTCTAAACAAAACCTTTGAAAAGGAGTGATAAGTGAAAAGACATGGAAAATCAAATATATATTCAAAAAAGTGGGCAAGGTTTAGTTATTAGATTAAAATTCTGTTAATAAAATACATTGATACTCTCTCGATCTTTATGCTATATTTCCTTCCATTAAAACACTAGAACATATTTTATATAGGATAGCTTTTGAAAACCCATAGATGACATACAGAAATCTGATTTTCTTTCAGAGCTAAAACTTTTTACTTCTGTAAAACCAATTCGGAATCATCCCCATGTCTTTTGCCAGGATGATTACATTCATCGAGTTTGGTCCCCACCTACCCTTATCCAGTGACATTACCAGGCAGAGGTTGAATTTTTATTAGATGGCAACTTCTGGTGAACAATACGAATAAGTGTAGAAGAAAAACTATCTAAAGGTAATAATCTGTCACTACTGAAAAAGTGAATAATCAAATGCTATTCATGATGACATGATTCTCATATGCAACATGAATAACCACATATCCTCTAGGTACTTGTACATATCCCTGAAAGGAATTATGAGATAATTTTAAGTGACCTATTACGGTACCAGTTTTTAAATCCTACTGATCATTTGCCATTTGAAATATCATAAGTTATTTGAACCAGTATAGATTGGTAGTGCTATAAACATGCTTAAAGTTTCAATGTCTGCATTATTAGCAACTACTGTACTTTAAAATCATACATTGTTTAGATGATGGTAAAAGTAAAAAGATTAACATCCCTTAGAATCATAAATATGCAATTATCAATTTGGTGATATTTTATGTTATTAAACGGTTGTTCACATTTGCTAATATTTAATGAAAGCAACTATGTTCCATGTGATTTTGTGAATACATAATGATAAATAATGTTTAAAATAACTTTTATTGTGTACTTGGATGTCAGAAGAACATAGGTCTATTTGCAGTCAGATTTACCTGTTTTATTCCAACTGCTTCTCCTCTAGCTCATCTCTCCATGAATTTAACTTCTATTAATTTAAGATACAATTTTCTACGAATTTAACAATTTTTTATATCTTCCAAATCTTCACACTAAGCTGTTATCTCACTTTTGAATTCCCATTTAGACTCTCCAATAGCCAGCTGAATTTTCACTTGAAGTTTGACATTCGTAGTATGGAGTACATTATCTTTCTCGCCAACTGCTTACAATACTAACTTCCCTAGTTCTGTTAATAGAAGACCATTTCTCTCAGTCGTTCAGGAGTAAAACGTAAGTCATGCTATTTTTGAACATCTCACTCTAATGTCTAATAAATATCAAGTAAGTGTCAAATGACTTGCTATGATCCACTTGCTGTGTATTCCCAGAGACTCTATCATTCCTGATCTTTACACAAAACTAAGGCAATAAGCTTTTAACAGATGTAAAATCTCTTTTCAGTCAAAGCAGTTCCAGCCTGTGCCCAATGATCAGCTTACTATGTTTCAAAAACCTTTCTTTCATTATGCTATTTATTTGCTTAAGAACCTTCTGCATCTATTGAGTATAATTAGAATAAAGTCCAACCTCCAGCACAGTAGTCAAGGCTTCTCCTAATCTTGCCCCAAAGACTTGCCAGCCTTAAATGTTCCTAATATAGACCTTTTTCTCCAGGCCATTTGGTGATCTTCTGTTATGCCTCCTTCAATGCCCTTAGAATACTTTTCATCTTGTAGTGAAGAACATAAACGTCTGTATGAAAATGCATAGATTGAATCTGGGCTGTACCATTTACCAGCTGAGGGAACTTAGACAAGTTATTTATCCTTATTGAACCTCAGTTTCTTTATAACATGGAGATAAGATGAGTATCTACCTCATAGGGCTGTTACTAAGATCAAATATGTTAGAATGGTGTCTGGTATATAATAAAAGCTTAATAAATGTTGACTATTATTTACTCTCAAAGTTCTATGCGTCCATCCAATACAAATACATGCTCTATAAATCTTGGGTCTTATTTGTTTCCTCTCAAAATCCTAATCATCCACTGGCTCAATTCAAGCCCTTCCTCCTTTGAAATCTATGCTTTTAAAGGATAAAATAACTGCTAATTGATATAATGAGTCTTTATTTTACCATGGGATTTGATGAAATCATAACATTGTAATGGTGAACATGGAGGATTTTAGATTCCAGTTTGGTAGAGTTACATAATTCTGAAGAACAAAACTACTGATTAATTTATCTGCGGCAATAGAGAAAGTGATATCACAGCCTTGCATTTACTTTACAGTGAGTGGTTTGTTTTTTTTTAAATCAGGAATTATTTGGAGACAGAAAAGGCATACAACAGATACAGTCAGTGGGGTGTGTTCCCTAGCCATCTTATGGAGCTGAGTTTCTCATGTTCAACCTACAGTCATTTCTGGTACATAGTAAATATTCATAAGTAAATATTTTCTGAAAAAATAAATGAATAAAAGACTAATAATTGAGAGCCAAAACAGACATTTCAAGGATCTATTTTAGTGACATGGGATTTTAAATAACACAATTTCTATGTAGAAATTTCAAAACACCTGACTGGTTAGCATTATATGAGTATGTATATTAACTGCTGCCCAAATGCTAAGCAACATGATACCACCAGGTAAACACAAAAAAGGGGAAAGATGGAAAAAGAGCTTTGGGAGAGACTACCAAAAAATCAATAGCTAATTATTCAGCTAAGATAATCGAAACTTAGACTTCTTTAGTTCAACGTGTAGGGTCTACATTTTCCAATAAAAGACTACCATGCATTTTGTTAAAAAAATTATGAAGATTAAGAATTTGAGTAGTTTTATTTTGTGTAGTTTCAAAGTGATTAACTAAAATCAGTGGGCAGAAATTATTCGGAGCCTACATTTTAGTTTTATATAAGAACATCTGATTAGGATTGCAATTTTTTTAAAAACACTGATTTTAAAGTAATGCTAAACGTTTATAAGCAGAGACTAGATGAGGATGTATTCAGTCACATTTTAGGAACAAAATCCTTTTCACATGGACATTTTCTTAAAATTTTATAACCTTACAGTAAGTTCTTCTCTCTAAATTCAATTAGAACTTTTACAGTAGTGCAGCTCAATAGAAATATAATACAAGCCATATATGTAATTTTAAATATTCTAGTTGCCATAGTAAAAAACAAAAAACAGATAAAATTAATTTTAATGATTTCACTGAGATGTCTAAATTATCATATAAACTCATAATATGAAAATATGAATATTTTACACTTTTTATATTCTCTTCAACACCCACACATATTTTACACTTATTTATACATCTTAACTTGGAGTAGCCAAATTTCTAAAGCTCAGTGGCCACATGTGGTTCATGACCACCTTATTAGGCAGTATACAGCAATATTAACCATTATACTCATAACATTGTAAAGAACTAAGAGTTCATAATCACTTTGAATAAAATAGTGATGTTTTGTTTATAACTTGTGGTGAATTTAGATTATTCTTACGTCAGTCTTATTATTTTGCATTATGTGTTCTGAGTAAAATTTTCAGGCAGTCCTCGGGGTATAGGAAAAATTACGGGAGTGGGATTGACCTGTTATTTCAGGAGTTTCTATTCTCATTTATGTGTATCTCAGCTTGTGTTGCACTGCTTTCTTATAGACAGGAATATAATATTACTTGGCTTTCAAAGATATATGCTTTGTCACTCTAAATAAATTTTCCATCCTTAAAGTTGGCAATATGTCTTATACTACTCTATTTTCCAGTGAAAACACTGCCTTTTTTTATACAGAAAAAGGTGCTTATTATATCAATCAGTAGTTTTAGAACTACCTATGTATTAATTTAATTAACCAGTGACCAATTTTATAACCAAAATAAGTTTATCAAACAGATTGTTTTAGCTATGTTATTGGCAGGATAGCACCAGCCATTTGACAGCCATATGATTAATAGTCTTTGGACACAAAGAGTTGAAAGAAATTCATTGCTTTTCTAAAGAGTTCACTAGTTCAGCATTAGGTTATGCCCATTCTAAAATAGAAAACACTTTCCCACCCAATTAAAATTTTACATGTCACTCCTTGGTCTTCACTGTCTTTGTAACTTGGAATTCTTATGCAACTTTATAAAGCAAATATATAATAAGAAAGCATTTATAATTTAAAAGCTCATTCTTGAGTCACCAAAGTATATCATGCCTGCTTTTCAATTCAGAATTATGATAGATTGTCTAAAGCAGTTGAAAGCAATGGCTGATAAACCACCTTAATTATTGGGTAAGTTACTTCTATTGACTTTAAAGGAAACAGATGACCACAAAAGAACTAGAATCACAATTAAATCACACAATGTTAGACAGTACACACAAAATAGGTTTTCGTTATATAGAAAATAATCAAACAAAAGTTACAGTATTGTATGAGAAAGTGTATACCAAGCATAAGTTTTGGACACTTTAATTTTTTACTTACCTTTTCATTTTAAGAGCTTTAGCATGACTGTGCAGTCATACAAAATACATATAAATTAGAACACAGGGAAGTATAATAAATGGGTAAATGGACACATAAAGAAGAGACAGAGAAACTGAGAAAGACAACACTTTGTTTTCCTTGATTTTTTAATGTTTCAAATTGCTTAACAACTATTAATTGTGCTTTGTTGGATTATTTAAGGATTAATGAAATTTAAGGCTTTGTTGAGGTTTTGGCATTAAAGCTGACTTTTATGACAAGTTAACAAAGAATAACAGAATGAAGAAAAGCAAGATCAATTACAAAGTGATTCATTGTAAATTGAAAGCATTCAAAATTACTCAGATACACTTTATTAGTTTTAAAATGTAAGCTTTCTTTGGTTAAATATTACTTTGGCATGCATAGATACACTAGAATAATAATGGCTGTGTTTACACAGACAGCAAGTAAACATTTGTTAATCTGGACTATGGAATCTTAATAATCATGATAAATTACCACTATATTCAAATCACACTAAAACCTAAATTGAAAATAAATAATCCAAGTGCTATAGATTGGTTTAAAATTGCTTCAAATCCATCAGTCTCCCTTTTCCATTCTGCAGCTTTGAAAATGTATGTATCATTACAATATTGATATAGAAAAAGAAGAAGAATTCATGGAAACCAAGATGAAAAATTTCAAGGACAAGCAACACCCTATAGTACAGAAAAGACAGACTACTGATATGATACGAAGAGTTATTTCACATCACTCTATCTGTAGAGGAAGAGAACTCACAAAAACAAGTAAGTGTATTGGAAAGATACTACATCTGTGCTACAAGAAAGATTATTTAAAATATGGTTTATAAACTTATTTATTCTATTATTTTAAAGTTATTAGAGCAAACAAGAAAATGTAAGAAATATTATTTTTTAAATTAAATAAATTGACTCCAAATAGTGACATTTCATTGGTTGCATTCTTTGGAGACTAAGTAAAGTACTGGTTTACCTTTAATGCTTTGATGATAAAAATGTGAAAATGTGACTAATTTATGAGGCTAATTAGAGGATATTACTCAGTAGATTTCAACTGATTTTGTATTGATGAGGTTAATTTCATGATTACACATTTTAAAATTGGATGCAAAATATATTCATGGGTCAAGAATCTGCTGCCTACTGTTTACCTTTTATAAAGATTAACTTATAATATTTCTCTATTTCATGATTACATGAGTTTTTGGAGTAGGAAATGAATTAAAAGAGGAAAACATTTAACTCTAAAATATATGGGGGAGAAAGATAAAAGTAAAAACATAACACTTTAAGCAATTTTGTATTTTAAACTTTCTTTGGATTTACTTAGGTAGTTTTCCAGTTTTATTTCTTGCATGCCCCCTTCCTTCTTCCATGTCTTCCTCCCTGCCACCTTTTGTTCTTGTCATTTTTAATAAAAAAGTGTAACGAAATCACTGTATTTGAAGCGAAATTGGCTATGTTTACACTAACACATAGTAGACCAACAAAAAAATATTTGATGACATAAACAAAGGCAGTAAACTACGCTGAGTCACCGTATTGAAGTGGCCAAAGCAATGGACTGAGATCTAGTATTTTCTAACCAGACTGTCTAACTGTGAGAACTTGGTCAACTCACTGACACTCTCATAACCTCTTATAAATATCTGAAACTCTCTGGTCCAAAGCAAAATTGCTTTTCAACTTCTGACACTGATCAGGGGACTCATTTTCCTTTATCAAAGGAGAACAATCAAGATTCACCAAATAGCTTTAATTATTTCAACTGTTATGCTAACAAGACCCAGATAGTTTTATCAAATGACACTGCTCACCAAACTCAATTACACATCTACTTTAAAAATATTTTACATGGTTACCAAAGGGATTTATTAGCAAAGTTTCAATGGACTTAACCTTGTTACAGAGATAACCAATTACACATGTGGAAAAAATAGGCTAGCATAAAAATACGTTGTTAGGTTCATATTTTTCTTATTCATTTTAGTAAAATGAAATTTGCAGAGATTATATAGTTTGACTAGTGATCTGTTACTATAACCTGAAGATATTAGTTGTAAATATTACATATTTCATGCTCTACACATTATGCAATATTTACAAGTCTTCACCTCAGATTTCATCTGTTTTTTAGACAAAATTTTACCAAAAATGAATACTTATATACCTACAATGTACCTACAAAAATTAAAAAAATTAAAATTAAAATAATATATATACCAAGTATACTGTTACAATTAACAAACAATATTATTTTCCATCATAGAAGGTGTTAAGTTATAATATGATCAGAAAGAGACTGCAAAATATCAATACATTTGCATTGATAAATCTGACTACAGAAAATTAAGCTTTAATTAAAATTTTTCAATCCAATAAATCTTCATTGGA
This sequence comes from Symphalangus syndactylus, assembly GCF_028878055.3. NCBI lineage: Eukaryota > Metazoa > Chordata > Mammalia > Primates > Hylobatidae > Symphalangus > Symphalangus syndactylus. The sequence goes on from NC_072447.2 coordinate 46,478,637, forward strand.
CCTTCTAGATCAAATTTATAAAATGCATCATTTATTTCCCACCGAAGTTTAGGAGAGCCAAAATAATTAAATCACTGTTAAATTATTTTCCACATACAGAACCATATTTTAAGACAGATTAGGCCCAATCATGTGTTTCTTTTTCTTATATATTCTACGTTACATGGGAAGGTCACTGACTCTCTCACAGCCTCCTATAAACTTGTGAAAGTCTCTTATCCAAATAATGATTACTTTTATATCTTCTGACACTGATTGGAAGTAAAAAAGAAAAACTTGGTAATTTATAATTATTACAGCAATCAAACAATGAATATTTAAGTATTTGATGCCCGATTGTCCAAATTTCATATTACAGTTGTAATACATATATATACAAACTGCTACATGAATTTTAGTAGCAATTTTCAAGGCCTATATGGAAATTAAAGAACATATTCCAGATGTATCCTATAGCAAATAAGTCTTAGTAAAGGATCAAAGTCAGAGAAAATAATTTCACTTTTTTCTGGTTAATATCAATTTCAGAATAAATAATTTAACATTTCAGCTCCTTAGAACAGTGAAGTATACCTAATCTCTAGAAAAATACAATCTAAGCAAATTTGATGTATAAATTACATAATATTTTGTAACAAGTAAAATAACTGCCTTTATTAATAGGACATACCTAAAGTTTGTTTAGGCAAAATTATTTTGCAGCTAAGTATTACAACAACAACAAAAATATAACTTGATGCATATTTTACTATTGAAATTTTTTTTTATTTTTGAGATGGAATCTCACTCTGTCGCCAAGGCTGGGGTGCAGTGTGGCGATGTCGGCTCACTGCAACCTCCACTTCCCGGGTTCAAACAATTTCCCTCCTCAACCTCCCAAGTAGCTGGGATTACAGGCGCCCACCACCATGCCCAGCTAATTTTTATATTTTTAGTAGAGAGGAGGTTTTGCCATGTTGGCCAGGTTGATCTTCAACTCCTGACTTCAGGCGATCTGCCTACCTCGGCCTCCCAAAGTGTTGGGATTACAGGCATGAGCCATCGAACCAGGCCTATTATTGGAATTTATATGCAGACTTTCCTAGTCAATCAGAGTTAAATTTGGAGTCATTTTTTAGTTCATCATCTTCTTGGGTCCTTGTATGTAATCACTTAACTCTAGGCTACCTCTAAATAACTCTAGAGCAGCAGTTCTCTAAGTGTGGTCCCTAGACCTTCAGCATCAATCTGACCTAAAAAAATGTTAGAAATGCAAACTCTTGTGCTCCACTCCAGACCTAGTGAGACAGAAGCACTGAGTGTGGGGCCCAGCACACTGGTTTTAACAATTCATCCAAGTGCATACAAAAGATTTACTGCTCTAGACTGAAACTTCCTTTCCACTCCCATAGCTATCCCTTTATTTGAGGTCATCAGTGTATCTCCTCTAGACTACTGCAATAGCTCCCGAACTTCATGTCATTATTCAGTGCAACTCTCCTCTCAACTATCACTGGACTAATTTCTCAACAGTGCATATACACACACACACACACACACACACACAGAGCACACCAAGAACTCTTCACTGCATACTAAATTAAGCATGAATGATTAGTCTGGCTGTCCATGACCTCTTCACACTGTGTCTAACCATAATCTTCAGCCTTACCATCCACAACTAAGTTTTATCTTCCATGCCCTCTATTCTGAAAACTAAAGGAACTCACTCTTCATTGAACACACTGCATGCTCCTGAGCTTTCTCATAGGTTTATGCTGAATTGTTACCTCCTCTGTGTTGCTGGAGTGGCTGCTAAACTCACGTACCATGCACTCACTCTTAACCTAGTATCCATGAACACATCTTGCCCTATCATTAAACAGTAAGCTCCTTGAATCCATCATATCTTACCTAGCAATAGATCCCCCACACTACCAAACACTATTATCAGAAAATAATACATGGTTGGTGAGAATTCATCCTGATTAATCCCTTTTCTCAAGTCTTCACTCATTAGTGCTTGCAGATATACCTCAACTAGCATCACTCCCAAATTGGTGACTCCCCTTCTCCAACTTGGCTTCTAGAGGGATGGAGAGGGGTAGAACTGTCATAATTAATATGAATAAATAATCAGTTTATTTTTGTCCTCCCATGCCCCTTCCTATACTTCTGTCTCCAATCACCTTATTTTCCCGATAGTATACCCTTACCCCTCAGCCACACCACTAAACTCAGATGCCCTAAAACAGAGACAGTTGAGACAAGGAGTCTCTCCTCATTGATTCTATCAATTTTACTCAGGGTTCTAATATTATCTCTGATTCACTGTTATAATTCTGATCCTCCCCATTAAAACTGCCAATTCCTCACATTGATTTCACATCGATTAGGAAAAAATATGCTTTTTTCAAAGTCATTGGATACTCTTAGGTAACCTCAATAAAATGGGAATAGGCATCATTTTTATGTATTTTAAGGGGCGTATTTGGGACAAACATAACTCCCTAGTAGTTCTTAAATTCATCCACTTGATTATCTTTAAGGCTGGACTTGTCATAAAAATAGCAAAGACACGATTTTCTGACTCCAGTCGATTATAGCAGAGACCATAGAAAATCAACAATTCTTTCATTTTTTTCCATCAGTTTTTGTCTCAATCCCCCAAATTTGGCTATTCAAGTCTAATATACATAACGACGGAAATAACTATTGATATTAATTATTTTTAATCATTTCATATCTATACACTGATTAATACATTTTAAATGCATGTTTTTACATATATTATATAATTTGATCCTCATTACAATCTTTAGATTAAAATAAAACAGGCATCATCTCCCTAATTTTGTAGCTAGAAATGAGGCTCTGAGAGGTAAAGGGGCATATCCAAAATCACTAAGTAGTAATGTGCTCAGCTAGTACTCCAAGCAGGTCTTGTGGCTTGAAGTTAAGGACTTTTTGCTCTCACCATACTGCTCCTTGTTGAGGGCCAAACTTAATATTACACAGAGCTGCACTTGGACGGTCAAGTCTTCAGCCAATCTAACTGAGGATCCCTTTACTCATTGCTTTCTGGGCTTTGAAATTCCTTGTCATGAACAGTCCTGACAGGAGACATGGGAGTACCTCACTTTGTATTCTTCACCAAATAGTAAATCTAGACACTAGTGAATTTTCAGCATAAGTTATTTCTCTATTCGAGGGCCCTTTAGAGTTATGTTCTAAAGGCTAAAGGCTATACTGAAATTGGTGATTACAATGAGTCTATGATCTACCCATGTTCAATTCCAAACTACTTTTTTTTTATCACCATAGTTTTTTTTTTCCCAGGTTACTCTTCCATGAAACTTAGACATAGACTCAACCATAGAAAAGCCATATTCTAACCTAATATTATCCTGTATAACCCCTGCTATAAATAAACCTGATTTTGAGATCAAAGGCTACCCCCTAAAACATCCAGCATTTCAGCACTTCCCTACTCCAAAGCAAACACACACAAGACATTAAATGTTTTAAATTCCTTATTGTAATAAACAAAACATTACTGAATAGTCAAATTTTAGAACGAGCAGGGATTTATGAAATAATCTAATCTAGAAATTTAAAACCATGTTCTATGAGCATAATTTATACTTCCTGAATTCAATCATAGGAAGGAGAAAGATAAAATGGCAGATATTTCCGCCATCTAGTAACTCTATTATTTTCCAATTTATTAATTTTATTTTAATATGATTTTAATATTAACTATTATTTAATATTTTATTTTAAATAATATTTTGGGCAGGATAGGATTTCTTTTAAAAATTGCTCATCTAGTTTAACTTCCTTATCTTACAAACAATGAAATGGATATGCAGAGAAATCACATATTCTGGCTACTACTGAAAAAGTTAGGCCTAAAACTCAATCTTCTAAATCCACTGTTTTCTCTGCTGAGATTACCTTCTAAATCTATTGTTCTCTCTGCTGAGATTATCTCAGCATTATTTGAAAATCCCCATGAAGATGAATTAGTGTTAAACATATTTTATGATTATACTAAGTATTCATTTCTGTTTGTAAACATATATTTTTTAAGAAAGGATCTTTAAACCCTTGTATCTTCTCACCACAATCTCTAACACAATGGAAGCTCAATCCCATTAGGTGATGCAATGATTATATAAGCAAAGTGTCAGATATGCTTTATTTCCGTGATTTTCATTCCATCGTGATAATAGAGCATAATTATCTCTTCAAAGCACTAAAATGGGGTCACTATTACACTCAGTTGCCTTTACTAATTTAGAGAAAAACGAATACTTTGAAAAGCAAACATGATTATTTTGTTAATTAACATATAATTGAAAATACTGGGCCAGGCACATTGGTTCACGCTTGTAATTCCAGCACTTTGGGAGGCCGAGGCAGGTGGATCACTTGAGTTCAGGAGTTCCAGACCAGCCTGGCCAACATGGTGAAATCCCGTTTCTGCTAAAATACAAAAATTAGCCAGGTGTCATGGCGCCCGCCTGTATTCCCAGCTACTTGGGAGGCTGAGGCAGGAGAATCACTTGATTCCAGGAGGCAGAGGTTGCAGTGAGCTGAGGTTATGCCACTACACTCCAGCCTGGGCAACAGAGAGAGTCTCCACCACAAAAAAATAAAATAAAATAAATAATAATAATAATAATAAATGAATATTCATTGGAAATTTCTCATGCCTTATGTTCCTAGGGAAAATAAAAGAAGAACATAGAGTGGATCACTTTATGCATGATTTCCAGAAGTATACTTACAAATTCATGCAGAATGTGAAATGAAAACTCACAAACTTGTCTTGGTCACAGACTTGTATTGGCTGGGTCTGTCACATCTGTGGTGGAGAGCAAATTCTACCCATTTTTTAATATCTGTGAATCACAATCTTCTAACACAATTTATCCAAAGATAATACCTTATTTTCTCTCAAATATCATATACCTTAGTGGTTTATTAAAATGTGCATGTGTGTGTGTCTATATCTTAGTAATGAAGCAGTAGCATTTTTTTTTAATGATTGAAATAAATCTCCATTGATTGTCCAGTTATTACATAAGCCATTGATATCTCAGAAGTAAAAACAACGGTCTTTGTAACAATAAATTCTTTCAAAACTATAATCAATTTTAAGAGCCTGTCACATTTTTTTGCAGGTAATAATGACTGACTCAAATATATATATTTGTGACAGTTAACTACTTAGTTCTCTCATGCTGTCTCTCTCCATATGTAGAGAATATAGCCTTTTAAAAGTCAACTATATAAGGTCTCTATGTATGGAGAGACAGCGTACAAAAGAACTAAGTAGTTAACTATTAAAAATACCTTGCAATGAATTAAGGTAAACTAATAACCTTTTAGTTTGGGAAGGTGAATTTTGAGGGGAACTGTGTCTCAGGCATACAAGCTAAACTACTTAGAATTTATCATGTCACATTTCACTTATTTTGCAATCTACTTTAAATATGTACTATTATATAACGTGATGAGACACTGTAAAGCCTTAGAAAGTGTAGCAATTGTGAAACCATGCTATTAATGGTTGCTTATATCTATCAAAATATTTTTTGAAAATGTTCTTCTATTTTTCCAGAAATCAACACTTACCTGACATATTACATCATATTTTCTCATAAATACTCCAATGTTTTCTCATTTCAGATTATTTCTAACAATAATCTATATACCTAAATACATATATTGATTTTATATACATTTTTATGTTTGAAAGCATATCATATATGTTGAAAACTTATCAAACTAAAGTATATAAATTTCTAGGTAATTACTTGCATTTCAAATCTTCCCAAAGAGTTGAAATTTTATAACACTATATTTATACATTTTTGCAAACTACTTATTAAATAAGACTTTGTCTTCATCAAATCATACACAAATATAAAGTCTTTCATGCAAAAGTTCCGTATTCCCTGCTTCTTCTTAAACAGTATACAAATAGGCATATAAAATTACAAAAATTAGGATATGTCAGCTTTGCAATGATTTGTTTTCATGGCTTGATCATTTCATTTTAGCCTAATGAATTTTGTCACAGTGTCTACAACTAGCAAAAGCAAGTTAAATATACACACTTGCACAACCAGTAAAAGGGTACAAACACCCTAGATCGTGCAGAAGATATACAAGGCCTCATTTTGGATATTTGATCCACATTACATACAAGCAATATTGTATCAGTAGTGCTTTTGGCAAAATTTACCGGTAGTGCTTTCTTTTGATGGATGACTTGTGTGCTTTTGTTTTATTTATTTTTTTGGCCTTCAGCATGCTATTTGTTATCTTTTCTGTAGGTGACCCCTGAAAGTACGTATGTAAACTGCAGTGTAGAATGCAGTTCTAGAATACCTGTGGCAGAAAAAGATGAGAGAAAGAGAGACAGAGAGAGACAGAGACGGCGGGGGGGGGTGCGTTTATCTCCCATTATAATCAGTGGTAAAATTTCCTGAAATACATTTTGGCCTCCATTTTCCTTTTGAAAACCTTGCTGTGGGGCCTACTTGCCCCTTTCAGAGTACTGCGCAACCTTCGCAAGAGATCATTTAGCACTAGTTTCCACCTTGGAGTAGATCTTCCTACCTTTCCAGTCTTAATTCTGTGTGAAATGGCTGCAAATCGATGGTTGAGCTCTGAGATTTGGGGCTCTACTAATTTCCTGCAGTGGTCACCGCGGTTTGCCATCAAGTTTGCTGCTTGGTCACGTGTAGAGTCCACCTTTGGGCGTATGTCATTCAGTTCTGCCTTTAAACGCTATATTCCATGAGCAAGAGATAGGACTTGAAGTTAGTAATTAACGAAGGTCAAGACAGAAATAGAGAGCGAAACAGAGCGAGTGAGCAAGTGAGTGAGAGAGTGAGAGAGAGAGAGAGAAAGTAAGAAAATGAGAGCAAGCACATGCAGAAAATAGAAAGGGAGATCAAACCACAACTTCCATAAAACAGGAGTAAAAGGAAAATGAGTGTGATTTCAGAAAAATAGATCACTGTCCTTAAGTTTGATGCATGTCTATTTACAATGTTTATTTAGTCCGAAGAAGGACAGGGATGTTTTCCCAACTATGTTCTTGCAACTATCATCATATATTCTATTTAGTCTTATTTTATTATATCGTTACTGAATTTAATAGTTGTGGAATAAACTAAGTATGTGCTCAGCAGGGCAGTTAGCTGAAGAACACTTTTCTATTTCTTCCTAGCACTTTCAAGTTCCTCTTTATTACACTGAGTGTCATAAGAAAGTGATTTTCTAACACATACGAATTTTGTGTCACATACAGAGGTACTAAGGAACGTTCTTCCTGACCTGCCGGGTCACAGAGGTTGAAGTTAAATAACTCAGACCCTATTATTCAAAAAGCCTTGAAGGAAATTCACCATAAGAGGACATCTCTGACTATACATCAAGGGATAATGAAGAGCACAGTACAGATCCACATCAAAATAAGTTTCAGAAAATGGCATAAATGTATTTTTGGGATAGCCTGGAATGCATTTATAGCTTTTCATTAAAGGTATATTGTAATCTGTGGAAAATGTCAGAGGCATAAAAATAAATTGCATAGAAAGAAACATAATTTTTGAGTTTTCTTTAAATAGTAAACAACTAATCAATAAATTTATCAAACATTTCAGCAAAACAAAATAAAAAATGTTTAATTAAAAGAGCTGTTAAAATTCAACTCTACCTATTTAATTGGGAAAGGAGACATAATCAAATAGAAACAATGTAGTATCAATAAGGTATATTAGCATATTATACCTCTCATACCCTTTTATCAGAATCATTTTTTAAAGAAAAGATAAAGTTGCCCTTGAAAAGAAGACAGGGCATCCTAACAGTCAGTTTTGATACTAAAAGAAAGAACCCAAAGCCTTGTTTACATGTAGTTAAAAATGAAAACCTCTGTTTTACATAAGCCCAATATTAAGACTAATTACCAAGATTTGGATATGGCATAGGCAAAAAAAATCAGCTGATTGGATTTCAGGTGTTGATTCAGATGGGCTAAATGAATGATAGTGTCAGATTGTTCTTTGTGTTAGACACAAGAACGTAGTACCACCATTGACAAAGGCAGAAATTTGAAATATGATTTCAAAATAAATCTTGGAATCTCTTTCTGAACGGAGTTTGCATGGGGTATAATTAACTGAGTGATGGATTTGAACAGATACCCAGATTACAGAACTCTTCAAAATCATTAATTTCCACTCAAAGGGGGAAGGAAGGAAAAAGGGAAAGAAAAAGGAAGGAAGAAAGGATTGTTTTACTCTTATTAAGATTTCCTTAGTATCTTTTAGGACAAAGATGATTGAAGTAACTGTTGTACAATTTGGACATTACTTTTCATATTTTATTTACTACCTTAAGCACGTCTTCTTTTTGCTGGGGTTTCTTTTTCTCCGATTCATCCAAGAGTGTGTCAGCCTGAATGATCCACTTTGTGATGTGGTCCACATTCTGGTCAAAAGTTTCCATGTGTTTCTGGTATTCCTTAATTGTACAGAGACATACCATGGCATTATTGGTTAGACAATGTTCTTAAAGAATTTTTCCTATGTTCTAAAATGTTTAAAAGACAGCAATACAGTTTCATTCAGATTAGTTTTAAGTGGTATTTTCATATAGAATATTGCAGAAATATAAAGAAAAATATATTAAAATATTGTTATAGATATTGAATTAAGAGCCAGCATATATGTGGGATTGAGAAATTTTCAAACACAGAATTTTTACTGGTCACTTAAGTATCTTTTTCTCGTGACAGACAAGGGTGTAAAAGCTTCTGGCCTTTTCTCTTACCAACAAAAGATTTAACCACTCTTCTGCTCGGGAGGTGACAGCTATCCAGTTACTATTCAGAAGACTGAGTTTATCTTCCACCAACGTCTCCTTCTTGCCCAAAACTGTTTTCAAGGCCTCTCCTACCTCTGTGATACTCTTCAGGTGCACCTTCTGTTTCTCAATCTCCTTTTGAGTAGCCTGTGAAAAGGAGAGCATTGACCTTCAATTAATATCTTGTAGTCCTAAGATTTAAAATTTATGAAATGGCTTTCTGTATGGTTACTATGATTTTGCGAGGTTTTAAACCTATGACTATGTATTAACAAATAATGAAAACCATACCATATATACTGAAGCTTCATTATTGGGTAAATATGAACATATATATACACATAAGCATAATTCATGTCTTATTTTTCATTATAAATATTTAATAAACATACATATTGTTCAACTAAATATATTTATATTTACTTAATTTGTACATGTAGTGGCTAAAGGCAGATATTTGAAAACCCATCCACAAATAAGAAACTGCCTTTAGAAAATTCTACAGTATGGTGCTACTGTATTTCTGCAGTAGGGATTTTTTAGCCTTTTAGTGCAACGGATCTCTTTGGCATCTGTTGAAGCTTAAAAACCCTTTCTCATAATAATACTTTTAAACACATAAAACAAAATACACAGGATTTTAAGTGAAAACAATTATACTGAAATACAATATGCAAAACATCTTTTAAATAGTTGTGATGTAGTAATAAATGTTTTATTTCCTAATATGTTAATTAACAAGATCTAGCATCAGGTCTTTAGGATAATTTCAATGTAGTGATGATGAGCATAACTGGTATTTTTAAGTATATACAATGTCTGGAACATGCTATAAAAGTATCAGTCATTTCTATTAGTGACAAAGTCATGGGTATTTCTATTGCTGGAGTTTGTTGCTCACATCAATAACTGAAAAAAAAGCTTACTTTTGGTTTTAATTGAATACAAATAAAGATATCGGATTCCCCCAATCCAAGTTCACAGACCTTAATTCTATCCACAAACCCTGGACTAAAATCTCCTAAGAGAATACCAGTATTTCTAAGAGGTGATTTATAAAACATGAAAACAATCACATTTAACATGAAAAAATATGGAGAGTAGTGATGCAAAAAGTGATCTTAGTACAAATGTTTACTACCTGCCCTGCATAAAGGCCCTTTCCTGGTACATGGCATGGCTGACAGACAACATGGTCACTCTACATTCCACTGCGTCTGAGCCTGGTTCTTTCCCTGCCTGTCTAGTTAGGCAGCTGTGGGACATTCACAGAGAGCTGAGCCAGAGCCCAAGAGACCCTTTTTCTCCTTTCTCAATAAGGTTAACAGATACAGAGGCTGTGATTGGCACTCGAGTTGAAAAGCTATTTGCGAGTGGAGCTGATGTCTTAATCACAGAAAACCAAAGCAAAACAAAATCAATGAGAAACAGCAATAACAGGAAAGTGGAAGAAGTCCAGCTACAAATAATCAATTAATAAACACACAAGGAGCAGCTCTGTAACGCCAGCCTACATCTAATTTCTTAAGAAAAAAATTACAGTACAAGAATAAGAAATTAGGTATAGGCTGGCCTCATAGAGTCGCTCTCAACGTGTCTTTTCTATCTTTATAATATATCTAAGTAGTCCTGTGGCTGTCTTTCTGCCACACCATCAGGTCCTGGTCCACTCGAAATCACTTCTCATACTTTTTGTTTTGGTTTTGCCTTTGGCATCAGATAAACAGGAGAAATAAATGAGGAAACAATGTATACAAATTTTTATACAAGTCAGAAACACTGTTTCTTCAATTCTAAGATATTGTTTTATGTTACATTTTTTCAATACAAACACGCCTGAAATTAAGGTACTTAACACCAGATGAACTCGACCGCTATCATGCATGGAGTTCTTCATATGTAGGTGCTATTTGTTGCACATGGGTGAGCTTAGCAATTCATAAAAGCAATTTCTTCATTTATCAATCATAAGTGTTGCCTGAGCTCCTATTATATGCCAGTTACTACTGTAACAGTACCATATGTAATTCTCCTCATTATATTTTGGGAGATTATTGGAAGTCTCTCATTCGGGTAGACACAGCCCCTTTAGAGCTTGACTTCAGAGTAGACATAGAATAGATTTTATCCCTTTTAAGACTTTGTCTTCACCCTTTTGTAGTATACAACCTCTACAACCATAGATGTTAGCTATTGTTACTAGGCACTGTGGGATAAAATTGCAGAGAAGTCCCCGTCCTTCAAAAACTTATATTCAAGTATGAGTTTGTCAAAGAGATGGACATATATGCAAATGAGAATTATCTACTTTCTGTATTCCAGTCTAGAGGCATGTCACTGTAGTTGATTTATTCACAAAGGTAACACTTCACAAAGTTGAAGCTTAATTTATATTTGGATTACTAACGATCTCTTAATATGACTTCATGAAGATGACACTATATTTTAGAATCAATGTAAAAAGTTATTGTGTACATAGATTTTTGTTTCTTACATGACAAGCAATGCAATTAAAGGCAATGGAATTTTCCAAAGCTCAGAAGAGATCAGAAAAATTTTGAACTTAGGGGACAATGTTGCAGGTAGTTCCTGGCTCACAAAATCTCTTATGTGTCAACATCTGGCCAAATTCCTCCAGCTAATTTAAATAATGTCCAGTGATGTTCAGTTGATGGGAGCAAAATAGGAAATGCGGACTAATTTCTAGTGCCTTCTTAAGTTCCAGAAAATTATAAATTAAAACTAAACAATGTTCAACTTATCACCATCATCAACTTGTATTTGAAAAAAGCAGTGGCATTATGGTGGTTTATAACTGCTAATGGTCAAAAGTGATTCATAGGAAAACTTACACTCTGTAAAAAAAGAGACCTGGAGTTAAACCTTTATGTATGCTATTCAACAATAAACCAGTATTCAATCATTTGTATATGTGCTGTTTTGGGTTAGGAAAAAATATTGTGTTAATTAGTAGGCCTTAAATTTTCCCCTCAAATGTGATTTTAATCAAACGTATGACTTAAGACATAAGACTTAAATAAGACTCAGCCTTTAAATACTATGCTGAGCTTGCTTTCTGGAGATCTCAAATATTAATTGAGCAATGTATATAAGGCGCCTAATATCCAGCCTGTACTGTGCTATTCACTGCCAGAGATGAGGAAAGAGGTAATCTTTGCAAACCTCACTCTAATCATGCCTACAGTGTAGCTGCAGAGGAAAGCTTAAATGCAATAAAACAACTTGATAGCATACTAGAAAAAACTCACATTTTGGGGGGAAACAGATGAGCCATGGATGGAATAAGCATGAATGACTACAAGGGAAAGGTGACACTTGAAGGTGGAGTGTGCCATAAAGCATGGAATGGTTTGGATTGACTAAAGACAAGGTACGACGCAACGAGAAGGTATGAAAGTTAGAATAAAAGCCTGCCATAGAGGAACAAGGAATCCTTATCGTAAACTAAAAGAATACATTTGATGAGGTTGTTGATGAACCATTTTCTCTGGCTCTAATAGATTCCCATAACAGAAGAATGTCTGCATCTTCAGATGTATGGAGAACCAACCTAGAGCTATTGCCTTGGCCATTCTCTTTATACCTGTATTCGTTCCTGTCAAAGGGAGCTCCTTATTTATAGGGTTGGTGAGATGGAAAGAAACAGCTGAACATATATGGCATTTCCTCCTTTTCAAAAGCATCCGATTCTCAGCACACATGCCTTCTTCTGCCTTGTGAGGTGAGAGATGGAGAGGGTTCTAGAAGGTCTGCTCTTCTGAAGGAGCAAGTTCAACTTCAATAACTAAATTCACTAAATTATAACTCAGACACTTTAGGTTTTTCAATCATGTAGTAATGTGATTGGTGCTAGGATTGACTTTAAGCCTGAAGAAAAAGCAAGATTGTGTGCACTCAGTTTTAATCTGACCTATGACATGATTGTAAGTCCACCTTCAGGAGATTCAAGAGAAGTTGAATGCAAACTAAATACTTGGCACTAAGGGTTTTTATGCTAGAGGGGAAAATATCTGACATATGTAAAATCCAATAAAACTGTAAATTGCCACAATGTCTAACATATTATTTTTTTTGCATATGTTACTTTGTAAAATTTGATAGCTCTAGTATAGATAGTCCAAATACTAAGCACCAACTTCCATGATTTCAAACAAATTTGCTGTCTACTTCTTAGCCATAATAATTTCTAAATGCTACTCTAACTTCCTTATTACAAAATGATGAGTACAATGAGCTAATTTATTTCAGTGAAGTCATGCCCCATGTTGATGGGAAGGATGAAGAATACATTCTGATTCATTCCCCATATCTACAAGTTTAACTGCTTGTAGAAATTTAAAAAGGCATGTTAGGTTCAACGTTCAGCTATCAGCTCACTTCACTGATACAGTAGCAAGATGGAAAAATCTTCATGTGTTTATCACTGGCCATCAGAGAAATGCAAATCAAAACCACAGTGAGATACCATCTCACACCAGTTAGAATGGCCATCATTAAAAAATCAGGAAACAACAGGTGCTGGAGAGGATGTGGAGAAATAGGAACACTTTTACACTGTTGGTGGGACTGTAAATTAGTTCAACAATTGTGGAAGTCAGTGCGGCGATTCCTCAGGGATCTAGAACTAGAAATACCATTTGACCCAGCCATCCCATTACTGGGTATATACCCAAAGGACTATAAATCATGCTGCTATAAAGACACATGCACACGTGTTTATTGCGGCACCATTCACAATAGCAAAGAGTTGGAGCCAACCCAAATGTCCAACAACGATAGACTGGATTAAGAAAATGTGGCACATATACACCATGGAATACTATGCAGCCATAAAAAATGATGAGTTCGTGTCCTTTGTAGGGACATGGATGAAACTGGAAAACATCATTCTCAGTAAACTATCGCAAGGACAAAAAACCAAACACCGCATGTTCTCACTCATAGGTGGGAATTGAACAATGAGAACTCATGGACACAGGAAGGGGAACATCACACTCCGGGGACTGTTGTGGGGTGGGGGGAGGGGGGAGGGACAGCATTAGGAGATACACCTAATGCTAAATGACGAGTTAATGGGTTCAGGAAATCAATATGGCACATGGATACATATGTAACAAACCTGCACGTTGTGCACATGTACCCTAAAACCCTAAAGTATAATAAAAAAAAAAAAAAAAGATGGAAAAATCTTCTCCATTGGTCTCTGCTGATTATACCATCAGCATTTTTCATTATTTTTATTTAATGGTAGAAGGGTAAAAATTATTGCAACAATTATCTGGTCCCATAGGAACACCTTTACATTTTCCTTCAGGGGTAAAGAAATGTAGCTCAATTAACCTCTATTCCCTCCTCCACCCATTTAATATTTTCACAAGGTTTCCAACACCTTCCACAGATTTTCTTGGAATTTGTCAGGGACTTATATTCTTAAGATAACTTCAGTGTCTGATCTCCTATTGTTTCCACACCCTCTTTTTGAACAAATTTTATTATCTTAAGAGTCTCCTGTTCTCTAGAGCCTATCTTCAATCAGCACCACATTTATTTAACTATGTACCTTAACATCATTTCCTTATAGATTCCTCCCTTTACTAGGACCCAATTAAATTCGGGCTTATTTTAGCTATTGCTTTCTCTTATGCATGTTCCCTGTAGTAAGAATAAAAGGCTAACTAAAGCATCCATAAAAGGCATCTTGAGAGGTCCCCCTACCCAAATGAATTCTGCACTTAGTATTTGCAAATATTATACCATTTCTGATCACAGGCAACAGGAGACAGTTCTTTCACCTTTTAGCTATGTAACATATTCATGGAAAGAAAAGGAATACATTTCCATATTACTGCAATTCTAAGATGTGCATTTGTCACATTTTAAAGATTCGGAAATTGAGATGTAACATACAATTTAGGTTTACCTTTAAAGTGGTAGTGTGTTTTTTTTTTTTTTAAATTCTTAGCAGCTGTAATCATATCAATGGTGCAACACACAATCTAACATGTCTTAAACATGAGGAAATGAGATGCTAATTGCTTTTTCAGCCCCCAACATTACTCTATCATGGCTAGAGGTTTAGGACATATTTTACTATTAGGCTAATGTGACAGAATAACATAATGATAAATTCAAAAAAAACATAAAGCATTAAATAGGGGATTCTATAGCAATGTGTATTGACTTTTTAATAATAATATATTGTTTATTAAAGAAAAATTTCATGAAAGCAGAATGAACCGAACAGAAATAACAGCTCTAACTATAATGACAGAGAATAGTGACTCCAATGGCATTTAACAGATGTTCTATTTTCTAAGTAACAGCTGCTTGATGCATTCATTGCACCAAGTTAATGATCTGCTAGTGTTATTTCACTTCACAGATAAATTACTGCGCTCGCTTTAAAAGAAAAGATACGTAATTTTTCAGGGGAATCAGAGTATAACAGACTTTAGAGTAAGTAACAGTTCTTATATTTTTATAGCTAAGAGGAGTGATGAGTTGAGGCAGTTATCCAGATAATCTAGGACCAGAAACCAGATCTCTTTAAACTGTGAAAGCTGACAGTTTAAAAAAATATATACAAGACATGGTTGACTGAGCTGAATTTAGGTCTCCTCAGACAGCTTGAAATTTGCAGATCTTGTATCACATTATCTAGTGATTCTCAACTTTGCTGAATCAGAGAGCTGGTTACAGTTAGACCAATTAAATCAGAATCTCTGGAAGTGGGCCCCAAACATTGGTATACTTTTCAAGTTTCTTGGGTGATTTTGATGTGCAACCAATGTTGAAAACCACAGGCAAACAGGAAGATGCATTCTGAGTTTTTACTGAGTGATAGTCATTAAATTCTAAGAGTGAACGAACTGAAAGCCAAAGGATAATTGAGCAACCAATGGTTGTTCTTCCTGATGTTAAATATTATAAAACTTTGTTTCCAAAATAAATGTGAAAAACACAGTAACTTAACAAGTGGCTATTTAGAAATAGATTATTCTGCATTTAACACCTTGAGTTACATTTATTAATACCATTTGTGTGTGTGTGTTTGTGTGTGTGTGTGTGTGTGTGTGTGTGTGTGTGTGTGTGTGTGTTCCACTGAGGCAACTCTTGGCATACTAAGACTACTGTTAATAAAACAGGCGGTAGGATGAACATACTATAGGACCAAATTTTTTTTCGAGAAAATCTTATTCTACCATTTGAACTTTTAGATGACACCATGGATATTTAGGGGTTTAATGGAACGAAATTATTTAACTGAGTTGGAATTTTTGATGATTAAAACAAAATTAGAAATAAAATGTTAGTGATTAAATCAGAAATCATATAGATTAGACTTTGTCGAAGCTTGTGTTACCCAAACATAATCATCATCAGGGAAGTAAACCTCTAATCACATACATATTTACTTTGCTATGGTTATATTTTTGTGCTCAATTCATATGCTAAACAATATTGACCAGTAATGGGATATTCAGATTGATTTACTTACACTCAACTAATCAGAGTGATTTTCAGATACTAACAAACAATATTTGAAATCTAAAATCACACCAGTGGGGACAGACTACAGACTGTAATAGGTGATAGATACACACGGGTTTTCATTTTATTATTTTAATGAGGACTTATATTTTCTGCACTTGAAATTTAGCCATGGTTTGTTTCATTCTTATTGTGAACGAGTAGGTTTTTGTTAATTTAAGCTTAGATTACTTTAAAATTACTAGAAAATAGGACTTCTTATGATAATTTGGTATACTGGAAAAAACTTTTGAAATCAGGCATAGTATTGGATTCTAGTTACAGTTTTTCTACGTACCAGGACTTGTATTTTTTCATCTATAAAACGGGAACGTTTGATCAGGTGATTATGTTTGTTATAAAACTTGTAAAATTTTAAATGCACATCAGCATTTTTCTCTTCTCTCAAGAACTGCTTTGTCATTATAATTTTCAACTCTTAATTTGCAAGTTACGTTTAAACAGATATTTCATAAGTATGTCCTATGTGTCAGGCAATAATCTTATGTATATGGGAAATATCAGAGACCAAAACACACATTTTCCCTGTCCTTTTGCTGAATGAATTATTATTGCCTACATAACAGTCCAAGAGAGTAGGGGTTATCATTACAGCTCAAGGAACTTGTGCAGTTCAGTATTCAAACTCTTCAGGTGCTAGTAATCTCCTGTAGATTGCCTTGCCATTTCCTTCCATCATCTCTATTCTATAGCTATCAGTGTTTCTAACCTCAGCCTAGAAAATTCCATTAACAGAAAAGGAAAAATATCTGAACATTTATGGGGTGATAAATATCACAGTGATGGCTGCCTCGTGGCATTGCTGTTTTCTGGACCATGCAGCTAGCTAGGAGTGATCCATATTTTTAAAATCTTAACATTAATTTTACCCTCTTTAATACTACTCTGATTGAAGAAGGTTGAATTTAAAAATATAGTGAAAGGGCTATGTGGCGGTAGGGAGTTCTAATTAGCATTAATAGTTTAAATTGTCAATTTTCATCATCAATCTTTTATCTCATTTGTTAATATTCTCAAATGGTTTTCCTCCTGTCATTTTAATTTAAAAATTTTTCTTTACCTTTGGAACAATTTGGCATATTTTAAAATGTGTTCTTTTTTTTCTGTAACTAATTTGGAAATATGTTCACAGGGTAAGGGGACACAGGACAGTTTTCTTACCTGCAGCTGTCCCTTCAGTTAATACACCCTGACCACATCCTAACTACTTCTGGAAGTTCTCCCATTCTTTCTCTGTGGGATCATTAAGAATTAGAATACCCAAGATATTCTTGAGTTCGTAATTCTCTTCAAGTAGATGGTATCTTTAAACATCTTAAATTGTGTCATGCACCACCCAGTATCTTTTGGAAGGGCTACGCATTCTAGTATCTATGGTTTGGAATGTGTGACTATTGAATTTTGAGCAGGAAGAAAACTTAGATGAATCATTCTATTTAGGAAAGACCAATTCTACAATGCCACTGGCCTATCAAAAGGCTCCTAGAAATGTCAAACCTCTGATACTCATTCAAGAAGAAGACATGGCAAAATTCTATGGTCAAACAGGGCACTGCTTCTATATTAGCTTTCCTCTAGTTCAGGAGTTTGAATATGTTCTGTGAATGGTCACATAGTAGTTGTTCTAGGCTTTGTGAGCCATGTAGTCTCTGTCACAATTACTCAACTCTGCTGTTTAAGCACAAAAGCAGCCAGAAAAAATAAACAAATAGAAATTGATACACTTCAATAAAGTCTTATGTACACACACTGACATTTGCATTTTTAATCATTTTTATGTGTCCTCAAGTATCTAGTTCTTCTTTTAATTTTTTCCATCCATTTACATAAAAACAATTTTCAGCCCATGGGCTGTACAAAAGAAGGTGGCTGAATGGATCAGGCCTACCAATTATAGTTTGCCCATCTCTGCTCTCATTTATCTGACTCTAGTGAATTTACCTTCCTCTTGGTGAGAGTCTCTTAGGCATTCTTCTCTTATTAGGAAGCTCAAGAAGTTGGCTAGAATTGATATGGGCCCTATTAGGTCATCTCTTTTCATGGTCCCCATGGTAACATTAATCCTCATATTGAGGATCCTGGACCCACATGACTTTGAAATCCTTAGGAGTGAATGACTATTACAAATCTAATCATGATCACCCTATGAAAGCAATCAACATCTGTTATTTTCTGACTTTTGAACAAAAGCCATTCAGACTGGTGTGAGATGGTATCTTATTTAGGGTTTAATTGGCATCTCTCTGATGATTAGTGATATTGAAGATTTTTTCATCTGCTTGTTGGCCGCGTGTATGTCTTCTTTTGAGAAGTGTCTGTTCATGTTCTTTGTCCTGTTTTTAATCTGTTTTTTTTTTTTTTTAATTTCTTGTTGACAAGTTTAAGTTCCTTACAGATTCTGGATATCATTCTCTTGTTAGATGTATAGTTTGCAAATACTTTCTCCCATTCAGGAGGTTATCTGCTTACTGTGTTGTTTGTTTCTTTTTCTGTACAGAAGCTTTAGTTTAACTCTCATTTGTCAATTTTTGTTTTTGTTGCGTTTGTCATTGAGGTCTTGGTCATAAATTCTTTGCCTAAGCCAGTGTCCAGAAGAACTTTTCCTAGGTTTTATTCTAGGATTTTTAGTAGTTTCAGCGCCTACATTTAAGACTTTAATCCAACTGGAGTTAATTTTTGTATATGGTGAAAGGTAGGGGTCCAGGTTCATTCCTCTATATATGGCTAGCCAGCTATCCTAGCAACATTTAATGAATAAGGTGTCCCTTCTCTGTTGCTTATTTTTGCCAGCTTTGTCAAAAATCAGTTGGTTGTAGGTGTGCAGCTTTATTTCTGAGTTCTCTATTCTGTTCCATTGATCTATGTGTCTGTATCTGTAATAGTATTATGCTGTTTGGGTTACTACAGCTTTGTAGTATATTTTGAAGTGAGGCAATGTAATGCCCACAACTTTGTTCTTTTGGCTTAGGATTGCTTTAGCTATTGAGGCCCTTTTTTGGTTCCATATGAATTTTAGAATTGTTACACAATATACCTATGTAACAAACCTGCACATGTAACCCCTGAATCTAAAGTAATTTTAAAAAGAAAGTAATCGAGAAACAGACAAAGGGATATGGAGCTTTTTGCACAGTTTTCTTGTTTACAAAAAGGGAAATAAGATCATTTTCAGAGGACCTTCAGTTCTGATGTTACCTCACCCAGTGACTTACAGATCTGTCCTCTCTAATAACGATTCTCTCTGAATAGAAGTGTTCTTAAGGATAGAACAGCACTGCTGCCACACAAACTGAACATTCACAGGCTAACTTTTGGTTCCACTTTGATGAAAATTCTCAGCTCTCAGTTTGCGCTATTCATTCCCTTCACTCTACTTTCACAAGGAAATCACTGATAAGAATCTGTCAGTCATGCTTCAATGTAGATAATAAAGAAAAAAAAGCCACAGAAACATCCTCTTTAAAAACTGGGAAGACAATGTTCCTTATTCATCTAGCTGAAATTAATCTGCTAGGTTCCTGTCCTGTTGCTCAATCAGCAGGAGAATCTTTGGCCAATGCTTAGGCAAACCGGATGAACAGTGGCCATGTTCTTTTGAAACCAATAAAACTCATCAAGTAGGTGTTCCTAAATTACTAAGCTTTATCTTACAGAACCTGGCTAGTGGGGTTTCCAAAAGGAAAAATTCCAAGCATTTGGTTTTGTATGTTTTCTTATGTTCTTTTATGTTATTTTTGACACACAGAATGTATACCAAATGTAATCATTACTTCTGTATGCATAACTCATCTCAAGGAACGAAATATTACAAATATCATTTAAGTGTCCTGTTCATATCCCACCCAATTCTTTTGTCCTTCCTCACAGAGATAGCTCTTGTTGTGTATTCAGTTTATATTAATTCTCACACATCTTGCTGCTTTTACTATATATTATATATAACTAAATAATGTATATTTCTACATATTTTATCCTTTGTGTAAATGGTATCACACTGCAACATTCAAGGTGTTCCCAATTTTACTATATTTCTCAAGAAGCTTGATTTTTATAGTATCTCTTTCATCGTTTTAGGCAACCTTCCCCTTCCTTTTTAAAGGGGACAGCATTAGAAAACAAATGCTGAATTGCCCCCTAAGCCTATGCCAAGTTTATAAAGAACATAACTGATCTTTTGGCCTGTATAAGAAACTCTTCTGGCCAAGTACGGTGACTCACACCTGTAATCCCAGCACTTTGGGAGGCCGAGGCAGGTGGATGACCTGAGGTCAGGAGTTCGAGACCAGCCTGACCAACATGGTGAACCCCCACCTCTACTGAAAACACGAAAAATTAGCAGGGTATGGTGGCAGGTGTCTGTAATCCCAGCTACCCGGGAGGCTGGGACAGGAGAATTGCTTGAACCCGGGAGGCAGAGGTTGCAGTGAGCCGAGATTGGGCCATTGCACTCCAGCCTGGGCGACAAGAGCAAGACTCTGTCTCAAAATAAATAAATAAGAATAAACTGTTTCTTTCAGTATCTATTTAGTTTCCCTACAAGTTGGAATAATTCATCTCAATGCTAGTAGTTCCTCTCTGAAGGTGCATGGGGCTGACTTAAGTATTGCTCACACTATGATGGTTGTCTCATTTTATTAATTCTGTGTATTTTATGGTAGGCCTAAATGATAGTTCTGATGGGAGCTTATTTAGAATTTTGGTGGTACTGGAAAACTACTTTCACATGGACTATGGCTCTATAGATAGGTGATGAAATATTATTAAATTAATTAAATAACATAATCTAGTAAGAAAAGAAGAAACAGCAAGAATGCCTGACTGCTTTGGTGGTCACCAACATAGTTTATATTATAGACAATGCATCATCTGGGGCCTGCCCACAGCCACGGTAAGGAGGTGAAATAAGTATAGAGAATCCAGTTATTTTTTTTCTCATAAAAGCTTAAGTGTTAGATCATTGTGGAAGGGCTTGATCTGACAGGGATTTCTGATAAACAGCATTGGTGACGTGAATACAATAAGCCAGAGCATGGAAGACTAGACTGCTTTGGATTTAAATGTTAGATTCATTTTTCTCAGCTTCGTAATGTAAGAAAAACTGAATTGAACTTTAAATATCCTTATACATTTCTAATTTAGGATAGGAAATTTCCTCGATTATATAACATGGCTAGTTAAAAACCAAAACCCTAAAAACTTTCGTGTCACATGAACACTTTATGAAATCTATATTACTATAGATTAGTAACATCTATATTGTTTTTAAAGTGACTTCTGATTCTCCAATTGGAGCAATACTTCCAAATCCTTTGCTAATTATGATCTTGAAAAGTGAATTCTAGTTTTCTCATATCACAGGAAAAACTAGTACAATTAGACTCAGTATTACCATTAACCACTATATTAATATTCATCACACTCAGTACTTGATACTTCATGCCCCCATGAAACATTCTCACTTCACCTTTTGAATGCCATCATCAAGTAAGAGAGTACTACAGAGCTTTATTTTCAATAGCGTTTACAGCTAAAGTAATAGCCCAACTGTGTTTTCAAATAAATCTATTCACTGAGAGATTGATACAGGTTCCTAGAGAAGTCAACATATTTTGAGTTGCTGATGGTGAGTTTTATTTCTTCAATTATGCTTGGCACAAAAAGGCTCAATAGCCAATTTCTCTGTGACTGGTTCAAACACAGAACTCTATGTTAGCAAAAATTTTTAGCTATTGAAGCCTTCTAGTATGATGACATACACATGAATACGAAGCCCCGCTTTCCAATTAGATATAGGGCAAAGTATACAAATGTGTTATCAGTTAGAAACAATCTGGCTTCTTTCCAGGAAAAAGATACATAAAATTTTTTTCTGTATTCAGAGAAAATAACCTTCAAATCTCTGATGCCTAATTCTACTTAAAAGCTCAGTTGCCGGAAAGCATATTCACGGAAGGTTACATGATGTGATAATTATGTATTGCATGCCTGTATAAAAATATCTCCTATAATTCATAAATATATACAACTACTATGTATCCATACAAAATTAAAAACTAATAGAGAATATAAAAATCTGAAAACAATTACTAGACTACTTTAGACTTCTGCTCCAATATTTCACCTCTCATAGAATTGCTTTTCCTGAATGGCCCTTTAGCACTAAATTTTTCTTTTGCATGGAGCCATGTGGGTAGAAAAAAATAAACATTCTTATTGTTTGTTATAAGAATATGAATCAGCTTGTTATCACCTTTATGACCCGCTCGTTTATTTTCTTCTGGCACTAAGTTCTAGCAAAAAGCTAACATACTACTTAGTAAAGTTAAAATTATTTTAATTATTATTTTAATAATTTGGAAACTTTGGGTCTCAAAAATACATTTACTTCTTGGTTTTGTCCGTTAGGAAGCTTGGTGCCAATTTGTGGCTTTATTGTTCCCTGTCCATTCCACCTCCCATGATATATTGTGGATATACCTCTATGCACATATTTTTTATTATTTATCTACCATAATTTTGCTTTTCATAGTTTTCCAATTTATTTAGGCTTGTCAAGTTGTGCCATATATATCTCTTTAAGCCACCATAAATAATTTTTCTGGAATTTAATATATATTAAATATAATTAAGATACTTTAAGATAAAACTGATAATATTTAACTATAGTCAATGTACTTGAAAGTATGCTTTGTTTGGATAAACTAAAGGTCAAATAATCACTTCATGAGTAATTGACATTTTTATGTATTTGAATATTTGAAACTAGATGTACAAATACTTTCATATGAAAATAAATATAATGCTCTTGGGTCAACAGAACTGAGAGAAATTCAGCAGATATAAATTAAATTGTCTAAAAATTTTTAAAAATAATAAAAAAGAAATTGACTCTAGATATTCAAATTTTCTGCAGTCACAAATACTTGGAATGATTGGCAACTACATTTAATGTACTGCATTTAAATGACTTTAATTTAGTTTTTAAAAATTTGACATTTATCTTTTGAAACAGCAGATCAAACTTATAGCTTGAATCAAGCTCTCCACCTACCAAGAAACCATGAGAAATGAGAATGTATTCAATAGTCATGGGGTTTCATATATGAGAGTTTGAATTTTATGTTAAAGTATTAGAATGATTACCATAAATGTGACTGACTTAGATCCGCAGGGCATATATTCTTTTATGATTCTTATTTTTAAAGAAATAATGAGAACCTTCCAAATAAATTGGTAAAAAAAAGTTCTGTAATTTAGATGCAAATGAATATACTTTATCTGACAACTAAGAGATTTTAGAGTATATCATTAACAGCTTAGTGTTTCAAAAGATCTAGATAGATCGATAAATTATTCTATAGAGAAAGAAAATAAATTCCAGTATTCTAAGCTTTTTTTTTCCTACTATATCTCACATTAGCTTTGCTCCTTGACGTTATGAAAAATACTTTCCAGGCAGATTCAACAAGCAGACAATTCTCCAGACTATTCAAGCCTTCTATATGAGAAGGATAACCTAGAAACCTCTGCAAAGGTCATTATCTTATAATATTTGAATGATTTCATGGTGAGGCTAGTGCAAAAATACCTCAAGTAATATGTTTGAATGATAAGAAAAAATAAGGCTAATGTGAGTTTTAACCTGTATATACTGTATCTTCCTTGCTATAGTAATCTCATATATGATCCTGAATAACTATAATTCAATATCTTATCTAACATTAAACTTATTCTCAAAGAGAAGAAAAACAATTTAATTCACTACTATTTATTTGGAAATATTTTATGTAACAAAATATATTACTACTTGTTCTCTAAATCTACATAAAGACAGTTTTCAGTTTGGGTCTCATTTATATGATTGTAAGTTTTTACATAAGGTACTGAAAATTTCCCAACTTTGAATGATCTGGATAGCCACATTGAATTAAAAATAAAGCATAAACTTCTTATACATCTACTTAATTTGGTAACTTTAAAACATCAAGTGGGTGTAAATGGCCTAAAACAGTGGCAAATTTTGAGGTAAAACATGTTATCAATATCAGCAATTTTCTTTATATCAGCACACTTTCAGGTAATCTGGTAATGAATAAACTGTAAAAAAAAAAAAAATACTAAGCTATGAGTCTCTTGACTTAAGTTCTAAGAAGCATGAAATGATTGGCCATCAGAGAAAGGGCAAGAATTTAACAGCCAACGATTACAGGAGTCGCTGTGTCATTTGGTGATGGAAATGACAGCCCCTGCATAGCCACCTTGAGATTCTTTCTGAAATGCGACTGCGGCAATATGCTAATCTTGCAAGTCCTGTCCAGCCCAACTGCTTTCAATCTCTGTGTCCTTGCCCTCTTCATGGCTGTGGGATTCATCTGGGCAGTATGGTCTTAGGCAAGCCAGTAGATTATAGGATCTCATCTCTAGACCAATTTACAGACTAATGACCTATGTATTTTTCAAGGTCTTATTCATAATTTACTGAACTCTAAGGAAGCTTCTGGAACGACTCCTGCTAAAGCTGACCATTGGTTTTATCATGGTCCTAAAAGCACAGATTAATTTTTAAGAAAGGGAATATGAAACAATATTAATATTTATAATGCTATTATTGCTACATGTTAATACTTCCTTACAAAATCATATTATTATGTGTTTTCACGTATGTTCAAAATAACCTTCAGTGACATAGGTTTTACCTTTCCCCAGGCAACTTCAGAATCCAAATTACTAGGCATTCCTTCAACTGCTGATCTCTTTGTCAATTCCATATCTGTAGCTGCCAGCCATTCTGTCAAGACATTCATTTCCTTTCGCATCTTACGGGACAATTTCAAGCATTTCTCCAACTGTTGCTTTCTTTCTGTTACCTGAAAAGAATTATAATAAAATGTAACTTAGTTTACTCTTTAATTCAAATTTAGTTATAACCACTTATTTGGAACTTTTATATTTCTTTTATTTAAAATATTTTCTTACATGTTTTAAAATAATATTTTATAAAAATCATATATTCTGAATATTAAGAGTGAATAAAAATTGTCTAGGGCAGATGACATCGTTTGTCCAAAAGATAGGGTCTTGTATGTTGTCATGGTAGAAAAGAAACCTATAAGAATATTTCTCTAATCTAAGATAATTTATGGCCAAAGTTTATGATAAATACAATGATGTAAGGCAAACTGAAGATAAAACTCATTTCTCAATGAAGACTTACTCTCATTTGTCAATAATATGGCAAGAAGGTTTACAATCCTCTATATACAAATGAGGCTTGCTCATGCTGGTAAGGAATCAAAATGAAGATACAAGATTAATTCTCTCAAAAGGTAAAATTATTTGTGTAATACCTAGAATTATCAATTGTATCCTCATTACATCTTTACAGTTTCTCACATGTGCTCAAAAACAATACAGTAAATAGGTCACTTCCTCCTTAAACATAATTTTGCCATTCAATAGGGACAAAAAGATGAATGTGAAGACAATATTCATTCCCATTAATAGAAAAACTACTTACTTGATCCCATGCTCCTGTTCTCAGTGTTTGATACCGAGACCCTCAAAAGCAAATTATCCATATTCTCACATAATAAATGAACAAATGTGTATTTCTCCACCACCTTGACAGATGTGCCTATATTTTGTTAAGATTTTCAGTTTGTTGGTTTACTAAAAAGCCCAGCATCTCCTTCTAATAAATACAGTCAAATCATCAACAAAAGACAGATAAATTACAATTTCTTAAAGGCAAATCTTCTTGCCTCACACATCTTTAGATTACTCCTCTATACTCCTGAAAGTTCCTTGAACAAAGAAAGGTCTCGCTAAATATGTTTTATGTATTGAATAAAGGAATGAATGAAGACTTGCAAATCGTTAATTACAAGATAGAAAATATAACTGGTAGAATTTACATAAAGAGTTTAAAATCTTACAAGTTGCTCCTGGTTTTCTTTTCTATGTGTTTTCAGTATTTTTTTTTTTAAACCCTTGTCTGTCATGAAGCCTGGGAATCTGAACAGTACATATAAATATTTGGCTCTGCAGAAACAGCATGATGGAATGTAAGTATGTTAGGCTCTGCAATACCTCGTGGACTCTCGACTTGAGTATAATTTTTGGCAGAACACCTCATTTTTCTCAACACATCTATCAAATGGGATTACTATACTTATTAATACAACACAGGAATATTCTGAGAGTAAAGCTAGACAACAGTTTGAGAGAGCATGACATATTGTAACACCTCAATCCCTTCCTTTATTCTCATTATTTACCTTTAGGGATGGTTCAATAAAAGACTGTGCCTGAATGTACAGAGCAAAAGCTTTATTTACATTTCTTTTACTACCTTACAGGTAAATAAAACATGGACAAGATTTGGCTTTTGTTGCTAAGAGATCTGAAAGGTAGAGTCCAGATTCATTTCAATTGTAATGGAATTGGTTAAAACAATACCACCACCACAAGTGTGTATTTGTGCATCACGCCCTAGGCATAATAGGTACCACTGACTAATACATAAATTTATCAGTAATATATGTGTATGTGTGTGTACAACCAAAACAAGGATCTAGCTATAAGCAAGAAAAACACAAAAGATGAAAATATGTATAAAGCATCTAAAATGCTATTATCGAAATAAATATTCTGGAACCTTGATAACAATTCCAATTCCAAATAACAAAATTGATTATTTTCTTTAGGAGGTGTGTGTACATTTAGAAAACATTTAGTTGCTGAGACTGTAAATTCACTTTTTTAAACAGATTTTCCCTTCTATTTTTTTTTCCTAAGTAAAAGCATCTGCCCTTTTGACTGCAAGAATTTTATTTCTGTTGTAGGGATGGGTGGGGGTGGGGGGTGGGGGAAAATATACTTTATGGTGTGTTTCTATGAGTATTCTTTCCTATGCACTACTGGTAGAAAAATGATTCCAGATTCAATATTTCAAAGAAATTCCATCTTCCCAGAGCTAATGCATTATTGATTTTTATTTATTTCATTTTGTTTATTTCCAGCTGAATACATTTTTAAAAAACAGGAGACACTGCCATCTTAAGGAAAATTGAGTTTTATACTTTGTGTGTGTATGCGGGGAATGGATACGTTTCACAGAATGCCACCTGCAGTAAAATGTTTTAGTAGTCATTGTTTCAAGAAGTTAACAATATATTTACGGGATGATATTAGTATTGCTATTTATGTATCTTTCCATAAAAATCAGAGCAAAGAGAAATAAAAAGGGGTTATAGGTATTATTACATCAATGGTGCTAGGTTTCATATCTCTTAATAAATTCATTATATTTTCTCTCCCCACTCATCACCATATAAGAATACAGTGAAAATGTTAAGACAAGAAGAAAGCCCTCCTCAGGAATGAAATGGATCAGCACCTTGATCTTGCACTCCCAGGCTCCACAACTTGGAGAAATCAATTTACCAAGTTTATTTTATTTTGTTATGGGAGCCAGAGCTGATTACTCCAAAAAGGTGACGCATACTGAATTGTGGCAGACACAATCATATAAATTCTGAAGATGATTAAAATAGAAGGGTTCCTTCTTATATAAAAAGAATAATGTAATAAAATTCCCTTTGTTGCCTTTGCTTTTATTAGACAAAGCTACTGCTGTTGAAAATATTTTGAGTCAAAATGCAGACGATATTTTTATTCTCAGCCAAAGAATATAGGACTTACAGCATTTTTATGAGATGATATTTATATATGATCCCTTAGTCACAAATGTTTCTAAATCACCGTTTACTTCAAAAATAAATGTTTGGCCTATGTTTTTGCTGTATTCTGTGATACTATTAAAGTTAAATATGATTTCTTCATACACTTTTATTTTGCTTTAAGGATATTACTATGTGGCAAATGTTTAGAATAAACACAAGTTCTCAAATATGTATTTTCAGGAATAAATAGGGTTTTACATCATTATGAGAATAATTCATTTCTGAATAACAATCAACTCAGGGCACTATTATTCGTCTAATGTCACTTTTATTGTTTTAAATTCTAATTGATTTATTCTGTTATTTTATGTTAAATTTACTCTTGCAATGATTTGGTAAACATTGCTGTGACAAATAAAAAGCCCACACACAAAAAAACTCTATTTTAAAAAGTAAACTGAGAAACTCCGCTTTACCAAAATGTATATTTTCTTAATTTAAAAAATACTCATCCATACATTATTTTAGTATAAAGTCACACAGGTCAAATTATAAACTGAAAATTTGTAATTTATAACTATAACATACATTTATATTATTAATTTAAAATTTATAATTATAAAAAAATATGTCTCCAGAACTGAAGCTGTAGCATTAGGATTAATATTAGAGATTATTTAATCTCTAATACATTTGAGACTAGAGATTATTCAGTCCTTCATAATTGATGTTAAATATGAAATAATTGGCATCTGTAAAAATTGATAAGCACTGGAATGAGGTATCAAGTGCAGATACAAGTTTTCTGTCTGTGGTGATCTTTAAACAATGATAAATTTCTCTAGAGGATATAAAGGTATCTCATTCCAAAGGTACCTTGGTAGACCAAACAAGCAGTTGAAATGTATTTGATTTCAAGATTATCATAATGCTTTCCCATCAATTGAGTATCAGTGTTTCTTATTTTGTAACAAAGTAGGAGAATCTTTTGTCATAGGACGGCAACAAACTTGTTTAAAACATAACAAATATTAATTAGAGGGTTTTTGAAATATAAAAACAAGACTATCAAGTAAGAAAAATGGTTATTTCCAGATTTCAATTTAATTCTAAAATTTACTTTCTATGATAAGGAATTGGCAACTAATATCTTCAAGATATGACCTTCAATCTACTTTCAGGGTGAGATACAAGAAATATGCCTCTCCTTAGCTATTTCTCAAACATAGAAATTTATATTTCTGTCTAAGATGAGGTGACAATTTTATCAGTGATGTTCTATTCACTAATGTTGAGAACCTGAGTTGTAGAAATATAACTTTTTATCCCCCATGGAATTCAGTTCTTTCAGTCAGAATGAAATTAAAATGTTACAAGTCCATTTTTGGAAATAGTAACATATCCGTTTATGGAAAGAGATCCCATATTCATGGATTGGAATAAATAATATTGTTAAGATGTCTGTACCACTCAAAGCAATTTACAGACTTGATGCAATCTCTATTAAAATTCCAGTGACATTTTTGGCAGATGTAGAAGAAACAATACCAAATTTCATTTTGAACAACAAAAGACCCAGAATAGCCAGAGCAATCTTAAGCCAAAAGAACAAAGCTGGAGGTATCTTAATTACCTGATTCAAAAATATTCTATAATGCTCTAGTAATTAAAACAGCAGGATATTAGTATAAAAACAGACATCTAGACCAAAGGAACAGAATAGAGAGCCCAAAAATAAATCCACATATATATGATCAACTGACCAACCAAGGTGCCAAAAACACACAATGAAAAAAGGACATTCTCTTCAATAAATGGTTCTGAGAAACTGGATATCCAAATGCATGAGAATGCAATTGGACACTTATCTCACAGTATATAAAAAACCAATTCAAAATGGACTAAAGACTTAAAACCTGAACCTATCAAATGATTTGAAGAAAACAGGAAAAAGCTTCCTGACATTGTTCTGGGCAAACTTTTTTTGTTGATCTGACTCCCAAAGCACAGGCAACAAGAGAAAAACTAGACGACTGTTATCGCATCAAACTAAAAAGATTCTGCTCAGCAAAAGAAACAATCAAAAGAGTGAAGAGACTACTTACTATCATAATTTAAAACCATCAAAGCTCTAAATCTATACAGAATATTTGAGTTGAGCAAAGTGAGATAACTATCTTAGACATCCCTCAGTTTTGGAAAGAGGAGATGGAGAGATGCAGGCATCATGAACTAGCAGTGAAGTAGAGTTGGTCATGAGACTCTGATCAGGACAATGATACAAAAATAATAACAGAGCCGTAGGTCTTAACTGGCTATCCATGCTATCCTATTAGCCAAGTGTGGTAGATTTTGCAAGTCTTGGCCATATAGGGAAATAATTACTGTGTTATTTTTATACTTAATGTGGTCTATGCGGAATATGTTAACTACATTAGACCTACATACAAATAGATACAGTTTATAATATTTACCAGTCTTCAAGTCATCACAAGTAGATTTATATAACAAAAAAAAGGAACATTTATAACAAAGAAACCCTTTTAGAACTATCTGATGGACCAGGAAAAACCTCCCTGAGAATTACATATTTTTCAATCTGAATAAGCAGAGCCTCACTGATTAATTATTGTTTATTAAAGAGAATTCCACATTGAAATATGTGTATATGTTTATCTTTGTGTATATGTGTGTGTGTGTATATATATGTATATATATACGTATATATATATAGAGAGAGAGAGGTGTTTAGAATTGCTAAGACTCTAATCATACATAATTTATTGCCTGTTGCTTTACAATTTATAAGGAAAGTGGAAAGAAGTGTTTGTAGTCTCAGCATGCACACACCTTTGCTCCCAGCTCATTATAATGCAATTTCAAAGCTGTTACTCTTTCATCAAGTTCTTTGGGATTTTCCGTCTGCTTTTTCTGTACAATCTGACGTCCAGTCTTTATCACCATTTCCACTTCAGACTTCACTTCACTCAGACTTTTATACAAGTTCTAAGTTTAAATATAAAACAAAACATAATAATCAGTAGAGTTAAATTACTTCATAATATTATTAACAGAAATAAATAAAGATCCCCTTAATTGCTATTCCATGTTTACAATTTTAATAGAGGAGCATTTTGCAGCGGTGGTCAATATCTAGCTTTTGCATTTTCTGTTGATTTAATATTTCTATTTTTAATTGTCTACACACATGCAGATATATGTGTAATTTGCAGCTATTCTTATTAAACAGAGTTAATCATATATCTGTGTGTTTTGTGATATATATATATATTTAGCTCTTCAATCAAAGAACATAAATGTCAATTCTGAATTTTACATGACTTCTATCTTAAATGTTGGAGTTACATAATTCTAGCCATAAATTTGGATGAATTAATTCACTCATTCATCAGGTATTTATTGAGTGGTTACTATGAACCAGATAGTATTTGAATCACTGGGAAGTCAGTGGTGGCCAAAACACACACATTCACTGTTGTTCTCATGGTACTTACATATTAGTAAGATAAAGCACCTAAATTTCTACATCATAATTTTAATATATATTGTATCATAATATCAGAAAGTAAGGTCGTTTTCACTATTAAATTGCACAATTTTATTTTCTTAAAAGTACTGATGAAAAACAGATATAAAAATATTATTTACAATTCACATGTACATCACAACTATAAAGCACACACATATGGTTTCACAAAAAATAGGTTGCTATAAAAAAGCATCATAAGACAAGTGTCATAACTTTGGAAGACAGCTATGTTCACAATTATACCACCAACACCACACCAACACCACTTGATATCTTAATTTTGCTTTGTAGTTTTCCTAGAAATATATGTGTTTGTATGTATGTGGCCATGTATTCAAATATATATATGTGTGTGTGTGTATATATGTATACATGTGTATATAATAGTTTACAATATATATCTCTGCTTTAATTTGTTTAGTCATAAATCTGAACTATCAGTACTTATTTTAGTATTACCAAAAAATAAACCTGCCAGTAGGTAATTGTTTTTATGGAATTAGAGCAAAAATTGGGTTTAATTTCTCTTTTCAGTTTAAAAGTAATGTCTAAAAACATTTTGTAAAGGCTGGGCAATCATCTGATTGATGCTACATGTATATTTACATATTAATCCTCTCTTTGACAACTGATGTTAACATTGCTTTATTACTAAATTATGACTTTTGTCTGAGCTTTCCAGATGATATTATTTACTTCATTTTACTTTTGTCTTAGAAGATATAAAAATATATGTGTATCTGGAAACACTGAAATTATTATGTTGGAAATCAACTACGCTAATTTGGAATCAGAGATTTTTCTAAATTATTTACTATCTGAACTTCAAAAAATCTAAATGCTTTATTTTGATGAAGAAAGTTCCCTCAAGGTACCGTTAGCCATTAACATCATTTCATTCAGTAGGCAAGTAAAATATTTATAAACAAAGAGGAGAAATATTATTTATATTTGTGTTCATGCCACTAAGACTTTTATAAATAGACAAACATTTCTTGAAGGCAAGATATGATTATGGTATATACCACAAAGCATCTTAAATAACGAAAAAACTAAACAGTATAAGGATATTCTTATGAAAGAACTGCTTGAATTGGTCCTGACATTTAAGCCAGAACCAGAAACCAATTGAGCAAGTGCCTTGAGCAGTTTCCTTTGTATTGACGCAGGGCACAGTCACAGCTTCACACAGGTGAGATTGTTTTCAGTTCATATTTACTGTTAGATACATTTTATAAGGTAACATAAGAGACCTGTTTCTAGAAAAGAACGAAAAGCACTCACTTTGCAAATATTAGTCATGAACGTACTTGGGTCATTTATGCTTTCCTTTTTATTTTTTTTATTTTTTATTTTTTGCAAAATTTAAGATGGGATATGTTCCTATATATTCCTATCCTTACTCATCTAATATCAACTAACTACTTTCTATCATTTCTATTCCAAGTTTCTTTTTGGGGGTGAGAATAATTAAAGTAATTATACCACAAAAATGCAGCTTGAATTATGAAAATATATTACTGAATAAGAATACCTCATATTTTTCACACATAAATATATGTATTTAAGATATTTGTTGAAAAGAAAAATATTTTCCGATTCATGATATGACTACAATGTATCTGAAGGAATCTGTTTTTCATTAATATTATGGAATAGATGTAGAAACAATACTTAAAATATCAAGCACTAAATTGACTTGTTTTCCCTTTAATGTTAATAACATTCTGTGTTTTCATATTATGTGACTTTCCACTCTAATGGTCGATAGTACACATAGAATTATAATAATACTTATGTTACTCTAGTAGATGCAATCATACCTCAGCTTTATGTTTTCAGAGCAATCATCTCAGTTGGTGAATTTCCAATAATAGCAACATAGGACACCGTTCAATATTATAAAGTTTAAATCACATTTATGCTATAGGCTATTTGTACCTTTCCATGCCTTTTAATTCTGTGTTGTCTTGAGGCATTTCAGTGTATATCCAGTACTGGTGTTTAAAGGAAAGTTATTAAAGTTTGGAATAAGAGTACCTGAACTGGAATCTTGCTTTGCCATTCACAAGCTGTTTGTCCTTAAATTCTCTCAGGTAATCTGTAGCCTTAAGAATTAAAGGTGACTTCTGTATGTCATTTAGCTTACTTGGCATCCATTATTTCTGACGTTGTTAGGATTATTGCAACTACTGTTGTTGCTACTATTTTTAGATTAATATATTTCCTTTCTAGATTTCCATTTAAAATATATTTAAAGAATCATAAAAATGAAACACAAGCAACAATCTTTTATATTCTGCACAGTTCTTCGCAGAATTATAGATTCAAAAAAGACACACAGAATAGGCCACAACACATGTGCCAATTTTTGTTCTCAATCTAAAAATTACATAGTATAACTATTATGATTATCTGAAAACAATTACCTCTTATAAAAGAGCAGATACTTCTTAATGAGGAAAGTCAAGGGGTACCTGCGTATTTGCCACCAGAAATACATACCACACAATGATTTAACTGTGACTGTACTACTTCCTGTTCCACACTCTTTATTTCCAACGCAGGCAAATGCATCTTCACTTCATCTAAAATCATCTTACTTTCTTGTAGACGCTGCTCAAAATTGGCTGGTTTCTGGAATAATCGAAACTTCATGGAGACATCTTGTAATTTTTTCTGTAAGGACAGCGTAAAAAGGCACTGATTTAATTTTGCCTTTCAAACAATAACTGGTCCTATTTTTATTAATAGGTTTGCCTTTATTTCTGAAGATATACAGAAAAATAAAAAATAAAATAAAGCAATATTTTTCCATTCATCCAACACAGGAAAATATACATTTGGGACAATGATTCAGCAGTTTTTTCTTAATGTTATACTAAATAAAAGGTAATTCATTAACCTATTTTATCTTCAAAATGTAGAAAGCAAAAAACTCATTGTTTAGACATCAAATTGTAGTTTTCAAATAATGTCCTCAAATCCAATCTTGCCAACAATCCAGTTGTCTAATATAGACTGGAGTATGTTATAATGCCCAACAAAAAGATGCTCCTTAGTTTCTGAAATAAAATATACCTGTGCAACATCAATCTGAGACAGGACTCTTTGGGAAGCCTCCTTCCCCTGGTTATGTTTCTTCATTTCTTCTAAACTGATCTCATGACTTGTCAAATCAGATTGGATTTTCTGTTGGGAGGATAGCATTATTAGTCAGCAT
Organism: Symphalangus syndactylus; assembly: GCF_028878055.3. Taxonomy (NCBI): domain Eukaryota; kingdom Metazoa; phylum Chordata; class Mammalia; order Primates; family Hylobatidae; genus Symphalangus; species Symphalangus syndactylus. Next base: position 46,513,534 of record NC_072447.2, read on the forward strand.
GCTCTACAAAGAACAACTAATTTTCCAAGAAGACGAAATTGAGAAACTCTCCTAAACCATCACTACCATGTAGCTTCCTTTAAAATGACCATAAATCGGCCAAGAGCGGTGGTTCACGCCAGTAATCCTGGAACTTTGGGAGGCTGAGGCAGGTGGATCACTTAAATAGAATTATCATAAATATTTTTTACTTTCATAAATTATCAAAGTGAAATGATTTACTTCTTCCCTATGGGATTATTATTTAAAAAGCAGTAATCATTTTGAGTCAATAACAACTATTTCAGATATCATTTTCAATAGGCAATTTATATCTTATATGTAGAATTGATACGTTTTATCTTTGAAGTTACACTCAAATCGGACCAAAGACAAGATGTTAATCTGTAAGGTTCAGCCAACTGTGACAGGGATGAGATATAATGAGAAAATTGCATGTGGAAAATACTCCTTAATCACGTTCTTTTTATTTTATTTTTTTTTTTGTAGAGGCAGAGTCTTGCTATGTGACCCAGGCTGGTCTCAAACTCCTGGCCTAAAGCAATTCGCCTGTCTCAGCCTCCCATAGCGCTGTGATTACAGGCGTGAGCCACCGTGCCTGGCCTTACTGTTGTCTTCTCAGTCATTATGTGCCATATTTCAGTTAAATTTCAGGGAAGCTATGAATCTAAGAAACGGAAGTTAAATGCCCCAAACAGGTATTGCTATTTGTCTGACAGATATTTGATGGCTTCCTGCAGATACTGATTTTGAATTTTAGATAACTATAAAACATTTTAATATTTATATATTCAAAGAAGACATTTTCGATCAAGTTCTATTATAAAGTATATTCTGCATTTAACATATGAATTTCTGAGCCAGTTATAGGCATGGATCTCTGCAGCATGTGGATACAAAAACAATACATTTATTTATTTATTTCTGTCAAATCCATAAAAAATCAGCTGGTGGTCAAATCATTCTAATTTAAAATTCAGTCATTATTAGATTATTATAATTGAGAGAAGAAACTAAATTATACCAGAGTGCCCATAACATTATCATGCAGATCATTTTGGATAATGCACATTAGTGTAAGTGAATTTACACCAATTGGAGTAAATTCTGATACATATCATTAGAAGATAACATCAGTTTTGCTTACCAGTTTTCAGAGAGAACTATAGCCCTGAACTGAGTAATGAGAATTATACCAAGAACATGGGCTAAGTCGTTAAGGAGCTCCTTATGCAAGGTTACAAATTCACAGATGTACCTTAATATTATTCCTTAGAATATTAATCCTAACAATTATAGAGGCAAATTAATTATGAATTACCGCAATAGTTAGAATTCTGCCTTAAAACAAATGAGAGCAAATACTCATATAAATGTACCTTATTTTATTACCATACAGATGATCTTCATTGGTTGAATAACTACCTCGTGTGAGAAATACGGATGTTTCGGGAACCTAGAATCTGGGAGTAGGGATCCATCTAGCTGCATGACATTATTTATAGAGCAAGAAACATCACAGAATCTATAAAATTTGATGGAAGTATGCAGGGTGGAGTGATACTTGTACAGAAGATGTCGTAAGGGAGTTGATGTTAAAGTAGAACTTTGAATAATTAGTAAGCATTGCTGGGAGTAACAGATGCTTTAGAGGGGTCATGGCCAGGGCCTTTCATCTTGGAAATGTTAATCCTCCTCAAAAAGGTGGGCCGATAACAACCATGTCTGTGCCACATAATTCTGGCCAACTCCATATTATGAATCATCAGAATATGGACAATGCTTGTGTCAAGAGAGAATCATCAGAATCTCTCTCAGAAAATTAGAATTGACAGAAGAGTCTGGTCAAACTGTGAGTGCTTCAAATTATGTCATATATACTAGCAAATTGTGCTTATGAAGTCCCTAGTTTGCAGAGTGGATTGAGGAAGAGCAACGGTCCATGAACAGAGAGAGAAGAAAGAAGTAGATGCATAGGGAGTGAGGTGGTAAAAAAAACACTAATGGCTTCCAATAAAATGCTGCAGTATGGCTTTATTGATTTATTTATTAATCTTTTGAGATGGAGTCTCGCTCTGTCACCCAGGCTGGAATGCAATGGCACGATCTTGGCTCACTGCAACCTCTGCCTCCCGGGTTCAAGCGATTCTCCTGCTTCCGCCACCCAAGTACCTGCGATTACAGGTGCCCACCATCACGCCCAGCTAATTTTTATATTTTTTAGTAGCGACAGGGTTTTACCATGTTGGTCAGGCTGGTCTCAAATGCCTCACCTCAGGTGATCCACCCGCCTTGGCCTCCCAAAGTGCTGGGATTACAGGTGTGAGCCACTGTGCCCAGCCCGTAGATAGCATTTTCCAAAGAGGGCTGCAATAATAGCTCCCACAGCACATGCTCCTCTTACCACTCCCTCATCAAGAGGGGAAGTTTATTTCTTCAGCTCTTTAAATCTGGGTTGACTCTTTGACTGCTTTGACCAATAGAATATGGTCCAAGTGCCAGTTATGTCAAAACTCCTTAAGTGGCCTGGCAGCTTCCACTTCTATCTTTTTAGAACAGTCACTCTTAGGGTGCTCCATTTTAAAATCCATCCAACATATTATGCTCTGAGAAAGCTAAGTCACATCGAAAGGCCATGGATAAGTGCTTCAGCACAATTACAAGTAGGCTTTCAGCCAACAACTCCTAGCCATGTGAGTGAGTGATCCTCGACGTTCAGCCCAGTTGAGCTTTCAGGTTACTATAGTATCAGCCAACAATGGAACAAAATCACATAAGAAACCCCAAAAGAGAATCATCCAGGTGAGCTTTCTCAACATGCAAAACCATTAGTGGGAATAATAAATGGCTATCATACATAACCAAAAAAGAGGCATTAGTCCCTTCTTGAGTCAAAACTTTATTATTGCCCTTGGCTTCTATGACACATTCCTGTTTCCATATGACAAATCTTTCTCTCTCATTTGTTTTGCTTTAGTTACTTCAATTTTGTTACTTCTAAATAAGAGTCCTAAATACTGTATATGCAAACTGGATATGCAAGGATATAGGAGTTGTAAAAACAAAAGCATTTTTGGTTGAAGAGAAACAAGGTGTACAGACAGGGCACTGAAGAGCATAAGGAGTTTGGCAAAAACATAACAAGAAATGTAGGTAGAAATCAGGTATTAAATAACTTTATGTCCCAAATGAATGGTTACCACTATTTTGATCACAAAGATAAATTTCAAAATTTGAAATTGATCATAATCACAGATAACAGTAGTTTTATTGCTAATATTTAATCTGATAACTAAGGAAATTCATAGGGAGGAAATGCGACTGTAAATCAGCAGTATGCTGAAGTGAGTCTGCATTTTAATAATCACTATGTGTGCCTGAACAGAGAGAGGGAAAGGGAAACAGGGTACATTTGTATAATCTGTATTTTTTTCAGTGTTTTCAAGTGTTAGAGGAAAGCAGGAAGAGAGAGCAAAGAGAGAACCATGTAGAACACAAATTTAATTGACATGGAAAGAAAAGCAACAAATAAAGAGAAAGAACAGTCAAAGAGAAGGAAAAGAAGAACTAGAAAAGAGAGAAAATCTCACATCAATTGATGTGAGAATTTTAAGAATGAGAGACAGAGGTCAACAGTGTCAGTTTGAGATAGGTTCAATGGGATCAGTAGTAATCAGGGTACATGAACTGGTCAACGACCATTGCAGCTAGAAGAGAGACAGTGGATGATAAGAGCAGAAATCGTATTTTCAAGGGCTGGCCTGATTAAGGATCAAGGAGCATTCTAATAAAAATAGTTTAAATTACTTTTGCAGACTTTTGTCTCTACACATAATAAAATTCAGGTCAATCAGTCTTCAACATACTTTAAGGCTACGTGAAAGGAGCCAACAGGTAAAGTGATTTTGTTTTAAATGTAGGAAGATAATTGATTTAAAAAAAAAAAAACCTGTTTAAAGCAAGAAAACCAGAGTGAAGCACAAAGCTCAGCGCCAACAGAAAATATTAACAGGAGGAGAGGTGGCTCTTTTTCAGAAAACAAAAGTAAGATGTGAAGATGCAAGAAGTTGAATGCTTCCTACTTGGTGCTCTCAGAGTATCAGGGTGAAATCATGTTAACAGTAATCAGGATTTAAATTTCAGGTCTCTCTCTTGCCACCTTGGGCAAAGCATCAACATGTTCTGAACTTCGATTTCCTCATGTCTGGCCCAAGAATGATAATAGCAAGCCAGCAATGAAGTTTTGTTATCTGAGAAATTCACATTTCTTTAGTAGTCAACCACGTTGGTTTTGGTCAAAAAGATCAGATTTGGCAGTATATGTAAAAATACCTGTCCATGTTGTTTGCACAAATATTTAGTTATAAGTTATCAGTGATATAACATGTCATTTCCTTATAAGCACAAAACCCTAGGTATCTGCTGAGGATGAGAGGAGAGAATCAGGGTGGAATTTAAATCAAAGTGATGAAAGTTCAATAGCAATTGTGGAGACTGTGAAAGGAAGCTGAAAAAAAAAATAAGAATATACTTAGAGAGGGTAGAGGGCCCAAATTAAATATCTGTAATCATATCTGTGTACATGTATTAAAAGTTTTTCCATCCACTTAGCCTCCAAGGTTAGTAGAGGAAAAAATGAAGTATACACAGAGTCCTTTAACCTTTTATACCAGGGCGGTCAAAGAAGAGCAAAAAAAAAAAAAAAAAAAAAAAGAAAAGATAGAAAAGAAATCATCATCAGTATCCTCACCACTGCAGACATTTGTGGGAACTTATGTACTAACACTTTATATAATTAATTCTATCTTCTAACCATATTAACATAAGTATGTCATCTTTATGTACAAATGAAGGTAGAAATGTCAACATGCCCAAGGTAACATAACTAGGAAGTAACAAACTTGCTGTCCTTTAACAATTATACTGCCTCTTTAATTACGATTTTAAAATAAAAGTATCCTCCAAATGGACATTTGTGGGAAAAAAAAAAGAAATTTAATCTTATTTGGATGTTGATAGCATTTAGTTAGTTTAATTCAACAAATTGTTCAGCTTCTACTACTCAATTCCACACAGTGAGAACAAAACTGTTGCCCCTATACTTACAGAAGCTTTGAGAGGCAGAATGTACAAATATTAGTAAATTACAAAGCAGAAATATATGCAATGTAATAGAAAAACTAACATCACACACCAGGGCCTGTCGTGGGGTGGGGGCAGTGGGGGAGGGATAGCATTACGAGATATACCTAACGTAAACGACGAGTTAATGGGTGCAGCACACCAACATATCACATGTATACATATGTAACAAACCTGCATGTTGTGCACATGTACCCTAGAACTTAAAGTATAATTTTAAAAAATTTTAAAAAAAGAAAAACTCATGCTCTGTGATCAGAAAGATAAATATTAATATCTGCTATATAATCTGGTGATTTTTAGGAAATTTACATAATTTAACTACCATATGGCTGAGAAAGGGTTTTGGAGGGTCAGAGAATAAGAATATAGGATCTCATTTTAGGCTGTAAGAAACAAACTAGCAAAGATTAGGCTTGGGGCATGCAGAGTGTGTGTGCTTAATTTAATGGAAGGGAAGACTGAATGTGAGTAAGTAAGAATTACTATCTAGATGAGGAATTAGTATGAAGCTACAGAACCTTAAGTTTCAGTGCCTCTCACTTGCAAGAGACCCTCCTATAAGCCAAAATTTAATTTTCTATTTATAATTTTTTTTTCAAAGACTGCCCTTGGAAATTCTAGAAGCTCGGCATTACAAAGCAAAGCAAAGATAGCATTAAGTGATCATTGCAACACAAGCCTTCCTGATAAGTTCCACATTTTCCCAAATGAGCCATATTGTTGTCATAAGTCATAAAAAATAGGAACAACAATAACTTACAAACATATAATCAAACACTAGACTTTTATCTGTTGGCAGGAGACATGAAGAACCAAGTAACCTGTGAGAGGAACGTTGGGCAATTTGGTGCTCAACTCAAAGCATGCCATGGAATTTGAAATATACATATTTCTATTAAATACTTAGAAATAACTGTTCAGGATGAGCTTCTGTGTTTTTAGAAAGGTCGCCACCACTAAAATTATTAACACTGAAAAAATCATCATTGAACATCATATAAAAGTGAGATGTTTATCATAATGTATAGGCATTTCTAGAGAAATTCTCATGTTTGTAGTACTGTTGCAATATGATTAGAGATAAAATTTTCTTTATGCATTGTGTAGATTATGCATTAAAAAGAACTCAGTGGTTAAACATATTTTGGAAATTAAAGATGAACATGTGTCTCTACCACAGAACTTCTCAGAATATTTATTAATATACATTATGTACATCCAAGAATCATACAATACTTTGCGGATGTAATCCTTTTGCTTTTTTTTGCCAGAGTGTATCACACAAGTAGATTTCGAAAAAGGCTATCCATCCAATATACTTAACATATTCATTAATAATAATTCAATTCATTACTAAAATTATAAAATAAAATGTATTTATATTTCCAATTGATTCTACCATGGGTAAGCTGTAAAACATGCATGACACATATTTTGCCAGCATCTTTACACATTAATTCCACGAAATTTACATTTAAATTGTAGTTAACTTTTAGCTTGTACTTGGAATATCTTTTACCAGCTACTTTACCTAACTTCGTCAGAATTTTATTCTGGGACCACATAAGTAAAAAATGCTTATCACTTTAGGGCAGGCTTATTGTGAAATAGGTAAGTAACTTGTACAAATAACACAGTATTACTGAAACTTCCGGGAAGAACAATCTCCTATATAAAAATCACTCATAAAAAAAGACAATGTAATCATTTTCTTTTTTGACATTATGAGAATATGATGAAAGAAAATGAAATTGTGGAAGAAAACAATGGGGACAGAAGATTTAATCCAAAGGAAAATGATCTCTATTCTTATCTACTAGACTTCTAAGTTGTACTAAATATGTGAGGGATGTATAATTTGAGTTATATTTTCACCTAATATATACATCTAGTGGGATATGGATAGAAAGCATTTGAAGAAAACAAATAAACCAACCACAAACAACTATTCTTGTGAAATTATCAGCATGGCTTCATATAAAATCAGTAAATTCTAATGGAAACAAAGGGAGAGGAAATAGCAAAACAGGGATACTGATGTGAACACTCACATATGCCCTATGAGGTATTCTGAATCCAATAGCTTTCAGAATCACTAGATTTTCTTCATCAAAGTCAAGTAATATAAAGCAAATTATATCATCATTCCATTATATTAAAAAAGACATTTGAGCTTATCTCATCATTCCATTATAAAAAAGGCATTTGAGCATGCAGTAATTATGTTCACAGCACTATATAGTAGGAAAATAAAACAAGTGAAATAGAATTAACCATTTTTCCATTGAATATGGTAAAGGGCAAAATTATAGAACAAAAAAATCATTCAACCATTAATCACATTTTAAATAAAGGACTTTACAAGTAACTGAGCAGACAGCAGGGCTTTTTTTAAAATCATGCTTTACCTAATCAAACCATTCTCATATATCCAATTAATAACAGAAAATGGCAAGCAAAATTATACTGTAGCTGGCTAAAGTATTTAACAGAATAAAGAAAATGATATCAAATAATTATTGGAGTTTCTGTGATGCCAAAGAACATTTAGAGAAACATTTAAAGAAACATTTAGAGACACTTAGAGAGACATTTAGAGAAAATAAGAAAATATTTTAGAAAAAAATATTAAAATATTTCATGTTGAGACTACTGATTGATGGAGGAATGTACCACTGTTAGATTGGTAATTTTGAAAGAGACAGTAATTTTGAAATTGTTATTTTCAAGAAAGGGAAATGGCCACATATCACACGTACTTAGAAAACCGAAGAAAGAAAATATACCAAAAGATCTGGGACGATATATACTTTCCAAAGATAAGAACATGCAAGAAATGTAATTATTTTCATAGAAAAAAAACGTTGAAAAGTTTCAGGTCATACTTTATAATAATTCAACAAGTATAAAAAGAAGAAATTCACACAGCTTTTTACTACTCTTTTTTTAAAACACCCCTAAGTTGAGTTACTTAGAAAAATATTACTTTTAAATTAAATTTTGTCAGCTAAAGAAGTTTTGACTTTTATCAGAAATATGCAACAGGCCAAAGGAAACAGTCTATTTCAGTGTCTCTCCCACATTGTTCCTTGACATGTGAGTTTTGTGGTATATCAACATATTTCTAGAGGAAAAAGTGTCTGTGCCTTTTTAACAAATTTAGGTTAAACTTTTAATTTTGAAAATACAAAATAGTGGGTTGAAAATCTCCAGTAGAGAAGTATACAAATTTTTCTGCATAATCTTGACCACAGAACCTTTTAAAAATAAAAAATTGGACATTGTATATAATTATTACTTGTAATATAGCTGAGAAACAATGTTATGCTTAGTTATAATAATGACAATGATAATAGAAGACTCCATTATAATAATGTATTTTCTAACAATGACATTCTTCACAGAAATAGAAAAAACAATCTTGAAATTTATATGGAACTGCAGAAGACCCAGAATAGCCAAATATATCCTAAGCAAAAAAGAATGAAACTAGAGGAATCACTTTACCTAACTTTAAATTATACTACACAGCTATAGTAACCAAAACAGCATGTTGCTGGCATAAGTGCAGACACATAGACAAATGGAACAGAACAGAGAACCCAGAGATAAATCCATACATCAACAGGGACCTAATTTTTGAAAAAGTGCCAAGAATACACTTTGGGGAAAGGAGTCCTTCAAAAATTGGTGCTGGGAAAATTGGATATCCAAACGCACAATAAAACCAGATCTCTATCTTCAACCATATACAGAAAACAAATCAAAATGGATTAAATACTTAAATCTAAGACCTCAAATTATGAAACTACCACAAGAAAACATTGACGGAAACCTCCAGAACACTGGTCTAGGCAAGAATTTCTTGAGCCATACCCCACAAACACTGGCAACCAAAGCAAAAATGGACAAATGATATCATACCAAGTTAAAAATCTTCACAGCAAAGGATACAACCCACAAAGTGAAGAGATAACCCACGGAATAGGAGAAAATATTTCAAAACTACCCATCTCACAAGGGATCAATAACTAGAATATATAAAGAGCTCAAACAACTCTATGGGAAAAAACTAATAATCTGATTAAAAATGGGCAAAATATCTGAATAGACTTTTTTTAAAGAAGATAAATGACAAACGGGTATATGAAAAGTTTCTCAATATCACTGATCATAAGAGAAATGTAAATCAAATCCACAATGAAATATAATCTCACTTCAATTTGAATGGTTTTATTTATAAAACAAGCAATAACAAATGTTGGCGAGGATATGGAGAAAAGGGAACCCTCATACACTGCTGGTGGGAATGTAAACTAGTACAACCACTATGGAAAACAGTTTGGAGATTCCTCAGAAAACTAAAAACGAACTACCGTACAATCCAGCAATCCCACTGCTGTGTATATAACCAAAAGAAAGAAAATCAGTACATTGAAGAGATATCTATACTCCCGTGTTTTATTGCACCACTATTCACGAAAGTCAAGATTTGGAAGCAACCTAAATGTCCATTAAAAAACAAATGGATAAAGAAAACATGGTACCTATACACAATACAGTACTATTCAGCCATAAAAAAAGAATGACATCCTGTCATTTGCAATAACATGGATGGAACTGTACGTTATTACATTAAGTGAAATAAGCCAGTCACAGAAAGACAAACATCCCATGTTCTCAGTTATTTGTGGGAGCTGAAAATCAAGATAATTGAACTCTGGAGATAGAGAGTAGAAGGCTCCTTACTAGAGGCTGGGAAGGGTAGTCAGGGGTTGGAGAGGAAGTGGGGATGGTTAATGGGTACAAAAATTAGAAATAATGAGTAAGACCTAGTATTTGCTAGAACAGGATGACCATAATAAAAAACTAATTTGATTGTGCATTTTAAAATAAACTAAAAGAGTACAATTGAATTTTTATATCACAAAGGATAGATGCTTAAGGTGATAGATACCCCATTTACCCTGATTTGATTGCTATGCATTGAATGCCTGTATCAAAATATCTCATGTAACGTTTACACACCTACTACGTGCCTACCAACATTAAAAATAGAAATAACTTATTTTCAAATAATTATGGTTACTTTTCAAAATAGATAAAAGAGTAAAGCAAACTCTAGGGAACATTTTGGAATGCTGCCTAGAGATAATTGGGAGATTGTACTTGTTGTAGGTTAATTTTCACTTAATAAAGGGCTAATTATTAAAGTGGAGAAAGCAGATCTGAGTTAAAATATCAACTTCAGTCAAAATGCTTTAGCATTAAAATTCATTAAATGTAACAGAATGTAAACAGTGGGAACATTATGATTTTACTATGTAAGATATTGCAGCCATCCGTAGGCCATCAATAAATATCTACCATTTAAGTTAATTCCAGGTTATTTAACAACAGTCATCATATTTCAACCTTTACTATGCATCAAAATAATGGAGTGAAAAAGTTGATGGTAACCTTAAATTATCTTTTTAAATATATAATAGTAGTTGATATATTCTCTATTCAACAGGGTTTTAAAAACAACTTTGAGGTATAATTTACATACCATAAAATTTTCATTTTAAACATATAGACATTGAACTTTAGTACATTTATAGAGTCATGTATACATCACCACAATCCAACTTTAGGACATTTTTTATTAACCCCTAAACCTTTGTGTCCATTTTCATTCACATCCTGTTCTCACCCCATGCTTCAACCATTAATATAGTGTTTTCAAATATTCCCTTAAACACAACTTTTATACCTCATTAGGCTGTTATGACTATCAAATAACGTGAATGCTTTGAAAATATTAGATATTCACATGGTATAATCTTTAAATCTAGGTATACATAGAGAGGCTAAAATATATATTTTCCATCAGTCTTTCCTTTTCATGTGAAGAGTTCCATTTTATACTATTTAAAGTATTTTGGAAAGGTTTTCAGAGCTTCAAAGTTGGGCAATCATAAAGCATTATGACAAGATGTCTTTATGATACTATTAAGTTCCATTGGAAAAATGGTTCTTGACTATTATGGTAAACGTGAGTGGCCAGCAATTTCTAAACTTTTATCTTTCTTTGGTGCTATCTAATGAGTGGCAAGATGGCAAGGACCATGTTAGGCTTATTCACATTTTAAATTTTACATTACCTGTCACATTTGTCTGAGACATACTTAGTGACTAAACCTCAGTGGAATTCAATAAATTTGCCAGCTATTTGTTAGAAATCTGCTAGGTGGCCCACAGTCTTACAGCTGAACTTTAGAGGGTAGAGAATGGGAGTAAATGGGGAAAATTTTTAAAAAGCAACTAAAAGATTTAACAATCACGATAAACGCTGAAAGAAAAATAAAACATAATATGTTATGCTAAGTGTTATCTGGCTGTGCATTTTAGATCGATACATTTTCTGTGTGCTATCTTTGGAGTAAAAATCCATCTGTATAAGACAAAATTGGGAAATAATAGGATAAATTTGGATCACTTCAAAATATTCAGAGTGTTGCAATAGTGTTCACTGTGGCAGTAGCGTGATGTTACCAGATTGCTGCAAAAGTAATTGCAGTTTTTGCCATTAATTTTAATAATTTCATCCTTACATTTAGAATTTGTAGATAGATTTTTACAAAAGCATACTATAGTTTAATTGCAGACTTAAAATGCACACATCAAAATAATATGAAAGAAATCTATATCTTTAACATATAGCCCGTGAGGACATAATACTGTACAGGTTTTCCAAGTACAGTCAGTGACATGTGGCAAGTTTCTAGTATTATACATTTCCTACAACTTTTGTTTATGACTGTTTCCCACACTATTAAACATACGAAACGAACAAGAGTTACTCTTAAATGGAGAGCAATAAGTTCTGTATAGCAACACATAGGAGTGGACTTTCAATGTTAGAACAGATTCAAAATTAACTGCACTAGGTTTACCATCACTTCTACTGTGCTGTGTAAAAAGAAAAAAAAAGTCTACAGCTATGGCTATATAGGATTTAATATTTGAATCCAAATCTCTGGATTAGTTCTCCATTTTTTTCTTCTTTGATTAAATTATCCAATTATCACATAAACTCCCCCTTTGCAGGTTTCTGCTGTCTAACTCAAAAATCAATAAAGCAGACTGTAAAGTTACACTATTCCAAGTCGTTTGGCAATCAAATGTGCCTATTTACACTATAAGAGTCTGTTTTGTTGCCTAATGAAATCATAAGCTCAATCTGATAGACCAAAATCTGCAGTTATATCTTCATTTTTAAGCCATTGATTTTGATAGCTTGGAATGTTTACATTTAAATATGACTGATTATATTTAAAGTGAGTTATAAGATTTAGCTTCTTTAATAAACACAGGAAGACTGCAATTATAAATTCTTTTAAATGTGCAGTTAATGTAATTAGTTTAAATTAATAGCTTTATTAGCTTTAAAAATTCCCTCTTTTCTAAATTGTACTCACATTGTTAATGGGAGGGAAAAAGAGACGGAAGGAGGAAGTCTGGTCTGTAGTGGACTCTGGAACACCTTACGTACTAGCTTGGTGAGCAAATCACGGCAGTATTTTTCAATATTTAATTATGAGGCACTCTTTGAAGGTAATTTGTTTCCTTCCCCTATTCCTGCTCATCAATCTACTATGTGGGACACGAAGTTACAAAAAATGAGATCAGAATTCTTTGGGAAAAAACAAATAGGATAGTAAAGCTATTGGAGCCACTGCTAGGCAACTCTGCTCTTGCTTGCAGTAATCTAAGCAACAGGGCCATGTTCTCCCCTACGAAATGCATCAACACATAATGACATGGTGACTTTCAACAGGTGCCCATGTTGGGTTGCTCTTACATATCAAAGATTCAAAACTGAAATTAGTAGGAAAGGAAAAAATTCGTGTATGTGAAAGTATCTTCGTAATTTTAAAAATTACAAGACATTTAAGTAGCTATTTAAACATAGTTGTCACTGTCCCCTAAAATGATTAAGAGCCATATGCAAGTTAATTGGCAGGTTAACAAATGAGGTTAGAAAAAAATGAATTGAAGAAAGCCAAGCTGAGTTCAGCCTCAAACATCTATATTGAACATTCTATTTGTCTAAATTAAAATTTGAGCAATAGCGCTCAGCTATATTTTCTTCCATCACCCGTTTTCCATTAGAGGAAAAAATCAAAATAGGAGAGAATGTCACCAGTAGTTTGATTGCCACTCTGACTCCCTCCCATTGAAATGTTGACACAGTCATAAAAGAGAATCTTTATAAAAGAGTGACAGAAAATGTTATATGTAAAATACTCTGGAACAATTTAGTCATTACTAGTAAGGAACCGTCCAAAGCCATTCTCCAATTAGCTACACATTAGAATGAGTAAAATAGTTTCCAAAAATTCTGAAGACCAAATCCACCTAAAGATTTGATTTGATTGCTCTGGGTTTCAGCATGGTTACTTAGACTTTTCCTATAGGATTTTAGGTGCCAAAACTAAAACTCTGTGCTTCAATACATAGTTCTGAAAAATTGAGCAGTAAATGACTAAATTTGTTCCATGTGTTTCTTTGCAGTTATACAATTTCGTGATTTAATTTTTTAAATTATTTCCAAGGAACATGCATAGGTTGTTACATTTTTAATCATAAAACTTTGGAAATAATTCTAGTTTCTGTTTTCTAAGATGTATTTCCAAATCTAGAAGAGTTTTCATCATTTGCTTTATTATGTTTCAATAAATTTTTTCTTAATTTTGTACTTTAATAAAATCTCTCATTAAATGAGCTGACACTGGGTAGTTTGATGCTGTGGTCATATAATTTAAGACTGTGGTACCAGTACCATGCTGTTTTGGTTACTGTAACCTTGTAGTATAGTTTGAAGTCAGGTAGCATGATGCCTCCAGCTTTGTTCTTTTCGCTTAGGATTGACTTGACAATGCGGGCTCTTTTTTCGTTACATAAGAAATTTAAAGAAGTTTTTTCCAATTCTGTGAAGAAAGTCATTAGTAGCTTGAAGGGGATGGCAATGAATCTATAAATTACCTTGGGCAGTAGGGCCATTTTCACGATATTGATTCTTCCAACCCATGAGCATGGAATGTTCTTCCATTTGTTTGTATCCTCTTTTATTTTTTTGAGCAATGGTTTATAGTTCTCCTTGAAGAGGTCCTTCACATTCCTTGTAAGTTGGATTCCTAGGTATTTTATTCCTTTTAAGCAATTGTGAATGGGAGTTGACTCATGATTTGGCTGTTTGTCTGTTATTAGTGTATAAGAATGCTTGTGATTTTTGCACACTGATTTTGTATCCTGAGACTTTGCTGAAGTTGCTTATCAGCTTAAGGAGATTTGGGGCTGAGACGATGGGGTTTTCTAGATATACAATCATGTCATCTGCAAACAGGGACAATTTGACTTCCTCTTTTCCTAAATGGATATCCTTTATTTCCTTCTCCTGCCTGATTGCTCTGGCCAGAACTTCCAACACTATGCTGAATAGGAGTGGTGAGAGAGGGCATCCGTGTCTTGTGCCAGTTTTCAGAGGGAATGCTTCCAGGTTTTGCCCATTCAGTATGATATTGGCTGTGGGTCTGTCATAGATAGCTCTTATTATTTTCAGATACGTCCCATCAATACCTAATTTATTGAGAGTTTTTAGCATGAAGTGTTGTTGAATATCGTCAAAGACCTTTTCTGCATCTATTGAGATAATCATGTGGTTTCTGTCTTTGGTTCTCTTTATATGCTGGATTACGTTTATTGATTTGCGTATGTGGAACCAGCCTTGCTTCCCAGGGATGAAGCCCACTTGGTCATGGTGCATAAACTTTTTGATGTGCTGCTGGATTCGGTTTGCCAGTATTTTATTAAGGATTCTTGCATCGATGTTCCTCAGGGATATTGGTCTAAAATTCTCTTTTTTTTGTATACTACAAGGCTACAGTAACCAAAACAGCATGGTACTGGTACCAAAACAGAGATGTAGACCAAAGGAACAGAACAGAGGCCTCAGAAATAATGCCGCATATCTACAACTATCTGATCTTTGACAAACCTGACAAAAACAAGAAATGGGGAAAGGATTCCCTATTTAATAAATGGTGCTGGGAAAACTGGCTAGCCATATGTAGAAAGCTGAAACTGGATCCCTTCCTTACACCTTATACAAAAATTAATTGAAGATAGATTAAAGACTTACATGTTAGACCTAAAATCATAAAAACCCTAAAAGAAAACCTAGGCAATACCATTCAGGACATAGGCATGGGCAAGGACTTCATGTCCAAAACACCAAAAGCAATGGCAACAAAAGCCAAAATTGACAAATGGGATCTAATTAAACTAAAGAGCTTCTGCACAGCAAAAGAAACTACCATCAGAGTGAACAGGCAACCTACAAAATGGGAGAACATTTTTGCAACCTACTCATCTGACAAAGGGCTAATATCCAGAATCTACAATGAACTCAAATTTACAAGAAAAAACAAACAACCCCATCAAAAAGTGGGCGAAGGACATGAACAGACACTTCTCAAAAGAAGACATTTATGCAGCCAAAAAACACATGAAGAAATGCTCATCATCACTGGCCATCAGAGAAATGCAAATCAAAACCACAGTGAGATACCATCTCACACCAGTTAGAATGGCCATCATTAAAGAGAAAGGAAACAACATGTACTGGAGAGGATGTGGAGAAACAGGAACACTTTTACACTGTTGATGGGACTGGAAACTAGTTCAACCATTGTGGAAGTCAGTGTGGTGATTCCTCAGATATCTAGAACTAGAAATACCATTCGACCCAGCCATCCCATTACTGGGTATATTCCCAAAGGATTATAAATCATGCTGCTATAAAGACACATGCACACGTATGTTTATAGTGGCACTACTCACAATAGCAAAGACGTGGAACCTACTCAAATGTCCAATGATAGACTGGATTAAGAAAATGTGGCACATATGCACCATGGAATACTATGCAGCCATAAAAAAGCATGAGTTCATGTCCTTTGTAGGGACACGGATGAAGCTGGAAACCATCATTCTCAGTAAACTATCACAAGGACAAAAAACCAAACACCACTTGTTCTCACTCATAGGTGGGAATGGAACAATGAGAACACATGGACACGGGAAGGGGAACATCACATACCGGGGCCTGTTGTGTGGTGGGAGGTGCAGGGAGGGATAGCATTAGGAGATATACCTAATGTCAAATGACGAGTTAATGGGTGCAGCACACCAACATGGCACATGTATACATATATAACCAACCTGCACGTTGTGCACATGTACCCTAAAACTTAAAGTATTAAAAAAAAAAAAAGACTGTGACTTGGCTGTGTTATTTTTTGAAATAAAATACTCCTAGGTCAACACATGCTCTTATATCCTTGCAGCACGCAGCTTTATTTTCTGAAAGGTTAAGCTTTGCTTCTGTAGGTAAGCTCATGTCACTAAAATAAGTAAAATAATTTTAAATCCAATTCAGAATCAGAGGGCCCAGAGAAATAACTGATCAATTAACATGCTAAGGAATTAAGCAGCTCTTTGCTTTCCTATAGTAAGAAATGCAAATGTGAATGTAAAGAAGTATCCTGATCTACATCTACTTTTATATATAACAAGAGTATGGTTATCAGAAAGTTATACATATAGTATGCATTTCCTTAATGCAATAGCTTTTATATCTGAGGATCTCAAAGGATCTTAAAAAGCAGAAAAAATAATGCTCTAACAGATTCACATTAAGGAGCAAAACTCTCAGTGCACCACACGGTGGAGTCAGACACCCACAAACCTGTGTGACCAGTGTATGACAGAAAATCTGAGCATGTATTTCAAAGAGGACTAAATATGGTAACTTCGTACATTTTTTCCTGCTTCTCAGTGATGAATTAAGCTACCTATACCATTTATGAAAAGAGAAATTATACTGCACTAATATTTTAATAAGCAATAACCTTTTTATCTTTAAGTGCAAATTTATAGAAACACTTTTTTATTAATACAATGCATTAAATTTAGCCCCTATTCTATTCGTTTCTTTTCTTTCTTTCATCTATCTGTCTATCTATCCATCCATCCATCCATCCCATCTCTATATTTAAGATGTCATTTTGGTGGCATTCTTAATGGATCCTTCATCTTACACATTGTGCTTATGTTATTTCACTATCTAACTTTTGACTCTCTATTTTATTTCATGGGAATTTCGAGCTGCTTTTTAGGAAATATAATCCTTGAAACAAATCTGAGTACCTGAAAACTCTGTTCTAGAAAACAATTCAATTACTGCCGTATTAAAATAAAACCCTGGAGCAGAAAAATGTTTTAATAGCTTTCAAATGGCTTGTATTTTCCAATATTATGTATTACCACTGGGGAGACTCAATGTCAAGAACTATGTTGATAATGCAGGTGAGAGCTGAAATGCACGGAAAATAGATTTGAGCTGAATGCCCAAAAATCTCTTTCTTGAAGTAGATCTGAAATTTCATAATTTATCTGTGTTCTGCTGTTTGCTAGTACTTTTCGACTGATGTAGTTAATAACATTTTTACTGTATTATTTTTTTAGAAAAACCAAACAAAATATTTTGCTATTAAAAACTAGCAATGTTTATAGAATCCCAAATCTGTTTCTAAATAAGAAAAAACACACAGTGCCCCTTATCACAACCTTTTCAACTAAAGATGTTTTGCCCTAAAAGCTCCAATTTTCCTTGAAAGACAATAGTATAATAGCTTTGCCTATCAGATTTGCTACTCATAATTTCATTCTGCAAGTCTGTCACAAAGTAGTTCTTTATGCATTTTAAAGTACAAACTTGCAATATTAATGTCTAGTATTCATACTGCTCAAATTTTTCCTTAATTCCATTCAGAACGTCACAAGCATTTTTAATCAAACATTCCTTCAAAACTCATGTCATTAGTTTAAATGAAAGCAGTTATACCCTGTATTTCATTTATATTCATGTAGTTCTTCTCAATTCAGGAACAATTACTCATTCCTATCATGCATTTTACTAAACCCTGCTGTGGCAGATACACTAAATACCCTGACTCGATCATTACACATTCTATACATGTAAGAAAATATTACATAAATGTTGTATCCATAAATATCTACAAATATTATATATCAAAAAACCTTTTTCATTATGACTCAAACTGGGACAGACTTAAGAATAGTTAATACTAGAGACCTGGCTTGTGTAAGTTTCAAAAATGTATATACTGGAATAGGTATGTATGAACATATCACACTTACCCTCTAAAATATGTACAATCATTAAATATCAACACAAAATAAAAATTGAATCCTCAAGTATGTTTACTATTATCCCTCACTTCTACTACAGTATTTACTCTTGTTGCCCAGTGAAAAACTATGATGAGGATTTTATCATCAGGATTCTCCCCAAAATTCTCTTTCTTCATCCACTATTGCAATTGTATGCATTCCATAAGGAAATAATATTCCCTGTACTTTTTAAGCCTATGAAAACTACCTATACTGTGCCACATATTATCAGGGACATTCTTGATCAAACTTAGACAATATGGTAAACTAACTCATGCTATTGTGTATACTGATGCCCAGGACACCTATTAATTGTGATTCATTAACTGTAATTGCATTGTAACCATGATCTACAAATCTAATATTTCACCCCCAAATTAATTTTAAAGTGAAAAACTTCAGACATCTTCACCAACTGGCGGGGAGAAGGCTTTCAGATTTGCAGCTAACATTCTAGTACTCCTCAAATCATAGCATGGACTTGGTGATTGGGTTAACAACATATATACAAGATTTGAAAAGTAGCTCTATTAATTGCTATCACACAACCCTAAAGACATTTGAATAAATAATACCTATGATAACTTTACATATGTTTAAATGTTAATTAAAAAATGAGAACAGCATTTTAATAATACTTCTTACAGTGAATGTAAATTAAGTTATGGCCTAAAATTTACTCATTTAAAATTCAACTCAGATTTATTTTAAACACTATTTTAATTTTCATTCTAGAAAAACAAGTAAATGCATTTTATATTTTGGTTGGAATGAACTGTTGTAGTGAGTGCATGTAGCTATATTGAGCATGATCATTAATAATTAAGGTGGAAATTTATATCGATAATTTTGTGTTACTAACTGCTTGTAACTAACACATTTTTATAAAACAATATAGACCATGTGACTAAACTCAACGATGAGTTTATAATAAAATATTTGAGACTGCTTTTCAACAATGCCATAAAAAATATTTTCTTTTTTTCTTTTTTTAAGACAGAGTCTCACTCTGTTCCAGGCTGGAGTACAGTGGTGTGATCTCGGCTCACTGCAACCTCCGCCTCCCAGGTTCAAGTGATTCTCCTGCCTCAGCCTCCCGAGTAGCTGGGATTACAGGCGCATGCCACCACACCTGGCTAATTTTTGCATTTTTAGTAGAGACAGGGTTTCACCATGTTGGCCAGGCTGGTCTTGAAATCCTGACCTTGTGATTTGTGGGCCTCGGACTCCCAAAGGGCTGGGACTACAGGTGTGAGCCACAACACCCGGCCAAAAAACATTTTCTTTACCATTTACTTTCCTATGGTTCTACTCTAGCTTTTAGTAGAGTTTGAAGTCAGAAACACCAGAACGTATTGCTCTTGTCTTTGAATGTCTTTATTTCAAATTCCTCTATTACATACTTAAAAAAATAAATCAATCTTAGACTAATGATCTAGATCCCTTTTCTTCTCATCTACCTCCAAATAGTCAAATCAGTGAATCAAAACAACCCCCTGGAAAACTAGTTGAACAAATTTAAAGTTAGAAACTCTGCAACATTTTGTTCAAGTGATAAAAACAAAAGAATGGAAGCTGATTCACAGATTTACTTGCCTGGGCTTCCTGAGGCATTTGAGCTGCGTCCACCTTGTCTGCAATATAAGCTTCCAGCTGCTTGTCAATGGATGTGAGGGACTCCTGAATTACGTGTAAGGATTTTTCACTCTCCTGGGCAGACTGGATGCTCTGTTCAAGCAACTTTTGCCTCCTTACAGCCTAAAGAGAAGGAATAAGAGTGTGTCAGTTAAATGTTTACTCTTGATAGCTTTTCTGTAATCCTGCTGCACAATAAATGAAGATTCTAGACTCTTCCACAATCACCTTTTTGTAAGATAGATTTCTCAGCTTCCTGGCACTCATTCAGCTCTGTTGATAGAAAAAAATGTGAAGGAGAAAAATAAATAGCAAACAGAACTATAGGATCAGGGATCTCTGCATGAAAATAAATCACAATATCACGTACATTAAGGAAATAGGCTGGAAAAAAAAATTAGCAAAATCATCTCAGTCATTGCAATCTGTCTTTCTCAGGTCGAATGTTGCTCCTGATCTCATTATATAGTTCAAGAGATTTGGTTTGCTTAGAATAGGGTCATCGTCATCACAATCCAATTCAAGACAGATAATCTGCTTCCACCAGTGAGACACATGTACAATCTGTTCAGAATCAGCTCCTTGTCAAAAACAGAATTTTAGATAACAGTCTGGTTAAAGATTTATTTTGAATACTATTTCAACCAGCTTTGCATGATCTTTTTTCTCCCTACTTTCTTTCACAATTTGGATTACGGAAATTGTTCATACAATTAGATTTGTGTTACTGCTGAAGTAGAAAAAATAATAAGTAATCCTAATATAGATGCAATTAATCTTGATTGTTACTATAAGTATGATTAGGATAATTCAATAACTTCGAAGTATAAATAGCATGGGTAACAAATTGGAAAGTCTCCCTTCAAGGATCTGTTCACTTTTAACAGAGTAGTTATAAAAGTAAGAAATACGGCAGGCAACTTATTGGGAATTCGTTAAGTTATGTGTCATTTAAAATACATTTCCTTAATATACAATGTGTAGGCATGATTATCAAGTACAATATAACTTTCTTTCCCACAGAGCATGACAGAGGTTTTAAGATGATCTTGGTTTTTATATTATATATAGAATATTAGATATTACACAAATACTATATATATTGGTTTTTAAGCTTTAAAAATACTAGTGATGTCATTATTCTTCAGTGAAGCCAACCTATAACACAGCTTGGTCCAAGTAAAAATACAGTTAAAGGCATCTAGACTAAGGGAAAAGGAACAGGAAGTTTAGTGATGCTGCAGGAAGAGGGAAGGCTTTCCCAGTACTTCTCCCTGTACCATAAATTTTGATTCCATTAAGATTTTGCGCCACTGCACTCCAGCCTGGGTGACAGAGCGAGACTCCGTCTCAAAAAAAAAAAAAAAAAAAAAAAGATTTTATCCTGGGCTTTCCTTTCTTCTCATTCTACCCATATCTTTAACTTCAATTGTTCCTCACATTCTGACAACTCTCAACTCTACATCTCTCAAGCCCAGATTTCCCCTCGATCTCCATACTTGCATGTGAGCTCACCCTATTGGAAATCTCCTCATGAATATTCTACAACCACCAAAAGCTAACACTCCCAAATATGAACTCCTTGCGTATCCTCTTCTCACCTACTTCTCAACTCCCCAACTTGCTTTTCCTCCTTCTCTGTATGTTTTCCTGTTTCAGCGAAATACAAATAATGATTGCCTTTATTACACGTAATTCTAGATATTTCTACTTCGTGTCTCATGTCCTTCATCATGTTGCATCTAATTAGTCAATCACTAATTATTTATTATACCTTCTAAATAGTTCTTGATTCCATTCTTTTCTCTCTCTCTCTCCATTGTCTTTACTCTAGTTAAAATCATTACTATATCTTACCTCAAATATGGTACGAGTTTCTTCACTGGCATTTTACTCTGCCACGTCCCACCTGTAAAGCGGCTGCAATGTGTTCTCTCAATAATGAAATTGTGGCTTCCTCTCTAAAATTCTCTAGTGATTCTTTACTATCCTTCGAATAAAAGCTCTATTTTTTTTTTTTTTTTTTTTTTTTTGAGATGGAGATGGAGTCTCTCTCTGTCACCCAGGCTGGGGTGCAGTGGCACAATCTCTGCTCACTGCAACCTCTGCCTCCCTGGTTCAAGCGATTCTCCTGCCTCAGCCTCTCAAGTAGCTGGGAATACAGGTGCCCAGGACCACACCTGGCTAATTTTTGTTATTTTTAGTAGAGACAGCGTTTCACCATGTTGCCCAGGCTGGTCTCAAACTCCTGACCTAAGATGATCCACCCGCCTCGGCCTCCCAAAGTGCTGGGATTACAGGCGTGAGACATTGCACCCGGCCAAAAGCTTTATCCTTAATGTGGCTTAAAAGTCCCTTCATAATATAAGTCCTGCTGGTGTCTTTTACTCCCTGCTCTAGCTATATAGAAATTTTATTTTTCATTTCCCAACCTACACTGTGGCCCTCTTGATTCTTGGCCTTAAACATGTTGCTCCCTTTTACTGGAATAATCTAAATTCTGATTTCCTTTAATTGGCTAATTTATATTTATCTTCTGAATCTATTTGACATCAATTCCAAGTGGCTACCTTTGGCACCTTCTAAGTTCAGGGAGGTAATTCTTGCATGTTCTTTGAATTTTATATTTTTTTGATTTGACAAGTAAAAATTATATCAAGCTACAGCATATAACATGATGTTTTAATATATGAGTATGTTATGGGATGGCTACATTAAGCTATTTATGCATTCCCTCACATGACATTATGTTCTTTCTTGCACTTTGTGTCTTAGCATGTACCATACCGTATTTCATCTCCCATTAATGGTCTGCATTTACTTTAGACTATCAACTCTAATGAGGTCAGGGATTATGGCTGTCTTGTTCATTGCTCAACACCAGTTACTAGAATAAAGCCAAATAGCTTTGTTTATGACTGGATGAAAAGTATAAGGAGAAATTTTAATGAGAAAAACAGAAAACTTTAAATAGTCAAAGACAAAAATGGATTTACAGAAGAAATTGAAAACAAAGGTCACCACTGCTCAGAGATGTATCTTTGGGAGAATAAATCCACCTGTTTTGTATTAAAAGTGTCAGAATGGGGGTGGGACATTATTTGGAGAAAATTTTAATTTATTTCTATCAAAATACTGTATCCAAGATTGGTGTCCGAGGATTTGCCCTATATTCCAATTCAAACATAGCTTCCTTTTGTTCTCATTCAAAATTTCAACTAAAATTTACATCAGGTAATTTACTAATTCAGATAACAGGGTTAATGGCTATAATCAGAGCCTTTATTGTAGAGGAGACTGGCTGCAGCCTACCCAGAGTTCTTCAAAAGAAATGGATCTCTAATGATAAAATTTCAGCATTGTGACAGGTGGTTGGAGAAAACTTCCAATCACAGTGTGTAGTAATTGCCTAGTCAGGTATTATTTAAACTTGGTCCTTCCTCTGGCTAAAGGCAAAAACAGTGTACTCTGCAAGGCACATCTGTAGATTTTAATTGTATAGGATGTAATATAGAATAACATTAAACCACATATGTAGCATCAAAATTATTTTTAGAAACCTAACTTTTTCTATTCATGAGATTCTATGGGCTGAAAGGAACAGTGTGGCTTAAGAAATGATGGCAGAGTTGACTTCGGGTGGGTTGGCTCTTTTCCTGGCCTGACAGTCAATAAGAGAGGCTGATTTAGACAGATTCCTTGATTATCTCAGTCAGTGAAAAGACCTGATGTCAATCCAAGCTCGCAGAATTCTTTCAACTAGTCATGGCATAAGCTGCCTTCTATTTCTAAACATCTTATTCAGCGCACCCTGATGGAATCTCAGGCTTATGAATTTTCTATGACTTTCTGCCCGCTTGACCTGTGCTGTCTCATTGAATGAAGTTTGTAGAAAGTCTTGAACCATAATCTGATTTTTGTTGTTGTTCCAGAATACTGTTCAGTTGTTGTTTTAAAATGTTATTTCATGTCTTTAGCTAATCCACTTAGCAGTAAGAGGAATTATATAGCTAGACAGAAACAGCAAATATAAGGAAAGATAGAAAGACATCTTTTAATAAATGGAGATCAATGACAAAAATATAAAAATAGAAAACAATCCTAGTAATGGTTACCAAGAAAAGGACATAATATATTTTAATCCAGTTTTCAAAGAAAATTAAAACTAAGTAAAAATTAACACAAATTATTTTATATCTTTAAAGTACGATGAAATACAAAATAAGTTTAAGAAAAAATTTTAAGAGTTTAATGAGTTTTGCTGGAAATGGAAAGTCATCTCTACAATGAATTGACAGTTACTCACATTTCCATTTTAAAAATAATGTACTAAGCTTTGTGCCACAATATTACAAATACATAAATCAAAGTGTAGTATGTTTAAGAAACTCTGGAAGAAAAAATTCTGCATGTGAAATAAAAAACCAAATATTGAACTCAAAAAAATGTATTTAACATATGAATACACGCTTTAAAAAGCCAAATTAGAAAAAAAAATCATTTAATAATATTTTACAAAAAAAACACATTCATTAAAGGAGCTATGTGTCCTATACTATACTTATTAAACTCAATACAAAAAGCAATACGAGGTGATGGGTAAGCTTATGATTGCAAATGGATTAAGAATGTGGGTGCACTGTTTACGATCATCTCGTAATAAGACACATTTATTTTTTCTGTTTAAATACTCATCATTGTACTCATCATTGTGATTTAGACACGTAAAACATTTCAATTTCCAGCAGTTTTAAATTTTTTCTTCTGAGTAAAGGATTTTCGCCAATGTCAAAATAAAGCCCTCATTTTTATGAGTGATTTTAGTAGTAAACGAACTAAAGAAAACTAAATCCCAAATTCCAATTCAAATAAAGCAAAGCAACGACAAACTTTTGAAGTTTCTGCTTAGGGTAGTGCATTAATTGGCCCCAACCTGACTGTCCCTAAATTACAGAAAATAGAGCAATATGGAATATGTTTTATTTTCTAGAAAGTGTCTTGGGATAGGAGTCCTATAAGAGATGTGCTAAAACCAAATCCTACTCAACCTGCTCTTCAGAAACTAAAGTGGAGACCCATGAGAGGACATTAATCTCCATTTGACAACCACGCTTCAGTTCACAGAGTTTACCAGTCAAGTTTTCTTTCCCAGAGTCTCTACTTCAGTGGACCAAGTAACTGGTCCAACTACTTCCTTTTAGTGTTTCTTTTTTACCTAATAAGAGGTTGCAATTTGTTCAAGTGCCAAGTCATAAGAATACTCAATTTGAATGAATCATGTTGGTGGGTGTGTATCATTTTTGATAAACTATTTCCTCCTGATCTAACTCTTCTATTTAACTTAAGAGCAAGTCTAAAACTGTCACTATGGTTATGAATACATTGAATTCTATCTGTTGTCTTAGAATTTTGGCTATAGTCTTAAACTGAAAATAACAAGTAATAAGTCTCTCTCATTCGAAGAGATGGAAATAGCAGGACATAGCAAAGGGCCTACAAAAGAGCCGCAAAACTGGCCCTGCCTTTGTTACTCCACCATACCCACTTATGCTAAAACTCTCTGAAGGTTTTAGAGAGAATCATGGTCTTGCTGAATTCACGGCCCAGAGGGAGAGTAGGGATGGCTCCCTCTGTTTATTCCGTAAGGGGGAATAAAACATGATACTTCTACCTTTTTGTCCCAAGCAAGTAAGTGGAGCTCCAAGACCACTGATCACAGGGTCTGGGAGTCCAGAGTAGATGGGCATGACACCTAATTGCCAACTCTGCTTCTAAAGATGTCTGCTTCAGAAATTCTATGCTTACTTGATAGGTAAAAAATGAATTAGAAATGATACAGTGAAGAGAGGGGGCAGCCTGTACTTCCCAGGGCTTGGTGCGGCAAACGTTTCACAATCGGTCAAGTGAACGTGGAAGAAGACAGCCATGTATGAGCTGTCTACCAGGAACACTCTTTATGGAGCAAGAGTACCTCAGGATCAAGAGGCTTCAAGATGTTTTTATATAGCATATTTTCCTTGTTAAAGATGAGGAAAACAAAAGAGCTTCTGCAACACTTATCAAAGATCCCATACTTGCACCCCAAATAAACCCAATGTTTGTATCTCTGTTACACACACACACACCATAAACTTAATGCTACAAATAGCTAGTTAACAGGAGATATTTGCCTGTTTTCCTTAACTCCTACTTCCCAGGACATTGGTGAATAATATAACTGAAGTGCAGTTAAAAAAAAAAAAAAAAAACAAGGCAGTGGAGGTATAAGGTGGAATCTAACGACACTTCCCTTCCAGAGCAAGTCTTTTAGACCATGGCTTAAGCTCGACCTGGAAAGAAGGAAGAATATTAAATTGAATATGACATTGAGATTTTAAGCTGAACCCAATTAAATTTAAGTCTTTATTACCTCAGAGGCCAGAAAGTAATGGGATCTATTCATGGTGCCATCTATCTGGATGATGTAAAAGCATTTCATGTTTCTGATCTATCTGGCTCAAACTGTACATCAAACTACTAACACAGTCCAGGAATTCAGCACTTGCTCAAATGAAGCAAAGGCAAAGGAAAATGATAGACATCCAGGACATCTAGAATGTGATCCAGCAGAAAACAGAAAATGGTTTATGGGACGTATGAAGAGATAGATAAAGAAGAACTTAAGAAATATCTGTGAAAAATGGAGTATAGAAGTATCACATGATTGAAAAGCTAAGATAGATATGTTGATGCTTTTGTCTCATACAACTGCTAGCAAATTGCATGTTTTATATCCATCTACCAACGTACATGAATATAAATAATCCACATGAAGACTATCGCTCCTGTCAAATGCAACAACTTGCCTACTGATTGATAACTTTACTGAACAACCAATTTAAATTTTTAAGCATAATTCTAAGGTCTTTAAAGAAGCATGCCATAAAAGTATGAGGAATTATTTAAGGACCACTAAGAATATTCTATTTATCTCAGAAACTGGTTCTTAACAATTTTTAGTTGTTTAGAACTGGCAAGATGACAGCCTTAAAGAAGCTGACACTTCAGGAGATCGAAACCATCCTGGCTGACACGGTGAAACCCTGCCTCGACTAAAAACACAAAAAATTAGCCGGACATGGTGGCAGGCACCTGTAGTCCCAGCTACCCAGGAGGCTTAGGCAGGAGAATGGCATGAACCCGGGAGGCGGAGCTGGCATTGAGCCGAGATCGTGCCACTGCACTCCAGCCTGGGCGACAGAGCGAGACTCTGTCTTTAAAAAAAAAAAAAAAAGGCTGACATTTGAAGCACACATTGTCTTGTACTCTTGGACCTCTTTGAGATTGATTAGATATGAACACTTTATTTTCCATAATTTCATATGGTGTTAATAGATCCTTTAAAAGTTACACAAAAATTTCCAGATATCTAGATATCCTTATACCACCTTAATGAAATGTTTTCCAAAAAGAATACAGGTAGGATTTTGAAAAGGGAATTAAATGGAGATTAAGAGAAAAGCAGAGGGAGAAGAGGATAATTTACAACAGAAAGAGTAACTTACCAATGCTCATAGCTCATCATAAGATTCACTTTGTTGCTTCCTTTGTTTTCAAATTAGTTTGTCCTATTTTTTTCTAAAGAAAGGAGGTCTCACACTGTGTTCCTTGGACAAGAAAGACTAAGTAAATTGAAACCATGTTGCTTTAACCCACTTTAAATATAACTCTTGTGAGGGGCTCCGGTACACTGGTTTTTCCTGTGGCATATTTGTTAATGTATTTAATAGGGATGTAGGCTCTAAATAATTACAAAGATGTGTACACGTTTGCATATATATCCTTTAAATATAAAATAAAGAAGGTTACATTATTCACCAGAGGCTTCAAGATTTATGTTTTGTTAATGTCACTTGGTTTGAACACACCTGGGAGAAAACCCAAAAGCCTTGAGCATGGAACTCCTATAATTTTCTTTATCAGGAAAGAATATAAATGTGAAAACTGTTGGTGTCATAGTTAATCGGAACTTCATCTGTTTTAGGTTTTAGCAGGTCACTGAAGTTCTTCTGTGACCTCTTAAGAAAGCATACTTGAAAGTACGTTTGGGAATGATTTTATCAATGGAACTTGACATCAGATAGCCATCACTTTCCAGTAAAGCATTGATAGAATAGTCAATGAGCTATAGAGTAATATATCTAAGACATTTCTAGATTCTTGCTGCATCCATTTATCCTCATGGGTAGACAAGTGAAATTGGTCTTCTGCCCTGACAGGAGCAAACTGATGATTGATTTAAGCTTCCAAAAGAAAGTGAATGAAGCATTATTCAGTAAACATAAGTCTACAGGATTCATCATATCCAAGCTTTCTCAAGGTAACTTCAGGAGCCACCCTAAGTCAGTGAAATTTTTCTGGCCCAATGGCGAGGTACTCTTTGACTGCACATGTGTTCATATTATTAAAGTCTAAACTTTAGGCAGTGACTAATTTAGTGATACAGGAAATGATTAAAATATTTAAGTCACTGTCTCCTGATATGGAATAGTGAGACAGAATCAGATTCTAGGGATGACTTGGTCAGGATTGAAACCACATGTTCAAGCAACATATAAAGTCTATACATGAGACAAAAGTCCAAATCTGGGGTTAAAATCAAGTTGTAACATAAAGCAATAAATGAAGGTCAGGAACAAAAAAAATACAGCCACTGAACAAATTAGTTGATTTCTGACAATTGCTCCTCTTATTGTCTCAGGAAGTCACGAATGCAGGGACTCTCCTAATGTAAATTATAGTCAGGGAAAACATGAGAAGTCAAAATTAGAAAAAATGTAGCTGGTGTTTCTAAGCTGAGTGGTATAGGTTAATTAGCCAAATACAGAAGTACCCAAGTGAGAGAGAGCATACTGAGGCCAATTACAGATAGGTTGGTGGTTGTGAACAAACTAGTACATGCAATGTAGATGAACTAGCCAGCTCATAGTCCTCTTAAATGAGGGCAGTGATATCCAGTCAGTACAGTAGTGTAACAAAGATCTCAGAGCGAAAGAACCGTTGCAACTAGTTGGTCCCTCTACTTAGGAATTCAGACTCTCAAGAAACAAACTCAATACAGCATCTCTGGCTTCCTGGACTTAACATGATGTGTGGGAAGCAAATCCATCACACTTCCTTTTATAGACCAGGTAAGGACGGCCACACAGGTTGCCTATGAATAAAATAGTTTCCAATCTTTAGTCAAACAGTGTGAAATACAGCCTTGAGAACTAGAAATGGTGCTTTTCTGATGTGCATTAGAGATCTATGCTGGATTCCTTCTACTGTGATGTAGGCTCATAATAGTCTAAGGCCAGTGTTCAGGTTCTCTTGAACTACAGTGCTATGGATTTTGCTGGCCTCTGTGGTCAACTGTAATTCATATTGGTTCAAACTTGAAATTGTATCTGAGAAACTGAAAAAATGCTCCTCTCTCCTGTCTTGGACGACCGGTCCTTTTTCATCCTAACCAAATGCATGAAGATTAACAATATTTATTTATCACAAATACTCCAGATGATTGTCATGGCTCTGCAGAAGTTGATGTGCAAGGCAGAGTATGCTTATGGCATCCTGACATCTTACTTATCCACACTACATTGAAAAAGTCCTCAGGTCTAGCTCAGTCAGTATCTACACTATTTTGTCCTAAGGTTATTACAAGATTTTCTAATATTTTGTCCTCCAAGCTGTTAGGATAGACAAGACTGCAGTTTTGTAGAAAAGAACTCCTACCAGGATCTTTGGCTCTGATATGATTCATTTGGATCGCATCTGCACCTTGAACAGCAGGAACAAGGTGTATGGAACAGCTGCTTTCCCTTCTGCTTTCTAAACACTCTGTATAGTGCTTTAGGAGTAGGTTGGGAGTGCAGAAAGATGACTCGTGTGTTTATATGAGCATAGGGAACAGATAAACACTGGCAGAATGATGCATTACACTCAATTCCTTGTTACAGACTAGGGTCATCTGCCACAAAATGTTCTTACAATACATTAAGCTTGCTGAAATAAACTGCTTCCAAACTTCCTCTCTTCTCTATGTCCTCACCCCACAATGGCATCTTCTCATCATCTATAGATGAAACCCATCGTGCTGGAATTATTTGGCATGGGAGAGGAATAAACAGGTTTCAGGTGTGAGGCTTTAACTTGTAGGATTGTTAGACTTGTCATACACCAGATATAGCTGAAGATTAAGATGTGGACAATGCCTACAGCCATGCAGGAAGGCTTAGCATCTTCCCCACAGGAAATATCTGTTCCGTCAATATCGTGGTTCGGGTGAGGGAGAGAGGTAACATATAATGAGGATCCTAGTGATGCCCTTTCCATGTCATCACAAATTTGCTGCAGTTTCCTAGAAAGCGTTCATTCTGCTACAGCCGGGAACTATGGCTGTGAAGGAAAACCACTTTTCCTCTGCTTCGTTTAGTTGTTGAGGAATTGGAAACAAGCTTCATTTCTGGAATATAGAGATCATCTATCTGTCATGAGCAGTGGATGGGCAAGAATAAATTACTGGTCCACAGTGGGAATGAACCTGACACATAATGCACCTTAGCAAAGTAGACCTTATACATGTGCTGAAAAAGGTCTATCTAGACTGGGGTTCACAAACCTGAATAATCATCAGAATGAACTTTTCCAAATACAGTTCTCAGCCTCAATCAAAATCTACTAAATTAGAAAATCAGAGGGAGTCAAAAGGGGGTATGTGTACACCAAAGTCCCTATACTCTTCTATGTGTGTAATTTTGGTGATGAGATGAAATTGACAAGGTATATGAAGACTAAAGTTGGAAAGAAAAGATGCCTTAAATAACAACAACAAAAACTAACAGGTAAGAAAATGCAATCAGCTGGACTCACACCCAAAAACAGCAAACAGTAGAGTGCTATGAAATTGGTATTAATACTGATCAGAATATACGAAACATAGTGAGGTAGAAACAGTAAGGAAATTCTTCAATTTTATTTGATACTTTCAATGGAAAATTACTAAGGAATATATGCATTTTATGATTTAAAAGACAGCTTGATGAACTTGGAAAATATTTTTAGTCCTCATTCCATCTAGGGACACTAGAATACACTGCAAATAAATGTTGTTTAACATTCCCTTTTCCATGTATCTTTTTTTTTTTTTAAAATAAACATTTTCAGAAATTTGGCCTGAATATTAAATAACAGATTTGATTATTCAATCTCAAGAATCTATGAAGTAGCTTGCAAAGAAAACAGTTTTAAAAAGTTGAGAGTGGTAAAAAGTATGATGAAAGAGAGATGAATATTTACCTTCAGCACAGTATTTTGTGTTATGGAAGTTAAGTATTAGTTGTCAATCTTGATAGATAAGTAAAAGTTATTGATGAGTTTCATTAACATAAAAATATAAACTCGAGGAATTTTTCTGAAAAGGTACATAGATAAACTTAAAAGAGAAACTTCAATCCAAAAATTTATCACTAAAATGCCACTTTACCAATCCATACTACTGATTTAGCTTTTACAACTCATTAGTTTTTAGGCCTTAATATTTTTCCTCTATGTATTAACCCCCTCTTTTGTTATTCCAACTTTATTATTTTTTTTTGGTAGGCCCTTGTAGAAGAGCTATTCCAACTTTAGAAGAAATAATTCAACTATCAAATTATGAGACATTTGAAGACAAGATACCATTAAATGGATATGTTACCACTCACTCACAAAGATATTAATGCCCTCCAAGAGCAAACATAATTTGTCTAGAGTGAATATTTAATACTTAAATATTAATCATATATTAAAAGGCAGTACATGATTATATGTATATATATGTGCTTATATACATGTATATATAAATACAAGCAAGTATATATGTTTGTGTGTTCCTTTGCGTCTGGACCCCAAAAATGCTAATATCCTATACTAGGCATACGGATGGACAAAAACATTTAACTACTGTTTTATATAATATTTCGGAAAAGTAAATGTGACTGTCCAAGGAAACATTATTGATTGAATTAAGGTAAATTATATCTAAAAATAATGGAATTACTACTTACATAGAAAAAATCCATGATTCATGGTGATTAAAATAAGAATTAAACACATTTACCACAGACCCTTTTGTGAAGGCTATGTACTCTTTCAGTTCCTGTAGCTATAAAATAGAGGGTAATTACATTCAAAATACAAGATGTATTTTAAAATATTGTTAAAAGCAAGAATCAAGGTAACTCGCACAATTGATGGTAGGACAAGAAAAATCCCCTTCTCAAATAACAAAAGAAGATATAGGAAATAGAGAAGGAAAAATTTCTAATTTACAAAGAAAGTAGCATATACATTCATGTCTATTTTTCTTACATTAAAGAAGTCTGGGCTATTGAGTTTATTATCTATGAGTAAATATTACACAAGTGAGTTTCTTCCCCTCAAAATGTAATCACTCTTGACCAACTATTCAATTAATATTATTATGAGAACAAGTTGCATAGTCCACTACTCAGCTGAAAATTGCAGTCACCTTGAACACAGATGTCTGCCATAATAGTCTGCTTGCAGTGCAATTTTTATATAAAGACAAAAGTTTTATTGCAGAGCATTCAACCTAGGAGAAGTCAAGATCCAAGATATCCAATATCCTTTATTCTACTTAAGGAAAGAAAGCCCTGAATTCAAAGTATGGAAAGATGTAATCCTAGAAACTATATCCATTATTAACACACGAAGAATAAGATAAAAATTTCACCTTTCTAAATATGAAAGCATTTATTGTTAATTATCCTCAATGAAATATTTTCAACTAATGATAATCTATAAAAGTGAGCCTAAATTGTTAACTCCCAAACCTTACCAAAAGCAATTCAGGTGTACAAATAACCAAATGTATAAGATGACACCCGAAATTGGCTTCAAAGGCATTTGCAACCTGTGCAGTTATGCAGTAACTCATGCTTAGCAGAGCCCATGCTCGGTTCAATGCTCTGCTGTTGCCATCCTACAATGCTTAATTTTTTAATATGGGACCCAGTATTTTCTTTCTTCCCTGAGTCACCCAAATTATAGAGCAGATCCTGACACTTTGGGAAAAATACCCAACAGCTAAAAGACTGAAATAAAAATCTGAATTAAATTCGTTAAGTTAGAGAGATTGAAAAAAAAAATACATGAAATTCACATTAGAGGCACTAGGACACTGTGACATACTGGCAGTAACCAGATGAATGACTTGCAAATATGAATATAGTTGGAAGAAAATACTTCAGACTAGATCCTAGTTGTTTCAGAGTATAATCAAATACAACCTGGAGATGCTAATCAAAGATAGCGCAAAGAAAAATCCCTTCGCTTTTGATTTTCTATGGGGCTGTATGTGTGTGGTTCTAAATAAAATTATTTTGCAGAAAATTACGGGAGAACGTCAGATAACTGATTATTTCCATTGCGAATAATTTCATTGGTTACTACTGAGTCCACGATATTATTCTCTAACACTTCTCCTGATTTTAAATGGATCTTTAAAACGAAACAGTTCCTATTCCAAATACTTTTCACTCTCATTTCCTCAATGGCACCAGTTCTCCTTTCTCCCAACCCCCTTTCCCATGTAAAGAGTCCTAAACAACCTGAAAACAGAGTTAGCTACTTCTCAGGAATGAAGTCCTTGGTGTATAAATTTTCTCAAACTTACTACTCTCCACCTCAAAACGTCCTTGTATTATCTCAGTTTTCTCTTTCCCACTTCCAAAGTCAATCCTTCCATTTTTTTTTTTTTTGCTCACGTATCCTATCTTGTAAGACTTTGCTCTTATATATTAGGTCTTTCTATTGGATCTTCCCTTATACTACAAACATGTTTAAGTTTTTAGTATCCTGAAAATCAACAACACATCTTTTATGCCCTATTACTATTCGACCTCAGTTACTGGCCTTTCTTTCGCATTTTTTCCATCATCACACATTTATTGCCTCTATTTCCCCTGCCCATTTTCTCTTTTACCAAATTTTAATCTCAGTTGTTCCTCCTCACTTTGGAACACAGCGACTATATTTAATGAGAGGAGGAGTGAATGGGAGTTGAGCAAACAAATACAGCTAGTGGAGGCATCACATTAGCTGACTTAAAACTATACTATAGTGCTACAGTAACCAAAACAACACAGTACTGGTACAAAAACAGTCACATAGACCAATGAAACAGAATGGAAAGCCCAGAAATAATGCCACACACCTATAACCTTCTGATCTTTGACAAAGCTGCCAAAAGCAAGCAATGAGGAAAGGACTCCCTATTCAATAAATGGTGCCAGGATAACTGGCTACCCATATCCAGAAGAATAAAACCTTACGCCATCTACAAAAATCAACTCAAGATGAATAAAAGACTTAAATGTCAAACCAAAACTTTAAAAACCATGGAGGATAACCTAGGCAATACCATCCTGGACATAGGAATGGGAAAAGATTTAATGATGAAGATGTCAAAAGCAATTGCAACAAAAGCAAACATTGACAATTGAGATCTAATTAAACTAAACAACTTCCTCACAGAGTTCCTCTGCTGAACTTTGTCAACAGAGTAAACAGACAAACTACAGAATGGGAGAAATATTTTGCAAACTGTGAATTTGATAAAGGTTTAACATCCAGAATCTCTAAGGAACTTAAACAAATTTATTTTAAAAACCCAACTCCATTAAAAATGGGCAAAGGACATGAACACACATTTTTCACAACAAGACACACATGTGGCCAACAATATGAAAAACATGCTCAATACCACCGACCATTAGTGAAGTGCAAATTAAAACCACAATGAGATGCCATCTCGCACCAGTCAAAATGGCTATTATTAAAACGTCAAAAAATAACAGATGCTGTTGGGATCGCAGAGAAAACAGAACATTTATACACTGCTGATGGGGGTGTAAATTAGCTCAACCCTTGTGGAAAGCAGTTTGGCAGAGCTAAAAACAGAACATTCAACATAGCAAACACATTACCGGGTATATAGCGAAAGGAATACAAACTGTTCTACCACAAAGACACATGCACACATATGTTCATTGCAACACTATTCACAATAGCAAAGATACAGAATCAACCTAAATGCCATCAATGGTAGACTAGATAAAGAAAATGTGGTGCATATACACCATGGAACACTATGCAGCCACAAAAAGAATGAGTTCATGTCCTTTGCAGGAACATGGAGGGAGCCGGAGACCATTCTACTCAGCAAACTAATGCAGGAACAGAAAACTAAATATAGCACGTTCTCACTTGTAAGTGGGAGCTAAATAATGAGAACACATGGACACAAAGAGGGAACAGACACTGGGTCCTACTTGAGGATAGAGAATGGGAGGAAGGGGAGGATCCGAAAAAATACCTATCAGGTAGTATGCTTATTACCTGGGTGATGAAACAATCTGTACACCAACCCCCCATGACACACTGTTTACCTGTATAACAAACCTGCATATATACCCTGAACATAAGAGTAAAAAAACAGCTAGATCTGTTGAGACCATCTTTCAGGTATTCTAAGAGAAAGGCTGGTGAAGAAAGACAAGAATCAAAGTTCATTTTACAAGTTTTGGTATGAGAAATTTCAGGAAAGAGATGGCATTAACAAAGATGGAGAAAACGGTGTTGGGTAGCTTTGATAGGAGCTGTAATCTGAGTATGTTAAGTTTGAGTAGCCTATGAGATACCCAAAGAGAAAAATGCACAATAGGAGGCTGGACATATGGTCTGAAGTTAAGGGCAAAAGTCTGTGGCAGAGATAATATTTTGAGAATAATTAGCATGCAAATCTTATTTAAAGCCATGACATTGCATAAAGTATTATAGAGAGTGAACATAGAAAGGAAAGGGAGAACATTAAGCTTAAACACTTTTTCATACACACCTGGATGCAGTTGGCCAATAATTGGTTTCAGAACTTTTCCTTATTAATTTATGACTGAAATTGGCATGGGGTTTTCCTTCCTGTTTCATTTTTGTCTGATTTTGGTAAAAAAAAAAATTTTCTAACCTTATATTTTCGACATGTATATTGCCTTATATATTCTACTCTCTGAGTTTCTTGATGATTGGCATTATCTATTCCTAGAAAGTGTGTTCAAATTTGAATGTAAAATAATCTCAGTCTAATGTAGTCTTTGTAGGAAGACTTTTAACTTGTGATTAAATTTCTGTCTCCTCAGGCTTTCTATATCCTCTTCCATCATTTTTGTAGCAATATTCTAGAAATTCATCCATTTCACATAAGTTTCTAAATTTATTTGCAGTTTTTAGTATTTTCTATATTTTAAAAATATGTTATAACTGTAGTTTTAACATTTTCATCCTTAGGATTGTATTTTTTTTTTACTTCCCTCTCAGTTGATTTGTCTAATTAAAACATGAATATGGGCATTTAAATTTTATTGATTCCACGTTGTTTTTATTTCTGCTCTTGAATTCTTCCTTTCCATTTACTTTCTCTGCATTTATTATACTTTTCCCTGTTTTCTTGAGATGGGCAGTTAGCTCATTAGTTTTCAGCCCTTCTGTCTCTTCTATAAAAATTAACAGGAGCCAGTTTTAATTTTTATTTTTCTTATCATTCGGTTCTATGAATTTTAACTATCCATTTTGTCTTGATCTTTGATCCACAAATTATTTACTTTAGTCAAGTTTTTACTATTGATTCTAACTTGTTACAAATTTAACAGTATTTCCCTAATAATACCAAATATGGGAAATGTATTGACATTTCTATGTACTTGAGGTGAAATTTACACTCTCATTTGGGGTTCTCTATACAGTCTTTATATCCACCTTATCAACTGTTAATCATCACTGTCTTCACTAACTTTTGTCTGGTGTCTTGAAAGAAAGAGGCATTATGAAATCTCCCACGATGCTGATATAGTTGTGTATTTCTTCTTGTTATTCTGTGGATTTTTGCTTTATGTATTTTAAAGGTATTTTCCCAGGTATGTACAAGATTTTTTTGTTTGTTTTGACAGAGTCTCACTCCGTAACCCAGGCTGGAGTGGAGAGTGCAATCTCAGCTTACTGCAACCTTTGCCTCCCAGATTCAAGCAATTCTCCCGCCTCTGCCTCCCAAGTAGCTGGGACTACAGGCGTGCACCATCACACCTGGTTAATTTTTGCATTTTTAATAGAGACAGGGTTTCACCATGCTGCCCAGATTGGTTTCAAACTCCTGACCTCAGGTGAGCCACCCACCTCGACCTCTCAAAGCGCTGGGATCAGAGGCGTGAGCCACCATGCCCGGCCAGGTATGTACAAGGTTTAGAACTTTTATATTTCACTGCATTTTTTTGCCTGATAATGATACTGACAATAATGTTTATTTTGCTGGAAATAAAATAGGTGTCTAAGCTTTTTATTGATTAATCCTTTCCGGAAAATCTCTTTCCATTTTTGATATATGTGTTTTTATGTATTTCTTAAAAACAATATATTGAACTAGTTTACAGTCCCACCAACAGTGTAAAAGTGTTCCTATTTCTCCACATCCTCTCCAGCACCTGTTGTTTCCTGCTTTTTTAATGATGGCCATTCTAACTGGTGTGAGATGGTATCTCACTGTGGTTTTGATTTGCATTTCTCTGATGGCCAGTGATGATGAGCATTTCTTCATGTGTTTTTTGGCTGCATAAATGTCTTCTTTTGAGAAGTGTCTGTTCCTGTCCTCTGCCCACTTTTTGATGGCATTGTGGAAGTCAGTATGGCGATTCCTCAGGGATCCAGAACTAGAAATACCATTTGACCCAGCCATCCCATTACTGGGTATATACCCAAAGGACTATAAATCATGCTGCTATAAAGACACATGCACAAGTATGTTTATTGCGGCACTATTCACAATAGCAAAGAGTTGGAACCAACCCAAATGTCCAACAACGATAGACTGGATTAAGAAAATGTGGCACATATACACCATGGAATACTATGCAGCCATAAAAAATGATGAGTTCGTGTCCTTTGTAGGGACATGGATGAAACTGGAAAACATCATTCTCAGTAAACTATCGCAAGGACAAAAAACCAAACACCGCATGTTCTCACTCATAGGTGGGAATTGAACAATGAGAACTCATGGACACAGGAAGGGGAACATCACGCTCTGGGGACTGTTGTGGGGTGGGGGGAGGGGGGAGGGACAGCATTAGGAGATACACCTAATGCTAAATGACGAGTTAATGGGTGCAGGAAATCAACATGGCACATGGATACATATGTAACAAACCTGCACATTGTGCACATGTACCCTAAAACCCTAAAGTATAATTTAAAAAAAAAAAACAATATATTTTGAATTTTGATGCTTTATTCTGAAAATTTCTGTTTATATAATAAATGTATTTAGCAAATATTTCTAGGACTACAGATGTATTTTTTTTCTTTTTCTTTTCTTTTTTTTTTGAGGTAGAGTTTTGCTCTTTCACCCAGGCTGCAGTGAATTGGCATGATCTCAGCTCACTGCAACTTCCGTTCCCTGGGTTCAAGCGATTATCCTGTCTCAGCCTCCCGAGTAGCTGAGATTACAGGCACCCACCACCATGCCTGGACACTTTGCGTTTTTTTTTGTTTTTTTTTTTTTTTTTTTTTTTTGTATTTGTGGTGGAGACCAGGTATCACCTTGTTGGCCAGGCTGGTCTGCCTGCCTCGACCTCCAAAAGTGCTGGTATTAAGTCATGAGCTACCGTGCCCAGCCCCTGATGTATTTTTCTACCATCTATTTTTTTTCTATTTTTCTACCGTCTTATCTTTTATTTTATGCTCATCTCACATTTTTCTGTTTTGTTTTCCTTCTTTCTTGCTTTACTGCATATTGATTGAGAAATGTTCCTTTTATCATGCTTTGATTGTTTGCAAGCTGGATGCGCCATTAGTGGTTACCCTTGACAATTTATTATAGCATAATAAAGTCGAGATTTAGTCATTATCTCTACCCTCTTTCTAAATAAAAGGGCTTGTGACTGTAACTCCCCTCCATATTGTTTTTAATCTAGTATTTTAGATCAAAATTATTTTAAATGAAATTAGATATTCTTATATATTTTTTGCAACAAATGCATTTTGCATTTAAAAGCTTAACTAATTTTTCATCATACTTGCATCTAAAACCTTTAAAACTTATTTTTCTACTACTTCTAATTCTTCATACTTATTTTAGACATTTTTGTAGTAAGGGTCTATTGGGGTAAAATCTCATTTTTTTTCACTCTAATAATGTCTAATTTCCTCTTACTCTGAAGAACTAATTTTGTTGAGTTCAGAATTCTAGGCTGATGGTAATTTTTTCAATATCTTGAAAATATTTTCCATTGCTTTTTTATTCTTATTCATCGTTGTAGATAAGAAGTCTAACATCGGCCTAAATTTCATTCCTTTGTAGGTTATCCATCTCACCTCTGGCTGCTAATATAAATGTCTTTGGATTTCTGCACTTTCACTGTGATATGTCTGAGATTGGATTTCTATTTATTTATTTTGCCTGTTATATAATGTGCTTTCTGTTTAAGTGGTTTATGTCACTGGCTCTCGAAAATTTTCCTTTAATATCCTTCATATATTACTCCATCTCCATTTCTTAAAAAAAATTACGACATACAAGAAAGCTGTATACAATTAACATATACAACTTGCTGAGTTTGGAGATAAATATACACTGACAAAAACATACCTCAATCTATGACATAAACCTATTCATCATCTCCAAAACTTTCCTCCTATTCTAGTATTATTATTATTCTGTAACAGAACACTTAACATAAGGTCTATCCTCTTGGCAAATTTTAAGTAAATAGAGTAACTATAGGCAATATGCTTTACAGTAGATCTCTAGGAATTATCTATATTGTATAACCTAAACATTGTACCCTTTTACAAATACCTCTCCATTTTTCCCTTCCCGTAGCCCCTGGCAGGAAGAATTCCACACTCTGCTTCCGTGAGTCTGACTGTATTAGATTCACAATCTAAGTGGTATCATGTATTATTTGTCTTTCTATGTCTGGCTTACTTCATGTAGCAAAATGTCCTCCAGGTTTATCCATGTTGTTACAGCAAACGGCAGGATTTGCTTCTTTTTTAAAGGCTGAATAATATTTCACTGTATGTATATATCACATTTTCTTTTTCCTTTCACCTGTCAATGGACATTTAGGTTGTCTCTGTATCTTTGCTATTGTAAATAACGCTGTAATAAACAATAGAGTGCAGATAATCTCTTTGTGATCCTGATTTATTTTCCTTTGGATATATCCCTAGAAGTGGAATTGCTGGATCATATTGTAATTCTATTTTTAGTTTTTTTGTTTTTTTGTTTTTTTTTTGAGAAATCTCCATACTGTTTTCCATAGTGTCAGCATGAATTAACATTCCTGCCATCAGGGTACCAGGGGCACTATTCTCCACATTCTTGCCAAACTTGTCATCTCTTGATTTTCTTTTGAAATAATTGCCATTCTAACAGGTGTGAAGACATATATCATTGTGGTTTTGATTTACATAGCCCTGATAATTAACAATTTTGAGCACCTTTTCATATATATGTTGGCCATATGTATGTCTTCACTGGAGAAATGTCTATTGAGCTCAACTGCCCATTTTTAAATTGGGTTAATTTTTTTATATTGAGTAATAATAATCTCCATTTTCTTTATTCTCCTCTTTGAAAACTCCCATTCAGATAAGTTATATGTTCATATTCTACTCCCCACCCCTGTATCTATTACCTTCTTGTTCACATCTTCCACCTCCTTAGTTTGTGGTAACACAATCTGTACATTATCTTTTAGTTTTCTCTTAATTCATTTCTTTCAACTAATATGTTTATATATATTCCTTTTCTAATTTTTAATTTTAGTTGTTTAATTTTGATTTCTTGATTCCATTTTTACACTGTTGTTTAAAACCTCAGTAACATTTATTTCTATAATATTTTACCTATTTATTTTATACCATATATCTTGTAATTCTAATATCTGAAATTCTACAAGTAAACTCACACTTTGTTGTATGGGCTGACTGTGCTTCATGATGGCTTTTTGTGTGTGTGTGTGTGTGTGTGTGTGTGTGTGTATGTTTATGTTTATGTGCTTAAGTTGAGCTCAAATTCTCCTGAGTTTAATCTGTGAGGACACTGAGGGCACTTTTCATGTTAAAGAATTTGCATTTGCTTCTAACTAATGCTAGGATGCTCCTAACCTGGTGCTAATTTGACTTAATCCCTTGTTTGGATATTTCTTTACCCTCTGTGACAATATACACTCAAGAGTTCCTCACCTTACAAGAATAGGCCTACACACATTTTCAGGTGACATTATTGTAATTGTTCTTACTATTACTTTTCACTCACAGTGAGAAGACAGACGTCTTTTTACATTTGTTCTCTCTGCAGATAGAATTCTCTCTGCCCATTATTTTACTGGTAGAACCCCAGTTTTATGTGGAATCTGTGTTTAGCTCCCCCATTTTCTTGAGCCAGAGGATATTTCTTTTCCACCAAATGACTTAATTCACCTAAAATTAGGATTCCCAGTCTTAGCTTTTAACTCCACAATACAAATGTCAGTGGTCATAGTCGTATTACAGTATGACTTCAGTTTCATCTGATTTTTTTTTCCTAGCCTTTAAAAGTTTACTTATACTTCCTCGAAAGCAACATAAAATATATGTACTAGACATTTTCCAGCATCCTGGTGCTTTGCAGAGGGCATTATAGAAGACTTAGCTGTCCTAGCCTGTGAGAACAGAAGTCAGCCCTATCACAACATCTGTGAAGTAAGCTAATCAAATCTATTTCATAAAACAAATGTGGGATTAAGTTTGATATTGCTTCTAACTGCTTAGCAAAAGGACTGACATAAAACTGTGCTCAATAAGTAGTGGCTATTACTATTATTATAGAAAGATATTTTCTTAAAAAAAACATATTGACAAATTAATAAGGCATAATATGTCACTTATTTTCCTAGATTATAGTCTGCCTTCAAGCAATATTCTTCCATTCTGGTCTATCTATGCTAAGGCAGATGTGACACTGAGGGAAAAATTCAAAGTCATAATTACCAAAAATATTAACAGAGCCCTCTACAAGTCTATCATAAACGTTACTATTACAGAAGAATTAACCAATTTCGATTTTGTCCATTTTAGTATATTTGCTATTTCATGTCAGGCAAAACAACGTACAGACATCTTTGATAGTGACTGAAATGGCGGCATTAATAATCCACAAAAGAGGTGAAATAATCACTCATCAAGAGAAGTGGTAAAGGCTTTGGACTTCTAAATGTGTGACTTTAATATTTAAGACTCTAAATTTTATATTCATTAGTCAGCCCTAATACTTTTAAGGTCATTTTTTGTTGTTGTTGTTGTTGTTTTTGAGACGGAGTCTCGCTCTATCGCCCAGGCTGGAGTGCAGTGGCGCGATCTCGGCTCACTGCAAGCTCCGCCTCCCGGGTTCACACCATTCTCCTGCCTCAGCCTCCTGAGTAGCTGGGACTACAGGCGCCCGCCACCACGCCAGGCTAATTTTTTTTTTGTATTTTTAGTAGAGACGGGGTTTCACCGTGGTCTCGATCTCCTGATTAAGGTCACGTTTTAAGCTTTTCTTAAAAATGGGGAAACTCGTTAATTGCCATATTCACTTATTAGCAGAGTTTTTGTTTTTAATATATGAAAAGGGTCACAGAGATTGGAGGTAGAGTAACTAGATGGTCACGGGCCTAGGCTTCAAGTGTAAAGAGATGGGTCTACATGCTCAATAGCTTCTTTCTAGGGCCTTTAATATCCTTTCAATTTCTATAGAATGGGAATATAAAAAACCCCATATCGGCCAGGTGCGATGGCTCACACAAGTAATTCCGGCATTTTGGGAGGCCGAGGCGTGTGGATCACCTGAGGTCAGGTGTTTGAGGCCAGCCTGGCCAACATGTTGAAACTCCATTTCTACTAAAAATACAAAAATTAGCCTAGCATAGTGGCATGTGCCAGTAATCCCAGCTACTCGGGAGGCTGAGGCAGGATAATCGCTTGAACCTGGGAGGCGGAGGTTGCATTGAGCTGAGATTACACCCTTGTACTCCAGCCTGGGCAACAGGGCAAGACTCCAACTCAAAAAAAGAAAAACAAAAACAAAAACCACCATGTATCATAAGGCTACTGTGAGAAGTAAATGAGAAAATGCATATCTGACACTTAAAACGGTACGTGGGCCTCTGTAACCAAATACTATTACCAATATTATTATTCATTTTGTTGTATTACTAAAACATCTTCTGCTGCTTGGTTACCCTTTTAGAGAATAAAGCTATTATAATAGTTGTAAAAATGATATGATTTGGTATGTCTCTTGGAGATGTTGCCTGGTTTACTAACCATCTTTCAAATCATTACTGTGAGTAGAAAATATAGTGCCATATGATTATCAAGAATGAAGGATGCCTTTTGAAGTGATGGAAATTATTACTTATTTGAATGCAAACTCACACTCTGAAATTAGGAATGGGATCTAGCAAATCTCTTTTAAATATTCATAGGCATTAAAAGTCTGGCTGTTTGATTGATTTAACAGGCAATTGAATGTTACCTTAGTTCTGCATAATTGCAGCTATAAGAAACATTAGGTAGGTGATATAAAAACCTCACAAACCACTGACATAGGCAC
This sequence comes from Symphalangus syndactylus, assembly GCF_028878055.3. NCBI lineage: Eukaryota > Metazoa > Chordata > Mammalia > Primates > Hylobatidae > Symphalangus > Symphalangus syndactylus. The sequence continues at coordinate 46,557,326 of NC_072447.2, forward strand.
TTAATTGATTTTAAAAAATAGGTTAAGGCTCATCTTCAAATTAAAAGGCACTTTGTTTATTAATAGCAGATCTGGCTGACGCAGGAGAATTGCTTGAACCCAGGAGGCAGAGGTTGCAGTTAGCCAAGATCGTGCCATTGCACTCCCGCTTGGGCTTCAGAGAGAGACTCTGACTCAAAAAAAAAAATAAAATAAAAATAGAAAATAAAAACAAAATAAAAACTATTGTTCTTTAACCAACCAAAAATCAAGAATATCATGGCCTAAAACAAATTCAGAATTCTTGATAATAACACATTAATGTACAACAAGAATTTTTTAAATTGATTTAAAAACTCAGTTACTGTAACCATTTTGTTTCTTCAGCCCCTCAGATAATTTATGCCAAGGATTATTCTACTGCATCAAAACACCAGTCTTTTTAACTAGATAGTGGAAGTATCCAAAGGATTGATTTAGCTAACAAATCATTAGGTGTGTCTTTTTTACCTAAGTAGTTTGGAAATAATCAAAGTGCTGAGCAAAGCCTGAGAAATACAAAAGTCCTATTACTACACATTGTTTTAATTTAACATTGTATCTTTCAGATCAAATCAGCTTATTACAGGATGATACAACAGAATTTGAGAAGGATATTATGTTTAACATGATGTGGTTTTCATGAAAGCCATAAAGACTAAATATGCTTTATTTTCATTGTCAAATAACTCCCAGGTTATTACTGGCCAAATACGTAATATAAACACAGCTAGGACTGATAATAGTTTAAAGTATATTTATTTTAGATTTATTGTTATTTTAACACTCTGCTTAATTGATCATTGAGGTAGAAGTGGAGAGCTTCTGATTTTAAGACTTAAAGGGTGATAAAAATCCTTTTTATCCGTCTTCGCATTTTATTTAACTAATGGAGGCATGTGCATTTCATTATATTTCATATTGTACTATCTGCATTTATTTACCTATCACTGCCCGCAGTGGGATATATATATATATATATTTATATATATATTTTTTTATATATATTTATATATATTTTATATATATTTATATATTGTATATATTTATATATATTTTTATATATATTTATATATTATATATATTATATATATTTTTATACATAATATATATTTATATATATTTTTATATATTATATATTTTTATATATTTTTATATATATTATATATATTTATATATATTTTTTATATATAATATATATTATATATATATTTTATATAATGTATATTTTTATATATATTATATATAATATATATTTTTATAGATATTATATATTTATATATATTTTTATAGATATTATATATTTATATATATTTTGATAGATATATATTTATATATATTTTTATATATATTTACATATTTTAAAATATATATTTACAAATTTTAAAATATATACATATATTATATATTTATACCCATACAAACACACACACACACATTTTGAGAGCTGATACTCTAGAATATGATCTAGTAAAAATAAAAAGGCTGATAATGTATTGAATTTATTGAATAATTTATTGAATATGTACTGTGTTCCTGGAACCACAGTACTTTAAGTGCAGTATTTTATATTTTGCTCACAAAAAAAAAAACTCTATGAAACAGGATGAGGAAATGTAAGTTTAAAACTGTTACTCAAAATCACATAACCAGTGAATTACAGAGGGATTTGCCAGTTACCAATTTTTTGCCTTTCAACATGATCCTGTTTTTGATATGGGAACATTTCTCCCCTTGTCAGCTGACATAATATTAACTTCTGTCAGTAAAGGATGCTGGAGTGACAATGGCGGAGGTAGAGGTTTGTCTTTTCCAGTGTGCTTTTAATTCTTTTTCAATCCTATGAATCTAGGTTGGCCTATGGAATGCCCAGTAAGGCTCACCTCATCCACCCGACTTTACCCAAAAGTCTTTCAGCAACATTATGGGTCGTGTTTGACAAGTTCTATGGGTACCCAACAAGCAAGTTGAGGATGGGTGGTAAATCCATAGGCAGCTTCCTGGAGCCCCACTTCATTTCCTCAAGTTTAGTAGCATCCACTACGGGTAGTTTCCCACCACGTCCAATGAATACACCAGCCAGCTTTCTAGCAAATTCAATGGTTCCCCACCAAAGGCTACTTCCCTGTAATTTGTGTCAGCATTCCCCTCCAATATTCTCTTCACACTAGCTTCAGCCCACTGGCTATAGACTTGTTCTGGATTGGGTCAATGAAGGAAACTTCTCTGTCATCCCATGGGAGGCAGACACACACTTTCTAAAGAAGTTTGAATCCAGCCTTGGGTTGTGCTCCTATCTTTCCATATTAGTTCCTTGTTTGGGTACTATTCCTCAGGCTTAGGGTATTCTTTAGAGATCTCTCTTATTCCCTATTAAAAATTAATTTCCAGTAGGTAGTTAATACTTATTTGTGTTAAATCTTCTCTGTTTAAGTGACTCCGTGGTTTCTGTGCCCTGTCTGGACCCTGACTAATAATACAAGGTGTTATTCTAGCCCAAGTTTGAAGTATTTTCTTATTCAAAATTTTATGCTTTAAAAACTCAGTTCAGAAAATAAGAGAATACGTGTTGAATCAGGGTATGTTGCTGAACTGAATTATTTTTTATTTGGGGAAAATGTCAGGGTTTATAACAAAAACCTTTAAAATAGAAGGTTATAAGTAGTTTTGTGTTAATAAAGGATTGCAATATAATTACATCAATAGAGTTAATAGCAAGGTCAAGTTAGAGAGTAAGCTCTTCCTAAGGACAGAATAGATGAGTACTGAAAAATGTCAAACACTGAAGTTGGATCTTGGCCAGGTGTGGTCTTTCACAGATGTAGTCCCAGCACTTTTGGAGGCCAAGACAAGTGGATAGCTTGAGCCCAGGAGTTCAAGACCAGCCTGGACAACAAGGCAAAACCATATTTCCACAAAAAAAAAAAAAATACAAAAAAAAAAACAAAACCGTGAGTGGCAGCATGCACCTGTAGTCTCAGCTACTCAGGAGGCTGAGGTGGGAAGATCACCTGAGCCCAGGGAGGTTGAGGCTACAGTGAGCCACGATCAAGCCACTGCACTCCAGTCTGAGGGACAGAGAAAGACCCTGTCACAAAAAAAATAAAAATAAAAATAATTGAGTATTTTAACAGCTAAGCCAAGGTCAGTTTCACAATGACTTTTAATTTTTTGCTTGAACTGCTCTCTCCTGCCTGACACTAATATTCAAATATTAAAACCCACATTGAAATGATTTTCAATTTACTTGCCACATAGCAATATCTATTTGACTCAGATCCAGCAATAATACAGCAATGATGAAGGACCAAGAGATTGTTTGGAATTCCCCTTTTCCAATCCCCAATTCCTTATGTTGATTTGGATAAAATATGGATACGCCACCCAGGATTCAAGACTGGAGGTGCTGCTGGTACGTTTGCAGATACCTGCCCGATCCTCACCTACTTCTCTTCAGAATTGGAGAGAGAAGAGGTTTTCCTACTCAAGATGTTCCCTTTCAATCTGTAAGCATGTCAAAAGCTCCCCGACATTGACTATTCAATCAGTCATTAGTCAATGGTTTCTTGCATACTCCCCTAGTTACCACCCCCCTTATTCTCTTTTTTCTCTTCACACCTTATGTGTTTTTATGTCTTGCACGTTCTACGAAATCAGTAACTTTTCCTTAACTAATCAATGTTTGTAAGTTATTAAGGTTAGGAAATTTTTTCTACTTATCAAACCATACAACCATATCTCACCTGTAGTAGATGTACTCAGTAAGTGAATATAAAACTAAACATTCTTATAAAATAGGTTTTCTTCTTTACAAATAATCCATTCCTAAGAGAGAGTATGCAAAACATTGACTAGGAGAAATTTGCTATTTTGTTTTAGTATTGGTTTGAAAAATCACACCATGTGTGATATATGAAAATTTATCTACAAGAAATTTAGTGTTATTTGTGAAGAATAAATAATATGGCGTACTAACAGAATTGCATGTATTATTAGCAAGTTACATGTGACATAACAAGTGTGTGTGGAATGGAGGGAGAGGAATAAAATGAGAGAGCGAGCGAGAAAGGATACCCACACATAGTGGTTTATCTTGAGTAGGGAAAAGAACTCTGGTGAGAGTATGTAGACCCAAGAAGATTACTATTCTTGGTATGTCTCAGTTGCCTTTTAAGAATCCTAACTTACAATGTTTTTGTGAAATCACATGATATAATGCACATGTAAAGAATTTACCAGTGTCTGGCATTGGATTGTCTCTGAAACCTGAAAGCTGAGCTAATATTTCAAGTATTGCTCATTTTATCTGAGAGGCATGTATCTGCTATACATTAATGCGAATTAAAGAGATTTTTCACTTATCTTCACACCTCTTCATGTAGTTCCCTCCAACGAGAATTAAATGTCTCAAGTTCCTCATTGATTAGCTCATCCATGACTCCGCCATCTGTTAGGGTCTGTGCCAATATGCGAATCTGATTTGGGTTATCCTCTGAATGTCGCATCAAATTTTCAAGTGACTGAAACACATTTGCAATAATTACTATTTCTCTTTTTTTTTCTAAATACAATAAATTATCAGCAACTGCTTAGTATCTTCTGATTTACATATAATTAAGTCATAATTAATTTAAAGCAAATTTTAATTGGATTAAAAACACCAAGGAGCATTTTTGCTTCAAAAAATAGGATGTCATTCTATATGAATCTTCATGGGATTATGACAGTGTTGCAGACGCAGAACTTAAAACTTGATTCACAACCACCTTTTTCCTTGATGTCCCCTAACTCTAAAACCAGAAGAGGTAAAACACTAAATTTCTCAACTTCTCTGATAGCTACTGGTGTCCAAGTGACACAATTCTGAAAAGGAGTAATCTCTTCAGAAGAATCCTTTTGCCCTTCCTACTTTTTTGCACATACATGGCCTGGACATATAACAATCATCTTTGCACTGGGAGGCAATGACTTTGAGTGTGAGGTCCTTCATGCTCTGGAAGAGAGCGCACAGTGCCTACTCGCCTCATAATATGGCTGAACCATCCTCATCCCTGGGTAACCTCCCTTCACTATTCTTTTTGTGGTGAGAAAAGACCATTTTATGAGCTTAAGCCATTGTCTGATTTTCTGTTATGTACATCCCAATAATACCCATCTCCTATACTGCTCAAAATTGACAAAGTTGCCTGGCTAGATAATATGATGAAAGTGAATCTCAGTGTCAAATGTAGGCATGCTAGAAAACAAGAGATTCAATTTCATCTTACTGGACCTCAAACATATCTATAAAATAAGTGATGGGCATATGTTCTAACAAATTTATTAAATATTCTGTTTTCCTTAAAGAAATGAAAATCTTCCAATACATATTTGTAATTTTTCCTGTCTACGTACTTTTCTAGAACTTTGAGCAACCTCAACACATTTTCTTATTAAGTTTCAAGAAAATAAAAATATAGAGACTTCCTAAATACATTTATATTAAAAAAACGCTATAACCTGTAAAATACTTAAAAAGCCATCAGATTTTTGAGTAGAACAATGTGATTGTTAATAATTTTCTGTATAATTTATATTCCTTATTACTTCTAACAAATCTTAATTGTAAATATTTATTTGCAAAGTGGATATAAATAATTTTAATGGATACATTATAAGTCTTAACAAAGTATATACCTTGTTAAATTTTTTTAAAGGTGGATGAAAAGCAACACAGCAAAATTAAGGGATCAGTTATAAATATCTTGAGTTGCAAGAAAACCTAGAAGTCGTGCAGTATTTCTATCCTTGATACGTGGTGATCCAGCCCTTTTCACTCAAAATGTCCTCCTGAATGAGCATCAGCAACACTACCAAAGAACCAATTTTATGTATGTATTTATTTATTTTTTCACTGTGGAATTTCATTTATTGGCTCCATTATCTGAATTAGGAACAATTTGGAATTATGACCACAACATACAAATAAAAGATAAGAGCACTCGCAATTTTCCTCCTCCCTGCTTGTCTGTGTTGTGGGCATTGTTAGGGCCTCGCCTAAAATAGTAAATAGTAATGGTAAGGTTTTTTTCCCCATCTTTTCTATATGCTCTTCATTATGGCTTCAAATTTTCTCTCTTTATCATTTCTTTCTGAACATTCCCTAGTATTTTCAGTGCATCACTTAAACTGTGACAGCAAGAATTTAGCATGGTGCTCCATGTACAATTTGACAATTTCATAGGGTAACAGCATCATCCTATCTTCTGTTCTGGCCACTGTCCTTTTTTAATGTGCTGTAAGTTTGCTGCATCTTTTCTAGAACATGTAACACATTGTTGATTCACAAGAAATGTTTGTTCAATTAACTTCTCTCAATACAACAAATTTATATTCATAGTTAGTCAAATAGAGCCAAAATTAAAGTCCACTGGAGATCTACTTCGTTTTACTTCAATATTTTTTCAGGTTTTATAATTTTCTTTAGAAAATTAGGAAGTTGGATAAAATGATCCATAGGTGTCTGCTCTGATGTTCTGGATTACAATTCTATTCTGTCTAAGGAAATATTTTACATTTTCTTCACATCTTGAATAATTTATGCTCCTTATTTTATAGATTTACACAGGGGCTATACTACTTATAGTTTTATGTACATATATTACATATTTTAAGACACCATATTCATTACATATAGATAAGTCAAAAGTACACTAAAATGCATAGAGCTTGAATGATTAAATGTCAGAAGTTAAAGTAAGTCAAGTTTATAAATTCAAACTCATTTAAACTTTAATTATTGAAAGTCTCCAAAGTAAAACTTAAAAATGTACTTACATTTTATGAATATTTTAAAGATATATTTCCAATATTAAAGCATATCCATTTAATAACTCAAAACATTCTGTAAGGTATAAATTTGTGATTTTAAATAAGTATAAAATATGTTCCAATTCAATACGTGCAGCTTTTAAACTGGAAATAATGTTTCATATTATCATCCTGATTAGCCCTAAGGCAGTGAAATTGTTTATTCACACTGTCTTTGCAGGTTTGTGGTAGATTTAATTAGGTAAAGTATCTATGTAGAACTTAGTGATATAACAAAGGCAAATTTCCTCTGTAAGAAGTCATTTAAACCCTTTGCAAAATCTCGTGACCTAGAAGGTTATTAGGGGGAACAAAGGCTTTATCCAAAGTAGCAGTGGTGAGTGATAACATAGTCATTATACTCTCTTGGGTTGTTTAGTTTGGATTTGTCTTCTATTTGGTACTTGACCTCTTTTAATACTGCATATAAATTATCATCATTTGGTTTAATTTACAACTTACATCTAGCACCTCAGAGATTTCCTCAGCTCCACCAGGAATGTTTTCGGTGGTTTTAAGTTTAAATTCTACTTCATTTAGCCACTTGTTTGCTTTCTCCAAGTATGACAACAACTCATGCCAACATGCCCAAACTTCCTAAGAAAGAAATATATATCACAGATTAAATATTATGGTAGAAAAGTAAATGTGAAACGTTGCCATTTCATTATTAAAACTTCTGAAAATATAACACTTTGTATTTTTCACCTTTACTTTGTTGCAGATAATTAAAAATGCAGCTAGTCATTTTGATCATCTAATACCTCTATAATTAAAAGTCATTAAGAAAACATTTTATTACATGAATAATGAATAAATTCAAAAGACAGTAATTTACTTTTTAAAATAAAAATAAGCACCAACATCGCAGTCTGGGCAACAGAAAAATAAAAGCATATGTAAAAATGCATATGTAAACCTAACTCTCTCACACATCACTGTTACCAGTATTCTGTGACCTCCTCTGAAATTTATCATATATAATTTGATAGTTAAAATTTAAATGAGTTTAACTATAGCTTTCTTTTCACTAAACATTACATCATACCATTTTCTTTATTACTAAGAAGATATATTTTTAATGAAAATCTAAGACTTCATTAAAGTGGCTCTATCTTAGTTTAGCAATATACATTCTTTAGATAGACTACTTTTGGTTTTGTTTGCTATTATAAATTTATTGTAAACATCATCGTGAATATGGACTATTTTTCCACATGCTTATTATTTCCTTGAGGTATATTATCACAAATATTACCACTAATTCAAAGGTTTGATTATTATAAAAGGCCATTGATTTGTATTATGAAAATGATTTATATACAGAAGTACTCATAAAAAAGCAGAACTTTAAAATTTCTACAAGAAAATATAGAAGAAAATATTTCTGATTTTGGCATAGAGACGAATATCTTAAGTAAGACATCTTGTAAAAAACCGACCATAAGAAAAAAGAGATGAATACATTTGACTACATTAAAATTAGGACCTTCTATTCATCAAAGGACACCATCAAGTAATTGAAAAACAGACTCAAAACTGAATAAAACAATTGCAACGTTTGTAACACATAAGAATATGAAAAATGCCAGCAAGTCAAATAAAAGATGAATAACTCAATCGATAATGAAAAGAAGACCTGAACCAAAATCTTAAAGAGAAATATGTATATACATTAAACATGAAGATATGTTCAATCTCATTAGTAATCAAGGACATGTAGGCCAGGATTACAGATACCATATTGATTGACGCAAATGAGAAGTTTGACAATTCCACGTGTGAGAGAAGATATACATCAACAAAAATTTGTATTTATTGTTGGTGGGTGTGTGTACTGGAATGACCATTTCAGTATGTCTATTGGGGAAAAGATAGAAAGATGCAAGAGAGGATAAGAATATAAAAATGGTCATTTTCTGTTAGCTTTGTAACTATTAAATGAACCTATAAGTACAGTAAGTACAATGGAGCAATCAACACCACTTACTACCACCTGCCCCTGCCTCACTACCACCAAAATTAAAGGCTTAAAAGGAAGATTTATTTTAGAAGGATCTAAAAAATTCATCAAATTTCCCAAAGTTCTCTTTGTTCATAGCCATCAAAATGACACAGAGTATTCGATCTCTATCTGATGAAAAGTATCAGTCTCACCTGCTTGGCAAACATACCAACCTTTCACACTTGCTTGGTATCTTATGTACAGTTTATTGCAAAAAGTGAAATTAAGTATTTTGCTTTAAAAGGTGATAGAAATCTTAAATCTGGGTCATTTCCAGCTCCTGCTGGACTACAGGCTGTCTTCATTCTGGGCAAAGATCCCAGTGGGAAAATATAAATATCTTCTTAAATACCCGAGGGTACCTTAGAGCTTTGAAGACAAAGAGACGTGATTGGTAATGTGTCTTATTAACTTTGGTGCAGATTGAGGTAATGAACTACCTTGCTGATTTAACTGTCAGAATGGATGGCCTCTTCTGTCCTCAATGCATCTGAAGGACACAGCTGGAGAGGCTGAATGTACCAGCTTTACAGGTCACCTTTGCAAAATAAAATATAGTCTTGAAGCCCGAATTGGAGCTAAAAGCCACTTAGAATAACTGCTAAGCTTAACAGTTTGGAACTTAAAATTACTTTGAAATCACAGAATCCAAAGTGGCTTTGAAGGAAAGCACAAATAAAAAAGTAAACTTCTGTTCAAAATAGTAGATGGAGCTGATGAGGTAACTCCCAACATGTCCTCCTTCAGTTATATCAAAATGCATGTTAAAATACAAAGGAAATATTTTTAATTCATAGCTGATCTGTAAAACATGTATATAGAACCTCAGGTGTCCAAAAGAAAAAGAGGGAAATGAAAGTAGAAAGTGGAAAATCAAGCTTATAAAAATACTGGCATATCAGAACAGGGTATACGACATCAAAGCTAGGGCATTTAACACTAACTTGAGATGGAAAATGAGGCAAGCCAGGGAGATGGGAAAGAATGAAGCAGTATGACACCCATCCTGTAAGGAAGAAGTAGAACATCCCTATCCATTGGAATATCATGATATAGCAAGGAAGCCATTGTTGGGGGATTTTTGGCTCAAAAATAAAGATCCACCCATAACAAATGGAAACTTAAGCTTGTATCACACACGAGGGCAGAGCATAAAATCTCTACAATCCTGGTGACAACAATACAAAAACTCAATAGCCCAGAGCAAAAAAAAAAAAAGAAAGAAAAAAGTTCCAGTAAAGGCAATTCCTATTATAGATGAGCTCTCAAATAACAACAACAAAAAAAACCTTACAAGCCACATGGGGAAATTCACTTCCAGTAGAGGGAGTCATTAGTTGCAACAAATGGTAGAATCCATACCTTATGACATAAAGATAATAGAATAATTTTAGAGAATTGTACAATAAACATGCATAGCCTCATGGTGTATTTTCCCCATAGAGTTTATTTGCTTGAGATTGGCAACTGGAATTCACACCTAAGAAATCAAAGGGCTTGGTTGCCTACATTTCATTTTGGGAGACCATCTCTTTCTTGTTTTCACAAGCCCTGGTTTAAACAGAGAGGGCTGACGGGGAGGAGATTTGAGGGGAGTGAGGTGAAGAGAGTTTGAATAGTTAGGCAATTCTTCTTTCTCACATTTTTATGGGGATAGGTAGGGTAAACTCATCTGGATCATTTTATTTACAGGATCTAAAACAAAACCACTCATCTACTGGGTGGATATATTCAGGAAGGGGTGATTGGTATTCATTTCCTGTTGAGCTGTTGGCATGGCCAAGAAGGAATCAAAAACAACCCTTTCAAATTTCTCATTCCTGAAAGGTATAGGAGTATGGGTACTTCCAGTGCCCATAGGCTGAGTTGAGATATGGTAGGTAAATTAGACTCGAGGGCATCACTAAAGCATTGGTTAAAAAGATATAAAATTCAAGAGCATTTTGTATAAAGCTGTCGACAAGCGTCAGCTTGAAATTCTTGTTAAACACTACGAGGTACTATAAAAGCCTAGGAGATCTTTTTTAGGGGGTTCAAAGCTCATATGAATAAGGCCAATCTGGATCCTCAACAGGGCAAATCAAGTCTATAGAGAACGAGCCAGGTCAGTGGTGATAATACATAGAAGAGGGACAACAGACTAGGCATTACAGGTGTGTGTGGGTTTTAACAAAAGGGAACAGCAACTGTGAGCAGCCAAAAAAAGGACATTCACATGAAGAGGGTATTTTTCCCGCTTCATCCTCGCTTATATCAACAGTAGATCTGTATCCAGAAAGTGGGATGGAAGAGGAGATTGTGAGACCATTTATTCTCATTCCTGCCTCTGTATAAATTGCTGAAGCAACAGATTAATCTAAACTTGTGAAATATTTGAATAAGTTATGATATTTAAATTTAAATTAGAGTAAATTTTAATAACTAAAAGTGAATAAAAAGTAATGAGATCCCAAAGAAATATTGTTTAAGAAGCCAACTACCAGGCAGAAGGTGAAATTTGACAGAGTTGGGTGTAGTTATTGGAAAAATAAGACTGTTTCATGTTTATTACTCATCAAGTTGAAACATTCAGTCAAACAGATGGTATCTGTTTAAGTTGTTTAAAGGAATACATAGAATTAATCACAAAAAAAGAAAACCATAACAAAGAACAGATTTGTGAAACACCTCAATGAAATATTGAGAAATGGAAAATATCTTTTTGAAAAAATATAAACACACATACATAAATGTAGAGAGATAAATATATATACAGATAAAGATGAGAATATTTCTCTATTGAAGGATAAATTATGCCACAGGCAGCTAAAGAGAGAATTTGAGAACTGGAAGACAGATTTTAGAAAACTATCCAAAGTTGAGCAGACAGAGATAAGAATATAGAAAATATTAAAGGGAAACCAGTAACTGGAATATAGGAAGGAGATAGTCTTAATAGCTCTAAGAACGTTTTCCCTTAGGAAGGAATGAGGAGACTGGGAAAAAGAAAATCTTCCCAAAGATAATGCAAAACCACTAAAGAAATAATGTATCTGCTCTAATTAACACACCAGATGACAAAGTATAAATGAAAGCAAATTTACACATATACAAAGTTGAGTGAAACTGTAGAAGACAAAATAGGGTGAAACTGCAGAGCAGATAGGACAAAGAAGAAATTTAAGGGTAGTACCAGAGAAAATGATAAAGAAACAATAACTTGACAGCAGATTTCTTAAAGGCAAAAAATTTCAGAAGACAAATAATATTTTCAGTGTTGTAGAAAAAAAAACCCTGTCCTTACATAATTACCTGGTCAACTGCATCATTATCCAATACCGCGGGCAAAATAAAAGCATTTTCAATATGCAAAATCTGAACACATTTGCTACTCACACTCAAGGAAAGAGCAAGAAAGAAACTGAACACAGAAGCGAAGGGAAGAACAAAAGGCAAAACTGGTCACAAAAATTGGGAAAATAGCATCGGTAAATCTAAATAAATATTATATGAAATAGTTAAAACAACAGCAGCAGCAACAGCAATTATATGGACTAATTTGGGGGAAATAAGGTGAAAATGAAATACGAGGCAACAATAATGCAGAAAATTGAAGAGGTAGGTTCAGAGCTAAACTATGCTAATGTTTCCACCATATTATTGTTCCAAAGGTATAGAGAAAGATTTATAAGATAAAATAAAGTACATATTCCAACCCAGTGAAAAAGGACTAAAATGGAACTAAATAATTTGATAACTTCAATACAAATAGGGAATGTTAGAAATGTCATTATAGATGAGAAGGAAATGGAAAAATAATCCAATAATTGTTCCTGAAAATTTTGTTATTAATATGAAAACTTAAAAAATCTCTTTGGAAAATGTACTCCAATATAAATTTCTAATGAATCACAGAGTATCATTTAAATGAACAACATGAATAATAGGGAACAATGATGCATATTTAAGGACATTTAGAACATAAGAAAGTAATAGTAGGTGTTTTATTTAAACATTGTCAGAAAGCATTTCCTAGGTACAAAAAGTCCCTCCTTATTGTAACATGTTAGTGAATTAATTGTGGCTTTCTTGAGACATGTACAGTGCCATCACATCCCTTCCCTTCCCATTCTTTGTTATATTTTATATAGCACTCACATAACACTGATACGTAAGATACGTCATCATATCCTTAGAAACTATGATATTTCCTGACATATAGAAGGCACTTTTCAAGAGTCTGAGGAGTGAATTGCATTTAAAAGAAAAGAATAAGGATGAGTAAAGAAGAGCTTAGAACTGGTAATGGAGAAACTCAGATCACATTTTACAATTAGAAAATGATAATACTGTATTGGGAATATATGGGGTACTTTAGCTACAAATACATTTTAAAATATTTTTAAAGGTGGACTTTATTATTGATCTGAATTGTACGTCTTTAAATATCAAACACTCAACATATGAAGCAAACTAAATAATGTTTTTCAAAAGTAAAGAGGTACCTAACACCTTATTAACCATATTCACAAAAATAACTCAGTCTGTGTGAGGGAAGGGGGCTTAAAGTCCAACTCATGTGCAATGTCTGGCAGCATCAGCATTTGTAGTGGATAAAGTTTTGTGCCCATTGGTGCAGTATGTTCATAAGAAAGGTCATAGCTTATTTTTGATGCAATTACGTGGCAATCATTTGAGGCACCTGCTTTCTTTATCTAAGTTCAGATAAGCATAATCTAGACAGTAAGGCACATCCATAAAAGTTAAAGCAGAAGTTGTGATAATAAATAAACATAATGCAAAACGTCAAAAAAACATAGAGCTGGTTAGGTAACATGTCTAACAAAGAACTCTATGGGGCACAGCAATTACTAAAGACAATTATACTAAAAATATACTTCTCTACAGAATGCTTTTCCCCTAAGATACTTAAATAAGTTTATGTACATACAAAAATAGGAAAAAATAAAGATAATTGTCTATAAATCTGGAGAAAATGTATTTATAGGATTTTGTGACCTAATAATAGTAATAAGAATTAGAAGCATAGCCACTCACCTATATTGAGTACTAGGCTAAGTACTTTAAAGAGAATAGCACATTTAATTTTCTCAACAACTTATAAATTATGTATTATGTCTATTTTACAGATTGAAAACCGGTTTATACAAGTTAAGCAAATGGCCCAAAGTCATACAACTTATAAGTGCCTGAATGAGGAATTCAAGCCAAAGTTGTTTTACACTGGAATCCATGTTCTTAACCACTATGCCTCACATATGACCACGTATTGACATATCATTGACAAAGACCAAGAAAAGCAACTGACTTCCAAAGTCTTGCATTTCCCATTCAGCCTAGTGCAGAGCCACTGGTAGTTGGTGGTTAGAGTTTCAAGTTCCTTTTTTAAGGCCTCTTGTGCTACAGGTGGAGCTTGAGCTATGACACTATTTACAGACTCAGTAAGGAGTTTCACTTTCGCTTCTTTTTGTTGGGCCTCTTCTTTAGCTCTCTGAAAAATAAAGAATGCTTTCTTAATAGCATGAAAATAACTTTACTTCAAAAATGCATTTCTATGAATCATATAATTTCCTCCTCACAACATCCCAGTTAGAATGAGATTTACAAAAATAAATCTAATATGAATTCCAGTCTCTTCCATAAATTTAAGTTTAGTTTAAATTGGAAAGTTAAAGAAATAATTTATTATTAGAATACAACAGATCTTTAACAAGAATAGATTGAAAAGTAGTCTGCATGGGGGTATGGATTTGTGGTCAAATATATACACATCGATATAAATACAATTGTTTGGAAAAGGCAAGAAACAAATATTTCAATATTAACTAGGTTAAAAAATATTTGGCAGTCTGGAATCGAAATCACTTATAAATTACTCAGATGAGTAATATTGAAACCATCACAAATATCATTATTTAAGTCAAAGGATACTTAACATAGAAAGGTCCCCTTGATGCTATATTTAGGAACATATTTTGATAAAGGAAAGTTTTGTTCAAGAATTGAAAACACATGAGAGAAAGAGAAACCAAAAAGGAGCCCCTGATATCAGAAGCTGGCCTGACACCCAGCTATGCCTTGGTCTTCTCAAGTGGAAAATAAACTGTTTCACAGAATTTCAACATTGGAAAAGGCCACTTTGTTTCCATAATGGATCAAGACCACGACAAGATCATTCCATAATCATGTCTGAATCCAGACAAAAACATCAACATTACCCAAACCACAAAATGCCCAACACTCCCCTATTCTAGTTAATATGAATGAATGCTATTTCTTTATCAATTGCAACTTTAGCCTCATTCTGGTCTTCTCTCCTTCTGGACAAGATACGATACCCATAGAGCTATCCCCACACACTAATGACAAGCAATCGAAAGTAAAGCTTTTAAACCCTCCCTCAAATCCCCTAACACAAGCACAAATCCTACAATGTTTTTTTTTTTCTTTTCATCTACACGTACCCCACGGTCTCCAATGTTGTGTATTCTCCCTCATTGCAAAAAGTAATGAACCCAACTTGTTCAGCTACAAGAGAGTTGGTGGTGGTCTTCGGCTGGGAGACATTTACACTCCTTAACTTCAAATGAGTACATGTATTTTAGAAACACACACACATACACACTGTATCTTTAATCTGTGTTCCTCCAGGGGTCAAACCTGACATTAGCTTTCAAATATAAGTAGTTTATATACAGGTGCCATGTGAAAGAAATTCTGGTAGCCGAATGGGGAACTGAGACAAGAAAGGGAAGAGAGATCCATATGGTTATACTTCTTAATCCCAGCAAACACTGTTAATGACTGGAGTTTAATCGTGTTAGAAAGCCCTGAGAAATATATGCCTGTGGGCTATTCCATTCAGGGGTGAAGAAACTGGGGTATTATTTCTCTATCATCTTCCCTAATTATTAAAGGCTGTTGGGGAAATGTTAATTTCCCAGTACTTGCAGCCTACCACACAAGTGCAAAAGTGGGATTCAGCAGCCACAGAAAGCCCTCGAGTAAACGAACGCAGGTTCTATAATGCAGAAGTTGGGCCTGCATACAATGCAGAGGTCAAGGTAAGGATTTATTGGCAGGATATAGATAAGGTCAGCTATAAAATGCCTTTGTATGTGTCAACATAATCGCCCTACTCCTTTGGATTTAGTCCCACAATTCCTTAAAAGTATGCATTATGTCAGAAAATGCAAATTGTTTTGCCTATAGAATGTTTACCTTCACCAATTTTAATTGATTGAAATCTTTAGTTCAATATTCTAAATAAATCAGCTTTTTGGCATCACTGAGCATAGAGTTTGTTTTACACAAATTGTATTTTGACTTTAGTAATTATAGTATAATCAACAAGTTTGATTACCATTCATCATTTAATATGTGCTACTGTGTTCTGTGCCAGCCATGTCATAAATGCTACCTCATTAGACCTTTACCCAAACCTTCTCAGATGTGTTTTGTTATCTCTATATTGGACATCAGAAAACTGAGGTTCAGAGAGTTTAAGGAAATCATCCTCAGAGTTACATCCTCTCTTTCTCATAGTTTCTGTTCAGTTGTTCTCAAATGTTCCATGAGCTGAAGAAGGAGAATGTTGTAGTCAGTCTAACGAATAAAATTACAATTTATACTCATTATAAATAACTCAAGCAACTATATAAAAATGTAGAATGAAGAACACTTCTTTCCATGGTTTTTAGGCTTTGTATATTCTTGTTTAATAAGAGGCTCAGATCTTGGGAAAGCTTCGGAGAAGAAACAGCAAAATTTCTTAACCCAGGTAGATATGAAGAAAGAAGATGATGATGAATTTCTCTACTAGGAGAAAAGGTAGAAAGCTAAATGACTGGTAAAGTTTCGACACAAATCCTCATAAAAACGGTGGCTCTTGTTTCTTTCCACGAATCTAACAATGATATGCTCTGCCATCTTTCATTGCTAGGATTTCACACCAGTGCTTCTTAAAGCGAGTGTCCTTGGAATCACTCTGCAACTTGTTCCTTGGTATGAACTGAAACTTGTTAAAAATTAAAAACTTCAGGCCTCACCCAAGACTCACTGAATCAGAAATTCTAGGGTCAGGGCCCAGCATTCTGTGTATTAAACAAGTCTTCCAGGTGATTCTGATGTCCATTCAGGTGCAGGAATCACTGCTGTAGTGATTATACAAATTTATTTGTGTATTTACTATTCTCACTTTATGTGTAAGTTCTGGTAAGCACTAGTACTAGAGTTATAATACAGTAAAAATTAAAAAAAATAAAAACACTTAATAAATTTCCAGAGTGTTTTTCAAAGGGTTTTAGTATAAAGTTTTACAATATAGCGATTGCTGATCTCCATAAAAGTTTTAAAGTCAGAGGTTGTTTATCAAGCACTGCCCTAGGTTCTTTTATGTCAAAAAAAACTTTTCAGGGGAAAACTAAGTTATCAAAACAGCACTTTCATTTTCAAGTAAAATACAGAAAAGAACATAAACAGAAGAGGGTCTCTATTTCTTCTTTGAGTATCAGGGAGAGATATCAAAGTAGGTCTGTTAGTATCTTCTGACAATAAAGAAAAATTAGCTATCAAATGAGCACAGGTAGAAGTCTGGACAAGGTACTATTGCTAACCCTCCAGGTAGTGAAGTTGACTTAAAGAGACTATCTTGAGCAGCAGGCTGAAAACTCAAGAAATGAAATCTTCCTGCCAACTCTTTCAGTGATTGTTGCCAGAGGCTTCCAGAATCTACCTCTTTTTACTATCACCCCCATACTAAACCAATTTTGTAGCTAGACCAATTATCAAAACATGTCAATCAATGTAGACAAATTTGTTGGAACACTCATTTCAAGGATGGTTTTCAAATTTTAAAGATTTGAGACAGTTTACTCTAGAGCACAGGAAAATAAGAGAGATCTGACTGGCTTGTTGATGATATAGGCAAATCGCTCATAGGGACAGGGAAGAGGGCCAGAAGAGGGACTGAACCAAAGGAACCCAGGGATAATCAGAGCAGCTGAACACAAATGACTCTATAGTATCTACTTAGGGATCTGAGGTAGTGGCCATATATAAATAGACATAGTGAGAAAGGAATTGAGATACAAAAGGAAAGGCCATATGAGTGACACACAATTCATAGGAAAGGAAAAGAAAAAGGAAAACGGAAAGGGAAAAGGAAAAAGAAAAGGGAAAAGAAAAAGGAAAAAGAAAAGAAGGGAAAAAGGAAAAGGAAAGAAAAGAAAAGAAAAGAGATGAAATAGAATAAAATACCTTCAATCCTGTGGGCTCTACCAAAAATAAAGTCTGTGACTGTGGCTAAATTATTTGACCTATCTGGGAATTTCAGTTTTCTGATAAGCAGAGAGAGAAGTGGGGATTACAGTAGTTTCAAAGTACCTTCTAGCTCTCACATACTGATAAAGTTTTCCTCATAGTGACCTCCCCAAAGTCAAATTTTAAATTATTTTGGTCTCTCTTTTGAAATACTCCAATGGTTTTTCTATTCCATTTAGAATAAAAACTGTGATACTCTAACAAAACCCCTTTGTTAACAGATATTTGCCCACCTCCGAAGACTCATCTGAGGTAATTTTATCCCATTTTCCTTCCTTCAGGCAGACAGACTTCTTTCTCTTCCCAATTAGCTTCAGGGTCTTTGTAGACCCTCTGCTCTCTGAATGGAATGTGTTTCCATTAAGATTTTCTTAAGCGGTTGGCTTTTCCTTATGATTCAGTTCTCTCATATTACATACAATTCTTCATAAATGCTCTACAAGTCAAGTTTTTCTAAAATAGCATCCCACCACCCTCAAATCCTGCCTGAACATTATTCATTCTTGATTTCAAAATCCAGGTTTACTTTTAGGCAAATTATCATGGTTTCATTTATTTTTCCATTTATTGCCTGCTCCTCACCACACGCTAGAACACTAGAATGTAAATTCCAAGGCAGTGGTCTTGCTCACCACACTCGATATTCAGTATCTAGAGGGTGTTTGGCACATAGTAAGTACGCAATAAGTTTTAGTTGATAAATATGCTATTGCTAGATTCAAATAATTTTGTATTTTTTAATACTCTAGAAATGATTACTGTTTATACAAATTTTTTCTTCATTATAGTTTTACACATACATAATATTTATACATATTTATGGAGTATATTAGATATTTACTTTCAACTTTTGACTAAAGCCGTATGACAGATTCGATATTTAAACATCTGAGTTTTCAGGTGAGTTACTTTCTGCTATTAACTATAATAAATATTTCTGAATTACCATTTAAATTATATAATAGAGTACACAATTTTTTACCATGTGGCCCTTTTCACGATTAAAATAATAAATAACGAGTCATGGTCATTTATACTGTGCTAGGCATTATGTTAGAAATTTCATATTTCATCCCTCTAATGATTCTGAAAGCAGACATTCTGATACCCAGTTCACAAATGAAGGAATTTGGCTCATTAAGCTTATGTAACTCACCCCAATTTATACAGTTGGCACGGGGCCAAACTAAGTTTTAAACTCAATTATCTGGCTCCACAATTATTTTTCCTTGTCACAATCCTTGAACCAAACAAAGACCTACAGTATTAATATTTCACGTTATTCTCTATGTTCTTGCTAGCACATAAAAATAATAGTTATGATTCTAGCTACTGAGCACCAACTCTGAGGTAGGCAATTTACTTACGTGTTAGTTACAATCAACAGTTCATACATTCAAATGAAGAAGTATGATGATATAAACATGATAAAACAGAGGATTATTTTGACTATTATATTATATTGTTGCCCAAGGCCATACAAAATGCCACTATGTAAGTTCAACTCCAGGCTTCACCTCCAAATCCATACTACATACCAGTTTCCTTGGTCATAAGTCAATGTTATATTTTGTCCTATTGTTTCAAGAAAAGGAAATGTAAACTCAATCCTTTCTATCCATATTAAAGGCTACAGGTTCAAATATTTAGTGCTTCCAAATTCTCAGAAACGCCTTTAAATTACCAATTTAACCGTTTGTTGACTACATTATAAATTTGTCTTTTCAAGAATACTTTTGCACAGTTTCAACGTGCATTTACATCAGCTACAGACAGCTAATACGATGAGTTGATTCTGCTCTCTTATTACTGTATGATTTCAAGGGAAAATTGTTTCAAATTATGATTTTTAATTTTCATAATTGACAATGCATTAAAATTAAATAGTTTAAGGCTGTTAAAATGTATATTAAACTTGAAGCTAAATTAATTAAAATTAATAATTAAAAATCAACCTCTGCTCTTAGAACCAGGAAAGAGCAGACTGTATACAATTTCAAGCAGTGGTGCATTTCTTTCTTTTTCCATTTATTTTCCATTTATTTGCTTAGTTTTTCTTTTTTTTTTTTTTTACCTTCATCTCTTCAACTGCTTTCTGTAATTCATCTGGAGTTTTATATTCAAAATCTCTCTCAAGATATTCTTCTTCAGCTTGTGTCATCCATTCGTGCATCTCTGATAGATCTTTCTGGAGGCTTACAGTTTTCTCCAAACCTCCCTTCAAGGCCTCCTTTCTGGCATAGACCTTCCACAAAACAAACAACACATGATTATTGACAGTGATGAAACATTATTATTATATTATTTGATCAGTATGTAAATAACAGAAAGCTTAGTAATGATAAAGAACTAATAAGCTTATATGCATAAGAAAATAACTCATGGGGATCAGATACACTCAATTTCCTGTAAGTGTGAAAAAATAAGACATGTCTGTTTATTTGGCATACTTAATAAAATAAACGTATTGCCCTATGATGATAATTCAGCTGTTTGTGTGAGAATGCTTTTCTGTGAATAGAGAAAAACAGGGCTTTTGAAAATAATGTTTCAGTTGGAAAAGCAACTTTACTGGCATACATAGAAATAGTTATTCTTTGTGTTCTTTGATAATGTTTTACTATTTTAAATATTCTAAGAACTTCATAATCATGTATCCACAGAAACTCATAAATTAAAAAGAAAAAATGAAAAGTGCATAAAATGTACTTTGGCAATTCACACAGAAGATAATATATGGCAATATAAGTATATAAAAGACGTTCTAATAGCATTTATAGTTGAAGGATTGCAAATTGAAGTGAATTAATGCATTTTCACATGTAAGACAGGGAAAAACAATAATTAATAAAGAGCCCATTTTGGGCAGGGATGTGGGAAAATCAAAGTTTTTACACTTGTTGAGGGAAATATCCAACATAATACAACCTTTTAGAGAGTAAGATGCCAAAATATATAAAAATGTTAACGTCCACGAATCTGAGTCAACAACTCCATTTTTTGAGAGTGAATCACGCCAACCAAAGTGTAGAGAGTAACATGTACGATATTTAATTCAGCTTTAAAGACCAAACATCTTGAAAACAAACTCAAAGGTGCTTTCATGAGAGATTAAATTATGACATATATATACTATGGGATACTGTGCATCACAAATACATCTTTACTGAAATGAAAAGCGGCTCAATATAAAGTTTTATGTGTAAAATGCAAGTTGCAAAAGAGTCTGTCTGTGGTTATAGAAAACATCTGCTATTTAAAGCCTCGTAGATTTCTGAAAACTAAAACTTTCTACAATGGACTCCATTACTCATTAACCAGAAAAATGCAAAACTTAAAACATCTAAAAGAAAATCATATACCTTGTTACAAGGCACTCTACAGTATTACAATTATTATACATAGTGCTCATGTTTACTTTAAAAAGCAACTCTATTCAAAAGATGGTATTCATCTCTCTAGTTTAAACAACATTATATATTTTAAGTAACAGCATTTTCATAGTATTGTTTTAATATATAATGTACAGTTTTAGTAAAATGAAGCGTTCATGGTACTCCGCCCAATAGTAAATATATGTAGAATCACCATCACATTGATTTTCTTTATAATTTACAACCATTTTGAGCCTAATATAGATAATATTTCATTTTAGGTTATTTACTTACCTAGGTAAATGTAGTACCTGATCTATTACAATGTAAATAAATGTTTCACCCTAACACATCAAGAACAATATGTCTTGCAATTGTACTAGAAAAGGTATAAATGTTATTTTCTGCAGTCAATGAACCTATAATAAACTTAAGAAAACATGCTGCTATTTTTGCTATTTTATAAATTAAGAAAACCTGCTGCTAAATTTCTACTTAGAAACTCTGCTCTGTTATAATCTTTTAAGGCAGTTGGTGAAGCTGCAAAAACATTAGAGGGACTAATGGAATTCAGCCAAGACTTGTAGTAAAAACTATACATTCACATACATACTTGTGTGAGTGT
Source organism: Symphalangus syndactylus (assembly GCF_028878055.3). Classification (NCBI taxonomy): domain Eukaryota; kingdom Metazoa; phylum Chordata; class Mammalia; order Primates; family Hylobatidae; genus Symphalangus; species Symphalangus syndactylus. The sequence continues at coordinate 46,579,518 of NC_072447.2, forward strand.
GTGTGTGTGTGCACGCACACAAGTATGGTGAGATATTGTTGGATCCTGGAAATTTTGAAGACAAAAACGACAGCATTTAGTGATAGATTTGATGTTTGACTGTAAGAGAAATATAGGAGACAAGAAAATTTCGAGGGATTTGGCTTGAATAAGTGGAAGGATGGCGTTGTCATCTGTAATAACAGGCAAATTACTAGGGTAGTAGGCTGGGGTATACATCAGGAATTTTCTTTTGACATGTTAGATTTAATATGCCTATTATTAATCGATGTGGAGGTGTTGAGTGGGCAAATGGGTATGCAGGTCTAGGATCATTAGAAAGGGTCCAGATTGTTAAAAAAAAAAAAAATCTTACAGCAGGAACAACTTACAGATTACCTTTAAAACCATAGAGCTTGATAAGTTGACCCAGAGAATGAGCGGTAATAGGGAAAAAAAAAGGAGTCCACAGACTGAGCCCTGGATCATTTTCAAATTTAGTGGTCAGGGCAATAGAACCACCAAGGGTACTGACAGTGGTCAGGGAAAACTAAGAGATAATTAAGAAAGAATGACGACACAGAAGCCAACTGAATTTAGCGATTTAGTGATATGAATTCACTGGAGACCCTGACAAAATTTGCTTTTATAGAATAGTGAGGATAACAGTTTGATTAGCTCTCTTAACTGGCTTCAAGAGAGAAGGGAAAGAGTGAAATGGAGAGAAAGGAACTTCTGTAAAGGGTAACGGGAATGGAGAGGTTGCTAGAGAGAATGTTGTCCAATGGAGGATTCTTTTAAAATGACAGGAGATATTACAGAGTAATTCTCTACTGATGGGAATGATGGGAATGATGGGAATGATGTAGCGTAGGGAAGATGTAGGAGGTAGAGAGGGCTGTTCATTAGCTGTTACAACGTCCTTGTGCAGAGAAAAGGGAAAGGGATCCAGGTACATAAGTGGAAAAGCTGGCCTTAGACAAAAGCACAGAAAGTTCGTCTATGTAAACAAAGGGAAAGTAGAGTCTGAGCTTATATGCAGGTCAGTGGGAGTGCTCCAACTTCTATTCTGATTGCTTGTATTTTCTCGGTAAGACAAGAAGCCAGTATTTGCAGAAAGATGGAAAGACAGGCTGTTAGAGATTTGAGGAAAGAGATCTGGGGATCACTACACCCCAAGAGTATACTGAGCCAGTGAAAGACAATGATCTGCAGGCTGCCAGAAAGACATCCGCCTAACCTCTAAATCCCATTTGTTGATAACTATTTACTATAAATTTAAAGCCACTAATAATTAAAATATATAACCATATATTATTTATGTAGAAAGTATACATGTTTTATAATTTTATATATGTAGGTTTCTATTTGTTTTCTATTTAACAAACATGTATAGTGATGATTCTATGTTACATGAGGCTCTATACACCTTGAAAAGATGAACTCATTTAATTATTATATACTTATGAATTATGTATTAATATTATCACATTTTAAAGATTGGGAGACTGAAGCACAAAGAGGTTAAACAACTTTTCTAGAATCACACAGACAGTTTATGATGTGGATAGACTTAAACCCAGGCGATCTGATCTCAGAGCTTCTGGTCTTGCACACTGTGCCTTCCCATCCACAAAAAAAATATTCTCCAGTATTTGACCGCGTGTGTCTGGTTGATTTCACTTAGCATACTACCCTCCAAGTTCATCTATGCTTTTGCAAATGTAAGAATTTTCTTTTTTAAAGCTAGATAATATTCCATTATATGCATATACCACTTTTTTATTTACTTGAAAATATACATTTAGACTGTTTCCATGTCTTGGCTATTATAAATATTGCTTCTGTAAACATAGGGGTACAGATACCTCCTTGAGATCCTGATTTTATTTCCTTTGGATATATATCCAGAAGTGGGACTGGTGAATCAAAGGGAAATTCTATTTGTAATTTTTGAGGAACCTCCAAACTGTTTTGCCAAATGGCTGCACCAATTTACATTGCAACCAACAGGGTACAAGAATTCCCTTTTCTCCACATTCTTGCCAACACTTACTATCTTTTGCTTTGTTTTGTTCTGATAATAGCTACCCTAACAGGTATGAAGAGGTACCTCATTGTGGCTTTTAACTGCATTTTTCAGATGATTAGTGATTTACCTTTTCATATACCTGTTGGCCATTTTTACGTATTCTTTAGAGAAATGACTGTTCAGGTCATTTGCTCATTTTTAATCAGGTTATTTTTTAGTTTTATTTTTGCTATTGAATTTTAGAAGTTCCTTATATATTTTGGATATTAATCATTTGCCAGACATATGATTTGTGAATATTTCCTCCCATTCCCTAGAATCTAAAATAGTCAAACTCTAGAACTAGAGAGTAGAATAGTGGTTTCCAAAGGCTGGGGGAGGGGAAAATGGCAAAATGATGCTCAAAGGATACAAAGCTTCAGTTATGCAAGATGAATTAGCTCTGCAGATCTACTGTACAACATTGAGCCTATAGTTAAAAATATTGTATTGTTAAAAATGTTCTAAGAAGATAGATCTTAGGAGCTCTTATCACAAAAGAAAAAAATTAAATAAATTAAGGGGCAGAAGGAAACATTTGGAGGTGATAGGTAAGTTTATCATCTTGAATGTGGTAATGGTCAAATGGGTATACGCTTATCCCCAAACTCATCAAGTTGTATAAATTAAATATGTACAGCTTTTTGTATGTCAGTCATACCTCAACAAAGTGGTTTAAACAAAAATAGATTCTTTTCCATCTCTAAGAGTTTACGAATTATCCAATTTGACCAAGCATTTTGGGGAAGGGAGCATGGGGAAATCTTCTCAATAGGCAAGAAACAGTATCTTATATACATGTTATCTTTATTTTTATGTACCTCGTTTATATGCCCCGTTTGAAAAGTGTACTTGACTTCCAGATACATGTCTGATTGCCGTTTTCTCCAAAATAAATATGGCTAAGGTGGAACCGCTAGTCACTCTAGTAAGCTATTCCATTTTGTTCTTCTCTTAGTACCCACTCTTTCTTTCTTTAAAATCACAAAGACCTACAATGTAGCTCATAACAAATATCTGAAAACACTTTGATTCTTCCCTCATTCTTCCTCTAGACTTTCAGCAAACACTCTCCTTCAGCAAGTACTGCCAGATCTAGTGGGATCTGATAAAAAGAATAAAGGAATGTGTCATGTTAGGACAGGAATAATACTTCTGGGTAGATGTAAGTGTGAAAGTCCTCATCAAAAATGTAATGAGGAAACTAATCCTCTGTTGGATGAGTAGTCTGCAAATATTTTTCCCATTCTGTGGATTGTCTTTTCACTCTGCTTACTGTTTCCTTTGCTGTGCAGAGGCTAGAAACTCAGATATCATAAAAACAAAAATAACAATCGGATTTAAAAATGGGCAAATAATCTGAACAGATATTTCCAAAAGAAGACAAAAATGGCCAATTAATATATGAAAAAAATTCCACCTCGGTAATCATCAGATAAATGCAAACCAAAATCACAATGAGGTATCATCTCACCCCAGCTAGGATGTATATTGCCAAAAAGACAAAAAATAATTGTTGGCATGGATGCAGATAAAAAGGAACTATACTACACTGTTAGTGGGAATATAAACGATACACTCACTGTAGAGAACAGCATGGAGGTTCCTCAAGAAACTACAATATCCACAAATATCCCCTTTTTCCTGCCTGTTTTTATTTTCTACCTGGACAATTGCAATCCCTACCTGCTTCCACTTCAGCCCTTTTGACTTCTTCTTCTTCTAATAGGAATATACAGCAAACTTAAAACAACCATTTTAAATGAAATGAAACGATGCCACTCCTATGCTTAAAAGTCAGATGACTTTCCAAAGTACTTGACATAATGACTAAATCATCACTATGGCTTCCATATTCCTTTCTAACTCATTTTCCCATTCTTTTTCTCCTGGCTCACGTGGCTCTTCTTCCAGTGGCTTCCCTTGAGCTCCTCAAGCCTGCTAAGCTCTCTCTTGCCTCAGATGTTTCCTCCACTTCATTTTCTTGCAGAATTCCTTCACACAACAAATTGTCAAGAACCTACTACTCGGGTATCAGCTTTAATTTCGCCTCTTAAAAAAAGACTCTACTGACTACCCAATAGAAAGTAGTTTTCCTGCTCCTGTTACTCTCATTTAAAGGGTTCTTATTGCTACATTCAGAGTGTAAGCAAGACTTCAAACCAGACATTGTTGTGATAATGTGTTAATCTATTTACTTTCCATTTTCACCACTAAACTATTATCTCCGTGAAGATAACTACAATGTCTATTTTATTCCTCCACTTATATCTGATAATTTTTTTAGAAATAGCTAGAATCTAGATTTTTAAAAACTTATATACATACCCTTTAGAATGTAAAATAATCATAACCATTTTATACATCCAAAATTAGATCATGGGATGTCAAAACATCCTCAAATATATCAGATATTTGGACAATTTTGTTTCAAATTATTTATGTTTTTGCAGACATTGGCATCTGGTGACAAAAAAGGAATTATCTTTAACCCAAAAGAGTATATCACACACTTATTTTGTCTGTAGATATTTCTGTAATGCATAGATTTACACTTCATTTCCATTCTTCTCTCTGGAACGCTGAATTGGTAACAATATTCACATCTGGCTTCCTTGTTTTTACGGCATCGTCTTCCCCTTCTGCTTGAGCACATTGTTCCTTCCTTTTACAACCTAACTCATTTGGCTACAAAGTCAGAACATGGCCAGAGTGATACTCGAAGGAAAAGCACAGATACATATAATATTGTAAGATTAGAAAATGGAGATCAGAACATAGCTTGGATCTATAGCTTTTTTGTTACGCGACAGATGAATGTGTTCAAAATATTTCTCTTAAACAACAAATTCTTAGTACATATAACAGACATAAGGTCTTAAGCAAAGAAATTTTTAGAGAGCCTTTACAGACTGTACTCCTATAAAATGTAAAAACCTTGAGGTTTTAGTAATATTGTCGGTTTTATATTTTTTATTCTTGGCTGATGTTTTCCCCTTGCTCTACATAAATTTGTGATGTTCTTTTTATTCATCCATTAACAATATTCAACAAACAAAAAACAAATACCTTTCACACTGGCCTTCCAGGAAAACATCAAAGGTATCATCTACTATTTATGTAATTTTTTTTTTCCTGAACACCTCTTCTAGCACTGACTTACTTCAGGAGAAGGATCTGAGCTAGCTGACCCAGGGATAGCTCATCTGTGAATTAACAGAACCAATGAACATTTCTCAGTGATTGTATTAGCGGAGTGATTTCCCTTGACTTTTCTCATGTTTTTTTCATTTTCGAATGTAGCTTTTGCCTTTTGACATTACTTCTTTTCTATTTTGAAAGTTTACTTGGCAGTAACAAAAGACCGACTGCCTCTAACACGTAAATTGAAACCCCTTATTAATTTTCAAAAAGGTGCAGTAGTTCCCTTGTATCTGTGGAAAGTATGTTCATACCAAGACCTCCAGTAGATGCCTGAAACCATGGATAATACCTAACCCTATCTACACTAGGTTTTTTCCTACTCATACATACCTACAAAATTTAATTTATAAATTAGGCACAGTAAGAGATTAACAACTAATAAAATAGAACAAGTTATCTCTCTTTTTCTCCCTCTCAAAATATCTTATTTTACTGTGCTCACCGATTTCAGGATTCCAATTGACCACAAGCATTTGAAACCAGGGAAAGCAAAACTGCAGATGATCGGGGACTAATGTATTGGTGAACTTGAAAGTATTCATTGCTTTAGTTCCAAATTTTATCTTTTGAACACGAAGTATTTGATATACACTATTTTTTAATATATCTTACTATCCATAATTGAATATTTAAATATAAAATAGGTATCTATAAAATATTCTTCTGTAAAAAAATGAGAAACTCAAATATAAGTGTACAGTCATTTTGTGTGTGTTTTTTTTTTAATTCAGCTATTCTTAACGGTTACTGAATCTTAATTGTTATTTAAAATTAGATGTCAGCCAGGTGTGGTGGCTCACGCCTGTAATTCCAGCACTTTGGGAGGTCAAGGAAAGAGCATTGTCTGAGCCCATGAATTCAAAACCAGCCTGGGAAACACAGCAAGACCCTGTCTCTACCAAAAAATAACAAAAAATTAGCCAGGCATGGTGGCACACGCCTGTACTTCTAGCTACTTGTGGGGGCTGAGATGGGAGAATTGCTCGAGCCCAGGAGGTTGAGGCTGCAGTGAGCCGAGTTCACACCACTGCACTCCAGCCTGGGTGACAGAGGGAGACCCTGTCCCAAAAAATAAAATAAATAAATAATAAATGTATCGAAGAGGCCAAACTTGGAAATGTTAATCGAAAGTAATAATTATTTATCCTATTTCTACATACACATATGTTACCCATTCATTTTATTATGTACCAAATATCTGTGTAACATATTTTTCTTAATCCCATTATTATTATACATTTATGTTCTGAAGAAAATACGGATTGGAAATAACGACTAAGAATAGGATTTCATTTTTTAGTATGATAGTTGTGTTCAAGAAAGTCATTTTAGGACCAAAATAAGATGAATGTGTACTATTTAAAATATATACTATGAAAATATTTATATCTGCTAGAAAAAAGATTAATTTGTCAGAATTAATTGTGCTTTAAAGCAACAACATAGGAACAAAGCCTTAAACAAAAGTAATGGTGAAGGGAGACATTAGGAAATCTTAGTTAAGTACATTAAGGCAAGCCACAGTGAAAGAGGTTGTCCATACCTGTTGGCACATGTGATCCCACTGAGTATTAAGTTCTTTGAGTTCTGTCTCAAGTCTCGAAGCGAACTCTGGCTCTGCTTCATTCTTTATCTTCTGCCCACCTTCATTGACACTGTTTAGACTGGGCTGAATTGTCTGAATATCATTGACTAAAAGCTAAGAAAAGAAATCAAGTTAAGCCAGCTGAAAAAATTACTGCCATATATTAGATATGCAACATAGCTAGAAAATGTAAAATTAGGACTGATGGCATTGCATATGGATTTTTCTGTTTTAAAATCTGAGATTCAGAGATATCAATATAGACAACTGCATAACAGTCTTGCAAAAATATACAATGGTTATTATGGCATGAATCCAGTGGTGAATTATTTGTATTCTACTTATATCAGAAACAAAAGGAAATAAATTTAATATTTCTGGTTAGAAAAATGTGTGAAAATGATGGGCTTCATACTTTACTATCTTTGTTAGTATTTTCATTTTCAAATGCAGGATATTGCAGAAATTGTTTACAGTGTAATGGGTGTGAAGGTTATTTGTGAGGTGGATTTGCTTTTTTAGCTTGTATTTAAAAAAAAATTCCTTAAAGAGCAAGATTTTCTTCCTGCTGCATGACAATGGTATAATGAATATTATTTCAAAATGCATATTGTTATATTATAGTACAGTGCATTATACATGAAGAGAACACAGTATGAGTAGTAATTTGTCATAAGAAATAACAAGTGGCACAAAGGATTCTTTACCTTTAAATTATACTGCATTTTATAGTAAAATAATGTTATCAAGTGAGGTTGAATACAAGGCAATGTTTTGTCAGTTCCTCACTTACTCAACCCAGGGTTTCTCAACATTGGCACTAGTGACATTTTAGATTGTGCAGTTCCTTGTTCGGGAGGACTGTTCTAGCAGCATCTCTGTCCTCTACGTACTGGACACCAGTAGCATCTTCCCCCACCCCCAACCCAGTTGTGACAATCAAAAACGTCTAGAAACATTTAAAAAAGTCCGCTGGGGAGAGGACAGCAAAATCCACTCTGGCTGGAAAACACTGATCTAACCAAATAATATTCATACAAAAATATTCATATTAAAGGCATCATATAAAAATCTTACTCTGCACTGTTTCAGCTGCTTTTTTAGAATTTCTGAGTCCCCAAGGGCAGGCCATTCCTCCTTCAGAAAAACATCAACTTCAGCCATCCATTTCTTCAGGGTTTGTATGTGATTCTGAAATGAGACCCATTATGAGGCATTACTGGTGTGCTGATTACTTTTAACACAATTCATCACTGGGTTATGTCTAAACACAAGCCCAAAAACAATTCCCATGTTTAAAGGATGTCTCTAAGTAGCTCTTGAGGAAAAGAATATTTTTACTAAGACTGCATTTTTATGGTCTACTGTATGAGCACTGGTGTGTGAATTCTGCTATTGTTAAAAATAAAAAATGACTACCAAATGTGGTTTTATGATGTTACTCTCAAGAACATTAAATCATATCCCCCTCTAGAGAAATTTTAAGTTACAAAACAACTCATGAGAATACTAACAATGTGCCCTTACACTACATAAAACAAACTATGAACAATAAACTCAATGTAATGGTGTCTTTATACCCTCCCTAAACCCGAACTTTCACAAATTGTTTTCTACAGATGACAGTTGAACTAATCCCACCAGTTGGGAACTTTCGGACTAATATTTTGTCATCTTCAAAGACAGAGCTTTTGCTTTTATTTGTCTGACCAGTACGAAGTAATGATCAGGTAAAAATCATCATCTTTTATCATTTATAAATAGCCAGTATTCACCCACGATTCTTTCCCATATTACCTTTTTTCCTGCTGTTTTGCTACTTCTAAAAAGGATGATTCCATTGTGCTGTCTACATGTGTTATTTTCTTCTGTTTTACTTAAATTTATATTGAAAATATGTGCTCCACAGAAAGTTTCCCCTTTAATATGATTATTAATAATAATTTTTAAAGTATTTATCTAAGAGAACTTCAAAATGATCACCTTGCTGTTATTTTTCAAGTCTACATTTGCTATTCTTTCACATCTTCACTGTCCTTCTTCAGGTCTTTTTTTTTTTTTTTTTTTTTTTTTGAGACAGAGTCTTGTTCTGTCGCCCAGGCTGGAGTGAAGTGGCACAATCTCGGCTCACTGCAGCCTCCACCTCCCGGGTTCAAGTGACTGCTCCTGCCTTAGCCTCCCAAGTAGCTGGGATTGCAGGCGTGCACTACCATGACCAGCTAATTTTTGTGTTTTTAGTAGAGACGGGGTTTCACCATGTTGGCCAGGATAGTCTTGATCTCTTGACCTCGTGATCTACCTGCCTCAGCCTCCCAAAGTGCTGGGATTACACGCATGAGCCACTACGCCTGGCCTGTTCAGGTCTTATTAGTGACTCCATTAATGCACTGGCTCGTTTTGATATCTGCCTCGGTCTCACCTCATTCTAATTATTGATCTACAGTGATGCCAGTAATCTACTCCTCTCCTCCTTCCTCTCATCATAGGAATGTTTTGAAAACACAAGTGGAATCATATTATTTCCCTCTTAGACCAATAGCAGTTTTTTCTTATTGAATTTTTATTGTTATTGTTATCAGTCTCATCACCACTAGATTAAAACTCAGATTGTAAAACATAGCATCCAAGGACATTCACTGTCTACTCACAAACCAGTTTTCCAACCATAATATTTTATTAATCCCCATATATATTGTCTCCCCAGTGTTGAACTTAGTTAACTGAAAATGCTGCTATGCTTTCTCAAGAACTCTTTCTTTCTTGGTAATAGCTAACTAAATTCTACCTATTCAATCTATAGCAGAGATAACCTATGTTCCAATAATATTTCATAATCCTTTTTCCTAGTTTATGTTGGGTTTCCTACCTGCCTACTGTGATAACCTTTCCTATACTGTTTAATTTATTTACCATGCAAGGCTAAATAATGTTACCCCCAAGATGTCCACACCGTAATCTCTGAAACCTGTGAGTACATTACCAGGATGGACTTTGCAGATGTGATTACGTTAAGGATTCTGAGATGGGGAGATTATACTGGATCATCCACCTGGGCATAATGTAATCACAAAGGTCCTAATTAAAAGGAAGTCAACACAGGGAACAGGATAGGGAAAGGAAGTTGAGAAGGAGAGGTAGAAAGAGAGGGAGACAGAGATAGACAGGGAGAGAGAAATTGACACTGGATTATGTTACACTGCTGACTTTGAAGATGAAGGATGGGGACATGAGCCAAGGACTGCTTCTAGAAGCTAAAAATGCCAATAAAACAGACTCTGTCTCAAAGCCTCCAAAACAGGCACAGTCCTGCTGACACCTTAATTTTAGCCCACTGAGACTAATTCTGAACTTTTGACTTCCAGAACTCTAATAAATTTGTGTTGCTTGAAGCTATCAAATTTCCGGAAATTTGTTAGGAGTGCCATAGGAAATGAATACATCTACATTCCTCCTTCACTAGAATGTGGGCTCCCTGATGACAAGAGCCATGTAATTGTGCCCTCTTAGGCCACTGGTGTTGCCAAATAATAGATATTTTCATGCAGTATTTACATACGTATGCATATACACATACGTTTATAAGTAAAGAAATGCTATGCATTAAAGAATGTTTTAGGTTTGCTTAGCGCTTTCGTTTGTAAAAGGTAAGCACAAAAACTAAGTAGCTAGACTGGGATTTAAATTCAGGAGCATATTGTTGCAATGTTTTTCCATCATACCATAATGTTTTCGACATTTCCTTCCCAGCATTAACATTTGTCACAATAACTGACCACTCAAGGGACACATTACATACCTTATTGAATATTTTTAGGCTTTTAGACCTTAATGCAATTGTTGGTTTACTGTTTTTCTTTAGCTTGAGTGGTTAATAGTATGGTGGCACTATTCAAACAAATTAAGTCAAGAGAATTTGGTTTGAGGAAGAAGGTGATGTGGTAAAATTTAAGCACATAAATACAAATTCAATATGGTTATAAAATAACTTATTACCATATATTACATATGTAACATTAATTGACATATGTGACATGTTACATATGTGATATATATTACATTAGATATATGTACATGATATATAATTCCATTATACACGTATATATATACACACACATATACACGTTATATGTATATGTGTGTGTGTATATATATACATATATATGGAAGCTAAAAATGCCAATAAAACATTCTCTTTCAAAGCCTCCAAAACAGACACAGTTCTAACACCTTAATTTTAGCCCACAGAGACTAATTCTGAATTTCTGACCTCCAGAACAGTAATATAATAAATTTGTGTTGTTTGAAGCCATTAAATTTCTGCTAATTTCTTAGGAGTGTCATAGGACATTAATACACCTACATTTCTCCTGCACATATACATATATGGAGTTACACATAATGGGATGAATATATAATGCAATTTTATGATCATATCACCATATTTTATATATATAATAGCACATGTAGACAGCATAGTTGACTCATACTTTTTATAAGTAGCAAAACAGCAGAAACAAAAGGTAATAGAGGAAATAATCATATACATACTATACATTATATATATATATAATGATTACATTATAGGTCTGTATAATGTATATATACATAACTTTTTTCTAGTCATAAGCTAAATGATTACCTGTATCTTAAAAGACAACCAGACTAAATGAATGATTGGTTTTGAAAATTATTAAACTAAAAACATGTTTAATTCCTATTGGTAATGGTGAAAATAGCAAATTCATTCTAAAAAAAGTGAGAAAACTCCTACTGCTTTCTTAGAAGGAATAAGGAAATCACCATCCTTTGTAAAAGACTCATGTCTTTTCATCTTATCACTAACTTTGAAAGATGCTGAAGGTCAAATGTTTATGTACCTTTACACTTTGCAGTGTATTGTTAGGGAAAAAACAAGTAAATGAGTGAAGAAAGTAAAATCTTGAATTACCTGAATTTTTCGGAGTTTATTCATTTGCTCCTCTAGCTTTTGACAATGCTCAACCAGCTGGGAGGACAGCTTCTTCCAGCGTCCCTCAATTTCTTCATATTCTAATTGATATTTTCGGCTAATTTCAGAGGGCGCTTTCTTCGACATCTCTTTCACAGTGGTGCTGAGATAGTTTAGGCCACTTTGTTGCTCTTGCAGAGAACTTTGTAAAGCCTCAAAGACAATTTTTTAAATACATTTATACTAATTGATGAATAATAATTGATGAGTTTTAGTTAAATTAACTACACTTGAAATCTATATGATTCAAACATGTAAACAAAGTAGATGATCTTCTATCAGTTATAAACATCTAGTGGTATTTAAATTTTACTTATTACCCTAAGAGTAATTTGAATATTATTTAGTGATATTTAACACACCATATGTATTTTTCTAAACAATGTCAAATATATCTCAAAACTATATCTTACAGTGCTAAAGAGTTTTGGTGCATCTAATTTTAATGAATTAAGTATATATATTAATAACTGCATTTATGATACAGTTAATGTAGCTGAAATTAATTATACTGAGCTTTCAGGAAAGTAAACTCTACATAAAACTATAGCTAATAATATTGATATACGGAATAGAAAAACTTATTGAACAATCTATGTACTTAATATCTTATATTTTCAAAAAATGTTACTTTGTTATGTAGTATAATAGTGGGATTCAAGAACAATTTTGTGGAGAATTTATAAAATTTATTTATACTTATTCTGTATAACACATGCAGTTTCTTATAATAGGATCACAACTTTAGAATTCCCTTGTTCAATATTTAAACATTACTTTCTCTTTATAAAATAATAAAGGCTCATGATAAAAATGAAAAAAAAAACAGAACTACTAGTACTTTATATAAATTTTCAATTTGTTCTATGTATAGTTAAATATTAAATATATTATCACATATGCACACATAAACAGTTATTCTTTCTCCTATAATGTGACCTATATCAACCAAAAATTTGCCAAATATCTAAGTTTTATAGTTTCACAGTATCCTATCCCTGTTTGGTGGTACTTAATTTGTTTTTTTACTTTACTTTTTTAACTTTATTTCACTTTTTTAAATTGTCCCCCTATGGCTGATTATTTAGACAATATCTAGCATATAACTACACTTTGAGCTAGGTGTTTTATTGTGAGCATTTGCACATGTCAAACTTTTATTTTTTCCAAAACAAAAATTGTAATGGCTTCTCTAGTTTAACAATTTCCATTATTAGTTTTACACATTAATTTCTAGTTTTCCACTCCTGTAAATTATGTTTATCTCTATCTACCTACCCATCCATCCATCCATCCATCCATCCATCTATCCATGTCCTATCTAACTCCAGTTCCATTTACATCTTTGAGTGTATTCTGATTATTTCCATAAGATACAGACTTCATGGAAATTATATTAATGTTGTATGTTATTAGGATGCACTGAAGAGTTAACCTCAGTAAAATTCATCTTGAATTTACATTTCCAGCAGTAAGAGAGAATTTTTAGTTCACCATTTCCAAATTGGTACTTATATCTTTTTGTGTGTATGCAATTTAATATGCAAAAAAAGTTCTCATTTTGTAAATTTTTTTACTTCTTCCTTTACAATTAAAGTTACAACCATTCATAGGTTTATTATTCATATATGTCTCTTTTTGGAGGATACCTTACTCAAGACTTTATTCCTTACTCACAGAAAAAAAAAAAGGTTTCCTTGGTATCATATTTCTTTAAAATTGTCTCGGGTGTTTTTACAATGTTTGTGATTACTTCCATTCATTTTTATGCTTCTCCACGTAAATTTTTATAACATTATTATTTTAAAAATTTTCCGAACTCTGGGCTTCCTCACATTTTTTGAACATTTTACTGTATGTGGTTTTTATTTTGGTGTAACGCTGGAGGAAATGTTCATACCTTTTTGTTAGTTAATATATTTCCCAATAATATTTATGAACAATTATTTTCTTTCCTATCTTTTTCAGTGGAAATAGTCACTTCTGCTCATCTAATTGCCTTTTCTTGTGTGTTTTCTCCACTCTTATTTTTGCACATTTTTATTCTTATGTTTAAAAGTTTACTAGTTCTATTAGGACATATTTTTCCAAATAGACTTTGGAATCATTATGCCAAGCATTAAAAACCACAACAAAAGGAAACAAAAAAGGTTAAACAGCTACCATTTGGTATTGTAGTAGAATAAATATCTAAATAGGACAATATATAATGAAACTTGTTTAAATATATTTTTCTTTGAATATATTACTTCAAAAACATATTTAATTATCCAAAAAAGATTCTATATGATAAAGTTAAAATTTGAATTTTTAAACATTTTTCTTAAAATGCACATATTATCTCAGCTTCTAAATATAACTAATACGTTTTCATGTCTTCAGAAGTAAAAAGTTATTGAATATATGATGTAGTATTTTAAAATTTGTAGGAAAAGGGCCGAGTGCAGTGGCTCACGCCTGTAATCCCACCACTTTGGGAGGCTGAGGCAGGCGGATCATCTGAGGTCAGGAGTTTGAGACCAGCCTGGCCCAGATGGTGAAATCCCATCTCTACTTTAAAAATACAAAAATTAGCCAGGAGTGATGGCACGCACCCATAATTCCAGGTACTCAGGAGGCTAAGGCAGGAGAATCACTTGAACCCGGGAGGCGTAGGTTGCAGTGAGCTGAGATAGCACCACTGCACTCCAGCCTGGGAAACAAGAATGAAACTCCACCTAAAAATAAAGTAGGAAAAGTATTCTAAAATCTCTTACGAATTATTTCTTTCACTTCCCATATTAGTATATCTTTCCTGATACAAGGATGTTAAAAAAATGTAGCTATTAGAATTCAAATATCTCATTACATTACATAAAATTAATGTTTAAATTTAAACTAATTTTATAAATATAGCCAGCCCTCTATATTTGTGGATTCTGAACCAGTGGAGTCAGTCAACTACTAATAGATAATATTTGAAAAAAATAATTACATCCGTACTAAACATGTAAGTCATTGTCACTACTTCCTAAATAATACAGTATAACACCTATTTTCGTAATATTTACATTGTATTAGGCATTATAAGTAATCCAGAGATGAGTTAAAGTATATGGGAGGATGTGCATAAGTTATATGCAAATATTACACCATTCATATCAAGGACTTGAACATCTGTGAATTCTATTATTCATAGGAGTTCCTGGAACCAATTCCCCATGGATACGAAGGGATGACTGTACACTGATTTTACCCATCAGTTTGAGAATGTGATAGGAGTTACAAATAAAGAAGCAAAGGTGGGGAATAAAACAATGGTTTTTCTAATAATCAAATCAATACATCTGAAAATGCATGCTAAATTAAAAATATATTTCATAAATAGATCATACAATTGTTGTAAAAAACAGCATGTATATATGCCCGTATATATATATATATATATATATATATATATATATATCCATAGATAGAGTATATGCATAAATAATACTGTAAAGTTTCATTTTCATTTGCTCAATAGGCAAACTACCATACTTGCCAGAATTACTTAAATTCTAATATTATTTAAAGGTCATATCAATGTGAATGCTTGATAAGCATGCTTTACTGTTTTGACATTCAAATATTCACAGACCTGCAATTCCCCGAGTCTCTGCTCCATGATTTCATAGTCGGTGACACTAAGTTGAGGTATGGAGAGTTTGGTTTCTGACTGCTGTACCCATGTCCTGATGGCACTCATTGTCACCTGATAGCGCATGGGTGGCAAATTTTCAAAAACTATATCAAAAGGGAAAAAAGAATGAGAATCACTTAATTGTTTCACACTTTGCCATGTTTTCCTAAATTGTCAGCAAACTCAGTTATATTACTAGTTTCAAATATTAACAAAATTAGAAAATCTGAAAAATATATTTAATATCATTATGAAGATACATTCCCGCTACATTTGTAATATGCCAGGGACCTTACATATATTACATTAAATTCACAAATCAGCCTGGAAAATCTATATTGTTCAATTCCTTTTATAAGGTCAGGAAACAGAAAAACAGAGAAGCTAAGTAATTTGCTAAAGGTGATACAGATGGTATTTGCAGAAATTGAGCAGAGTCCAATTGTATCTGATATTGAAAGGCTACTCTCTTTCAGTGTTATCATTTGCCTTTGGAAAAAAATAGTATCATTATCCAAAGCCCTTGATTTTTAAATTATATCATGTCATGTCTAATTTTACCAAAACAAAACCCATTTATGCATTCTTAGTATATGTATCAAGAACTCTAGTAATAATCCCATAAATATTATCATCCTTAATTCTTATAATAAACCTGTGAGATATATACATTGTTAATCCCAATTGCAATTGAGAAAACAGGCTATTAAAGAGGCATATGTGTGCGTGTGTATGTATATACTTTTATATGTATAATTATAATATATAAGTATATTAGGGAAAGTATTATATAGAGATATACAGTATGTGTATACATACAAGCTTATATGTTTTAAAGTACGTGTGTGTATACGTATATATATGAAATGTGACTTAAGCAGCTACACGGACTATGCTGAAAGAAATTAGACACAAGATTGAGAACGCTGCAGAGAACTGTAAACCATAAAAAGGACATAACAATATTTTAGGGATAATCCAAAGGAAATTCTAGAATTAAAAATACAGTAAGTGAAAAATAACAACTAAGTGCGTGGGTTTACCAGCAAATTTCAAAGAGGTAAATAGAGAATTACTAAACCTTAAGATTCAGAAGTAAATACCTGGAATGAAACATGGAGACACAAAAAGATAGAAAACACAGTAAAATGGTCTAATATACATGCATCCCAGAATGTGGCAGAAGCAATATTTAAACAGATAATGGCTAACAATGTTTCTAAATACATAAAATCACAATACAAAGTCCTGGTTTATATCACCACATCTAATAACGTTATCTATATAATATTATTTTAATTGCTGGGATATGAATGTCATTTCAATATACCAATTCCTTCTACACTAAATGAGAAGAATATAGGAAAGTATTTTGCATGTATTTAATGTAGTATTCAGATGGTTCCAATAATTTTAGAGTGTGTTGGCAATGGATACTGAAATGTTAGAAATGGATAATTTTATTCAATATACTTATATTGCATTTATTTGGGAACTCATAAAAACGTTAAGAGATTATATTTAATCTGAGCACTTCTGATTTCTTATTAAAAGATATTTGTGGTACTTATAATCTCACTGTTTCAATTTATATAAATAACATGTTTCTCTATTAACCAGATGCATTTATTTTTTATTTTTCCATAAGTTATTGGGGGTAAAGGTGGTATTTGGTTACATGAGTAAGTTCTTTAGTGGTGATTTGTGAGATTTTGGTGCACCCATCACCTGAGCAGTATACACTGTACCTTATTTGTAGTCTTTTATCTCTCCCCCCACCAACCTTCCCCACAAGTTCCCAAAGTCCATAGTATCATTCTAATGCCTGTGCGTCCTCATAGATTATCTCCCACATATCAGTGAGAACATACGATGTTTGGTTTTCCATTCCTCAGTTACTTCACTAAGAATAATAGTCTCCAATCTCATTCAGGTCACTGCAAATGCTGTTAATTCATTCATTTTTACGACTGAGTAGTATTCCATCATATATACATACGTACATATATACACACACATACACACATATATAAACATACACACACACACACACTCACCCGTTTCTCTAACCACTCATTCAGTGATGGGCATTTGGATTGGTTCTACGATTGTGCGGGTGTGAATTGTGCTGCTATAAACATGAACGTGCAAGTATCTTTTTTGAAAAATGACTTCTTTTCCTCTGGGTAGATACCCAGTAATGGGATTGCTGGATCAAGAGGTAGTTCTACTTTTAGTTATTTAAGGAATCTGCATACTGTTTTCCGTAGTGGCTGTACTTGCTTATATCCCCATCAGCCGTGCAGAAGTGTTCCCTGATCACCACATCCATGCCAACATGTACGTTTTTTAATTTTTTTGATTATGGTCATTCTTGCAAGAGCAAGGTGGTATCACATGGTGGTTTTGATTTGCATTTCCCTGATCATTCATAATGTTAGCATTTTTTCATATGTTTGTTGGCCATTTGCATATCTCCTTTTGAGAACTGTCTATTCGTGTCTTTAGCCCACTTTTTGATGGGGTTGTATTTTTCTTACTGATTTGAGTTTGTTGCAAATTCTGGATATTAGTCCTTTGTCAGATGTATAGATTGTGAAGATTTTCTCCAACTCTGTGGGTTGTCTGTTTGCTCTGCTGACTGTTACTTTTGCCGTGCAAAAGCTTTCTAGTTTAAATTAGGTCCCAGCTATTTATCTTTGATTTTACTGCATTTGCTTTTGGGTTCTTGGTCATGAAATCCTTGCCTAAGCCAATGTCTGGAAAAGTTTTTTCCAATGTTATCTTCTACAATTTTTATAGTTTCAGGTCTTACGTTTAAGTCTTTAATCCATCGTTAGTTGGTTTTTGTATAAGGTGAGAGATGAGGAGCCAATTTCAGTCTCCTACATGTGGCTAGCCAACTATCCCAGCACCGTTTGTTCAAAAGGGGGTCCTTTCCTCACTTTATGTTTTCATTTGCTTTGCTGAAGATCAGGTTGCGTAAGTATTTTGGTTTATTTCTGGGTTCTCTATTCTGTTCTATTGGTCTATGTGCCTATATTTATACCAGTACCATGCTGTTTTGGTGACTATGGCCTTATATTATAGTTTGAAATCATGTAGTGTGATGCCTCCAGATTCATTCTTTTTGCTTAGTCTTGCTTTGGCTGTGCAGGCTCCTTTTTGGTTCCATATGAATTTTAGAATTTTTTTTTGTAATTCTGTGAAGAATGATGCTGGTATTTTGATGGGGATTGCATTGAATTTGTAGATTGCTTTTGGCAGTACGGTCATTTTCACAATATTGATTCTACCCATCCACGAGCATGGGATGTGTTTTCACTTGTTTGTGTCATCTATGATTTCTTTCAGCAGTGTTTGGTAGTTTTCCTTGGAGAGGCCTTTCGACTCCTTGGTTAGGTATATCGCTAAGTTTTTGTTGTTGTTCTTGTTGTTTTATTTTATTTTTTGCAACTATTGTAAAAGGGGTTGAGTTCTTGATTTGATTCTCTGCTTGGTCGTTCTTGGTATATAGAAGAGCTACTGATTTGTGTACATTAATCTTATATCTGGAAACTTTGCTGAATTATTTATCAGTTCTAGAAGCTTTCTGGAGGAATCTTTAGGGTTTTGAAGGTAAATGATCATATAGTCAGCAATCACTGACAGTCTGACTTCCTCTTTACCGATTTGGATGCCCTTTATTTCTTTCTCTTGTCTGACTGCTTTGTCTAGGACTTCTAGCACTATGTTGAAGAGGAGTGGCAAGAGTGGCAGATGCATTTATTTGAATGCTAGATGATTATTAATAAACAAAGTCCAAAAGGGACCTTATAAATAGCAGTGAAGTAAAGGGGTATTTAGTTACAATGAAGCAAATGATTGTGTCTGAGATGTCATTTCAGCAAAGATCTAGAAGGAGAGGGGACTATGGACAGACACAAGGCGGTATGTTGGATGAATCGTAAGCTTCATAAAAATTGGTTTAATTGAACTTGAACATGTCTCCTCTTTAACTTCTCTCTGGTCTTTGTGTTTAATGAAAACTGAAACACTTCAGTCTCTGAATTATTGATCTTTTTCTGTATAACTTCTGATCGGTATACAGGTAAAAGACTTGAGGTCCCCCCACTGAGAGCTAAACCAAAATTCCACTCTGTTCTGACAGAAGACAGAACTAATTGTAAAAGTGGAAAATGCAGAAAAAAATTATCCCCAAAAACTATGGAGATGATACAGGCCATCAGAAAACAACGAAGAAATGAGCTAACTGAGCTACATATTCTCAAAGATTAGTTTACTGACCATTAAAATATCAGCTATATTTTTGAAAGTTATACAATAAGGTAACAAAGATTGTTCCTATACATCTTTTTTTCTTTGGCACAGGGTCTTTTTCTGTCACCCAGGCAGGATTGCAGCGGTGCAATCATGGCTCACTGCAGCCTCGACTTCCCAGGCTTGACTGATCCTCCCATCTCAGCCTCCCGAGTAGCTGGGACTACAGACACGTGCCACCATGCCAGCTTATTTTTTTCTTTCTTTCTTTTTTTTTTTTTTTTGTTTTTTTGGAGAGATGAGGTTTCCCTATGTTGCGCAGGCTGATCTCAAATTCCTGTACTGAAGCTATCCTCTGCCTCAGCCTTGTAAAGTGTTGGGATTACAGGTGTGAGCCACCGCACCTGGCCTTTACATACATCTTAAATATGATTAAAATTACCTGCCTTTTACAATATGTTTATGCTGTCATTCTTCACATATTCACAGAATTCATTAACTACATTATTTTTAACAATGAAAATGTATGTTTAATATGTTTAAATAGAAAATATCAAATTTACATCAAATTTGAAGTCACTGAGAAGTCAATATTTTCCTCAGAATCATAAGCACTGGTTATATTATAAAGTTTTAATTTTATGATAGTCATAAGCCAAAGCTCATAGTTTTCATTCAATCCATTCTCCAGCACCTAAAAAAATTGGGGCTGAGTGATCATCTGTCAACTACTTCAGAGTGCCAAAGATGAACACCATACAGGGGATGAGATCCTTTCATTTGCTACTAGTCTTCTATTCAATAAAACTTTACGATTTTTATTGCATGTATCTACGCTAAATGGTCCAACAACTGAATCTCACAAAAATCACTTCATATTGGTAAACTATAATTAAAATACGCATATTTTTAATTCCTCCTTGCATTCCAACCCTCATCCTAATTTTGTATTAAATTCATTTGAAACTGATCATTTCAAAAAATCTTATCTCTTGGAAATTCTTTTGTAGCTTTAAGAAATAAACTTCCAAAGATTGGTTTGGGAACTTGTACATCTAACATAGTTTCTGAGGCAAGCTGGAAAAAAAAATACACACCTACTAACATAAATATCACAACTTCTTTTTCTGATTTTGTTATGTGGAATGTAATGACACTATGTAATGACAGCAATAATTGCTATCAAGGTTCAGGAAATGCTTGACAATTTGCAACGGTATAGAGTATCTAATTTAAACCATGCACGCCAGGGAATGCCAGTGAAGAATTCTAAATCTGTTTCAGATAAGAAGAAAGAAAAAGTCTTACACAGACACTAACGTACCCAAGGGCAAACACAATATGAGCTGCCCCACCTACTGGTTGGCGAGATATCTGTAGATGCTGCCCTTGTGATCCCAACATAGGAGCAGAAATAGACCAGATCGATGTAGGGAAATTCACTTTTTTTCCTTTTATGTAGAAATAGAGATTAATAATCCAACAGTTAAGTTTATCTTTACTGACAGCAATAAGACAATAAACATATCCAATCTAATAACCTACCATCTTAAAAGACCTTGACAGTTCTACTGACATCATTACACTCAGCACAGACTCAGAAAAAATATGGCCTGAAGATTTAACATTTAGCCAATATATGGCTTCTAAATATGTAACTTTTATCTCAAAAGAAAGTATTCCTATGATAGTTTCTACTATTCTGTTGCTAAAGCACCATTTTAAAAATGCAGATATCTTTTTAGTTTTATTAGTGAAATACATTCAACAAAATGAAAATTAATATAAGAGATTGCAAGCTTGGAAGCACGTGCTGTAATTTATTGGGAAAATAAAAATTAAGGGCTCCTATCCTGCACTACTGTTTATCTTGAAAAGTAAAAAAAAAAAATTCCATTAATATCTAGACATTTAATATAGCCTTGTGAGGGATGGAAGTTATAAAGCAAAGGCAAACTGACATCTAAAATTACAGGAAAGGAATATAGAAAAGAAGTCGTCCGCACCTTCTGTTTAAAAACTGCTTGTCTTTAACTCTTAAAAGAGGGAGGGGCTAAAGGGAAAAAGAAGAGAGGAAAAGGAAGAGGACAGCAAAGGACAGGCCAAGAGAGGCAAAGCAAGATTATTCTGTTATAAACAAAAGAGCTAAGTACGAAATTAGATGCTACATTTTCTAATATACATGAGTCTATGTCAAGGGCAAACCACTTTAACTGGAAAGCAAACAGAGACCCACACTGAAAATTCTGAAAGACATAAATATCATGATAAAGAGACATCAGAGCAATCGGTTACATATAACACTTCACTGAAAAAAAAAATCTCTCCTCTTAAAAAATAGAACTAATCAGAAAATAGGCACTTAAGCATCAGAGAATGTAGAGTAGAGAGAAGGAAGACAAAACTGTGCCAACCAATAAGGTAGCAACCAGCTACGCATCCGTTAAGCACTTGAAATGTGGCCAGTTTGAGTTGAGATGTTTTGTATATATAAAGACACACCAGATATTGGACAGTTCATATAAAAAGAATGTAAACATATTTCTACATTTAAAAATTTTGATTCTATGATGAAACAATATTTTGAAATGACTTTTACCTGTTCATCTGTTAATGTGGTTTATAGAACGTTTAAAATTAAATATATTGCTCACATTATTTTTCTGTTGGATAGTGCTTAGATAGAAGCTGGAAAAGGCTCCCATGTAATCCATTTGGGGAGAGCAAGAGATGATATGTTAGTAGTCTTAATATTGACAGCATTTAAAAACATTAGAAGTCCTGTTGTGAATATGAAATCGAGTCCAACTTGAATTCCCCATCACTACCTGTGGGAGAAAAAATGGACTGCACATGTGTGTAGAAGCTGAACTAATGACATATATCTACTTCGGAAAAATGCTCAACTTGAGCCTTTAATTCCATGCCAACCAGATCCCACCTTTTTCCTACTCCCCATGATCAATCTAAAGTCAAGGAGATAATGCAATCAGCAAAGGCACCAAACTTTATTAAATAACATAGACCATGACAAAAGTAAGCATTTCTCTAAAACGTGAACACTGACAATGGTGTCAAGAAATAACACAGGACCCATGATATATGATGATTAATATACTAGATATGGTCCTTCAGATTATTAGAAGTACAACTAAGTCTGAGTATAACTTGAATTGCTAATGTCAACATATAAGTTGTTTCCTTAGTTTGAAATACAAGGATCTTTGTGACTGGGAATTCAATCAACATTTTAGCCCGATTTCCTAACACAATCAATATTCTATCCTCAAATCAAAATACGCCTTTTAATTACTTCACGCCTTTTTGCTTATGCCACTTGCTCTGCTGAATGTCCCTGCTGCTCAGGCTCCATTCTCACAACGGGCACCAGGTGTGGTCTGACATGAATGAAGTAGATGGGTTTATATGAATTTTACCTAAGATCGCCTTAAAATTTGTTTTAAAAGTCATAAAACCCCAATAAACCAATTGAAATTGGGGACATTTTCATAAATACTTCCCTATTGTTCACCTCCTGGACAACTGATTTATTTTCCAGATCAGTGGGATTTTTCTAAACCACTTTGTGTAAGTATAAACTACCACACTACAGAAATACTTATTAGAATTTAAGACTTTTTTCTTTTGCTGAATTTTCCCTCTTTTTGTAAAAGTAGCTCTATCCACTTAGCAATCCTATTTTGAAAATACCCTGTTAAACTATTTCATATTTAACTAACAAATAATAATTCCGTGTATTTATGGGGTATAATGTGATGTTTTGATCTATGTATGCACTGTAAAATATTCACTCTGGTTAATTAACATATTAATCACCTCCACCAACTTATCTTTTTTTGTGATGAGGATATTAAAATCTATTCTCTTACCAATTTTGAAATATAGATTTTTATTAACTGTGTCCACCACACAGTACGAGAGATCGCTACAATTTATTCCTCCAGTCTAACTGAAACTTTCTAGCCTTTGATCAACACTTTCCCTTTCCTAACCTTCCTCTTCCCCCCAGTATCTGCTAACTACCTTTCTATTCTGTTTCTATAATTTAACTTTTTTTGGATTTCTCACATAAGTGAGATCATATAGTATTTGTCTTTCTTCGCATGGCTCATTTCAGCTAACGTAATGTCCGCCAGTGCCACCTACATGGTGGCAAATGACAGAAATGCCTTCCTTTTAAAGACTTTATAGTGTTCCATTGTCTATATATATCATATACAGACATAGGAATATATATATCACTATATATATATCAGTATATATATCACTATATATATATCAGTATATACATATTGCTATATATATCAGTATATATATATATCATTATATATGTGATGATATATATCACATTTTCTTTATCCATTCATTCTGTGATTGACATTTATATTGTTTCAATATCTTGGCTGTGATGAATAATGCTCAAATGGATATGGCATGGGCAACAAAAGCAAAAATAGACAAATTGGATTGCATCAAACTAAAAAGCTTCTGCACAGGAAAGGAAACTATTAACAGAGTGATGAGGCAGCTCACAGATCAAGAAAAAATATTTGCAAACCAAACATCTGGTAAGGGGTTAATATCCAAAATATAGAGAAAACTCAAACAACTCAACAGCAAGAAGACAAATAATCTGATTTTAAAATGGGCAAGGGATATGAACAGACATTTCTCTAAATAAGAGGCACCAATGGCCAACAGATATGTGAAAAAATGCTCAACATCTCTAAACATCAGAAAAATGTCAAAACCACAATGATGTGTCACCTTATACATGTTAAAATTCGAACGGCTACTTTGAAAATGATGAAAGATAAATGTTGGAGAGGCTGTGGAGAAAAGTACACTTATACACTGTGGGTGGGAATGTAAATTAGTACAGCCATTTTGGAAAATAGTATGAGGTTCAGGTCACATAAATTTAATATATATATGTGCGTGTATATATATGTCTATATGTGTATATATACAATACGTATATATGTATATATGTGTATATATGTATATATACGCATATGTAAATATACACATATAGACATATACACACACATATAAAATTTATGTGACAGGAACTTCATACGCAATGTGTATATATGTGTATGTGTATATATGTGGATGTGTACATACACTATATATATACAATATGTATATATACAACACGTATATATGTATATATACATATATTGTATACATACAACACGTATATATGTATATGTACATATGTTGTATATATACAACACGTACATATGTATATGTACACAAACATATATGTATACAATGTGTGTATATGTACAATACATAAGTATATGTACATATAAAATATGTGTGTATGTGTATATATACATTATATATACAATATATTATATATACATATATACATATTGTACATATAATATATACATATTGCATATATACATATATACATACCATATATGTATACATATTATACAATATTATAGAATGTATTATATATACAATATGTATATTGTATACACATATATACATATTGTATATATGTATACATATTGGATATATATACATATATACAATATAAACATATTGTATATATCTATATATAGTATACATACATATACATATATACATATTGTACATGTACATATATACATATTGTATATTAGCAATATATACACATACAATATGTATATACGTACATAAACAATACGTATATACGTATATACGTACATAAACATACGTGTATACGTATATACGTACATAAACAATACGTATATACGTACGTACATAAACAATACGTATATACGTATATACGTACATAAACAATACGTATATACGTACATAAATACGTCTATACGTATATACGTACATAAACAATACGTCTATACGTATATACGTACATATACAATACGTCTATACGTATATACGTACATATACAATACGTCTATACGTCTATACGTACATATACAATACGTCTATACGTATATACGTACATATACAATACGTCTATACGTATATACGTACATATACAATACGTATATAATATATAGTATATACGTACATATACAATATGTATATATGTATATACGTACATATACAATATGTATATACTATGTACATACATATACAATATATATATCTATATAGTATAGATGTATATATACAATATGTATCTAGTATAGATGTATATATAATATGTATCTAGTATAGATGTATATATACAATATGTAAATATGTATAGATGTATATATACAATATGTAAATATGTATCGATGTATATATACAATATGGAAATATGTGTATATGTATATATACAATATGTAAATGTGTGTATATGTATATATACAATACGTATATATGTGCATATGTATATATACAATATGTATATATGTGCATATGTATATATACAATATGTATACATGTATATATACACAAGTGTATACATATATATACAATATGTGTATGTGTATATATGTGCGCAGCATGTGTATATACGCCTATATATGCAACATGTGTATATACACATATATATGCAACATGTGTATATACACACATACATATATATATGTATAGCTTTAACTATGCATTTAGTGAGTTTTCCCGTGATTCTTGAGGTCAGTGAACAATTCTTGTATCTCACAATAAGCACATAGCTTGCTTAAATAAATATGTCTGCTATACTTCCTCTTGATGTTATTGATAAACATAACACAATTTTTGAAAGCAACATTTACAAACAGTTTATCTAGTTTCTGGAGTGAAGGAGCAGTGCAAAAGAGTATGTGTCTACTGGAACCAAACATTCCTTTGCATAGATGTATTAAAAATAAAATTTTAAAATAAAAAATTTAAAATTTTAATAAAGTAAATTAGGTCAATTTTCTGAACTGCAGCTAGAAGAGTTACTTAACATCAAACTTTGTTTTAATTCCCAGTCTCAGCATCCTAACAGGGACAGGTAGAGACTAACCATAGAGCTTGAAATTATGGCCATGGAGAGCATCCTTACTGGCTACCCTTAAAATTTTCTTCTACTGTCTCTGTAAGAGGTAAAAGTTATTTTCTTTCAATTCTGGCAAGAACATCTTCCCCACTACACCTCCCCAGATAATCGCCTCTTCCAGGGTTGAAATGATTTTTCTTTTTTTTTTTTTTTTATACGTGAAAATTCTTATTATACTTTAGGGTTTTAGGGTACATGTGCACAATGTGCAGGTTTGTTACATATGTATCCATGTGCCATGTTGATTTCCTGCACCCATTAATTCGTCATTTAGCATTAGGTGTATCTCCTAATGCTGTCCCTCCCCCCTCCCCCCACCCCACAACAGTCCCCGGAGCGTGATGTTCCCCTTCCTGTGTCCATGAGTTCTCATTGTTCAATTCCCACCTATGAGTGAGAACATGCGGTGTTTGGTTTTTTGTCCTTGCGATAGTTTACTGAGAATGATGGTTTCCAGTTTCATCCATGTCCCTACAAAGGACACGAACTCATCCTTTTTTATGGCTGCATAGTATTCCATGGTGTATATGTGCCACATTTTCTTAATCCAGTCTATCGTTGTTGGACATTTGGGTTGGTTCCAACTCTTTGCTATTGTGAATAGTGCCGCAATAAACATACGTGTGCATGTGTCTTTATAGCAGCATGATTTATAGTCCTTTGGGTATATACCCAGTAATGGGATGGCTGGGTCAAATGGTATTTCTAGTTCGAGATCCCTGAGGAATCGCCACACTGACTTCCACAATGGTTGAACTAGTTTACAGTCCCACCAACAGTGTAAAAGTGTTCCTATTTCTCCACATCCTCTCCAGCACCTGTTGTTTCCTGATTTTTTAATGATGGCCATTCTAACTGGTGTGAGATGGTATCTCACTGTGGTTTTGATTTGCATTTCTCTGATGGCCAGTGATGAGGAGCATTTCTTCATGTGTTTTTTGGCTGCATAAATGTCTTCTTTTGAGAAGTGTCTGTTCATGTCCTCTGCCCACTTTTTGATGGGGTTGTTTGTTTTTTTCTTGTAAATTTGTTTGAGTTCATTGTAGATTCTGGATATTAGCCCTTTGTCAGATGAGTAGGTTGCAAAAATTTTCTCCCATTGTGTAGGTTGCCTGTTCACTCTGATGATAGTTTCTTTTGCTGTGCAGAAGCTCTTTAGTTTAATGAGA
This sequence comes from Symphalangus syndactylus, assembly GCF_028878055.3. NCBI lineage: Eukaryota > Metazoa > Chordata > Mammalia > Primates > Hylobatidae > Symphalangus > Symphalangus syndactylus. The sequence continues at coordinate 46,607,452 of NC_072447.2, forward strand.
TCCCATTTGTCGATTTTGGCTTTTGTTGCCATTGCTTTTGGTGTTTTAGACATGAAGTCCTTGCCCACGCCTATGTCCTGAATGGTATTGCCTAGGTTTTCTTGTAGGATTTTAATGGTTTTAGGTCTAACATATAAGTCTTTAATCCATCTTGAATTAATTTTTGTATAAGGTGTAAGGAAGGGATCCAGTTGCAGCTTTCTAGATATGGCTAGCCAGTTTTCCCAGCACCTGAAATGATTTTTCTTTATCTTATCACAACCGTAGTTTAAGGTTCAATGGACTGTCCTCTGCGTGGCTATTCTTTCCACAAGTCTTCCTGCTTCTCCTCAGACTTGTATTGCATTTTTTCCTCACATACCAGCTAGAGGGTGACTTTTTAAAAAATACAACTAAGGTTACTTCATTTCCTCAATTGAAATTCTTTTGGAAATGTCAACTGCTCTTAAAATGCAAACCTCTTACAGAAGTTTATGGGGGCCTTGAGCAATTCTACCCTCATCTTGTCCTAATCTTTCCTTGATTTGTTACATTCCAGCCTTTCTGGCCTCCTTTATATGTCTTTTGGACATGTCAAGCCCTCATTCTTCACCTTTGGCTATTTGTGTTTCTTTTCATTTCTCCTAATGTCCTTTCTCCAACTTATCACATAGCTGGCACCTGCCCATTCTCCAGGTTTGATTCTAACATCGTCTCCCCAGAATCACGGTTCCAGACCCCAAAGTAATTATAATCTGCAATAATATTCAAATATTCAATTTTATTATCTTTCTTTCAATAAGCTCCATGAAGACATATTGCTCTTGATTTTCTCCACCAAATATACTACCTAGTGCCCAGTACTTTTACGGCGTATACCAGGTGTTCAAAAATATTTCTTAAATTTATTAGTGAATAAGTGAGCAAGACACTCTTCTGAAAGCAATCTAATGTTGTAGTACAGAAGATAATAATTTTTGAAACTTTAGAAAAGCCACAACACTGGCTTTGTCATATGTAATACTGTCACTTTCTCCATTTTTGCAAAACTAAACCAAACCAACAAAATCCCTTGTTGACATGATTTCCACATTGTTAATGAAATAAACTCAAATTATATCACCAATGTTTTTCCTTATTTACATTTAGAAATAAGGTTTCATTTTTTCTTTCTTGAAACAATTAACTACAACAGACTAGATGCTGTGTTTCTATATTCATCTAGCATATAACATGAGTTTACTGGTTTTCAGTTTCTAGAAAAGTATTTTACCAACTGTCATGGGAAACAATTCCGCACCCTCATCCTGCAAGACCTAGGCAACCACTAATCTTATTTCTGCCTGTACAGATTTGCCAGTTGTGGCCATTTTATATCAAGAGACTCATATAACATATGAACTTTTGTGATTGGCTTCCTTCACTTAGCATAATGTCTTCAAGGGTAATCCATGCTGTAGCATGTATCAGTACTTCCTCCCTTTTTATTACTCAGTAACATTGCCTTGTATGGATGTGCCCATTTTCTTCATATAGTCATCACTGGATGCACATTTGGGTTTATTCTACGTTTTGGCTATTATGAATAATGTTGTTATGAACATTCATGTATACAATCTAGCTCTTATACCATCCCATATCCATCCTTTTAGTTATTCAAGCCCCATTAGCTTACCTGTGACATAGGTGTAATAACAAATACTCAATGTGTTTCTCTCTGAGGGTTAGGTAAAATGATGTATAAATTACTTATGTATAGAGTAAAAATTACTTTGAAAATAGAATTTTATCTTTTTATATTATTTTCTTCTATCACTTATATCAGATAACAACTACCAGTTCCTTATACCATTTTCAAAAACTGAAAGTGTATCTTAAAAGACAGGTTTTTGTGTGAAAAAGCAAGTTTAAAAAAGTAAAGAGGAAATAAAAGTCAGTATGGATGCCTAGGCACTTCTGTTATCTCTTATTTCCTGCATACTTAATATGTCCAAAGTACTGTGGAGTAATACAAGAAATGAGATTTACTCCTTGGTGCCAGTTTGAGTATAATGCATACACATGTGCAATTATTTGAAATAATTTCAAATTAACAAAATAAACTGCTATGTAATTTCATATGCTACATTTTTCATTCCCTATATATATATATATATTCCATATTTAATTAAAGGGTTATTTATTAATCTAGACAAGCATTCCAAAAGGGTGAATAGTAACATTAAAGATGTGTTGCTAAAGTAGAAATGGGGACAATTTGTTTAAATATAAAAGCAGTGAAAAAGTTAGGAAGTTTTATAAACAATCATTATTTGTAGGTATGAAATTTAAAAAAGAGAAGACAGATGATAGGGATGGATGGATGGATAGCTGTATAAATAGAGACTATATATTATTACGTATTTATATCGTAACATCATAGACAAATCTCAGTTACCAAACATTGCTATTCTGTACATCTTTAAAGTAAATGATAAAAAGTTGAACTTTAATATGATTAAGAGGTATATGCAGATTAAAGTAAATTTCCAGTGAAATGGCTTCTTTGCCCAACAATTATTGCATAGCCACTAAATGTATTTAACTTTAAGAGGGGGTTATGTATGTAATGACAAGTGAAAATACATTATTGTTAAATAGGTCAATGTTTGAAAATCTAGGACATTTAAAATATTTTCCCAAATTGATTTTACAGAGGCACAGCAACAAGTATACTGCAATCCACTAGAGGGAGCTGATATTATTTATAAAGTTTTACTTCCTGTACAGGAAAATAAACGCCTTAGCAAAAACGATTCGGAAGTACAAAAAAAAAAAAAGTATCCTTAGCTTTATTTAGTTCATTTCATTTTTGTAAAAATGAAAAGCTGGGAAATGAGAAAAGCTTTGTGTATCACTACATTAATTCTGGAAATGGTATTATATGGTGAATTATTTAAATATTTACAAAGAAAAGGAATAGGATAATGTATTTTCCAACTAATTAAAGTTTTAGTAGAAAACAAACACATGTTCCTGTGCTTCTCATAACAAATTTGCGGCAGAGATTTTTTCAAAAAAATACTTTTATCTTAATGCCTTCAAACCCAATTGTACTCAATAATTCTTTGTGTGCACATGAACACATATAAGCATGCATATAGTCCTGAATCAAAAACCCATTTACTATTTCATAAAGGTGGTCATTAGTCTGTCTCTGAAAAGAATTTTTGTCTTAAAATTAAGTTGATGAGTAGAGATATTTTGGAGCAGATACTATGTATTAACATCATCTTATTAAAGCAATTCAGGAAGAGACAAAAGAAACATCTTGAAAAATTTGCTAGTCACATGGTATGAATTTGCATAATTGCTCCACTTTTATCTTGTATCATCAAAGGAAAAAATAGGATTTATGTAATTATAGTGATCCAATAGTAAAATGTAGCCCAAAGAATAATTTGTCCTTTGCTGAGTTTCAGTTGCCACATGTATGCTAAAGCTATAATACTCTTCAGATAAATTGACAGAAGTATTAGAAGATGCCTAGCAAATATCCTTGTACATACAGCGAGCCAGACTTAATGAAAATGTATTCATATGACCTCAACTGCTCTTTTATTTTCTTCTATATTCAAAACATCTGATTTTGAAATCCACAATCCACCAAGGAGAAGCTATTCCCATACAAAACATGTTTCGTTTCTCAAAGTCACAAAATTATTATCAGCACAAAAAACTCTAAAGACAGCTTATCTGTTACAACAGTATTTCGTTACTTGTTAATATAGGTTGTAGGAAGAATGGTTCCATTTACAGAAATTATTGTTTCATGTTAGTACTTTCTGGATTTCCCCACAAATAACCAATTTGGAAAATGTCAAGTTAGCCATTTTAGGCTTTTTACTTACTTGTCTGTAGCTCTTTCTCTCTGGCCTGCACATCAGAAAAGACTTGGTTAAAATGATTTGTAAAGGCCACAAAGTCTGCATCCAGGAACATGGGTCCTTGTCCTTTCTCTTTCAGGGCTATGCTTTGCATTTTTAATCGTTCAATTTGAGGTTGAAGAGCTGATAGCCGGTTGACTTCATCCTGTGCCACATAGTATGGAAAGTAAATAACACTTTTACTTTGCATACATTACATTTTGCAAAAGAAGGCATTAAAAAGCAGTAAGGCAAGTTTAGCTTAATAACCTTGACAAATATCTGATAAGAAACATCCATGACAATATAGACAAGCCTCTACCACAGGCCATCCATTTAAGGATACCTTGGCTCTTTGTTCAATATGTATCATCCTATATAATGATATTTAAATTTCAAGATAACATAATTTAGAGCATTAATGGGTATCAATGTGTAAAGTGGAAAAGTACTACGCATGACCTTAAATCCTTTCTAAAAATCAAATATAGGTGTTTGGCTGCACCCCTCTTATATCAAAATAATGTGCCTTTCCTTCAAATTCTAAGCTCACTCAATGAACAATATTTTCTGTTTCATTTGTGCAAAATATAAATTACATATGTACCTACATATATGTATGTGTATACTATAATTATAAATATATTAAGATACAATTATATAGATTATATACACATATATAAAATATAATATTTTATGTATATACACACACAAATATAAAAATATATCTATAATCTTCTATGTTTTGTATGGTCTCATTACTTCTCCTGAAAAAACAGGCAACCACTTTTTTTTTTTTTTGAGACAGAGTCTCACTCTTGTTGCCCAGGCTGCAGTGCAATGGTGCGATCTTGGCCCACTGCAACCTTCACATTCCAGGTTCAAGCAATTCTCCTGCCTCAGCCTCCTGAGTAGCTGGGATTACAGGTGCCCACTACCATGTCCAGCTACTTTTTTTGTATTTTTAGTAGAGACGGAGTTTCACTATGTTAGCCAGGCTAGTCTCAAACTCCTGACCTCATGATCTGCCCACCTTGGCCTCCCAAAGTGCTGGGATTACAGGTGTAAGCCACCGCACCCAGCCAATTGCCACTTTTTAAATTACAGTGACTGTCCAGATTTCCTCTTGTTGTCCTGGCACACTTCTTAGTAGCACTCACTTTCGCTCTCAGTAGTAACCTGGTTTGTATGATAAAATCACATGAACACTCCTGTACTATCACTAGCTCACGTGGCAACTGGGCACCTGAAATGTGGCTGGTCCAAATTTAGATGCATTGAAATTACAAAATACGTTTAATTCTGAAGACTAAGAAAAGCTGAGAACATAATCTCAAAGTTTTTAAATATTGACTAAACTTTCAAATAATATTTTTGATAAATCAGGTTAAGTAAAATGTACTATTGAAATTCATTGACCCTTTCTTTTTCCTTTCCTAAAGTAGTTTCTAGACCATTTTAAATTACATATGTGGCTTGAATTTGTGGCTAGCACTGTATTTCTTTTGGACATGCTATTCTCTACATAAATGTTTTCATGCTCTTGTTTCCAGTGAAGTTGGAATTGTTTTGTATTTAATACGTATATAATTTGAACTCAGAAAGTTTTCACTGCCCTTTTTAAAAGTGTTATTATCATGGCTGCTTACTTATAATTCATATATATGCTGTCTTTAGAAAAAAAATACTTGAGGATTAGTTACTATTTAATATGTAACAACAGGAAAATTGAAATTTAAAAATTGGAACATGAGCCTATTAGAAGCAAGAGAAAATGGAAAGAATTATACCAATTCTGAACAAATTTAAATCTGAGCTTCCTGAAAATCAAAGTGGAAAGGCAAAAAAAAGTTAATATTTATGGAGGCATTCATACTCTTTGGGAGAGAGTAACTTTTGTCTTAGGAATGGCTGAGAAATTTATCACATAAATTCTGTAATGGTTGCAAGACTAATGTACAATGGCACTTATTAAAAAAATAAATACAGCTTTCAGAGGAATGTGTTTATGTGGTTATAATACTATGAGCTGATTCAGGTAAAATAATCTCTGACGATTCAATCTTTCTGGTGGGTGAGGATTAAAGATGTTTAGCAAAATCCTCTCAAACAAGTGCTAGAAAGTTGATATATATCCATGGATAAGAAATAAGACAAGAGGTAATGGGTAACATTCTGTATTTATAGTACAGAAACATATATATATATACGTTGTATACTAGATTTACAAATGGCAGCATTGGCACCTACTGTGAACCATTAACAACCTGATTTATATTTGGCCAGATGGAGGGCCGCCATTTTTCCCGTTCAGGGGGCTATAGAAAGAGCCAACATTATAGCCAAGTGTGCTCTGAAAAACAAAGGGGACTTTGAAACTAATAAAACATTTGGGCAAATGTTCAGTTGAGACCTTAATGTTCTGAGAATAAATCATAGAAGAGATAATTTTGAACTGAAGTATTCAGTGTTTAAAAAGATGTTAACAATTAGCCATTATTTCCATAAAAGGATTTGGTTTAGTTGGTCCTCCAGAGTATGGCATCTACTTTGAGTGTGTTTATTCTTTAAAATTATATGCTTATCTCATGGAAGCTTTTGTATTTTTCACAGGAAAGTGTTCATGAATTTCTTCCAATTCTGATAAGGCTCTATAACCCCCAAAATATTAAGAACCATTTCTGCCAGTCATTAGAATATGAGCTAAATATGCACTCTAATGTTATAAAACTTCTCCAAATAAAATAAAATGCTGAGAAACATGTTATAATTTATTTACCTATCACTAATCTCAGCAGAACAGTATATATATTTGCCCTTGTACGAATAATATTAAACTTATCTTGCTAAATATTTTACATAAAATGATTCTTCAAATTAATAGGCACCAATGGGTCTGAGAGAAAGAGTAAGGGGTAACAAGGAAGTGACAACAGAATTTGGAACTTTGTGGCTGGATGCAGCAAGAGAAATATTTTCCCTTAGGATGACTTCTTCAACCTCCAGAAAATCTTTAATATATAAAACCTCTGGTGATCTCCATTTGTTCCTCAAATCAAGACCAAGATACTAGCAGGTTCCAGAAGTCATTGGTTTGTCTCCTGTACACCTGCCTTTTCCCCTTAGTCTCTCCTCTCATTCCTCTGCCCCTCTATGTTCAGCATTTACAATGGTCTTCATTCAGGTGCCTGGCCTTTATTGCTCCCAATCGCCATGTTCCTTCTGCCTGGAGTCTTTAGCTTCACTGTTCTCTTACCTAATTCTAACTCATCACAAAAGTCTCAACTCAAGTGCTTCTCCCTCAAGGAAGATGCCCTTGGTGGCCCTATCAGGTTCGTTTTTCCCTGTTAGTCATTCTCCCAAAGCTTTGCATCTTTGTTTAAACCAATGATCCTAGCAGGAAATTTAAAAATATTGATTCCATTGTTTCATATCTCTCTCTTCTGCTTTCCATAAATACAATAAAATCAGAGACCATGAATGCCCACTCTAATATTCCCAAAACTTAGTGCTATGGGCTGAATTGTATCCTCCAAAATTGACATGTTGAAGTCCTAACCATCGGTGAGACTATATTTGGTGATAGGACTTTTAAGAGGTAATGATGTTTATATGAGGTCATCAGGGTTGGGTGGGGGTGGCGGGGGGGGGAATCCCTTAGGGATTGGTGGCTTTATAAAAGGAGGCAGAGAGAAAGAGAGAGAAAGGAAAATAGCCCTCTTTCTCTCTCTCTCCATGTATACACACAGAGGAAAGCCATGTGAGGACAGAGTGAGAAGTTGGTTCTCTGCAAGCCAGGAAGAGAGTCTTCACCAGAAGATAAAGCTGAACCGTACCAAACCTTGATCCTGGACTTTCTGGCTTCTAGAACTCTCAGAAAACAAACCTGTGTTGTTTAAGCCATGCAGTCTGTGGTATTTATTGTGGCAGCCTGAGCTGATTAATACACTCAGTAGCATTCTTAGACACATTAGAGACACTTAATATATATATTTTATGCATGAATGTACTGTGTAGGTACTATTACTAACTACTATATCTGAATCTCAAGAATCAGATAAGGTAACATCAGATTTTGTTGCAAGAAATAATGTATTTGGATTATTCCTCTGATTCATAGGAAAAACGGCATGGGTTTTATTCTGAAATTACAAAATGTATCTAAACGTAGAAATTCCTTAGATGTGTGTATTTGCTTAATAAGTGCCTTATCTTCTTTCTCCAAAAGTATACTTTCTGAGTTTATTTCCTCAGCAAACTAACACAAGAACAGAAAACCTAGTAATGCTACAGGTCCAATACTTGAAGAAGAACCATCACGTCCTTCAGTTGTTTTTCTCTTCAAAATAGCTTTGAATTTCTGATCACTTTTTGGGTCCAATACCTTTTTTAAATCAACCTTATCACCTATCCATGTCTATTCTACCTTTATTTAAACCATTCTTTTAAAAGTATGCAAATCAATCTCTACTCCTTGTCTTTTGTATTAAATGTAATCATCTCGATCTATCACTAAAGATTCATCCTGGAAACGTTTTAGTCCATCCCCTAATCAGTTTCTCATTCCCCGTGAAAAGTACATAGCTCATAGTAACAATGAAAACAGTTTAGGCTATTTTCATTATTATACAGCTCTTCTTTTCTTACACCTGAAGGCATAATCCTTTCATCTCATTCTCAGGCCCTTTTGTCCACATCCATCTTGTTTGCCCCTCCAGATCCACTGTCCACTCTTCTCCTGTAACCCAGGAGACTGATATTTACAGATGACAGTTCCTTGTCCTTTGCCTTACAATTAAGTTTAGTCAGTGAGGAGCCCTGACAAGATTCGGGAGGCAGGGAAAAAAGTGAAGTGGGGTGTTTATTTTTCTGACTCCATTTCTATGAGGATTTCTTAAGCTGGCCATGCTGCTTTTACCGTGAGGATCTGACTGTCTCCTGAGTTTCTGTAACTTCTCTCTCACTGATCCTTTCTGGCCTAAAAGAGGTAAGAACTCTGATGCTGGGTTACTACACTATCCGGTGTGGTTCCTCTGTACTCCAGATACATTTTAAAAATATCTTTTTGTAAAGAAACCTTCCTCAAATTATCATAATTTGAGAGGTCGATCAGTTTTAAATATTTTCCTTATGTATCCAGTTATATTGCATCTAAGCTTGTTGTTGACCAATGTTTCAAACTATTTCCATGGATTCCACTTTTTCAAAATGACTATGTTTCACTCGTCGCAAAGAAAGAGTTCCAAAGTAGAGGCCATTTTTCATAGGATACATGTGGTTTCCACACTCCTAAACCGCCTCACGCTTACGCAAACCAAAATAATCAATTAGCTCTGTGTAACTACGCCAAATACAATTTTAGAATCCGGGTATATATGTCTTACATATTTAAACTGATTTTGTTGCTTACATTTTGAACTTTATTGTGCTTAGCTAAATCCTTAGAAGGTGAACGTTTCATTACTAAATAATTTGTTATTGTCTTCTTGGAAATCGCCAAGAAATAACTATTGATTATGCTCCAAATGAAAGGAGAAAAGATTCTTACCTTACAAATTTTTAACTGACTTTTAATTGCTGTTGGCTCTGATGGGGTGGTGGGTTGGATTTTCAACCAGTTTTCAGCAGTAGTTGTCATCTGCTCCAATTGTTGTAGCTCATTATAGAAAGTGATGATGTTGCTCTGATACTCCAGCCAGTTAAGTCTCTCACTTAGCAACTGGCAGAATTCGATCCACCGGCTGTTCAGTTGTTCTGAGGCTTGTTTGATGCTATCGGCATTAACACCCTCTAGAAAGAAAAAAATTAAATATATGCCCTGAACCCACAGACTGAAAGAAATGATCTGAAAGGCAACACATCATAATTATAAAAGTATTGACCACATGAATGATTTCAAACCAAATCAATTATTTTCTAAGATATAAATGTGTAAATATGAGTTCAGATTATTCATTGTGAATTATTAGACTTGCGCCACAACAAAGAGTATCAATGCCATCAAGTAATAAGACATAAGATGTAGAAAAGTAGAATATATTTAAATAAAATATTAAATAAAAACTTAAATAAAAACAAAAGTGCTCTAAGATCTGATGGGAGCTGGAAGGCTGATCATGAACAAGTAACATTTTAGATGTTTTCAGATACATTTTAAATATCATGCACATTACTCAAATATACTTCCATGAACTAACTTACATTTTTAATTTTAAAAAGGGGCTTAGAAATTAGTTTAAATAGTATTTTCATAGTTTTAAAAACAGGAAAAAATATCCAAGATTAACTATTCCTTATTTCATTTATAGAAGACTAGAAATAAACAGACTGTCGGCTGGGAATGGTGGCTCACGCCTATAATTCCAACACTTTGGGAGGCCGAGGTGGGGGATCACGAGGTCAGGAGATCAAGACCATCCTGGCTAACACGGTGAAACCCCGTCTCTACCAAAAATACAAAAAATTAGCCGGGCGTGGTGGCGGGCGCCTGTAGTCCCAGCTACTCGAGAGGCTGAGGCAGGAGAATGGCATGAACCTGGGAGGCGGAGCTTGCAGTGAGCCGAGATCGCACCACTGCACTCCAGCCTGGGTGACAGAGCGAGACTCCATCTCAGATTCAGATTGTCCATGGATCCAAGGAAGTGAAACAAGTATTAGGAAAAATAATCTTTCTAATATGAAACATTTTTAAATTTATAAATCTAGAAATTGATCTCAAAGTTTTAAAATCATCTATAGTAATACCAAACCCAGAAAACTTTATCAAGGGAAAAATGGAAACACAAGCATATCATTGTGACCATTACCATTCTGGAGTACCTACTATGAACCATGGAGTATGCTATGTCATTTCGTATATGACGAATACCAATCCAAATACATATTATTCCATACATAGCATGAAAGCAGGCAACATCACGCTATGCTATGGGTTAAAATATTCGAACTCTCTAAAGTTAGTTTACAAAATTTAGACTTTCTTAGATTTATTAGCTTATATAGTTTTCTTAATAAATGACAGAACATAAAAGAAAATATATTAACTATGATATCATGCATTTTTAAACATAGCTACATTAGCACTGATAACTTTCTTATACTTTGGAAATACTGAATATTTAAATGTTTTATATTCCCTCATTTACCTACAGGGATCTTAAAAGAACATAAACTCACTATAAGGTTCTTTCTCTAGGTTAAAATACCTAAAAGTTCGAAGAGTAGGTTGGTAGAAGAATAGGTTGCCTAAGATAATCTACTTTTATAAATGTTCATTTTACTTAATTTTCTGGTAATATAATTTAGTTTAAGGGAAGCTAAGTTCTTAAAAAGTCTGAAGAACGTCTCTAGAAACATAAGGCCTGTGGTTTTGCTAACTTGTACATGCCTCCCACTTTATCCTTTTTAAAGACTAAAAAAAAATAGATGTGAATTCAACAACTATATTATTTTATCCTCTTTCACTTCCCTCTGCCCTGATAGTCTAATGTTCTATTTGTCATAATGATATTAATGCTGCCAAACCATGTCCCTCAATTCATTTGAAACACAACTGTAACTTCACTAATTTCAAAGCATAATGCTACTCAGGATGGCGGTGAAGGAGACAAACTTTGCAAATATTATTGTCAACTATTTTCCCCTCCTTCTTCCCTGATATATTTTTAATGAGATACAATGGAAATAATAGAATGTAAAAAGAGAATATATACATGGCTCCATATAACTAAGTATAAAAGAAGTCCGTGGTCTACAGGAGCTACATATTCTATATCTTCCTAATACTTAAGGAAGCAATTGTGACATGCTGTTTTTGATCGTTAGATTTTGAGGAGTGATCAAAAATTGTACGAAAATATTTTTTAAGCGATGCCATTAAGTAACTGTTGTTATAAAATGACCACATTTGGTATAAAGTATAAGAGAAGAATGTGAAACTGCAAGCGCATGAGCACTCCGTTTGAAAAAAGTATTATGATAAAACGTTAACATTTCTGGAAAATAAAAAGATAATTAAAAATATACTAGACAGAATTTTTAAATTACGTTAATAACAAAAAAATGTGGCATGGATCTAAATGATCAGATATTTAGGAGAAATATTTTCAGCATATGTTGAACTTGAACAAGCAGTTAGAAGTCCATGAAGGGTGAAAAGTCAACATAAACCAAGCATTAAATAGGCAAAAAAGAAATGCTAAATTAAAGGGACCGATAGACTGATGCTGGATTGAGTCTTATTCAAAATTTGTCTAAATGAGAAGGGAACACAGAGAGAAATCACTTTGTGTCCCTGAGAAAGGTCAACCATACAAATTGTAGCAAATGAAAAAATAAAACTATAAGTTGATTTTCAATATGGATATGTTAATTTTGTAAAATGATAAACCTATAGTGAAGTACCAGTAGGCGCTGCAGTATCTGTTAAAATCTAGGGACAGGTTTTAATGAGTCATTGTTGATCATTACACAAAACTCTATGTTGTGCCCCCCAACAATGTTGCAATATATCACTGTAAAAGAAATTAAAATGATGAAGAAAAGTCAACTTCGTACAAATTCATAACACTGAAATTTATAATACGCTCTACTTATTTGCATATTGATCTTTATAACTGAATGCAGGCAATTAAAATGCAGTGATAGGTACAAGAGCGACTTCTATAATAGCAAAAAGGGGGAGGCAGGCAGAAAGGCAGAGAAATGACCAGTGAGCATTCTGGCGCTAAAGAGACCAGAGTTCAAATTTGACGCCCCTTACTAGATGTGTGAAATAGGTTCAGTTACTTAATTTCACTGGATCTCATTTTTCTCAGCCATGAAATGAGGATTAAAAATAGAATCGACCTCATAGGATAGTTATCAAAGTTCTGAGTTAACATATATAACTTACTCAAAACAAACGCTGACACATACTAGGCAACAAAGACATATTAGACAATGTCATATAGAGGAAATGAAAAAGAATATTCAGAAAACAAGAGACCAGGTCTCTTGTGTGAAAATTAGGGGGAGAGGGAGTCTTCTTAATGACTGAAACAGGCCATGTATAAAAAGCTAATAACACTATTTTAAAATTAGTCCTAATTTTATATAATATAGGACTAATATGGGATATAGAAGGTGTATTTATACATTTCTTAAAGAAATTTTATCAATAACCAGGGATTCTTTGAGCCCAGGAGGAGTTCGAGGCTGCAGTGAGCTATGATTGCATCACTGTGTTCTAGCCTGGGCGACAGAGCAAGACCCTGTCTCCAGCTAAAATAAAAGTAAAAAGAGTTTATTTGGGAATCCTGGAATATTCTGCCACATTTGTAATCATTTGAGATTGAAGTTATGAAGAAACCAAAAATTTCAAAAAAACATGGAAATTTCTAGATGTTACTAGAAAAGACATAATGTTGGCCACAGATAATCAAAAGCCTTGTTATGAAGGATTTGTATGCAAACATTGTATTAATTCATTGTGAATATGCTACCTGCTCAACAAGGGCATAAACTATCCTTCCAAACTATAAACTCCTCTAGGAAATGTCTCCACTGGCAGTATCTAATAGAATTCTCAGCCTGGAGTAGAAAGAGAATAACTACACTGTACTCATGAACTCATTCAATACCAAATCAATAGTGTATTCTATATGAATATAAAAATTATGAGACTAATGTACACTGAAGCCAAAAGCCATAAACAAACAAGCACACAATCTCTCTTGCATCAAATTTGCTTTAAAATACTTGGGCAGGGGATGGAGAGCAATGTCATGTGTCACATTACTTAATGTACCTCTCTTAAATTAAAATTAGAAATGCTATTACTTCAACTTTATGAATTAACTGACCATCTAAATGCCAGGACTACTGTTGATTTTCTAAGAAAGTCCATTAAAACCTTTCTAGAATAAAAAAGGGTTCAAAGCGTTTTCCAAGTAAATATTTGCATATGGATAGTTTTATTATTATATATAATTGTTTTAGGTGTATTTCATAGAATTATGCTCCTTGGCTCAATAGAAAATTTTAAGTTTTGTAAGAGTTTGTAAGTGTAAACATCTGAAAAGTTTTAAGTATCAATCATCTGAGCATCTGTTTTCTAATTTTGTGTTAGCTGTTTAAGAATACAAATACTAACACACCAGGCATTATGAACAATACTTATGGAAACCATTTTGTGGTAGCACATTAGAATCTCAGGGATAATGGATCATAATCCATTCACATCTCATATTCTAAACAACCCCTGAAATAGTCTATGAATAAATATATTGCACCCAGAGGAAATGGATCATTACTTGAAGTGCATCCATTAATTTTATTACTTGTGTACAGTGCATAACAGACTGTTAGAATAATTTTAATTGTGCACCACCTTCCATGCAAGTACTTCAGAACTGCCACTTAAAGTGAAGTATTCCTCATCAAGTATATTCATCATTAGCCATGAAGCCAGGGTAGAATAATGCAAAACTAGTGTTTCCAGAGCTCTTGAGTTAAAAGAATATTTGGAATAGAAACTTAAAATAAAGCTGCTAATAAACAGTCTCCTATTTTTGCTGCACTTTAAGTGAGGGTTATTACAAGTCCATTTAGCATTCAATGTAACAGCCTAAAATGTAATAGACAGATATTCAAAACCCGTGAAGACAAGTTCTGAGGCTAAATTTTAGAGGCTTCTGTGACCGCACTGACTTAAAGTAATAGCTTTTAAAAATTAATGGTATATATAAAAGTAATGCCCCTAGTGAAGGCAATATAAATTTTACTAATATAGCCCTTTTGCTTTTTTATTTTCAAACATCACAAAATTAGAAAAAAGTCAGATTTTTACTCATATTTGTTTTTGCCACTCAATTCCCACAAGAACAGTGACAACAGTCTCTTCCTTCCACACACATGGACACACACGCGCACATGTCTGCACATGCAAGTTCACCCGTGCATGCACGCCGTGCGCACACACACCCACAGAGGCTCTTCCTTTTGGAGATTAGACTTAAACCAAGAAAAATGTGCCTGTCAATTAAAAACATTTATTGAATGTTAACTCTATGTAGAGCATTATACTAAGTGTCATGTGGAGAAAGAAGAAATATACATCAAACTGCCCAGTACTGAGGAAGGAATAAGAGGAAATATATGCAACTGTGGAAGGCTACTCATTCATGATGAAGGGCCTGGGCTACTACAAATGGTACATCTCCATGCCACATTTGTATACAGACTATTTGCAATATGTCTTGCCATTAAAATATATGACTAGAAGAGCTGCTGCTACTGAAATTTTTTCCAGTGATCATGAGAGTTTTAGCTTTGAGATGAGCCAAACTGACTATGATCCCTAACCTCACCCATCTGACAATATTTGGTTGCCCACCTCAAATAACATAATTGAAATTATCTAATGAGCTATGAACCAAAATACAAGAAAAAAAAAAGATAGTTACTTGGTTAATGTTATGGATAAGAAGAGCCCTCGTCAGTGTTATCATTCTGTGCCATTTAATTACAACAGTTAGCATACTTATTATCAGGTATCACCTTAAACACTATAATCTAGCACTCAGCGAATGATAGTTTTGAGATGTTCTTTAGTCTAATATACTAATAATTACCACTTTTATTTAAACATGTCCTTAATGTGATTGTCTTTAGACTCTTAATTAACACACAGAAAACTACAAATAGAAATTGAAAATGAACCACAATTTAACTAACCCTATTAGATAATTATAGTATCTCCTCTAGAAATTATGGTGAAAGCATCTTATAGACTAAAGAACAAGTACCTGAGCTACGCCTACATATGTTTTCAAATAAATGTTTTGATATGACCATATTTTGGTAATTTCAGTATTAATATGGAAAACCAGTTTATCTAAACTAGGCTTTTTTGTGTTATATACCTGATTGATAAGACTGTATGTACTCATGCAAGAACACTATTTTACAAAAAGGATTAGATCTAATCCTAAATAGATAAAAACAGACATATGTTTAGGTATAATCATATGTATATTATTTTAGTCCTAGGTTGTCCTAAAACTCCACAATCTCAATAATACACTGAAAGGCCTTGGTCTTGATAAGCATCAGTTGAAAGATTGTTCAAATTAAAATCTTAAAAAACCATAATTAGTTAGCAATATTATTAAAGCATTAGAAATATTACTTACGATATTTAATGGCTAAATTTTTCTAAATTTCTAAATTATTTACAACATTTTGTATTTAAATTAAGAAATGTAAAAATAAACCTTAAATAAAGTTATATCACATCTTTCTTAAAAAGTAAAATGAAGAATTTGGAAACTCCCTTTTCAATATACATAGCTACAGGAATATATAAATACATCCCTAGATACCTGGTCTAGCCTCTCACTTGCCCTCATTAAGTTAACAGTTTCCTGAGACCAGGGTTATGATCCTAATCTTACATATTGATGGTAATCTGCATGAAAATTATAGCTATCAAAAAATGTCTCTAGTAAAAAGAGGTACTTTGCACCATCCAATATTCTGTCACATTTCTAAAACCAATTAATGTTGACATAAGTACAGTAAATTAATTTTAATGTTAGTTCAAACAAAAAATACAGCTAAGATAGAGATAAATCAGTTAAAAATTATACCAAAATTTCATGCCAAAATGCCAGAAACATGATTTTCTTTAGTTAACACTCTCCTTTTAGTAGCTTCTCTTTTTAGTCTATGATCGTGAAAGATCACTTCTACTCTGACCAAAAGAACTGGAACATCCATAAGGAAAACGTCCATGTATAGTTTTAAAGTAGGCAAGGAATTTGGGCAACGTCTTTCTTTGGTTAAAAATTCCAAATAAATTAGTAAGAATCTCTTACTGTCTATAAACCCTTTATATATAAATTATCGCTGTAAAATCAACAACATGGTTAATATTAACTGTTTTAAAATTCTGCACACAACTCTTCACATTTGATAAAATACAGTCAAAATGAAAATTATCTTCCCATTGATCGTAAAACTGGTACATGACACTGAAAACTTATACATATGTTACTAGACATATTCTTTCCAGGATGTACAAATGATTTTTAACAATACTTTGCACCATCAGATGAAGTTCGCTTCTACATTGTAACCATGGTAAACTTTGTACTTTCAACAACCTTAACACCCTACCCTGTCTTCTCAGTGTATGTCTTAAATTCCTTCAATAAATTGCCTTCAGGACAAATAGATTTCGTTTTTTTCATTACTTAAGTGATGTTGAATCTTCATTGCTTCATAGACATTTAGAAACAGACAGAAATCATTTGCAAATATGTCTGATGTACCATTTCAGGTCAAAACTGAAGTAAAATAAGTTATGAGAAATTATTTTTTCCATCTTGGAATTTCATTCTAAGAGCAAACTGACGAGTTACAAAATTATTCTAAATTTTTAAAAAGTAATTTAATCTTAGAGCAAATTATTTTAAGTAGAAAATTCAGTTTGCTATGCATGTACCAGCATAAATACATATAAACTATAGTTCACAGAATTTTTTAAAATATATAATAGCTATACTTATGCTATTCTACATATTTTTACACTATGAATATATGTTAAATGTTTTCACTGTGCTAAGCGTACATCAAATTTATAAATATATACGCATATATTTTTATTAGTGGCATAATACTATGACATTATACAAGAGTGGTTTATCTTTATCTTAACTTTTGAGGAAACTATACATGGTTAAGAGGAACAGCCATTTACATGAGGTCCTAAATGAACTACATTGATTCAGCGCTCATTGTCATTTCTATAAAAAAAGGGCAAGGATGTATGCAAATTACGTGGTTGTGAGATTTATTATATCTCCATAGCCTAAGCTTCGGAAGGAAGATTCTGGACTTATAAATTTAAGAGCTTTAATGCAATAATTGTTGGAATCCTAGTTTACAGAAAGCTCCATTTGTCTTTCAGCTTCATGAGCTACACCAGTCAAATGGAGTTTTGGGCTCTATACTAAAGGAGCCATTATGATTTAGGGTAGCAGTCCCTCTGAAATACACCTGAAGAGGTACTCTAGGCACTTAATATGTGTCTAGCTTATCTCACAATTTGCACAATCACAGAAAATAAATATTATGCAATTTGTTCCTTGAACGACAAAAAAAGGAACAAATAGATAAGTTGGAATATTCGAGCCTTTTTTTTCTTAAGTAATTTCGTAAATTATTTTATTTAGTGGGGAAACAGAGCTATGGTCATTTTAAGTAGTCATCCTGGTTATGGCCGAAACTTGAGCCTAATGACATATCAGTTAGACCATACCTTTACTGGTAGAAAAAATGGGTAGCATAAAATTTGATCAATACAGTCAAACCAAACAGGAATGTCTCAAATCACACCCATACGCCCAAGTGTTCCCTGGTATCTGCCAAAGTTAGCATTTTCCTTCAGAAGGATTATTGATTATTTTCACACCAAAATTACCAATGTCATTACCTCAACAACGGCCTTAATTTTGCTTTGCTAAACAGAATTTGGCCAATTAATATTTACTAAGCACCTACTATGCGTCTTCACTTTTCTACATGCCTCCAAAAATTAGAACTATGAGGGAAATAATCAAGAAAACTAATATTGTCACTAGTCACACGATCGTTTAAATCCTGCATGTAGTTTTACTTACCAAAAATTAAAAATCATTCCCTTGATTTCTAAATGCTTAAATTATTTCTGATTAATTCAGTGTATGTTGTTATCAGATGATCTAAAGTGAGGTAATCTTGATATATAATTATGAAATGAGACCATTTAAAGTATAACCCTTGCACCAGCTTATTAATATGAAAAAGTGATGATAATACAGTTTCTAGGGGGAATTTACATAACAACTAGGAGAATATTTTTAGATCACATAACTTTATTTAACATGAATATGCTATTAAGTTGATCAGTTAAAATTACCAAGCAACATACATCTAAATAAAAATCTATTGGTATTTTCATTATCTGTTCTTAAATTGTTCACTCAAGTCTCAGCTGTTATATTTGCTTGTTTTCATTTTTAACCAAATAGAGTCAGTCACGGGACTCATTAGATGAAGAAAATGAATTGAGTTTCTAGGAAGACCACTGAACTTTTTAATGCCAAATTTGCAATTAAGGCCAAAAATAACTTATACACAGAATTTATGCCCCAAAATGCAGGCAGATTCTGGAAAAAGCTGACATGCACAACAAAAACATTTGTTATATTTATTTATGATGTTCTTGTAAACATCTTCTACAAAATGAAAAATAATCTTATTTGGAAATAGCATTATCCCTGATTTTCATAAAATTTTATCTGGAAATATAGTAGTATAGCAATGATAATTTGAAAGAAGGTTGTTTACATATCATGTCAATGACATATTTGGTACACATAACGTTTGAGGCACTGAGTATTAGCAAAGATTAATTTTAATTTATTCTTGAAAAAGAAAGACAAAAGCTTGGCTAGCTTTATGCTTTTATCTCACTCTAAAAAAGTTACTTAAAAGTAAAGGTTATCCCGAAGAGCCTTTTTCTTTTAAATGAGAGAAAGTGATAAACAGTAACACAGAAAACGTCATATATATTATTAGAAAACACGAATGACGGTAAAACATTCCATACAATTTTAGTCTGGAAAAACATATTGCAAAAATGATTTAAAATCAGATGATGATCAGTTTTACATATATAACATAACTGTTAATGTTTTCAAATTTCCGTAAACCTTAGTTTCTTAAATTCTTTGGATAAATGCTAGCAGATTTGCATTAAAATTTATTTCTCTGCTACAGACTGATAAAATATTCTACCACATCCCATTTTCTTCCAATAGTCTCAAAGTTGAATTTCTCCTAATAATTTGCTTAGCATTAAAAAAAAATAATAAAAAACATATGAACTCCTTTTAATTTAAATTTGTACTCAAGAAGTGCTTGTCTGATATAATTCAGCTGATAAATATGAACCTATGTGTTTATCAAATCCCTAAGAAGATTATCTAAATCAACTCGTGTAATTACCATTCACCATCTGTTCCACCAGGGCCTGAGCTGATCTGCTGGCATCTTGCAGTTTTCTGAACTTCTCGGCTTTTTCTCGCTCTATGGCCTGCAGCATGAGAGCAAAGACGAGTAATTCAATACAAGGATTGTGAATCTACACAATAATTATAACTTCTACTTGCCCTTTCAAGCCTTAAGATGTTTCACTCTGTCAGGTTATCACGTGAATCTAAAGACTTTTTTTCTCAACACTTTTGCCATCAAAAACATCAAAATGGCAATAAAAGCATGAGCCATTTTCACGACTTGCTACAACTTTTAATTATAAGATTTCTACTCAGCTTTTTTTTACATTATACTTTCTGATACATTTCAACGCAAGACTGCAAAAAGTAAAAAGGCAATTCATAACAATGAAAGATAAAGTGTCACATAACTAAAATGAAATTTATCTTTGAAAGATACACCATTGAAATTGCTCCTAATAAGTATACAGGCAGTATTAAAAATCAAATTGAGAATCCAGTATGTATATAAAATGGAAAAATAAACTACCATAAATAATTTAGCAGAAATATATTTTATATACATATATATATTTGAATACCAGGCTGTAGGATAATTTTTCTTTCAAAAATAATCAAAGTACTCCTATTTCTAAGGAAGACAAGATTGAGTCTCCAAAAAACGTTCTGAATTCCTTTATTTCTCTTAAGAGTTAAATTTTGAACCACAAATACAAAATTATTTCAGTTAACAACAGCCAGAATTTCATACTATTGAGTTTAGCTAATAATAGTCCTATGGAGACATAAATTTTAAACTATCATAGAGTAGAACTACATTACTATAATCATCAAGGAGATGTGACTATAACAATGTGTATGTCCTAAAACATAAATATTCAAATAACTGTAACGCAATTAAAATATAGTCGGAACAACACACCTGTGACTTAACAATAGTATTATATCAAAGATTTCTCTTGAATTTGAGGCAGAAGGTTATTCCACATGAGACTATTTTTTAACACTTTACTTAAATCCACAGGCATTAAAAAAAATATTTCCAGGTATAAAACTGGAGTACAGATGGGAAGGCAAATAATAGATACATGCACAGTCTGCAGCACTGTTCAGTACAAATTTGTGCAAGGATGGAAAAGATCTGTATCTGTGTCATCCAATATGATAGCCAAAAACCACATGTGGGTATTGAGCACTTGAAAGGTGGTCAGTGTGACTTGAAAAAAATGAATGTTTAATTTAATCTAATTTTATTTATTTTAATTAATTTAAAATTTAAAGGTTACATGTGACCAGTGTTAACTAATTGTACAACGCAGATCTAATACATTCCATTAAAAGCAAATAGATAAGAGATGGGCCTGTAATCCCAGCTAATCAGAAGGCCTGGGCAGGAATACTGCTTGAGGCCAGGGGTTTGAGATCAGCCTAGGTAAAAGAGAGAGACCTCCATCTCTAAAAAAACAATTTTAAAAAATTAGTCAGGGATGGTGGCATGAAACTGTAGTCCCAGCTCCTCACGAATCTGAGGCAGAAGGACTGCTTGAGCACAGTAGTCTGAGTAGGCTGCAACGAACTATGATTGTGCCACTGTACTACAGCCTGGGCGACAGAGGGAAACTCTTTCACATAATATGGTAATATCAGAAATAGTTTCAGAGAAAAAGTAATCATCTAGACAAGACTATTTACTAAGCACATTAAATTATGGAAATGCTTACACAATAATCCACATATTTTTATGTATCTGAAAAGACTCTCTAATTTAAAGAAATAGCTACAAATGTAAAGGTTTTTTTTTGTTTTTCTTTGAGACAGAGTCTCACTCTGTTGCGCAGGCTGGAGGGCAGTGGCACGATCTCAGCTCACTGCAACCTCTGCCTCCCGGGTTCAAGCAACTCTCCTGCCTCAGCCTCATGAGTAGCTGGGATTACAGGCATGCACCACCATGCCCAGCTAATTTTTGTATTTTTAGTAGAGACAGGGTTTCACCATGTTGGCCAGGCTGGTCTCGAACTCCTGATCTCATGATCTGCCCTCCTCAGTGCTGGGTTGGGGCGGGGGATTACAGGTGTGAGCCACCGCGCCTGGCCTGAATAAAGGTTTTCTTTAAAATTTATTTTAAAGAGTTTCCTAAGTGGGAGACCTGACAATATCTGACATCAAGGCTTGATATAAAACTGCAGTAATCAAGACAGAGTAATATTGGCCAAAAGAACAGACAGGTAAATCAATGGAACAGAATAGAAAGCTCAGAAACAGATCCACATAAATATAATCAATTGATTTTTGACAAAGAAACAAAGGCAATACAGTGTAGAAAAAGTCTTTGAACAAATGGTCCTAAACAACACAACATCTATATGCAAAAAAGTTTATCTAGGCATAAACCTTACATCCTTCTTTTGTTTTAATTCCAATTATTTAATTCCAATTTATTTACTTTCATGTGATTCACTGGATCAACTTCATTGGAAATTTGTACTTTCGATGGTGAAATATCTGACATTATTGTGAATTTTATCACAAATTCACTTTAAAATTTCAACACTGAATATATCTGTAAAAATGATAACATGGGCTGGGTGCAGTGGCTCACACCTGTAATCCCAGCACTATGGGAGGCCAACGCGGGTGGATCGCCTGAGGTCAGGAGTTCAAGACCAGCCTGGCCAATATGGTGAAACCCCGTCTCTACTAAAAATACAAAAATAATTATCTGGGCGTGGTGGCAGGCAACTATAATCCCAGCTACTCGGCAGGCTGAGGCAGGAAAATCGCTTGAACCCGGGAGGCAGAGGTTGCAGTGAGCCAAGATCATGCCATTACACTCCAGCCTGGGCGACAAAGTAAGACTGTCTCAACAATAAATAAATAAATAAAATAAAATAACATGAACATATATTTTGGTGGAACACAGCATTATGGTTAAAAACCATGCTTTCTCAGATACACATGGATATAAAGATGGGAACAAGAAACACTGGGGACTACTAGAGTGGGGAAGGATTGAGGGGAAAAAGGCCAAAAAAGTAGCTATTGGATACTATGCTCAGCACCAAACCTCAGTGTCACACAATATACCCACGTAACAAACCTGCACATTTACTCTTGAATCCAAAAGGTGAAATTATAAAAAATAAAATAAACATGAAAAATAAACATACCAAAAATAAATACATTTCGACTGAATTTAGAAATTTGTGTAACTGCTTGAAAGTAATTGTGGTGCACATATAATTCACAAATTAATTAATAATGAATCAATCACAGACTCTAGAGTGAAATGTAAAACTATAAAATTCCCAGCAGATAGCAGTGGAGAAAATAGAGGTGACTTTGATTTTGTTGATAGCTTTTTAGGTACACCACCAAAGGAATGATCCATGAAAGAAAGAATTAATAAGTTGAATAGTACTAAGTTAAAATGTCCTGCTCTGAGAAAGATGCTGGCAAGATAATGAAAAGAAAAGCCACAGGCTCAAAGAAAATATTTACAAAAGACATATCTGGTAAAGAATTCTTATCCGAAATACACAAAGAACTCTTAAAACTCAGTAACAAAAACAAACAAATTAAAACATGGGCAAAAAACCTTAACAGACACCTCACCAAAGGAAGTATACAGATGGCAAATAAGCAAATGAAAATATGTTTCACATCATATGTTACCAGGGAATTACAAATTAAACAATGAGATACCACTACACACCTATTAGAATGGCCAAAATCCAAGAACACTGACAAAACCAAAAGCTGACAGACATATGGGGCAATGGGAACTCTCATTCATTTCTGGTGGCAATGCAAAATGGCACAGCCACTTTGGAAGACAGTTTGAAGGTTTCTTACAAAAGTAAACATTCTATTATATGATCCAGCAATCATGCACTTAGGCATTTACCCAAAGGAGTCACATGTCCACTCGAATTCCAGCACATGAATGCTGTAGCAGCTTTATTTATATTTGCCAAGACCTGGAAACAATCAAGATGTCCTTCAATAGATGAATGGATAAATAAACTGTGATACATCCAGACAATGGAATATTATTCAGTGCTTAAAAATGAGCTATCAAGCCATAAAATGACATGGAGGAACTGAAATGCATGTTACTAAGTTACAGAAGATAATCTGAAAAGGCTATACACTGCAGGATTTCACCCTAGATTCCAATTCCAAATACATGATATTCTGGAAAAGGTAAAACTATGTAAACTACAAAACAATCAGTGGTTTCTAGAGATTAGGAGAGAAGGGTAGATGAAAGGGAAAAGTATTGGGGATTTTTACGGCAGTGAAATTACACTGTATAACACTCAAAAGATAAATACATGTCATTGTAAATCTGTTTAAACTCATAGAATATGTGGCACCAATAGTGAAAGCTAATGTAGAAACTATAAACTTTGGGTGATAATGATGTGTCAATGTAAGTTCATGTATTGTAACAAATATACCACCCTAGTGGGAAATGTTGACAGTGGGGCAGGCTATATACGTGTGGGAGCAGGGTTATATGGGAAATTTTTGTACTTTCTGTTCAATTTTGCTGTGAACCTATAATTACTCTAAAAATATACTCTATTAAAATCAGAAAAAAGATTTCATGAATTAGGAATATAAAGAGTACAAAATCCTAAAAAAGCCAGTCATTGACAGAATAAACTCCCATCAGGAATAGCTGTAATATATAAAATACTAATTAAAACTGAGAATAAATTAAGAGTAAAATTTTTAAAAAAATCTATAAGGTGATAACTTTGTTTTACTTTCTTAAATACCTATCTCTTAGCTGAAAGATACACATTTTATATGGTGCACTGAAGGGCAACAAATGAAAACTCAGTTTCGTCTAATTAGTTAAGAAACTCTGAAAGTGACAGACACTTTTTAATATCTTGGATTCCACTTGAAAATTTCAAAGCACCCAGTTTGTGGTATTTTGTGATTTTATGTTCCCAGGATCCCTTTCCAATTAGCAGGTGAAACTTCTGAGTTGTCTTGAAATACAGTTTCACAAAGACACGTGTTGAATTGTTTCCAGAAACATGTGGACAATCATGGATGGTTCTAATTTGTTGGTTGAACTGAAAAGTCCATGAAAATAGAGTACCTACAACATCTGGTTAAAAGTAAGATCCTAGATGAAGCTCCAATATTTCTATTTTCTCAACTTATTAATTTTTGTGATCTAACTTATCTGTCCTTAGCAGCTTATGGCATACTTGTTTTTCACTGCTTACATTTATTCTCCATTAAAAGGTAAATGTTATATGTAAAGCACCCTGAGCATCTTAGAGGAGAAAAAATAAGCACATTTAAGTAAATATGTAATGTAAATATCAAGAAAGACAGGAGGATTTGGGGTGTCCAGAATTTGAACTACATCAAGAAAAAATATACAGATAAAAGAAAAAATATATACCACAATACAACACATAAAGGAACAATGACAACAAGCTGAGTAAAGTGATGTTCTTTGAGTTACTTTTAGAGTTATCCTCTCCTATCAGAGGGCTTTCTATTTTATCTACATTGAGCTTTTGCTTTAGTTTATGTGAAAGGATATAAAAAGTAGAATGAGAACACTATGTGGTCTTTATAAATATAAAAAATAAATTATCAACAGCTCTCTAAATGTTATGAGTATAATCTCTTTATTCTAAGCTTACTAGAATCAATTAATATCACTAACGGAGAACAAAACTTATATTTGAGTATCTCAGGAATCATATTTGACCTTTAATATCTTGCTAACCACATTGTTCCAGTTATTCTAATATAAATAGTAACAGTAACAACCACCACAACTACAACAAAAACAATAATCTATAAAGTAGGTACTATTACTTTCCCATTTTGACAGAGGAGGGAAGTGAGGCACAGAGAGCTTTGTGAAAATTTTGAAAACAATGCAACAGCCACATTGAAAATGAGATTCTTTATACTACCAAATTACAGTTTACGTACATAATTTCCATATGTATATCATAATAATTGTAAGAAAGAAGAAATCAGCATTATTATATACCATTTTATACAAGAGAAAACTGAGCATCAATAAGATTAAATCGTATGTCAAGGGTCACATTATCAGGAAGTTTTAGATTTAATATTAGAAACTTGCTCTTCTACTTATAATTTCAGCTTTCTTTCAGACATGCTCTGCTGTTGCTAGGGGTATTTCAATGGATATTAGTCAAAAAGGCGTGAGCATATCAGAATATATATCACAGCAAACAGAGCTTATAGTTTGGATGTATTAGGGATGTTCAAGATATTTAACTATTAATTCAGCAGGGCCAACAAGATATCACAAGGAATGCCGGGTCACTCAGAATGGACTCTGACAGTCTATAGGCTGATTACCAATTCTGTATACAGCTCAAGTAAACTGAATAACTGGTGCATAAAGAGACACATAGACCCCAGAAAGAAGCAGTCAATGGTATCTGCATATTTGTCAATGTTTAGATGGTATCTGGTTTCTGTTAGGGCACATTACTTTCAAGAGAAACATTGCAAAATGAAGAGGAATATGCATACAAGTGTGCCTTGAAGAGTGTGAACGAGACAGTGAAGAGTCCAGATAACATTTCATTTCAGACACAGCTGTAGATAGTTGATTAAAAATAATAAAATTTAGTATAACAAAGAGATGTTGAAGAAGGTAATATAACAAAAGGGCCTGCAGTCACCCTTTTTGCTCTGCTGTTTTCAGTTCTGTCTCTACTGCTTACTATCTGACCCTAATAAAGTACTTCGACCTTTCTGAACCTCAATATTTTCTATGTAAAATAGCAATAAAGATACCTACCATGTGAGACTTCTGAGGAGATTAAAGGAGGCTCGCTATTTATTTCCCCAAATGAGATAGTTTTTATAGTAAAATGGGGAGCTAGGAATAATAAAGCTGCGAAAAATGGCTTGATATAAGCTAAGACTATATGAGACAAATTGAAATATGTGCTCATTGTAGTTAAAGGTAACTTCAATAATCTTAAAAAGAAGTTTAGGAAACATACATTTTTTTTTTTTTTTTTTTGAGACGGAGTCTCCCTCTGTCGCCCAGGCTGGAGTGCAGTGGTGCAATCTTGGCTCACTGCAAGCTCCGCCTCCCGGGTTCACACCATTCTCCTGCCTCAGCCTCCCGAGTAGCTAAGACTATGGGCGCCCGCCACCGTGCCCGGCTAATTTTCTGTATTTTTAGTAGAGATGAGGTTTCATGGTGTCAGCCAGGATGGTCTCGATCTCCTGACTTCGTGATCCACCCGCCTCGGCCTCCCAAAGTGCTGGGATTACAGGCGTGAGCCACCGCGCTCGGCCACGGAAACATTTTTGACGATCAGAGTACCTTGTTCATGGAAATAACCAGATAACCACATATAAAAAGTGTTAAAAAAAAAAAAAAAAAAAAAGATTAAGTAAATAAACATCAGTGAAAATCCCCATTTCTCCTGGGATCTGGCCACCCATACATTTGTCCTCAAATGAAATATATGAACTTCTGTTTTAAGGTAGGTTGGATCAGGAGTTCCTAAAATTTCTACCGTCTCCCATTTACTCACAGAAATATACATTGAAAAGCACAAAAACCAAAAACAAAGTCTAAAGGGATATATTTTGCTGAAAAAGGAAGATAATTGTCCTCATTTTCAGTGACTGTGTATCAACAAGGAGGAACATAGGCCTTCCACAGGTCTATCTTGCAAAGCAAACACTGGTTCAAAACAAAAACAAAAACTGGCTCTCACATCTATTCTCTTACTCACTCCCATCAAAACTGCTCTGATCAGTCTCACCATTGGCCCCCAAGCTACTACATTCAATGACTGATGTTCAGTTCTCACTTTACCTATCACCATGATTTGATTCAGAGGATTCCTTTTTCTTCTTAGAAGTATTTGCTAATTTGGCTTCATGTACTACTTGAAGACAGAGTTTTCCTCCAACTTCAGAGGTCTCCTTTACTCCATCTCCTTTGCAGGTTCCTAATCACGTCCCTGAGCTCTCACTTTGGAGTGTCCTAGGCCTCAATCTATATTTTCCTTTGTTTAGGCCAAAAACAGAATCCTCCACTCCTCTCTTTCTCTCAAGCCTCACATTCAATCCATCAGAAAGTCCTGTTGGCTCTCACCTCAAAACATATCTAGAAAGTGAGTTATCATGGCGCTCACTACTACCACATTAGACAAAGGACCCCCATCATCTCTGAGGGGTATGTGTGTTTCAAAATAGGATACTAAAGGTCTTCATATTTCAACCTTTGTTCGCTGATTATATATTATCAACAGAGCAGACAGAGACAACAGGATTCAGCTCAACTCGCTGACAGCTGAATAAAAGCTCAAGTCCTTACCATGGCCTGATCTTAATTAACTTCCTTAAACTTTCAGAATTCTTCTGGTACTAAACATCTTGATTTTTTTCTGCTACAGCCACACGCTTAGCTGTTCCCTGATGCTACAGGCATGCTCCTGATATACGGCTGTGCATTTATTTTTCCCATGCCTAAAAAGGCCCTAAGTTAGTTACTTGGACATTTTCCCCCATCAAATGCCACTTTTTCAGCTAGGCCTTTTAGTGCCACCCTGTCTACATGCACATGCATACCCTCTCATTTTATTCTGCTCCTTGGAAATTATCACTAACATTCCATATGTTTTACATATTAGTCTTGCTTCATTTCGATCTTTCCCACTAGAATGTAAACTATATAAGGTCAGGTATCCTTATCTATATCCTTCTCTACTCTATCCCAAGTCTCCATGAAAGTGGCTGGTACATTATAGATACATAATAAGGCGAGCTCTATTTTAGCGTAACGCGTCCATATACAATATTATAGTCTCTCCCCTTACCCACAATGCTCTTTTAAAGTGTAAATTCACAACAAACTCTAATAGCTTTAGATAAAGTGGCCATAAAACCAGTCGATGGGAATAGGTGCTGCAGGCTCAGTAAAGGAAGGATGGATTAAATCGAAGTATTCTAGAAACTGCATATTAGATAGGGAATTGGGCACATTCACCTTTTCTTCAGCTCAAGTCCTGATACTGGTAATAAACCAATACCTAAGTAGAAAAGAAAGAGTACCATATACAATCCATGAGTCAACACTTGGTAGAATCTTACCTCTCTCATTTCATGGCTCTGATCTTCCACCTCCTCTATGTGGGTATGTACATATATGTACATACACATACATACTGTATATATACCCCTTTCCCTTGTTTTCAAGACCAAGAGTATCATGTGAATACTCTTCAACCATGGTCTTCACTTCCTTTTATATATTTCATCTTCAATGAAATTTAGACTAATATTTCAATATTAGTACAAATTCCGGTATTTCAATATTACTCCAAATACCTACAGTCAAACTTCAGCCTTCACTACTGTACAAAAAGTTATTTTGTGAAAGCCATTAATTTGGCCAGGCGCAGGGGCTCACGCCTGTAATCCCAGCACTTTGGGAGGCCAAGGCAGGTGGATCACAAGATCAGGAGATTGAGACCATCCTGGCTAACATGGTGAAATTCTGTCTCTATTAAAAATACAAAAAATTAGCCGGGCGTGGTGGCACGTGCCTATAGTCCCAGCTACTGGGGAGGCTGAGGCAGTAGAATTGCTTGAACCCGGGAGACAGAAGTTGCAGTGAGCCGAGATTGCACTACTGCACTCCAGCCTGCGTGACAGAGCGAGACTCTGTCTCCAAAAAAAAAAAAAAAGAAAGAAAGAAAGAAAGTCATTAATTTTCTTCTTGTTAGGAAAAATGCTTCTTACATCATTCAGTACTGATAACAATTACAATTAACTCCTTGAAATTGCCATGTTCATAAAAATACCTCTGCCCTTAACAATATTATCTTTCTCTTAAATTTCTTCCTCATGAAGTCATCCAGCTTTTCTATATGTGTGTTTCTCTATAGAGCTGTTTATCATATGTATCTACATGCATATACATATATTTTAATCTTAAAAGGAACTATATTTCATAACATATAGATTTTAAATTATGTTATTAACATACAGAATACTAAATACTTTACTCAATATATGCTTAATATATGATCACATGTTTAGAAGCCACTACTCAGATTCTAAAATATTTAGTACACATAATTTCAAGTATATAGAAGCTAAAAAAGGCATCAGTAAATCATTGTATGAGAAATGAGTGATTATTGTGGGCTCGTGAAAATTCTTAGAGATCGTAAAGAATTATACATTCTAAAATGGGTAACTTAAATGCAAAATAAAAGGCAACAAAGTTGTATAATATTCAATAAAAGGAACAAAAGTAAAATAATTTTAAGCAAAGAATACAAAACAGGGAAATTCACAAATTCCTCAATAAGTTGATTAAAACCTCTTTCAGACCTCTATTCCTCCTTCTTTATTAGCATCCCTTAAAAGCTTCCTCTTTCTGTATCTTCTCTAACATTATGAAAATAAGTTATGGATCTCTATCAATCCTACTCTGACATTAAAAGTAATTAAGAATCTACTCATTTAACATTCTATAATGAAGTTTTACCCTTTGACTGAAAAGTAACGTATTCACTCAAATGTTTATTCAGAAGTTGTTCTGTCCTTCATATTGGTAATAGATCCTATCTTAAATGTGACTGCAGAGCTGAAAAAAATCACATAACCATATAGTTAAACATTTATTGGGTTATGTGTTAGGCATGGAGACACCAAAATCAAAACACACACACATAAAACCAAAGCCACTTCACGTTCAACTCCTGATTTCTAGAAACCAACAACGAAATTGAAGTAAAAATGGCTAGAAATCAGTTTGTGTAAGTAAACAAAAATTAGATCATTGTAGGCTTTATGAGGGGGCAATATGAACACAGTGACTTTGTCAACACTTTTCAGACAAAGACCAATGGGAACGTATTTGTAGATTATCAGAGTTAACCTGATTTACACGCTGCAACGAGAGAGACAGTGCATCACAGGGAACTATGTGGTTGTCTCTAAGAGTATGTTAGAAAAAGCTTATTTTAAGATGTGTGCTTGTGTTACGTGATGGGGTCATCGAGGAAGTGGGGCTTTGTTTTGATTGGATGTTGTAAGGAAGTAGGGTAATTCTATGTTGAGTGTCCTAAAATTTTTATCTAGATGGCAGGAGGAATGCAGAGAGGCTAAAGCTGTGTTTAGTAAAGAAGCATAATGTGTCACATTAATGAAGATGAGGGATATTTGGTCATTAGGCGTGGTTTGGACAATGCTATTCTTTTTTATCGTATTAAGATATGATTACAAAGTGGTCTTGCTTTTATCTTGCTTTATCACAACCATAGAGTGTCCCTGTATGATGCTGGCACTCCTAGCAATTGTTTATATTCAACCAGAGAACATCACAGACTGGCTGCGAGTACCAAGGCAACATCTAGCAGTTCCAAAGCCTAACTGAAGTGCCAAGCCAGCTCCTGGCTATCAGTACCTGATTTTATCTTTCTCAAATGATTATAAACAGAGACATAACAAGATCATACTTATGTTTTAATAAGTTCGCTTTGGCAGAGGTGATGTGAAAACTTCTAAAGGAATATAACATTAGTAGCAGGGAAGATCAGCTAAAGGATTCTCATCTTGAATAGAAGTAAGCCATGATATTAGCTTTAATCAGGGTTTTTGGTGATGGGAATAGAGAGAAGTGGACATTTTCAAGAGCTGTTAGGGGAGCAGGATTAATTGAACTTGTCAAAGATTGGATTTGTGAATGGTAGAAAAAAAATCTAGATGACCCAGTTAGCTTTCAGCTTTCTGGATTAGGCTGTTTGCAGGGTGAAAGGAAGGAGAAAGAATAAAGGAGGTCTGGGGAAGTAATGAGATTTAAGATATCAGGCAAACATCAATTAAAATTGTCTATTAGGCAGTTAGATGTATCACCCTGGGTTTTAAGAAAGAGATGAGCTAAAGATACATAAGGGAGGAGAGTTCATTCGAAAATAGATACTATTTGAATGGGAATGAATGAGGATATCCAGAGAAGAAACACAAGGACTCTGAAGAATATCAATATTAAAGAAAAACTGAATTTGGAACAAATGGCCAAGAATGTGAAAGAATTAATCAGGAGAAAGCAGTATCCCATAAGCCAAGTGAGGAAAGAATTTCATGAGGGAAAAGAGGTTAATAGGTTCTAGTTCTACAGAGGGATTGAGTAAGATAAGGCACGTAAGTATTCACATGCACGTTTATAGGAGAGGACACTTTCTTAAAGATGAAAACACAACCAGTTTAAAGGCTAATGATAAAGACCTGGGACATAGATTTTTGACAATCTGGATATACAGCTGAATGGAACTGGGTGGCTGAATACATAGCCAGTGATGCTACTGAGAACACACACACAGAGATGAGCCTCAACCAGGTGAAGCATAGCCTCTTCCACCAAGGCAGGTGGAAAAAAAAAAAAAGAGACTGAGCACAAATACCCACAATTTGAGAAATATTATTTTGACTAAAGTAGGAGATGAAATCATTTACTGTGAATGAATCGGAAAGTTTAGGTACCCCACAAAAGCTTGAAATAATTGTTGAGAGAAATTAAGTTGAAAATATACTTAGGATGCACGGGAAGCTTACGAAGAACTACTGCTGGTTTTGTTAAAATATGTTATTAGTGCCAGGCGCGGTGGCTCACGCCTGTAATCGCAGCACTTTGGGAGGCCGAGGCGGGTGGATCACGAGGTCAGGAGATCGAGACCATCCTGGCTAACATGGTGAAACCCCATCTCTACTAAAAATACAAAAAAAAAAAAAAAAAAAAAATTAGCCAGGCGTGGTGACGGGCGCCTGTAGTCCCAGCTACTCGGGAGGCTGAGGCAGGAGAACGGCGTGAACCAGGGAGGCACAGCTTGCAGTGAGCCGAGACCGCGACACTGCACTCCAGCCTGGGACAGAGTGAGACTCCGTCTCAAAAAAAAAAAAAAAAAAAAAAAGTTATTAAAGAAATGGAGTAATGTCTGACAATGACAATATCTACATACAATCATGACAGCAGGTAGCTGAATTGAGGAGATGAGAGAAACAAAAGCTTTTAGTGATAGCAGGAGAGCCCACAGGGATGCTGAAATGACTAACAATGAAAGAACAACTTGGGTGAAAAAGTCTACTAACCTTCAATGAGAAAATATGATAAAATGGTAGATAAGAGGTGGCCAGAAGTCATTAACTGCAAGGGAAGAGGTATTTTTACATAAAGAGAGCAGTATCTTTGTAATTGTCTCTGTTAGGTGAGGGAGTCAGTCATTCTAAAGTAGTGGGGGTACAGAAGAGGGATGAGTCATAGTGCTGTTTTTGAGGGTAAAATTGGTTTCCACGTATGAGTAGAGTAAGTATATAGGATGGAAGGCTTGTCTTGAAAAAGGGTTTGAGCCTGCCGAGTGAGAGTGTGGGAAAGCAGAGGAAGTGAAGCAAGGAAAAGAAAGTGCAACAGAGCAGAGAGAGAAAGACAGAAGAAGAGATAGACTCGAGGTACCTATACTCTGGGTAGTAAACACAGATAACAGAGATAGGAGAAACTGGAAGCATTAACTGGCTTGATGATTTCCAGCGGGAGTTGGTAAAAAGTTGATTCTGAAAGAGCGTAATCAAGTGCAGATCCCACGAAGAGCCCAAAGCCAGATCACCATAACGGCTTGATAGGGAGGCTTTCAAGAGAACCTTGCTAAAGCTCCAGATTTTCAGACACCTTATCAAATCCCCTTGTGATCAGAGGAGGCTATTTTTTGTTTGTTTGTTTCATTACCAATTGACGTTACCATGTGCTCACGGAAATAATTTGAGGAGTTAGAATCTGTTAATTCAGCTAAAAAGTCTGAACTGCGGTGACATTAAAAGAATGCGAGAGGGAACCACTGGGTAAAGCCCAAGATTGTGTCCTAGAATATTGATTCTCAAGCCTTTATTTGCATAGGAATCACTCCTGGAAAATGTTCAAAGGCAAATTTTGATTTACTAGTTCTGAGATTCTATATTTCTGACAAGCTCCCAGATAATGTCAATATTTGTGGTCCAGGGACATTTTGATTAGAAAGGTCCCCTAGAAATCAGCTTTTAAATAAGTGCATTTTGTTAATTATATGAATAAAAGACATGGTGAATATACAAGGAAAAAATTATGCTTAGGTTTCAAAGTTCCATTTTTTAAAATATGTGAAACTGAACTCATAATGGCCTATGATATGCTAATTGGCTAAAAGCACTTGAAAAGAGTAAATGAAGAAATCAAGTGAAAAAAAAAAGAGCTGGTAATATTTAGCCATTTTTAATGAAAGCCTGAAAATGGATTAATACCACTCAAGTTCATGACACGAGCCTGCCATGAGTTCAAAATAACCTAAATAAACTGACAGGTGACGTAGTAAGAAAATTAATGTACACCTACACTGAATATCCATCATCATAACTATGTATTTCTCTCAAGGATTTTTAATACATATACATTATATTTAGCCTGAGGGAAACATGAAGGTAAATCATTTCATGTCCTATTTTAGTAGGCAATTAAGAATGATGTTATTATTTCAGAAAATGAGAGTTCAGGTTGATAAAGGGGACTCACAAGGTATCAGAAAACCAGTTATAAAACATTGTACATTTTTGAGCACTTTTAGTCTGTCATGCTCCCACTATTGATAAAATGTAAATTGTTCGTAGGTAACCACACGATAACAGGAACTTTTAAAATTTATATTCCTGAAATACTGGAACTCAATTTTCCTGCCTGATCAAAGCTGCTTTAAGACAAAGAAACAGACTATTAGACAGAAACCTGTAAGAATCAGATCAATAATCATTTTTAATTAGCTAATAAAATGCCAAAGGTGATTCATATTTTCAGTGGTCAAATATGTAACATGAACTTTGAAATTTAGAGTTTAATGTTCTCTAATTAATTTTCTACTAAGAGAATTTCCCTCAAAAATCATAGCTAACAATATACCTTCAAAGAAGTATACTTGAAAAAAGACATTTAGCTAATTTTCTACAATTATATATTATCTTTCAGTTTAATTTTAAAACTGAAACATTAGCAATATACTCATATTTCCCACTTCTTGAAACCGTTTAGAATAGTCTATTATAATGCTGACAACAGCATGTCTTATAAAGCTAATAAGTAATTTAAAATAGCTTTCCAATTTATAAGTAGTTAACTCTAAGAAGTGGTGGCAAAATTGTCTTCCCTTTTTCAAGCAGCCTAAAAAATAGGTTTTTTTTTTCCAGAATATATATATATATATATATATATATATATATATATATATATAGTTCTTCTCCAAAAGTTCCAACCCCAACAGCAAACATTAGCTCATAACAGAGGTAATGTCATATTTCTAAAAATACAATAGATTTTGAAGTTCATGATTTGAATCCTGGAGAGAAAAAGCAGAGCGAATATACACATTTAGATGTGACCTTCCCATGGATAAAATTACTTTTCATTCATAATCACTGTTTCTTTAGCTTACCCATTGTATTTACTCTGCCTGTTAGAAATTCTTTTACAAACTGTTGCCAATCATATACAAAGATGCATGTTTTATAATTGTTGAAGTTGAAAAATTAAAGCTTTGACAATTTCCCTAAAGATGAAACAGCTTATATTAAATTAATAAAACTTTCTATTTGTGAAGGTCAAAATTATACCATCTCAGAAGGGAATAAAAACAACAAAGCGTCTGTTACCACATGTAAATACTGAGAAAGGCTGGACATCTTTTCGATAAGCTAATACACAAATATCTGGGAAATTTAAATATCTTATATGACAGGGATTGATGACTATAAAGAATAACTTTTTGATAACAGTGAGAATATAAACATGGTCCTAAGTATGATATCTATTATTCCATTCTATTTCACTCTATTCTACTCTACACAATTGTGCAAGCTCGTTAAGGCCTAGCCTTGAGGTAACTGAACAATACATGAAAGAAATCAACATGAATTCATGTTATAAAATTGTTAATTTACAGTTAAATAATGTGTAAGTTAAGGCAAGTTTATGGAAGGCATCCCTAGTCAGTCACAGAAGAATCCAGAAAGATTTTTCTAGGCTAAACTTTGATTTTGCTTGCTATCTAAAATATATTTTAAAGATATATTAAACAGCATTTTATCATATTGCATTAATCTATCAACTAATAGAATCACGATAACAAAGCATGGAGTTTACAAGCAGCACAAAATGAGTACACACATAAAAATTAATGCATAACCTACATTGACTTTTTCTTTTAAGTCTGAGAAGTTGCCTTCCTTCCGATAGATTGCAAATTCAGGACTCTGCAATACGGCTTCTGAGCGAGTAATCCAACTGTGAAGTTCAGTTATATCAACATCCAACCTAAGACAGCAAAAAATAAAAGTCATTATTTCTTGATTAGCTCTTTCTTCTATATAAAAAAGCAATTTATCCACATATATCATTCTTTTCTCAATCTGAGACTCCTGCCTGACGCCTCTATTAGTATTAATAGCAACACTATTTTCCCCGTTAGGTAGACTCAAATTTGAAGTCAGCTTTGATCTAGAGTCTTATGATCACGGAGGTCATTTTATTCACCTCAATGTAAAAATCACTTCTACAATATCTCCTGTAAGCTATTACCCAGCCTCTGCTTGAATGTTTCCACTATTTGAAAAAGTACTATTTCCCAAGATAACCTTTTATTTTTGGAAAGTATTTATGAGAAAAAAAAAATTCCTGTTGGTGGTCACCATTGAACCACATGCTTTTCTGTAGTCTCCAATCATATTGCCTCTGGGTCTGGCCACGTGACTTTCTATCACAAAAGGGACAATACGAAGAGTATTGAAAGTAAGGTTTTGATAAGTGTTTGCATATCAGAGCTTGACTTTTCAAAGCACACATTCTGAGAAGGCAACAATTATATAAGAAGTACAATGACCTTGAGGTGATCATGTTTTAGGTAAACTTGATCTATCCATGTAAAGAGGCCACATGAAGAAACATGGGGCACCAGGAATGCAAATAAAGCCCTCGGTGACCCATCTCAATGCCAGCTGAAGACAGACAAATGAGTGCTCCAGTTAATGCCACACAGAGAAAAGACATGTCCACAGGGCACTGCCTACGTTTAAGAATTAGGAGAAATAATAAATAAGTGCTGTTTTAAGCCACTATATTTGGTGTGAGTTGTTATGCTGCCATAAATATCAGATCACCTATCCTGTTATTTTCAAACTTTTTTTTTTGGAAGAGATCTTTGGAGCCACCAGGGATAAACTATTCATTCTAATCAGGTGATTTAGGTATAGAAGAGCCAAAATAGGGAATCAACCCAAGTGTCTAATGGAATAGTATTAAGCCTTTAAGAATATGAACATCCTTTCATTTGCAACAACATGTATGAACCTGGAGGAAATTAGGTTAAGTGAAATAAGCCAGGTGTAGAAAGACAAATACCACATGATCTCACTTACATGTGGACTCTAAAAAAAAAAAAATCAAACTCAAAGAAACAGAAGACCATGTTCATTTCCAGGAGCTGGTGGGGGTGGAGAGTAGTTGGAAAGATATTGGCAAAGGGATACAAAATTTTAAATATTTGAAATCCGCTCTTTAAATTCGTCAGCAGATACCTGATCACCAGCCTACCCTATGCTTAGTTACTTCAGCAGATATTCTATGGTTTGTTGGTATCTTAGTTTCCTTAAATTTGGTACTTAAAGGGAACATATCAGCAGTGTGTAGGATAAACAGGGAAGAATAGATAATTACCTTTTTTGGTTTATAATACTTTCATTGATATAGCCCATGATTTCCATAAATACTTTTACTTCAATATTAGACTTTCAACTCACATAGCAATTCAATTGAGTTAAAACTTCTAGGATTTTTTTCACATAAACCATCATTAAACAAGTTATATCACAACCTAATTACAATCACAAACTTATGACCTGATCTATTGAACTCCAATTTCGGGACTTCAAATCATATAAACCTGTTAGAATTTCTCACATTAGTTGCAGGCTATTGTTTTAAACAGATACAGAACTTAATGGAACACAAAGCCCTTACAAAAACATACTCACATTTTATATTTTTACAAAATTCTTTGGTTAGGTATCACCAATTCCAACTGCCCATAGGATGAGATGGAGCTTCACAGAAATTAAATTAATTGACCTCAACACAATGGGTCAGAAACTTGATGGTTCATAGCATATAGATTGAGTTGTTATTTATCAAGGCTATCCAAATTGAAATTAAGAGACTAGGGATCTTGATTCCTCTAAATCCCATGTCATTGAATGTCAGTAAGTTATCTGTGTATGCATTATAAATGTTTATGGATTTTTATTGTGTCATATATGATTTTTCTCTTTCCTATATTTTTTATCCACAAGTTTATCAGGTTCCTATTTCTTCATTCATAATGTTGATTAAAATATACAGTACAATTATATGCTGTAAAAATCTTTCTCTCACACTCTCTTCAGCGATGTTAACTCCTTACTCTCGTACCAGTGAATTATATTTCAATCATCTTTTATGCATATTTATCATCATAATACCTTAAAACATTTTTTATTTTTGCTTTGGCCCAACATAAAATTTCCTGTGTCTCTCAACCTGGAAGCATCTATTTGCCAATATATTGGACAGAGAAGGAGTGCTGGAATGTTAATACTTCAGGGGTGTCCCTTAACCTGTGAGAGCTTGGAATTGGTGGATCAATTTCCCAGCTCCCTTGCCCCTCAGTTGGACAATCCTGAAGTATGACACACACAGTGTCTAAAAAGGGCTCCCTGCGTGATTAAGCCCCAGTTCCTTCCAGCAATAACCTGATCCCTATATTTGTGCCATCCTTTATTGGCTGCTTTATTTGTCTTATCTCACTTCAATACTTTGATTCCTGGGATCACTTTCCAAATAAACTGATTGCAACTAAATCCTTCTCTTCAGATCTACTCTTGGGGCAACCCAAACTAAGGCAATAATCAACAGCCTCAAATGAACCTAGCATCCTGCCATACTTTTTTTTTTTTTTTCCAACTTGGGCTCTGAGTCTCTACAGGAACTATTAAAACCTTTTATCAAAGCTCTGGCCCATCCTCTTTCTGCAGCTCTCTCAGATGATCTTGTTCCCTACCTTACAGAAACAAGTTCAATTATCAGAGTAGAACTTCTTTCACTTCCTATTTCCAAACACCATCAGACTTGCATGTGTAGCCACCGTTCTCATTCCCTTCTTTTAATTAAAGTCATTCCCACTACCTACATTTGAAACTTTATTCTCTTACTTTTGCTAAAGCATCTGAGTCCATCCAATTTCTAGTATTTGCTTATTTATTTTGAGACGGAGTCTCACTCTGTCACCAGGCTGGAGTGCAGTGGTGCAATCTGGCCTCACTGCAACCTTCGTCTCCCAGGTTCAAGGGATTCCCCTGCCTCAGCCTCCCAAGTAGCTGGGACTGCAGTTAACACTGTTGACCATACTATCCTTTTGAAATTTTTCTTGCTTTGGCTTCATGATGTCACTCTATTCTAATTTGCCTTCTATTTCTATGACCATTGGTAATTTTTTCTTTGCAGGTCCATCCTCCTCCACCCTATCATTATGTACTAGATTTCAAGACCTAGTTCATTATCAATCATCTTCTACTCTACTATCTCTCACCAGAAATTGTATCAGTGATCAGGCCTTGATTTGCAATCTATTTATCAATGATTCTGATATGTGTATCTCTAATTCAGGCACCTGTTCTGAATTCCACAGCTGTATAACCATCTGCCTATTGGATGTCTCCACTTGCATGCTGCAAAATCTCCTTAAACATTATATGCCAAAGTTTAATGTTTGATCTTCTCCCTCAAACTAGTACTCTATCAGTATTCCCCAGATTAGTAATTAGCATCACCATCCCTCATATTTGTTATCTTCATCTCTGCTATGGACTGAATTTTGTGCCCCACAAAAGTTAGTATGTTGAAGCCTAATTCCCAATGTGATGGCATTAAAAGATGGGGCATTTGGGAGGTGATTAGGTCAAGAGGGTAGAGCCCTCATGAAATGAGTACCCTTAAAATGATCTGAAGAGGTCAGCCTTCTTTTCCACCATGTGAGGGCACAGTGAGAGGGCACCAAGTATGAACCAGGAAGCCTGCCCTTAAAAGACACTAAATCTGCTGGTTCCTTGATATTAAACTTCCCAAACTCCAGAACTGGAAGAAATAAATTTCTGTGGTTTATAAGCTATCCAGATTATGGTATTTTGTTACAGCAAACCAGCTAAAACCCCCTCCCTTCCTTCCCATGTTTAAAGTACTGCAAAGTCTAATCTGTCACACATACATTCTCTGCCTCCTGAATATGTGTGCTTCTTCCTGTCTCCATAGCCAGAACCCAAATTTGTGTTGCCATTAAATGTGACCAAAAATATTGCAATAGCTTATCACTTGGCCTCTGGGCAGTATTTACGAAACCCTCTATTTTATGTACTACTGGAAAAATTGTCATTTCTATCTTTTTAATGGATGCATAATAGATGTACTTAGTTTGGGGGTACATGTGATAATTTAACATATCCGTATAATTTGTAAAGATCGCATCAGTGTACTTGGGATATCCATCATCTTAAATATTTGTCTATGCTAGATACATTCAAATTATTCTCTTCTAGCTACTTTGAAATATACGGTAGTAAAAACATATCTGATTATGTTACCTTCATTCGTAAAACCACTCAAAGACTTTCTCATTTTTCTTAGAATAAAGAAAATTTCAATATGATCCTTTATAATCTGGCCTTCATAGACCTCTTAACTGTATATTCTACTTTGTCTTTTATTCAAGTACTTGTAGAAACAAATTTCCCTTCATATTAAAGTAATTCAGACCTATTCTTTATTCTTGTTCCTCCTCCAATGGAATAAAATCCTTCACTGACTCTTACATAAATATTTTGAAAACTTGGTTGTTAGTATAATGCATTTGGGCCACTTTGGTGAAATGTATTTGTCCGACTCAATCATACATCAAATACCCCCGACTCATAAATGTGAGATGGGAATATCCACCAGTCACTTTCAAGTTCACGCTTTAAACTTAATCTCTCTAGTCTCACCCTCTTTTGATTTAGACTATCTCTAGGAAAGATTGCTCACTTCCACTCAGAGGTCCCTGAAACTCAAACGTGCCTCATCGCAGCTGAAAGAAATCTGCTAAAGCCTTTGTTGGAGAAAGATTTCTACTAGGCATAGAATTGACATTGCTCTTGTTTGCACACTGTAGGGGCTCAGAAAACGATACCCCAAAATGTGGCACTTTGGCATGCTGAAACTTTGAACTAAAGAACACTGGAAGGCCTCAGAAGCAGCCTGAAAACTAAGGCCTCTCTGACCTTCTCCTCCCCTCCTGTCTTTAACTCCACATTCTTCCCTGACGTGAGTCATAGTAACTAGAATTCTTCTTCTTCAAGGTAGGTCATAGAAACCAAAAACCTTCTCCTCCAAAGCCAATCATAAAAACCAGAATTATAACTCTGTATTTTCCCCACCTTTTCTCTATTAGCTGGCCATAAAAAATTCTCTGACATACCTTTGTTTGATAGTATGTCATAAGACCCTCATTCAAGTGGGGTCCTACCCCATGTCTAGGAGGAAGGAATTCTACACAGACAGGCCTGGCTGGTTTTCCCTAGTCTATTACTATTAGATCATTCCCTTTTTGTCCAATCACATTCCTACATGGCTATGTACCCTTTATCAAATCTAAGCGTAAAAATAGTTTTCATTTGGGTCATTGGGTCTTCATTTTTGAAGGCTCCCATGTCACCTAAAACTTTTATTAGATAAATATCTCATGCTTTTCTCTTGTTAACCTATCTTTTGTTATAGGAATGTCTGCTATGACCTGTATAAGGAGGAAGGAAAGGGATCATAGCCTTTCTTCTCCTATAACATGTTGATGTAACTGTTATACCGACACCTCCAATTCACTGCAGAAAAAAGAAACAAAGTGGTTTGTTTGTTTTTAGTTTGAAAGTAAATAATTTTCATTCCAAAAGAAATCTTATAACACTTTTAGAGGTGTATTTTCCCGAAAAAGGCAAAATTGTATGTTTCCTTTTAAAACGGTCACGTCTCCCTTTTTTCCCCTTCATAAAGTATATACTAAGTGCTTACTATGTGCCAGACATGCTATTAACTCCATAAAGAACAGAGATGAGAATGCATTAGTCCACATTATCAAGTAATTTGGTTTAGTGAAGCATTTGTTTGACAAGATAAAAATGGTTTAGACACAGAACTGGGGCTCAGCTCACACTGGTCTTTTTAAGAGGATAATAAAAAAACACCTTCTCTGTACATTAGGATTAAATCAGCTTCTAGCCTAGAGGCTCTGCCAAGTATATTGGTTATCTCCATACAATGAAGGCTTTGTGGAGTCAGCACCATGGTAACTGTCTGTTTGCTTCTCTGTCTGTGAAGATTTTAAGGGAGGCCTGGACACCAGTTGGCACGTAGTTCTGATCATTCAAATCAATTCAAACAACAGGATGTGAAATTCTACAGAAAGGTCTTTCCTCATTCAATTTTTTGTCTGACTTTATAAATTTGGAAAGGGGTTGCATACAGTGCGTGAACTTCCCTTTTATACAAAGATCATACGGAGAGTGATTACACTCGTTTTTTGATTTACAGATTTTAAAAAAGGCAATTTCAAACTTTGCTAGGACAGTGGTGAGGAGAGTATTTTGACTAAGGAAAATAACCTATTCATAAGCACAGAGGTTAATATGTTACACTTCCTTTCTGAAATGGAACAAAGAAACATATTAATGAGTTTGGACTCTTCTCAACTGTTGGAGTTCTTCCCTTTCTTTTCTATCATTATTGTGATATCTTGATTTCATGGGAAATAGGTGGAAACTGAACCCAATTCTTAACGTGATTCAAGCTCTGAGCTATTCCTAACCTAATCTTAATATTTACATTTATTTTATGTTGCTTCCATTTGGACTTCTTCCTTCAAACATCTCTGATTTCCTTGCTAAAACTCCTTTGGTCCACACATAATGTGCAGTCAGCCTACACTCCAATATTTAACATGTACCACCATCTCTTAGGAGTTAACTGTCAGCTACTAGCATTGTTTTCTCTCCAGTATTCTGCCAGTGGATAGCCTCATCACTTTATGCCAGCAATGAGGATGGAAGGGTGAAGAGGAAGCAGAGGCAGGGTTTCAAAGGCCTCCCATGTACTCTCCCTGAGTGCCAGTGGCCGACATCCAACGCTTAGGTTCAGTGACATTTTAAATGCACAATGAACAGTCTCCTTCCTGGATCCTACTCAGACCCTGGCTTCCAAGAAGCAATTGCACGTTTATTTTATTCCTTATCAATTTAGCAACTATCGCTTCATCACTTTTTGTGGTTTGTCCAGTAGTTTTCATGTATTTCACTGCTACTAGATATTCCTCAGATATCTTTGCCGAGATGCATGGCAAATGAACAGACACCTCTGATTTAAATGTCTTCATGCTTACAAATTGGGTGCTCTCTACTCTTCCCAGTGCTTTGCAGATGGCATTTT
This sequence comes from Symphalangus syndactylus, assembly GCF_028878055.3. NCBI lineage: Eukaryota > Metazoa > Chordata > Mammalia > Primates > Hylobatidae > Symphalangus > Symphalangus syndactylus. The sequence goes on from NC_072447.2 coordinate 46,650,978, forward strand.
CTATCATACTTTGGACTACGTGAGCCTGGGCATTTAATTACGAACGAAATATATCATTCAGATGTAACTCAGTTACCTTCTTTAAAACCCTCAAGGAAAACACTGAACACTTCTTTTCAATGCCATATTCAATGTTGGATTCTGTACATTTATTTTTGCTTCTTTATAAAATTACTCGTTTCTAATAATTCTTTTTTCTCACTTTAACAACTCACATAAAACCATTGTTAATGAACTTATGTATCATAAGTTGCTCATAATGGGCCCCTACACCTTTGGAATCAGTCCACTAATATATTCCTTAGTGTTTACTGTCCTCACATACTTAACTCTGCACTTAACGTACTTCCGTATGTTATCAAAGACTCTATCCCTTAAATGCGGTCTAACTTTACCTAGCTTAAAATCTCCTTTAGCTAATAAAAAAATAACTTCTCATTCTCTGTTCACAAAATGATTATTTCTGCAATTAGTGATGAATATTCTGTCCTCTATTCTTCAAGTATATCTTTTTTTTTTTTTTTTTTTTGAGACAGAGTCTCGCTCTGTTGCCCAGGCTGGAGTGCAGTGGCGCGATCTCGGCTCACTGCAAGCTCCGCCTCCCGGGTTCACGCCATTCTCCTGCTTCAGCCTCTCCCAGTAGCTGGGACTACAGGCGCCCGCCACCACGCCCAGCTAATTTTTTGTATTTTTAGTAGAGACGGGGTTTCACCGTGGTCCCGATCTCCTGACCTCGTGATCCGCCCATCTCGGCCTCCCAAAGTGCTGGGATTACAGGCATGAGCCACCACGCCCGGCCTCTTCAAGTATATCTTAAAACCTCAATTTGTTATTATTTATGATTAACAGTGAAGCGACAATTTTTTTCTCCTTTACAAATATACTCATCAGAAACCCCTGAAATTAAAACTTGTAAAGTCCCATCGTACAGGGCAAGTAAGTCTTCGATTTTTTTTTTTTCTTTGCAAAACTGTATTACTAAACCATGATAGTTTTTCAAAAAGACCTTCCATTTTTTGGAAGTTTCAAAATATCAAAAGCCTGGGGCATATATACCAAATATTCAGTGAGTGACAATTTTTCTCAGTATTATATTGTACAAATAGACTCAACCTCATCCAGTTGAATTTCCCATAAAAACGATGTAAATTAGTTAATTACATCCCCTATGGTAAATACTAGGAGATACCTGTGTATATAAATGTTTAAAATAAATTTAAAGGCATAAACACATAAAAACATCTCAAAGAACTAGAGAAATGTTTGCCATTTAAGAAGTTGTCAATTTTGAATTGTCAATAGTAAAACGTTACATGGGATTAGTGCTATATAACTGAGCTAATTATGTCAGAAGAGCCTCCTGATGGGCAGTGAGTTCTGTTAATTTTCTTTACGGTGACTGCCACATAACCTATTAAACTAAGATGACACATTTACATAAATTTTAATTCAGTCACTTTCAATATGCCAGTTGGAACTCATCATTCCCAAATGTGTAAACTTTGAAAGTGGAAGTCCTCCAAGCTCCCAGACTTAACTAATTTGGTTAGAGAACTAGGTTTATGAATGGTCATTTCACATATTTAAACATCTGAGCATGTAGAATTTCATAAAAACTTATGAGCCTCATCCTTAGAAACCTGAAAGTAAAATGCTGATGCCTGTGAAATATGTTAACCATTGCAGGGTCCCAGGGCACTAGGCCTAGACCGCATAATTTATCAAACCAATTCTTAATGAACATTTTAATTAGCTAGGAAGCAAGTTTTAATATTAATAGGAACAAAACTATAATTTTTTTTGTTGGTATTAAGGAAGAAATAATTTTGGAGGTAAGATTTTCCAACTTTGCCGTATTTTTAAAAATCACCTTTCTTTCTTCTTCAGAGTTTTGAAAGTGAGAAGATATTTTAATTCCATATTACCATACACAGGCACTCTCCTGACCCTAAATCCCCAACCATTTGACGATGAACTACTATTCACCTTCCAAGGCTCAGTTAAAGATACACATCATCTCTGAAGGTTGTCTTGATCAACCTCTCTCTACTCTTCCCCATTCAACTTTCCTTCTGGGAAAACTAGTCCCTCTCTGCTTGTTTCCACATGGCATTTGCTTTTAAAAAAAATCGAGTAATAGAATACAAATTAAATTTGCATCAAATAGGTCTTATAAAAACATCAAATGAAATTCAGTATAAATCCTATTAGTTCTAAAAATATTTTTAGGACTTTGAGATGCATTGATCACATGGTAATTATTATATTTTTGTAATTAAAGAATATTATTAAAGGGAAAATCCTATTTAACCAAAAGAAAACAAGCTAATATTTAGACAGATAGCTCCCTCTCCAAATCAAGATAGTTCGTATACACACACACACAACACGTACACATTTGTATAGTGTAAGTGTGTCTCCCTCTGTGGAAGGGGGGAAGATAATAGGGCCACATGACTGTCTTGTATTTTGTAATATGTGTGATACCTGTGTGTTTGTGTGTGTATGTTTAAGTGTGCTTTAAATGTAAAGTAAACGTGCATTTAAAAATATACTGAGCTGAGGGCCAGGCGTGGCGGCTCATGCCTGTAATTCCAGCACGTTGAGAGTCCGAGGCAGGCGGTTCACTAGAGGTCAGGAGTTCAAGACCAACCTGGCCACCATGACGAAACCCCGTCTCTACTAAAAATATGAAAATTAGACAGCGGTGGTGGTGGGCACCTGTAATCCCAGCTACTCGGGAGGCTGAGGTAGGAGAATTGCTTGAACCAGGAAGGCAGAAGTTGCAGTGAGCCAAGATTGTGCCACTGCATTCCACCCTGGGCAACAGAACGAGACTCAGTCTCAAAAAAGAAAACAAAATTACATATATATATACATATATTATATATATAGTGTGTGCATGTGTGTGTATATATACATGCATATATGTACGTATATATACATGCATATATGTACGTATATATACATGCATATATGTACGTATATATATATACATGCATATATGTACGTATATATATACATGCATATATGTACGTATATATATACATGCATATATGTACGTATATATATACATGCATATATATACACACACATACACACACTGAACTGAAAATCACGCACCACAGGTTTGAACCCCTAATTTTTATCTTTTTGGTATTTTCTTGGGTAAATTAATTTCTTGCTTTCAATTGTAAAAATTTAAAAGCTGTTATCAAACTGGTCTTGAAGTACAAACATACTGTAAAGGGAAAATAAAAGTCTAACTCCCCCTCCAAAGGGACTTCCTCCTCAGCCAGGCTCTTAACATTTAACCTGAAAGACTGCTTGAGGCCACGAAGGGAAGTGGGGGTCAGCCATTCCTCATTATACCTCTCTGGCATTGACATCAACACAGACTTTAAGTCTGGTAAGAAGCATTCTACAGCCTCTTCTCTCTGCAGCCTGCTAGCTAAAAGCTTCATCTGCATGATAAAACTTTGGTCTCCACAATGTCTTATCTCAACCCAAACATTCCTTTCTATTGATCCCAGGTCTTTAGACAAACTCAACCAATTGTCAACCAGAAAATGTTTAAATTTACCTAGAGCCTGGAAGCCCCCAACCCCACCCAGTTGTCCTGCCTTTCTGGACCAAACCAATGTATTTCTTTTTATTTTTTAATTTTATTTTTTTTGAGACAGAGTCTCGCTCTGTCGCCCAGGCTGGAGTGCAGTGACAGGATCTCAGCTCACTGCAACCTCCGCCTCCCAGGTTCACACCATTCTCCTGGCTCAGCCTCCCGAGTATCTGGGACTACAGGGGCCCGCACCACGCCCGGCTAATTTTTTTTTTTTTTCTATTTTTTCATAGAGATGGGGTTTCACTGTTTTACCAGGATGGTCTCGATCTCCTGACCTCGTGACCCGCCCGCCTCAGCCTCCCAAAGTACTGGAATTACAGGCGTGAGCCACAGCGCCCCGTCAAACGAATGTATTTCTTAAATGTACTTGATTGATGTCTCATGCCTCCCTAAAATGTGTAAAACCAAGCTGCACCCCAACCACCTTGGGCACATGTCGTCAGGACTTCCTGAGGCTGTGACACGGGCGCGCGAATTCCACCTTGGCAAAAATCAACTTTTTTTTTTTTTTTTTTTTTTTTTTTTTTTTTTTTTTTTTTTTTTTTTTTTTTTTGAGACAAAGTCTCACTCTATCACCGAGGCTGGAGTGCAGTGGCACAATCTCACCGCAACCCTCGCCTCCTGGGTTCAAGCAATTCTCGTGCCTCAGCCTCCCGAGTACCTAGGATTAGGCAAAATCAACTTTCTAAATTAACTGAGACCTGTCTCAGATTTTCTGGTCTACAATACAAATGCTTTAAAAAAATTACTTGTAAATATGTTTACTTACCTCTCTAACTAAAAAGGTTTTGACCCAAGATACAAAAACTGAGATCCACTTTGCTTATGTTGCGGCTTTCATATTCCAATTACATTAGTCTATTCATCTAGCAATCAAATTAAATAAAATCTAAACATGTTATAATTCCCAGTTATAATAAAAAGCCTATAAACACTTCAGTGGTTTACACAGCACCTGGAACAATGTGACAGATGACAAAGGACTCTGTCTTCTGTTAGTAGAAACTGCTATATTCACATTCCTATCAAAAACCTATTTTTCCTTATATTTGCATGGTCTCAAATGTATTTCTAGTTTTATATGTGTAATTTTAAGCACATCACTCATAAAATAATATGTTTCAGTACAGTAAAATTTAATGATTTCAGATTGCACTGAAATGCATCTTTAAAAGATACTAAAAAATCAATTTCTGTGGCGTTTACCTTGTCCTAAAATATGCCTATTTAACATGGCCCTCAAAAGCTGAATTCTAGTCCAAACACAAAATATTGTCCTTAAAATTGTACATCTTCTTTACTATCAATTATGGCATACCAAATTATATACTTAATATGTTTAAAAATTCTGCTTCTTAAAATACATGCCCTTGCATACAAATTCAACGATTTAAAATTTTAAGCTATTAATGCCAAAAGATATCTGAGTTATTTGGTATTGACATTCATCTTGGCACCCATAGAATCGTTGATAGCAGTGAAGAGAATAAAACTGCTGTAAAATATTGCTTCTCTGCACAAAGTAAAACTTACCTAAAATATTTTGATATCTGGTAGGTAGGAATGATGTTAAAATAATCTTCCTACCTTAATTTGGTATTAAATCTTAATCATTTCAAAATTCATTGGTAATATTTATTTCTAAAGTGTGACATGGTTTAACAGATGTGACATTTATAAGTTTTGTTTATGTATCTTTGAGAGAAACAACCTTAAAAATTAAAAGGTAAGAAACCCCCACAAATTCTAAAATGTCAGATACTGCTACATTAGAGGAATTAGTTATAAAACCAGGGAGTGTGAAAACACGTGGGCAAAAACTGCATGACCCAGAGGGTGGGAAATAAAGTGCTGCTAAGCCACAGATGCCTAAAGCCTATTTTTCATTTTCAATAAATTGAAAGTCCCTTTGAAAGACACTTCTGTGCAAGAAAATCACCTTAACACAGGTTAATAGAAATATTCTCTTAAATGATAGATGAAATCTTGTGAGAGTAATAAATCTCTGATCATACAATATAATATACTCAAGCTGAAAATCCTGAGTCATATATTTTAAAATCAAATGTAAAGTTTATTTAAAATGATGAAACCCAAAAGCTGCCCAGGTCCTTGTGAGAAATAAATGTGGGTCACTAGGGGGCGCACATTCCCTTTCAGAGCTTGTCTTCAATTTGGCTTCTCTCGTTTTCTTATCTACATAATGATAATATGGTGACAAATGGAATTTTCATGGAAGTTTTACTTACACAGAAATATAAAATGTCCAAAGATATAGACAAAATGGTGTACAAATAATATGTTAGTAAGACACTCTCAGATGCACTGTTAAAATGCCTTCAGCCATTTTGAGGCACACACAAAAGTACCTTGAAGCCATAATACATAGAATCCCTTGAGAAACTATGTCCACAGTTTGGAGAGTCATACTTAGTTCAAATAATTTGGTAAAATTTTCTGGATTATGTACCAGGTAGTTTTCTTTCCCAAGTTCATTGATTTTAACTAATTTTTGAATGTTTAATTAAATACGTGGACACTCGTGCTCTATAAACCTGCTTAAAATTATACTCCTATATCACCTAAAGTTTTTTAAAATGCCAAACTTCCATTCAAATTTAAAGTACAGAAAAGAGACATATATCATTTTAAGCATCTGAATCAGGTCACAGGCTTTCAAAAAGAAAACTTAATCTCTCAAGAAACCTTGTACGTTATCTCTAATAGCTTTCATTTTTCTAGATTGATAATGAATAGAAAAGCTGAAGATCTTCATTTAGTTTCAATACACAGTGAAGCACTGAGTCAAGACTCAAAAACAGGTCTGTCTGAACCCAAAGTTTTCTACCGCACTACATTTTTCTTTGGTTCCAAATGAAAGAGAAACCCATCTTAAAAAAAAAAATAAGGGTAAGTCAATATAGAATGACTGTTCATTGCTACACAGTACAGTAATTTAGTGGTTTTGACTACACTATCTTGGATTATATGAGAATTTGGAGTCTCTAATATCGGGATATTAAATCTGAAAATTTTCATTAAACTATGATCCTTAGTTCTACACTTTGTACCCTAAGGCAATATAAAATAATTGATTTCCCAATTTATTATTACCTTGGAATTTCTCTTAATTTCCTAAATCCTCAACTTTCTAATCTGATGATATATTTTCTCACATCAGAGAATATATTAAGAATAGATTTAAAAAGTTACTACTTATTATATAATGTGGTTAAGACCATGGTGAGCTCCAAAAGTCTTGCACTTGGAAAAAAAAAAGTTCAATTATATGGAAATTCCACTTATTTTTGATGCTGAAAAAGACATCTAAATTTTAAAGAAATCTTTTCAGTGAAAAAGGTCTCTGTATTTGAAGATAATCAAGTGTTCCCACGGGACACTAGAGTCAATGATACTCCGGAATGTAGAACAGACATAATCTAGAATAAGTGCCGTGTCCATAAACTTTGGCAAATTCTTAAGGAGTCCCAGTCAAGCATTTTAATTCAGCTAAATAATTTGATGAAATCGCCTTTAACTGATTAAAAGATAGCAAGGCGAGGAGTTTCCGAAGGCAGCACCACGAGCTAGGCTGTCTGGGTTCAAATCCTAGCTGTGATGCTTCCTGTAAACTATGTGACCATGAGCAAGTCACATGAAATTTCTATGGCACATTGTTATCATTGGCAAAGAGTGGCTATAATAAAACTTAATTCGTAATGCTGTTTTAAGTGTGAAATACATTAATATGTAGCAAATATTTGATAGAAGCCATATATATGTTAGCTATTGTTGTTATTATCTTCCATGATTCTTTTTTAACTGGCTTTAAGCCCTATGTCATTTCTCACTTTCTCACGTGTGAGAGTAGTCATATTTGTTTTAGTGTCTTGTTAATGACTGATAAAGTAAAAGCCACAATTGGAATAACAAGAATAAAAACTGAAAACACAGCTATAACAAAGACAATGAAACATATAAACAAAAATCAACAGCAAAATAGTCTAATTTTACCCATTAGTGCAGGAATTCCCCAAGTATATTCTATGGGACAAATATGGTCTGCCATCTAATTTGCTAAATAAAATTTTACTGGAACTCAGTCCGCCTCATTCGTTTATACATTGTTTATGGCTGCTTTCTAGCTACAGCAGCAGAGTTGAGTAGTTTTAAAATAAATTTTGTGATTCACAAAGCCTAAAATATTTACTGTCTGGCCCTTTAGAGAAAACTTTTCTGACCCCCTTCCCAGTCTATGAAACAGGGTAAGATGGCCTCTCTCTCCCAACTCTCAAGTGAGATAAAAATGATATGGTTCACAGTGGCCATATCATATTTGTCTCTCTCAAAAATATGCAATGGCTCCCCATGACCAGAAGGTTAAAGTCTACATTCATTAACGTTTTATTGAATACCTTTAGTTATTATGAACCCAACCTACCTTTTCCACCTCATTCCTTACTTCTAAACTTCCTTTACTTCACACTTCTGCTGGAGGCAAGCAAGAATACTTAATCCCATGTAAGCTTTGTTAGTATAGAGGCTTTCCCCTGCATTGAATTGTCACTTTCCTCCTCTTGAGCCCAATGCCTCCCTACTCTTTAATTGTCCAGTCAGATGCTAATTTTCCCATGAGTCTTCCATGCCTAACTCTCAGGCAGGAAGTGAACTTTTCTTCCTTACAACTTTTCTAACATTTTAGTACTACTTCATGACAGTTTATGCTGGGTGCAAGCTTCCTGACGGAAAGCTTAGGTTTACAGTTAAAGTAACTGGAGCGTTTTTACAAACCATAGCAATCCATTACGTATTAGTTGAGTGAACAGGAATATTAGCATGAAAACTAAAGTTGCTGTCTCTTCTTTCTTGAAATGATGTGGACTCATAGTGACTACAGAAGTGTTCAAAGAAACCCACCATGCATTGGATGATGACTTGGACCCTGTGGGAGGCAATTTAAACACTCTCAGTGTGAAAGGTCCTTGAGTTTAAGAGAATTCAACATGCTTGTGGGTCTTTCAAGTTTAAATAACTTCCAACCCGGGTTCAGAAAGGATCTAGTGCAATGTGCAAAGCCATTTCAATCTGACGTGTACTTAATGCCCCACTGCCAGCATCATGACCTGTTTCAATCCGTCTACTGTTAGTAAGCATCACTATAAACTTTAGTCAAAACAGAAGTAATACTCATTGCTTAACAAAGCCAGTTTTTAGTCAGCTTGTGCTGCCATAACAAAATACCATAAACTGGGTGGCTTAACCAACAGCCACTAATTTCTCGCAGTTCTATAGGCTAGAATTCCAAAATTAAGGTACCAGCAGGGTCAGTTCCTGGTGACAGCCTTCTTCCTGGCTTGTAGACAGCCTCTGGTTTAGTTTGGATATTCGTCCCTTCCCAAATCGTATGCTGAATTGTAAACTCCAGTGCTGGAGATGGGGCCTGGTGGGAGGTGTGTGGATCATGTGAGCGGATCCCTCATTGCTTAGTGCTGTCTTTGCGATAGTGAGTTCTCCCGAGATCTGGTCATTTACAAATGTGCACCACCTCCCCCTGCACTGTCTCACTCTCCTTGTCCCATTCTTCCATTTGATGTGCCTGTTCCCCCCATCGGGTTCTATCATCATTGGAAGCTTCCTGAGGCCTCCCCAGAAGCAGATGCCACCATGCTTCCTGTACAGCTTGCAGAACTGTGAGCCAATTAAATCAGTTTTCTTCTAAGTTACTCAGTCGCAGGTATTTCTTTATAGCAGTGCAAGAACAGCCTAATACAACCTCCTTCTTGCTGTGTCCTCCCAAGGCAGGGAGAAAGAGCCAGCAAGCATTTTGTTGTGTCTTCTTATAAGCATCCTAATCTCCTGAAGAGGGCCCTATCTTCATGACCTCATCTAAATCAAATTATCTTCCAAAGTCTCCATTTCCAAATTCCATCGCATTGGAGATTAGGGCTTCAACATAAGAATTTAGGGAGGACACAATTCAGGCCATCCCAGCCTGGCATCATTTTTATATCTCTGTGGTAGCATAATATGTGTTCATTTGTAAAGAGACAGGTTTCTGACCAGGGAAGACTTTACTAAGAATATTCTCAGAAGATGTCAGAATAAGAAGAATATTTTCTATTATTGCATAAATGTGGTAATGAGAAGATACCATTGCTGAATAATTGGAAACTCAACTTTCTCCTGGGGAAAGTAGACATTCTTTTTAAATGTAAACATTCTTCAAGACAAACACATGTAATATAATTTCCACAGTACGAGGGCAAACAGGGAAGGCCATATAAATTCCATTTCAGGGGTGAAGAAATAGATTCTTGGGGAGATTAAGTGACTTAAGTCACATAGTTTATGAGTAGAAGATGCAAGGCCAGAACCCATCTGTGCAGTAATATGCCCATCTGCTCTCAGATCTATTCCCCACTTTTCTTCTGTCCTTTCTGTATCAGAGGGATATACATTTCCCAACACTACTTGCCCTCCAAATTGTTCATTTGGAGGCAATGGCAGAATATTGGAAGGTGGGAGGAAGAGCAAAGCCAAGGTCTTTTTTCTTCTCCAACTACCTTGGGTGGCATTTCTAGAGCAGCTGTATCCCTACTGTGGCTTCGGTTTTCCCTGGACAGCTAGCTCCCTCTTCAACAATCCAATTTTCTGCCTGGCAGTCCTAACTTTAGTTTAATCTCTGTCAGAAAGCCCCAGCTTCTCAGCTCTGGTAATAATACTTTTTCTGTATTGTTTCTCCAGCTCTAGGGATATCAGCAGCATCCTTACATTGCTAGTGCTTTGAGGTGCCGCTCCATCCCCTGAGCTGTGTCTCAGTTTTCTACTACCTGCTTAGCCAATTCCTTGTATTACGTTTCCTCTCTTTAAATCACAGTGATTTTGTTTTTCTGACAAGACTTGCACAAAACCTGGAAAATCCCTTGTCAACATCCAATAAGTATTTATTCAATACCTGCTATGAGCTGATTTCTGGTTTATACATTGTAGGTCTAGAGATGACAAGAAATGATTTCTTCCCTCAAGGAGTTTACTGGACACACAGGCATACAAAAATAAAGTCGTTACAATACAATTTGGCAAGTGTTTTAATGGAAGTGTTAAAAAGGCTGAGAAGTGGCCGGGCACTGTGGCTCATGCCTCTAATCCCAGTACTTTGGGAGGCCACGGCAGTCGGATCATGAGGTCAAGAGATCGAGCCCATCCTGGCCAACACGGTGAAACTCCATGTGTATTAGAAATACAAAAATTAGCTGGGCGTGGTGGCGCTTGCCTACAGTGTCAGCTACTTGGGAGCCTGAGGCAGGACAATCAATTGAACCCACAAGGCAGAGGATGCAGTAAGCCGAGATCGCGTCACTGCACTCCAGCCTGGCAACGGAGCGAGACTCCGTCTCAAAAAAAAAAAAAAACCCCACAAATGGCTGAGAACTGCCTCTGAGAGGTTAGGTAACCAGAAAGACAAGGTGGTTAGTAGCACGGTGGCAGGTAACATGGGGATGGGAAAAAGAAAGGTATCTAAAGAGAATCTTAGGTAGAGAAAACAAAGAAACAGAAGCTTAAGAAAGCACAGAGCATTTGGAGATCAAAGAGTGGTTAATTTAAGCTAAAGCATAGGGCAGTGTGGATCACAATACAGTCTGTAACAGACAGTGAACTGTTTGCTATTAGCCTGTAAGAAAAGAATTTTCACCAGAATATAAATCAACTGAGTCACTAAACAAACGATTTCATCTTATTTGCTTTTAATTGCCAAACTTTCTTGACAAAGGAAGCAGTACATTGATTTATATTCTTGCTCAAGCTTCTTATCTCAATTGTGGACTGGTAATAAAAAGTTTGCAGATTATTTTGAGTAGCACTGGTTATTTTTTTAAAAAAGGAGCAGAGGAGAAGGGAGTGAAGCTGGAGAGGTAGGCAGCTAAAGATCACAAAAGAATTTCTATGCCATGCATTTCAAGATTTACGGGCAGGGGAACGATCTAATTAAAACTGCATTTTAAGATATCCCTCGGGAAGCTGTGAAGAGCATGGATAAGATAGGTGAGATCAGAGGCAGAGAAATCAGTTAAAAATTTCATACAGAAAAATTTCAGCTTTAACTAGGGTTAAGGCAGCAAGGATGTAGAAAAAAATAACAAACTAAAGAGAATTTAACAGGTACATTTGGAGGGATTTAGTGATGTGGCAGATATCAAGACCACTGTGAATGGCTGCACAGGTTGTTCACTGCACAAGTTCAGGATGTGCCATTCTTAGAGACTATGATGTGATTGACCCTCTCTAGAGTTGTACGATCTAAACTGCAAAACTATATTTGAGATTCCAGCCAGAAATCCAGGAATACATAGCCTATAAGCATTTGAATTATACAGGTATGAACATCAGGAGAGAGGGAGAGTTAGGAACATCAATTTGTGAATCAAAAATATAGGTGAATGATAAAGATTATAAATGATATTTCTCCAAAAAATAAAGCATCATAAGAAGAAAATAAAATCGCAATTTGAGTCTTATGGAGACTGACATTAAAGGGCAGGAATAGAAGACTGGAAAGATATACTCTGAAAGAAAACAGGAGAAAACAATGTCCCAGAAACTGCAGGAGAGAAAAATTTCAAGAAGGGACTAATCATTTCTGTCAAGCACAAGACAAAGGTCAAAAAGGGAAAAGAACTGAAGAGTGACCTTTGGAGCTGGCAATTAAGGAGCTCTCTGGCGACCTTGCTGAGAGCAGTTTCAGGGCTTGATGTAGAGGATGAGAGGGTAAAGGAAAGAATCAGGAGTACGTAAGGGAATAGAGATCGTTCAGGTCTTCTGATTAAAAACTGACTTTTATTTGCACTCAACTATGCTTCTCCTTTTAGATGAATAAGTATGAGTACCATTTTCTTCACTCAAAGAACAAACAAAACTATATGTCACAGCTCTGGGAATGTGATCCTGTCTTCTTCTCTGTTGATATTCTTTTACGCCTTGCATTCTGGAAGAATACATTTTCACATAGCTGCTGTAGCCAGACATCCAAAGATGCATATAGTATTTCGTAGGACCAGTTCTCATTATAATGCATTTCTATTCACAGCTTGAATTGAGCATCTACTACACAGAAGACTCCACACAGGTAAGGAACAAGAAATGGATCCTGGCCCAGGGAAGCTTTAATTCTAGCGGATGAAACAAGCACATGGACAGATCATTTCATCATAAAGCAGTAAGGTGTCACAAGATGCAACAGTACCATCCCTTAACCTACCCAGGAATACATGGCCCCTGTCAGGCCTCTGAGCCCTAACTAAGCCATCATATCCTCTGTGACCTGCACCTATATGTCCAGATGGCCGGAAGCAACTGAAGAATCACAAAAGAAGTGAAAATGGCTGGTTCCTGCCTTAACTGGTGACATTCCACCATTGTGATTTGTTTCTGTCCCACCTTAACTGAGCAATTAACCTCATGAAATTCCTTCTCCTGGCTCAAAACCTCCCCCACTGAGCACCTTGTGACCCCCGGCCCTGCCCACAAGAGAAAAATCCCCTTTGACTGTAATTTTCCACTACCCATCCAAATCCTATAAAACGGCCCCACCCCTATCTCCATTCCCTGACTCTCTTTTCAGACTCAGCCCACCTGCACCCAGGTGAAATAAACAGCCTTGTTGCTCACACAAAGCCTGTTTGTTGGTCTCTTCAAACGGACATGCGTGAAAGCCCCTTTATGGGGGCTGGCATAAGGAAAGAGAATCAGGGGTCAGACTGTAACTGACAAGACACTCCAGTGAACTGATTTCCAAAATGTGGGCCCTAAACAAGTAGAATAGGATCACGTCGGACCTTGTTAGAAATTAAAATTCTTGGGCACCACTCCACGCCTATTAGAATTAGAAACTCTGGGCTGGGCGCGGTGGCTCACGCCTGTAATCCCAGCACTTTGGGAGGCCGAGGCGGGCGGATCGCCTGAGGTCGGGAGTTCGAGACAAGCCTGACCAACATGGAGAAACCCTGTCTATACTAAAAATACAAAATTAGCTGGGCGTAGTCGTGCATGCCTCTAATCCCAGCTACTGGGGAGGCTCAGGCAGCAGAATCGCTTGAACTTGGGAGGCAGAGGTTGCAGTGAGCCGAGATCGTGCCATTGCACTCCAGCCTGGGCAACAAGAGTGAAACTCCATCTAAAAAAAATATAATAATTAGAAATTCTGGTGACTCTGATGCATGCTGAAGGATGAGAACCATTGTTGTCATGCAAGTGCGAGGGTTCTCAAATTTTATGCTGTATCAGTATCACCCAGAGTGCTTATAAAATATTTCTGGGCCCACCAGCAGAGTTTCTGATTCAGCAGTTTTGGGAAGGGCCCTCCAAATCTGCATTTCAAAGAAGGTCCCAGGTGATGATACTGTTTCATGCACTGCAGTTTGAATATTACTGTTCTAAGTATTCTCTGATCCCATAGCATCCTCTAGAATTCACATTACTATATTCTTCAAAACACTGTTATTGATTTATTCTTGATGCATAAGGTAACATCATCTCAAGAATATTTAATACATGGTTATCTTTTTGAGGATGTGAAGATGGTATGCAAGGTTTCTGTTTCTTTTTTTTTTTTTTAACCAAAAATAGTGTCTAAAGTGAAATTTGAATTTATGACCAAGGTCATTTTCCTTTAATACATAAAAAGAAACATGACATTACAACTATAACACTAGAACGGATTTAGGAGACTCAGCACTACTCCTTATTTTGCAACTGAAAGCAAGTTATTTAACCTTTCTGGACCTCAATTAACCTGTAACCATGCACAAGTCTAGTCTCCTTAGGAAAAAAAGAAGCAAATCATCTAAAATGTTTTGTTTCTATGGGCTGCGCCAATGGGCAAAGTGTCATTACTGAGTTCAACAGCCCAGATAGTTTAGGATCAATTTATCATATAGAACATTAAAAAAAAAAAATTCACGGACACATTAATCATCTAATTAGGTTCTTCAAATAAATTGGTATATTTTACCATACAACTTTCAGATTTTCATTTAGAAACAAAAGCTATAATCAATATCTAAAACAAAAATGTTTCAGGCATGATTCTCATAAAACTGCAGAGTGGTCTTATCTGTTACCTATTTTCTTTCCAAAGATGTCACACAATTTAACTTCATCTGGACGGCAGCCATAAAAAGAAAATCAAACAAACAAAAAACAGAAACAAACTGAAAAGAAGAATATATAATAATAATTCAGGTATGTAGATCAGCCAATTTATCCTTCCATTTAGTTAGGATGCAGGAAATAGCCAGAGAAAGCAAGCTTACATTCTGTCTGCTTACCCTGGAGGGAAAAAACAGACCAGGTGAATTGAGGCATTTCAAAATGCCTCTACATTATCCTAGAGGACAAAGATATTCATTTATGAACACTTTACTTGGGGGAAATTATCTTTATTAAGATAGCATTTACTTAAAAACAATTTGCCATTCATTTTTCCTTGTTGCTACAAAAGTATAAATTAAAGCTTTTTTGAAAAATCCCTTAAAATAACTGCTACATGACTGGGAACTAATCTCCTGGATAAATACCAATTAACTAGATAATAGACCTGGTTTTAACCTAGGATGAGTTCCATACTCTGATAATTACCTACATATAAAGTAATATCACTGAATTGCAGAAATAATTTGCTATTAGAAATAATTATCTTGTGACCCAAGATCATCAGACACTTTTGGAAATCTCAGTGTAAAGATAAAAATTTATGCAATAAATACAACATATGTAGAAGCTGTATAATTATTTAGGAATCAACTAAATGTACCTTAGATAGTTAAGAAACTATGTGGTAGAAAGCTGAATTTTAAATCCCTTAATTGTTTTGGATAAATAAGGATACCCTAATGGGTAAAACTGGAATTATTAAAGATCATCAGAATGGTCACATGTTTATTATTAAGAACAATTCCAGGAAGAGCTAGGTAGAATTTTTAAATGATATTGGAATGTCAAATTTTAGTTACTGCAATTATTTGAATTATATACCATTCACTCTCTCAACAAACATTTATTGGTTACTTATTGTATCCACAGTATTTACTACAATGGAATCTAAGTAAAATATAAAGAAGTGTAATAATAGGCTGCCTTCGTTGTGACTGGCAATGGGAAATTTTATGTGAGTGGCGTGAAGGCATACAACAAAATGAATGTAATGTAATTTACTGGCTGAAGTGGAATAATAATTATTGGGAAGGTAGACATAAAATTAGTGGAGAATGAGAACAATACTGAATGCAATAGGAAGCACTTGGGTTTTATTTTGGAGGCATCTGGAGTTATGGGAATTCGCATATCTGGAGAGACAGCAAAAAGCATCATTTTAGATATATTCATTTTAGGTAAATCGATTAGAAAGGAGGGCAGTTCTCTCCACAGTGAGGTATATGGCTCAGGTTATGGACTTGGCAATTCAAATGATCATGAAATGACTGAAATGATGGCACCTGCCCAATAAAATAATACAATCTGATTATAATAAATAAGGAGAAGAAAGTAAAAGAAAGATTCACAGAACTGGAGATGTCAGGAGGTAAATTCTGTTTTGAAGAGGAAAACAGGAAGGTAATTTTATATTTGTTAGGTTTGAGATAATGTTTATTATGGAATTTTTCCCTGTCAATAATATATGACTACCGTCTCCATCACTACCTCTGCCATCATCAACATCAATTCTACTATCTTTACCTTTCCACCATCACTTCTACCCCTCCTACCCATCACAATCTTTCTCCATCTTCATCATCTCTACGGTCTCCAACACCAAACAAGAATCATAACCATTGCATTTACTGAATGTTTACCACCTTAAAGGTAATGTATTAAATGCTTCTTATTTAATCCTCATGACTGGTGCTTTATAAAGTGAGAATACTGGAATCTAAGGCACAGATAAGTAATTTGCCTGCACTCATAAGCTGGTAATTAAAACGGGCAGGTTTCACAAATACCACAGGTCTCACCTATAAGTGGGAGCTAAACATTGAGTACACATGGACACAAAGAAGGGAATAATAGACGCTGAGGCCCATTTGAGAGTGGAAGGTGGGAGGCAGCTGAGGATGAAAAAACTACCTATCAGATACTATGCTGATTACCTGAGAGACAAAATTATCTGTACACCAAACAGCCACAACACGCAATTTACCCATGTAACAAACCTGCACATTTACCCCTTGAACCTAAAACAAAAGCTGAGAAAAAAAAAAAAAGGCAGCATTCAAACCTGAATAATTCTGATTCCAAAAGCAATAGTTTTTTCAATATTTGCTACTTCTCTAGAAACATAGGCAATGAATTATAACTAAAATATGTGTGCAATGTATAAGTAGGTATGGTTAATTGGAAGGAACAAATGTTTGCATTTGATAAAAATGAACATTGAGGCAGTGGCTGGATGCACAAGCGGAAATAGCTTTAGAGATATAAAGCTTTAATTTGAGGGAGAGTGTCACATCTGGAGCTACATGACTTGGGAGTGACTCACTTAGAGCCAGGCTCGAATCAATGAGAGGAGACAATCAAGATAAAGAAGTCGAAAGGCCAGGCATGGTGGCTCACGCCTGTAATCCCAGCACTTTGGGAGGCTGAAGTGGGTGGATCACGAGGTCAGGAGCTCAAGACCAGCCTGGCCGAGATGGTGAAACCCTGTCTCTACTAAAAAATACAAAAAAAATGAGCTGGATGTGGTGGCGGGCGCCTGTAATTCCAGCTACTCGGGAGGCTGAGGCAGAGAATTGCTTGAACCCAGGAGGTGGAGGTTGCAGTAAGCTGAGATAGCGCCACTGCACTCCAGCCTGGGGGACAGAGCAAGACACTGTCTCAAAAAAAAAAGAAGTCAGAAAGGCAAAGAGATGGATCTGTGTGATACTCCCATAGGAATAAGGCAGAAGGAATAAAACAAGCCAGGTAAAGAGTCGTGGGTGACAAATGGTAGTGTGTCACAGAAGCTGGAAGAGGACATCATTTAAATAAAACACAATTCAACAGATGGTCAAGACCTCAATATTCAGTGAAATATTAGTGGGCTTCAGACGATACAAAAAAGGGGCACTAGCTAATATAAAGCTTATAGTTATATTTGCATGATGCCTGTTTAATCATTACACTACTTTAACAAGATTCCACCCTGTAGACAATTATTAATTAATGAATTTGTTCCTAAAGGTTTCCCTTTTTGCTATCATCGTGCAGCCTAAATTTATCAATCAAGTGTCTTATATAGAGTGTTCAGATAATTTTGCTGTCCAAATCAGGACACACTTGAGAGTGAAAGTTGATGCTATATATAATTATGCTGAGACAACAGGTGTAACTGGGAGGGCTTCAAGTAAATCAATAGGATTACCTTAGTCATATATCTATGAAAAAGACATTTTACTATACAGTCCAGGATTTGTAGCTACCTCGGTTCTAATCCTGTCTCAGGTACTCTGTAGCTGTGTATAATTTTATAAAGTAATTATAGCCATACCTATTTAGGGAGGTGATTGGGAAAAATACATGCGATGCCAAGAAAGCATTGAATCTACTACTGAGCACATAATAAATCGTCAATTTATGTTAGCTTTTATTTGAAGAATCTTTCTTTATGTGCCCAATGGGACTTCTCATTTAGGCACTTAAAAAAATTGCTGAAAACTTATGACACAAACAAATTTTGGAGACAAGGTATTTCACCACTATCCACTCTTTCCTGAAAACAAAAAGAAGTCAGAACACACTTTTTTTTTTTTTTTTCAACACAATCCATTCTCCAAACAGGAGCCAATAATAAGCTTTTGAAGACAGAGATTGACATGAATCAGCTTGCTTTGTTAATTTCTGTATTAGGGAAGTTCAGAAGACATTAAAAGTGTTAGGCACCTAGGTGTCCCTATTACTCTGTTTGGAGAACTGTTGGAGGGTTGTTGGAATGTTGCAAAGTATCCATAAATCTGTATGTCCACTAAGTGTTGTCTATAAACACATGTTTAATGTGACAACAAACAAGTTAATGTACATCTTACTAGGAATACTAAAAAAAATTCATCAAAAGCTTCAGGGATTTGTGCTATTATGCTTTTTTACTCCATCAATTTTTCTTAGACTTTCTGTTACCATCTTGAGTAGAGTGCTTGGAAGTTCCTGAAAGTTGTTGCCCCAAAAAGAATGCTAATATTCATAGAGTTTCAGAGCCATTTGACTGGAGCAAGGGTCAACAAACTTTTTCTGTGACAGGATAGATAATAAATATTTTAGGCTTTGTGGACTATACAGTTTGTGTTACAACTATTCAAACTCTGCCCTTGTAATGTGAAAGTAATCATAAATGATAAATAAATGAGTATGGCTCTGTTCCACTAAAACATTATTTATAACACTGAAATTTAAATTTTATGTAATTTTGACATGTCATAAAATATTATTTTTCTTTTGATTATTTTCAACCATTTGAAAATGTAAAAACACTTCTTGGCTGATGAGCCATACCAAACCGGCAGCATGCTAGATTTGGTTAGCAGGCCTTAGTTTGGTGACCCATGGACTAGTGGATTTGCTTAGCCAAGCTGACACAACCAGGGAGAAAAGTCCCAGTGATTTACTTTGGAATTATCAAAGTAGGTCATAAGTCATTAGTTAATAGAGAAGTACTGAAAGTCACAAATAATATATTTGAATAACTTTTCTAGATTTATTTTTTTCTTAGAACATCTGACATGGTATTTTTAGATGTGTGTTCTTTTCATACTTCTCTACACTGGTATACACAAATTCTAATGTCAAGTGTTCCATGAGTTTCTAAACATATGCTGCTTAAAAACATACGGCAGATTTTAATGTTCTTTCTTAATCTTAGAATTACAATAACTGGAATGAAAGGGAAATTGTACCTTTTAAAATAATTTTTATGCCAGCTTTGCACTCATAAAATTGTATTACCATCATTGTAATATATCCACTGATTTACATAATACCTAACTTATCTAAAATGCATAATTCTGAATATTCACAAAAAGATCAGTTAAAAATTCTAACACCTTCAAGATAAGACTTTATAAATATCAAAGAACAGGAAATCTGTTCTGTAATTTCTCCTGATTTAGGATACGCAGATTCAGACATCATGTTCTCGTAAACTAGCAGGATGGATCTCATCTGATAGGTGTACTTCTTCATGAAAATGCACTTTCCACTACTGGAAAAAAAAAGACATTTAATGCAAAACTAGGGACTCAACAAGCAGGCCCTTTATAAGGAAAAAAAAAAAAAAAAAGAAAGAAACTTTTAGGATTAAAATGCTACCACAGTAGCTTATCACCTATAGTTTCTTCTTTCACTCCAGAAAACACCATTTCCATTAAGCATTTAGTTTCTGTTGCAATAGTGATTTCTTGGGAAAGTTTTAAAATGTACTTCGTAATTTTTCTCACTACATTAACTGACATTACAGGTACCCGAGGCTTCTGGAAATATTGCTGAAGTGAAAACACCACCAACAAAACTGCTGTAAATGAGTTTTCTCCACTTCATTTGCAGATAAAAGCTTAAGATGCTCTCACCTTTTCCTAATTTCAGAATCCACAGTCATCTGCCTCTTCTTTTGGGGAGGTGGTAGCGGAAGTTCCTCTTGAGCATGTTTTACCAGGATTTGTTCCCTTGTGGTCACCATAGTTACTGTTTCCATTACAGTTGTCTGTGTTAGTGATGGCTGAGTGGTGGTGACAGCCTGTGAAATCTGCGAGAAGTATTGAAACAGAGGTCAGACGCTGCTCGAAAGACTTCAGTAAAGACTGCTTGGAGTGGAAAAGGAAGATAATGAGAAACTGTTCTTGCTTGTTGGTAGATTGACCTTCAGATCAAAATAGCAACATACTGAAGCCTAATAAAATTGTTTTATCTGACTTAAGTTAGGTTGACTGAAATAGCAAAGGCAAGTAATCTCAACATCGAAAGTAAATTTAGTGCCCCTTCAATATAGTGGTCAAACTGTAGGAAATAAGGGGTGGGGGCAAAGGAGAAAACTGTAGAGTATAATTCATTCTGATAGTTAATTCTACATGCTGTTTAAAATGTTTACATTAATATGAATTTTACTAACATATATCAGTACCAATTCTATTGCCAAGCACATTTAAAATGCTTATTAATAGTTTGTAGAATACTTTTGGTTATCATATACATTGATTATTTTCCGTTATACATTTTTAAATAAAATAATTTAAACTTGGTAATGAACGACTCTTTAATCAAATAAGTGAAACATCTTTTAAAATTACAATAAAAAATTAACATAAAGTACCTATTAGTCCATATATATCTTTATGTTGAATGTTATTCAAATACTAAAAAACACACTACTTGTTTGATTTAAATTAGTGATTATGTTCAAATATTTGAGTTCCCAAATTCATCACTGGAGACACTTCTTGGTTTAGAATCTCAATTACCTCCTGTTCATACTTTTGGCAGCGGGCGGGGGGCAACAGTTCATCCATCTTTGGAATAATACATTTTGTGAGCCAAGACATGAGAGGCCATCACTTCAATACGCAGGCATTACAAGATAGACAAGTCATATAATGGTGAGATAGTCATTCCTTATCATATTCTCCGTCTCACAGAGCTCCTCTCATGATGATTGTAACGTTACCTCTTGGGATGGTAATCATTATCCTTCTGGTAATCCAACTTATTTGCAAGGTCTGTTTCCAAGGAAATCACAAGAGGCCTGCATTGAAACTGCCTTTAGTTACAAGCATAGGAGCAGGGATCTGGCTGGGTCAAGATTCATTTTAGCAATTTTCCTGAATTTGCCAAGAGGTAAGGGAAGGGTTTGTAGTAATCTCCCAGTCCTCATTCAGGAGGACTGATTCCTTTCATGTGAGGAAATGGGAAAAGCCTCAGGATCTTCTTATTTCAGCTTCCAAATTGGCAATGAACAGTGAAGGAATGAAATCTTTTCCATGATGTCTTAAGTAAAAATTGCTTTGACATATATAACTTAAAAAGGCTACCTTCTGTTGAAGACACATCTTTACATATGTGAGGGCCTGAAGGATTTCCATCTTGGTAGGCTAAAAGGATATGAGAGTTACAGTTTCTACATTTGCCAAGCACAGGTTTTATCTTCTCTAGGATCTCCATAGATTCATTATTTAGAATAAATCACTGAACCTCAAACAACTTTAATTATAATCTATTGACAAGTTATGTCAAGACGAAAGCAGAAAGCAACATAGCTCTAAAAAAAGCTTAAAATAGAAACTCAAACATTGCACCCAACACAAAATGACCATTATGTGATAAAATTAGATTTCTAGTCAAAAAGAAAATGTAGTTTTTAGTAGGATTCCAAGAGCATTTATTTTTTTAATTTGAATATTTTTTAACCATGAGAAAACTTTCTTTGCAAAGAAAATGTAGTTTTTAGTAGGATCCCAAGATAATTTGTTTTTTCATTTGAATTTTTTTTAACCATGAGCAAACTTTCTTTGCATACAGTGGTGGCTAGAAGATAATATTTTGCAGATTAAGAAAACACCTAATTTTAAAAATAGAGACAAGAGATTCTCAAATTACGAAGCTAATTTATGCAGTTATATCTAATCTTATAGAACATTTGTGCTACTAAAAATTTGGCTCTTAGTTTCTGTAATATTAATATTTTCTTGATATCTACTTATAAAATTAGATAGATGTGCCCATGGAGGGTACAGGGAAATGACAACATGATATACTGTGAAGCTGCATTTAAAAATATACTAAACCTTATAAGAAAGAAAAATGAATCATTTTTAATAAAAGAGTAGTAAGACATGAGTCTGTAATTGTCCTATATAATAATCACTACTACACTGTAATTGAAAAATACTACTTCATTTCCTTTGGGATGGAGAAATAAGAAAACTGTGCATTCCCCCTGTAAATATAGGGTAGAACCCATTACATATAACAAATTAATAATCACTCTCAAAACCCACTTCATATAATCAGAATAAAAAACAATCAGCCATGCACTAAATTTCCTTATGGCTTCTAGTTACTGACTGTAAACACTTAATTATGTGTTAGAATCATTAGGAAATATAGACAGGAGAGGGACTATGAAGGCCATTTAACATAACCTCCTGATTATTACAGAACTCACTACTCCCTGAAACAAAAAGATCCTTTCTTAGCATGGAAGCAAACTTTCCCCATTGGGAAAGACGTTCTTAACAACCAGAGGAATCCTGCCTTATTAAGTCTTCCTCTTGTTAAAACTTGTTTTGAACTCTGAAAGAAAGCAGAGTAAGTTGAGTATCATTTCTACCTGACAGTCTCAAATATTTGAAATCTAATAATCATGACCCTGAAAAATATCTTTTTCAAACTCTATAATGCCAGTTATTTGCTAGAAGTAGATCTAATTTGATTCGTCATCCAAAACCAATGTTTCTTGGCTTTGGACACCATAGTCAATCAAAGAATTCTAAAACTATGTAAGTTATTCAGCCGCTGAACCACAAGGTTTCTATAAAATTCTAATGTTTATTGAATATATATTCACTAAAGGACATTCAGAAATGAGTAAAATAGAAACTCCATATTTAGGAACCTTACGGTAAAATAGGGAAGATGATAATCACGAAAATAACTGTGAAGATGAATGCCACGTGAAAAATACCAGTATGCAAAATAATTACAGACACCAAACATACAGT
Source organism: Symphalangus syndactylus (assembly GCF_028878055.3). Taxonomy (NCBI): domain Eukaryota; kingdom Metazoa; phylum Chordata; class Mammalia; order Primates; family Hylobatidae; genus Symphalangus; species Symphalangus syndactylus. The sequence goes on from NC_072447.2 coordinate 46,674,330, forward strand.
AATCAAGTAATTTTCTCTTTAAATGTTATGAAAACAGATTTCTCTCAGGTAGCATTTTAACATTTAGATTTAATTTGATGCTGAAGGCTAGATACAATATTTATCCTTGTTTATAGGGTCTTTATAACAGTAGATTTTGGAAACAACCTCATGTCATAGATGATGGTTTAAGTAAATTATGGTATATGAATGTAGATGGAGTATTATATTTCAAATATTTTAATGTCACTGGAAAATGTTTGCTTTACAGTATTGAGTAAACAATGCTAGACATAAACATTGGTTGGTTTTTGACAGAGAAAGTAGAGATAATTTCCGTTGTACAAGCTATATTTCTGTATTCCTTTAGTTACCAAATTTCTTCTATAAGATATTATCGCCAAAATGTTGCTTTTATAAGCTCAGAAAAATTTTAAAAGCTTTGCCCAATTGTTGTTTTAAATCTATCATTTCTATTTATATATTAAGATCTATGGAATTATACTCCTGTCACTCAATGCATTAGAATGAGGAAAACTTCAAGCATGGTAAGAATAACTTAGTGTCTTCACTAAAATGTTTAATATGGCAGAGTCAAAACTAGAATGGAATATAGTTAGGCCTATATTCAACAATCTTTTTATCTAGCTAATTATACTTTTACTCAGTCACCTTTCTTCGTTTTGATTATAAGTCTATTTAAGACTCTCAAATAATATCATGAAAGGAAAATACATTTCTTTTTAAAATACTATTCATTTTAACTATAAGTTAATTTCCCTAGTAAAAATGGGAAATCATTTAGAAATACTTGTCTTTACATTTGGGAGCTGATTCCTCTTAGAGTGGTTATAAGTAGAGGCCTTGGAGCCAGTCTCCACAATTATTAAACACCAGATCCATAGTTTATACACTGTGACATTTGGGGCTGGTTGGTTCTTATCACAAATCTGTGCATTATTTTCTTCATATTTAAAGTAGGAGTAACACATTTCTTCACAGGTGTGTTACAAGCAAAGACAGCTTTATGGGCTGGTAATTTATGCAGTTGCCCAGAGCCCCCGCTCAGGAGGCTTCCACGCTTGTTTTCAAGCTCTACTTCCACTGTCTTGAAATTCTTAGGTTTTGAACAGGAAGCCCTTGTTTTCCGTTTGCACTGGGCCCACAAATTATGTAGCCAGTCCTGGTTTTGAGAATTAAATGACATAATACCTTAATAAAATAAGTGCTCTATAATGGTAAATATCAGCAGTAACCACTATCTTTTCTAAACGCTCAGGGAAATTTGAAGAATTTTTCTATAGTCAACCTTCTTACTCATAAGATTACGTATGTTAAAAAAATCTGAACTTTAAAATTTACATTTTCTCATTCTGAGAAAAATTGGAAGAGAATTTGCCAGCATCCTGATATTATTCCAGGGTGTGCCTCTTCTTGCAGTAAGATCGTGTTATTTGGATAGGCGTGGAAAAAAAAAACTATGCTCAAGCAATGAAGTTCTTTCTTTCCATCTTCTCTTCCACTTGTTTCAAAAATGCACATTTAAAAAAAGACATATAAGTACATCTAAGCAAATTTAAAGAATATAAAAGGACGTACAATGAAATAAAATACTTTTTTTCTACCACTGTCTCCAGTTTGTTAGGAATCTCTACAAGTCATGTATAACTTAACGACTGGGACACATTCTGAGAAATTCATCCTTAGACAATTTTGTCCTTGTACGAACACCATGGAGTGTAGTTACACAAACCTAGATGGTACAGACTACTATACAGCCAACCTATGTGGTATAGCTTATTGCTCCTAGCTACAAACCTGTACAGGATGTGACTATACTGAATAGTGTAGGCACAATGGTAAGTATTTGTGTATCCAAACATATCTAAAGGTGCAATAAAAATATGATAGAGAGTTGGGCATAAAACAATCTTTAGAAAATTTTTTAAAAACCCACAAAATTATACCAACAACACTCTTGGACCACAGTGCAATAAAAACAGAAATCAATGTTAAGAAAATTGCTCAAAACCATACATTAAAATGGAAATCAAACAAACTACTCCTGAATGACCTCTGGGTTAATAATAAAATTAAGGCAGAAATCAAGAAATTATCTGAAACTAATGAAAATTTTAAAAGATGTAACATACCAGAATCTCTGGGACACACCCAAAGCAGTGTTAAGAGACAAGCTTATGGCACGAAACACGCATATCAAAAAGTTAGAAGGATCTCTAATTACAAAACGAACATCACAAGGAACGAGAGAAACAAGAGCAAACTAACCCCAAAGCTAGAAGACAGGAAATAACCAAAATCGGAGCTGAACTGAAGGAAAATGAGATGCAAAAAAGCATAGAAAAGTCAATGAATCTAGGAGCTGGTTCTTTGAAAGAATTAATAATAAAGATAGACCACTACCTAGACAAAGAAAAAAAGAGAGAAGACTCAAATAAACACAATAAAAAATGACAAGGGGGATGTTACCATTGACCCCACAGAAATAGAGAAAACCCTTAGAGACTATTCATAATGAACACCTCTATGCACACAAGCTAGAAAACTGAGAGGAAATGGATAAATTGCTAGAAACATACAACTTTCCAAGTTTGAACCAGGAAGAAATAGAATCATTGAACAGACCAATAATGAGTTCCGAAATTAAATTAGGAACAAAAAGCCCACCAACCAGAAAAAGCCCAGGACCAGACAGATTCACACCTGAATACTAACAGATATAGAAGGAAAAGCTGGTATCATTCCTACTGAAACCGTTCCATAAAATTGAGGAGCGGCTCCTTCCTAACTGATTCTGTGAGGGAAGCACTGTCCTGATACCAAAACCTGACAGACACACAACAACAAAAAAAGAAAACTTCAGGCCAATGTCCCTAATGAACATAGATGCAAAAATAGTCAACAAAATACTAGCAAACCAAATCCAGCAGCACACCAAAAAGCTAATCCACCATTATGAAAGAGCTTCTATCCCAGGGTTGCGAGGTTGATTCAACATACACAAGTCAATAAATGTGATTCACCACATAAACAGAACAAAAAATCAAAAACCATATGATCATTTCAGTAGACATACAAAAGACATCCTATAAAATTCAACACCCTTTCATGTTAAAAATCCTCAACAAGCTAGGCACTGAAGGAACATATTTCAAAGTAATTAGAACCATCTTTAAAAAGTCCACAGCCGACATTATACTGAATGTGCAAAAGCCAGAAGCATTCTACTTGGAAACTGGCATAAGACAAGTGTGCCCTCTCTTACAAATCTCATTAAACATAGTACTAGAAATCCTAACCAGAGCAATCAGGAAAGAGAAATAAAGGCAATCCACATACGAAGAGAGGAAGTCAAATTATCCCTGTTTGCAGACGATGAGATTCTATACTTTGGCCGTAGTCTCTGCCCAAAAGCTCATTGATCTGATACACAACCTCAGCAAAGTTTCAGAATCCAAAATCAATGTATAAATATCACTAGTATTCCTACACACCAACAACATTTAAGCTAAGGCCAAATGAAGAACACAGTCCCATTCACAATTGTCAAAAAGAAATAAGATACCTAGGAATACAGCTAACCAAGGAGGTGAAACACTGCTAAAATGAGAATTACAAAATATTGCGCAAGTAACTCAGAGATAACACACAAAAAATGGAAAAATATTCTATGCTCATGGAAGAATTAATACTGACAAAATGGCCATAATGTCTAAAGCATTTTTTAATTCATTGCTATTCCCAAAAAACTACCAATAACATTCTTCACTGAATTAGAAAAAGACTATTTAAAAATTCATATGGAGCCACTAAAAGAGCCAGAATAGCCAAGGTAATCCTAAGCAAAAAGAAAAAAGCTGGAACCATCCCACTGCCTGACTTCAAACTATACTAAAAGGATATAGTCACCAAAACAGCATGGTACAAAAAACAGACACATAAACCAATGGAAAAGAATAGAGAGTCAAGAAACAAGGCTGCACACCTACAACCATCTGTTCTTCAATGACATCAACAAAAACAAGCAATGGGGAAAGGACTGCCTATTCATTGGACCCCTTACTTACACCATATACAAAAATTAACCCGAGGTGAATTAAAGATTTAATCTAAAACCAACAACTATAAAAACCTAAGAAGATAACCCAGGTAATGCCACTCTGGACATTGAAACTGCAAAGACTTCATAACAAAAACATCAAAAACAATTGAAAAAAAAAAACAAAAATTGAAAAATGGGACTTCATTAAATTCTACACAGCAAAAGAAACTATCAACAGAGTAAACAGACAACCTGCAGAATGGGAGAAAAATTTTTGCAAACTTTGCATCTGACAAAGGTCTAATATCCAGAATCTACAAGGAACTTAAATTTACAAGCAAAAACCAAACAACACCATTAAAAAGTGGGCAAAGGACATGAACTCTTTTCATAAAAAGACATACATACAGAAAACAATCATATGAAAAAACGCTGAACATCACTAATCATTAGAGAAGTGCAGATCAAAACCACAATAAGATACCATTTGACACCAGTCAGAATGGCTATTATTAAAAAGTCAAAAAATAACAGATGCTGGCAAGGCTGCAGAGAAAAGGGAACGTTTATTGCACTGCTAATATTATTGTAAGTTAGTTCAGCCACTGTGGAAAGCAGTTTGGTGATTTCTCAAAGAGCGTAAACAAGAATTACCATTCGAAACAGCAATCATCATTATTGGGTATACCAAGAAGAATATAAATCCCTCAACCCTAAAGACACATGCACATGTATATTTTATTGCAGCACTATTCACAATAGCAAACACATGGAATCGGCCTAAATGTCCATCAGTGGTAGACTAGATAAGGAAAATGTGGTACATATACACTGTGGAATTCTATGCAGCCATGAAAATGAGATCATGTTCTTTGCAGCAACATGGATGAAGCTGGAGGCCATTATCCTAAGCAAACTAACACAATAACAGAAAACCAAATACCACATTTTCTTACTTCTAAGTGGGAGATAAACATTGAGAACACACGGACTCAAAGAAGGGGACAACAGACACTGTGGCCTACGCGAGGCTCGAGGGTAAGAGGAGGGTGAGGATTAAAAAAACTACTTATTGGGTACTATGCTTATTACCTGTGTGATGAAATAATCTGTACACCAAACCCCTGTGACATGCAATTTATCTATATGACAAACCTCCACATGTACCTCTGAAGCAAAAATAAAAGTGAAAAATAATATAGTATTCTAATCTTATGAGACCACTGTCATATATGTGGTTCATCGTTGACTGAAATGTTGTCACGCAGCATATGAATGTAGTTTCAATTACCAACTATTCAGCTATTCTTTAATTTTAAATTCATTTTGTTTATGCTGTTATTTTATCATATGGTTTGGCTCTCTGTCCCCACCCAAATCCTCATGTTGAATTCTATCTTCAGTGTTGGAGGAAGGGCCTGGTGGGAGGGGACTGAATCATGGGTGTGGTCCTCCCCCTTACTGTTCTCCTGATAGAGTTCTCATGATATTTGTTTGTTTAAAAGTGTGTGGCAACCCTTGCCAGATTGTGGCCAGTCTGCTTCTTTAAGCGGGACCCTGATCCATCCTCCTCACTGGGTGGGACCTCCCTGTGGGGGCTTCAGCCATTTCACACAGGATTCTACAGATAGAGCTCTGATCTCTCCCTGGGACAGAGCTTCTCGGAGGAAGACCAGCTGCCATCTCTGCAGTTCTTTGAAACTAATGAGAACAAAGAGACAATTTATCAGAATCTCTGGGACACAGCTAAAGCAGTGTTAAGAGGGAAATTTATAGCACTAAATTCTCACATCAAAAAGCTAGAAAGATCTTAACAGCAAAACATCTCAATTAAAAAAATTAGAGAACCAAGAGTACACAAACAAGAAATAACCAAGATCAGAGCTGAACTGAAGTAGATAAAGACATGAAAAACCCTCCAAAAAACTAAATGAATCCAGGAGCTGGTTTTTGGAAAAAAAATAAAAATAAAAAAGGTAGACTTCTAGCTAGACTAATAAGGAAGAAAAGAGAAGAATCAAATAAACACAATGAAAAATTAGAAGACGAATATCACCAATGATTCTACAGAAATAGGAACAACCATCAGGGAATACTATAAACACCTCTATGCACATGAACTAGAAAATCTAGAGGAAATGGATGAATTATTGAACACATTTCCCCCACCAAGAATAAATCATAAAGAAAATGAATTGCAGAATAGATCAATAATGAGTTCTGAAACTGAGGCAATAATCAATATCCTACCAACCAACAAAAGCCCAGGTCCAGATGGAATCATAGCTGAATTCTACTAGTGCTACAAAGAAGAGCTGGTATCATTTCTACTGAAACTATTCCAAAAAATTGAAAAGAAGGGACTTCTCCCAAACTTATATTATGAGGTCAGCATCATCCTGATGCCAAAACCTGGGAGGGAGGGAGGGAGGGAGGGAGGGAGAGAGAGAGAGAGAAAGAAATGAAAGAAATGAAAGAAAGAAAGAAAGAAAGAAAGAGAAAGAAAGAAGGAAGGATGGAAAGAAAGAAGGAAAGAAGGAAGGAAGGAAGGAAGGAAGGAAGCAAGGAAAAGCAAACTGCAGACTAATATTCTTGATGAACACTGATGAAGAAATTCTCAATACTGGAAAACCAAATCCAGTAGCATATCAAAAAGCTTATCCACCACAATCAAGTTGGCTTCATCCCCAGCATGCAAGGTTGGTTTTACACATGCAAATCAATACATGTGATTCATCACATAAAAAGAACAAAAGACAAAATCCACATGACTATCTCAATAGACAACCAAAAGGTATTTAATAAAATTCAACATCCCTTCATGTTAAAAATTCTCAATAAACTAGGTATTGAAGGAACATACCTCAAAATAATAAGAGCCATAAATTATAAACCCACATCCAAATGGGCAAAAGCTAGAAGCATTCCCCCTGAAAACTGGCACAAGATAAGGATGCCATCTCTCACCACTTCTTTTCAACGTAGTATTGGAAGTTCTGGCCAGGGCAATCAGGGAAGAGAAAGAAATAAAGCGTATTCACATAGGAAGAGAGGAAGTCAAATTATTTTTGTATGCAGATGACATGAACCTATATCCACAAAACCCCATTGTCACAGCCCAAAAGCTAAGACTTCAAACTATACTACAAGGTTGCAGTCACCAGAACAGCAGGGTACTGGTACAAGAACAGACACATAGACCAATGGAACAGAATAGAGAACTCAGAAATAAGACCATGCACCTACAACCATCTGATCTTTGACAAACCTGAAAAAACAAGCAATGGGGAAAGGACTCCCTATTTAATACATAGTGCTGGGATAGTCCTATGCAGAAAATTGAAAGTGGACTTCTTCCTTACAATCTATACAAAAATTAACTCAAGATGCATTAAAGACTTAAATGCAAAACCCAAAACAATAAAAACCCTAGAAGAAAACCTAGGCAATAAAATTCAGGACATGGGCGTGGGCAAAGATTTCATGAGGAAAATGCCAAAAGCAACTGCAACAAAAGCAAAAATTGACAAATGAGATCTAATTAAACTGAAGAACTTCTGCACAGCAAGAGAAACTGCCGTCAGAGTAAACAACCTATAGAATGGGAGAAAAGTTTTGCCATCTATCCATCTGACAATGGTCCAGAGTCTACAAGGAACTTAAACAAATTTACAAGAAAAAAAAACAAACAACCTCATTAAAAAGCGGGCAAAGGACATGAACAAACACTTCTCAAAAGAAGACATCCATGTGACCTAAAAACGTGAAAGAAAACTCAACATCACTGATCATGAGAGAAATGCAAATCAAAACCACAATGAGATGACATCTCACGCCAGTCAGAACGGTTACTCTTAAAAAGTCAAAAAACAATAGATGCTAGTGAGGTTGTGGAGAAAAGGGAACACTTTTACACTCTTGGTGGGAGTGTAAATTAGTTCAACCCTTGTGGAAGACAATGTGGAGATTTCTCAAAGACCTAGAGGCAGAAAAACCATTTAACCCAGCAATCCCATTACTGGTTATATTCCAAAAGAATATAAATCATTCTATTATAAAGACACATGCATGTGTATGTTTATTACAACACTATACACAATAGAAAAGACATGGAGTCAACCTAAATGCTCATCAGTGATAGACTAGATGAAGAAAATGTGGTACATATACACCAAGGAATACTATAATGTCACAAACATTAACAAGTCAATTAAACTTCTTTTCTTCATAAATCACTCAGTTTCAGGTATGTCTTTATAGCATTGTAACAGGCTAATAAATTTTCCTTTTATTTTTGACTGATAATTGCAACTTTTAACTTTCCATTTAATTATTTACATATCCTTGCCTTTGTAAGTTGTCATGCTGGAGTAAGAGATTTCGACTTCTTGCCTTTTTAGATATTCTAGTATTTGAATATTTAGATACTTACTAGAAAGATTCAAGCTATAAAGTATTAGTTACCTAATTTAGCATAAAATCTTTATTTTGAAAATACTAATACTTGCAATAACAGGTACCAGTTATGAAGCTTTTTGCATGATCCAGGCATTACAATAAGTGTTTTGAACTGATTATCCGATTCAAAAGATCTAGAATACTCCCTTGCTATGCTGTAAAGCTTTAATAAATGGTAGCTATTATTACCTCACAATGGCCCTAAGAGTAAGTACTAATATTATTCCTATTTTATACATGAAAGAGACCTTGTTTAGGCAGATAAAACTTCTTTGAATGGTGGCTTCCTTTTAAGTGGTGTGTGTTTGTATGCATACACACACATATATAAATTCAGAATATTGAAATTGTAAACAATGGAATGTCATAACTATTATACAGAAGAATTACTCAATGTTAAATATGTTTGGCTCTTGACATGCTATATTGAAATCTGTGCAAAATTAGTCAAAATACACTACACACACACTATCAGGTTGACAATGTGGATCGAGGTTTATCATTACGTTGTTTGTATATGTATATGTAACCCTTTGGAGTGATCAATGAGTTTTAATGGGTATGGAGGAATTGCACTTCTGCAGTTTAAAACGTACTGCATAATAATAGCAACAGCTTTAGATAATAATTGATAGCCATGCTTAAAAACCAACTCCACAGGCATGGTAGCACAAGGCACAAAAATCTGGTAAAGATTTGCATCTCTAAACAAAAGAAAATATTTATATGTTGAACTTTGGGAGAATCCTTGGGCAAAAGATCAGGTGGTCACAAAGGAAGCTGAGTTACTAATCACAAGGATGTAAAATGCTTTATCTTATGAAGTATAGAGGACTTCCCATAGCTGAATGTAGCACACAATGAGTGCCAAAGTTCATAACAGTAGCCTGGTAACTAAAATTTACTATTAATTACTGTCTTGATACTGATAATAAGGTAATAAAACTTCTAGAATAAGTACTGACATTGAAATCATGAGCAAAATTATTGTCTAATACGTAGAAGGCATCATAAGTCATTTGTTTCTTTGAAATAAATATTACATGATAATTAAGAAGGTTTATTCTGTAAAACTGTCTGTCCAATTTAATGTATCTTGTATCAGAAAGAAGAGATGTATGTTGTCTTCTGGATTCATATTAAATGCAGAATTTGAGCAACTGTGTGAATTAACTGCACCTGCAAAAATTCCAAAGCAATGAGATTTAATTTTTCTGATCCATCTGGCCTTCCTCTACACACTATCTAATACTGAAGTAACGAAACACATTCTATAATTAGGGATGGATATTCTCAGGTATAGGTTTAGGAAAAAGACTTGTATTTTTCTTTATGTGTTATTTCATTTTTTTGTCAGGAGATAATAGGCGTATCATACAGATGTTTAGCATTTTGTCTTTATGGTATTTTAATGACATACTCGATGAATACAGAGTAATAATTTCATAAGTAAGTCTCCTTTGAATAGGGGTAGGATTTTACTATCGTTATTTTTTAGCTGCCTCTCCAGTGGAGAAAGTAGGAATCTTCTTCACTAAGTACTCCAGAGTTTCACATAAAAGCTAAGAGAAACATATCAAAGACATTTAGAACTCGATGGCCACTATAGAAATCTGCCTAGCTTACCTTTCTTTTAAATTTATAAATAAAGAATCAGAGATTCCAAGAGTTAACTCAGACTCAATGTATTACATTTTTTAGCGCTTACTACATTTTATATTGCTAAAGACAATGCATTTACAAGGTAAAACCTATTGCACTGATGTACACGGCCCATTCTCAAATACCTATTATAGTTGGAGGTAGCAAAATGATACAGTTAATTTCCAAAGTTATTTGAGATGTAACTTCAAATTTTCTTCTCTATTTTTTTTTATTATTTTTTGAGACGAAGTCTCGCTCTGTCATCCTAGCTGGAGTGCAGTGGCATGATATCGGCTCACTGCAACCTCCACCTCCCGGGTTCAAGAAATTCTCCTGCCTCAGCCTCCCAAGCAGCTGCAATTACAAGCGCCTGCCACCACACCTGGCTAATTTTTTTGTATTTTTAGTACAGATGGGGTTTCACCATGTTGACCATGCTGGTATCAAACTCCTGACCTCAGATGATTTGCCTGCCTCATCCTCCCAAAGTACTGGGATTACAAGCGTGAGCCACCACGCTTGGCCAACATCAAATTTTTCTAATAAAACCTTTAACCTGAGAAATTACCCAAAAGATGTTCTGAAATTTAAGGGAGCTAATTCTATGAACTTAAGTAAAAAGGGAACACAAAATAAGTAAGGTATTTTTATTTTACTTCTAGTTTTCAAAAAATCATTTTCTTTTTTTTTAATTGGCATCAGGCTTACTAGTCTTGGAGAGCTTTCAGGAAGTAATGAAAAGGGCTTTTAACTAAAAAGGCTTAGAGTATTTTTAATTAAAATTAGTGGGCAAAAAAGACGAGAGGCAACCCATTTGCAACTATATCCCTCTTGTACAAAGAGGTCTACAAAATTTTGCTCTGAGAATGGGTACACCCAGAACGTGAACATAAAATATTTTATGAAGGCTTAAAATAGAGGATCTTTAAAGAATGAGAATGGACTCGGAAAAGAAGAGCATATAAAGAAATTTTCTTCTTGGTACATTTGTATATTTTTATTTGCATATTGGATATAATAAAAAGCACTGGCTTATCATTTACAGTTATGTTTCATATTAGTATTTGATAGGAGTTTTAAATCTCTCATCAGGTGCTTGCTTCGGCAGCACATACAATAAATCTCTCATCAGGATATAGATGATATAGAAGATACACATAATTATATAATAATCATTTTCTCTTTTTGGGCATCCTTGAATGTAGGCACAAACATATACAGCATAAACCTGAACTGCCATGCACAAGAAGAGGCAAATTCTGAGCATATATATTTTATCTTAAAGAGGTGCTCACAGTTGAGAATGTTGCAAAAATTATTGTTAGCAATACAGCAAAATATTCACAAAATGGGAATGAGATATTTGAACCTTAATAAGTCATACAACTTTCCTTATTCCTGAGAAAGAAGACAATTTAATCTACAAAAAATTCACAAAACTACACAACCTTTACTCATTTGAAAAAAAAAGTATATATATATGCTTACGCCAAAGCACCTGGTGTATAATACTTACTATAAATTACATATTAAATATGATAATTACAATTTATGGTATAATATGGTAATTACAATTACCATATCAAATTTTCAAGCATATGAATAATATACCCTTTCAACAGCACATGTGATTTCAGTCAAATGAGGAAAGTAATGCTTCAAATCACATAAATTATATTTTAGAATATTAATTATAATAAATTTCTTACTATCACATTTATTAAGTTCCAGGGTACATGTATTGGACGTGTATGTTTGTTATGTAGGTAAATGTGTGCCACAGTGGTATGCTGCACCTACAGACCTATCACGTAGATATTGAGCCCAGCATCCATTACCTATTTTTCCTGATGCTCTCCTCCTCTCCCACCAATAGGCCCCAGTGTGTGTTGTTCTCTTCCCTGTGCCCATGTGTTCCCATTGTTCAGCTCCCACTTATAAGTGAGAACATGCAGTGTTTGGTTTTCTGTTCCTGCATTAGTTTGCTGAGAATTACAGCTTCCAGCTCCATCCATGTCCATGCAAAGGACATAATCTCATTCCTTTTTATGGCTGCATACTATTCCATGGTGTATATGTATCACATTTCCTCTATCCAGTCTATCATTGATGGGCATTTGGGTTGATTCTATGTCTTTGCTATTGTGAACAGTGCTGCAATTAACATACAAATGCATGTATCCTTATAATGGGATGATATATATTCCTTTGGGTACATACCCAATACCGGCCTTGCTGGGTATTCCTGGTTCTAGTTCTTTGAGGAATCACCACAATGTCTTCCACAATGGTTAAACTAATTTACATTCCCACCAACAGTGTAAAAGCATTCCCAATTCTCTGCAACCTTGCCAGCATCTGTTGTATCTTGACTTTTTAATAATCACCATTCTGACTGGCGTGAGATAGTGGGCTGAGGCTGATACGGATGAATCGAGAGAAGTAGGCTTCAAAGGTGGGTAATAAAATTCTTCCCTGAGCTAGGGGAGAATGTTCTAACCCAGTGCAAACAAGCTAACAACCATGATGAAACAGGAGCGGATAACAGGAATAACCAGTTTACAGAGGAACGTAAATGACCTGATGGAGCTGAGAAACACAATACGAGAACTCCACAATGCAATCACACTGTCAACACCTGAATAGACCGAGCAGAAGAAAGAATCTCAGAGCCTGAAGACTATCTTGCTGAAATAAGACAGGCAGACAAGATTAGAGAAAAAAAAAAGAACAAAAATGAATGTACAAAACCTCTGAGAAATGTGGGATTATGTAAATTCTGAAGCAAAGACTGTTCCGGGTACTTGAAAGAGATGGGGAGAACGGAACCAAGTTGGAAATCATACTTCAGGATATCGTCCAGGAGAACTTCTCCAACCTAGAAAGCCAGCCCAACATTCAAATTGAGGAAATGCAAGATACTGAGCAGACCAACCCCAAGATACACAATCATAAAATTCTCCAAGGTTTAAATGAAAGAAAAAATGTTAAGGACAGCCAGAAAGAAAGGCCAGGTCACTTACAAAGGGAAGCCCATCAGGGTAACAGCAGATCTCTCAGCAGAAACCCTATAAGCCAGTAGAGATTGGGGGCTAATATTGAACACCCTGAAAGAAAAGAATTTCCAAGGCAGAATTTCATATCCAAAGTAAGCTTCATAAGTGAAGGAAAAATAAAATCCTTTCCAGACAAGCAAATGTTGATGGAATTCGTCACTTATCATATTTCATAATTATGATCAGGACAAAATATATATCGATCAGGACCAAGGCAATTAGAAAAAATTGCACAAATAACAACAAGTGTATATATAAAAAACTGCAGGGAATCAGGATCATTTGAGTTTTTAAAGAAGTCAATCCAGGGTATATTTTCCCTCTTTTCTCATTGTAAGCCTCCAGATAGCAAGAGTTATTATCTCTCCAACATTTAGAAACAAAGTATTTTCTATCTTCTTAGGCTACTTTCTAATCAACTTAAATACCCTCAGCTTCTGTCCAGGTATTATTCAAGTCAAATCTGAGTTTGAAATGCAAGAGAGCAGTCCTCCAAGCTGATGATTTTTTTCACGTTTTGATCTCTTGCCATGCAACTGCTTCATAAGGTCAAAAATGCCTCAAAGCTTTGACCTGAATAGCAATCATACGCACAAGCAGTGTTCTTTATATGAGTACAATTGGATGCCTTTTCATCTCACTCACGATTTCCATACCCTGCCTCACAATAGGTTTTAACCATTATGAGAACTTTGCTCATTCTTTATACTAATAATTTAAAAGAATTTTTGAAACAATTGAGTGTATCATGTGAATAGTCATTAATGAAACTGATTTTTCTCCCACAATCATTATAGAAAATGTACATACAAGTGAGCTTTGTTCTACAAAGTCACAACCTTACAGCCCATATTCTTGGAATTCTTCTTATGTAATTTTAAACAAGGTCAATTTGACATGGATAAAAGAAAATCAGTTGCTCTTATATGATACTATTTCTCTGTTGTCTCTCTTTACCCCCTTTTAATTTGTCTTTTCCTGAGTAGCTCCATATCTATCTTCCTGTGAGCTCAAAAACAACCAGCAAAGATTTGGATCAATCCTATGACAGCATAATTTTTGGAAAGGCAATGAGAGAAAACTGAAACATAAGCATAAGAAAGACTCAAGCTTAGTGTTCTGGGAAACAACTTACATGATGTTAAGTCCTTTTATTTGTTTGTAGCCCACAATAGGAGCGTGTAACAGTTTGAAAATAAAATTAAAAGGAGACAGTGGGCCGGGCGCGGTGGCTCATGCCTGTAATCTCAGCACTTTGGGAGGCCAAAGCAGGAGGATCACAAGGTCAGGAGATCAAGACCACGCTGGCCAACATGGTGAAATCCCATCTCTACTAAAAATACAAAAAATTAGTGGGGCGTCAATGCAGACGCCTGTAGTCCCAGCTGCTACTTGGGAGGCTGAGGCAGGAGAATGGTGTGAACCCAGGAGGCAGAGCTTGCAGTGAGCTGAGATTGTGCCACTGTACTACAGCCTGGGCCATGGAGTGAGACTCCGTCTCAAAAAAAAAAAAAAAAAAAAAAATAGCCTTCCAGACACACTGAACTACATGACTTACATATCAACCTAAACCTTTTTCCCATCAAATGCTTTCTTGTCTATGCCTCCATTTTATCTTCATTGTATCCCTATGAGCAAGTGAAGAGATACATGCTGTAATGCATGTTGGACTTTATTTCATAAAGAACAATGCAAAGCAAAACTAGTATTGTTTTATTACAGAATTATACAAGTTGGAAGACATCAAGTCAATTGTCTAGGTGGTGGTCTCATAATTTTTAGGGAATTAAAAATAAGGCTTCAAATGCTTTTCTACCAATTGGAATAATCAAATCAGTAATATTTTGATGAGATGTACAAATTCATCAAAAAGTGGTCCCATTCCAAGGGAATGAGCATATTTATATACTGTATTCCTAAGAAGCTCTCCCTTTTCACATTTCAGGGAGCATTGTGGAAAACCAGAATGTTGGGATTCACACACATATCACTGTCTATTTTCTTTAAACATTTACTTTAGAATCAGGAGTACATGTGAAAGCTTGTTACATAGGTAAATGTGTGTCACAGGGGTTTGCTTACCAATTATTTCATCACCCAGGTATTAAGCCCAGTATCCAATACTCATATTTTCTGCTCTTCTACATCCTCCCACCCTCCCACCTCAAGTAGATCCCAGTGTGTGTTGTTCCCCTCTATGGTCTGCAGATTGTATCAAAGGCTTAGTAAAGATGTAGATTTTTAGGTCCTTAACATAGCTTATGGATGAGATTTTCTGAGCAAAATGTATAGGAATATGCATTTTAACTAGCTCCTCAGGTGGCTACTATGCAAACTCAAGTTTGAGAACCACTGCATGCAATGCAAATGAACTAGAACATGACCTACGTGTAACTGTTACAACTCCCTAAACGTATCCCTTAAAAGCGATGCATGTCAAAATAACTTTCTTTATCAAATAATGGCAATCTTTCTTAACACAGCAACTGACCAATTTATGGCAGCAATAATCTACGGAAGCAATGGGTACATATGGGAATAATATTAGTGTTGGGTTAAAAAGTATCAAATTGACTAATGTCTCATGTATTTATTACATATACCAATGTATTGCAGAGAAGCCACGGGCAGATCACATAAAATAGGAGGAATCACAATACAGTAGTAAAATTACTATTAGGTCAATTAATTGCTAAAGTGTGTTTAATGGAAAACAAATGGAGTTTGTATTATGTAATGATTGTGTGGGAAATTATTACAATTTATATTCATATTTCTTCAAATTATAATTTTTTAACATAAAATTGGATTAAAAGTAACATTGAACTGTGATGGAAAATCATATAGGCTGGTTTATTATGCTGTCTTAAATTGTATTCCTGGAGGCAATACTACAAACTGCATGTCTTCAAAAGGCATTTCCTAAGTGCTACTTATCAGATGTCAAGTCTCAAAAAAACAAATTCCGCCTACTTGTCTCACTATAGAGGAAATATTTGCCTAAAATCTATTGAATATGGTAGTGTATGCCTGTGCATTGAGCTATGAATTGTGAGTAAAGTTATTCCTTATAATGCAAGACTATGTGGCAGAATATGTTAAATACTATTATATATAATGTTGATATATGGAATGACTACTCATTATTCTACCATCCAACTATGTAAGAAAAAAAAAGGGTTCAACTTTTTTTTTTTTTTTTGAGACGGAGTCTCGCTCTGTCGCCCAGGCCGGACTGCAGTGGCACGATCTGGGCTCACTGCAAGCTCCGCCTCCCAGGTTGACGCCATTCTCCCACCTCAGCCTCCCAAGTAGCTGGGACTACAGGCGCCTGCCACCGCGCCCGGCTAATTTTTTGTATTTTTATAGTAGAGACGTGGATTCACCGTGTTGGCCAAGATGGTCTTGATCTCCTGACCTCGTGATCCACCCACCTCAGCCTCCCAAAGTGCTGGGATTACAGGCGTGAGCCACCGCGCCCGGCCAAGAGGTTCAACTTTTAACAATACCCCATTTTAGTGACTAAATTTTTAAAAATTGTTATAATAAAACCACATACCCCAAATGTAGCTGAGATGTTTTCATAATCTACAGCCCATATGTGTTAGTATAACTAAGTCACATTCATGATTTTATGAAATCAGCAGTCTATGGCAGAAAGGTACAATACTCAAATAATTAATTGCACTAATAAAAAACTTTCCAAGAAATCAAAGGACCTGAACCCTAGTCCTCCTACCACTAACTTGTCTTGAAAAATTTACTTTTCTTCCCTAAATTTCATTTTTCTCAAGAGTAAAATGGAGTTGGCTAATGGTCCTCGTGGTTCTAGCATTCTCTGATTTGGGGTAAGATTGTGATTATACAGTTTCCCAGCATTTTGTTCACCTGCTCTAAGTCACTCAGTTCCCCCTTACTATTGGGCTGGAAGAAATTCATTCTAGGGCAGTAACAAGTTCAGTTAATTAGCACTCTACCTCACCACCATTCTCCAACAACAAGACAGGCAAAAGAATCATGTTTTAATTTAACTAAACACAGAGCAAAAACTAATCTGGTTTCTTCTTTTGTAGGGTTATAATGTTACTCTCTTAATGCAGGTTTAGAAAATCTCTGAGATAGTCTGTAGCATGATAATTGGTATCACTAACCTGTGCTGTACTCTTTTCAAGTTTTTGGACTAAATTATCCCAACACCGGGCAAAGTTTTCCAGCCATGCTTCCGTCTTTTGGGTCACTGACTTATTCTTCAGTGTTGAAAGAAGATCTTGTTTGAGTGAATACAGTTTGCCCATGGATTGCTTTTTCTTTTCTAGATCTGCTTTTAAAACCTGTTAAAACAAGAAAGATCACAGAATAAGCCTGGGTTACATTTTATACACCACTATAGTCCAATCTGCTTTTGCATGTATTTGCTCATTTGTATAGATAAGAAAATATTTCAATCGTGCCTGGAAAGGATCAAAAGTTCAGAAAAATATAGGTAGAAAGTTATAATCTATCTAATTTTCCCAAGAAGTTTGAAAAGAAAGTCAGATGTAGAATAAAGACCTACTAGAAGTAATTAATAGCTACCTTAAAATATTTGAAGAACATCCAAGTGAAAAGGTAATATTGCCTCAAAGGTAAAAACAGAGATCAACATGTGGAAGGTAGAAGGCATGGCTCTTGGATTTCCCCTTAATTCCTGACAGAATTCAAACGAAAACTGACAAATCAGGTACCAGGAGTACTGAAGAAAAGCTAGTGAGTTGAGAAAATGAGAATGGCTAAGGAAACTTGCCATTCTGAAATGCTGTGATTATTATTGTTTCCACAATTTTAACATTCGGTTCATTATTTGGAGATAAAAATCTCATTATGTGATTTACTGACCCTAAAATTTTTGTAGGATCCATTAATCAATTAACATCTGGTTATTTGAGTAATTATTTTTTAAAACTAATTGTAGAGCCCATTAAGTAAAAGAACTAAGTCGCTGGGCATGACATAAATCCATCAGCATCTCTTTTCAGATTTTGTAAATACTTATGTTGTCTTATGAAGCAATTTTTATACCATTTATATTTCCAAAGTTCCTGTGAGCTGTGGAGGGTTACAAACTCCCTTTGGTTGACTTGAAAGGAATAAGTGGTTTATGTGAAATCAGTAAATCAGGGCAGTTTTTTCTTTTACTTGACTCAGTAACGTTACCTGATACACAGAGAAATTCAGTTCCTGGGTACTGAACATTACTGCCTGACTTAATTTGTAAACAAAGGAGAAAAAGGAAGAGAAATAAAGGAGAAAGTTCTCCTACAGCCACTTAACAATCCCATATTTGGCAGCAAATACAATGAATGTAAACTAAACCGTGATACCTGTCTTTCTGAAACAAATACAAGTTTATTTAAGAACTAACATACCATACAGCAAAGAAATTGTCACGAAACAAATGCACCAATTGCCCAAGAAACAAAGTAACGCCCAACCTACAGCAGTCAATACACCTTCCCGAAAAGGACAATCTAAGTAGCCCAGAATGCTCTAGTGTCTCCTTCAATTAGTTTGTCTTTTACTCAGAATCTGCTTCATCTGATGTACGTTACAGTTCAGCCTTCATGCCATTTTTAAGGGGAAACAAAGCGAGATTTAAGTTTCATTTCTAATTTTTCCTTAACAATAACTTCAGTATTAGAATTTCTCAGTTTGAAAGAATGCAGTAGACCAAAATACAAATTAAGATGTTATACACTGAATTCATATCAAAATAAAACCCACGGTGTGGGGGTTTAGCAATAGGTAGGTGGTTTTTCTTTTTTGTTTTGTTTTGAGTTGGAGTCTCACTCTGTCACCCAGGCTGGAGTGCAGTGCCATGATCTCAGCTCACTGCAGGCTCTGTCTTCCGGGTTCAAGCAATTCTCCTGTGTCAGCCTCGCGAGTAGCTGGTATTATAGGCACATGCCACTAAGCCCAGCTAATTTTTACATTTTTAGAAGAGACAGGGGTCTCAACATGTTGGCCTGGCTGGTCTCAAACTCCTGACCTCAAGTGATCCAACCGCCTTGGCCTCCCAAAGTGCTGGGATTACAGGCATGAGCCACCGTACCCAGTCCAATACATAGGCTTTACATATTCATTTTGTTTAATTCACATGTTAGCTTTCCATTACATTTAAGTGAATATTTGCATTAGTATTAGAACAAAGGTTTATGCTACCTGTCCCAAGCTGAGAGCCATATTTGAATTTCAATGTATATTCCTCCAGTTATAGTGTCATTTTTTTTTTTTTTTACTATGGAAAGAGGCAC
Organism: Symphalangus syndactylus; assembly: GCF_028878055.3. Classification (NCBI taxonomy): domain Eukaryota; kingdom Metazoa; phylum Chordata; class Mammalia; order Primates; family Hylobatidae; genus Symphalangus; species Symphalangus syndactylus. The sequence continues at coordinate 46,693,820 of NC_072447.2, forward strand.
AATATACATAAAGACACATATCTAAAAATAAAAAAAAATCTAAGTACAATCCTCTTTGACTTACTTTCTCAGAATGTAAGAAACTATTTTAAATAGCCATATGTGTAAGGTGAAACGGTGTACCCATCATTTAAACAAAATATGTAATGATTTGGAAACATGTCAGAACAGGAGAGCGAGAATTATGTTTAAAGAAGACGATTGCAATAAAAACCTATGAGTAACCTCATGGTACCTAAACAAATGAAAATAAGTCTCTGGTTTTAATATTAAGCCACATGAAGAAACATTTGGTAAGCATTACAAAAATGAAAGTGAAAGCCACCATTAAAAATAAAATTAGAGGCAGTGGCTCACGCCTGTAATCTCAGCACGTTGGGAGGCTGAAGGTGGGCGAATCACGAGGTCAGGAGTTTGAGACCACCCTGGCCAACACAGCGAAACCTCCTCTGTACTAAAAATACCAAAATTAGCTGGGCATGTTGGTGCATGCCTGTGGTCCCAGCTACTCAGGAAGCTGAGGCAAGGAATTACTTGAACCAGGGAGGCAGAGGTTGCCCTGAGCTGAGATCACACCACTGCACTCCAGGCTGGGCAACACAGCAAGACTCCATCTCAAAAAAAAAAAAAAAAAAAAAAAAAAAAAAAAAAAAAAAAAAAAAAATCCAATTAGGAAAAGTGCACTCAAGGTAAAGTAAAATCAGTGTTATAATTATACTGTGTGATTATGGAATAACTGAATTTTTATATGTCTATATGACAAAAACACTGAACCCTGACTTCTACCTAGTAAATTTTAGATATGAATATCAAAAATGATGATGGCAGATTAGTTGTTTGGTCTCAATTTCTCTCTCTTTTTCTATCTTTCAGTAGTCATCTCCCAGTTCCAGAACTCCCCCAGGATTATTAACTGAGGGAGGAAAAGAAAGAAAATCCATGATGGTGCCAGATACATTAGAGATCATAGAATTCATTAGAATTACCTTGCCCTGTCTATACATTGAAGCCGATTCTTTTAAGCTTAGGTCTTACATGTGCATATTAAATAACTATGATTTGTTACTAATTATTGCATAAAATATGTATTTCTACATATCAATAATTAACCATAGGTCTATGAGTGCCAGAGACCCACAGTGCTCTAGAAAATTCAGGTGGCAAAAGGAAGATCCAGAAAATGTGTACAAGAAAAGGCCAGCTGGGATAGTAAAAGAATAAATAGATTTTATTTTTATAGAAGCCAGGAATGTAGACCTACCTCCAAGGTAGGGAGGAAGGTACAGTCAATAAATCGGACTGGGTCAGTAGTGGAGATGGAGAAGGGACAGATAAGTTGTTCAAGATGATTTGAAGTGAAAAGATAATGTCTCCTTTCAAAAGGCCCAGGAAACCCTCACCTCACTCTCATCAGGAATATGCATAAGAGAATAATGCCAAGACAATTTCTCCTATATTGGCAAAATTGAGTTTTCCACCTATATTATGTGTAGTTACTTATCTATATGTAAGATGTGCTCCAATTCATTCTAATCACCAATTATACTTTGGGAGGTTGATCTATTACAGAGGTTCTCATCTTGAAAGAATATCAGAATTACCTGAAAGCTTGTTAGAATGCAGATGACTAGGCTCTACTTCTAGAGTTTCTAAATCAGTAGGTCAGAAGATGGCCTAACAATGTGCATTCCTAACAAATTTCCTTCATACTGATGCTGCTGGTCGGGGGAACACATTTTGAGAAGCATTGATTCTGTCTGAATTAATTATTTTAGGGCCATCTCAAGAGTTTAGGTAAAGGTAGCAAGTCAAACAGCACTGCCAAGAGGAACTTGCTCAGTTACCATAAGCACTTCATCCATGTCCTTTGATCCCACAGCCATTTGAGAGTATCTTCAATTCTCAAGTACTTCTGTAGCCCTTATATACCATACTCTCATGGATCACCCTGCTTCCCCAGAGCTGTCCTTCCCTGGAAAACACCAACAGTCCCCACAGCAGCAATACATTTACTGAAAAACAGGTTTCTTCTTGACTTGGATCTTCCCATGATAATTTACATGATTCTACAAGTCTTATAATTCACCTCATAAAAGCTACTGTTTCTTCTTTCCCTTCATTTTTCTCCCTGATGCCAAATCAGTTTAAAACTGAAATCAGTTTTGATTGTAAAAAATAATACATCTACATGATTTGGATATGAATCCCAAAGATCTAGAGCAAATTAAACGTCATAATCACCACCTCCCACCCCAATGGTAAGGAGGACACAATCCCATGGGATATTAGTGATAGTATTTCAAAACAAATGCACTTATTGTAAAGAAAAGAGAGTTTAGCACAGTGTACCTATACCGAGACATGTACTGAAAACTGGTGACAGATGGTACCTGTTTTGGGTCTCAGATTGTGACATATTTTAATGAACATTAAATTCTTATTCACTGCCTGAGTCAGCAGGGGAATTTTACCTCAAATTCTAGACCAGCTGTCAGGTTTTGTTAATTGGCTTAAACTATCAAATAACAAGACCTATAGAAAACATATTTTCTCTTTGTTCACAAGCAAGGTGACATAATACAAATTTTAATCCTATTGGAAAATTATTGAGACTTTGTTAAAAGAGCATTTTTATGGCCCTGAGGCTAGCCAAGATTTCTGCTCACAAAAATGTTAACATAGAGGCACATTATTGTTAGACATGACACATCTCAGTTGCAGTTATTTTTTCCAAGGAATCAACTGATACGAGGAGTACTGAAATAGATTGAAAGGCCTGGACCTGAGTCTGGATGTCTAAGTGTTCATTTTAAGTCTGATACTAATGATGTAAGATACAGGTCCTGTGTTTTTTCTTGATCTTGGTTTTCTCTTGGAAATAACTTGAGTAGCTGGTCCTAATGAACTTTAGATGTGAAACTAGATTGAAGAAACATTAGATGAGATGCAAAATCTCATCTAGCTTTAACATATTTGGATTTTGTCAGTTTGTGGCTTCCTAAGAACAACTTTCTTGATAAATAAATACCAACTTTCTTGGTAAATCTAGTCAACAATATATGCAGGAACTTTCAATAGATATTAAGATTTGGAATTTATCATCATGTAAAATAACTGTACTATTCTAGCATGTGGTACTTTCCAAAGATGGCTGTAAAATATCCTCATCTCAGATGCTTTGCTATAACTTCACCCTGGTGCTTCTCCATGAGAAAATGAAATCTAACTCCTTTTCCTTGAATCTGGGCAGGCTTGTGACTTTTTCAACACACAAAATATGACTATCACTGTTATGACTGACTGTCTGAAGCACATGGTTCTGTATTTAACTAGCAATATACCTTGGCTCCTAATCAGAGGGCATGACTGCATTTTGATAATCAGTGGTCACACACTTATTTACTGAAAGGATTCATATTTTGCCTGAGAAGAACAATGTTTGTAAGGAATATTCTGCTTTAAGGAGATGTAATCCATGCATCCATTCCTCTAGATATGATAGTATCCATCATGAATGTATCCTCTCCTCTCTGTGGCATGTGACAGTGTGTACCACTTCCTACTTTTTTGAAATATTTATTCTCCTCACTTTTATGCACCACTTTCCCCTCGTGGTATCTGCTTAATCTTTTGGTCGACATCTTGTCCTCTGTCTACTCCTTGATTGTAGACATTCCCCCCGTGAAATCTATTCGTTTCACTTAATGTGTCACTCTACACAATCCCTCAGAAGCATTTTGACTGCTTCTGAATCAATAACTAGTCATGAACCCTTTTCTGAGATTCTAGGTGTGTAAACCAACTGACTAATGGAAAGGATTTTTAACTTAGATGTCTCAAAGACATTTTATACTGAATATATCCAAAACTGAAATAATTATCATTCTTGCCATTCCAGCAATTCCTCTTCTATTCTCCTATTAGCGCTAGTAACCCTCCTAGGAACCCAGTCACCCAAATGAAATGTCTAGGAACCATTTCAAACTTCTGCCTCTTATCACAACTTTCATTCATCACATCTTAACATTCTAATGTTTCTCTCCTTATCTTAATACCCAATGCTACTTAGTTCAGGTCTTCCGATTAGTCCTCGTACCATCAAACATCTTCCTACCAAAAAGTATTACAAAAATGCAAATATGATTCTTTTGCAAACTCTCAATGGCTCCCCGTCAGCTGCAGGCCAAAACTACAAATACGGCTGATATTTTTGCACTCGTGTTTCGAAACATATACAGGTTACTTTTCTGAACTCTATTTTCGGCAGTCACATCACTTAATTAAGTCTATATTCTTTGAGCAATAATTTCTTATCAATAATAAGCTACCTTGTAGTAACAAGTAATACATAAGTGAATCTATTTTAAATTAAAAGACCAATGAGGGTTAGCATTTATGGAGCAAAAAAAAAAATGTATGAAACAAATAAATATCTGGTAAAATGGTACATATTTAAAATAAATGGAAAAATTTACCTAAGTTTAGAAATGATTTAATTATTATGAAGTAGAATACATAATATCAATACAGATATAAATTGATTCACTCAGGTGAAATTATGAAACACTACTTACAACCATTTTGTTTTCTAAAAGTTCGTATCAAATGAACATTTAATCGAATCTATCAAAAATTTTAAGAAATCATAATATACAATATTTCACTCGAAAAATTATGCTCGTAGTATCAGACTGGCCTCTTTTACTAGAAATGATAAAATTCACAGAGTAAGAGAAACTTTCAAGTTTTTTTTTTTTTTTATCTTGGAAATTCCTGCTGAAACCAAATGTTTCAATGAAGGCTTTTCTGAAATCCATTTATTGCCAAAGAAATCTCATCTCTCAAAACACTCGAGGTATTTATAATCAAAGTCATTTGATTGGCTTTAATTTTTTTTGCCTGAAAAACTAGGTGACACTGTTTGGATCTCTGTTCTCTAAACCTCATGTTGAAATGTGATTCCCAGTGTTGGAGGTAGGGCCTGGTGGGAGGTGATTGGCTCATGAGGGCGGATGTCTAATGAATGGCTTAGCACCATCCCTTTCATGATGAGTCACTTCTCATTCAGTTAGTTCACATGAAATCTGGTTGTTTAAAAGAGTCTGGGACATTCCTCTTATCTCTTTTGTTTCCACTCTTGCAATCTGATATACACTGGCTCCCCCTCTCCTTCTGCCATGATTGTAAGCTTCCTGAGGCCCTTACCAGGAGCAGATGCTGGTGTCATGCTTCTTATACAGCCTGCAGAACCATGAGTCAGTTAAACCTCTTTACTTTAATAAGTCACCCAGTCCCAGTCTCAGGTACCCCTTTATAATAAACTAAGGTTAACCTCCATAAATGTCAGGATAATCGTCGCTTTTATCTCTCACATATTATTCTGAGAATCAATTTTAGTCTATTTTTTTAGAACTATGCTGCTTAGAACTTCATGAAAGGCTCACAAACATTTCTTAGTATTACTTTATTAATTTTAATTGAAGTCTTATTCTGCTATGCTATGTTTTATCAAGAGTACAACTTTGAAAAACAAAGTTGAAAATCCACTTATAGTTTTTTCCCACTTTAATTCAGAAAAGTAGCAATATGACATCTTTGAATAATCTATGATCCAAGCAAAAACAAACATTTAATATTCAATAGCATAGAAGAGACTAAATAATAGTGATAATATACAGTACGGGTTTTTATAAGACCATTAAAAGCTAGAAAGTACATACGGCCAGTTTTTGAAGACTTGATAACATTTCATTTTGATCTTTAAAGCCAGTTGTGTGAATCTTGTTCACTGCATCTTCTTTTTCTGAAAGCCATGCACTAAAAAGGCACTGCAAGACATTAAAGGATTCCAAGGAATAAATAAACATAAATCTTTACTTTTCCAATTTAATATCCCCCCATGTCTTTTACAGCTAGTTTCTCACACATGACTCACCTGTTCTTCAGTAAGTCGTTGCCATTTGAGAAGGATGTCTTGTAAAAGAACCCAGCGGTCTTCTGTCCACCTACAGATGTTTGCCCATCGATCTCCCAATACCTGGGGAAGAGACAATCAACCACAGCATCAGCAAACAATTGGTAACAACGTTTTATTAAAAATGGCATGAATAATTTGCCAAAGTATCTCAGTCTCCTATATATGCTAGAAGTTGGAAAGGACACTCTTCCTGATCTGCTTACATTTAAATAAGTGGTGTGACTTATTTGTCTGTATCTCACCAAGTCTTCTACCGTTCATATAAAAGCAAAGATACAAGCAATATGAAGTGGTTATTATACCACTATATAAAATGGCTCCATAGCAAATGTAAGATAACAAAGACATACATATAGAGAGGATTTTGCAGTGAGAACAAGTAAAAGGTGTATCTTCCTTAGGTTTGAAAATACAACCTAAAGAATAAAAGTCTAACTACTAAATAGAATGCCTCAAAAGACTCTTAATTGAAGCAATCTTGCATAATGAGAATTGCCTACCATTTGGATTGTAGAAGAAAATTCTTAGTAATTTAAACTCTACTCCTATGTAGATTTTTCAATTTTCTCAATTATTACAAAAGTATTAAAATTTTCTGTTTCTAAACTACTCTAGTGAGAAAACTAATAACCCCTGAGTAAAAACTACTATATCATTAACATGTCACTAATGTCTAAGAACACACACTATTTTAATATGTAACATAAACCAACTATCAATGATTTTGGGAAGGAAAACACATATTGTGATGCTTTCTATGCAAAGGAAGCATTTAAAAATTGGCATTTAGCTCAACCTCATTATGATGCACTTCAAAGCCTAAATTTTCAACTTTTTGTGACTTTTTCACATAAGAAACTTATTTTCTCATATATATTGGACCTTTAAAGCTAGAAATCATAAAATATTGACGTGCTTTATTTTATATAGAATTAGAGCTAGAAAAGTGTTTATAACTCATATTTTTGAAAAATCTATTCAATGTCTAAAATAAGTCTCATAATTTCTGTTACTTTATACTATATATGTGTATTAACCCATCTAGAGGATATTAACACACGATTTAAACAATGCAAATGAAATTAGCATCATGAAAATAATCCACCTATTTTTTTTTTTTTTTTGGGGGGACAGAGTTTCGCTCCTGTCACCCAGGCTGGAGTGCAATGGCACTATCTCAGCTCACTGCAATCTCCACCTCCTGGGTTCAGGCAATTCTGCTGCCTCAGCCTCCCCAGTAGCTGAGATTATAGGCATCCACCACCATGTCTGGCTAATTTTTGTATTTTTAGTAGAGACGGGGTTTTGACATCTTGGCCAGGCTGGTCTCGAACTCCTGACCTCAGGTGATCCACCTACCTCGGCCTCCCAAAGTGCTGGGATTACAGGCATGAGCCACTGTACCTGGCCCTAATCCACCTATTTCTAAGTGACTTGGAGAGTCACGTTTCTTAAATTGTTTAATCTACCACCACTTTAAAAAAATACACGCATGGGTAAACAGAAGGCAGTCAACATTTTCCCACAGTATTAAAATCATCATGTACTTATATGCAGCTCAATCATAAGTGAGTTTTCAGTTTTTCTTCATAAATATCAATGTTATTGCTTTCAGCATAATGTAACTGTATTTTTTGTAGTTTCACTTTCTACTCAACTTACATTGAATTATGTTTACAATAAAAGCCAAGGCGCTCAAACAGTGATGTGAGATACCAACAGCAAATGTGCGAGCTTAAATCAATGAATTCAATAACTTCAACCATCTAATTATTACGAAGGAGTATATGTAGGTTTTTCCTAAACATACTTGAATTTTTTTAGTGAACTTCCTAGTGACCCTGTCAGTACGTATCACGTAAAATGGCACGTAACAAACTGGTTAATAGATGAGTTGTGGGAGAAAAAAGCTTCAAATGGAGAAAATCTTATCTCTTAAGTATAAACTACACCATCTGCCTGATGTGATGATGCAGATCTACAAAGTCAAAATGTGGGAAATTTATTGTAGCCCATCAACTCCAGTGAAGAAGACAGTCAAGGGAAGAAGGGACAAACTCAAGCTATAGCATCATATTCATAAACAAAATACTTTCAAGTATATATAGCATCTTCTCTCTAGTGCTACAAGACATATAGTATCCACTGAAGCAGCATTTTAAGCTTCTAATCCCATAGGTGGAAATGTGTAATTTATTAATTTTAGTGGGAATACAAATCCAAATAAAGATCCCCTATTCCAGGTTGCATAATATTTTCAAATTTATTGAAATTCTGAGATGTACTAATGTGATGCATTTAATACTGCAGTATTATTCATTGCATGAGTCACAAAAAACTAATATAGTAGTTCTTTATCCATAAGGGGATATGCTCCAAAATCCTCAGGTGGATGCCTAAATATGCAGGTAGTAAAAAACCCTATATACAGTACTTGTGAATTTATTTTTCTTTCTTCACAATTTCACGGATAGAAGATTTGTTCTTACCGCAGATTTTGAGCAACCCCAGCATACAATTTTTTTCTTGCCTTATTAAGTTGGGAACTGTCACCTTTTCACATAAAGAAAACCCTTCACAGGTTTTTTTTGGCATATTTGAACTGCCAACATAACTACTCTTGCGCTTTGGGGCCATGACTAAGTAAAAGAAGGGTGACTTGAACACAAGCACTGCGATATCATGACAGTGGTTCTAAGAACCTAGACAGGTACTGAGTAATGGGTGGGTAACAAGGACAGCATGAAGACGCTGGACAAAGGGGTGATTCAGTCCTGGGTAAGACAGAGGTGGGATGGCACAAGATTTCATCATGCTACTCAAAACAGCATGGAATTTAAAATTTATGAATTGTTTATTTCTGGAATTTTTCATTTAATATTTTCTGATCATGGTTGACTGCAAGTAATTGAAGGCAAGGAGAGCAAAACCATGGATAAGGGAGAGAGGGAGGGATTGCTGTAATTAAACACTGTTAGGTACACAGGCAAGCTATTTAAGACAACTATTTAAAAAATGCCACTAAAAGTGTCCTTTGTATCCAAATAATATTATAGATCATTTTGATAATTTATTGTAGCAAGTTTATGATTTAGCTAATATTCAGCTTACAGTTAATGATAGCCATCAATGCATTCATTCATTGGTCATGAATTTATTATAAAACAAATATGTACCAAGTATCTGGATATGCCAAATAATAAGAGAAGATGTTACGGGCTGAATTGTGTCCCGTGAAATCCATGTTGAAGCCCTATGCCCCACCTACTACATCATCATGTGCCCATATTTGGAGATAGTGCCTATAAATAGACCATTAAGTTACAATGAGTCTATTAGGGTTACTCTGTTCCAATATGATGGATATCCTGATGAGAAGAGGAAATTTGGACACAGCAAAACACCAGGGATGTCTGCAACACAGAGGAGAGACCACGTGAGGATGCAGGAACAAGGCATTCATCTGCAATCCAACAAGAGGGGCCTCACAAGAGACCGATCCTTGCCGGTACCTTGGTCTTGAACTTCTGGCCCCCAGAATGGTGAGAAAATAAGTTTTCATAGTTTAAGCCACCAGTTCATGTTATTTTTTAACGATAGCCCTCACAAAGGAGTAATACAAAAGACATTTAAGATAGATGGATTCTTTTTCAAGAAATACATGGCTAAATGTCTGTCGAAGAAAATAATAATACCAACCCCTTAAAGAATTGCAAATATTAAACAAGAGTATGTATGGGAAAGTATTATTAACTTGAAACAAGTTATTTAAGAGTTGGTCGTTACTTACATTTTGCTTGATCATAGTTCTTACATCAAATCTAAGAACTGCCAAGGGTCATCTATTTTCCTGTATTCACTCCAGAAAGGCACCCATTAAATCTTTACAAATAAATGTTTAGTCTTCAAGTATACTCTTTAAAGGTTTCTAACACAAGACAGCATGAATACATATCCTTTAGTAACATATTCTATTGCTTAAACCTATATTACTCTTAGAAAAGACTCAGTGAATTGAATCGAAGTCACTTCTGTAGCAATGCGGGCATAGTGCTATCCACTGATCTCAGTGTAAGCAGAAAAGTGAATTAGAAATTACTTGCTCATATGCTGTACACAGCTGCCCATACATTTTTGTGATGCTCTATGCACAAGTATAAATAGATGTACACAAAGTGCTTTAAATTTATGGATTTACCTATTTATTGCTTAGAAATATTGGCCTTAATTTGAATTACAAAGAATGAAACAAAGCAATTGGAAGACTATATCCCTCAGCTCTGGAATCACTCAAAGATGCTGGTTCCTACCATTGCCTGAATGGCTATAACAAAATTGTTAGACAAGTGTAAGAAATTGGATAAAATGGGGCTAATACAGATATTTTTTAAAGAACCACTGTATTAGGATTAGAAACCTCTTCTCTAGAGAAAAAAAAAATATGTAACTTCAACTCAGTGTTTCTCTGAGTTTCGATTTACGTATAGGAATCCCTTGAGCTTTTAGCAATAATGCATATTTTTATAGAGCTAAACATTATACACATAAATGTAAAACCAATGAATTATAAAGGCTCACAAAATGGTAAAAGAAGTTAATTTTTCTTTATGTTCTCATTTTGTCTCAGCAGTAAGTGAAGCTAAAGGTCAGCTCACTTCTTCTAACATTCTCATGGACTAAATCACAACTCCATTACCGTCCAGGCTCAGATCCACAATGGGGAGGATTTTTTTCCTCCCAGTTAATTTACGTGTCATATTGTTGTACGTGCCAAGGACATTTCTCATCTGAATTCCTTTGTTTGGTTGAGTTGCTATTTCAATTCAAAAGTGAAAAATGGCTACTAAAAGAACATTTGGATAAAGGTAACTGAGGAAAATTTGACAAGCCTGGGAGGTAAATCTTAAGCATGGTAACCCTTGAATTTCTTGGAGCCAGGGATAGAATATGAAACCTAAAGTGTGCCCATCAGTACTGGCATTAAGAGATAGAGTGTTCACAGGCGTATATCCACTAAGGTGGAAACAATTATGTGCCATGGACCACACAATGCATCAGCAATGGGGCTTTATGAAAGAGGGAGGCAGAAAACAACCCATCTTATTTTATTGCAGGTTAAGACCCTATAATACACTCCTCCGCTAGATGAATCGTATGTGTAATGAGCCCTCTGAAAATCACTTATTTCTTGACTTTCCTCTTTAACAACAACTACGCAGTTAAAAAGTATAAGCAACTTAATCTCACTGTTGTTAAAATCACATCAAAAACCATTGAAAAAAACAAAAATCCGTTATGAGGCAGAAATGTGGCAGAGTCCAACTGAATAGTGTTTAGCCAAGGGTATGACTTGGTTCTCAGTTTTACACGTTTCTACAAACTTAACTGAAGCACCATACTATAAAATGGTGTACCTTATATCTTCACTGTCTAACATATGGTATAGGGCAGATAAACCTATTTTGATGAGTTATGAAACAATTACTGGAAGTTTTTTCAAAAGTATAATTCTTACTTCTATCTAAATGATCCTGTAATAATCTCCTGTCTGAACTCAAGGAATTTTTAGCTGTCACTTCCAAAGGGGCAGGTTACAGATGAGGAAACTGACAGATAGGTTAAGTAACTTGTCAGAGGTCACAGAAGCCACAGTACTGAGGGTCTGGGATTTGACCTCAGATCCATTTGGCTACAAGTTCATGCTCATTCATAATGGTATTCACTCAGTAGGGCATTCATTATAAAAGATATGCCTTCCAATTTGTGCTACACAACCTACAGTGAGATATCCAGATGCTGAATGCCTTTGGAGTCTTTTCATATTTTGTTTTAGCAGAAGTTTGACTAGATTTAACATTTAATCTAATCTGCTTGAAAAGGATTTGAAGCTTAATGTTATAATTTGATTCAAAAACATTTGACATTGTAACTCTATATTTGTTTAATCATAAAACGTCAGCAAATACTTGCACTTCCAGAATAAGAACATGTGGCCTTCGCCAGGACTTATTTCTAAAAGGTAAATATGACTGATTTGTTAATTAAATTCTGCCTTTGCGATTGTGCTGAAAGTGTAGTGAGATTTTAACTTGAAGAAGCAAGTTCTTCTCTACGATATTTCAGTCAGTTTCATATATTATTTATTTGTATGAGTATACAAAGTGCTAATGAATAAATCTGGAAAAGTCTTTTCTTGTTGTCACTGCTATTATTCTTTGCAGGATTTTTTTAATGTTTTTTTTTTTTTTTTGGCAGCTTAATAAACTCTGTACTCTCCAGCTCCCACCAGTCTATTCAACTGGAAGCATTCCAGAAGATAAAGAGCAGGAGTTCTAAGGAGCATTCCAACATAACAATCTTCTTTCCAGCACTCATCACATTCCCAGGCATTCCTTGGTAGCTTGACGTTTCCTCTTCCTTATTGTTTTGTAACTCGCAGACTCTGAGCTCCTTGAGGTGGGCTACTTACCTTTGAGGTTAATATCTTGCACAAATATCCCAAAGCTGAATACTACTACTGTAGTTATCAATAGGTGGCTTCCCCCCCAATTTCTGTCTTAGAATCATCTTTTTGGATCCTTGAATCTGCTAACCATTACATAAAGTATAAACTTCCTGCATTCTCACTTCAGTTCTACTGTTACCCAACTTTGTAACATCTGTGAACAAACCCAATCTTGCTGTACTTTAGTTTTCTCACCAGTGAAATGGAGATAATAGTACAGACTCTCCTAGCCAGGTAACTGCTAGGGTCAGCTAGATCAATAAATGTGAAAGTGCTCGTAAATCTGTGATGAATTACAGAGATGCTTGTGACAGTAAGGATTTAGAGCTCAGTCGATAAAAAAATCAGACTTTATTCAAGACGTGATAAATCTGGAACATGATAGAATTTTAATATAGAACACAGTGAAACATTTTAGAAGGACAATGAATTATAATCTTTTTGCATTTTTTCTATAATTGATAAAGCTTATGTTTTATACAAGAGTTGAAAATCTTTTACCTTTACATTTTTAACAACAGGGCCATATTCCAATAGGTATTCTTTTTTTCTTTTTCTGTTTTTGAGACAGAATCTTTCTCTGTCCCCAAGGCTGGACAGCAGTGGCACGATCTCGGCTCACTGCAACCTCCACCTCCCAAGTTCAAGGGATTCTTGTGCCTCAGTTTCCCAAGTAGCTGGGATTACAGGTGTGAGACACCACACCTGGCTCTTTTTTGTATTTTAGTAGAGATGGGGTTTCACCATGTTGGCCAGTCTTGTCTCAAACTCCTGACCTCAAGTGATCTGCCCGCCTTGTCCTCCCAAAGTGCTGGGATTGCAGGCATGAGCCACTGAGCCCGGGATCCAATAGGTATCTTATTTGAAAGTAAGTGCTGAAGTTGCTTATCAGCTTAAGGAGATTTTGGGCTGACACAATGGGGTTTTCTAGATATACAATCATATCAACTGCAAACAGGGACAATTTGACTTCCTCTTTTCCTAATTGAATACCCTTGATTTCCTTCTCCTGCCTGATTGCCATGGCCAGAACTTCCAGCACTACGTTGAATAGGAGTGGTGAGAGAGGGTATCCCTGTCTTGTGCCAGTTTTCAAAGGGAATGCTTCCAGTTTTTGCCCATTCAGTATGATATTGGCTGTGGGTTTGTCATAGACAGCTCTTATGATTAAATCAATGTACAAAAATCACAAGCATTCTTGTACACCAATCACAGACAGAGAGCCAAATCATGAGTGAACTCCCATTCACAATTGCTTCAAAGAGAATAAAATACCTAGGAATCCAACTTACAAGGGACGTAAAGGATCTCTTCAAGGAGAACTACAAACCACTGCTCAATGAAATAAAAGAGGATACAAACAAATGGAAGAACATTCCATGCTCATGGGTTGGAAGAATCAATATCGTGAAAATGGCCATACTGCCCAAGGTAATTTATAGATTCAATGCCATCCCCATCAAGCTACCAATGACTTTCTTCACAGAATTGGAAAAAACTACTTTAAAGTTCATATGGAACCAAAAAAGAGCCCGCGGTGCCAAGTCAATCCTAAGCCAAAAGAACAAAGCTGGAGGCATCACACTATCTGACTTCAAACTATACTACAAGGCTACAGTAACCAAAACAGCATGGTACTGGTACCACAACAGAGATATAGATCAATGGATCAGACCAGAGCCCTCAGAAATAATGCCACATATCTACAACAAACTGATCTTTGACAAACCTGACAAAAACAAGCAATGGGGAAAGGATTCCCTATTTAATAAATGGTGCTGGGAAAACTGGCTAGCCATGTGTAGAAAGCTGAAACTGGATCCCTTCCTTACAACTTATACAAAAATTAATTCAAGATGGATTAAAGACTTACATGTTAGACCTAAAACCTTAAAAACCCTAGAAGAAAACCTAGGCAATACCATTCAGGACATAGACATGGGCAAGGACTTCATGTCTAAAACACCAAAAGCAATGGCAACAAAAGTCAAAATTGACAAATGGGATCTAATTAAACTAAAGAGCTTCTGAACAGCAAAAGGAACTACCATCAGAGTGAACAGGCAACCTACACAATGGGAGAAAATTTTCGCAACCTACTCATCTGACAAAGGGCTAATATCCAGAATCTACAATGAACTCAAACAAATTTACAAGAATAAAACAAACAACCCCATCAAAAAGTGGGCAAGGACATGAACAGACACTTCTCAAAAGAAGACATTTATGCAGCCAAAACACACATGAAAAAATGCTCATCATCACTGGCCATCAGAGAAATGCAAATCAAAACCACAGTGAGATACCATCTCACACCAGTTAGAATGGCCATCATTAAAAAGTCAGGAAACAACAGGTGCTGGAGAGGATGTGGAGAAATAGGAACACTTTTACATTGTTGGTGGGACTGTAAACTAGTTCAACCATTGTGGAAGTCAGTGTGGCGATTCCTCAGGGATCTAGAACTAGAAATACCATTTGACCCAGCCATCCCATTACTGGGTATATACCCGAAGGACTATAAATCATGCTGTTATAAAGACACATGCACACGTATGTTTATTGCGGCACTATTCACAATAGCAAAGACTTGGAACCAACCCAAATGTCCAACAACGATAGACTGGATTCAGAAAATGTGGCACATATACACCATGGAATACTATGCAGCCATAAAAAAGGATGAGTTCATGTCCTTTGTAGGGACATGGATGAAACTGGAAACCATCATTCTCAGTAAACTATCGCAAGGACAAAAAACCAAACACCGCATGTTCTCACTCATAGGTGGGAATTGAACAATGAGAACTCATGGACACAGGAAGGGGAACATCACACTCCGAGGACTGTTGTGGGGTTGGGGGAGGGGGTAGGGACAGCATTAGGAGATATACCTAATGCTAAATGACGAGTTAATGGGTGCAGTACAGCAACATGGCACATGGATACGTATGTAACAACCCTGCACACTGTGCACATGTACCCTAAAACTTAAAGCATAATAATAATAATAAATAAATAAGAAAGTAAGTGCATAGAAGATAAATATCCCTCTATGTCTCATGCCAACTCTTGACATCACAACTTTTCGTCCACAAGAAATCACACATTCTAACGTACATACCTAATAAAATGCATAAGATAATGTAGGTGTAAGAGAATGGGTGGTAATGAGGACTGTGGCTAAATGAAGAGCCTGTGCTAGAGAGAACAGGACAACTTGACTCCTGCTCTGGTTACTAAGTAGAAAAACAGACAAAGGATCATCAAATCATTTGCTTTCTCTAGAGAGTTAGAAATTCTTAGTTCATGTCACATTTTTTTCAATTTCAAACAATGGTAGCTAATAAAATATTATTAAATACCGTAGGGACTAAACAGAACTTTATCTGAATACATCTGTAATTTTAGATGCAATAGACCAGTTCCTAGAAAGACACAAATGATTCGAGGTGACTCCAAAATGGAAAATCTGGAAAAACGAAATTTTGAAATTCCATTTAAAAATGGACAATTTTACGTGTATTAAATACCTAAAAATTTAATTAAAAAATTTCCCATTTGCACATTCCAGTTATGAAGCAAGTTCCCAAGCCTGCATAATCAGGAACTTAAACCTAGCAAGCATATTACAAGAAGGGAAAATAACAGGCCAACCACTTTCATGGACATAAAGAAAAAACTATGAATCAAAGAAAATCTAGCAATACACAAAAAAGATTATACGTCTTATCAAGGTTTAGTTTATTTCAGGAAGAAAGGCTTTCTTAGAAAACTGAGCAATGTGATTTGACATATAGCAGAATAAAGAAGAAAAATATGACCATCTCAAGTGATTCTGGAAAAATATATGATAAAATTTGGCATCCAGTAATGATAAAACCTCCTAGAATATTAAGAACAGAAGGTATCTACAACAAATCTACAAGAAAGATCATACTTAATGATGATTTATTAAAGGTCTTGCCTCTGAGACTTGAGAAATAAATATCCACAATATTCCCATTGTAGTAGAGTATACAGTACAATATGTCAGGGAAAATTCGTAACATGAAAAATAATTGGAAAGGGAGAAAGAAAACTGTCATTACTCAAAAACAACCTATATATGTACATCTGAATAAGACTATAGATAATGTATCCAAATTATTAAGTAGATGTAGCATGGTCTCTGGATACAAGACCAAGAAAAAAAATCAAGTGTATTTCTTTATATCAGCACAAATAGAAAATGAAATTTCAAAAATATATTCATAACAGCAAAAATATAAAAAACCTAGAAATAAATCTCAGAGAAAGTTTAAGAGCCTTTACTTTAAAAACTATAAAACATTATTGAGAGAAAATAAAGGCCTAACTAAATGAGAGGCTATTCCATATTCATAGATTGAAAGACTTTATATAATTAAAATGTTGATTCTGTACAAGTTGATCCAGAGAATAGATGAAATCCAATTAAAACCACAGCAGATTCTTTTCGGGGGCGGGGTTCACAAGCTGTTCTTAAAATTCATATGGAGCTCGAAATGGCCAAAAGTAGTCAAGATAATCTTTAAAAAGGGAGAAAATAAAATGGCTTTTATTGACCAACTGACCAAAACAAACCTAATGTAACTAAACTCTAGACAGGTTTTTATTTGACTGTAGGCTCCTGACCTCTCTTTTCTTAGAGCACTTACTTTAGGAAAACTTGCAACCATAAGCATATTCTCTGCCTCTTTGAGATGTAGATCTTCTACAATCCGGGAATATCTTTCTCAAGGACCTAGGAGCCATCTCTTTGAAATGTAATTGTTAACGATAGCACGCCTATCTCCCAGTCTCTGTGGGATGGTAGGAGCCTAACTTCATTAAGTGCCAATTGACAATCATAAATTGCCTAATCACCATCCAACCCCCCTAATATCTTCCAGTAGTTTTCTACTAGCTCTCCCCAGTGTTTAAATGTCTCCTTGCCTTTCTTACAGTAGAAATGATTTCCATCTCTCTCCCCTATGGCAATAGTCTTGATCCATATTTCAGTAGTCTTGAATAAAGTCTTTCTTGCCTGTTTCTCTGGTGCATTTTTTCTTTTACAATATTACCAGATACAGGCTGGGCATGGTAGCTCATGCCTGTAATCCCAAAACTTTGGCAGGCCAAGGCTGGCAGATCACCTGAGGTCAGGAGTTCAAGACCAGCCTGACCAACGTGGTGAAACCCTGTCTCTACTCAAAATACAAAAAAATTAGCCAGGCATGATGGTGGGCACCTGTAAACCCAGCTATTCAGGAGGTTGAGGCAGAATTGCTTGAACCAGGGAGGCGGATGTTGCATTGAGCCAAGATCTTGCCGCTGCCCTCCAGCCTGGACAGAAACAGCGAAACTCCATCTCAAAAAAATAATATTACTATATTAAAATTTATCATAATGCTATGGTAATTAAAACAACGTGGGCTGGGTGCGGTGGCTCATGCCTGTAATCCCAGCATTTTGGGAGGCCGAGGCGGGCGGATCACAAGGTCAGGAGATCGAGACCATCCTGGCTAACACAGTGAAACACCCGTCTCTACTAAAAATACAAAAATTTGCCGGGCGTGGTGGTGGGCGCCTGTAGTCGCAGCTACTCGGGAGACTGAGGCAGGAGAACGGCATGAACCCGGGATGGGGAGCTTGCAGTGAGCCAAGATGGTGCCACTGCACTCCATCCAGCCTGGGCGACAGAGCGAGACTCCTTTTCAAAAAAAAAAAAAAAAAAAAAAAAAAAAAAAAGCAATGTGGTATTAGCATGAGGATAGGCAAATAGAGAAATAAAACTGATTAGATTCCATAAACTGATCCATGCATGTATGGGCATTTTATTTATAATACTTTCGTCAAAGATGACACCATAGAATATTGAGGAAAGGATGTTCTTTTTGAAAAGCTTTGCAATAAGACCATCCTTTCCTCAATATTCTACAGTGCCAACTTGTTGTTTCAGTTGGATCTATACGGGAAAAAAATGGACATTCATCCCTTTCTCATACCTGTAATAATAGGTGGATTGTAATACGAAAGGTAAAACAAAAAGTTGCTATATAGCAACCCAGGACCATAGCTTCAGAATTTTAAAGTAGAGAGTTTTATTTTTAAACTGAGGACAAAAGTACACTAAACATAACAGAAAATATTGATGTGAACTATGTTAAATTTAAACTTCAGTTTATGAAAAGATGTAAAATTACGGAGTGAAAAGGTGCCCATTCAAAAAGAAAAATGTAATATAAACAACAAACAATATCCAGAATATATATATTTTAAACTAACTAAAATAAATCACTAAGAGAAATATAGAAAATCCAGTAGAAAAACAGGCATTTCACAGAAGAGTTCATTCAAATTGCCAATAACAACTGAAATAGTATTCAGCCTCATTGGTCATCAGTATATGCAAATGAAAAATGAGAGATGACATTATAAAGTCACCAGAAAGGCTCAAATTAAAAAGTTTGACAACCAAGTATTCAAGAAGATATGAAGCAGTTTGTACTTTCATTTACTACTAGTGAGAATTTGAATTTATACAACTTTGGAAAACCCTTTGTTAATATCTTGAAAACTAAATATACATATATCCAATGATTAAAAAATTCTATTCTTAGGTACATACCAAATAACTAAATATATGTTTATATTATATATATTTGTACCTGTAAATTTAAATCATTCATGCAAACGCTATATATATTCATATATATATAAATATATATTGCATTTTATACAGATAGAATTTGCATGAATTAGTTAAAATTACAGGTACAAATACATTACTGTTAGATAGGTTTCTGTATTCCCCCGTCGCTGATTAGTGAACCAAAACTGAAAAAAATCACATAATTTTCTCAAGGTCACATAGCAATTTTCTACTATGAATTTGAGAGATTAGGAGAAATCTCAGGTTGAGTTGTCACACACTTGATTATCAGTGTCAGCCCTGGCACCTGCAAGCTATATGAACTTGGATTTAACTTTGTTATGCATTGGCTTTAGCGTTTGTGATATAGGGGCGGCATTACATACAAAGCATGTAAAACTCCTGAAACATAATAAGCAAGCTAATAATTATAATTATTGCTTCATGGGCAACAAATGTTGATGCTTAGCTTTGTGGATTAGTTCCATCACATTTAAAGTTTTTTTTAATGTGTTTAATTCACCAAATATAAAATTAGGAACTAGAGTGAAACATCAAAATATTTCAACCATATTCCTCTTCATAAATAACTTCTATTTCTTAATTTGATAGGGTCTAACATTCTATAAAATTTTCTTTCTCATACTATCCCGAAGATACGTACTATAAAAATATCAGTTACCTGACATTTAGGTGATGAGAAAAAATCAAACTTTATCGTCTTTCTGAACAACTACCTTTCACAGTATAGCATTTTCTTTCCAAGTGGCTTTCTTTGTTATTTTAACATTTTCTTTGTAACTGAGATATAGCACTTTCCCTTTGTAACCTGTGTGATACTCATGTTTCACAAGTTAAAACTATTAATGACACTAACAACAATGTCCAAAAAGATGTTACCATTAAATGTCTGTCACTCTTATTGTCTACTTATTCAGATTTGTCACCTTTGAAAATTATCATTGTTGGTCAAAATAATTGGCAGAATGTACTGTTTGACTTCTTTATATTTTGCCATTACAATCAGATTGTTTTTTCTTATGAAAGTAATTTTGAGAATCATGCTTTTTAAAGCTGAAGTTCTCTACAGAATCAGGGAGAATTATGCTTCTACTAGACAAGACTAGGCAGTATTTCATTTTATTTTCTCGCACTCCACCTGTATTGGAAGGGACACTGGAGGTTATCTAGTCTAACTTCCCACTCAGTATGTCATCTCTTTTAAACCATACTTGAACATGAGATTCCAGTTTGTGCTAAATATTATTAATGAAGAGCAGCTCACCACTTTCTACAACTCTAATCCCATTGTAAGAATGCTCTGGGGTGATGATGATAATAATAGTAACTAATATTATTGCTTACTGTATTTCAGTGATTTTTAAATGCTTTAGCTTCTCAACTACCCTTTTACCCTTTACAGATATCCGATAATGTAGGTTCTAATACAATCTTCATATTAAAGATGGGGAAACTAAAGCCAAGAATGGTTAAGTGACTTGCCCAAAGGTATACTGTAGATAAGGAACAGAGCAGGAAGGGTCTATTTCTAGAGTTTCTCCTCTTAATTGCCTTACAACAAAAAGCTCTCCCTTGTAAGTCAAAAATTCTTTCTTGGAGTTATATCCAACCATCTGCCAATAGGTTCATTCAGTTATCTTACAAGAATTACTGATTACTTGTATCTAACAATGCATGCAAGAATGTGTAAGACACATCTCATGGAACTTAGATTCTAATAAAAGAGTAAAGCACATTAATATTAACTGCAAAAGTATATGATAGGTGCCCAAACGGACATAATTAGGGTACAGACATGGCACAAAGAGGGAGTAGTCATCACTAGGTAGAGTGGCCAATTTCATGGAGGAAAACTTGAAATGAGTTTTCCATACATAGATGAAATTATCAAAGCAGATCTTATGAAGCAGAGTCTTCTGTTTAAACCCGGTGGTATGTGCAAAGAGGTGGTAACATACAGGGTATCAGAAACAGCTTGTATGAATCAAACGCAGGTTGAGGGACATAAAGCAGATAACATGAGACAAGTCTAGAGAGACAGGTAAGAGTCAGGTAATCAAATACCTTGTAGGCCAAAGTATCGGAATCTGGAAAGTGACTCAGGATTTTAAGCAAAGGAGAAATGATTAAATAGACTCTTGGGAGCCCACACTGACTTCAATGTGGAGTTTGGATGGAAGAGCGGTAAGACTGAAGGCAAGGACTTTGGGGGCTTATGATATGGCCTTTACTTTGAGAAATGTTGACAAGAACAAAGATGAAATAATAAATACAAGATAAGGTTAAGAAATATTTTGACATTGCATGCAAAGGGCTCATAAGGGAAAGGACAGGGATGACTTTGGGATGACTCTAGGTTTCTGGTACAGGTGTCATGATAAATGCTAGTGCAATAACAAAAATAAGAAATTCAGTAAGGAAAGCAGGTTTAAAGGAAGGCAATGTACAGTGAGTTAAGTTTCATATTGTTGAGTTTGAAGTGCTGTTTTGACTTCAAGGATATGTTCAGAAGATAATAAGAAGAAAATGTACTCAAGAAAGATCTGGGCAGAAGACATCCAGAGTTATCAACTTCTGTCTGTTTCTGATATTACGACATTTTGAAAAACCACGGAGAAAGTGCCTTCCTTTTTTACCATGACAATAGTGTTCATGTGCCATTTCCCTATGATTAGTTATTTTTTAATTAAATAATCACCCGTTCTACAAATATTCTTCACAGGATGCCGACATCTGAGAAAATCCCGCTAAGATAGAGTAACAACCGTGGGCCTAAAATATAGTGTATTCAAACCAGCATAGAGTATAATTATTAGTTCTTGTAATCTAAACACTATATCACACTCTATGATTGCATTAACTAAGAGTCTGTATAATCCTTCTTAATATCAAAGTTGTTTCAAAGTAAGCATGTGCACTTTCTCATATGTGCTTATGTTTATGTATATTTATGTATATACATATAAATACACACGTACAAATATAAAGAGATGTATATAAACTATATATACATTTATACATATATTTTTATATAGATACAATTACATGTATTTTTATACACTTACATTTACATATATTAACTTTTGTATCTATACATGGGAAGTCAGACCCTTTTTATCTCAAACTAATTCAATTGATTTATACTACTTGCGTTTTTAAAAAGCAGCAACATTTCAAACAATAAACATGAGTTTTCTGACTTAAAAGAATAGGATGTAACATTTGTATATGATATTGTAACTCTTCAGCACATAGCTAAAAACCTTCTAAGTTAATATGGGAGCAGAAATATTCCATTAACCACTCCTACAGGGGCATACATCACACAGAGCCCTAGCTAAATCATCAAATAGCTTCCTTCCCCAGAATTTTCCAACACTGCAGGTTGAATAAACGTGTATAATCGTTTTCAGTCCAATGCTCTAGCATGTAAGTCAGATACTAGAAAGGAATATATTGAAACACAGACTCATCCACCAACCCTCATAGAGAAAGACAGACTCACCTTACCAGTAAACAGTATCATGGGGAGACTTTGCTAAAACCTTTAGGAAAATCAAAATACCTCATATTCATTCCATTCCATTGGATCAGCCAATTTAATAAGTCTAACAATTTGTCTTAATAATACCACAAAGTATTTCTACAAACTGTTTAATGTCATCTGATATAAAGTTGGTTTTCATGACTCAATTTTAGCGAATGTAGCTTAGTTCTTAGAAAACGATCTCATCTGCAAAAATTATTCCTTCAGGCAATAAATATGTTTATTAACTACATGAGATAAATGAGAAACCATACCAGAGTGCATGGCTTTACGTTTAATAATCTGATCCAAAATTATGTTTTCCAGGTTTTCCTTCTTGAAAATAGAACGCTTGTTGTGACGGTTAATATTATGTGTCAACTTCATGGAATTGAGGGATGCCTAGATCCCTGATGAAGTATTGTTTCTTCTGGGTGTGTCTGTGAGGGTGTAACCAAAGAAGGCTGACATGTGGACCAGTGGACTGGGAGAGGAAGACTCACCCTCAAAGTGGGTGGGCACCACCCAATCAGCTGCCAGTTAGACTAGAACAAAGCCAGGAGAAGAGGGATAAAGTAGCTTGCTTGGTAAGTTTACTCACTTTCTTCCTGTGCCCTGCAGGGCAGTTGGCTTCCTCTCCTCCAACCCTTGGACATCAGACTCTAGGTTCTTCAGTCTTCGGACTGGGGGACTTACACTAGTGACCTCCCAGGGGCTCTCAGACCTTTGGCCTCAAACTGAGAGCTGCACTGTCAACTTCTCTGGTTTTGAGGCTTTTGGACTTGGACTGCACCAGGCTACTAGGTTCTCTCTTCTCCCAGCTTGCAGATGGCGTATCATGGCACTTCACCTTGTAATCATGTGAGCCAATTCTCCATGATAAACTCCTAAATGTATATTTTACATATACATACATCTATCTATCCATCCATCCATCCAGTTGTTTCTGTCCCTCTGGAGAACCCTAATACACTCTGTCTTTATCCATTCTTTATAATTATTTTTATTAGGAAAATCAAAATAAGATACGATAGTCTTGCTATGTTGCCCAGGCTAATCTTTGAACTTCTGGGCTCAAGCAATCTTCCCTCCCCAGCCTCCCAAAGTGCTGAGATTACAGGTGTGAGCCACCGCACCTGGCCTCGTTCTTTTCATGTACTTTTAATTCTCCAAAATATTAGGCAGTGACTTCAATATTAAAGTCTTTTAACAAAATAATTCAAACATCTTTTATATGCCAGAAATTCTCCTGGTTCTATGACCATACAGACCTTCAATACATCTATAGTTGGATCTTAACTTTTAACTTGTACAGAATAACATATCTAAAAATAGAGATTTAATGGCTTTGCTTTTTCTCTGGAAGATATTTTCATTAGAGCATCTTCTATAAGCTATGGGCTTAACCATGTTTCTGGTTCTTTCTTTATTAGAAACAGTTATCTCTGTAGAACAAAAGGCTTTCTTTATGGTCTTTTTATAGTCTTTTTTCATGCAGGTTTTTTTAAACCACGCTCTCTTGATTTACCATTTATCCATCCTAGAAACTCTACCCACCTCCACCAATCTCCCTTATGATGGCAGCAGCAGCCTGTCTGGAGCGGCCACTGCAAAGAGGCCAGCTGCAGCAAGTGAGGAGTGGCCAGGGCTGTGCACTTTGTGGAGCCACAAAGGGCCAGGAATAAGCAGGAGCCCTGCTCCCTACTGAGTTGACAGGGTGGGAGCCCCACGCTTCTAGGTGCAGCTGCAGCCACTCAACCACAGCTACGGACCTTGGCATTCTTGCACTCTTGGGGGTCTGGGAAGCCCCCCTGCCTCCACATGCTCAGAAGTGCCTGTTCCCACTCCCTGGCATCTCCTTGCACCCAGAACTGGCTCCTAGGAGAAGCAAAGTTGCAGCCGAACCCGGGTGCTGTCACAACCTGACTAATTATGTTTGTGGTTGGGACAGTGCTGGCATACCAGCCCCCTGCTGCCTTGAGCCACTCTGGACTTTGGGCACTGATGAGCATGGGAGAGAGGTTGAGTGGGGACTAAGGGTGGCTCGGTGTGGGCTTGCAGGTACTCCTTGGCATAAACTACCTAGGCTCCATGGATGGCATGTTGATGGTGGCAGGAGGCTGACTGGCTCCTGGGCAGAAAGGGGCAGATCCACAGAGAAACGCCTCCTTCAAGCCAGTAATCGCCTGAAGCCTGGGGGCTGGGCTGCCAGTTCCGGGTGGAGTTTGTGGCCCAGAGTGACAAATTGTGGTGCTTTTTCCAGGCCTATCCATGGATGTCCACGGACCAATTAGCATGTACCTCCTCCCTTCTGAGCCCATAAAAACCCCAGACTCAGACAAACGTAGAAAATGGGAATACTAGCTGCAGGAAGGAACTACCTACTTTGTGTCTGTTGACTCTTCAGGATGACCTGCCTTCATAAAGGAGGCACCCACCATGGGTCTTCTCTCTACTGAGAGCTGGACACTCCCTGGGACGACCTGCCCGTGGAAAGGAGCTAACCACCATGGGTCTCCTGAGAGCTGTTCTCTCGCTCAGTGAAGCTCCTCTCCACTTTGCTCACCCTCCAGTTGTCCATGTACCTCATTCTTCCTGGACATGGGACAAGAACTCAGGACTTGCTGAATGGAAGGAAAAAAAGAGCTGTAACACAAACAGGGCTGAAACATGCCCCCCGCTCACCATGTTGTGGGCAATGAGAAACAGAGAAGAGCCGTGGCCTTTTGCAGAGCCCAGACCTTGGGGCTCCTCAAGCCAGGGCTGTGACATGCTGTAACACCCTCTTTGGGGCTCTGCGGTTCCTGGTATCTCTGAGATTTCAGGTGCCACCGCGTTCCCCTATCCAGACATTGGTGCCTGCAGCAGAAGATACTTGTGGTACATCTGATCCAGCCACAGGCTCACATGGAGCTGCCACCTGTACTAGCACCTGGAGCTGCCTTCCGATGCAGCTGGCATGCCTGGCTGTGCACAGTGGCCAGGCCTCATGCTTACTTGCTCACATACCTCTTGCTGCTCCGTGCCTGGCTTGCCCTTGGCAGGCATGGGATCTGGGCCGGTAGTGCAAGCCAAGCACAGCCTGCCAGGCTGAGTGGGTGGAAGGAGCCCAGTGGGCACAAGCAAAACCCAGGCAGAGGTGCTGCCTGCCACAGAGGTTTCTGGCTGGCAAAGTGACACCCAAGGATCCCATGACACTTACATGCACACTTTATCCATTTTCCTCCAATCTATTATTTAGATCTTAGCTTAAACAAAACTTTCCTAAGGAATCATCTATTTCCTTCAAAGTTCAGTTTAAGTCAGAATAATTTCCTGTCACAAAAGCTTATTTTTTGACTTTATAAATAAGGTGCATCCATTCTTTAACATTTGCTCATTTTTAAAAATACTTTATTAACGTCTATTTTCTATACTGGATTGCGTGTACCAAGAAAGCAGTTCCCATGCCTACCTGCCTATCATAGTAACCATGGATGACAAAGAATTAGCATTCTATTGCAAAGAGGGAGCCTGAGATATGGTGACCATTGTTCCAGGGTTCCAAGGAAGGCAGTAGGTTCTCAAAGTACCCATCCCAACCAGGGTAGATAGTGACAAATTCCCTTTTTTTCACTGTCTTACCTGGTTACCCAACACAATCCCTGGGACATAGTAAGAACATAACAAGTACTTGTTGAAAAAAATAAAAATGGGATGTGGAACGCTTAGAAAGAGATGTGGTAATGACCTCTAAGACTGAAGAATATATAAATGACCAATTTTAGTTATAAAATTTAGTTTATAAAAATATTTCTCAATCAAATTAGTTAACTGGCATCACTGCCTACAAAACCGACTCTCTAGGCACTGACATCCTGGAAGCCTCTAAAGTAAAGGACAAGACTCTAATCTGTGGTAACATTGCTGAGGTACAAGGTGAACCTTTGAGAGAGAGAATCTAATTATCACAGAGAACACTTTTCAGAATATTACACGTCATAAGCTATGTCATCTTTCAGAATCTCTAAGCATATATTCTGACCTGTCTTTGGTTTTCTTCAAACCTTTTCCAAAGAAGACTCTAAAAGTATTTTGAAGTTAGAGAAATCTTAACATATCATCATAATAGAATTTATAGAATAAATCAATACATGCAGATATATTCTATTGGATGTATTTTTAGAGTTCTAACTCAGGGTGTTAAGTATGCATCTCTCTTCCTTATTGGACTAAATGGGGACTTCCCTTCCTAGTTTCCCCCATCTGTACCTCTTTACCAAAGACAGCTGGCTATCCTTTTTGAGCCTCTGGATGGCATTTCAACAGAACTTTAGTGCAATGGATGAAGGCATTGTGGTGATGTGGGATGCCCGGGAGAAGGAGAGAAGGCGTGGGATGGGCACTCAACGTTAATAGGTTTTGAGGAATAAGTTATGGATAGCCAGACTCTGTTCTAATAAAAAGCCTGCTAAGATCCGTCTCTGATTCCTGATGATTGTTTTTCTCTTAGGGGATCCAAATACCTGTTTCTCTTTCCTGTAATTCTTCTAATTACTTCTACTAGAATACCTCTCAGTCCAGTATGAAACATATTATAGTCCATAGTCTCTGAAGCTACCCTAGAATTATCACATACCCAGGGTATTTGTGTTAAATTTATGTTTATGTTTTTATACTTTATCTATCTTTTAATACTTTATGATTTCTCCTTACTCCTCCTTCTCTACCATCTTCTCTTCCTCTTCTTCTTGCTTTAAAAAAATAAACTAGGTAAGACAAGATTATATCACTTGCAAAGAACCTAAGAAAGAATCATCTCTGTTTCAAAGTCAAATGAAAGCAGAGCATTCCAAGACAATTCCAACCAATAGTTAAATAAAGTATAGAACTCAAGCATGGATTCTTTTGGGACTGAGGGAACTGATGGGACGGAATGAAAGAAAAGTTATAACAAGGGCTTTCTTTCCACTTGATTCCTTTTAATGCTGCCCTTTTAGACACTAGTCTAGATTATCCCAAAGTCACATGACACTACAGAGGTTTACAGAGGCAAAATGAGAACATCAAAAGAGGAAAGGAGATTGAAGAGAAAAGAGGAGGCTGGAAGGCAGTAGCCATTAAAGGGGTATGCAATCATGCACAAATGCAGATAGAGTTTAAGCAAATTACGGATAATCAATACATTTACCGATATTTAGTAGATATCTTTGGGCGAAAGAAATAAAGGCAGAAAATAAGGTAAAATAAAAGCAAGCAGGAAAACGAATACAGAAGAGTTTAGGCCCACCATACAACCATCTGTGACTTCTATGGACTGTTTTTCAAGATGCCTTAACCACACAACCATCACCTTGGATGAATCATATTGAAAAGCTATCCGAGCTGGGTCAGCTAATGATGAAATGGGTGCTTTGAAATATTATTTTAAATGGAAAAACTCTATGCCTTAGAAAAATGTCTGCATTTAAATTTTGTTTAACCAGTAACCTCCCTTCAACCCCTGCTTCCCAGCCTTATTTAATATTAATTGAAATTTTCTGGTAAAGGATTAGATTTTTACCCATCTGTAATTAGTTACTATTGTATCAGAATGGTATGTATGCAATTCTTTAAAGCACAGCACTTTAGCTGATTATGAGTGTATGTATATATTGTAAACATATTGTATTCTAAGTATTTTAATATATAAATTGCATTCTAAATTTTTAAAACACTTTTCAAGTTATAGTTCTTTTAAAGGACATATTTAGTTTACTAAGCAAAATAATCTGACCTTAAGTTGTTCTTCCAAAGCAGCAGTTGCGTGATCTCCACTAGATTCATCAACTACCACCACCATGTGAGTGAGAGAATTGACCCTGACTTGTTCTTGTTCTAGATCTTCTTGAAGCACCTGAAAGATAAAATGTATTAAAGGAAATTAAAATAATATTCTTACATGTATGTTGAAATCATTTGCTCTCAAATGATGAAATTTATTTCTGCTACATCTCAGGTAGTCCTATTTTTCATTAAACTAGAACCATTCCAAGTCAATTTTCTGCTATGATGCTCAGTAAAATTTATATGTTTTATTGTTAATTTAACTGGAAAATATATAGAGAAGACAAATGTTAAGAAAGGTACTGTATGATGTTCTCCTTCTCGTCCCACCCCCTTTCTCCCTTTCAAGGACTTTTCTCCTACAACTATCAGCACTTCTGGTATTTTCAGGCTCTTCTTTCTCTACTGAAGTTCTCCATTACCATAAAAATAAAACGAACTCTTGATTCAACAAACTGGTCCTGTTACTGTCCTATTATGTGTTCCTCTTCACTAAAAAAAAAAAAAATGTATCCTATAGTTACTGTGTCTACATATTTATCCTGCTATTCACTTTGCCCACTATCCCATTGAAATACCTTTTGTAAAGGACACCATCAACTTTCATGTTCCTAAATTCAATAACCATTCGTTATAGCATCTTACTTGACATGTTGATTACTAACCTAATTGGCCACTCCCTCATTCTTGACACCCTCTCTTGATTACTGACCTACATATGTGCTACTTTTTTTTTTTTCTATTTTGGAGACGGAGTCTCACTCTTCACCGAAGGTGGAATGCCAATGGCATGATCTCAGCTCACTGCAACCTCCATCTACCAGGTTCAACGGATTCTCCTGCCTCAGCCTCCAGAGTAGCTGAGATTACAGGTGCACACCACCACGCCCAGCTAATTTTTTGTATTTTCAGTACAGATGGGATTTCACCACGTTGGCCAGGCTGCTCTCAAACTCCTGACCTCAGGTAATCTACCCACCTCAGCCTCCCAAAGTGCTGAGATTACAGACGTGAGCCACCGTGCCTGGCCTATGCGCTACTTTTTAGCTCCTTTACTGGTTTTTTCTCTTCCGATCAAACTACAAATCAGATGTCAGTCCGATTTATAAAAACCAATAGATTCCTATCATACTAAGAAAGAAAATTTAACTTCTTTACCAGAAATTCTTATATGATCTAGCACCTGCCTACCTCACCAGTCTAACTGTATACCATTCTCGCCCTCACAGTGTTTCAGAATGACTTCCTTTGTCTCTCTTCCAAAAATGTGTCAAGCTGTTCCCTGTACTGGGATTGCTTTTCTTCCAGATGTTTAAATCATCTCTTTATCATTCAGGACTCAATATAAGTGTCACCTACCCTGAGCAGCTTTTCATGACCAAACTATCCAATGTTACTCCCAAGTAATTCGCTACCTCTGTCATTTTTTTAATCATAGCATTGCCACTACTCAATAATTTCCTATATATCAGTTTAGTCCTTTTGTCTCTACTTACTATAATATGCAATCCACTAGAACAGAGATGCTCTCTGTCCTTCTCACTACGTATTATACGCAAATAAAGATCAATAAACGTTTCTCAGATAAATGGTGCCATGTGGAAGTTTGGGGAAAATATGCACAGATGAGTTTGTTCCTTCCTGATTTCACAAAGATTACAATATAGTAGGAAGAATTAGTGATTTTTAGTGTAATCACAATCACACTAACCTCAACAGAAAATAACCACTTGGTCTCAAATGAACCCTGGGATAAAACCAGAATAATTCAAATCTTGCCTTTCTAACTTACAAATGTGGCTCTGAAAAAATCATTTCCCCCTTTTAAGTGAGGCTGTCAAAAAGTAGTATTTCCAATCTTTTTTAAAAACATGATGTACAATTATTTTGTAATGAGGAACAGGGGTAAACACAGGAATAAATTAGGGGTAAACAAAGGAGGCTGCTCTAGAACCAAGGTATCTTACCTGGGTGCTCCAGATCCCTTAAGACCTTACCCTGTTACACTATTTATTATTGGGATTTCTCTGAATAGCTATTTCAGACTTCTAGCCAACTAGTTTGCTTCTTAGAACATTTTGTTACATAACACAAGAGTGGAGAAACCAGCTTGGGACATCTCCCGTTACTTTCTGGCAAACATACTGTGCCTACTTGCAAAACAACAGTGCTTAGCACCTATCAACCTAGCTCTTAGGGATTCAAACGCTATGGCAGGTGGAAGGGAACTCATTGGGATGGCTGAATCACAATCTCAAATGCATGAGCATTTTTATCCCAGGCTTCTTATTTTCCAAGCCTCAACATTTTATAACACTGTAAAATCACTTCTTTTTATTTCGTCTCTCTAGATTTTCATGCTACATTTTCAAGTGAAGCAATTTAGAATAAAATGACTAAGTATCTATCTTGTGTGTTGTGTGGAATCTATACTGCCTATCACGCCTTTGACATTCCAGAGCTTATAATGGTTAATAAAACACTTTCTGTCATGAGGCCAAAAATGGAAACATTAAAATTCAGAGTTGTCCTTGACAATCATGTTGAGTCTGTGTTTTCTGAGTTATATAAGAAAGGACTGGGAACATTTTGAATGTGTCAGCCAGGAATGTTTCAAATAATAATTAAAATGATAATTTGGTGGCTAACGTATGATAAGTTGGTTTTCTGAATTTAGCCAATTCTTTTCTGTCCTTCAATGAGTATATATAATTACATATATTACAAAATTACAAGTAAATAATGCCATAGTTTTCATTTTTACATGTAAATTGCTTTTTCACAATTTTAATATATTTCAGTTAAGAAATGTAAGAAAAACATTGTTTGATCCATGGAATGAACCCAACTCATATTGAGTCTTTTAAAGGCTATGTGATCAAATGTACTATTTTCTCCATTACTTAGTAGTTCTGATTTTGTTTCGTTTATCTATTTGTTTTATAATCGGAAATGGCATTCTTGCCGTATTGATCAAGGGTTTATATTTTATGCTTGGCAGAAGTGCTAACATAAAGTACCACTAAAGTGAGTTCTGAGATGATAGCATTAAAATCAAACACAAGAACCCTCTGGACTTACGGTGAGTAGAAGGAAATAAAGGAGCGGGGAAAGCCTCTCTACAGTGACTAAGAAGGTTGAAGAGTCCAGAGTACTGGACTAGACTTGCATAAGGTACATGTGATTTAATGTTATTACCAGTATCTCTTATCCTCTATGACTTTTTAAATCGTATTTCTTCTTTCTCAGCTAATTAGGAATTAAACTAAAAAAGGTTAAAGTGACTTTTTTGAGCACACTAAATAGCTATAAGACAAAAGCTATGGTAAAACTGTAAGCATATCTCCTATTTTCTCAGACTTCAAATGCGGAATAAATACTAGTGAATATCACAGTATTAGCTAATCTCCTTAATATTAACAAAATACAGATTATAAACTATCCAACGTCCAGGGTTAATTTTATTATTATTTTTTTTTACAATGATTCTTACAAGTAGCAGAAACGCCACAGATAAAAAGCTGGAGTTTAAAAGTTCAATTGTTCTGCCAGCCTAGGAATCCATGAATAAAGGCCTTGATCACTGGGGTAAAGAATGCCTGCCTACTTCTCTAGTTGGAAAGAAATGGATTCTCAAGAGTATTTTAACAAAATAATACGCTGAAGTGTTGTAAGGCTATATTTAATTAAAATTTTAAATACTGACTTCTTATGGATTTGAATTTTTCATAGATGAAGTTATACAATGGAGATTTATATTTGATTTGCTAATGAAGCTTGAAATATGAGCCAAATTATTTCCAAATATAGATGTATCCCTAGAGAAGTACACAAAAATGTTTGTCAGAAAATAATACCTTCAAATTAAAATAATGTGATATAATATTGTTAAAATGTTTTCCTTTATTAAAAGCTTCCAGATTGTACATACACATACACATATATACACACATACTAGGTATTTTATTATGCATTTATTTACATTATTTTATTAAAGGAATGCTTTTGTAACACTTACCAGATTTCAAAAATCTATCATGTTCCTAATTAAATTTCATTACCATTATTAGATAGATACAAATGTTACCAATGTTTGTTCTCGAATGTCAAATACTGTATTTTTTTTCTTTATGACAAGAGAAAAGGGCAACAGTGAGATTTCACATTAAGAATGCCTAGATTTGACAAACAGTTTTTGTTATACCTCTATGAATAATTATATTTCTTGTAAATAAGTCTCTAGTTAAAGGGCTTAACGAAATTTGTTACTCCCTTAGTACATGTCCCCAATTTTATTATTTAAACATGACTTTTCTTGTACTTCTTTTAAATGCCATCAGTGATACTGAATTCTTCTGGCTCTTGTCCATGTCAAGTTAGTTTTCAAAAGTGGCTTAGAATAACCACTGGAGAGCCACTTCAGAGTTTCTTCTAGACCTATGCTATTTTACCCTTTCTTAGCACACATGTAAAATAATACTTAGGAAATAAAGACATGGAATTATGTAAGGCTAGGGAAATTTTTGATTTGATGTTTAAAGGTGAAGAGCAATAATTCATAGAAAGGTAGTATAATAGAAAACAAAAACAAGGTTGGGGTATCCTGTAAATTCGATGGGAGAAGCTTTTGTTTTACTTGTCTATTTCTTTTGGCCATAGCATAGACTCAGCTACCAGAAACAGGAAAGAACAGCTGTTACCTAAATGTAAAGTTTGTTTTTTTTTTAACTACTCCTCCTACTTCATTGAATGCCCAACAGCAAATTGCCAGTACTTGCAGGTCACACACACACACACACACACCACACCCCTAGAAACAACACAGACCACTGTTCATCATGAATTGGAAGGCAACTTATTGTCTCCAAAAATGACTTTAAAATTAATATATTTAGATGTTTAATTACAAATATTAAGTAGTTTGTAGTTCATCTAAATAAATGCACACATAAGGAAAGACTAACGAGAAAAAAATTGCAGCAAACATAAAATTTCCAAAGGACATTAAGAATTCAGAATGTTCTAGGAATAGAGTCTAACACCTAGGAAAGTAGTATCTTAAAAAAGCTGTCTCATGAACAAAAAAATCCCTAGAAACTAATGATCATGATAATTCAAGACATCTGGACAGGAATTGATTTTTTTTCAAATAAAAACTTCAAGTACAGATCACAAAGTGTTAGGATATTTTGGGAAATGATGGGGTGGTAGGTAATTTATTTTTTTCACTCTCTTTTCCTCTATGCCCCATTCTTTCTACCACCTCTACACTGGGCTAGGCTCTATATCCCTTGCTGGCCTGAATGAAATGATCTGGAAAGGACTTTCAATTTTATTTGCAGTGAAATATTCACTTTGCTAAGCCTGGCTGGTCACAGTATTGTCTAGCTTTCCATGAAGAGTTATTTATGGTATGTAACTTTGTTATAAATTTGCTGAATATTTTAAATAATCTTCCCCAACAGGCTCCCCTAGAAAAGCTTTTGATATTCACTTACTTAAAGGTGATTGAAGATGTTTATTAGTCCTTATATCAGAACACATTGATTTTATCTTTTTGTTAGAAATGAATGTTTATGTTTCTGCCAACTCCTAAGCTACCAAATGGGGGTTCTGAAAGACCGTTTCAATGGAGATTTGAAAGGCTATAAAAGCACACTAAATGCTTCTCAATAGCCTGAAGGGGACTCAATAAATATGTAAAGAAACTGTTTTAAAAATAAAGTAGACAATTAATGTACTCCTACATATGGAAAAGGACATAGGATGAAACAGATTGACCAAAACTTGTGCATGACTATGAGGAGACAGTAAAACTGTAGTCAAAAGTGTAGCATCTGAAATCAGATTTTCTATGTGTAAATCCTGGAAGCATCAATAACCAACCACGTGACTTTGAGAAAGTCATCAACCACACCAAGCCTCAGCTTCCTAATTTGTAAAACTGAGATAATAAAACTGCCTATTTCTTTATGTGGTTAAGAAGATTGAATAAGGTAAAATTGTTTTGCATTTTGCCTGGAAAGCAGTATAAATTCCAAAAATATTTGTATCTAATTAGTTAAAAGAATTCATATTTAGCCATATTTATATCAAAGATTTGAAACTAAACTGCAATAACCTAATACTAATCTATTTTACCCTCATCTAATACATTCTGACTATCATCCTTTCTAATAGACATCATAAGTACAGGAAGAGAAGGTGATTTTTGAAAAGTCATGAAAAGAAGTGAAGTTACAGCAAAGTTTTAAGGTCTGGAGAAATACACAGTAAGTGTTAAATCCTTAAATAATACCAGAACTGCCAATTTATTTATACTACATTAATAAAAGTAGGTTAAAACTAACTGATCTGATGGTATCATAGAAAAATTTGCATGGGCAGACATATGTCATGGAGTGAGGACAGTCCCTACTGACTAAATGGTAGCCCTCAATTCTCTTGCCTTTCTTACTCTTTCTACAGTCCATGCATGCAGCCACCCATACATTCTGCATATAGTTACAGAATTAAAATCAGATTAAAAACCAATAACATTGAATAAATAATTATAAAATACCTTTACTGAAAATACTTACTGAAAGAGAAAAGAACAAGATTATTGGGAGAGAGTTGGGGTGGAAAGTTACAGGCAGAGCACAGAGGAAATGATATGCATTGTGCTGCTAACAGAATATAGTTGTGAAACTCAGTTCCAATGATTATCCTCCTGCTCAGACAGTATTACCATTCTTAACATAAGCCTATTTTCCTGTTTCCCTTATAGTCCCTTTTTCCTCTATTTTAAAGAACTACAGGAGTAATGGTGATGAATTATTTCATTAAGCATTTTGATTCTGAGTATTTAATGTGTAGCTACCACTACTGCTTACTCTGTTTGAAGACTCATATGCACTCAGTCTCTGTACCTTCTATTCAGACATTCCCAATCCTGGGAAACCAAGTGCCACAACATCTTCAAATCTCTTTGCCACTTCTCTGCATCTACTCTAGCCTCTAGGATCTCAGGTGGAGTCAAGCTTCACTGGAATCTCAAAATGGAGAGAAATGGTCTCAAAGGCAGACAGGTCAAAGTTAAAATCAGAATCTACCAATTAATACTGAAGTTACCTTGAACAACTCCTTAAGCTCTTTGAACACATCTATTTGTCTGTAAAATCAAGTATTAATATCCTTCCAGGCCAGACATTTATAGAACATTCTATTCTATAACCACAGAATGTACATTATTCTCATCTGCACATGGATCATTATCAAAAATTGAAAATGTGCTAGGCCACAAGGCAGTTCTTAACACATTTGTAAAAAATCAAAATCATATCAAGCATCTTCTTGCACCACGGTGGAATAAAACTAGAAATGAGTACCAAGAAGTCTCCTTAAATCTATACAAATACATGGAAAATAAACAACCTGCTCCTGAATGATCTTTGGACAATGAAATCAAGGAAGAAATTAAAACTTTTTGAAACAAATGAAAAGAGACATACAACATACCTCAACCTCTGGGATACAGCAAAAGCAGTCCTAAGATGGAAATTTATAGCATTAACTGCCTACACCAAAAAGACAGAAAGATCTAAAATAAGCAAACTAATATTGTACTTCAATGAACTAGAAAAACAAGAACAAACCAAAACCAAAGCTAGCAGAAGAAATAACAAAGATCAGAGCAGAACTAAATGAAACTGAGATAATACAAGACAAAAAGTTAAAAAAGTTAAAGAGTTTTCCTTGAAAAAATAAACAAAATTAATAGGCCACTAGCTAGATTAACCAAGAAAAAAAGAGAGGAATCAAATAAGCAAAGACAGAGATGATAAATGTGACATTACAAATGATACCATAGAAATACGAAAGATTATCAGACTACTATGGGCATCTCTAGGTACACAAATTAGAAAATCTGGAGGAAATGAATAAATTCCTGGATACATATCAACTCCCAAAATTGAACAACAAGAAGCAAAAATGTTGGACAGACCAATAACAAATAGTGAAACTGAATCAGTAATAAAATATCTCCCAAAAAAATAAAGCTCAGGACCAAACATATTCACAGCTGAATTCTACCAGACATGCAAAGAACTTGTACCAATCCGATTGTAACGATTGCAAAATATCAAACAGAAGGAAATTCTCCCTAATTCATTCTACGAAGCCAGTATCACCATGATACCAAAGGCAGGTAAGGACACAACAAAAAGGAAACCACAGGCCAATATCCCTGATGAATGTAGATGCAAAAATCCTCAACAGAATACTAGCAAACCAAACCCAAAAGCACATCAAAAAGATAATACGTGACAATAACGTGAGCTTTATTCCAGGTATGTAGGGATGGTGCAATATATGCAGAGCAATATATGTGATTCACCACATAAACAGAATTAAAAACAAAAACCGTATGATCATCTCAATAGACACAGAAAAGGCATTTGATAAAATCCAGCCTCTCCCCATGATAAAGACCCTCAACAACTAGGCATTGAAAGAACATATCTCAGAATAACAAAAGTCGTATATGACAAACCAAGAGCCAACATCATACTAAATAGGAACATGTTGAGAGCACCCTGCTCCCCCAAGAACTACAACAAGACAAGGATACCCATTTTCACTACTCCAATTCAACATAGTACTGGAAGTCCTAGCTAGAGAAATCAGGCAAAAGAAAGAAATAAAAGGCATCCAAATTGGGAAAAAGAAAGTCAAACGATTTCTCTTCACTGATGATAGGATTTTACATCTAGAAAACCCTAAAGACTCCTCTAAAAGGCCCCTATATTTGATAAATGACTTCAGTAAAGTTTCAGGATATGAAATCAATGTACAAAATCGGTAGCATTTCTATACACCAATAATGATCAAGCTGAGAACCAAATCAAGAACTCAATCTCATTTACAACAACTACAAAAAAAATACCAAGGAATGCCTTTAAGCAAAAAAGTGAAAGGTGTCTAAAAGGAGAACTACAAAACACCAGTGAAATAAATCATAGATGACACAAACAAATGGAAAAACTTTCCCTGCTCATGGATTGGGAGAATCAATACTGTTAACCACACTGCCCAAAGCAATCTACAGATCGAACACAGTCCTTATAAATTACCAACATCATTTTTCACAGAACTAGAAAAAGATACTAAAATACATAGAGAATCAGAAAAAGAGCCCAAATAGTCAAAGCAATGCTAAGCAAGAATAAAGTTGAAGGCATCACATTACCTGACTTCAAATTATACTACAAGGCTACAGTAACCAAAACAGCATGGTATTGGTATAAAAACAGATACATATAGATTGATTTAAGCAAATTAAGAACCCAGATATAAAACCACATATCTATGACCAACACATCTTTAACAAGGTAAAAAAATGTATATATACACTGGGGAAAGGACATCCTATTCAGTAAATTGTGCTGTAAATATTGGATAGTCATAAGCAGAAGAATGAAACTGGGTCATATATCACCATATACAAAAACTAACTCAAAATGGATTAAAGACTTAAATATAAGACCTGAAAATATAAAAATCATAAAAGAAAACCTAGGAAAAACTCTTCTTGACACTGGCCTGGGCAAAGAATTTATGACTAAGTACTCAAAAACAAAAGTAGACAAATGGAACTTAATTTTAAAATCTTCTGAACAGCAAAAAAAAAAACAAAAAACAAAAAACAAAAAACAAAAAACAAAAACAAAAACAAAAAAACTAACAATAAAAACTATCAACAGAATGAACAGACAACTTATAGAATGGAAAACAATTCTGAACTATACATCTAACAAAAAACTAATATCTAGAATCTAAAAATAACTCAACACGATGAAAAATAGATAACCCCATTAAAAAGTAGTCAAAGGACATTAGCAGACATTTTTTAAAAGAAGATATACAAGTGGCCAACAAACATATGAAAAAGTGCTCAACATCACTAATCATCAGAGAAATGCAAATTAAAACAACAAGGAGATATCATCTCACACCAGTCAGTATGGCTATTATTTGTTTTTTTCAATGTCATTTAAAAAATTTGTGAGTACAGAGTAGGTGATTTCTGGGGTACACAAGATGTTTTGATACAGTCATGCAATGTGAAATAATCACATCATGGAGAATGTAGTATCTATCACCTCAAGCATTTGTTCTTTGTCTTACAAGCAATCCAATTATATGCTTTCAGTTATTTTAAAATGTACAAGTTATTATTGACCATAGTTATTCTATGATATGATCAAATAGTGTGTCTTTTCATTCTTTCTAACTGTAATTTTTGTACCCAATAACCATCCCCACCTCTCCTCCACCACCCTTCCCAGTATCAGATAACCATCCTTCTACTCTCTATTTCCATTACTTCAATTGTTTTAATTTTTAGATCCCACAAATAAGTCAGAATATATGAGATGTTTGTCTTTCTGTGCCTTGCTTATTTCACTTAACATAATGATCTCTAGTTCCATCCACATTGTTGCAAATTACAGTATCATTCTTTTTAAAAGGATAGCTACCATTAAAAAAGTCAAAAAACAACAGGTGTTGGCAAGGGTGTGGAGAAAAGAAAATGTTTATTCACTCTTGGTGGGAATGTAAGTTAATACAAACATTACGTAAAACAGTATGGAGAATTCTCAAAGAACTTAAAACACAACTATTCCAACCTACAATCCTAGTAATGGGTATATACTCAACAAAAACAACAAAAAGTGTTACATGAAAAAGATACCTGCAGCTGTATGTTTATCATAGTACTATTTACAATAGCAAAGAATCAACCTCAGCGTCCACCAGTAAATGACTGGATAAAGAAAATGTGATATGCACATGTATATATGTGTCTATATACGTATATATACACATATACATATATATATATATATACACACATATATACACACACACCACAGAATACTACATGGTCATAAGAAAGTATGCAATCCTGTCTTTTGCAGTTACATGCATAGGAACTAGAGGCCATTATCCTAAGTAAAGTAAATTGGAAACAGAAACCTAAATGCAACATGTTCTCGCTTATAAGAAGAAACTAAACAAAGGGTACACATGGACATCTAGAGTGGAATAATATAAACTGGAAACTACAAAAGATTAAAGGCTGGTAGTGGGGTGAGGAGTGAAAAATTACCTATTGAGTATAGTGTTCACTATTCAGGTTATGGATATACTAAAATCCCACACTCCACCACTGCACGATATATCCATGTAACAAACCTGCACATGTACCCACTCAATCTACTTTAAAACTTCTAAGACATGTTTATTACTAGAGTCAAATGAGACAATACATTAAATTCAGCTTGTACAGTGCTTAGATTTGGTAGGTGGTGAGGAAACGCTTATTTTCTTCCATTTCGGACGCATTCACATTATCCTTCCATTCCTACACTAAGATTCAAGGAAATAGCCCTTTTGCACATCAGTATTTATTTCTAATAAATTGGTAATCACATAATATTTTCATTATTAAATATCCTTAGTGTGCCAAACTGTAGACCATTATGTAAAAATAGTTTAGTGCTTTTTTAGTCTTACTAGATATGACTTAGATTTTTAATTGTTAAAGTATACAGTATCATTATTTCCAATGAATAATAGAGTACTACCAGATGTACAAGTAGAAATCTACCCGTATTAGAAATCTACTAGAAATTCTGTTTATAACAGAAATATTAAAAACGATAGTACTCCATATTCTTCAGAAAAAGTATCATATTCAACCTTATTTTTTAACACAGGATTGGATTTACAGACATGCATTTTGTTATAAGATACAGTCATACATTTGCTGAGGAACATTATTGCCTTAAAATTCATGTTATCATATGTGTCTTAGCTTTCGTGTAAGGTTTCCCTAAAATGCATTTTAAAATGTTTTTTTATAATTTATTTATTTACATTATTAATTTTGTATTACCTATACGAAAGAACTGAAATTGATTGTTACAGTACTGGTTCAGAAAAAGAGAGACATTTTACATGAGACTAACTCAGTAAATGAGAAATAGTGTCCTTATTTTTTTCCTTTAAACCCCACTGCAGAGGTCAGTGTCTTCTCATGAGGAAGTATTACAGGAGCAATGAAATATAATAAATAATGATAGTGCCTCTAAGATGACAGAGTCTTGATCAGGTGTAATTTTCGTATCTATACTGATATACCTTAAAACAAAGCTGTGACATTCTAAGTAATGTTACTGTATCAATACTCAGTAATTTCTAATAAACTAAGTAATAATCTAATACCTAGAAACACTTGATTTGTAAAATCAGAATATGGGCATGGATTTTATATTATTATTATTATTCTAATAATATATAGCATTACTGTGCAAATATATCCTTGGAATATGATGCTTGTTAATAGAATTCTTCTGGGAAATTAGATGTCTTCTCAATTAGATTTTAAAAATTGTAACTGAATATCACGCACATACTACTATGTAGACTATATAAGTGTGATGTTCTTTTTTACATAAACTTCCAATCATTTATGTCAAAATAATAATACTACCACTCAAACCAATTTCATAGTCAATGGTTTACCACTATTAAGATATTTGAATATGGGAATGCGACAGAGATAGAAGGAAAAAAGAAAAGTCAGAGATTGAAAACACCAGAGAGAACATCACGAGGTAAGCCACTATATAGATATATTTTTCTACAGCATTATCAATGTTTTTGGCTGTATGCACAACGTTTTAAGTTAAATTATCAAAATTTCATGCCCTTGTCAGAAAGTTAGCCATGATGGAGACGGTTTGGATAATCAAACTAGTCAATATTATCAGAACATCTGTTCTAAAAACATTTACTGAGCATCAATTATTGACTAAGTACTCTGAAAACACAGAAGAAATCTGGCTCTCTGGTTATAATACAATATTTTTTCAGATTGTATTGTTTATCCCCTTTACCATCATAACCATTAATCTTTCATTAAGCACTTATGAGGGCAAAAGACAAGAAATAAAATGAAACTTCATAGCAGAAACAAACAACATGTAATTTTAACCTTGCTAAATATGAAAGCGAGCTTGCTAAGCACTAAAAGCACTACTTGATCCTATGGCATTGTCAAAATCAACTGAATCACTTATCCTTCTTCCAACTATTACATTTCTCTTTTTCACTGCCTATTTTCTTAATTGCAAATCTCAGGTCCCACTTGCCCAGTCCCAGAATCTATTATTTTGAGCTTTTTGTTCATTTCCTGAATCTAGTTCTATTGGTTTTGATCTCCAGAATGCTTTATACCTATTTACAATTTTCATTATCATTGCTTTCATTCAGGCTCTATATACTTTCTGCAATATCCTCTTAATATGTTTTCTGGCCTCCTCTTTCTCTGCTCTTTCATTTATCTTCAAAAAATATCTTCTTGGATATTTTTGCAGATATCTTATCTTCAAAAGACAAGTTTTCCTAAATTGTTCTTTCTAGTTTAATTTCTCATGAATAATGGTTTCCTATTACTCATAGAACTACTGCAAATGCCTGTCTTTTATATAAGACTCATGATCACCCTCCATGATCAGGCTTAAATCCTCCAGCATTCAGCATAGTACAAGATTTCATAAATAATTGGTTTCTGCATTCTTCGCAGCACCCATGTGCTATAATGAGTGT
This sequence comes from Symphalangus syndactylus, assembly GCF_028878055.3. NCBI lineage: Eukaryota > Metazoa > Chordata > Mammalia > Primates > Hylobatidae > Symphalangus > Symphalangus syndactylus. Next base: position 46,735,968 of record NC_072447.2, read on the forward strand.
TTGTTCAGTGATATGGAATAGAATGCAATGGAATGAAATGAAATGTCAGATCCTTTGGCAGAATTATACCTAAACCTTCTCTGTAACATGAACATCTAGATCATTTTAAAGGTCACCAGATGAGGATATTTCACAATCTTGGCAACACAAATGTCTGCCTTTAACTAACCTTCAAGAAAAGGATAGGTGACTGAGCTTCTAAGAGGCTACTTAGTTTGTATTAATCAGTATTTCACATATAACCTTCACTGAAGTCAGAATATAGAGTATATATTTACATCTGCAAATTCTAGTAATTTGTAAAGTCTTTGTTGATGCTGTCACCAAGGTAATGCATCTCTGCACAAAAGTCTGAATCTCTCAAAAGAATGGAAAACCTAGCTAGTAAACTCAGCTTTAAACTTCATCCCAATCTCACTGTGCCAGGAGACAAAAGATTTCACTGTTAAATATTTTCCTTTTGATAATAATGCCTTCCAAAATGGCAAACTTCTTTACTATTAATGAAAGCTCAAGGCTTTTACTCCTCAATAGCATCATGCCACTCCTTCGAGGGAAATCCTTTCATTCTTTGTCAACATCACTAATAAATTCTATCCCTTAAGATAAAAAAGACCAGCTAGAATTATATGTGATATATTTTTTCACAGGGGAATGAGAGGTTCGATTTGTTTACTGCCCAGAGAGACTCACTCTTGGGTGCCTCAAAGCTAAAGCAAACCTCTAAATTATCTCCCCAAAGCAATGTCTGTGAAGAATGAGGGGTTTCTCCCACATGTTGTAGCCAATTCAACTTTTCTCGGTTACTCAGAGTAAAGAGTTTGGCTAGATTTAATAGTAACCACCATATAGGATCAATTGCTTTACCTTACCTAATTGTCAGGTTCAGTAAAAGTGACTTATCTTCCTGGCATTTCACAGTGTCTGAATTTCTAGCCTGCCTCATAATAAAATGCTGTTGAAATGAAGATAGCAAAGGATACTGTCACAGAATATACAGAAGCATATCTGTAATATTCACAGCGCACTTGCAGGATTTGCAAACATTTTAATCTTGCCCTCCAGTTGAAAGAGAGAGCAGGTGACCTCTGATCGGAGCAGAATTTAAATAATTCACAGCAATAAAATCTGTATCTTTTCTTTAAGTTGTCATCTGCGATCATCTTTAAGAAAACACGGTGATGGCACAAGGATTTAATGTCTATCTACACAAAGCTAAAAATAAATATTGTATTAGGTTAGAAGTTTGGTGATGCAGCAGATGGGAGTTGCCTCTGTGGGTACTCTAAGGTTACTGATGTATTTTGTTGTCAGAAGGAGAAATTTCCTTACTTTCAATGATTTACAATTCTTGGGAAGAAAAGCTGCAAAGCGATTCAATAACTATATAAATAAGGCTTTAGTTTGAACTCAGTTACCTAAATAAGTAATATTTACTTTCTTTTGTTTTATGAAGTGTGGCAAGACTAATAAAATAGTGTTCCTTTACTTCTGTATGTATGCTCCTTTTAGTCTTAAAAGACAATATAATGTCCATGTTTCATGTTTAAATAAATTCAACTCTTCGCTAAATTATTTGATGTTAAGTCACCTTCTTCTCACCAAAATTGTTCCCAAGTAACAAAAGAGCATTATCAATTTTCAGGACTTGAATATTAATCTTTCCCTTAATTTTTTTTTAAAAAAATCTGTCCTGAACAGTGCTCAAATAGTTAAAAGTGGGAGTTGGCCTTTACTCTCTGAGCCAGCAAACCAATGCCTTCTGGCCTCTTTATGCCCTTTAAATAAATAAATTATTCCTGGAGGTAAAATGTTACATATAATCAACTTGCATATAATCCTGTTGCCTTCTTTTGTTTCACATTTTTTCTTCAAGGCAATTTCATACTCATTAGAAATGGCATACTTTCAAGTAATGAATAATCTACTTAAACTTTACGACAATATTTGTCAAACATTTTCCACTTCATTCACATTGTATCTTTCAGAAAAAAGTATAAAACATTTCAGGTACCTGGCAGAATATTAAGATCCTGGATAGATTGTCTCACCTTAATGAAAAGTCTGTTAAGCAACCCAAGCTAAGAACTTCCTTCACAGCTGCCCTACGTTATCCGTACTTAGACAGCTATGCTGAAATTCTCCTTCCGCTGCTCTTTTGGAGCTCTTCTTCCTGGATTTCTCTTTATACTCCAGGCAACCAGCACCAGTGTCCTGCCTTCTGATGTTCAGTGTTACTTGGCCTAATCTTGGCCTTTTATAAAATACGTCAACTTCCAAAAGTATTGGACACATTAAAACTATGACTGGAAGGAACACTAGAAACAAACTCACTCAACACTTATTTCCAAAGTAAAGATATAGAGAAACTGGGACATTAAGTGATTTTTGGAAAATGACAATATAGTTAGTGGTAGAACTGGAGCTCGAATTCTGGCTTCTAGTGGGAGAAGTTTGTCTTGGGTTAGATTCCTCCAAAAACACATCCTGAACAAAAGATTTGGGAACAAATGGTTTATTTGGAAGGTGAACTCGTAAGCCATTATGAGAGCATGGGGACATTCAGGAAGTTACCTTGCGGATACCTAGACCTCAGTCGTACTAGGGAATCTCTGAAAGACTGTGGAGAACATACCTTAGAAATATCCCACTATGGGACAAAGATTGTACGTGATTTCTCTATCAACATTTACTCCTCATTGGCTAAGGTCAGCTCTGGCGGCACTAATTCCACTTCCTGTCCACCTTCTAACTGGCTAAAATGCCTCTGCACCAGAAATACCCCGAGGTAGAGAGAAGCCATTGCTGTACATTAACCTTGTCCAATCCATGACCCAGGATGGCTTTGAATGTGGCCCAACACAAATTTGTAAACTTTCTTAAAATATTTTTGCAATTATTTCTTTTAGTTCAACAGCTATCATTAGTGTCAGTATATTTTATGTGTGGCCCAAGACAATTATTCCAATGTCGCCAATGGAAGCCAACAGGTTGGACACCCCTGGTTTATATAGACACTTTCTGCATGTAACTTCCAGTATAGGCCAAGGGAAAGAGGGCAGATATAGTGTCAACCAGAGAAGCAAATGTGCCACATAGGAAAAGTGGTACAGTTAGAGAACTAGCACTGTACCTAACTTCTTCATCAAATGTTCAATTAGTATCTATGTGACAAGTAATCACAGTTACAATTTCTACACAATTACAATACAGTTGATGTATTTTTCCTGAGGGCATAGCAGATGGGGATTACCATAGTTACAGTTCTTCTTAAATGCTAGATCTTAGAGGACTCCTGGGGGTCAGTAATAGTAAGGGCTGGCCCCATTTGTCATTGAAAACTGAAGCTCATTAAATTAAAAAAAAAAAAAACTCATCAATACCTAATTTATTGAGAGTTTTTAGCATGAAGGGTTGTTGAATTTTGTCAAAGGCCTTTTCTGCATCTATTGAGATAATCATGTGGTTTTTGTCTTTGGTTCTGTTTATATGCTGGATTACATTTATTGATTTGCGTATGTTGAACCAGCCTTGCATCCCAGGGATGAAGCCCACTTGATCATGGTGGATAAGCTTTTTGATGTGCTGCTGGATTCGGTTTGCCAGTATTTTATTGAGGATTTTTGCATCAATGTTCATCAAGGATATTGGTCTGAAATTCTCTTTTTTGGTTATGTCTCTGCCAGGTTTTGTTATCAGGACGATGTTGGCTTCATAAAATCTGTTAGGGAGGATTCCCTCTTTTTCTATCGATTGGAATAGTTTCAGAAGGAATGGTACCAGTTCCTCCTTGTACCTCTGGTAGAATTCAGCTGTGAATCCATCAGGTCCTGGACTCTTATTGGTTGGTAAGCTATTGATTATTGCCACAATTTCAGAACCTGTTATTGGTCTATTCAGAGATTCAACTTCTTCCTGGTTTAGTCTTGGGAGGGTGTATTTGGCGAGGAATTTATCCATTTCTTCTAGATTTTCTAGTTTATTTGCATAGAGGTGTTTGTAGTATTCTCTGATGGCAGATTGTATTTCTGTGGGATCGGTGGTGATATCCCCTTTTTCATTTTTTATTGCATCTATTTGACTCTTCTCTCTTTTCTTCTTTATTAGTCTTGCTAGCAGTCTATCAATTTTGTTGATCCTTTCAAAAAACCAGCTCCTGGATCCATTAATTTTTGAAGGGTTGTTTGTGTCTCGATTTCCTTCAGTTCTGCTCTGATTTTAGTGATTTCTAGCCTTCTGCTAGCTTTTGAATGTGTTTGTTCTTGCTTTTCTAGTTCTTTTAATTGTGATGTTAGGGTGTCAATTTTGGATCTTTCCTGCTTTCTCTTGTGGGCATTTAGTGCTATAAATTTCCCTCTACACACTGCTTTGAACGTGTCCCAGAGATTCTGTTATGTTGTGTCTTTGTTCTCGTTGGTTTCAAAGAACATCTTTATTTCTGCCTTCATTTCTTTATGTACTCAATAGTCATTCACGAGCAGGTTGTTCAGTTTCCATGTAGTTGAGCGGTTTTGAGTGAGTTTCTTAATCCTGAGTTCTAGTTTGATTGCACTGTGGTCTGAGAGACAGTTTGTTATAATTTTTGTTCTTTTACATTTGCTGAGGAGAGCTTTACTTCCAACTATTAGGTATTGATGGGACGTATCTCAAAATAGTAAGAGCTATCTATGACAAACCCACAGCCAATATCATACTGAATGGGCAAAAACTGGAAGCATTCCCTCTGAAAACTGGCACAAGACAGGGATGCCCTCTCTCACCACTCCTATTCAACATAGTGCTGTAAGTTCTGGCCAGAGCAATCAGGCAGGAGAAGGAAATAAAGGGTATTCAATTAGGAAAAGAGGAAGTAAAATTGTCCCTGTTTGCAGATGACATGATTGTATATCTAGAAAATCCCATCGTCTAAGCCCAAAATCTCCTTAAGCTGATTAGCAACTTCAGCAAAGTCTCAGGATACAAAATCAATGTACAAAAATCACAAGCATTCTTGTACACCAATCACAGACAAACAAAGAGCCAAATCATGAGTGAACTCCCATTCACAATTGCTTCAAAGAGAATAAAATATCTAGGAATCCAACGTACAAGGGATGTGAAGGACCTCTTCAAGGAGAACTACAATCCCCTGCTCAATGAAATAAAAGAGGATACAAACAAATGGAAGAACATTCCATGCTCATGGGTTGGAAAAATCAATATCGTGAAAATGGCCATATTGCCCAAGGTAATTTATAGATTCAATGCCATCCCCATCAAGCTACCAACGACTTTCTTCACAGAATCTGAAAAAACTACTTTAAAGTTCATATGGAACCAAAAAAGAGCCCGCATCGCCAAGTCAATCCTAAGCCAAAAGAACAAAGCTAGAGGCATCACGCTACCTGACTTCAAACTATACTACAAGGCTACAGTAACCAAAACAGCATGGTACTGGTACGAAAACAGAGACATAGATCAATGGAACAGAACAGAGCCCTCAGAAATGATGCCGCATAACTACAACTATCTGATCTTTGACAAACCTGACAAAAACAAGAAATGGGGAAATGATTCCCTATTTAATAAATGGTGCTGGGAAAACTGGCTAGCCATATGTAGAAAGCTGAAACTGGATCCCTTCCTTACACCTTATACAAAAATTAATTCAAGATGGATTAAAGACTTAAATGTTAGACCTAAAACCATTAAAATCCTACAAGAAAACCTAGGCAACACCATTCAGGACATAGGCGTGGGCAAGGACTTCATGTCTAAAACACCAAAAGCAATGGCAACAAAAGCCAAAATTGACAAATGGGATCTAATTCAACTCAAGAGCTTCTGCACAGCAAAAGAAACTATCATCAGAGTGAACAGGCAACCTACAGAATGGGAGAAAATTTTTGCAACCTACTCATCTGACAAAGGGCTAATATCCAGAATCTACAATGAACTCAAACAAATTTACAAGAAAAAAACAAACCCCATCAAAAAGTGGGCAAAGGACATGAACAGACACTTCTCAAAAGAAGACATTTATACAGCCAAAAAACACATGAAGAAATGCTCCTCATCACTGGCCATCAGAGAAATGCAAATCAAAACCACAGTGAGATATCATCTCACACCAGTTAGAATGGCCATCATTAAAAAAGCAGGAAACAACAGGTGCTGGAGAGGATGTGGAGAAATAGGAACACTTTTACACTGTTGGTGGGACTGTAAACTAGTTCAACCATTGTGGAAGTCAGTGTGGCGATTCCTCAGGGATCTAGAACTAGAAATACCATTTGACCCAGCCATCCCATTACTGGGTATATACCCAAAGGACTATAAATCATGCTGCTATAAAGACACATGCACACGTATGTTTATTGCGGCACTATTCACAATATCAAAGAGTTGGAACCAACCCAAATGTCCAACAACGATAGACTGGATTAAGAAAATGTGGCACATATACACCATGGAATACTATGCAGCCATAAAAAATGATGAGTTCGTGTCCTTTGTAGGGACATGGATGAAAGTGGAAAACATCATTCTCAGTAAACTATCACAAGGACAAAAAACCAAACACCGCATGTTCTCACTCATAGGTGGGAATTGAACAATGAGAACTCACGGACACAGGAAGGGGAACATCACACTCCGGGGACTGTTGTGGGGTTGGGGGAGGGGTTAGGGACAGCATTAGGAGATATACCTAATGCTAAATGACGAGTTAATGGGTGCAGGAAATCAACATGGCACATGGATACATATGTAACAAGCCTGCACATTGTGCACATGTACCCTAAAACCTGAAGTATAATAATAAAAAAATAAAAAAACAACAACTCTAGAACTTAGAAATAAATGTATCTTTTATTTGCATGGAAGAACTGTAAAGATATATATGACTGAATGTTATAAAAAGAGAGAATTAATTTAGGCAAAAGGCAGTTTTAGGAAATATGAGGTAAAAGAGCAGATATTCCCTTTCAAAGCCATAAATCGAACAACCACAGATCATAAGTAGAGTTGCCAGATAAAATAAAAGACACTCAGCAAAATGTGAATTTCAGATAAACAATGAACAATTTGGGACACATACTAAGAAAATGATTTGTTGTTTATCTGAAATTTACATTTAGGTAGGCTTCTTTTATTTTTGTTTGCCAGATGTGGCAACCATAATCCTGGGATGATTACAAAGGATCTTCTGTGTGTGTGTTTCCTCATGAATTGAGCAGGAGACTATTTCAACAATAAAACTCAGAGCTAATTGTAATATTTTATGGCATTTATTAAAATAAAGCACCCTCGTAATTTTGGATAAGAAATATTATTATAGAAGTCTCAGTCACAGAAACAAAAACAAATGCTTTCTGGCAGCGAGGGAGTGTAACTGGAAATGTACAAGTAAAGTGAAGGAAAAAGATGGAAATGTTAACATTTTTAAAATGTCATATTTTATAGAAAAGCAATGCTTCAGACCCTCATTTATCATCAAGCTTGGCCGGCTTCAAGTTACTATAAATTGAATGTAAAATTACATTAAAAAAATCATAGCCTTATTATTTAAATTTGCATTACAAGCAATCCATATGAAGTCTGTCTTCCAGGAAAGCAAATTTTTAATAAATCACATACCCTGCGTTGTTCTCATCCACAAATATGTTTGATTTCTTTTCCAAATACGAAAAGCCTAGCTATGTTGTATTTTTTTAAAAAGCAACAACAAATGTCTTAATCCATTTTGTGCTGCTATAACAAAAATAACTGAGACTGGGGTAATTTAGGAAGAATGTAAATTTATTTTTTCACAGTTCTCAGGTCTGGGAAATCCAAGATCAAGATGTTAGCATCTGGTGAGGGCCTTTTCACAGAGTTCTCACATGGTGGAGAGTCAAGAGATGGGAGAACACTGTGTGAAGCCTCTTTTAGATGGTACTTGATCCTATTCTTAAGGGAGGAGCCCTCATGGATTATTCACCCTTAAATATTCCATCTCCTAATACAATCAGCTGAATTTTGGAGGGGACTTATTCAAGCCATTGCAACAAAGATTGCAAAAACAATTAGGTAAAAATAATTTTTAAAATATGGCTGACTGTAAGTTTTAATTCTCTCACATCAACCATGTCATCTGTGTTACTGTGTACAGGTAATATACACAGAGATTGCTTTCTAGTAGAAAGCATGCAACATAAGATACACCTACCTTATGTTGTTGTACTTGGCGTTTTAGGTCTTCAAGATCTGGTCCAAGAGGCTCTTCCTCCATTTTCCTTGTTCTTTCTTCTGTTTTTGTTAACCAGTCATTCAGCTCTTTCAGTTTCTGATTCTGGAGATCCATTAAAACTCTATGTAAACTGAAAATTTGAAAGAAGTATATTATTACCTCTTTTAAAGCAACTTATTACTGAACATCACAATGTAAAACAATAAAATTTATAATATATGGAATGTTTGCATTTGGGGGCATCTATTGGACATTGAGAAGGATGTAAGTAAAGCCCACTACCAGTCACCCCTGAAACTATTATTTCTCAGACCTGTAAGAGTTCACAAATCCTGATTTCTAAAAAGCTTCACATAGCCAACTAAATGTGAACATGCTAACTGAAGTGCAAAGCATCTAATAATTGACTTAGTAGTATATTTTGGCAGTTGTTCGTTTACATTCTCATTATTTAGTATGTGTGGTGGTTAAAGATGGCCACAAATTCTTTGTCACTCTTCCCTTCAAGAGATGAGGTCTATTTTCCATCCCTGTGAATATGATCTGGACTTGTGATTTTTTTTGACCACAGAATGTGGCATAACTGACACCACACCAATTCCAAGTGTAGGCTATAAAAGAACTGACAGCATTTGTATTTCTTCCTCTCTTGAAGCCTAGATTCCATGCTGTAAAGGAGGCCAGGCTACACTACCGAATCATTAGAGACCATATAGGAGTTATTCTGGAGGATGAAATATTGTATTAGAAGTGAGCTTCCAGCTCAGTGCAGCCCAAGTAGTGACTCCAGCTATAACACTGGTAATATAAAACAACCTGGCTGAGCCCTGCTTATATTCTCGGTCTTCAGAATCATGACACAATGATACATTGTTATGACCCATTAAGTTTGGACATCATTTGATACACAGAAATAGGCAAGTGAGAGGGTGCTTTTTACCCACAAAGATATAGAAAATAGTGGGCTGGGTATTGAATTTAAAGTCCAAAGGCCTAGGTTCACAGCCCAGCGGTAAGCTCTACATCCAGGTTCTCAAACGTTCTCAATTACATTTCCAGCATGAGGGACATGGATAATGTTTTGCCTATTAATTACACAACTTTATGCTGAGGTTGAAAACACATTAATGTTGATTCTTTAATTCAACCAAAATTTGAGATGTAAATGAGAAGTGTTAATGGTTATTTTTAAGAGAAATATTCTTTATAAACATCATGTTTAAAGCATTTTTCAAAACTATATTCTGAACATTGATCTTATAAGGAGAATATAATTTGAATTAGGAATATATTATTTTGAATACATAATTTTACTCCAAAATCCTTCCTGGAAGTTCCATTAATCATCACATTTAAACACACAAAGTGCACATATAGCTGAGAGTGTTTTTTAATAGATTTAATTTTTTGGCTGTTTTAGATTTACAAAAAATTAATGAGATTATAATACAAAGAGTTAGCATATAACTTGCACTCAGTCTCCCATTTTATTAACATCTTATGTTATTACTGGAACATCTGTTACAATTAATGAAGCAATATTTGTGCATTATTAGCTGGAGTCTATATTATATTCTGATTTCCTTAAACTATTTTTTATATTTCAGTATCTCTCCAAGGATTCCATATTACACTCAATTGTCCTGTTTCCTTAATCTGCTTTTGGCTATGATAGTTTCTCAGAATTTTTCTGGCAGTTTTTAAAAGTGCTGGCCAGGCTGGTATTTTGTAGCATGCCTCTCTCAGTGGGGATTTGTCTGATTTTTTTTTCCTCATAATTAAACTGGGGTTTTTGAAAGACCACAGAAGTAATGGGCCATTTTAATCACATTTTATGAAGCATATATACTCTCAACGTGACTGATGAATGTTAACTTTGACCACCTGGCTAAAGTAATAGTTGTCATGTTTATCCACTATAAACTTACTCTTTCCCCCTCTTTTTACACTGTTTTTTAATAAGAAAGTCACTATATACAGCCCCCATGGAGTGGGGAGTTATACTCCCTCCCTGTGAGGGCAGAGAAGTTACATAAGTTATTTGGAGTTTTTTCTGCACTGGAGATTTGTCTCTATTCCTCCATTTATTTATGAAATTACTTATTTATATAGCATGGACTCATGTATAGTTATTTGATACTTTGGGCTAAATTCAATACTAGTTTTTGCTTTGGATTTTTGCTCAAATACTTCCAGCTTTGGACACTGGGAAGTCTCTTAGTTGGCTTCTTTGACACATCCCATCAATATGTTTTTTATTTAGGGCGGGGCCGTGGAGTTGAGCATGTTCTTACTTTCTGGCAGTACCAAATGTTCCAGGCTCATTTTCTACATTCCCTTTTTTTTTTTTTTTTTTGGAGAATGTTACTGGAACCCAAGATCCTGTTGCTAGGTATGCTCTTTGCTTCTAGGGTGTTGTAGCTTACAGGACCTCTGGGTTGACATAAAGAAGTGGATGTGTGAGTGTGTACTCACTCATAAATACTTCCATATGTAATTATCTCATCTGCATTAAACTAAATATTAATTTATCCATCTCTCTCCACCTTGTGACTTCTGTCCCTTATCTGTGAACTACCTCTTCAACATTTTTTTGAACTACCTCTTCAACATTTTGGGTTATAAGAAACTCAAAAATGATTTCTTTAAACTAGAAGTTGAGATGACCCCTGTTCATGTTTGGCTCCTCATGCTGCTGAATCCACAGACAGAGAAAGGGGTTACCATACAGAACCTGAGCACAAATGTTAAACTGAGTTCATCCTATACAATGCTGGGCAAGTAGGACTACATTAGAAAACTATGGGCATTTGCCAGGAGTCTCTTAGTATCCCCATATACAATAGTGTTAACCAATAAAAAAAAAACCAGAAGATACTCGATCAATATGGAACCACTAATAATATGGTTCTTTGCAAGGATGTTTTTGATTTCCCCACTAAGGTCAAAGGCTGCAACTAGAAGAAATTCTGCCATAGTAACCAAGACAGCATTGTATTAGCATAAAAACTGATCAATGGAACGTAAGAGAGAACGCAGGAATAAATTCATGCATTTGCATTCAACTGATTTTTGACATGGGTGTCAAGAACACACCGTGAGGACAGGACAACCTCTTCAGAAAATGCTACCAGGAAAAGTAAGAATCTACATGCAGAAGAATGAAATTAGACCCTTATCCCTTGCCACATGCAAAAACCAATTCGAAATGGATTAAAAACTTAAATGTAAGACTCAAAACTATCAACCTATTGGTAGAAAACATAGAGGACAAGCTTCATCACAATTATTTGGGCAATAACTTGAATATGACTTTAAAAGCACAAGCAACAAAAGCAAAAATAGACTGAGGACTCGTACCAAACGAAAAATTTCTGCACAGCAAAAAAAATTAAAATTAAAATTAAAAATTAACAGAGTAAAGAGATATCCAATAGAATGAGAAAAACATTTGCAAACTATATATCTGGTGGGGGTTCATATAAAAATACATAAGAAATTCAAACAACTCCACAGCCAGAAAACAAATAACTTGATTAAAAATAGGCAAAAGACCAAAATAGACATTTATCATAAAAAGGACAAATTGATAACACAGATATGAAAAAATGCTCACCATCACTAATCATCTGGGAAATGCAAATTAAAACCACAATGAGGTATCAGCTTACTTGCAAAGAAAAGGGAACACTTATACGCTGTTGGTGGGAGTGTAAATTATTTCAACTATTGTTGAAAAGAGTGTGGTGATTCCACAAAGACCTCAAAACAGAACTATCATTTGACCCAGCAATCCTATTATTGGGTATATAGTTAAAGGAATATAAATCATTCTACCAAAAAGACACAAACACACATATGTTCATGGCAGCACTATTCACAATCGCAAAGACAATCAACCCAAATGCTTATCAATGGTAAACTGAATAAAGAAAATGTGGTAAATACATACCATGGAATACTATGCAGTCATAAAAAAGAGTAAGATTACGTTCTTTGCAGAAACATAGATGAAGCTGGAGGCCATTATCCTTAGCAAAATAATGCAGAAACAGAAAACCAAATACTCCATGTTCTCACTTATAAGTGGGAGCTAAATGATGAGAACACATGGGCACAGAGAGGGGAACAACAGACATGGGGCCTATGGGAGTTTAGAAGTGGCAGGAGGAAAGAATTAGGAAAAATAACTAATGGGTACTAGGCTTATACCTGGTGATGAAATAATCTGTACAATAAACTTCCATGACACAAGTTTACCCATGTAACAAAACTGTACATGTATCCTTACACTTAAAAGTTAAAATATAATAGTAATTAACGATATCCTTGAAAAAAAGAAAAAAAAAAAGATTATCACCTCACTTTTGTTAGCATGGCTACTATCCAAAAGAAAAAAGATAAATGTTGATAACGATTTAGGAAAAAGGCATGTATTACGTACCTGCAAAAGTTAAAAATTACAAATAAAAAAAAAATGAAAACCTTTACACACTGTAAATGGGAATGGCAATCAGTATAGGCATTATGGAAAACAGTATGAAGGCTCCTTGAAATATGAACAACAAAACTACAATATGATACAAAATCCCTCTATGAATTATATATACAAAGGAAAGGAAATCAGTATGTCAAAGAAATATCTGCACTACCATTTTTATTGCAGCACTATTCATAGCAAAGATATGGAATCAACCTAAATATCCACCAATATATGAATGGATAAAGAAAATGTGGTACACATATATACAATGGAATACTATTCAGCCATAAAAAAGAATAAAATGCTGTCATTTGCAACAACACGGATGAACCTCGAGGATATTATATTAAGTGAAATAAGCCAGAAGAGAAAGACAAGTACTGCCTCATTTCACTTACATGTGTAATCTAAAAGAGCTGATCCCACAGAAGTGGGGAATGAATAGTGATTACCAGAGGCTGAGGTGGTTATGGGGAAGGGGGAGGTATGGAGATGTTTTTCAAGGGATATATAGTCACAGTTAAAATATTCAAGTGATCTATTTTACAGCATGGTGACTACAGCTAATGAAAATATACTCTTGAAAAATGTAAAGAGAGAGGATGTTAAATATTCTCACCACAAAAATGATAAATATGGAAGGTAATGCATATGTTAATTAGCTAGATTCAACTGTTCCACAATATATATTTACTCAGAAGCATCATGTTGTATATGATGAATATACAATTTTATCTGTCAATTTAAAGTAAGGTTTAAAAAACAATGTTTAGAAATTGATAGCATTTAAAACAATAAAATATAAAAGTTGGGTCTGTTGAGTGTGTGTGTGGATGCTGCATACTATTGGCAGGAAAGATAGAACACACTCAAATATGTTTCGCTCAGTGGACTACTTACACATTTACGAAAAGGGTCGGGAGAAAAATAATAAACGATAGTGAAGGAGCCAGGACCTAACAGCAAAGACAACTGACCTAGCAACCCTGGAACTGGAATAAAAGAGGAAGAGAGCTGTTGCTGGAGCTCAGTGACACTAGCAAGGAAGTGAGTAGTGGTCCATGGCGAGGCTGAACCAGAGGAAGAAGCAAAACTGAAGGAGGCACTGATATCAGAAGGTGAGTTTAAGAGCCTTCATGACACAAACGTCCTTTTTCCCCAAAGGTGGTTTAAATAAAGAGGTGACTTCAGGGAGTGGGGAGGTTAACCTCTCGGTTAAAGTGTCATTCATATTAGTTTTAAAATACATTGGCTAACATTTATTCAACTTTTTTTTTACATGACCTTACCAAGGTAAATATTTATAATACTGGTATTATTATTTTTTTTTTTTTTGAGACAGGGTCTCATTCTGTTACTCAGGCTCGAGTACAGTGGCACAATCATAACTCACTGAAGCCTTGACCTCCCACGTCCAAATGATCCTCCTTCCTCAGCCACCTGAGTAGCTGGGACTACAGGTGTACCACCTTGCCTGGCTAATTTTTACCTCTTTTTGTATAGATGTGGTCTCCCTACGTTGCCCATGCTGGTCTTGAACTCCTGGACTCCAGCTATCCTCCTGCCTCGACCTCCCAAAGTTCTGGGATTACAGGCATAAGCCACCGCACCTAGCTATTCTTATTTCTCAGGATAGTGGTAGGTTAAGAAGCTGGCACAGTGGCATGTGAAGCCAGTATAGAAATCACAAACCCTTTGTGACCCAAGACTGTGCTCTTACCTTTGCACGATTTTATTTTTTTCACGGGCAAAATATTGTATTAGATCATATGAAATTGCTGATATTTGAATTTCTTGGTTGATGAAAATGGCTTCATATAGTTCAATTTAAAACAAGATGAAAATGAGAAAGGAGTTTCTTATTTCCAGCTAACATTCTAAAGATGTAAATAAATTTGGAAAAATTGTCAAATTCAAAAAATAAAAATCTACAAACAACAGATAGAAAAAAATGTTTGCATTTTTCCAGGTTTCATTTTATATCCTTCAAGTGGTCATTTAGACAGGAAAGTAGAAGCAAAAGGTGAATGGAGTGTATATATATATATATATATATATATGACTGGCAATAGAGAGCCGAGGTAGTGGAATTAGAATAAAGTAGTATAGGGCAGGAGATGGTCCTGACAGTAGGTATAGCCAAAAGCATATCAGGACATGATACTAGGAACTGCTATAGTAAACTTCCAATCATTCAGATCGTCTGAGAATAGAGAGGGGCCAGCAAAACAGATAAGTTGTAAGAACTTGAAACTTTGGCAACATGCAGTTACAGACTTAATGGTCTCTAGCGTCAACGCCATTTTTCATGTATTGTTAGATAACAGACGTCCTTATGATTTTACCCAGTGTTTCTCAAACTTTAATGTACCTATGAATCACCTGGAGAGTATCAAACTATGCATTCTAAGTCAGTAGGCCTGGGTTGGGGTCTGAGATTCTGCATTTCTAACAAGTGCCCAAGGGATATCAATGCTTCGGATCCATGAATCACATTTTAAGGAGCAATGGTATAAGTCACTTTGAGTTGGCCTTTTTGTCATTTGCAGTAAATGGCATTCTAAGAAATAGTATTTTTCAAATGATTTTACTAGAGAGCTGGAATCCCATCCCCTGACATGAAAACGTATCTGTATGAACATAAAGGAATTCAATGGGAATGCCAGCTTTGCTTCACAGAAACTCTGTTAGAATGTAGGAAGGCGGCTGGGCGCGATGTCTCACACCTGTAATCCCATCACTTTGGGAGGCTG
The DNA here is from genome assembly GCF_028878055.3 of Symphalangus syndactylus. Taxonomy (NCBI): domain Eukaryota; kingdom Metazoa; phylum Chordata; class Mammalia; order Primates; family Hylobatidae; genus Symphalangus; species Symphalangus syndactylus. The sequence continues at coordinate 46,751,413 of NC_072447.2, forward strand.
AGGCAGCAGATCACAAGGTCAGGAGTTCGAAAGCATCCTGGCCAACATGGTGAAACCCCATCTCTGCTAAAAATACAAAAATTAGCCGGGAGTGATGGCACACGCCTGTAGTCCCAGCTACTCAGGACGCTGAGGCAAAAGAATTGCTTGAACCCGGGAAGCCAAGGTTGCAGTGAGCTGAGTTCACACCATTGCACTCCAGCCTGGGCGACACAGAGAAACGCCGCCTCCAAAAAAAAAAAAAAAAAGGAAGGCAATTATTCTTTAACCAGTGTCGTCCAGAACTTACTAAAATGATGTAAATATTCTATGTGTGCACTATACATATACATATATAATGGACACTAGTCAGGTGGGAATAATGAACACTTGAACTATGTATGGCTAGTAAGGCTCAGAAACTGAATTTTTAACTATATTTAATTATAATAATTTTAATTTACCTACACATAGCTAGTGGCTGCAATATTGGACAGCACAGCTATAAACCGACAGATAATTAGATTACCAATATCCGTGAATGCTTATTTGCAAGTACTTATCCATACCAATTTATTTTGTCCTCCAATGTCTATGAGGAATGATATCCTAAGTTTAGCAATCTAGCAATAAACATTAATAGCATTTTTTGAATTTTCCATATACAAATTTATAAATGCAAAATAGTACATGTTTTCATTAATTTCAGCCTGTATTTGATGGTCCTAACAGCATTTTTTGTGCTTTATGGAAATACATTATAAAATGTATAAACACATATTACGAAAACATAATCATATGCTAGGCACTAACTAATAAAGGCATAAATGGTAGACTTTATAAGACCTAGAGGATTACAATTAAAACTTACAAATTACCAAGAGGTGTGAGCTCTTTAGGAAGACAGGCTCTCAGGCCCAATTCCCTGGAATTCACAGTTATTGGCATATATGCAATCCTCGATTTAAAAAAATACAACTAATAAAAGGAGGTAATGTATTATAATGAAAGTCTAGATTAGAAAAGAACTACCAGTGATGTTCAATTAACATGTTTTACATGTAAAATACAATTACATGATTTAAGCCGGAAATAAAACCTCTATAATATGATTTAAGGAAGGGATACCAGTACAAATTAGAGAAACTTAATTTTTAATGCATGTTTTTACTTTTAAATGCATACCATTTAGAAACTAAAATTGTACTGATGAAAATTGGAATTGATTTATTTACTTGTTCAAAATGATGGCTCAGGCTGCGCACAGTGGCTCAGGCCTGTAATCCCAGCATTTTGGGAGGCCAAGGTGGCCGATCACCTGAGGTCAGGAGTTCAAGATTAGCCTGGCCAGTAGAAACCCCTTCTCTACTAAAAATACAAAAATCAGCTGGGCGTGGTGGCAAGCACCTTTTAATCCCAGCTACTCAGGGGGCTGAGGCAGGAGAATCACTTGAACCCGGTGGGGACGGAGGTTGCAGTGTGCTGAGATCGCACGAATTCACTCCAGCCTGGGTGAAAGAACAAAACTCTGTCTTAAAAAAATAAATAAAAATAACAAAACGATGGCTCAAAAATTCTGGCAAACTGGTTCTTACAGATAGATTAGTTTTGGTTTTAGCTTAACAATTATTTATATGCAACTAGATGCTTCTAGAATGCTGTCATCTGCTTAAATAATTTTTAAAATCAACCTTGTGTCAGTTTTGGTTTCATTCTCTATTAAGAAAGGTATTGGGGGCTGGGGGAGGAATAGCATTCGCAGAAATACCTAATGTAAATGACCTGAAGGGTGCAGCAAACCAACATGGCACATGTATACCTATGTATCAAACCTGCATGTTGTGCACATGAAACCTAGAAATTAAAGTATAATAATAATAATAATAATAGAGAGAAAAAAGAAAAGAAATCCAAGATAGGTTAAAAAAAAAAAAAAGTTATTAGTTGAGGTAATGTTTAAGTCCGGCTTTTATTCAACCTATCACAGATAGGTGAATTAGTGGAATTTATATAAACAATGCCTTAATATAAAAAGGTACTGATTGATTAAAATCACTGACAGCACTTTTCAAAATGACATCCCAGCCCCATAACCCAACAATTCAATCAGAATATCTGCGAATGGAGCCCAGGTATTGGTTCTTTAAGAAACTATCCAACCAGGTGATTCAAATGAACATCCAGGGTTGAGAACTATTGTGCCTTCCCCCCACGCCGCTGCCCAGGACACAGCCATAATTTTTACTTTAGCACTTGGGTCCTCACAAGTGGCAAATATTTGGAAAGCTGTATCCAGGCAACATGACATGTCAAGGGTAACATGAACCAGATGCACAGAGGTAACATGGAGACAAAGGATCAGGATGCACAAACATGTCTTTACTTATTTATAAATGACTTACACAAGTACTAAAAGATCTACTATGTACCCACAAAAATTACAAATAAAAAAGAAGATTTACTAAAGAGTAATTTTGATCTTGTAGAATTCGAGACTTTTAAATATAATTTTTAAATACCAAATAATAATTGTGTGTCAGAAAAAAAGACGTATTATTGTAATTAATCCTATAGATTCAGCAACTGATATTAGCCCCAACTTACAGGTGGAGAATCAAAGGCTTATTTGGGTCAAAAGGTAAGCAAGGGAAGGTGACAAAGTGCGAACTCAGGGAGTTTGGCTCCAGGGCCTGCTTCAGAATCATGCAATATTGCCTGAACTAAAATTAACTTTTTAGAGATTAACTTTATATCTATTATAAAGTCATTTATGGCACTGATTATAAATATCAAAAAAATAGAAGAAAGTCACTTGGTGGAATTTTATAGAGATTGATATTAATAATTTTAATTATTTTCACCAAAAGGAAAATTACAGTTGTTACTCTTGAGACAATTGTTCTTAGAATGATGTTTACTTTAATGATAGAAACCACAATACCCTATTTTTTAAATTTTTATTTTTTGTGGGTATATAGTATGTGTTTATATTTATGGGATACAAGAGATATATTCATACAGGCATACAGGCATAATATGACATTAGGGTTAATAGGGTATCCATCACCTCAAGCATTTATCATTTCTTTATGTGACAAACCTTCCAATTATACTTTTTGTTATTTTAAAATGTACAACAAATTGTGCCTGACAGTAATCATCCAGTTGTGCTATCAAATATTAGATCACATTCATTCCATCTAACTATATTTTTGTGCCCATTAATGATCTCCACTCCCCGCGACCCACTAGCCTTCCCATCCTCTGGTAATCATCATTCTGGTCTCTATCTCCATGAGTTCAGTTGTTTTAATTTTTTTTTCTTTTTCTTTTTAGCTCTCACAAGTAAGTGAGAACATGCAAAGTTTGTTTTTCTTTGCCTGGTTTATTTTAATCAACATAATGTCCCCCAGTTCCATCCACGTTGTCTAAATGACTGGATCTCATTCTTAGTCAAGCTTAAGACTTGTCATTTTTGTTTACCCTTTCAAAAAAACCATCTTTTTGTTTTTGTTGATCTTTTGTATCATTTTGTTGTACTTTAATGTATTTCAGCTCTGTTCCTTATTGTAATATTTATTTTCTCATACTAATTTTGGGTTTGGTCTGCTCCTTCTTTTCCAGCTCTGTAAGGTGTATCATTCAGTTATTTGAAAGTTCTTCGGCTTTTTTGATGTAGGTATTTATGGTTATAAACTTTCCTCATAGTACTGCTTTCACTGCTTCCCATAGGTGTTGGTTACATTGTGTTTCCATTTTCATTTGTTTCAAGAAATTCTATAGTTTCCTTCTTAATTTCTTCTTTGACCAATCATTCAAGAGCATATTGTTTAATTTCCATGTGTTTCTACAGTTTCCAAAATTCTTCCTACTGATATTTTGATATATTCAATTGTGATCAGAAAAGCTGATTTATATTATTTTGATTTTTGAATTTTCTAAGACTTGTTTCGTGGCCTAACATATGGCTTGTCCTTGAAAATTATCCATGTGCTGAGAAGAAGAATGTGTACTCTGCAGCTGTTGGATAAAATGTTCTGTAAATATCTATTAGTTGAAATTGGTCTACAATGCATAATAAGTCTGATGTTTCCTTGTTGATTTTATGTCTGGATGATCTATCTGGCCAATGCTGAAAATGGGGGGTTGAAATCACCGGCTATTACTGTTTTGGGGTCTGTCTCTCTAACTCTAATAATATTTGATTTATATGTGTCTGGGTGTTCCAATGATGGGTACATATTTATTTACAACTGTTATGTCCTCTTGCTGAATTGACTCCTTTATCAGTCTACAATGACCAGGATTGTCCCTTTTTATAGTTTTTGTCTTGAAACCTATTTTGTCTGATAACAGAGTAGCTAATCCTGTTCTTTTTTCATTTCCATTGGCATGGAATATTTGTTCCATCTCTTTATTTTCAGTCTATCTTTATCTATTGGTGAAGTGTGTTTCTTCTAAGTAACAGATCATTGTGTCCTCTATATTCTTTTATACATTCTGCCACTCAATGTGTTTAGATTGGATAGTTTAGTCAATTTACATTCCATGTTATTACTGGTAAGTTAAGGACTTATCACTTCCCACTTTGCTATTTACTTTCTGGTTGTTTTGTGGCCTTCTCTTCATTCTCTCTTTAATTCCTGTCTTCCTATTAGTGAAAGTAATTTTCTCTGGTTATATGTTATACGTTCTTGCTTATTAATTTTTGTGTACCTAGGTACATTATTTGATTTGTGGTTGTATGAGGTTTGTAAAGAATAACTGATAATCCATTATTTGAAACTCATGACAACACTGGTTGCATAAACAAATAAGCAAAGAGAAAACTAAAAAAAAAAAAAAAAAAAAAAATGCTACACTTTAACTTCATCCCCCGACTCTTTTTGTTGTTTCTATTTACATCTTATTATACTATGTCTTGAAAAGTTGTTGCAGTTATTTTTGATAGATTCGTCTTTTAGTCGTTTTACTCAAGATATGCGTAGTTGAGACATCATAATCAGAGTGTTATAATATTCTGTTTGTAACAGAATAGTAACAAATCTTACTGTTACCAGTGAGTTTTGTTACTTCAGATGAGTACTTATTGCTCATTAACATCCTTTTCTTTAAGATTGAAGAACTCCCTTTACCATTTCTTGTAGAAAAGGTTTGGTGTTAACGAAATCTGTCAGCTTTTCTTTGTCTTAGAAAGTCTTTATTTCTCCTTCAAGCTTGAAGAGGATTTTCATGGATATACTATTCTAGAATAAAAGTTTTTTCCTTCAGCACTTTAAATATGTCATGTCACTCTACTGGCCTGGAAGTTTTCCACTGAAAATTGTGCTGCCAGACATACTGGAGCTCTTTCTATGTGATTTTTTTGTGTGTGTGTGATTACTGCTTTTAAGATCTTTTCTTTATCCTTGACCTTTGGACATTTGATTTTTAAATGCCTTGAGGTAGTCTTATTTATATTATATCTCCTTGGAGTTCTATTACCTTCTTCTACTTGAATTTTAATGTCTCTCTCTAGGTGGGGGAAGTTCTGTTATTACCCTATTCAATAAACTTTCTAGAACTTTTTTGTCTCCTCTGACTGTATCGGGCACAGTGTCCGAGGTTGAACAGGGCAGCTGGGGCCTTGGGCCTGGCCCAGGAAACCATTCTGTCCTCTTAGGCCTGGGGATCTATAATTGGAGGGGCTGCCTTTTAGGTCTCTGAAATGCCTTCCAGGCCTTTTTCCCCATTGTCTTGGCTATCTGCACTTGCCTTCTTTTTAGTTACGCAAATTTTTCTAGCAAGTGGTTGCTCAGCAGCCTTCTTGAGTTCTCCTGAAAATGGGCTTTTATTTTCTACCACATATCCATGTTGCAAATTTTCAAAACCTTTCTGGTCTGCTTTCCTGTTAAATATACATGTATACCTATGTAAAAAACCTGCACGTTCTGCACATGTATCTCAAAACAAAGTACAATAAAAATAAAATAAATATTCCAGGCCGGGCGCGGTGGCTCACGCTTGTAATCCCAGCACTTTGGGAGGCCGAGGCGGGCGGATCACGAGGTCAGGAGATCGAGACCATGGTGAAACCCCATCTCTACTAAAAATACAAAAAAATTAGCCGGGCGTGGTGGCGGGTGCCTGTAGTCCCAGCTACTCAGGAGGCTGAGGCAGGAGAATGGCGTGAACCCAGGAGGCGGAGCTTGCAGTGAGCCGAGATTGCGCCACTGCACTCCAGCCTGGGTGACAGAGCAAGACTCTGTCTCAAAAATAAATAAATAAATAAATAAATAAATAAATATTCCATCTTATTTCTTTGCTCCTGCATCAGAGCGTAGGTTAAGTGGCCACATCACGTTTTGAACACTTTGCTGCTTAGAAATTCAATCCATCAGACACACCAGGTCAACACTCTCAAGTTCAAACTTTCACAGATCTCTAGGGCATGGACACAATACAGCCAACTTCTTTGCTAAGGGATAATATGTCATTTACTCCAGTTGCCAATAAGTTCATTCTTTCCATCTGAGACCTCGTCAGCTTGGACTTCACTGTCCATATCAGTATCAGCATTTTGGTAATAATCATTTAACCAGTCGCTAAGACATTCCAAATTTTCCCTCATCTGTCTGTTTCTGAGCCCTCCAAACTCATCCAACTTCTGTCTGTTACCCAATTTCAAAGCAGCTTCTACATTTTCAAGTATCTTGACAGCAATGCCCCACTTCTTGGTAACAATTTTCTGTATTAGGCCACTCTCGCATTGCTATCAAGAAATACCTGAGACTGAGTAATTTATAAAGAAAAGAGGCTTAACTGGCTTACAGTTCTGTAAGCTGTACAGGAAATATGATGCTAGCATTTGCTCAGCTTCTGGGGAGGCCTCAGGAAACTTACAATTATGGCAGAAAGTGAAGGAGGAGCAGGTACATCACATGGCCACAGCAGGAGCAAGAGTGAGAGGGAGGGTGCCACACTTTTAAACAACCAGATCTTGCAAGAATTTACTCACTACTGCAAGGACAGTATCAACAAATTATGAAAAATTTGCCCCCGTGATCCAATCAGCTCCCACTAGGCCCTACCTCAAACATTGCAGATTACTACAATTCAACGTGAGATTTGAGCAGGCACACGTGTCCAAACTATATCAACTCAAGAACCTAAGAAATCTACCTGGGGCTCTATTCTACTGTGGCTAAGCTGGCAGCACCCCACCCAAAAGATAAAGACCTTCCCACTCCTCTCCCCTTTCCACAAACAGAGGTGTCTCTCCTCATGCCCACACTACTATTGAACAAAAGACAGTACTGTCTGAGGCCCAATGTTCACTCAAGGGCCAAGGCCACTTTGGTCAGCCTGTGGTGAATGCTGTCAGTCCTGAGTCTCTCCCTCCAGGGCAGTAAGAAAATGGAATCCAGGAGCCAAACTTTGGAATCAGGGACCCTAGGAGCCCACTTGATGCTCTGCCCCACTGTGGTCAAACTGGAACCCAAGTTGCAAGCCAAAGTCCCCTTTACTCTTACCTCTCCTTTCCTTAAGCAGAAAGATTCTCTCCCTGTAGCGACCACAGCTGGGAATGTACTGGGTCACACCTGAAACCATCACAGCTCTGAGTCTCACCCAATACCCACGGCAAGTACTGCCTGGCTACAGCTGCTGATTATTCAGGGCCCTAGGTCTCTTTGGTCAGCATGTCATGAATTCTGCCAGGACTGGGTCCTTCTCTTCAAGGTGACAGGCTCTCTTCTGGCCCGGGGTGTGTTTAGAAATGTCATCTGTGAGCTAGGGCCTGGAATGGGGACCTCAAGACTCTGCCCGGTGCCCTATCCTATTGTATGTCTGAGCTGGTATCCAAGTAGCAAGACAAAGTTCTCTTTATTGTCTCCTCTATTCTTCATAAGTGGAAGGAAGGCGTCTCTCCTGGAGCTGTGAGCTGTGCTGCCTGGGGTTGGGGGAAGGGAAGCACAAGTAGTCCCTTAGCTGCCCCAGCCAATATCTCACTAGGTTGTATGTATTCCAAGTCCACTGACTCTTAGCCCAGCACAGCACCAGGACTTGCAAAGGAACTGCAGTCCTTGTGGGCTAGATTACCTTTGAAGTTTATTTAGAACCACAGAGCACTCTAATCCATGATGAAAAGGCTTGCTGGAACTCAGGTTCCAGCCACTGGGATGGATGATTCTTCTCTGTCTAGGGTGCATCTAAATGCTCCCTCTGTGGGATTTGGCCGAGTTCTGTTCTTTGTTGGTTTCCACTGTGACAGGGCAGCACTGACTTTCAATGCAAAGTCCTATAATCACTGCAATCTCCCTTCCCCAAGCACAGAGACTCTCTCTTCATGCCATGTGACTGCTGCCATGGATGGGGGAGAGCTGGTATAGGTGATAGAATATTGCCTTTACTACCCTCTTCTGTGCCTCTTGCAGTGATACGACCCAAAAACCGGGTACTACGATCCTGCACCTAGTTTTTCACTCTTGTGAAGGTGCTTTTCTAGTGTGGACAGTTGTTCAATTTGATGTTCCTGCAACAGGGATAATTACTGGAGGCTTCTGTTTGGCGATTTTTATCCACCTCCTCCACAATAACCTTCGAGACTCACTTTCCCTCAAATATATGGTGACCATATAAAATGACTAGATATTTTAAAAATGTATGGTATATCATTAAATATAGGAATCAGAAATGATGATATATTATAGTCCAAGAAATGACAAACTTGCTTTAATATAGAAAAGCAACATTCATTTAAAAGAAAAGCTTGAGTAGTGCATGTACAAACATATGCACATAGTTTTTTGTTGTTGTTGCATGGCAATAATGAATGGTCCATAGGAAGCATATTAGTATTTTTGAACTCCCAAGATTTATAACGTTTATCAAAGTTCAATGAGTGCCCTGTGAAATATAAGCTTTAAAGCCAGAATCCAAATAGAACCAATTACCCCCTCAAAGGTGTAAGACTTTAACTGTCACTATTTTCACTATCTCATCACCTTTACCCACAAGTACATCCATCGCTATTGTCCTCTACTTCCCATGCTAAAGTTCTGAATGTGTACCCTCAGCATCTGTGAAGGTGTTGAAACCCTACTGGCCTAGTTTACCTACGTGCCTCAGTAACTAGATCTGCTTTCCTCCAAATTCTGGTATTCCTTACAAGACTCAGCTGCAAAGCCTGACACTGGATGGTGTCACCGTGGGTATAAATCTTAGGCACTAATATAGTAGTTTCCATTGGAGAGTGAAGTGAGGCAACGGCCTGACAAAATCATACAGTTTTTTTTTCCCCTAAAACTAATGTGTTCATTCTCCTCTTTACAGCACCTTCTTTCCCACCACGAAGTATGCTGACATCTTGGGCTAGAAAAGAAGCCAAGGAGAGCATGTCATGTATATTTTTCAAAATTCCCACTAATTGCCATAGTTATTATATTGCACCCTGCAACCTGGTCTTGGAGGTCCAATTTCAAATTACAACCTCACAGTAAATATTTCAGAAAGTACCTAATATAAAGTTCCCCATCGAACAACTAGAAATGAAGGAAAATGTTCGTTTTTCACAAAAGTAAACATGCACTAACATTTATTTATCTACTTAATGGAATGTGAGAAATAGTATTGTTTTTATAGTGAATTCTATGAGAGAATTGAAAATGTGTCATTGTTTTCAAATCCTGATCTATTTTTGTCCTCCATCCATATAGCTGAACAGTATAATTATTAATATTTTTCAACTATCAGAGGCAAGATTAAACTTAAAATGCAAACACATTTATTTTCATTTTGAAAACATAAATTCAGTTTAGTAACAAAAACATAAAGAAGCTGTGTGGCTGGATGCAAAAGATTCTTGGCCGGGCGCGGTGGCTCACGCCTGTAATCTCAGCACTTTGGGAGGCCGAGGCGGGCAGATCACGAGGTCAGGAGATCGAGACCATCCTGGCGAACACGGTGAAACACCGTCTCTACTAAAAACACAAAAAATTAGCTGAGCCCAGATCGCGCCACTGCATTCCAGCCTGGGTGAAAGAGCGAGACTCCTTCTCCAAAAAAAAAAAAAAAAAAAAAAAAAAATATCTCTAGTAAGAATAGGTAATGTTGACACACTGAGATTATATTCATTTATATGGCAACAGAAGCTCACTCTCAACTTCAATGATTTTGGCACTACATAGCATCTGGCACAGTGCCTGGCATGTACTAGACACTCAATAAATACTTCTTGAATGTATAACTAGTACAACTTAATTATGAACAAGACATAGCTTTGATATTTCTGATTGGGAATTTTTGTACTAAGATTAAAATGTCAACTTCTATTAAATCTGCTCTCTGAGATAGTCTATTAATTTAATTTGAATTGTTCCAACCCCTGGCTGTTACCCAGTTCCAAAGCCACTTCCACGTTTTCGGGTTTCTTTATAGCAGCACCCCACTCTCTGCAGTACCAATGTACTGTACCAGTCTGCTCTCATGCTGCTAATTAAAGACATAACAGAGACTGGGTAATTTATAAAGAAAAGAGGTTTAATTGACTCACAGTTTGGCGTGGCTGGGGAGGCCTCAGAAAAAATCATGATGGAAGGGGCAGCCAAAGGGGAAAAGCGCCTTATAAAACCATCAGATCTAGTGAGAACTCACTCGCTATCATGAGAACAGCATGAGGGTTACACTCCCACAATTCAATCACCTTCCATCAGGTGCCTCCCACGACACATGGGGATTACGAGAATGACAATTCAAGATGAGCCAAACCATATCAGCATTATTTATCTTTGCGAGAAAGCATTGTTTTAGAAGATACTGCTCTCTCATTTCTGTGAATTCCAGAAATTTAGCTTTCCTATAACTTAAACTATGAGTCACATGCATTATATTATTAGTACAAGAGACGTCCACATTTAGCTGCATTATCGCATTTTTAATTATTTACAGAAAAAGTATTATGACCATAATCCATTTGCAACCTAACCAAATGTCACGTTATCATCTATAAATAATTCCTACTTCTTCTTAGTCCAATAGCTAATTATCAACACTCATCAACACTCATATATTGTCTCTGTTATATATTATTGCACCAGAATATTGCTATTTCTTAATCACCCATGAGGTATGATATCAACATATGAGGACTGAATGAAATATCAGCACCATTTATAGAGCTTCTGAGAAAGTAATTAAAATATTTGGCCCACTTCACTTGATAGAAAAATAGGAACAGAAGATATCTAAGAAGAGGTTTACAAAGAAGTTTGGATTTCTACTCTGTCTTAATTTCAGTTAGATGAGTGCTTCTCACATTTAAACTGATCAGGGATCACATGGGATATTGCTAAATTGCACAGTTCTGATTCTGTATATATCAGAATGAGAGCTGAGAGCCAGCATTTTTAACAAGTTCTCAGGTGACACTGATGCTACTGGTCCTACACCACCTAGATTTGCAAGTTACTATTGCTATAACATTATTGGAAGAAGTAAAAAAGAAAAACCAATGAACTTACCAGACTGTGAAATAAATTCACAATTAGGAGCTTGAGATTGTGCACCTCCAAAGTATTTACTGCAATGAATTCAATTCCAAGATTGGAACTACCTGAATAACTTAATTTAGTTGTTCATCTATTCATTCATATATTGACATGTGCAAACTTCTATTCACTGCACTTGGGAGAAAATAACCCACTCATTTGTTCAGCATCTCCTTTTCTCTATCCATTCTCACATAAGCCATCTTATTTCCAGAGTCAAATAGACATTTGTGGGGGGGAAAAAAGAGATGAGCCATATTTGTTAGATGTATTTTTCTGTCCAGTCAAAGCATTGATGGTGATTCACAATTATTTTCCATGTTATGGCTTGTGTTTCTACCCACATACTATTCATATCTCTCCTCCTGCTGATATAAACCAAAAAGCACAACTTCACTTGGCCTCCTGACTTGCTTTCATTTTTTTCCCTTACCGTCACAGAAGTTTTAGTTTCTGCCTTCATGTCCTAACTACAATTATCAGAAAAGTTGATGGAACTTGCTGTGCTTGACTTTGAGTCCTTGTAAAAATGTCAGTAAATCTTTTTTGCTCTCTGCAGGTTACATTTTTCAATCAAATTAATTAGCTTATTCATAGAGAAGAAAATCTTCTGTTTTCCCTATGCCAGTTATCTTCTTGCACTTCCACAGTTGGAAGTTGTGTGTTTTTCTTCCCTCTTCCGTACCTCCTACCATCCCAAGTGTATTCCACAGCAATAAAACAAAATCATTTGGCTTACTATTCTTAAGGGGTTCTAACAAAACCACATCAATATTCTCTTGTTTTAATCATTATAATTATGAAAGCAATGGCACTTAGTTTTCTCATTTAAATCTAATAAACATTGGTAAAGTTTTGTAATTGACCAGTATCAGCATGTGCCAAACTCATTTGTGACTGGAGATGTGTTAATAAACTTCTTTAGGCCGGGCGCGCTGGCTCACGCTTGTAATCTCAGCACTTTGGGAGGCCGAGGCGGGCGGATCACGAGGTCAGGAGATCGAGACCACGGTGAAACCCCGTCTCTACTAAAAATATAAAAAAAAATTAGCCGGGCGTGGTGGCGGGCGCCTGTAGTCCTAGCTACTCGGAGAGGCTGGGGTAGGAGAATGGCGTGAACCCGGGAGGCGGAGCTTGCAGTGAGCCGAGATCGCGCCACTGAACTCCAGCCTGGGCGACAGACCGAGACTCCGTCTCAATCAATCAATCAATCAATCAATAAACTTCTTTATTGTATTAGCTTTTACCCCATCATAAATTTATGTCCATGAAAGCACCAGAATTCGAGAGAAAATACAATAGCAAGGAAAGAATCAGAGTGTGGTTATGAAGGAGAAAGAAAGGAGGAAGTATCTGTATGGTTATTTTTCCTCACATTCCTTTGTAAGCATATTTTTAAATGTTGCAATTGTGAAAAAATAACGGTAAATGTAATTCTAATCATCCTGCTCATACTCCCTTATCCCCATACAAAGGACCCACAACTCTACCCTTTGGGAAAAAAATGAGCGAGGCAATTAGAAAAGGCTGGAGAAAAAAGGTAAAAAACATCTATGAGGGTCAGTTTTGGTAGCTCATGTCTGTAATCCCAGTACTTTGGGAGGCCAAGGTGGGAGGATCAGTTGAGGCCAGGAGCTTGAGACTAGCCTGGGAAATATAGCAAGACCTCATCCCTACTAAACATTTTTAAAAATTTTAAAAATTATATATAAATTATTATAAAAAATATATGAAATATAATTATATATAAAATTATATAATACTTTCTATAGAAAATATAAAATTATATATAAAAAGTGACATGGTATGGTAGATTAACTGACAGTTCATCATCTTATTTATCACAATAATCTTTCTTTAAATTTTATAGTAATTTTGCATTCACAAACTAACTTTTTATACCCTATCTCACCTAGTATCTTTTAGAAGTATGTCAGCCTCATGAAACTATTTCTGTTTTACAAAACTATAGTAGAGAACATAAACGAAAAGTATATTGCCCCAGTTCACATAAGTAAGTGTCTGAGAAAGCAAGCTCTTATTCCTTAGGCAAACTGGAGAGGATTTTACATAAGGGAAAAATCAGGGCACGCTATTATCTTTGTATTTTTAATATTTCTCGTTGTGTATAATTGTTGATGGTTTATGGGATAAATATTATTTCCTAGATGCAACATGTATAATAGTAACTGTAGGCACAAATCAAAGATGTCCATTTCCAAAGGAAAAAGCATTTTTACTGTCAAAAGAAAAAAAAAGGAACTAAAACTAAACAAAGAAGTGGTTTCTAAATTAACTAATTGGATAAGATACTAGAGTATACTTTTATCACAACTACCAGCTGGTCTAAGACACTACTGTGTCTTAACTGGCCAGCATCACTGGCCTAATAACTGTCCTCTCTTCCTCCAGTGGCCTTACTGATAGGTTTTCTTGACCTATCTCTCTTCTACATAAAATCTGATAGCTCTGTCTTGCACTTGGTCTAGAATTCAAAGCCCTTATTCAAAGCCCTGGCCGACACTACAATATGTAATCAGTCTCCTACCTATATTTCAACCCCATCTCAGACCTCAGCCATCTAACTTACCACCCTGCAACTCTCCAGGCCCCCTGGCCTTTTGGTTCCTCCAGCAAGCCAAACTGTCCTTATTTTAGGGCCTTTGCGTTAGCTGTTCCTACTCCGTGAACTACACTTCCTTGTGATCTGCAAATAGTGGTACCTTCTTGTCATTCAAATCTCAAACTAAATGGTACCAACTTCCAAAGTCTTACCTGGATCACAAAGTCTAAAGTAGCCCCCTCAACCATTCTCTATCACATTACCTTTTAATCTCTTCAAAAAGTATATTCCTATCTGGTATTTTTCTTGTGTTCTTTTTTTTTTCTTGGCTGCCAGCCTCTCCAGTATATGTTTCATGAGATCTGGGGCCAGACCTTGTATGATCATTATTGACTCTCCAGTGCCATTAATTGTTTTTCATAATGTATTCTATTAATATTTATTCAAATAAAGAGATATATATGTATATTTTATATATGTGTGTATCTCACAATGACTATATATCAAACATAATCTGATTGTTGCTATTAGGTTGGTACAAAAGTAATTACAGTTTTTCCCATTACTTTCAATGGAAGAAAACACGATTACTTTTGCATCAACCTAATAGTAAATATGTTGGTAGATAGGATTTAAAATTACTAAGTGTAAATGTTCATAGATTTTAGTGATAAGCTTATCTGTATTTATAAGAAGTTTTTAACTTTTGTTATATCAACTTAGAAATCATAGCATAGCTTTGGATATACTTAATATGCCTAGACAAATGTTAATTATCATCTCTCTAATCGCTAAACCAAGGCTTAGGCAGGAAATAATGGCTTCCGACCGGATCTATCAAAACCCTGTCTTAGGTAGAGAGAGAAAAGAAGTATCGATGAATCCATTTTTGTTTACTAGTAATCTTCTACTTTGACGTAATCATATATTTAGGAAAAAAATAGGTAATGCTCCAAAGTTGAAGCTAATCATTGATATGACCATGATAATGGAAACTTAACAGGTTATAATATATTTGAAGCATTAAGTAAAACCTAGATTAGTTTTTTTAAAAAATACTGACAATACCCTCTTTTCATAATCACGTTTTTTGTTTCCTCCCAAAAAATCTTTCAAAAATCAGGTTCAGCAAAGTTTACATAATGCCTTATCTCATTAGAATTTAATAGGTTTTATGCATGAACAGATACAAAGTTAGTGAAAGTGGCAAGGAAGACTGTTATTTATAAACTCTCATATTATTTCTCAATTTGTGTTGCTCAAATAATGCTTTGTATATACATTTTTAAGGAATTTTCCAGAAAAGACTATGTGATAGAAGTGGTTACATGTACGTGTCTCATTTTAAAAACTCTGTAAGATGTTTTAGCAAAAGCTGTATCAGCTAGAAGTCTGTCCTTGCCTTCTTGATAATTATTCTAAAAGCTGTAACACGTACCAAAGCTCCTGAATCTTCCCTAAGGACAAACTAATTTTTTATGTGAATCTCAGCTAGGTGGTAATACTGCCATTTTAGCATTTCCATTCTCTAGTGGGATGAGGATGAGGAAATTACACGCACACACGTCTACGTGTCTGTCATCCTTCACTTAATGGCAGATATCCCTTGAAAAGGGGATTTTTTGAATGAACATCTTTTTAAATGTTAGAGTCACAGATAAAAGACTTATTTTATGTTTCAGATAAGCAAAGAAAAAGTTGCAATTTTAATTCCAGGAGGAATTCATATTTTCTTGCAACTCAATTTCACACAGCAGTTAATTAACTGATGAGTATGAATAATTAATGCCATAATGTTAGTCTTATTGAAAATGGGGAGTATAAGAACAATGAGAGCATTTAGCTTCCAGGAGAGGATGGAAAAACAGAGTGCACAAAGGAGAAGACACTGGTGGTTATTATGGCAAGGGCAGTAAAAGAGGAGGTTGGATTTTCAAAACTTTCTAATTTTATTTGAGGTTGCTTTAAGTTCCACAGATCACTGCAAATCGAAGTTCTAACATGAAGAATGTTGGCATATGACCACAGTAGGCAGCTTATATCGTAATATCGATAAGAGATGGAGTAAATTAGTGGACCTGGTAAACACTGGGGGGTGGGCAGACTCAACAGTTATAATATGATTATTGTACCTCTCACATCTAGAGGTAGTGACAATCATCACCGTGATCACAGCAGGCGAATAATATCAATATGCATAGACTAGTATCTCCTGGCTTGGAATACATATATAGTTATGAAACCTCTATCTTATATGTACCTTATTTATTCTTTCAAAAGCCCTGAGCTTAAAAATGTGTTTTTCCCCTCCCTAATTTCACACTATAATTCAGTACTGGAATACCAATCCTTCTAGCATATCTAATGTGTTTCCTTGGTCCTATTTTTAAAGCTTTTAATCTTCATAAATAATAGTTAAATAAACTTAAGGCATTTGGACAATTTTTCTAACTTAATGTATTCAAATCCACAGTTGGCACTTCATTTCTTTTCATTTAAAAATAAATCTATCTTGTCTTGATAGGCTTCACATGAATATACACACCTCACAATATAAATCACAGCAACATATCCAGAATGATGAGATCTGCTTGTTACCTTTATAAGAAATATATCATTTTTAAGAAATGTCTCAAAACCTCTTTTTTATACAGTCAATATATATTCTTAAGATAATTCACAGCCATACTGTATTTGAATAAGAATTTCCCAAAACGTTTGAATAATGTTTTTCAAGAGGATTTCCATATATAGATGAGTAACTCTTTAATATTTTCAAGGGCTTTTTCTTCAGAAGAGAAGTTTCCTTTCAACTGTAGCTAATAGGTGATTTTATGTACATAATCTCCTGTGCATGCTTCTGTGCCTTTTCTAGTTACATTTTAATTTTTGGAGGAAAACATAGAAAATAATAACTATGACAGAATTTTGGCAACTCTTAAAACATAGTTCTGTAGATAACAGTGCATCTAACATCTGCTCTTCTAGTTATAAAAGTGAAAACCAAAATGTTATTTCCATGAAAATCCAACCACAGCGTCCCTTGAAAGAAAGCTGTGTGCCTTGGGAACAAACCGAGAATCGTAACTTAACCATCAAACCACATCAAAATAATCAGAAGCTTCCAAAACTTGTTAGTTTTCTTAATTAAAAACAAATAAGGACTTACTTGCTTTGTTTTTCCATGCTAGCCACCCTGAGGCATTCCCATCTTGAATTTAGGAGATTCATCTGCTCTTGTACTTCAGTTTCTTCATCTTCTGATAATTTCCCTGTTCCAATCAGCTTACTTCCCAATTGTAGAATATTACCAACCCGACCCTGATGGGCTGTCAAATCCATCATGTACCCCTGACAAAGAAGGAAGTGAACAATTGTAATTAGAACTCTAGGTAAATCAGTGTGGTTTTGAGTTTTATTTGTTTGCAGTTTTAAACTTGTGGCCCATTTAGATTTATATTCCCAGTAAAAGGAATTTAATTCGCATTTGCAGAATCCCAAAACCACTTTTAATATGAATTAAGGAAAATTATCTTAAGTCAACTTCTTCAGAAGCAGGCCCCGAGATAAGGATTTCAGTGCAAGTGATTTATTAAGGAAGAGCTCCCAGGAAGTTCTGCAAGGGAGCTGAAGATGGAGGGAAAAGGACAGGGAAGGGAAAGAAGCCAAACAAGTGTATCATCTCAGGAAAAGTCTCCCACTGAGCGAAGTTAAGGCCAACACCATACATCGACTCAGGAATATAAGTAATGTCTCAGCACTGCCTTGACACAAGAGAAAGGAGTTGGGCTTTCATATTCCTGTTGGCCAGATAGAAATGCCTTCAATGGCTGCTCTCCAAAAGAGAACTTCAAAATCTGACTGGTGGAATCCCAAACACATCATAATAACTAAATTTCCAAAATGCAAGGATGTAAGAGAGTAATTGAGGGAAAAGGATGACTTGCCACTATAACAAGTCATATGTTTCGTTTTGTAAATTAATGTTTTAGTTTACCTCATGAGTATGAAACTGTTCTTTCACCACTTCCACATCATTAGAAATCTCTCCTTGTGCTTGCAATGTGTCCTCAGCAGAAAGAAGCCACGATAATACTTCTTCTAAAGCTGTTTGGTAACGGTCCAGGTTTACTTCACTCTCCATCAATGAACTGCCAAATGACTTGTCTTCAGGAGCTTCCAAATGCTGCACAATAAAATAAATTGGGTGTTACACAATTAATGTCTTTGCAGACTGTTCCAGTACATTAAATGATAAATCGAATGAAATATTTAAAATGCTAGGACTCTCCACCTGCATTATCAGACACAGGAACAGCAGATACAGACAACGGTGAGCTTTCATTTTAACTTCCTCATGCATACATCAATTTTCAAATAGCAGTCAAAATCCACACCAAATTAATATTGTATTAAAGCTCTTCTAGAGTACTGGAAGGAGTAAATTAGTATATCATCTCATGTTGCTTTTTAAATGCTATAAATATTGATCTGTAGGAATTTTCCTCCATTCTTATTTATAATAACTTACACATACATTATCGGAATTATATTTACATACCTTTGCAATGGCATTAAAGGAAATATCTCTTCCTGAGAGGCCCTAGGTAATATTTCCAAATGTTTATAAACCAGTAAAGGTATCAGTAAGAAAACAAGCAGGTAGAGGAAAGGAAGGCAAAATTTAGAAAGAAAAAAAATACCTCACCCACCCATCTAAAATTTCTAACAGCATAATGACTTCTATTATTTAGCCTTTATTTCCAGAAGGCCACGATTTAAATAGTAAGACATTATCTTAGAAGAAGTAAAATATGAAGTATGCTTTACCCAATTTAATGAGCAGGACATTAACTGAGATTGCAAATGGTTGTCCTGGAATTTCTATCTGGATCCTAAAGCCAAGAGCAAAGTGTACAAAGCATCCATAATTCTAAAGAGAAGATGGAGGGTACCTGTTAAAAAATTGCTAAGAAGTGATCACAAAATTGGTCTCACAACCCTTAATCCACTATCTAGCTTAAAGGTGTGTAACAGCAAGCAAGGAGGTCGATTAGAAAAACCTGTTGATAAAGGCTTCCTCTGGAGAGGCTGGAGTCCTCTGCGAGGCTCTAACTTCTCCGCATCTGAAGCCAAGTAATAGAGACAGGGTGGCTGGTTTACACGACCTCTAAACCTGGCCATATGTTTGGAGAGATTTGCATGCTACGGGAACCATACTCTCAAGTGATAGGAGAGGTTTCTTGGGATAACCTACATGTCTGCTGCATTAACCTAAAGGCATTAATCAAGGGCAAAAATTTGAGTGAACTAGTAAGTTTGCAGGAGGTTTTGCTTTGGGAGGAGTGTACTCCTTGTAGGTCGCTGGGCTTCAAAAATCCTGAGAACATGCTCAAGAGGGATTTTGCTGAGGTCAAGGACATAGGCATACTATTTATGGAGGTGAGCAGAACAAACAAATATTGGAGAAATATTTGTAGAGGAATCTTCTGCATTCCACAAATATTGCAAGCAAGCACAGGGCCCCCTAACAAACAGGGTTTTGTAAAGGAACCAAAGAGCAGGGTAGAACAACAGAAGCTGTTTGGGGGATTTGATAATCTCACCTAGAGAAAACTCAACCTTTGGTGGCTTTCCCCTGGTGTGTATGCGCTGCATTTCCTGTCCTTCTCAGATCTGGGATTTAACCCACTAAGCTGCCAGCACCAACTTAGTTGTGCTCTTCTGATAAATGCTCAAATTTTGAAACTTTAATATTTTAAATTTCCCCAACTGTTAAGTCCTTCGAGATGACAAGGCAAGTGGCAGTTATTGCTATGGCATTTTCATCAAATAATGCACTCTTTTTCCAGTTTATATAAAAGTGGCAGAGAGAGGCCATCCTGGTAAGTCAAAATCACCCAACTTCATCATCTCAAAGAGGCTAAGTGCTCTCAAAGAGCTATTTGCATGGGACCCTTGTCTAAGAGTAAGGCAATTTCTGAAGGTCTTAGGGATTAGAACTAGTTCCATGGTGTATCTTTTCTGTCTCAAAATACTATTAATAATAACTATCAAAATCAGCATTAAGGGGGAAGATGACATAAAGGCAGCCTGAGAGATGTGCACAGGTGGAACCAGCTTCATGTTTCTGCAACCTGAGCAGTTGCACAGGGCCCTGAGCAAAGAAGAAACACACGCCTCTATTATCTGCTGATACTATCCTGAAATTGTTAATAATTTTATTTTTGAATTAGTGTTTTAGAAGTGAAGTCCACTGGGCCATGAAGGATGCACATGAGCAGAGGAGACAGGTGGTGTACTATGTGTATCTGTCCTATTTGCACATAGTATTTTCAATGCCCTAGAAGAACAGAAGTCTGGTGAGCTCACATTAAGTTTAGTAAGATTCAAAGAATATGGCATAAGAGTGTTATGTCTATAAGTGAGTAAACAAGGTTGCGGGCAGCCCTGGGAGATAATGCTTCCTATCTGAAACAGACCCTGCTTCAAATTCAGAAAGAAGGCAATTCTTTCAAGAAAATACAAACGACCAAGAAACCCTGTGATATCCTTTCCTACTCCTGTTATGTTCCTATATGGACCAACCACTTATGCTAAAATTGATGACATAGAAAGAAAGGAAATCTTGTGACTTTGGGAAAGTTACTTAGCCCTGCATAAGCCTTAGTTTCTGCTTATGAAAAATGGGAACAATAATACTTCCATATTAAGATCGTGGTAAGAAATAAACAGTGCATAATGCACTTGACAGAGTGACCTTGTATAAGAACTAAATAAAGTATGTTATGGCTGTAATTATTATCCAATTCCTATGTATAGATAAGAAGTATTTTGAAGCATAAATTGCCCCAAGGTTACCTTCTTAAGTCACTGTTCCGGTTTCAAGAGATGGAAAATTATTGTCGAAAATACGCCCCCAAAAATGTGTAAGAGCAAACATTATTTAACTCTTTTTGAAATCTGAACCTCAACCTAGCTCGTATTTAAGAGTTCTTAAAAATCATTAACAATCTTGAGTTCAAATAGTCTTCTGCAAACGAAGCATTATAAACAGCACTACTACTCAAGTAACACAACATTTCACACTGTGCAATTTGAATCAAAATATTAAACACTTTATGATTTATTGATATTTACACAGGATTGAATTGTGGAAGAAAATATGAAGGCGTATCCTTATACTCAAGGACATGACATCTAGTACTCAAATTCTGAACCTAAACGTTTTGTCTGAGGATGTGCATAAAACAAAAACATTTCAAAGACAGTCTTCTTAAAGCTAAATTCAAATCTGAATAAGCTATGCAAAATTTTATATTTATATCCATCAATTCAACTATATATAGAATTATAACCAAAATTTTAATTTAAGATCTGAGTAATTATTTATCTAGATAGACTATTGTTTTTCAAATTGTAAGTCATAATCCATTCATGGTTCATAAAATCATGTTAGTGGGTTATGACTAGGAATATTTTAAAATTAAACAAAAAATATTAGTCTGTGTCACTTATATAATACTAAGAATTAGTCTCAATTTTTGTTTCAGATGTGCATATGGGTTTATTTAGATATGTACATGTATATATGTTCTAAGGTGAGATTAAACTTTCTTCTGCAGTTTGTAAAACAAAATTGGAAATGGCTCTAGAATTTCAGACTAAGCAAACTGATGAAAAAAGAAATTTGCTTGAATTCTACATTTGTATATTTTCCATAGAGACCTTGAAATAAAAGACATTTTAAAATAAAACCATGTTTAATCTGAGAATTTGGAAATAAAGATATATAAAGAGGCTTATGCTTTGTTTCAGCACCCCAAAATGTTATCATCATCACAGAATTCTACATTGCAGCTAAGCTGGAGATCAGTTCATACATGTCATGGCATCAAATGAAGAGATTTTCTAGGAAACTTGATTTTTGTTGTTTATGGATCTATTCATAAGAAAGATAGACCCCAATCGTTTCATGAATGAAGATGCCAGTACCATCAACTGGAACTAATTATTTTTCCGTATGCCTCAATCCTATTTTGTCTTTATCACAGTAGTGTATGTTTCTCTTCAGTACCTTGGGCAAATAATGATTATGACGAGAGGCATAACAATTAATGGATGAAAGGATTCTGTTGTTTTTTTTCTTTCCCAAAATTGAGTACACTCAAATTTACTCAACGTCATCCACAGAAGTCAGAGGCTTAATTACTGCCTGTTAGATTAAGGAAGTACTAGATATTGTCACCTATGTTCCTTGAAGACATTGCTCATTAAAAAAGGTGGAAGAGGCTGGGCACGGTGGCTCACGCCTGTAATCCCAGCACTTTTGGAGGCCGAGGCGGGCGGATCACCAGGTCAGGAAATCGAGACCATCTTGGCTAACACGGTGAAACACCGTCTCTACTAAAAATACAAAAAAATTAGCCAGGCATGGTGGCAGGTGCCTGTAATCCCAGCTACTCGGGAGGCTGAGGCAGGAGAATGGCATGAACCCGGGAGGCGGAGCTTGCAGCGAGCCAAGATCTCACCACTGGAGTCCGGCCTGGGAGAAACAGCGAGACTCCGTCTCTTAAAAAAAAAAAAAAAAGGTGGAAGAGTGGAAAGGAGAAAGGTAAAAAAAAATGAGGGATGATAAATGACTGTTTTAGTCCAGCAATGTCTACAAAACTCTCTAGACACTCATTTCTGGAGACAATTTCTAGTCATAATTTGTAGTCGTAGAATTTCTCTGACTAGAAATTGTTCTAATAAAGTAAACAGCAATAGCCTTGATACTTCACAATATATAAATATATTTTAAAATCCAGTTTACTATCTGTCTGATCTTGGGTATTTAACCTCTCTGCATCTCAGTTACTCCATCTATAAAACAAAAAAAATAAAAATATACGTACATAAGGTTGTTGGAATGATTAGATGAGATAGTGCATATAAAATGCTAAGCACATTCTAGTTCCCAAGAAATGCTCTGCAATACCTGTGTTTTGGGGCCAATGTTCACTAAAATGACAAATGATTTTTATGAGGAAATCATTGAATGAGCTCTGTGTGTTTCTGGAAGCAAGATTTGGGCAATTCAAACTGAGATAAGTAATCAAGTGGCTACATGTAGGTAGTGAAACCAGCAGTCCAGGAAACCACAAAGCTCTTAGAAAATATAGCTGGGACACTATGAGAGGACACAGTATATCACTGAGCAGTTGACGTCACTGATAAAATGGATTTATTTTTGCAATTTATCTAAATTCAGCCTTAAAATGTGATATGAGTTTTAACCTGGATCAAAAACAGTTTTATTGTTCCTGAATGCATAAATGCTTCAAGAACATTTGGAAATTTTATCATTCTTAGTTCATTTAAACGTATCATTCTTCTTTTTTATGGAGTCTAAGTCAATGCATGGATGGTGAATTTTTTGGTGTATTCTATAATCTTTTTACCCCTCAGTAAAAGATTATTTCTCAGATAAAGGATTACAGAGGGATAACCGAGCAGTTCTTTCACTAAGTAACAGAAGAGCAGTTCTGAAGAACCAGGATTAGTACTTGGAAATATTCTTGCCACATTTCAGCTGTGTTTTCTCACAGATATAACACGTAAACCAGGGTACTATTCAAAACATAAAAATGATTACTGAAGTGATTTATGAGAAAGTAATCCATCATGCAACACTGCACATGACATTGAATCTAATGACACTATTAAATAGGTAATTTTTAATATTGATAGGGCCTGAAATTCAGTTCAAAGTTAAGCCCTAATGAGGATTTAGGAAAAATCATGGCCTACTGTTAGGGCAACAATAAACAACAAATACAACTACTACTACATATATAATAGCAATAACAACAGCTGCCATTATTTATTGAGTACTTAGTGTCAGTCAATTTGCTAATCACTTAATATGCATTATATCATTTTTCACTACAACAGATCAGGGTGACAGAGATTAGTAGGATGAGGAAATGGAAACAGAAAAATTAGGTGACTTGCCAAAGGTCACAAAGGTAACTGGTGGTTCTGGGACTTAAAACCAGGTTGTCTGGATTCCAAAACACATCTTTAGCACAATATGATCAATCTCTTTCAATGAAGAAAATGAATTAAGAGTCGAAGTAACAGCACTTTTACAAAATATCCTAATATACCTTATTTGTTCTGTTTTTTTGAGATGGAGTTTTGCTCTTCCTGCCAAGAATGGAATGCAATGGTGGGATCTCGGCTCACTGCAGCCTCCGCCTTCTGGGTTCAAGCCATTCTCCTGCCTGAGCCTCCTGAGTAGCTGGGATTACAGGCACACATCACCACACCCGGCTCATTTTTATATTTTCAATAGAGACAGGGTTTCAACACATTGGCCAGGCTGGTCTCAAACTCTTGACCTCAAGTGATCCGCCGACCTTGGCCTCCCAAAGTGCTGAGATTACAGGAGTGATCCATGGTGTCGGGCCCTCATATAACTTCTTAAAAATAAGTCAAAGTGTATTTTTTCTTTATTTCCACAACTTCAATCAATGGTTTGGAAGCTACTAGGAAAATACCTCGTCTTCATTATGTTGCTGAGTAGGAAATCAAATGTCAAGTCTAAATAATGCATGCGAGTCACAGACACTGATATCACACTGAGGAAGATACCAGAATACCAGAAAGACAGCAACGGGATACAGCCCAGATGGTAGTACAGACCCGGTAAGTCCTCCATTATGCATGATTTCCTTATTTCACACTGCATGTCTATATCAAAACATCTCATGTACCCCATAAATATACACACCTACTATGTAGCCACAAAAATTTAAAAAATAATTTTAACAGATTTTTAAAAACACAGATACGCAAACAGCAAAAGATGTCAGGAGACGCTGAGCAAAAATTAAAGCTAACAAATTCTTTCTAAAGGAAGGCATGTGTCAAGTCCACAATTTGAACTCTGTACCTTCTGTTAATCCTATGATTTGCCTTTGATGTTAAATGTCAGCAAATTTAACACTCTTCACTATTGCAGAACCACTCACAGAAATGCTACATTGTGCCTAGATGCTCTGTTCAAGAAGACAAAAATGGGTATAACATGTGCACATATGTGGGTATTTTAGTTTTTAAAAATCTCATTCTATAGCCTATTAAACAAGACGTTCTGCAGCCAAAAACATTAATCTTTTTATACTTTAAGTTCTAGGGTACCTGTGCACAACGTGCAGGTTTGTTACATATGTATCCATGTGTCATGATGGTGTGCTGAATCCATTAACTCATTATTTAACATCAGGTATATCTCCTAATGCTGTCCCTCCCCCCTCCCCCCACCCTACAACAGTCCCCAGTGTATGATGTTCACCTTCCTGTGTCCATGTGTTCTCATTGTTCAATTCCCACCTATGAGTGAGATCATGTGGTGTTTGGTTTTTTGTCCTTGCGTTGGTTTGCTGAGAATGATGGTTTCCAGCTTCATCCATGTCCCTACAAAGGACATGAACTCATCCTGTTTTATAGCTGCATAGTATTCCATGGTGTATATGTGCCACATTTTCTTAATCCAGTCTATAGTTGTTGGACATTTGGGTTGGTTCCAATTCTTTGCTATTGTGAATAGTGCCGCAATAAACATTCGTGTGCAAGTGTCTTTATAGCAGCATGATTTTTAATCCTTTGGGAATATACCCAGTAATGGGATGGCTGGGTCAAATGGTATTTCTAGGTCTAGATCCTTCACGAATCGCACACTGTCTTCCACAATGGTTGAACTAGTTTAGAGTCCAACCAACAGTGTAAAAGTGCTCCTATTTCTCCACATCCTCTCCAGCACCTGTTGTTTCCTGACTTTTTAATGATGGCCATTCTAACTGGTGTGAGATGGTATCTCATTGTGGTTTTGATTTGCATTTCTCTGATGGCCAGTGATGATGAGCATTTTTGCATGTGTCTTTTGGCTGCATAAATGTCTTCTTTTGAGAAGTGTCTGTTCATATCCTTCACCCACATGTTGATGGGGTTTTTTCTTCTAAATTTGTTTCAGTTCTTTGTAGATTGTGGATATTAGCCCTTTGTCAGATTAGTAAGTTGCAAAAATTTTCTCCCATTCTGTAGGTTGCCTGTTCACTCTGATGGTAGTTTCTTTTGCTGTGCAGAAGCTCTTTAATTAGATCCCATTCGTCAATTTTGGTTTCTGTTGCCATTGCTTTTGGTGTTTTAGACATGAAGTCCTTGCCCATGCCTATGTCCTGAATGTTACTGCCTAGGTTTTCTTCTAGGGTTTTTATGGTTTTAGGTCTAACATGTAAGTCTTTGATCCATCTTGAATTAATTTTTGTATAAGGTGTAAGGAAGGGATCCAGTTTCAGCTTTCTACATATGGCTAGCCAGTTTTTCCAGCACCATTTATTAAATAGGGAATCCTTTCCCCATTTCTTGTTCTTGTCAGGTTTGTCAAATATCATATGGTTTTAGATGTGTGGTATTATTTGTGAGGGCTCTGTTCTGTTACATTGTTCTGTATCTCTGTTTTGGTACCAGTACCATGCTGTTTTGGTTACTGTAGCCTTGTAGTAGAATTTGAAGTCAGGTAGCATGATACCTCCAGCTTTGTTCTTTTGGTTTAGGATTGACTTGGCAATGCGGGCTCTTTTTTGGTTCCATATGAACTTTAAAATAGTTTTTTCCAATTCGGTGAAGAAAGTCATTGGTAGCTTGATGGGGATGGCATTGAATCTATAAATTACCTTGGGCTGTATGGCCATTTTCACAATATTGATTCCTCCTATCAATGAGCATAGAATGTTCTTCCATTTGTTTGTATCCTCTTTTATTTCATTGAGCAGTGGTTTGTAGTTCTCCTTGAAGAGGTCCTTCACATCCCTTGTAAGTTGGATTCCTAGGTATTTTATTCTCTTTGGAGCAATTGTGAATGGGAGTTCACTCATGATTTGGCTCTCTGTCTGTTATTGGTGTATAAGAATGCTTGTGATTTTTGCACATTGATTTTGTATCCTGAGACTTTCCTGAAGTTGCTTATCAGCTTAAGGAGATTTTGGGCTGAGACAATGGGGTTTTCTAAATATAAAATCATGTCATGTTCAAACAGGGACAATTTGACCTCCTCTTTTCCTAACTGAATACCCTTTATTTCTTTCTCCTGCTTGATTGCCCTGGCTGGAACTTCCAACACTATGTTGAGTTGGAGTGTTGAGAGAGGGCATCCCTATCTTGTGCCCATTTACAAAGAGAATGCTTCTTCCAGTTTTTGCCTGTTCAATATGATAGTGGCTGTGGGTTTGTCATAAATAGATCTTATTATTTTGAGATACATCCCATTAATACCTAATTTATTGAGAGTTTTTAGCATGAAGGGCTGTTGAATTTTGTCAAAGGCCTTTTCTGCATCTATTGAGATAATCATGTGGTTTTTGTCTTTGGTTCTGTTTATATGCTGGATTACATTTATTGATTTGCATATCTTGAACCAGCCTTGCATCCCAGGGATGAAGCCCACTTGATCATGGTGGATAAACTTTTTCATGTGCTGCTGGATACGGTTTGCCAGTATTTTATTGAGGATTTTTGTGTCGACGTTCATCAGGGATATTGGTCTAAAATTCTCTTTTGTTTGTTGTGTCTCTGCCAGGCTTCGGTATCAGGATGATGCTGGCCTCATAAAATGAGTTAGGGAGGATTCCCTCTTTTTCTATTGATTGGAATAGTTTCAGAAGGAATGGTACCAGCTCCTCCTTGTAACTCTGGTAGAATTCGGCTGTGAATCCATCAGGTCCTGGACTTTTTTTGGTTGGTAGGCTATTAATTACTGCCTCAATTTCAGAGCCTGTTATTGGTCTATTCAGGGATTCAACTTCCTGGTTTACTCCTGGGAGGGTGTATGTGTCCAGGAATTTATCCATTTCTTCTAGATTTTCTAGTTTATTTGCGTAGAGGTGTTTATAATATTCTCTGATGGTAGTTTGTATTTCTGTGGGATTGGTGATGATATCCCCTTTATCATTTTTTATTGCATCTATTTTATTCTTCTCTCTTTTCTTCTTTATTAGTCTTGCTAGCGGCCTATCAATTTTGTTGATATTAACCAGCTCCTGGATCCATTGATTTTTTGAAGGGTTTTTTGTGTCTCTACCTCCTTCAGTTCTGCTCTGATTTTAGTTATTTCTTGCCTTCTGCTAGCTTTTGAATGTGTTTGCTCTTGCTTTTCTAGTTCTTTTAATTGTGATGTTAGGGTGTCCATTTTGGATCTTTCCTGCTTTCTCTTGTGGGCATTTAGTGCTATAAATTTCCCTCTACACACTGCTTTGAATGTGTCCCGCAGATTCTGTTATATTGTGTCTTTGTTCTCATTGGTTTCAAAGAACATCTTTATTTCTGCCTTCATTTCATTATGTACCCAATAGTCATTCAGGAGCAGGTTGTTCAGGTTCCACCTAGTTGAGCGGTTTTGAGTGAGTTTCTTAATCCTGAGTTCTAGTTTGATTGCACTGTGGTCTGAGAGACGGTTTGTTATAATTTCTATTCTTTTACATTTGCTGAGGGGTGCTTTACTTCCAACTATGTGGTCAGTTTTGGAATAAGCGTGATGTGGTGCTGAGAAGAATGTATATTCTGTTGATGTCAGGTGGACAGTTCTGTAGATGTCTATTAAGTCTGCTTGGTGCAGAGCTTAGTTCAATTCCTGGATATCCTTGTTAACTTTCTGTCTCACTGACCTGTCTAATGTTGACACTCATTATTGTTGTCTCTCATTATAGTTGTGTGGGAGTCTAAGTCTCTTTGTAGGTCTCTAAGGACTTGCTTTATGAATCTGGGGGCTCCTGTATTGGGTGCATATATATTTAGGATAGTTAGCTCTTCTTGTTGAATTGATCCCTTTACCATTATATAATGGCCTTCTTTATCTCTTTTGATCTTTGTTGGTTTAAAGTCTGTTTTATCAGAGACTAGGATTGCAACCCCTGCCTTTTATCGAAAAACATTAGTCTTAATTCCTATATTAAAAAATGGCCCTGGCAAAGATTGCTCATCCTCCACTATGTATCTGTCTTCACCCTTTATGTAATATTAGAAAGTTTAGGGGACAATTTCACTATCTAGAAATGTAACTACAGTTCCCACTTTCCCTTGCAGTTAGATGTGACATGTAACCAAGTATTGGCCAGTTGGATATAATGCATGCAACTTCATCATTAAGACCTAAAAGGGCATAGATATGCTCTCTTCTTTGTCCTCCCTCCCGAAGGTCGTGATACACACATGAAGCTGGTGAGCTATCCTTGACCGTGACTATGAAGACAGTGTCCCAAGGGCTGACCGAAAAACTAGGCAGAAGGACTATGGATCCCTGAATGAGCAGAGGCCTTCCTACAAGGCCTCCATCACTCCCATCTACCACACATTTAAGAGAAATAACTCTGAAAGAGAAATAAACTCATTTTTTAGTTCATCCATCCTTGTGTTTTTGTTAGTGCCACAAAACCTACAGCCATCTAATACACTGATATACTCTAATTTTCTAGCAGCTGAGATTTTACTATAAAAATGTATCTGTAAAAGCTTATATGTGATTTTAAAATAAACTTTCTAATATAAAAATCGATGTCTCGCTAATACTATACTCTCTCTTTCTCTCAAACATACTCTCAATGAAGGTTCCAGTCATTTTGCTTCATTATTTTTTAAGTGACATAACTTTATATATTATGCTAACCTTTACATTGTAGGAGGGCAGGGCCTCTGACCCCATGCCTAACAGCACAGCACACAGATAATAAATATTTACTAAATTATTCGGGTAATTTTAATTTCTCATTAAAGGTCATTTGTGCTTCCAATTTCAGGTTTTATATAAAATATGTTTTAACCAATCAATACCTTGAAAACGGAGTAATATGACATAAAACATTCATCATTTTAAATATATATGTCTTTCCAAAATTCCTATTCATATTTCATATATGTGTGTATACATATATACATATTCACAGACATATATAGTATACAAACTTATATGTGTGTGTGTGTGTGTTTTCTTCCTCTAATTTCTCTAATTCTACCATTTATATCTTTGGGTATACATTTACTTTCTAACTTATTTTATATTTTATTCCTTTGTTTTTAACTGCACTTCCCCTGAGAGTTTCTGTCTTGGCTATTATACTCCACACAATAGAATATTTCTCATAAAATCAAGAAGGAAGAAAAAGAAATAAGCTTTGTTATGGCAAATTCTGCTAAACCAATGGAAGGTCAGAGAGAACATAATAGAAGATTTAGATAAATGTACTAGAACAATTTAATAATCCAATATAAAAGATTAATTTTAAAAGCAAGTTTATAATAAAATTTTGGTAAACATCAGTAAAAAAACTTTCTCAGAAATTGATTAGATGGCACGTGAAAGATGTCCAGCCTAGTGATTTCTTTGTTCATATTGTTTCATATAATTCTTACAAACACCCTAAAAGTGGGACCTATTTCCAAGATGAGGATGAGGAAATCGAAGTCACACCTATGAGGTGTGGGAGGAAAAATGGGATCCCCAGTAAACCAACCGACATTCCTTGGCTGACAGAGATTCATAAAGTCCAGAGAAGAAGGATGAACATAATAACTCTATACTATTTGGGGGATATTTCAATAATTTTAAAAGTCAGTATTTGGTTGGAATTCATATGAGTTGGTAATTGAAACGAGATTTTGTAAAAGTACTAAATTTAATTTAAAATAGGATAGTTACAAAATGTCTCCATAGACCAAATAGATTCTTAATGTTATTTTCCTTAATCCTAACCTTAACAATTGAATTAATTTTCAAATAGGCCTCATGCAAAAACACCAAGTCTTATTTATTTTAATCAGTCATTTATAAATAGGAAAAAAATGATTCACTGGATACTTTTAAAATAAAAAATAATTCAGAAGTAAACTGCATTAGACAAGTGGTTTTTACTTACCGAAAAAATCAAAAGAAAATACATATATCTGGTGAAAACTTAAATAATATTCCTCTAGAATGACCGTAGTCCATAGAGTTTGTAATTGCATATACAAATTAATTGTGAGCTATGAAGAGAGCCTAAACATATACATTCCCATGTTGCCGGTTTTGGAATTTTGCTTTTTTTCTCATCATTTATAATATTCTTAGCTGTTTACTCATTTATTCCACAAGTCTATGTGTAAAGAAATTAGAAGTTAGCACAAGAGATTTCCCCAAAATATAGAAACTTATCTACACTTACACTAATCCTAGCTTCTTCACTTCATGTTTCAGTGAAAATCTTATTCTTCCTATTATATGATCCAAGACTCCTTAACCTTAAACTTTTTTCTGTAAAGGGCTAGATAATAGGTATCTTCAATTTTGCAGACCACTAAAGGCCAGATGCCCCCACTCAGCCCCATCACTGCAAATTGTAGCCCCAAAGCAGCTGGAGACAATACGTAAGTGAATAAACATGCATGTGTTCAAATAAAACTTTATTGACAAAAAACAGGTAGCAAGTCTATTTTCACCCTCAGGCCAGATTGCTATCTCCTGATAATCAAATTGCTTCCCCCATTTAAACTAATTCTCTGCACTTCTCACTGTTGATTATCTTTCCTCTCTCCAGTCTTTCCACCTCCAATTGATTCTCATTGGTCACTTTCCCACTCTACTGCATGTCCAAGCTAGCCATCTCTAAAATCTCACTGCTCTCCCCTGCCCTACCTCCGTTGCTGTATATAACAATGTCTCAAAGAAATCATGCTGCATAAAACCAGTGGCCGCATTCGGGAAACTTTAAGTCTGTCTCACTTTGGAGTAAAATAAACATGAGGTCAAATTCAGGCTCTGGAATTTATAGGTAGTGTATAATTGAACTTGGTAAAGTTTTTCAATTTCACACTCTTGGTACACACCTGACAATAGATATGATACTAATTTAGAGGGTACATGTAAGGCTCACAGATAACATACGGAGATGATATTAACATTCAGCATCACCCTTTGCCACTCAACTTTTATAAAATCACTTTCATTGCCTCATTGTTCTTATTTAGTGCAACCCAGAATAGAGAAGAACTAACAACATCAAAGAGAAGATTGGTTCAATTAGATTTTAGGTTGTAAAAATATTCTACTAAATTGACACATCTTTTCTAAGTAGGTAAATTTTCTCCAAAGACATTAGCTATATTCACCTCCTTAACGTACACCAGGTGCTTGGTTTATCCCGTTACCTTTCACATGTATCACTAAATTCTGTGTGCTTTCTCTTTAGTTATGTTACATACCTCTGTCTTTCTTCCTTATTCCTTAAAAAAAGATGTGATATGTCCTTCATAAGAGAGAGAAATCCTTATGGGGGAAGTAATGGGTAGCTTCCTGTCTCTACTTCTTGGGCATCTATAGTGCCTCTGTGGGATAGTTTCATTATTAAAATTAGGGAAATAATATAAATAACCAGTGAGCTAATTAGGAAGACAATTGTAAGGGTGTGATTGTGGAAATGGGGAAGTTCTTTTATAAGAGGTGATATAGCATCTCAGAAGCCTCACGACAGTAGACAGTTTATTTTGTTCAGCGCCTGACATACAGTATAACATACTAGATGTTTGTTGAATAAAATAATGTATCTCTTAGCATATGACATGTAACAATATTCCATTTTACTTTACACTGATATGAGGACATTTTTTTCCTAAGAGAATTAGACCAAAGCATCTTTCCATGACAGAGCAGGGACAAGAAATGACACAAACCCCACCTCTGTTTATTTCACTTACTGCCTTCTTCAATGCAGTGCTGGCTTCCCTATTCAAGGAGAGAGATTCTTGGTTAAGGACTTCAGAGCCTGCCATTTCAAAGAATGGTACTCATTCTTGGGAAGACTCTGGTAGATTTCATTAACACATGCAAATTCCACCCTCTGCCTCAAGGAAAGTAATAAAAGTCCTCTATCCTGTTGGCTGAAAGCAATGGGAAGTTCTTCAATTTTATCATTGGCTCCTAATAGGAGCAATCACACTTCAGGGTATCTCCCTGTCCCATAGACAATTGAAGCTTTTGATCTTAGGGTTCATAGAACTGAGAAGAATGCGGTAAGTCTTTTCCATTTCAGAAAAATAAAAGTATGAAACCTTTTGATAAGTTTCCATTTCTTGTTATACCAACATTTCTTCTCATATTTTTAAGTAAAAAAACTCAAAATCAGGGTGGGCTAAGTGATAAGAGCAATCACTTCTGATTTGGTGAAGATACTAAAAGAGGGTTAAAGCATATGTACAGATATGTGTACCTTACAAACTGAGGCAATGGAAGAATGAGTAGAAAAGCGAAACAGAAATCTAAGTGAGGTTTAACATAGAAATAAAATGTCCTAAAGTCTTAAACAGAGACAAAACCTCACTGAAAGTTTTCACTTATAATATTTTTAAACAGATTTGACATTTCTTTCCATTTATTTCTGTAGGTATATAATATTTTATAACTGACCTATTTATAATGGGACTCATATCAAATTACCCATTTTTAAAATGCTCTCTCCATAGCATGAATATTTTATAAAATCTAGTCTCTTTCTTAATATTGTTAATACAGAAGCTTCACCTTGAAAGATTGAAGGTTTTTTTCTGCTTTTGGAAATAATTTGAGAAATAACATAGTACTCACAGCCACTTGCCAACCCGAAAATGTTCAGCATTTATGCAACACTTGACTTTTTCAAAAATAAAGTACATAACTCAATCTTTTCAACTACTTTGCCATGAGATGTCCAGAACATTTCTGTGTAGTAAAATTGATTTCCTAGGTTACTCTGATTTTATTGAAAAAGATTTTAAGTATTCTACTACTTATGATAACATAATCTATAAGCACACTTTAGTGTTCGTATGCATAGCAGCACATCAAGAGCACCAGAAACGCTAATAAATAAGAAAGCCCTGACATTATGCATCCTATTAAGGATCTCTGATTTTTCACAGTAGATATCAAGTACCATATATTTTATCAAATTATCTGAAAACCTGTATATTAAAAATTGGTAAAGTTTATTTCTTTCTTAATTCTTAAATAAGAATATGAAGAGACATTATAATATGTTCTTCTAGAACCCCAGTTCATCATGTGTACCTCCTACGTGGGTGCTATCCACTGTGTAGACTTTGCTTTAACTTACAATGCTTTCTTCATCACCTAAATTCTGTTACAATTTACCATCAGAACTGAAGTATAGTGAATTAAGTGGTTACCATTTGAGAGGGATGGTGTAAGCACTCCACTAAATCATCTAATTTAACTTCACAACATAAGGGATGATTATTGTCTACATTTTACTATGAGGAGACCTGATTCATAAAGGTTAGAAACTTGCCTAAGGTCGAAGAGCTAATAAAAAGCAGAGATGGGAACTGAATTCAGTATCTGTCTCATGAAATCCTGAATATTAACTTGTTGCCAGACTTTTTTGTAATAACTCAAGGGGAAGAAACATTTCCCAGAGATAGCTAGATTTATAAAATTTCATTTAAAAATCAAAATATGCCTGGGGGACAGAGCAAGACTCCGTCTCAAAAAAAAAAAATCAAAATATTATAATGTATTATATTTTATGTGAATGTGATCATTCTAACTCTCTCATACACTCACAGAATTGTTGATAGATTTTTTTGATTTATCCAGTCTTTTTCACCCTTAGAACTTTCTGTGACCAATTTTATATGTTTATAATATGACTGGATATGGCATATAATTTTTACATTCTAAACAGATAAGTTCTCCATATAAAAATAAAAAATGAACTACCATGAGCTTCATTAGTACAATGCCTTAAAATTTACTCATGTTTTAAATTTTAAATCAGTACATAAAATATATACAATGAAATACGCAGCAAATATTACTGGGATTTTGTTGGTATATAATCATACCCGAAACGTGTCAAAATTTAAAACACACCCATTGGTAGATTTCAACTTATTTGTTCTATTTTGGAAAGCAGAAATGGAAAGAAACAGAACAAAAATACCTTTTTGTCACATAGTGAGATAATCAATACTATGTTTCAAAACAACGTTTCTTTATATTTTCAAAATAGTCTCTAGTGGAATCAGCTACCATATTCTTGATTTGTATAATAATTATAAATTTCCTACAAATCACTACATATCCTATTTGGAAGTTTATATATATAGGCTTTATATTACCCTAAAAAGGTCATCAAATTATTGCCACATCCATAAATTATGTTAAACTCCAAATATGAAAGTATGGCAGCTATTCATAAACCTTAACATAAAGATAAATGAAAATTATGCAAATTGAGTAGAAAACTCATGCAGAAACTATAAATCGGGAAAAGGGAAGCCATTTAAGGTAGAAGAGAAAACGTCACAAGTATGCTTAGAATTTCCTGATTTAGAAATAGTGGGACAAAATACAATCCTATCTATCTATTAAGTTTTCAGATAGTAACATTGTGCCTAGGCCTGAAAGTACATGTATGACATTCGTTTGAAAGGATTGTGATTGCCTCGTAAACTTCTTTTACAATTTTATTAACATGGGTTGTTCTGTATAGTTGGCCAACATTGCTTTTTTCTCCCACTACCCTACAACAACCATAAACTCCCAATTATTATGGGAGTAGTTTATCAGAGTACAGATTATCTGGAGGTGTTATTTCTCTTTCATTTGGCCTTTTCTCAGCTAATTAGTACCTCAAAACAAGAAAGTTAAGGCAAAGGATGGAAAGGCTGCAGAATTTCTAAACAAATAAATTTGCTCCTTGTCAGCAGGATATACAGAACAGCATTTAGAGATATCAGAAAAAATAACTAAACTGGGATAAACAAAGATATTTAATGTATACTGTGGCAATTTTCCTTGAGTGATTTTTCCCTTTGTATTGTCTAAAATATTGACTGAATTGACTGTAGGTTTTGGCATCCAACAGAGCTCAAAGTCCTTTGCTTTTAGCGTGTAACTGACCATCTTTAGCGATATCACCTGCCATTGAGCAATGTATAACATTTGTTGCCAACATATTGTCTATTTTTCAATGTGAAGACAAAAACTGAAAACCAAATTTTCAAAGGAAGATTTATGATGACCTTGAGTGGAGTCTACTAGAAAGCTTATTTGATTTTAGGCTTGCCAATGCATTCAATGCCATCAGCACAGGGATATCTATCCTTGTCTTGGGGAGAAATAAGAGAATCAGAAAATTAAGGCTCTTTTAGTATCTACTCATTAGAGGTGATATATCCTTAAACATGAAAATCATAATGTGTTATACCCATTATTATTTTGCTTTTTAAAAGAATGTAAGATATTCATAATCAATTGGTAAACTTATCTTTCTCTAGCCTATCTAGTGGCAATTGAACAAATAATATAAAAACTTCAAATAGATAATTTTTTATAAAATTATTTTAATTACAGATTTACCAGGTAGAAGAGCAACTAGCAAAAGAGCCTTTATACATTCAATACATCATAACTTTATTTTGCAGAGAACAGCTTGAAAATCATATGGAATTCTGGCTCTGTCACTTATTACAAATAGTGTTGCTTTAACAAATATTCATTAAGCAACTACAAAGGGCCAGGCACTATTTTAGGCAATGATGATATAGCCACATACAAAATAGACAAAAATCTAAGTTCTCATTCAGTGAATCATGTCAGTGAAGGCATACTAATCAAGAGAAAAAAGTAAAATAGAAGGATGTAAGTGTTATGGAGAAAAGGAAGCAAGGAAGGGGAATTGAAAGGGCTAGGGGAGAGGACACTGCAGATTTAATTAGGATGATCAGGGAAAATATCATTGAGTGGATATCCTTTGAGAAAAAGATTTAAAGATATGAGAGAGAAAGCCATGTGAGTATGTGGAGGAAATGTGTTCCAGGTAGAGGCATCTATGACTGCAGTGGAATGAGAGAGGGTAACAATGGTGGAAAAGGAAGCCAGAGAAGAAACATAGAGAAAGGAGGAGGTGATGGGGCATGGGCTTATAAAACAGCAGGACTGCATTTTACTGAATGAATGGCAAGGCATGGGAAGGTTTTCAGCAGAAGAGTGATGTGATTTGCCTTATGTTTTAACAAGACCATCTGGCAGACAAAATGGATTACAGGGAAGGCAAGGTCAAAGCAGGCAGGCCTGTTTAAAAGGCTATTTCACTAATTTAGACCAGAGGTGATGGTGGTGGCAATGTAAGTAGTCAGAAGTGATCAGATTCTGGATATATACCTGGTTAAGGTGGACCTGGCATCTTTTTTTTTTTTTTTTTTGAGATGGAGTCTCGCTCTGTCGCCCAGGTTGAAGTGCAGTGGCGCGATCTCCGCTCACTACAAGCTCCGCCTCCCGGGTTCACACCATTCTCCTGCCTCAGCCTCTGAAGTAGCTGGGACCACAGGCACGTGCCCCCACGCCCGGCTAATTTTTTGTATTTTTAGTAGAGATGAGGTTTCACCGTATTAGCCAGGATGGTCTCCATCTCCTGACCTCGTGATCCGCCCACCTCGGCCTCTGAAAGTGTTGGGATTACAGGTGTGAGCCACCGCACCAGGCCAGACGTGGCATAGTTTTCTAATCAACAACATCAGGTGTGAGAAAGAATAAGACTAAGTTTGACTCAAAGATGTTCAGCTGGGACAACTGGAAGGCTATAGTGAAACCTTACTGAAACAGGAAAAACTATTGATGAAGCAGATATGGGTGTTAGTAAATTTAGTTTTACATAGGGTAAATTTGAATTGACTAGGAATGTATAAAAAGTTGTGTATCTAACTTTGGAGTTTGGCAGAAAGCTCTGAGCTGGGGGTAAACATTTGGGAGGCATCAACTTACAGACGGTATTTGATGCCAGGAGGCTAGATAAGATCATCAAGAAAATGAATGTGGTCTAAGAACCAACCCCTGGTTACTGTCATATCAGGAATTTGTGTTGATGGGGAAGAACAAGCAAATTAAAATCAAAGCAGATGCTAGAAAAACAGCAAGAAAACCTGGAATGTGTGGTGTGTTAGAAATCAAAGAGGGGGAAGTAAATGCATGTCTCAAATCCTCCTACATTTACTTAAATTACTTAATTTAGGTAGTACATGTAAGGAATCTCACATTGTGGCTAGCATATTGTAAAAAATAAATGTTCATTGAACAAATTATGTGTCATTTCACAACCCAACCAACATCTGTCAGGACACTGGTTGTGATATATGCAGAATACATTTGGCAATTGAGTGTTACCAATATATTATCAAACATGCTACAGAAGTGTAGTGTACAGACAATTAAGAATATGGGCTCTGCAATCAAAATATCTAGACTCAAATCTAGTTCTTTTCTGAACTACTGAACCATAGTGTTCTCATCTCAAAATGGGGATAACAAGAATATAAACTCCTAGTGTTGGTAAGATAAGTTAAACATGTTAATAATATACACACAGCATGGAAGAACCTGGTCTACAGTAAATTCTGAACAAATTTTGTTATTGTGCCAATTAAAGCAAACTTAAAGCAATGTCTTATGTATTCAATTAATACTAAAATGAGCACATATTGTGCATTCATGTATCAACTATGTATTAATCACTCAATGAAATCACAATGGATATAAAGAATAAAACAGCTACCCTCAAGGAAATCATAGTCCAGTGGAGGAAACCTACAAGTAAGCCAAAAATATATGTGCTCTCATAAGAACACGTCCCAGAAGAAACAGAAGCATTGAAAAGGGAAACGAAATACGAACTGAGAAGTAGGAATTTTGACTCGCTACTAAGACCTTGTAAAGTTAGTGTCTTCCCTTATGGCAGCATGTCTAATACACTTAGCGTTGCTTCATCAACGTGTTTTCCCGGTAATCTTTTGGGGGAATTGACAGTCAAACCATGAACATTGGTACTACATTTGTATTTATGAAAGATCATTCTGGATGCAGTGTGGAGAATGATCTATGGAACATGACGGCAGCCAGGCAAGTTAGATATCCAGTGAATAACAGTATGTAATACTCAGAACCTGACTGTTACTGTAGGCACTCAAGAACTGTTGAAAAAATGAACTGATGAAATATACACTGAGGGCTTCGACAAAACACAAGTAGGGAAAGAGGGGGAGATGACAGCCTTCTGACATATATGATCTTAGAATGTATTGGACTTGGGCACTATAAATATGAAAAGAAGACAGTTGTTGAGAATGATTCCTAGGTGTCTTTTATTATTATTATACTTTAAGTTCTGGGATATATGTGCTGAACGTGCAGGTTTGTTACATAGGTATACATGTGCCATAGTGGTTTGCGGCACCCATCAACCCGTCATCTAGGTTTTAAGCCCTGCATGCATTAGGTATTTAACCTAATGCTCTCCCTACCCTTGCCCTCCACCCCTAGACAGGCCATGGTGTGTGATGTTCCCCTCCTTGTGTCCATCTGTTCTCATTGTTCAACTCCCACTTATGAGTGAGAACATGCGGTATTTGGTTTTCTGTTCCTGGGTTAGTTTGCTGAGAAAGATGGTTTCCAGCTCCATCCGTGTCCCTGCAAAGGACATGAACTCATTCTTTTTTATGGTTGCATAGTATTCCATGTATATGTGCCACATTTTCTTTATCCAGTCTATCACTGGATGGGCACGGTCAGGAGTTTGAGACCAGCATGGCCAACGTGGTGAAACCCTGTCTCTAGTAAGATTACAAAAATTAGCCAGAGGTGGTGGCGGGTGCCTATAGTCCCATCTACTTGGGAGGCTGAGGCAGTAAAATCGTTGAACCCGGGAGGCAGGGGTGCAGTGAGCTGAAATTAGGTCACTGAACTCTAACCTGGGCAACAGAGCAATACTCTGTCTCCATAAAAAAAAAAAAAAAAAAAAGGCAAGCAAAGACAAAGCAAGATTTTGTGAGGCAAGGAATTCAAAACCACCATATGACCCAAGAATTCCTCCTTCTGGGCATATACACAAAGGAAATAATAACACAACCTTGTAAAGATATCTGTGTTTCTATGCTCATTGAAGCATTGTTCACAGTAGCCAAGATAAGGAAACAACGTAAGTGTCCGTGGATAAATGGTTAAAGACATTATGGCACATATATACACAATTGAATATCATTCAGTCC
This sequence comes from Symphalangus syndactylus, assembly GCF_028878055.3. NCBI lineage: Eukaryota > Metazoa > Chordata > Mammalia > Primates > Hylobatidae > Symphalangus > Symphalangus syndactylus. Next base: position 46,791,592 of record NC_072447.2, read on the forward strand.
TAAAAAAAAGAATGAAATCTTGCCATTTGCTACAACATGGATGAGCCTAGAAATACATTACACTAAGAATCTAAACCTTGGATGACATAAATGAGCTCTAGAACTCCTGATGCCTAGAAATCACCCTACATTTGACTTCTAGTTTATTTAATTTAACGAGTAACAACTTTCGGTTATTATGGGCCCGGAAGATGTTGTAGTAAACAGAACAGACAACTGTCTCTGTCCTCATGGAACTCACATTTTGTTGTGATTATATAAGCAATAAATAAATTATATTGAACAAAAAAAAGTTTGTTCCAAATTATATTTGCTACCACTTTATTACTAAATTGTTGTGCTTAGTGCTGTGTGACACAATAAATTGGAGGATTAAGAAATGCATTAAGCTACACCAACAAGCAAGTACAAATATTATATTTAACCATCATATTTCATTGGACCTTAAGCGCCATTCTTCTAGTTTTATAGAGGAAATGTATTAGGACATGATCATCATCTAATACTGCACTAAATATTGTAGTTTACTGTTACTGAAAGCATAAGATGGAAATCCTAGGGGTCGACATTATTTATGTGATAGAAAAGATCAAATGTATAATATTTGTCATTTCTACATTTTGTCTATTTGACACTGGGTCGGCTACACCTTCGCTTAAAAGTTCTCAACATTCCCTGCTTTTGTGTTTTCTTTTTGAGGTTTTCTACTCAAGTCAGATAATGGTAAATCTAATTGCATCTTGATTAGCTACTTAAAAGTACGCTTAAGGCTGGGCGTGGTGGCTCATGCCTGTAATCCCAGCATTTTGGGAGGCCGAGGCGGGAGGATCACCTGAGGTAAGGAGTCCAAGACCAGCCTTGCCAACATGGCAAAACCTTATCACTACTAAAAAAATAAAAAAAAAAATACAAAAATTAGTGGGGCATGGTGGTAGGTGCCTGTAATCCCAGCTACTAGGGAGGCTAAGGCAGAAGAATCGCTTGAGCCCGGGAGGCGGAGGTTGCAGTGAGCCGAGATTGTGTCACTGCACGCCAGCCTGGCAACAGAGGGAGACTCCATCTCAAAAAAAAAAAAAAAAAAAAAAAAAAAAAAAAAAAAGTACACTTAAATGACATACATTTCATCTCAGAGTCTAAGTATAATTTGAAGCATTTCAAATTGCTGGCCCATTTGCTTATCAAATCTTGTTATATTTTTGACATTTCATTGTTAAACACCCTCAGTGTATACACTCATATGTTCCTATGCCTATCAACTTTGTGGACTGAGTCAAGAATATTTTTCTTTACCTCAGGTTTAAGAATGTAATCACTATCAAAACTCAGACTATTTCCTGATGTTTTTCTGAATGGAATAGTCTGTTGCATTATTTAGTCATGAGAAATCATGTTTTTGACAGGGCTTGTTTCTCAAGTTGGCTTAAAGGGTTCCTTCACATCTCTGCATCATTCACACAGAGCTGTAGAAGAAGGTGCTAAAAACTTGGCATCAGGAGACAGAGTCCTACTGATCAGCAGGTTTTCGTATGAATAGTGGAATTCCAGCAGGAAGTGTTTTAAAACAAAGTGCCGCCTGATACTTATTTTATCGTGTTTTATAAAATCAAATCATGTGAAAATGTTCCAGTGATGTCATGGTCTGTGCTCTCTTCCCTATGCCATCTTGCTCTCTGATACAACATGACCATGAAAGATAATATTTTTTAATGAAGGGAGGAAAATACACTGAGATTAAGGCATTGATGAGAATTAAGTAGGAATCAGTACTAATAATAATCACTAAAAATGGGAGTATGTTAGTTAAATATTAATGGGATTAAAACTTGTTATCGAAGCTGTATGCTGAATGTTCATTACATTTTTTGTGGACATTTTTGTCCTGAAAAATCAACATTTATAGGTTGATACCACATATTTTGTATAGCACATTGTATGTTATACACAGGAATTTACAGTGTACTATAGATTCCTACCACAGAGTGTATCATCACGGAGTTTATCAGAACTCTTAATTCTCTCCCAATCTGAAATATTAATATCATTCTTCTATGTACTATCTCATCTCCTCCTTACTTTCATCAGTGAACCTCAGAATTGATTAAACTTTCCTGCTTCCAATTTCCAATAATCAGCCGTAATTCTACGTATTATTTCTTGTTTTCCACACTTAAAGTATACTTTTAAAACAGTAGATCCAGTTGCCCTTCCCCTACCTGCATCCTCCTCAATTCATTTGCAGCACTGTTTAACATAACTACCTTGTTTAAAGTCTTTTTAAATATCTGTTATGTGATGGTACTTTCCTCAGGAAGCCCTTAAATCATACCTAACTATGTCTCCCACCTCTGGTTCCCTGCAGATAGATAGATCGATCAACAAAACAATCAATCAAATATTCTGTCCTTGAACCTCTTCAAATTTGATTGTACTTTTTTTCTCTGTGAAATGTCATGTACTTTTTGGGATTGCTCTGTTATCTCTCTCCACCCTAGCCCCTACAATGTGATTATAGCACTGGTCTTAACTCATCTGTTGATAATAAACCCTGATTTGGAAATACAGTTAGCTTCTTCTGGAGGCACCATTGACACTTTCAACTCAGCATGGCTTTTTTTTTTTTTTTTTTTTTTTGTCAATCCTTCCTAAAGGCAAAGTGCCTCTCCATTCAGCTTCATAAATCCCAGGGTTGAAACACATGACTTGTTATTCAAAACCTGTCAATGCCCTTCTCTTGCCTACTGAATAAAATGTACCTCCTTGAGCATGATGCACAAAATCCTCCGCAAGGTGTCCTTCAAGCTCATTTTCCAGCTGCCTCTCCTACTCCTCCTCCCCTAACCATATGCCCTACACACAAAACGAACAGTCACAAAATGAACTGAAGATTTGTGCTCCTAAGTCTTTCTCATTTAGCTCCACAAAGTGAAGTAATATTTCTATGGGATGATCCCCTAATAAAAATCATACTTGACTATCAAGGCTCATCATTCAGTTCTACCTTCTGCTACCTGCTAAGCCAAGATTTATGAAGCTGTAATTTATGGTCCTAGAGAATTTGTATGAAAAGTTATTATACTTCCTATCTCTACTGTGTCTTAAAGCAGCTGTAAGAGTGTCTGTCTCCTCTTCTAGTGCATAAAGAACCTGAGGACAAGTCAAGTAACACCCAGTAATTAACACAAATTAGATGATCAATAAGTACTTGACAGATTAAACTACTAGTGTTTGACAATCATATATGACACTATTATATATATTTTAAAAGTATCACTGTTGATTAGAAATAAATTTTAACAGAAAGGCCAGAAGGTATAACTTAGAAATCATACGTTTAGGAATTCAAGATGCCTAGGTCTATTTTACTCTGCCTCTTACTAGCACGAGAGCCCTTCAGTAAGTCTTAATCTTAATCTGTATAGTGGGAAGATTGATTGGTGGTAAACCTCATAAACATTGCCTTTCAAGTAACTGCCACATGCTCCTGCCATATTGTAAGTGTACAATGAATGCTACCTAAATTATCATAAAACAATCAATAGTGATAACATGTATATGTGACGATTTTTGCAAACCTTATTCTATTTGGAATTTTAAGAAAGTAAGCAACGTGAAAGCACTGGTTGAGAAGATAAATAACTATTTGTAAACAAAGACCTTTATTTTTAGTAAAGATTTATCAATGCAACTTGTCAGAATTTTCTGCTTCAAATGATTTAAAAATAAATGTTTCAAAAGTACAGTTTTTTTCCTGCTATGGCAGTAGTGAACAATGTAATAATTTGAACAGATTCTGTGACTGCCGAAAGCATTGTAATGTTGACAAATGTGTACTTCTAAACAATGAGGATGTGTGTGTGTGAGTGGGAGAATAATATATACATATAAAGCACATTCCCCAAGGTTTACTTAGGTTTTGTTGACCTAACCCAAAGAATCGCAAAGATCCACCAATGTGGATGACACCTTATGTTGGAAAACAATTTAAGAATATATACTCAGCTACAAGTGGGTCGGTACAAATTGTTAATATCTCAATGTCAATAATACTCATGAGTAAATTACCACCAAGATAATTATACATATATCTCTCTCCTTGGATCTTTCAGAAATTTGGCCTAGGTACTTATATAATGTTCTGAATAATGTATCTCTATCCATTATTTAATAAATTATGTCAGATTCATAAACATTTCTCAATTACCAGACATCAAACTGTTTTCAACAAACTTCTTATTCCAATTAACTATAACTTCGATTTTTAAATTTATGTACACACACACACACACACACACACACACACACAAACACGCACACTGAGAAAAAGAGAGAGTTCACTAGGTTCTCATTTATCTTCAAAATTGACCCTATATAAATGTTATTTTAAAACAAAAGAGAAAACCATAATCAGTTTAGGATACTATTATTATTAACAAATCAGATTACTTGGCTATTTCTGCATATATTTTACTCTCTGATAAAATATTATCATTTTTTGCCAAATATAAATATTATCTGCACCTCTAATTACTCATTTTCCATTAAAATGTGAAAGTCAATAAAACTTATTTAGAAAAATGGAAAATCATACATTAGGTTGACCTGGGAGGCTCCCCTATTCTTGTCCTTTACAAAGTAATCTAACCAGATAAAGAGCTTCATTTTATTCAGCTTATTAAACCCTCTGGTTTGTTTCTGTACATTCTATGGTGCACATTTAAGGCCAGTCATCTGTGAGAAGAAAATGTAATACCAGGAAATTTAAATAGCAATCCAAACTATGAAAGTAGATGCATATATCTTTTATATGCTTATGGATATAAGCTGTATAGTATGTAAATAATTCAAGCAGGCTCATCCATCAGTTTTATTGTTTCTATGAAAAAAAAACCCTCAAGGTCTTTATATGATAAAATGAAAAATGACAGAAAAGAAAAACATGATGATATTGGAAATAAGCACATTCTAAAAGTCAATTTGTCATTGTTTTATGACATATATTTATCTTCATGTATATAAGAGCACCTAGCATAGCCATTTGCTTCTAACAGGTACTCAATAAACTTTTGCTAAATTTTGAATATATTAGTTGTGGGACAGGTCCTAAAGTATTGCTCTAGAAATATTTGATTCATCAGTAATAGCCCAACCTATGCTAAAGATGACTTTGATTGATAGAGGGCAGCCCCTTTGAAAAAAATCCAACTGAAATGTACAGAACATAAAAAAATGCAGTGGATATAAAATACAACATTCTCCAAGAAAAAATAGAGCATACTTTCTGGATCCAATAAAATTAGACACACACACACTTTCAAATATACTTGCAATTCATGATATATTTTATTCTATTAAAGATTTATATTAAATCATGGGAAAACATTGAAATCTTTCAAATATTACCATAAAATAACTTCCAAAATATATTCCATCCTTACGAAGGAATCTTGTGGCTTGGGAGCAATTAATAACCTCCCCAATCCGAAGCATAAGTCCTGATTGCTTTAAATAAATCCTTTTTGCCAGGGACATGGAACAAAAACCCAACTACAACATTTTATGCTTTAACACAGTATATTAACTGTGGAAACATGACTTAACATGTTCCAACCAGAAGGTGTTCAGAGTTCTGCTTGATTGAGAAAAAAAGTACTTATTTTTCCATTGATATAAGCAAAGAAAAAAATGTTACAGTTCTGGTAGCCATCTATCATAACAAAACTATACTTAGAAAGAAATAACTACCTGGCATAGATAGTGGAAGAGTGAGGAGCCAAAAGAGCCATTGAGATACGGAGCTGCAGTGTGATGACAATATGAATATTTGGATTAAAGGCTTACCAGAATCCCATAATTCCTCTGGAATTTTCTGTTATATAAGCCAAGAATTCCCAAGGTTTAATTACAAGAAATCTTTAATGGAAGAAAAGATATCACATGTGACTGTTCCAATGTGGATGTTTTCTGTATGTGTGTGTGTGCGTGTGTGTGTGTGCATATTTAAAGTTTTCTTGAGAAGAGTTTTCCATTATTATACCAAACATCACTCTAGTTTATATGGACTTTGGTATCAGGAAGTGGGTAGTTGAAAGTTAACAGATCCTATAATGTGGAATAGGCTGAATTATGCAGAAGACAAGGATGATAAACCTTCCCCCCCCACCCCCAACTCAGGATGATTCTTGGTACGTGGTTAAAAAACAGTTGATTAAACAATGGTCTATTTTATCCTAAGACATCTGCCTTACGACGACCAAAACTATTAGAAGATTTGATAGAAACAAAAATGTTGGCACCTACTGGCCTCTTTAAACCAAGAAAGAAAAAACCCTCATGCTAATAGTTACTTCTTTTTGAAGTACAGAAAAAAAGAAAATGTAGCGTTGTCTGAAGAAGCCCTCTCTGCCTGTGGCTTATAACGTGAATGCCTTGAGAGGATAATAATTTGGAGCCTGATATGAGTGGAAAAGCCAATTTTTATTTTAACTCCAAATCGAATGTTTGTATGAACAGAGACAGGAGAGGCAGAATGTAAGACTTAAGTACTAAGAAAATCAACTGTAGTGCTTCCCTAAAGCACTTTTGTGACAAAGTAGGCGATCCGTCCTATCATGAAGAAGCAGCTTCTATGTAATCTATACTTGAAAGATATACTCAAAGATTGGCTATGCCCTTTACGCCAACGCTGTGCTGCAAATTTTCTCAGTCAGGGGATTGTGCAAAGCACAGAGGCCTACTAAAGATGTCAAAAGAAGTTAATATTTGAAGCCTAAAACCAAATCATAGAATTTGGGTTACTGGGTCATGGAATTGATAATAACAAATACTGAAAGCCTATAAATAGTAAACAAATCTGCCAAAGAAATCCCATGTCTAACTAAAAATATATTGTTATCACTCAAACCTAGGGCAAGCACCAGGACTTTTAAACAACACAATAAGTAGAATCCTAAAGTAACACAATACCCCAAAATATGTCAACTTCAGATATCATGATGAAGACAAGTATTTAGCAAAATTTATAATGAACAGAAGGAAAAATCACCAGGAAGGCTCTGAAAGTGCAGGATATAATATCTACTTCAATTTGTTTTCTTTTATGCATTTAGTTTAGTTTTAATCAGGATGTGCCCTTCTAACTTTTTACTTAGCAGTATTGGACATCAATTTTTTTCATGTAGTCATAGTCCACTTGATGGATCATAAAGCACTAATTGAAAGGGACTGCTAATCACCCAGATATCCCAACCTTGGAGCTGAATGCAATCACTGGATAATGTTTTATACTTGCTCTTTTTGAGGAGTTTGAGCATCTTTGAAAGTGAATATATGCTTTGAAGTGTGTATAGCAATGTTGGATATTCAAAGAAGAGGACTGTAGTAAGTAAGCACTGCAATTATACAGTCAATATCCTTTCTACCACTCTCCCATGGCACAATAGCCTGGTGATTTGGATAGCACTGTTATTACTCTCAGTTCTAGATGTGCGCTTGGTTTTTGTGCAAGCCAAGTGTGATAATGCTATGCACTTTGCTTCAGGGAGGTGTTCGGGCCAGGCATATAATCTAAGAGTTTCCAAGTAGAGAGAAACTCAGACCTTTTGTTTGCTATTTGGATAAAGATATATTCTTTACATTTAGCTGTAAACAAGGGAAAAGAGTTTCCAAGATCTGCTGAGGGAAGCCAGTCTGTATGAGTTCGAAAACTTATGGAGGGTAGGCTTAGATTAACAGAGAAGCAAAGAATTCTCCTTGAATCCCTAATAAAACTCTGTATTAAACCCTTGAGCAAACCTTGAACTCTTTACTTAGCCAACAAATTCTCTTTATATCTTGAGTTCATTTGAAACCCAGCATCTTAAATAATATAGAACGTAATAGACTTTAATATTCTTCATCAACTTAATAAATCCTTAAATAATCAACAATCATTTTAATATGTACTCATATCATCTTCAGTGCCAAATGTTCTGATTTCCAATTCAATGTTCAATTGCTCAGTTCCACAAATCTAGTTAATTTCTGTTAGTCAAAAAGCATTATCATTAATGACACCGATGCTATTATCAATAAAATGGAGACATTTTGAATTGGTTTTCTTATTCAACATATGGAATTTTTAGAAAGGATGTATTATCTTATTACAATTAGGATGCCAAATCGGAACTTAATGCACCATTTTTTCACAGGCTGGCTATAAATCAGAATCCTTAAAACATTTCTCTCCAATTCTCTCTCTTCCCCTCCTAAAAGAAATGGTAATATCATCTGAATCTCTTTCAAAGAAAAAAGATTACCGAAGTCATCGGTTGATAGATTTCACAGCAATTATTCTTCCTCATTACCAGTTCCCAAACTTCACCTTTCATTTTATAAAGCAACCTTTATTTTAAACCTGCCTATATTTTACCTTCTTATTTTCTGGTTGCCTGATTTATAATTTGTCATTATATTGCTTATATATTCATCCAGTTTTAGTAAATCATGAAGTATGTGCATAAGTGTGTTTATGAAAACCCAACCTTTCCTCTAATGATAGCTTCACAAAGCTCTATGTTGTGTCAGTTTAGCATACAGGTTAATACAATCAATTCTGGAATCAGATTGTGTGTGTTCAAATCCTGGCACAGCTGCTTTTCATGTGCATGACTGGGCACAGATTTCTTAACCAGCTCATCAATTTTCTCAAGTGTAAAATGGATATATTAACAGAATCTTTTTAATAGGGTTGTTATAACCATTGAATTAATGCATGAAAAGGATTTACAGCAATGTTTGTTATATAATGGTTGTCCAATACGAGTTAGTAATTTTTATGTTATTATTTATCATAACAGACATTATCTAAGAGTAACTGGTTCATTTTCTAAGATCAACCCTCAGGAAGTAGCTCAGGCTAATGAAATGATTCAGAGCCCAGAAATTGGAAAACTTGGGTTGAGTCACACACCTATCAGTTTCTAACCATGCTACTTTGGTCAACTCATTGAAGATATATATATGTTTGTTTTTAGTTGACAGAGTTAAAATTTCATCTTTTATCTCACAAGTAAGTTCACTGGGGCATAAATAATACAAAGCACATAAAAAGGATATGAATATTTTATAAGGCGTGAAGAATGCCTCTTATACATAAGAGCATTCCACATTCTTCAGTTGGAGCAATAGAGCCCTTTCACTACCTGTTCTGGGAAAGGCTCAACTTATGTAGCACTTTGCTCTTCTCTTCCCACGAACACAGAGCTTGTAGCTGAAACATGAATCCTCTTTGCTGCTTCCCAATCTACCAGATTTTCAACATGGATAATAGAACATAAAGGAATTATCTGTCTGTACCCTAGAAATAAGTAGTATTTTGCCTGGCTTTCCAAGTCCTCAGAGTCTCACCATACTCTCTTTTTCTCAGAATTTCTTTGCCATTTTGGGGGCAATGAATTCTTTTGAGAAAATGATTGAAATTCTGGATCCTTTACCACTAAGAATACAATACGTGTACACAAAAATGTTTGGAGATTGTGTTACTGGGATTATGGATGCTATTATGCACGTTTAACAAACTCTTCAGGTTTTATAAACTGTAATGATTGTTATACCGTCTTATTTATCTTCACTGGCTTATCATTACAAGCTCAGTTAACATTCTACATCCTTCCGAAATTAGTAATATTAACCAGTGTCTTTAAAAAACTAACAATCACATGTGTATTGAGGTATGATGTCCTCTGATTATATTTCTTAATGTAGTATTTTATTTTAGAGTGTACTGTTTACCAGTTCTGCCAGTGTTAATCATTATCCATAATTAGAATATTATTTCCTGTCTTCAGTTTTCTCTATTGTGATTTTTGAAGACCATGTCACTATTTTCCAGATTTTGATTTATTAAAATTTAAAAATATATGTAAAAGAGTTTTACATTTTTAAATTACATGTTCTATTTATTTTTGCATATTTTAAAATGTGTAATTTCACTGACAAATGCAAATTCAAAGAAATAAAACTCCTATAAAATTGAAAAGAGTCTAGTGTAAAATATAATGAATATAACCTTTGTTCTAAGTACATATATAGATGTATAACCACACAAATAGTTTATTTTTTCAAAACCAGTCACAATGTTGTCTTAACTACATTTTTAGTAATTCAATGTATTGTAAAAATCTGCCATGCAATTAAATTCTTTTATATCTTAACTTCGTACTGGCTGTATGGTATTATATCATTTGGAGATATAATTTATTTAAAGAAATTAAGAGTATATTTACATAGGCAGATTTCCACTGAACGCACATTAATTTCATAACAAAAAGAAATACAAGACCTAAGAAGTTGACCTGTAAACTATCTTCCTATATTTCTAATTTGAACACTATTCAATAATCTCATAATTTAAATTAAAATGAAATAAACTACATAAGCACTGGAATTTTGTTTCTTTCTACCTCTTAAAATTTGGAACGCTCCCTTAAAATTAATAGATTCCAATACCTTACAAGAAAAGACCCACCTTTACACAAAGTTACTACAAAAATCCTTCATGTGTGATTAAAAAATAATGTTTACATGTTTACCTTGTGATCAGATTTATACTTAGCAGCACAGTGAATTTTTAGAATAATGATATGAGGAAATAACTATTATGAAGCCATTTTATAAAAAAGGAGCAAACTATCAGGATCTCAAACAGATATCAGCACTCCAGTGTTCATTATAGCACTATTAAACATAGTCACGACGTGGGAACAACGAAAATGCCCGATAGCTGAATGGATAAAGAAAATGTGGTAAATACATACAATGGAATTTTATTCAGTCTTTAAAAAGAAAGACAACTTGCATTATGAGACAAGTTGGGTGAACTTTGAAGGTATATTCTAAATGAAAAAAGCTAGACACAGAAATACAAAAACTTCATGATTCTACTCACACCAGGTATCTAAAATTGCCAAACTCAGAGAATCAGAGATTAGAGTGGTGGCTTTTAGAGGCTAAAAGGAGGAGAAAATGGGGAAATGCTAATTGATGGGCATAAAATGTTCATCATGCAAGATGAATGAATTCTAAAGATCTGCTACACAACGTTGTCTCTAATAATACTGTATTGTACACTTAAAATGGTTATTTGATAAATCTGTTGAGTGTCCTTACAGAAGAAAAGAACATAGTTTTAAAAAACTTTTTTTTATATCACAAAGCAGATGATGATGCCCTGTGGTGTTTCTTGCTAACAATTTTCGACACATTTTTTATGTAAGGTGAAATGTCAACTAAAATATCCAAATAGACAAAAGTGAGCACAATGTGCAGTAATATACCCTAAGTTACACATTTAGTAAGTAGCAAAACCAGAATTACAGATAAAAGTCAGACTGATTAGCAACTGTGTTTGCGTGTGTGTGTGTGTGTGTGTGTGTGTTGTGTTGTGTATGTGTGTATGTGTGGGTGCCTACATGCTTAGTATCTTTTAATCTCATAAAATCAAAGTGCAACTGTCCAGGCCAATATGAGTACATTCTACGAAACAGGAATAAACACTAACATGTGATCCCTTCTCTACTCCTCCCTCATTCGCTCACAGTCAGAGTTATATTATCTTTCCCTGCCCCATGACCAAAAAAGAATCTGTGCTTTTCACATTCTGTCATTTAGGAAGAGAAAATTTGACTGGTCAACATAAACTTACGCACTTTGTCACTGCTGTGAATAATTCTAATAAGTAAATGACTAGGAACTTTGACTCCCTCCTAACAACTTTGGCAATAAAACAGATTTTTAAACTTATAATTTAGATAAGTTAATCATGTAAATATAAAAATTTAAACATAAAACAAACGTACTGAAGGAAAAAACAAGTATTATGAGGTCATGTATAACAATAAAATCACCACTGATAAACCTAACCCACTAAAAAGTAAGATAAGTCTCAAAGTCACTGGAAAAAATTATGTAATGAAAAATTTAAAACTCATACATCTTACAAAAATATAGGACTGTGCCTAATTATCTGAGCAATTAGTATTGCTAGGTATGCTAGGGGAGATCAGCCATTGTTTAGTCCAGTGTTATAGTTCAGCCTTTTGTATTTCTACAGTTATGTTTTGCTTCATGATATGGTATGACTGGAGTTATTCCACACGGGAAGTTAATAGAAGGAAAGAATAAAGATCAGATCAGAACAGAAGTAAATAAAATAGAAACTAGAAAAACAACAGAAAATATAAACAAGGTTTATTTTTGAAAAGATAGACTGGCTTGTTCTTGACATTTACTGATTCCACAATATGCAATTCAGATTTACTAAAGAACATTTACTGAGTGGAAATTGTCTCCAAACTCTTTCTCGTTTTTTGTCCTTGTTAAGTGAATGAACAAAATGAACAAAATTGGCGAAAAATTTTATGCCCAAATGTTCTTAACATTTCTTATGAAATAAATGTAATTCAAAAACATTTAACAGAAGGCATCTCAAGATCAGGCAGTGACAAAAAATAGAAAGTCAAAGATCTCTAAAGATGGGGGTGATGAAAAGGAAAAGGAGCTTCCTTTTATGAAAACGGAAATACTATTTTGTTTACTAGGGGGTAGATTCAGGAAAATAATAAAATAGAAGTTTTAATAGGCAAAGTGAAAAACATTTAAAACATGCTGAAAAAGACCACTTTAATCACTTTTACTCACTTTAAACATGTTTTTTTTATTCCCTTCTCAAAGTACTGAGACTGAAACTGACACAAGAAACGTTAACTAAATTGTTAATGTTCGTTTCGCTCTAATATTTGTACTTTTTTTTTTTTTTTTTTTTTTGAGACGGAGTCTTACTCCGTCACCCAGGCTGGAGTGCAGTGACGCAATCTCGGCTCACTGCAACCTCCGCCTCTGGGGTTCCAGCGATTCTCCTGCCTCAGCCTCCTGAGTAGCTCGGATTAACAGGCACACGCCACCACACCTGGCTAACTTTTTTTATTTTTACGTGAGACAGGGTTTCACCATGTTGGTCAGGCTGGTCTCGAACTCCTGAACTCATGATCTGCCTGCTTAGGCCTCCCAGAGTGCTGGGATTACAGGCATGAGCCACCGTGCCCAGCCTAAATTTTTGTACTCTTAAAAAAGTAAGCTATCATATTGATTATGACCATGACACATATGACCATGAAAATATTTTTCTAATATTAAATGTAACATTTAGAAACATCACTAAGAACTTCAAATATAATCAAAATACTGACTTTGAATATTGTTTTTTTCAAAGGCCTAACGTTTTTTCTCCAACACCAATAAGACTGTCTTCACAAATGGTCCTCAGGCACTGAGTAGAGTAAGTTTCTCCAAGCCAAAGGCTGTCTATAAATCTTAATCTACTTTTGTACACTATTAAAATTTCCTCTAATGGAACGGTGAAAAATCTCCAATAATTCTTATGCTTTAATTTATTGAGAAGAACAATTATTTCATTCAAACTTAGGTATTACATCTCATATTATGAATGCCCAGTATCTGTTAAAAGACTCATATATTTCATATTCAAAAATTAGTGAAAACTTTACATAAGCCAATATTTTCAAAATGTATTTAAAAATAGAAATTTCATTTTGAGCCTCAACATTGTTTGCTGTCTCTCTCCCCCCACCAACTCTCCTTCCACTCCCCCCAGCCTGTCTCCCCAGCACACACACACAGAAACACATACACACACACACACACACAGTCAAAGCATTTTGAAAAGAAAACCCTCAGACTATGCCCCTTATATTTGAGATGGGAGTAGGGGTAACAGTCCACAGCTGCTCATCTACTTCTGGTTCCTTCTCTACCCTTATTTATTTCCTAGTTATATTCTACATCACTTTTCACTGATTTCTTCTCCATACATTTTCTACCCTTGACCAGTAAGTGATAGTTTTCCTCTTTACCTAATCTTTTTGCTATTAGGCGATAATGATTCTTAGAGCAGCAAACATTCCCAAAAAATGTTTCGTCCATCTCTTAAGCATAGGCTTATTTCCATGACTTTAGTAATACCATTTATTAAAATCATGTCCCACCTAAAGTATTTTCATTCTTTTCTTATCTAAGCCTCCTAAAAAGCTCTGTTCAAGATGAACTTACTCTATGGAAACCTTCCTGAGTACCTGTCGATGGACCACTGTAGGATGCATAAACTGCTGATTCTTGGATCCCATTCACCACGCTAGTAATGAGTCTTACATATCCATATTTGTACCATCTCCCCAATCACTGAAATTAGTTTGGAAAAATAAAACATGTGTTTGAAATACAAGGTAGCATATCCCACCTTGTATTACTCATTCTTTTATACGTAAATCTTCTATTACGATAAGGTTGATGGGATTAATAATTCATAGTAAGAGAAGGAAGATGATGTAAAACTGTGCTGCAGCAGGGTTTATATTGCAGGACCTGCTTCAAAACCCAGAACAATGTATTAGAGTCACGGGCAGCTGCTCCCTTAAGTATTGCTGTTCACTCAACTCTTAGAATATACAATACAATCGCAAACTTGGGCATATAAAAGAAACGTGATGCTTTCAATCATTTGATCAATATGCTTTATGTACCTAGTATATATTCTAGTCCTTTTCCTCTTGGAGTTTTTACTCATTAGTGAAAAACAACCTGCAAATATTGTAATGTCGGTAGTGATAAATACAATGAGGAAAAAATTAAAGCTTTGAAAGAAGACAGAACAACAGTAGTGGCATATTAAATAGGGTAGTCAGAAAAGATCTCTTTGCAGTCTAAGGTAAGGAAGTGAGCCATATGAGTATCTGGGGAAAAAAACCTTTCAGGAAGAGGGAGATACATGTGCAAAGTCACTGAACTCAAAGTATGCTTGACCTATTTGACGCCAAGCTAGTAGGCCAGTGTATCTAGAGCTGAGAAATGGGGTTAAGGGTAGGAAAGAAGGTAGGATACCTATAGGGAACAAATCGTGATGGTGTTTTCGATTTTCTTCCGAGTATAAAGTGAAATTATTTCAGAATTTAGAGCTACTCCCAACATCTTCTCTACTTACTCAGTTTGTAAATTCCTTAAGGGTAATAATATGGCCATACATGTTGCCAATGATTGGTTCATTGTCTCTAATTCCATAATAGTTACAATTCCACAAGACATACGGATTAGAATTAAAGATTTAAGGCTTGCAAAGCAGACAAA
Organism: Symphalangus syndactylus; assembly: GCF_028878055.3. NCBI lineage: Eukaryota > Metazoa > Chordata > Mammalia > Primates > Hylobatidae > Symphalangus > Symphalangus syndactylus. The sequence goes on from NC_072447.2 coordinate 46,806,766, forward strand.
AGCTCATCTTAGACAACTATATGGTTCCACCACATAGTAAGTGAACATATTAATAAGCCATGTGTCCAGTTACCGACTGCCTTTTACAACCAGTCTCATTAGGTAGTCTATACTTAAATACTTCTCCGACAGAGGGCTCACTATCCCCCAATGCCTTTTATTGCATTTTGGGACATTTCTATTAGCGAGTAAAGAATTCAAATATCACATATTTGACCCCATTAATTTTAGCAAGCTAACTTAATGATTTCAATTTTGTAATTTAAATTTTTATGCCTGAAGAGTTCATATCAAAAAAACAAATTTTGAGAGCATGGCCATGTTTTTATTTCATAGTTCATTTTGTCCTTAGATGTTTCTGACAACATAAATTTAGCAGTGTAGCAGTTATTAAAACCATTCACACTTATTTCCAGCTTTCTACCTTTGAGACATGTAATACGAATATATTTCTTAGTTCTAAGTTGGGTGAGACCATGTAACTAGTTGTGCTCGTGAGTTGTGAACTGAAGTAGATATGTCACTTTCAGTTCAAGCAATTAATTGCCAACACAAGACCTTCCAGAATTTTCTTTCCCTCTGCAGAGTGACTCAGAGTATCCTAGATACTAGCTGTTTCATCAGGCTGGGTTTCGAAATGACCACAATGAATAGCATTCCCTTGCTGATTCACAGTGCACCACGGAATGAAAAAGTTATTATAAGGCAGTGAAATTTAATAACCAGATCTACAATGACTGGTTTAGATGGCACTTAACAAACATTAAGCGACTACTAACACATTCTAACAGCAATCTTTAACCTGCATATTGTGATACATTAGTAAATCTCCAAACCACAATAGGGTAATCATGGTAAACAGCTTTACGGGAGTTTCTAGGACATAATAATTACTCAACAATTTTCTGTTGAAAGAAGGAGTGGCGACTCCTCAGGTATCTAGAACTAGAAATACCATTTGACCCAGCCATCCCATTACTGGGTATATACCCGAAGGACTATAAATCATGCTGCTATAAAGACACATGCACACGTATGTTTATTGCGGCACTATTCACAATAGCAAAGACTTGGAACCAACCCAAATGTCAAAAAACAATAGACTGGATTAAGAAAATGCGGCACATATACAGCATGGAATACTATGCAGCCATAAAAAATGATGAGTTCATGTCCTTTGTAGGGACATGGATGAAACTGGATACCATCATTCTCAGTAAACTATCGCCAAGGACAAAAAACCAAACACTGCATGTTCTCACTCATAGGTGGGAATTGAACAATGAGAACACATGCACACAGGAAGGGGAACATCACAATCCGGGGACTGTTGTGGGGTGGGGGAAAGGGGGGAGGGACAGCATTAGGTGATAAACCTAATGCTAAATGATGAGTTAATGGGTGCAGCACACCAACATAGCACATGGATACATATGTAACAAACCTGCACATTGTGCACATGTACCCTAAAACTTAAATAATAATAATAATAATAAAAGAAAATGTGGCACATATACACCATGGAATACTATGCGGGCATGAAAAAGGATGAGTTCATGTCCTTTGTAGGGACATAGATAAAGCTGGAAACCATCATTCTCAGCAAATTATCCCAAGGACAAAAAACCAAACACCGCATGTTCTCACTCGTAGGTGGGAATTGAACAATGAGAACACACAGACACAGGAAGGGGAACATCACAAACCAGGGCCTGTTGTGGGGTGGGGGGAGCGGGGAGGGATAGCATTAGGAGATAGACCTAATGTTAAATGATGAGTTAATGGGTGCAGCACACCAATATGGCACATGTATACATATGTAACTAACCTGCATGTTGTGCACATGTACCCTAAAACTTAAAGTATAATAAAAAAAAAAAAAAAGAAAGAAAGAAAGGAGTGAATGTAACCATTCATCTAACAAGAAGTTATTGACACATACTGCCTCAATATTTCAAGGGCCATTGAGTAATAATGACTTATTTCTTTAAAAATTAAGAGGGTAAAAATAATAAGTTGTTAAATTTCCAACGAAAAAAACCGCACCATAGAAGCAAAAGTGAAATGTTATAGCACATACAAAACACACACACACACCCACCCACAGTGTGTATACATAATGGATTTAGAGTTCTAGTTATGAGGATGAGACTAGGGAAACAGGCACAGAGGCAAAGAGCTGTTAGAGACAACCCATATATATAACTTCGAATAGAACATACTCCCTATGTAAGTGTTTAGTTTTATTGGTAGATATGTGTATTCCTGTATGTATATGGACACACACATATATATATGCACACATAACACATAAATATACACTCTATTTGAAACCTTTGCTTATAATCTAACCATATATAAGTGCTATCTTTACAGCAGGGTAGTAAGTATGTAACTACAGCATGAACTTTAAAGATTTCATAATATTGCATTAAATATATTTACCCTAAGTTTTATTAATCCTATGGTGATAACTATTCAAATATATATTAAACTTTCCCTCTTTGAAAACCTGTTTTAACTATGTCTTACATCATTTCACTTACCAGATTATTACCCCTAAATTTAAACTTTGTGATTGAAAAATTATGCACCAGAAAGACAGCATCAATTTATTCTGTCATAAGTCCTCTTCTAACTTTTCATGTTTCCTGTTTCTTTATCTTCTGCAAAATTATCAGTATCATAACTGTTTCAATCTGCCTATCTGGTAGTTAAAAATAATTTGATTGTTTATATTGTATTTTTTTTTATTAAGTAGATGGTATGTCTTTTTATATAGTTAATGATATATGTGCTTTTTGACTTTTGTCATTTTCTGGCTCGTATTATGAATTTTCCTATTGGGGTATTCTAGTTTTACTTATTGATTTATCAGTATTATTTATATAGGAGGGCTATCAATCCTTCATTTGTTATAAATGTTACTAATAATTTTCCCAACTTTATATTTGACTTGTAACTTTCTTTAGAGTCTTTCTTATGAGCATCATAACCAATATGATGCAAGAATTGCCATACTAAATTCCTTTATTGACTCAATAAATAATTAACTATCATCATGGTCTATGAAGCAATAGAAATGTTAAGATTTTTAAGAGCTTATAGAAACTTTATTTCACATTTATTCCTGGCTTCTAGGATCAAGTGGGCAATAAGCAATTATGAAATTAATGGTAATACTACAGTGCTTCCAGCATACTTGTTCCTGAACTATTTGAGGTACCAAATAGTTAAAATGACTTTAATCACCTAGCTCACATGAAATTTAAATGATAAAACAGAAGTAGAAGAATCCATGGGCACATCTTATTTCTCATTCCATTAATGATCTAAATTTATTCCTGAAATGACTTTTTGAGGTATTATAAAGTAAATTAGAATGTTTCAGAAAGAGAACTACATATCTTAGGAAGCAGATAATTGCCACTGGATTTAGCAATCTGACCCACAATATAGAAATTTCTAATTAAAGTTCTCTTTTTATAATGCTAATCTTTCAGCCAAAAATTTCCTTGGGACATGTTATAATGAAGATAAAATGTACTAAGATTTTAAATTAACCAGAGATCCCAGAGAAACCTAATAAACATTTTGATAAATATTCGCTATAAGTAAATTTTATTGTGAAGTAATCCCATTGTTATACATACCTGTCATCACTCACATCATTATGCTGTAAATAACTTAACTAACAGAAAAAATTATTTAAAATGCTAAGCTTGAAAATCTAGATTTGCTATACATAAAAGAGGAACATGACTTTATGTAGCTGAATTGGTATGCAGATGATCTAGAAATAAGGAGTTTCATAGCAATACCATCAACTCATCATTAATCCTTCCAAACATAGTTTATTTCCCCAAAGATTTAATTGACAGCATTCTCATAATTGAAAAAATGACTGTATTTCTATTAAACATTATAATGAACAAAATATGTGAGCACTAATTATGTGTTGATTTTAAAGTCACTCTAATTACTACTAAATAAGGTATCTCTTCAAAAGAATTAGTATTTTTCTTTACACTGATATGCTTAAGGGGGTAAACTCTTAGTGAAAACAAAAACGTTTGCTAGTAGATTTGAGACCCACATGGATTTACCACATGTATTACATAACAGGAGGCTCTGTGTTGATCTACAAGTTTGGTAACAAGTTTATGTTGATTAACCAAACATTATTACATTTTTTCACTGATATTATTTGTAGATAAAGACCACAATATGCGAGGATATGTGCTGCCAGAATTCTATAGCAGGGATTAAAATTAGGGATGGGTATCCACTAATTATACATTTTAAGAAATATATCTGTATGGCTGGGCACAGTGGCTCATGTCTGTAATCACAGAACTTTGGATGGCCAAGGCAGGTGGATCACTTGAGGTCAAGAGTTCAAGACCAGCCTGGCCAACATGGTGAAACCTCCTCTCTACTAAAAAATAGAAAAATTAGCTGGGTGTGGTGGCAGGCACTTGTAATACCAGCTACTCAGGAGGCTGAGGCAGGAGAGTTGCTTGAACCCAGGAGGCAGAGGTTGCATTGAGCCAAGATCGTGCCATTGCACCTGTTTAGCTGGGCAACAGAGCAAAAACTCCATCTCAAAAACAAAAAGAAAAAAAGAAAAGGAAAGGAAAGGAAAGAAAGAAATATATCTAAGTTTTGATTTTCAATCATGGTTGTCATGTATCTTAATTATGATGTTACCTCACTTTGAATATGTTTTCATTAAAATATAAGGTTAATAATTTAAAGAGAAAAGATTAAAAATATTAAAATCTTTTCTGAAAACAAAATAGATTGTAATAAAATAAATGCAAAAAAGAAAATCAAATTACTTAATGAATGTAGAAACTAGAGATTGCCCTACAGAAAATGTGACAGTGTGATGAATTAGCTTAAAATAATTATAACCCTTAAGAAGACATCATATTTAACCAAATTCAGGTTATCAGGATCCTAGACCCAATATTTCTGCTCTGTAATCTTAGGTATATGACTTAGCGTATCTCAGCTTGAGTGTCTTCACCTATAAAATGAAAGGTGTAGAGGTTGCTCTGTCTACTTAATATTCTTGGTATTAAATTACACATATAAATTATTTCCAAATGAATTTGAAATTTCATTTGTGCTAGAAAGAAATTAGGTGGCCATTTCGGCTCCTACTCTGTGACACTTATGTGCAAGGACATTCTCAAACTTCTTAATCAGGAGCCTGGATATTTGAAGATCTGTACAAGCTTACCTAAAACAAGTACAGTCATCAGTAAGTAGAGTGCACTTTATTGAATACCTGTTAGGCACCATACTAGCCACGTTTCCCAACTAACCTGGATTCTTCAGAAGAATCTTGTAAGACCTGACAGATAGTATTTTTTTAAGATGGATACAATATGTTTCATCTTACATGTTCTTCTTACGATGTAACACTGATACTTCTCCATCAAGAGTTGGGTTTCCGCCCCTTGGCTACGATGGACCCCTGACCATGGCAGAAGTTGTACTATGTGACATCCAAGACTAAGTCACAAAAGGCAATAGAGTTTCTGCTTGGTACTCTTTGGGTCACTTACTCTTGGAATCCAGCCAGCATTTAGTGTGGGACTGCAGATTAAATAAGGCCACATATACATGTTCCAGCCAACTGCCCTGGCTGAAGTTGCAGCAGTAGCCACCAGGCATGTGAGTAAAGAAGCCTTCAAAATGACTTCAGCTTCAACTACTATTTTATTACACCCTATATGAGAAGCCCTGAACCCAGCTGAGCCCCAGAATCAAAAGAGGTAAAAGAAAAAGGAATGTTGTTTTTATAAGCTCTCAAGTTTTGAGTTGATTTGCTGTATGGCAATAGTTACTGGTGAACAAGATAAGCACACCAGTATTACACAGGTGAGCTAAGCATTACACAGGTATGCCAAGAGATAACTGGGTCACACAACAACTAAGAAGGTGAATCAATTTTAACACAAATTCTTACTTACGTAAAGACTTGATTTGTAAAAGAAAAATTAAAATAAAAATAAAAAAGTATTAAAATAAATGTTTCACAAAGATATGCCTTAAGAGGCCCTTCCTAAAGAAAGCATACTGCATCTAGCCTACATGTGGAGATCCAAACAATCTATTAATAATTACAAATAAGCCACCCTGACCTGTTCAAACATTGTAACACAGATTAGCTCAATTCCATCCAATAATTCATTCAAATTCTAGGAACCTACAAATCCCATAAAATGTAATAAACATGACTTAAATGAGAGCATTCAAATATCCTTGGTTTGCAAAAATGGACTCTGTTTTTGTGACATCCACAGCAATACCTCTGGACCTATCTCTGGTATCAAGAGACAGAAAAGTCATTTTCTAAAATGGTTGGTAAAATTATGTATCATCTCTTCCAGAAACTCCAAATATCTTTACCAAATGTAAACATGGACTTTCATTCTACATTTTTTGATTTGTATTTTTAAGATTACATTATCATTTATAAATATAATGCAAAATGGAAGACTGTTGATCCATGTCGTTGTAAATATTTCTTTACCCTTAAATACCTATTGAATGCCTGTTGTGTAACAAGGTGAATGGAGTCTTTCCTCTCTAACACACTATGTGATAGTGAAGGCTTATTCTCACATACACTATGCATTAATTATTTTAGCCACCCCATGGAAAGTTGAAAGTATCTGTATTTTAGAGATGAGAAAACTGAGTAATAGAGGGAAAATAGCATATGCAGGTCCCACAGACTAGATTCCTATTATACTTCTGTTTTCATCTTAATATCTTAGCTATGGAATATTCTTTAATCTTCTTTGAAAAGTTTAACACCATTAAAATTCTTATTTACATCAAAATAAACATGAATAGAATAATTCGGAGGACAAAACAGGAAATATATTTGTGACATGGATGACAGAAAATTTCCTATTCTTATTTAGAATTATCACTTTTTGTCAAGAAGAAAAGTAACATTCCCACATGAGTCAACCTTTTCTTAAGCATCAATTTCCTAACATATTTTGATAGGTAACTCCATTTGTGGAGTTACATCTTTTTAAGATTGTTTTGAAAATCAGAAATAATAAATGTAAATTACATGCTAGGCATTTAACACATTTCCTAAATGCAGACACACCTAGTGGAATAAATGATGTATTTTGGTTATACTATCCTTATAAAATTATCATACTTAAAGAGGGCTTTACCTTAAATAACTTTTTAAGTTACTTACACTAAATCATTTTTTAAAAAACCTCTAGGATTTTGGACGATAACACAATAACGCTCCTTTAATCTTAATAAAGAGACCACTGTGAACAATTTTACACCAAGAAACTGTGTAATCTAAAAAAAAATGGTTAAATTCTTAGAAACATAAAACCTACCAAGTCTGAACTGTGTAAAAATAGAAAGTCTGAATAGATCAATACAAGTAAGGGATTCAATCAGTAATTTTTAAACTATCAACAAAGAAAACCGCAAGACCAGGTGACTTCATAAGTGATTTCTATCAAACATTTTAAAAGAGAATTAATGCCAATGCTTCTCAAACTCTTTCAAAAAACTGAAGTGGAGGGAGCACTTCCAAATTCACTTTATAAGTTCAGCATTGCCAAAGCCAGAAAAAGACATCCCAAGAAAACTGCAGGTCAATATCCTTGAAGGATATAGAGGCAAAATTCTCAATAAAATTCCAGCAAACTTTCACAGCACATTAAAACAATCATACACCATGCCCAAGTGAGATTTATCCTTGGGATACAAGGATGGTTCAACATGAAAATCAATTAGTATGATACAGTACGTTAACAGAATAAATAAGAAGTCACATGCTCATTTCATTAGATGCTGAAAACCTGTTCGGCAAAATTCAACACAATTTCATTATTTAAAAAAAAACTATTAAACTCTCAACAAACTAGGAATAGAAGAAAATTGCTTCAGTATAAAAGCCATATATAAAAAGATCACAGCTCATATCACAACAACTGCGAACTGAAAGGATTTTCTATGAAATCAGGAATAGGAGAAACAAGGTAAATATGCCCATTCTTGCCACTTCTACTGATGGCAATACTGCAAGTCCTTGCTAGAATAATTGGGCAAAAGAAATTAAAGGTATATAAATCAGAAATTAAGAATATAATTCCTACTTGCAGATGACAAAATCTTATGAATAGAAAACCCTAGAATCCATTAAAAACACTAGAAACAATTAAAAAATCAGTAAAGTTGTAGGATACAAAATCATCATACAAAAATTAGTTGAGTTTCTTTGCACTAATAATGAAAAAGAAATTAGGGGACAAATTCCATTTACAATAGCACCAAAAAGAAAACAGTGATAAACTAAAGAGGTCAAAGAGTATGTACCGAAAACTATAAAACATTGATGAAAGAAATTAAAGATGACAAAATCAAATGGAAAGACATCCTACATTCATGGATCAAAGGACTTAAAATTATCATTATATTCAAAGCAATCTACAGAACTAATATAATCTTTATCAAAATTCCAATGGCATTTTTCACACACACAGAGAAAAACTCTGAAATTCATATGGAACCACAAATAATCCCAAATGGCTAAATCAACCTTGAGAAAGAAGTACAAAATCGGAGGTATCACACTTCCTGATTTCAAAATATATTACAAAACTACAGTAATTAAAAATAAATTGTATTGTCATGAAGACAGACGTATAGACCAATGGAACAGAATAGAGAGCCCTAAAATAAATCTACACATATAGGGTTAACTGATGTTCCACGATAGAGCCAAGCATACACAAAGAGGAAAGGATAATCTCTTCAACAAATGGCGTTGGAAAAACTGGATATCCACATGCAAAAGAATGAAACTGGATGCTTATCTTATGCCATATGCAAATATCAACTCCAAATGGATAAAATATGTAAATGTAAAACCTCAATCCATAAAACTCCTAGAAGAAAACATTGGAAAAATCTTGTGACATTAATCCTGTCAATTATTTCCAAAAGCACAAGCAACAAAAGCAAAAAATACAATTAAGACTACATATAACTAAAAATCTTCTGTTTAGAAAAGGGAACAATCAACACTGTGAAAAGGCAATCTATGGAATGGGAAAAATACAAACCATATATATGTATTATGAGAATTATTTCTAACTCAGAGGTATTAGGAGGGTTGAATAAAATGAATTATATAAAGAATACTTCATGGTATAGCTACATTCTAAGTTATCAAAAAGACAGCAACCAATAACATGATTACTATTTTAAATACATCAGGGCTTAGGTAAGGTTTTGTGGTCAGACCTGAAGACCTTATATTAAAAACTGGTTATTTCCTAAAACATAAAAAGAACTCCTATAACTCATTGGCAAAAAAAAACTAAAAACACAATTAAAAATGGGCTAAAGGCTTGAATAGACATTTCTCCAAAGACGACACCTAAATGGTCAACAGGTGTATGAAAATATGTTCAACATTATGAATTATCAGGGAAATGTAAATGAAAAGCCGAATGAGCTATCACATTTATACCTGTTAGATGCCTACTATTAAAAAATGTATTAGTGAGGATGTGGAATAATTGGAACTAGTGTACACTGTTGGTGAAGTAAAAAATGTCATGACTATTATGGAAAATAATATGGATGTTCCTTAAAAATTAAAAACAGAACTCCCACTTGATCTAGCAATCTCACTTTTGGATATTTATCCAAAAGAATTGAAATCAGGATCTTGAAGGGATACCTGCAATGCCATGGTCATGGCAACACCATTCGCAAGAGCCAAGATGTGGAAACATCCTCAGTGTCCACTGATGTATGAGGGGACAAAGAAAATGTGGTATATACATACAAGAGATTATTATTAATATTCAAAAAGAAAGAGATCCTGCCACGTTAACAACATGGATGAACCCTAAGGACATTATGGGAAGTGAAATAAGACAGTCACAGAAGGACAAATACTCCATTATTCTACTTATAAGAGGTATGTAAAATACTCAAGCTGATCAAATCAGAGTGAAATAGCAGTTGCTAAAGGCTGTGGAGAGGAGGAAGTGGGAAGCTGCTAATTAACAAAGGTTCAGTTATGAAAGATGAGAAAATTCTCAAGATCTGTTGTACAACTTGTGCCTATAGTGAACAATGCTGTATTTTACACTTAAAAATCAGTTAAGAGGGCGAATCCCATGTTAAGTGTTCTTACACACAATAAAGTAAATTTCAAAAGAAGTTAAAGGATAATAGTGTATCTGTTGAAAATAACATCATCACATATATTCACTTTAAGGTTCCTTCCAGTTTTAAAATTCTACTCAGAAGTCTTCAGTGTACCAATTTATAGAGTTGAGCTAAAACCTAATAATTCTGTTTCTGGGTGACTTGTTCGGTCACATCAGAATGTATAAAGGCTTCCTCGAAGGAAATTAGTGATACTTTTAATCTAAGGAGTGGTCCTCACTGGCGGGCTTCGCGTCCTCTGTTTGCCAATTACTTTCTACAATCGGTGGACAGTCTGAGGGACAAGTTGTGTCAGAAGGGGGCAAAGGCAGAGATAGAGTGAAAAATCTCCTCCGCCTCATCCCCACCCAACACAGGATTGCTGGATGTAAAATCACCTAGAAGTGCTTTTACGGCTTTATAAAAGGCATTACTATGTTCTGCTCTGCATGGTTCCAAGATTGTTCCTCAGCAACCTCAGAACAAAAAAGGATATCCTTTTCCTTAGAATCTTTTACTCGGTATATTAACTTGCCAAACTCTATACAGGTTATGGGTTTGTTTATAAATCAGAATCCAGGCTATCTCTTCTCATAGAAGTGCTAATAAAAATACAAAAATTTTCTCAGATCAGACCACAATATCTTACCTAACCCCTGATGTATCTAAAGTAGTAATCATATTGGTTGCTGGTTTTTTTTTTTTTTTTTGAGAACTTACAATGTGCTTATACCATGCAATATTCTTTATAAAAATTCATCTCATGTAACCCTCCTAATAACTCTATGAGTTAGAAATAGTTTCAATAATACACATGAGGAAACTGAGGCCCAGAGTTCAAGAAATTCTCTAAAGGTCACATAGCAAGTAAGTAATAATGAAGGCTCTTAAAAGTAGAAGTAGGGGGGCAGAAGAGTATAGGTAAGAGTGATGTCATATGAGAAAGACTCAATTTGCCCTTGTTAGCTTTGAAACTGAAAGGGGGCCATGAGCCAATCAATGTGGATTGATTTCTAGCTCTAGAAGCTAGAAAAGGCATGGAAATGGATTCTCCTCTACAGCCTCCAAAAGGAAGGCAGCCCTGCTGATAGGTTAATGTTAGCTCAATGAGACCTGTTTTAAACATCTGAACTACAGAACTGTAAAATAATGAATATGTGTTGTTTAGGGCCACTAGGTTTGTAGTTGTTGCATCAAAAATCGAAAACTAATACATAGACACATGATTAGTTATCAGGATGGGTTAATTTAAAAGAAGTATGTTTTTGTCCCTGTGGCCATCAACAATTCAGGGTAGTGTTTTGAGACAGAGTCTTGCCCTGTCGCCCAGGCTGGAGTGCAGTGGCCGATCTCAGCTCACTGCAACCTCCACCTCCTGGCTTCAAGCAATTCTCAAGCATCAGCTTCCCAAGTACCTGGGATTACAGGTGTGTGCCACCACACTTAATTAATTTTTGTGTTTTCAGTAGAGACAGCGTTTTGCCATGTTGGCCAGGCTGGTCTCAAACTCCTAGCCTCAAGTGATCTGCCTGCCTCAGCCTCCAAAAGTGTCGGGATTACAGGTGTGAGCCACTGCACCCAGCTCGCAGTGTAGTTTGTTTTTGTTGTTTTTTTTTTTAAGTGTTACAATGAGGGTAGCCTTCACTTTTACTGTCGTTTGAACCTACTCTAATAAGCAACACCTCCAAACACACACACATACACACATCATTGAAATTGTTCTTATTAAAGGGGATATAAACTAGAGTGACCATGTAACTTATTGGTCAAAATGGGAAAGTTTTAAGAGTGAATAGGAGTGTAAGTAATTCCACTGTAGTAACTGCTATGTATTAGGATTTCCCAGACATCTTAACCTACTGATGTTTTCCTAAATTCACTGAATAATTTTCAATCATCATGTTATTTGAACTAAACAGCAATATTTAATGTAGCTAGATATCTTCCTTTCCCTGAAAACACTTTCTTCTTGATTCCAGAATACCACATCTATGTTCTCCTTTTTCTCTCCCCTTTCTAGCCACCTTTTTCAGCCGCTTTGCTGATGCCTCCTCATATATACATCTAGAGATCTCTTATCTATCTGTCTACACATTTTTCCTTGGTAATCTTATCCTGGCCAATGGATTTAAATACCCTTCTTTACATGCATTCATAGCCTCATAGGAACCTCAAGATTAATATGTTTAATACTGAAATCCTAATGTTCACTCCCAAAACTGTTCCTTCTACAGTCTCACCCATCTTGGTTAGTGGCAACTCTATTTGGCCAGTTGCTTAAGTAAGAAACCTCACAGTAATCCTTGGTTTCTCTAATTATTTCATAAGTCACATCTACTGCATCAAGAGGGAAATGACTTTGATGAAACAGTGGCCTCCAGTTCTGCTACCAGATATGCTATGCTAGAGGATCATGAAACAGAAAAGCTCACAGATAAAATTAAAATGCTCATATCATACCATTTATTTTTATTTTTTATTTATTTTTGAGACAGAGTTTCACTCTTGTTGCCCATGCTGTAGTGCAATGGCACGATTTCAACTCATTGCAACCTCGACCTCCCGGGTTCAAGTGATTCTCCTGCATCAGCCTCCCGAGTTGCTGGGATTACAGGTGTGCGCCACCACGCCCAGCTAATTTTGTATTTTTAGTAGAGACAGGGTTTTACCACGTTGGTTCGGTTGGTCTCAAACTCTGACCTCAAGTGATCCCCCCACCTCGGCCTCCCAAAGTACTGGGAGTACAAGCATGAGCCACCACGCCTGGCCTTACCATTTATTAAATGAGTTAAAAACATATGGTAAGAGGGAAGAGAGCAGGAGGGTAATAAAATTAGAATAATTTCAGACTCAGATTGTTTTGTTTATGTGTCACTTGGTTCAATAACAGTACCTGGCACATAATAGGTGATTCAAAAACAAGTGCTAAATAATCAAATACATGAATACTGCTCTATTTGTCAGTAACCCAATATATAAGAATCACAGTAGAGAAAGTGCAGTGTCACCCTAGTATAATGAGCATGGGCATCGAGTTGGATAAATGTAAATTTGAATTCAGGTTCTGCCACTTACTAATTAGGCCTAGAAATACAAATTAAGTTGGCCAATTTAAAACAGAGACAAAAGCACTCTGAGCTAAGGGAAGCCTAAAAGCTAATATGGAAAATTTCTGGGCAACTCTGTGGGAGAAAGAGTGACTTCATTTGGTTGAAGAAACATGAAATACATGTGTAATGAGCATAAAAATATAAAACATTAATATATCATAAATATTTTCGAGACAGTTTAGGAGAGTAGCCTTGTTATATGGGCAAAATTAAGTGAAAAAAATTGTGAGTATTATTAGGGCTGTGAATAACATAAAAAATGGAAAAGAAACTTTGTAATAAATTTCACTTGGAGACATACTAGGTTTGAGATATTAGTGGATATCAAGGTATAGATACATACCACAGAATTGAAAATGAATTCGAAATGTGGCGATAACTCAAGAATGATTGGAAGTGGTGAAGACAGAGATACAATGATCATTTGCATACAGATTGAATACAGATTGCATACAGATTGAAGCCAGGTTATTAAACTATTATTAAATTATGTTGATAAAAGAACAAGTACAGAGGTAAGAAAGCCAAGACATCTCCCATGAGATACATAAGCTAAAGAAGTTGGAAGAGCAGAAAGAGCCAGATAATGAAAGACACAGAATAGTCAGAGAGGAAGAACCCGCTGAGTGTAGAGGCTGAGAAAAATGTTTCATCAGTGGTAGAAAGTGAGGAGAGCTGAATAAAAGCCATTTGTCTCTGTGACTAAGAATACTTATTTGGTGAATAAATAAATGAACAGTTAAAGGAGAGTGATGTGTTTGGGGAGTGGGGCCATGCATGTGTTTTCCATAGGGGACAGTCACCCACATGGCTCTCTCCTCTTATAGAGAACTTCATTTTTCTCTATAGACCAGCAAGTAAACACTTTAATAAAACTTTCTGATGGAATCAGATCCAGCCTGTCTTGAGTTTGTTTGGAGTCGAGCAGGTACAGCCTATAGGGGGAGTGTAAGCTCAGTTCTTTTGACACTTTTGAAATAAATGTTCTTAATGTGAATAATTAAGGCATATACTTATCAAACCTAACTACATGTAACATCATCTTCTGATATGCTTCCTTTAGTAACAGGTCAGAATGTATCATTCCCCATCTCTTGTGATTTGTGCTGCGTCGTTTCTAAGGGATAAAAATTACATTTATTTGAAAGGCTTATTTTAAATAAAACAGAAGTGAATTTGTTGAATTATCTGTGATTTCTGACATATTATGTATTTGGTAATATTTACACAAAGGTAGAGTGAGCAGAGTCTAGCAAGATGTAAGTCCATTTGTAATTACTTCATTAAGGACTCATACCTGAGCGATGCCTTAATGAAGGTGGTGATGAGGTGAAAATGTGCTACCAGAACAGGCATTGGAGAAAACCTAGAAAAGGCAGCTCAATAAAGTGATAATGAGAGGAGGGGAAAAAACTCTATATCTTTGCTTGGTGTATGCTCCTTAATTTTAGGAGGTAGCACTTATTCCTTAAGTCTTGGTGATTTCAACGGGGGGAATGGTGATAAATTGAGTCTAGAGAGTCGATGGAGAGTCAAGAGGTCCAGAATGAGAGGGAGTGAGAAGACAGCTTTCCAAGTAAACTAGCCACCGATGGAGATCATAACTATTTCAAAGTTTAGAATTTTCAGCTAATGCATCATTTAACTGCCAAATAAATTACTAATTAAATACACACCACTATCTTAAGAAAAAAATTGAGTCTCCAAAAATGTACACATTTTTCAGCCAATAGGACCAGGTCTACCATTTTTAAACTCCCATTCATAGTGTAGTTTTGATAAAAATCACATCCTCTAGCACGTTTCAAATTGGCTCCACGGAGCAAAATAAATCATTTTTGTTAAAAAGTAATTCTTGCAAATCGAGCAATCCTAGCACATTTCATTCCCACGCTGTAACGTTGACAAGGCTATTTCTTGTATGTCGGGTTCCA
Organism: Symphalangus syndactylus; assembly: GCF_028878055.3. Classification (NCBI taxonomy): domain Eukaryota; kingdom Metazoa; phylum Chordata; class Mammalia; order Primates; family Hylobatidae; genus Symphalangus; species Symphalangus syndactylus. Next base: position 46,822,037 of record NC_072447.2, read on the forward strand.
TACAATATTGCAAGGGTGGAAAACTCCACTAAGAGGCTTCCTCATATAGAAAGTACTAAACATTGCCTAGAATATGACCTGGCTTGAGTGTGACTTTTTCTTATAAATACTACAGAGCCTGCTATACACAAGTCTAAATTAGCAAAATTAAAGGAGAGCATATGAGGAAGTTTGCAACTATATTTTTCTTACATAGAATATATATTTTAGAATCAATATATAAAATAATTCACTTAGAGTATATGTATTTCCTTTATGTACATCTAGAAAAATCTCCCCGAATAGTGTAATTAGCAATTTTCACAAATTTAACCACACTTTTTGAAGTTACATATATAAACCTTTTCATGAGCCTCATGTTTTTTCTAACCATTAGTAGCCTTTGTCAAAGAGAACCTTAGAGGTTATTACATAATGAAAGTAGAAATCATTACGGGAATTCATATTTATGAAGAATCATCGTATAGTAAACCTAAAGAAGGCTCAATAACAAAGCAGAATCCTGTGAGGGAATCAATAAAACTGGGAAAAATAAAAAAGCTCTTCACGAGGAGATAAAAGGCACTGAAAAATTCAAGCAAGTAAAAGCAGTGTTAGATTATCTTGGAAGCAGTTCTCTGGTTTGTACAACAGAGAGTAAATGTTGACAGACCTGTGAAGGAAATGGGCTCCGTGTAGGGTCAGAGGTGGTGACATAAGCAGCCTGTGTGTAGGCATAGCTCTTGAATCGAGGCTTAGGGGAAGAAGTTCTCTCATAGCCCTGTGCTAGACTGACTGTGATCTGCAGAGAAGGGTTTGGGGGAGTGGATAGAGAGGAGGAGGAAAAACCATAAGTAACCTGAAAGGACTACTTTCCAACATGGCAGAAAACAGAACATTAAATGGAAATGGTGAGATTCAATGTTTAATACTAAACATATATAAATGATATTAGAAATTGGTATGTTCCCAGAATTATGGCACTTAACGTCATGTTGGAGAGTAAATGATCTGGGAAGATATGAGCATGCTATTTAACCATGAGGATTCCATAGTAACATAACTCCAACATTTAAATGGGATGGTACTCTTCAATCCGGCAAAAACAGGCATCCATAAGCAATTTTCTCTAAATCCAAAGTAAGTAAAACCAGAATTCATCAGGTCGATACCCTGGAAAGGACTAAAGATTTCATAAGCGAATATAGAGCTAGCTCAGTAAAGTGAGAGAGTTTGGCCTAAGAGCTTTCCCCACATTCAGCAGAAATGTTGCTAAAGGTTTCTTCACTATTGTTTGTGCCAGAGAAAGCATAGGAAAACATCCAAACTACCCAGTGTTGAGAGAAAGAACAAGCCAACGTCATGGAAGAACCCCACTGAATTCTATACAATCATATAACGAAGAATTTCATGTTTTTCTTTAATGCTTATTAGAAATATTTTCAACCACTTTTCTATTTTCAAAATTGTTATCCTCAATAATCAAAATCTGATTTTGTACATATTGTCATAAAGTATTTTTTAATGATTAAAAACAGTATTTGCCTTTAATCTTTCTCTAGCTCTTTGTTCTAGTTGATAAAAATTTTAGAGTTTAATATGTACATAAGTTTGCCTTTGATTTCATTGTGTGTTACACAATGGAAATTTAATATATTATGTTCTATATTCCTATGATATGGTACGTATCAATAGTATGTTTTAAATGTTTTGAAAACAATATTGTAGTCAATTAAGCAAAACTGAAAAGCTTTACATAGTCTCTGTCTCTGTTTTTGTACATATACATACATTAGGTTTTGTATATATACACGTGGATATACATATATGTTATATATATGTGCACGTAATACCTAAAAATGCATATAAAAGAGAAAACATCTTGAATATCAGCTGTCCTTTTGACACTTTACCTGTTGAGAATAGTGCATTTGATGATGTAATTGAAAATGTTCTTCTTTAGTCACTTTAGGTGGCCTTGGCAACATTTCCACTTCCTGGATGGCCTCGATGCTCACTTGTTGAGGCAAAACTTGGAAGAGCGATGTGATGTACATCAAGATGGACTTCTTATCTGGATAGCTGGTAGCAACATCTGTAAGCACATTAACACTACACATCAATTTTTGGTTTCTATATTTGAGACTCTAAAAGGATAATGAACAAATCAATGTTACAGGAAGATGATAGATTAATGAACACTGAATTGTCCATGAATGTCCTCCAGAGACTAATTAGAACATGATAATGAGGCCTAAAATGTCTTTCCAATTTGGCAGACCAATGGGATGAGCAGTAACGTTAATTTATTTTCCTTGTTCATATAAAAACTTCATTCCGTATTACTTTTTCCTAAGTCAAATTGCCAAACTAGCCCATCTAACAGAGTAGCTGTCATTAGATAAGAAATAAAAATAAAAGATTACATTTTCTTTCCCATGGAAAGTTATATTAACATGTCTATTCAAATGGTGCACTGGTAATTAAACAATTACACAAAATAGTTTAATGCTTCGGTTCTCAATAAAGAAACTTTATACCTTTTAATTGAATGTTGCTGATATTAAAGTATGCAGACAGCTAAATATGTCTCTGCTGAAATGAGTCATATGTCCACAATATAAATTAAATAAAACAGAAAAATACCATATAATAATTTTTACTATTCCTTGTATATTAAACTATTTGTTTACCTTGTGGTGCATCTGATAAAGTAGAATATCACTTTCCTTCTCAGACATTAGAGACAAACGTAAAAGTCCTGCACATTAAGTTGATCTGACTTCATGTCCTTTGCCACATCCAGAAAGTGAATGAAACCCAGCATTCAAGAGCATTCAAGGTCAATAATACTTTGTCATAACACATATAAAGTGGCAGCTCCTTCAAAAGATCCATTTGCTACTTGGCATTACAATTCACTTACTGCACTCATTCCAGTGAACCAAGATGTAAAGTAATGCTTTATGTGAAGTGTGTCATTAACACTAGAAATGTTAACACATAAGCTCTGACTATGAAATGCTGGCATTTCACTGTCATCCTTTTTCATCCTTTAAAAAGAAGGACATTTTGTCATTGAGACAACATGTGTAAATCTGGAGGATATTAAGTGAAATAAGCCAGGCACAGAAAGACAAGTACCACATGATCTCACTTACACATGAAATCTAAAAAGTTGAATTCATAGAAGTAGAGAGTAGAATGGTGTTTACCAGGGGCTGTGGGGCAGGGGTTGGGAAGATGTTGGTCAAAGGGCACAAAATTTCAGTTAGACAGGAAAAATAAGTTCAAGAGATCTATTGTACAACCTAGTTTATAACAATGTATTGTATTCCTAAAAATTGCTGCGAGAGTAGATATTAAATATACTCACCATGAAACATGATAAGCATATGAAGTAATGTATTACTTCATGTAATTAATGTATTAATTACATGTATTAGTTCAATTTAGCCATTCCAGAATGTATACATATTTCAAAACATCATGTTGTACATGATAACTGTATGCAATTTTAGTTTTTTAATCATTAATGAATATAAAAATCAAAGATAAAAGATAAACATAAATCCTGGCAGGAGGTCAAGGCTTTGCGGCAATGCATTTTCCTTGCCATACAATTTATCTTAGCTTAACTACTATTAAGATATCTGTATTGAATATGTGTATTCTGATCAGGTATTCTGATCAGGTGTTCTGATTATAAGTGAAAAAGCCAAGAGTAAAGTCTCAAGTCCATTAGCACGAAAGGAAGTTGAACAAGTGACTTCATCAATTTTTTGCAAGGATCAGAACCATGATTAATCAGAAGAACTATTTTTAAAGTATTTTTAAAAAGAGTTACAAGAGAGGGAAAAATTAGTGTTCCTTGGTCTACTTCTATCCATAGAACAATACAGTGCTTCTCAATTTTTAATGTACATATAAATCACCTGGGGATCTTTTAAAACTACAGAATCTGATTCAATAGATCAGGGGTAGAGCCTGGAGCTCTGCATTTGCAATAGTCTCCCAAGTGATGCTGAAACCGCTTGCCTGCTACATTTTGAATAAGGGCTAAAAACATTACTTATAAGCAGACTGATACATCATCTCCCATTTTATTGTTTTATTTATTTACTCAAATGATACTTATTAGACATTTCAATGCACAAGGCTGAGAGGTACAAAGTTATACAACACATATGCTCAACTTATTAACCAACAGATGTTCAAAGTAATTCTTGCAAGTACTTTTTAAAGAACGACTAAATAATATTTTGTGCGTAAACACTGCCTTCCTTAATAATCTTACTAACTTAGCTTTGGAATTCTGAAGCCTAGAAATCTCCAATTCATTTGATAATTGTTTTTAAAAATATTTGACCATTTGTTTCTTATATATTACATACTATACGTCACTGTATCTTGAAATTCTAGAAAACTTTCTTCCTTCTCACTAGTAACTAGTCAGCTGTACCTGTGATTAGCATAACTTAGAGCACTTTCATTTTTAGTATCTTAAATAAAACCATGATGTGAGAATACAAAAAGGGTTGAGCCTGTGCCTCTTCACTGCTGTGTTACACATAGACACATGCATGTATGTTTGGCCTCAAATATATGCCATTATAAAAAGTAAAAAATGGTGAAAAATTGGCCAAGCATTTTTATTGCCCCCTCCAAAAATGTCATTGTTATCAATTTTATTTACATAAAACATGTGGACTGAATGCAACTATTCATAAATTTCAGTCATTACAATAAATATGCACTTATTTAACTAAACTATTCACATTTTGCCCCAAACTATTACTATCCCACTTCTGAGATTATGCAGAATTCAAAACCGCCAGTAGGTAGAAATAAGTAAGTTTTTAAGAAACGAATTTAGGTCTTCTAAAATATTTTTAATTTCCTCAACATACATTTTCAAGAAATCTATTATATTCTAAGTATTTTAATGGATTATCTAGGAGATTTAAAAGATAGAAAATTCATGAATTCTGCTTCTAATTTGGAATAAGAAAGTAACTAAATAATAAAAGTACAAAGTAATTGCATTGCTGAACAGAATTTAAAATGTGTTCCTCCAGTTGGCACAACCAGTTCCTTAACATGTTCAGATTTTAAAAATCACAAAATTAATCTACAAAAATCACAAGCATTCTTGTACACCAATCACAGACAAACAGAGAGCCAAATCATGAGTGAACTCCCATTCACAATTGCTTCAAAGAGAATAAAATACCTAGGAATCCAACTTACAAGGGATGTGAAGGACCTCTTCAAGGAGAACTACAAACCACTGCTCAATGAAATAAAAGAGGATACAAACAAATGGAAGAACATTCCATGCTCATGGGTTGGAAGAATCAATATCGTGAAAATGGCCATACTGCCCAAGGTAATTCATAGATTCAATGCCATCCCCATCAAGCTACCAATGACTTTCTTCACAGAATTGGAAAAAACTACTTTAAAGTTCATATGGAACCAAAAAAGAGCCCGCATCGCCAAGTCAATCCTAAGCCAAAAGAACAAAGCTGGAGGCATCACGCTACCTGACTTTAAACTCTACTACAAGGCTACAGTAACCAAAACAGCATGGTACTGGTACCACAACAGAGACATAGATCAATGGAACAGAACAGAGCCCTCAGAAATGATGCCGCATAGCTACAACTATCTGATCTTTGACAAACCTGACAAAAACAAGAAATGGGGAAAGGATTCCCTATTTAATAAATGGTGCTGGGAAAACTGGCTAGCCATATGTAGAAAGCTGCAACTGGATCCCTTCCTTACACCTTATACAAAAATTAATTCAAGATGGATTAAAGACTTATATGTTAGACCTAAAACCATTAAAATCCTACAAGAAAACCTAGGCAATACCATTCAGGACATAGGCGTGGGCAAGGACTTCATGTCTAAAACACCAAAAGCAATGGCAACAAAAGCCAAAATCGACAAATGGGATCTCATTAAACTAAAGAGCTTCTGCATAGCAAAAGAAACTATCATGAGAGTGAACAGGCAACCTACACAATGGGAGAAAATTTTTGCAACCTACTCATCTGACAAAGGGCTAATATCCAGAATCTACAATGAACTCAAACAAATTTACAAGAATAAAAATCATATAATATTGGAGGATAAGGCAATTCTCTTTTAATAGAAAACTGAATGAATTATGCATAGGAATTCAATAACCGGAAATGAGGGAATGGGGAAGAGTATTCGGGGCAGTGGGAATATCTCGAATAAAGACGCAGAGGTAGGGACACATTAGCCATGTCTTCGGAACAGTGGCTTTGTGTGTCTTAGAGAGAGTAGAGTAGTGAAAACTAAGATGAAACTCGTAGATGGTACGTAGAAAACTGAGGGATCATCAATAGCAAACTAGAAAATCTGGCCTTCATTCAATAGATTAGAGAGTAAATACTTTTCAACAAGAGGGTGACACCATCAAAATTTTATTAAATTCTTTAAGTAGAGAATGGATTGCTAGAGGAAAAATTGAGAGAAATAGGAAGCTAGGACCATAATCCAGATAAAAAGTGTTCAAGATCTAAGGTAGAACTGTGTACGGGGGAAATGAAAACCAGTCAATGTATGACAAAAATTCTAAGATAGATCAAACACAGCTTCATTCAATTTTCAAATCATTTACTCCACAAACTTTGGAAATGCCTATATACAAAGTTAAGTGCTACAGCCTGAGGATATAAAGATTAATAAACTGAGAATAAAACAAAGAAGGAAGAGGACAAAACAGAAAACTGATTGTTCTCCAGCCATGGTAACAAGTAGACACCAACAAAAGTTTCAATCTACCCTATTTATTCATTTAACAATTAGTTCCTTTGTGATTGTTATCATGCTTCCCCCAGCCAACCAGCAGCAAACACTCCCTTCTGAAAGTTTGCCAGAGTGGATTCACGTCAATGAAGATAATTCTCAATTCAAACCAATTAACAATGGTCTGACCTGAGTTACCATGCTTCTAAAGCTATCATCATCCTATTCCCAATTTGAAATGTTCTTAGATTGCTGGACCTCTGATTCCCCCCAGAACCAAAGAATACGCTCCTTTCAGAGACTGTGGTTAACCAGCAGCATTCCCTCTTATATAAGTAAGATGTTATGAAGCTCAAATACAATGTTTAGAAAAACTGTGAAGTTTCTTAAACCTTAATACCGTTGTTATGTTGCATTTTTGTCGTATTTTTGCTGTTTCTATCATTAACACAAAAACAAACCTAGTTATAGGAGACCATTTGTGTACCATTAACAGGAAGCCAGAAGAATTTACTTAAAAGGAAAGAGCATTTATCACTTATTCCATATTTGCTAAGTGATTGCTATGTGCTATAGAACATGCTTAGACTATATTAGATTATGAGTATATAGCAGATGAGCCACCCCATAATTATAAACATGAATTTTTATGGGAAATCAAAATAAATTTTATGACTTGGGGGTAATCCTCATTTTTGATGACTGCACTAAGGCCAATTCCTGGCACTCTGCAATCACCGAAGTATTTGTTAAGAAACTGAATACAGACAACAGTTACAGTCATAGAAATTAGTGAGAATTATGTAAGACAGTGACTAAAGGCAATGGTATGATAATAAGTACTATAAAGTGTTCGAGGAGTATGAAAATGATGGGATGTAATTCATAATTTTTATTACACGACATTAAGATTGTATAAAATGGGAGCAGTGGCTGAATCCCCAAAGTAAGAACTTACAATTATATGAACGTAATTTTACACCAAGATTCTACTACATAAACTGTTCATTGACACCGGATTTTAATAATTGCTTATCCAATCTTTGAAGCCGTCTCAGAATGAAAATGGTGAGAAATCATAATACTGCTAGAGATTTTACTTTATGAACAATAATAACACCGTTTCCGATGAGTGTTTCATATTTGAGGCTACTAGGTAACAAATGAATCATTTAGTGAAACTTCATCATTTTTCAAATAAAGAAGTCGAACCTCACAGTGGTTTGAAGGCAAGTTCAAAAGCTGGTCAAAATCAGATTAGAACCCAGTCACTGCACTACACTGCCACGGTACCTTAACCTCATTCTGTCAGATTCTATCTCAGTATATTTGAAGACCAAGTATCTGAAAGTCATTATTCAGATAGTTACCTAGTAATTAATGTGGTTCAATTACCAAACATGATCTCTATTTAGTAGTAGTGATTTATATTTCTAATAAGTGATGTATAACAAGACTAAATATAGATAAAAATGAACCGCTGAAATGCAAATTAGAGATATGGGGTTTTAACTACGTTCCCTTCCCTAAAAAATTTACAAAGAATTACGAAATATTAATAATCTATGCTGCAAAGGCTTCAATGATTTTGCCAAACACCTCCTTAGCTTGAAGAGTATCAGTTGTTTCTAACTTTATGAAAAATATTTTGGGATTGTCTATCAAAACCTTACAAAAAAAACATATGCTAGTACCCATTAATTTTCCTTTAGGGTCCTGCCACAAGGAAATTACCAGAAATTTAAATAAAGATATATTTAAATGTGACATAAAATTTAAACAGTATTTATGACACAAAAAGAAGTATTTATCATACAGAAAAGGAAAAAGTCAGACCAATCGAAATAGCTTAATAGGTAGAGACTTAGAGAATAATTGAATATATAACTATATAAAAATATTACAAAGCTAGTGAAAATGTTCCTTTTGAAGGCTATTTGACACTATATTAAAGTCAATACCTTACAATGTAACATCAAAAGAGCAGGATTTATCATTTATGTAGAACAATCTTAGGAAAACACCTGAGAAAATACTTAAAGGTATCAGTAAAGCGGATGTGCTTGCGGGATTGAAAATACTTCCCTTTTAAAATATTCTGTCTATAATTTCCAATCTCTTTATTCAACACATACTAATTTTGTAATAAATATATTCTATGTTATAATAAAAGTATCTGCAAAGATAAAAAAAAATAAAAGCAAAGTTGCACAAAGTTTGCTTTCAACATACCCTCACCCCAAAAAAGTCAATGTGAATTGTTTCATGAAAGCAGTGCCTTCAACAAAACTAATCTTGGGAAGTCAACCTCAGGGAAGTCCGATTAGCCAGTCGCCGGGTGTAACCTTCAAACACCCCTGGGAAATCTAAAGAGGCTCCACTGTCTAAATTGCAGGCCAAGTTTCTGCCAAGGGACAGGCAGGAATTGAAATACTGAATTATAATGCATAGCATGTGTAATTGAAAACAAGCAAGATTTCAAAGACAGCAGGTATAAATGTGCACTCACAAAGCTTTAGTTGGTCAGTCTTTTAAGAGTTTTATTAAACGACAAAAACTGTGGGAGGATGTCATTTAGAAACCATGATGAGCATAAACCTCCCTGCAAAGTTTGTATTAGGAAACAAAAATAACTAAATTCACTGAGAAGAAAAGGAATAGAGAAACTGGAAAGAAGGCACTCATGGACATAAACTAGGCATAGTCAGAATGCTCAAAATATGAAAATAGAAAGACACAACCAAAACCTATGGCTATAAACAATAACCTAATTCATTGATGTGATATTCTAAAGGACAAAGTGCTGGAAGTAAAGTGGATTATTTTTTGAAGTTTGCAAACGAAGAGATTTATGTTATAATGTCATCTGATATCTAAACGCCGGAGTTTCTAGGTTGTAGACCATATTATGGCAATGGACTGATTCATTAAAGCATGATATTGTTATTTTTAATATTTTGTATTTTGCCTTCAGCGCTGCATTGTACATACATGTATTTTCTACTTACAAGTCACTATATACAATTTATATACAACATTTTAATTAAAATTTGCACAACTCCTCCCACGTTAAATTTTTTAACATTCTGCAAGGTATGTTCTGCCTTAGCTAAATTAAGTACTCCTTAATTAATCCATTTTCAGCACTTCATTCACTGATACAAGCAGTTGTTTTTATCATTTAGTAACAACGCTTCTCATTAAAGGACTGTAAAATATCATAATGAAAATAATTTGCGTTGATGATGATTGAATTTCATCATAAAATTAATAATGATAAAAAGTAATGGCCTATATTTATCCAGGAGAAACACAAAACAATTTTATCTTTTGAACATTCAGTTATGCTTTTCAACATGTTTATGGTGTAACTATCTGAAAACTATCACCATCGTCTTGTTACAAGTAGAAAACAGTGGCTCAGGCTGGGCGCTTTGGCTCATGCCTGTACTCCCAGCACTTTGGGAGGCCAAGGCAGGTGGATTGCCTGAGGTCAGGAATTCGACACCAGCCTAGCCAACAAGCTGAAAAGCCGTCTTGACTAAAAATATAAAAATTTCTCCACATCCTCTCCAACACCTGTTGTTTCCTGACTTTTTAATGATCTCCATTCTAACTGGTGTGAGATGGTATCTCATTGTGGTTTTGATTTGCATTTCTATGATGGCCAGTGACAATGAGCATTTTTTCATGTGTTTTTTTGGCTGCATAAATGTCTCAGGGATCTAGAACTAGAAATACAATTTGACCCAGCCATCCCATTACTGGGTATATACCCAAAGGATTATAAATCATACTGCTATAAAGACAAATGCACACGTATGTTTATTGCGGCACTATTCACAATAGCAAAGACTTGGAACCAACCCAAATGTCCAATAATGATAGACTGGATTAAGAAAATGTGGCACGTATACACCATGGAATACTATGCAGCCATAAAAAAGGATGAGTTCATGTCCTTTGTAGGGACACGGATGAAGCTGGAAACCATCATTCTCAGCAAACCATCGCAAGGACAAAAAACCAAACACCACATGTTCTCACTCATAGGTGGGAATTGAACAAAGAGAACACATGGACACAGGAAGGGGAGCATCACACACCAGGGACTGTTGTGGGGTCGGGGGAGGGGGGAGGGACAGCATTAGGAGATATACCTAATGTTAAAGGATGAGTCAATGGGTGCAGCACACCAACATGGCACATGGATACATATGTACCAAACCTGTACGATGTGCACATGTACCATAAAACTTAAAGTATAATAATAAAAAAAATGTAAAAATTAGCTGGGCATGGTGATAGGCGCCTGTAATCCCAGGTAATCCCAGCTATTCGGGAGGCAGAGGTGAGAGAATCGCTTGAACTGGGGAGGAGGAGTTTGCAGCAAGCTGCAATCGGGCCACTGCACTCGACCTTGCATGAGAGAAAGAGACTCCATCTCAAAAAAAAAAATAAATAAATAAAAAAGAAAAAAGAAAAAAACAGTGGCTCAAAATGCATAATGCTTGCCTATAGCATAACAGGCAAAAAAGGAAAATCAGATGCTTTTAGAAGACTGATACACTGAAAACCATTTGAGCTTTCTGCTAATCAATAAATCCTAAACCTACCAATACAAATAGAACTTATCATGTAGCCAATCCAGTAAATAATGGTAGCTGGAAGTAGTGACAGTGATTGTAAAAACTATGGCTGGGCAGGGTGGCTCATGCCTGTAATCCCAGCACTTTGGCAGGCTGAGGTGGGCGGATCACCTGAGGTCAGGAGTTCAGAGACCAGCCCGGCCAAGAGGGTGAAACTCCGTCTCTATTGAAAATACAAAATTCAGCCGGGTATGGTGGTGCATGCCTGTAATCCCAGCTACTTGGGAGGCTGAGGCAGGAGAATTGCTTGAACCCGAGAGGCAGAGATGACGGTGAACAGAGATCGCACCACTGCACTCCAGCCTGGGCAACAGAGCAAGACTCCGTCTCAGAGGGGGAAAAAAATCTATATTGAAAATATGAGACACAGAAAAATATACTCCACAAACATTTAATGATTTACTACTTTGTGCCAGGCTATATTTTAGACTTTCATAATACAATGGTAAATAAATGATCCCAGAGATATGCTCTCATGAAAAAAATGACTCTAACGGGAAAGGAAGTTACGAATAAATAATTTCAAAATTCTCAGTTTACCACTTGCCACTGTATCCCTGCATCATTGAATTGCCTTCCGAAAAAGCACTCTTCACTGGGATAGTTTTTGGAAATTAAATCAGAATGGAAGCTCTGCAGGGTTAATACCAAACATCCTGAGAGTGCCTCAGAACAAATGCACAGTAGCTGGTGGGAAAAAGTCAGTTAAATGAAAATTCGCAAACAATCCTGATTTTAGAAGTTTTAAATAAGATGTCTTTCAGTTGAAAAGTTTTTCAAAAATCAAATTTCTGCCATGTGCCCTAATCAACAGGATAAGTTCTATCTTTAAATTTTCAATTTCCAAATGCAGGAAATTTTCAAAATTGTCACTTTTGTCAAAATTGTCCTAAGTTTATATATGTTGAAATATATTTTATTTAAAAAATACATCCTTAACTATCTAAATCCTTAGAAGAAATATTTGGTATGTAACTTCTAAAACCAGGAGAACAGACACTAACTTGACCTAACAAACGGAAGCTACTCAGTCAGCGTGGGAGACTACAGATAGAAAAACATTTGTACTTTCTTACAATTCTCTCCACCTGCATGTTGTGGGAAGAACTATTAGGGTTTGCATTTGAGATGAAAGTATTTTGACTCAGTGACATTTAACTCTGCTTCCGTGACTGTCACCTGCAGTTTTCGTGCTTTGCTCTTGACCTAATCAAATTGACTTTTTCTTTCCTAGGCTGCTAGAAAAAGTATAGTCAGTTTCAGAATTAACTCCACCCGTTATCTTCCTCGCTAACATAAAATAGTCTACTTGTGAACCTTAATTGTTTACAGTGTTAAAAATTATATTTGATACACAATGAAGCCGGAATAAAGATCTTTATTTCATGAAACACAAATTTAATTGGTTATTATTCTTTCTGGTATATTTTGGGATTTGAAAATATGCCTGATGGTATAAGGGCAGTCCTGGGGCAAATTACTCAATGATGACTAGCTTAACGCAGACATTGTACAAAATGATCAGATTTTTCTTGAAACAAATATGGTAAAATGGACCCAATACATATAAAAGAGCTTAGCCTGTTGAGGCAAAAATACCTTGATCAAATCATGACCCTACCACTAATAGGTAAGGGATTGTGGTAAAATTCACTAATTTCCCTTTGTCCCAGTTTTTATCTATAAAATGAGTCATATTAGTGTCTTACCAATAATTAGGGATGATGCTAACAGAGAAAATGAATGCGAAGTAAATGCTCAATATCTATGATCTATTATTTTTCATGATTTGCTTCCAATTGGCAGATAATTGTAATTTATGGCTTTGCTTGCATTCATGCCTTCATTAAGTATTTGTGGAATGCCTACCATGTGTCAGACATGACGCCAATTCACCAGGGATTTAATCACTTTTTATAATTAGAATGGCTCCATTTCCTAATTCCTAGGGAAGAAACCAGTGAACCATTGGACAAACCAGATGGCATACAACACTGATGTGACCCTCTCAGCACAAAACATTTATGTGGTCTGGTGTCATGGTAATATCATATGTCATATGCAACATCAGAATAAGGGGTTCAGTGTTGAGCAAAACACCGTCACACATAAACTTCAACAATTGACAAGATAATTGATGGCAAATTAAGTTTTCCTGAACTAATCCAAAGTTTTCAGTAGTATTCTAACTGAAAACTGAAACCAGTGGACAAACATCATGCATTTGTGTATCTTCTAAGCACTAATGGAGGCATGCTGATGAAACACACACAATAAAGAAGTAGCAAACTTTAACCCATTTTCAAATTACAGAGATACATTTTACTTTTGACAGTACTTATGAAATTTCATTTGAGTTTGGAGTTTCTGGCTTCCACCATTTTAATTAGGACCTCCCAACTACAAATACAATAATATGCAAGGATGACACATAATTTCCAATGTGAAAAAAATGCAATTTAGAAATTAAAGAAGTGAAGATAATCAAATGTGAAGCATTGACGGAGAAAGGTACAAGTCAAAAAGAATAAGCATCCAAAACCATGTAACACAAATGATGATGATGATAAGGGATAACTTTTATAAAAGAGAATGTAATCAATGATGTTAAGAATGCATAAAACATAGCAGAGATTGATTTTCATTAAAATGTATGTACTAAAGTATATTTTTTGAATATTGAATAGAATTTGATGTATGTGTTAAAAGATACTGCCTTCCATGCCCTGTAAAGTACAGCATGACCCAATCCTTCACACTTAGCTAAAAGCACTCTAATGTCATCCCTCTTTCTCTTTCACACATTGGTCTTGTTTTGTTTTTGCATCTCAAATACCAAAGGCCATTTTACAACTCTTGATCTTCACACTTGCTGCTCTTCTACCTAAAATATTTTCTCTTTTTGCATTTTTTATTCATTCTCACCCATTAGGTCCTAACTCATATAGCAGCTCTTCAGAGATGCATTTCCTATCCTATTTTAAGAAGCCCAGCCCCTTGCCCTTTATTTTACATTGATTTCCTTTACATTGCTTGTCACAAACTGTCATTATTGTATTTATTATTTATATAAGAATATAAAAACCACAAGGGCAGGAACTTCCTTTAGATTGTTTTGCCAATGACTGAGAAGAAGTAGGTTCCCAATATTTGTTAAATCAGTAAATGAATGAAGAGATAACCTTTTGGGAATAAAGGTTCCTTCTCATGGTCTACACCCCCTGAATGTAGAGTAAGACACATGTTGAAAATTCAGCACTACTCGAAGGGGCAGAAAGCACATAGCAAGAAACAGGAGCAGGTTGTATTTTTCTCCCTACAAAATTATGCAAAAGAGATTCAGTTTGGTATAGAATTAGTTTTTATCAAGCATCAATTATATACAAGAACTTTTATTATGATTTTTTCATTTAAACTTCACCACTCTCTTGTGAGTTATGAATACAGACCAAGGTCATACAACCAATAAGTGACAGTCTGATTAAAGTGGGAAAAAAAAATAGACTCCTTGGTTTGCCTCCCAGTTCTTTCATTTTGTGACCTTGGATAAAGTAAAGCATAATGCACCTCAGCTTCCTACTGTATTGGGAAAAGCTTTTCTTATTGATCACATTCCCAAAAATAAGACTTCATTTGAAGAACATCTCATGCTCTAGAAACTATCAGATTATTTTTTAAGTGATACGGAAAGAAGCATTAATTTCTAAATAAGAGAGCATTAGGAGGTTAATCAAGAAACCTATGAGTGATGATGACAAAGTTAGCACATTTTAAATTCAAATTGAAAATACTCAAGCTAATACTCAAGACACGGGAAAACTAATGTTTTATTCATTGTTCTAAACTTTGCCATATACACTACAAAATAGCACCGTGCTTTATAAAAACATATTTTCAAAAATAATATTGACTGATATCTACAGGAAAAAAAAAATGTACTGAAGTGCTCTCAGACTCAGGATAGGAAAAGCAGACTCCTTAGAACTTTGGAAGCATAGCTTCCAAAAATTTGGTGCAAAGTGTCTGCATACCTGGAGGCTTGAAAGATTCAAGTGTGTGAATTCCTTGTCATCTCACTAAAACTATGAGTCAGTGGTGGGTAGGATTCTACTAAATAATTATAATTGTAAAAAATGCTTTTTGAGCTCAGATATATGAGAAAGGGATTCAATAAAGAAACAAAAACCGGCCGGGCACGGTGGCTCACGCCTGTAATCCCAGCACTTTGGGAGGCCGAGGGGGGTGGATCACGAGGTCAGGAGATGGAGACCATCCTGGCTAACACGGTGAAACCCCGTCTCCACTAAAAATACAAAAAATTAACCGGGCGTGGTGGCGGGCGCCTGTAGTCCCAGCTACTCCGGAGGCTGAGGCAGGAGAATGGCGTGAGCCCGGGAGGAGGAGCTTGCAGGGAGCGGAGATTGCGCCACTGCACTCCAGCCTGGGCGACAGAGCGAGACTCCGTCTCGAAAAAAAAAAAAAAAAAAAAGCAACAAAAACCTACGATGGTACACACACATTTATAAACAATATGATCATTAATATATAACCATAATATGCGTGTAAACATTACACAGTTTGAAAGCAACTCCCTTTGACTCGATATTAGTAACTTCAAAGACTAAATAGAGAAAAGGAAAGGCTTTGAATAGAATCTTACTACTATTTTAATTACTGAATGTTCCTTTTATCTATTTGCAATTTTAAAATTTCTTCTTTCCTTTTCTCAGTGTCTGGATGAGGGTTAAAACTGATATGCTAAAGACCACATAACCCAGTTTCTTGGTATAGCTTCCAGTTCTTCTTCACTCTGAAATTTCGGCCTCTCTCAAATACCTCTCCCTCAGGTAGAGCTCTACTACCAGGGGCCAGTCTTTCCTGATGACTGGAAACCCAGGGGCTTGGTATAACTATCTCAATTACTATATCCTATGGAGCCTGACTCCTTTTCATAGCTCCAGTCCCTATATGGGCTCCGATCTTGGATTGATCAGATGGGTCATTTCCACTATTATCTTAATGGGAACATGCCCCTTGATTAGGAAAGCTTTCCCTCAGAGAAAACACATCCCATTGATGGTTTTGGCCCCAAGAGTTCATCGTTAGTTGTCTTTGATATTTTAATTCTGTAAGTCTGGATTTAATCTCTCACTTTTAAACATTTTATCTCACTTTTAAAAATGCTTATTGTAGTGGAAGATTAAAATAGTACAGACGCATATAAAGTTAACAGTGAAAGTATCCCATATCTCTAAACCACCAGTCCCGTTAGCTAGAAGTAATACTTGTCACCAGATGCT